>NC_141693.1:115495121-116728871 GCF_964263255.1 Lissotriton vulgaris
ACAAGGGACTACTTTGCTGGCACAGTCTTATACCTTTTAAATGTATATGGTGGCCGTCTGCATAGCCTATGTCTTTCTGCTGCAACTGCCCTTTCCAACGATGTATTGGGTGTTGTGATTGGTGCTATGGTTACTGAGATTATCCGCCTCAAAAGTTTGGGCTCTCTCTTTATAATATTAGTATGGATATTGATATGGATTGAGGGGCCTGAGGTCGAATATTGGTCTCAGTTTCCAGTTCTTTTGGGGTATTAGGAAATACATTGAGTAAACCCCTGTTCCTTGATGTTGTAAGGGAACAATTTCTATTGTGTCTTTCTGAAGTAGTGATAGAACTTCTTGTTTGAGAAGTGTAAGATGTTCTGCAGACATTGGACGCTGTCTGGGTGGTATGTGTGGAGGGGTAGCTGTAAGTTCCAGGCAGTAGCCATACTTGATAATCTGCCTTACCCAAATTGTCTGTTGCGATGGAATTACAGAAAGGTAAGAACTGTGTTAGTCTGCCCCCCACAGGAGTGGAATGCTGTTGGGGGAGCAGAAGAAAGTCACTCTTTTGTGGTGGGGGAGGTTCGAGTATTGTTATTTCCTCGTCCTCTACCCTTATTGTTGTTGCCTCTATAGCCTCCTCTAAAATATCCTCTATTGGAGGATGTTTGTGTAATAGATTTAAAGGCAGCTGAATTGTCTGCTCCAACTTGTTTGGAGCCTCCTCTATGAAAGGAGCGACAAAAGAAGCCTTGAGTTTGGGTGGATTGCAACGCTCCCATAGATTTGGCTGTATCTGTGTCCTTTTTCATTGTTTCAAGTGCTGTGTCTACCTCTGGTCCAAACAGTTGTTGTTGGTTGAATGGCTGATTTAAGATAGTAGTTTGCACTTCTTGCTTAAATCCGGAAATGCATAGCCACGTCTGACGTCTAAGTAGCACCCTAGTGTTTATAGCTCTAGCTGCAGTGTCTGCTACATCAAGTGCACATTTGATTGAGGCATTTGAAATTAGCTTGCCTTCTTGTATAAGGTCGTTTGCCTGTGCTTTATATTGGTCGGGTAGATGTTGTAAGAGTGTTTCTAACTGATCATAGTGAGCCCGGTCGTATCTTGCGAGGAGGGCTTGTGTGTTAGCTATACGCCATGTATTGCTAACTTGGGCAGCTACTCTCTTGCCTGAAGCATCGATTACTTTATATTCTTTATCAGGGTCGGTGCTTGACATGATGTTTGTGAGTTTTCCCTTTTTCTTGCGTTTGACACGACTAGGGAATATAAGGGTAGTTGTTCCTTAATGTAGGCAGGATCCCCAGGAGCAGGTCAGTACTTTTTTTCTATCCTTGGGTTTTTTACGTACAGAATCTTTAAATACTTCAGGAGCATGTTTAATTACCACCTTAATCATAGGTAGTATTTGAACAGACCTTTGAGATTGTTCAAAAGTATCTAATAAAAAAATCTTCCTCTGGTTCATCTGAATGCATTGTGACCCCATGATAGATGGCAGCCCTATTTAGTAAGTGTCCAAACCCAATATGGTCTTCTGGAGGAGAAGGTTTGGATGGAAACATATGTGGGTCAGGAATATCTGGCACATCCTGTGGGTTTGGGTACTCCCAGTCTGGATCATTGCCTGGGTAGGGAAAGGCTCATCTGGGTCTACCCCTCCCCCCATGCTATACTCATCATCATTCTGAGGTGTATGTGGTGAAAAATGAGGAGGATACATTTGAGGTGAAATGTTAGGGGGAAGAGGAGATGAAAGAAGAAAGTACATGGAGTAGAAGGGTTGTGGTAAATAAATTTACCTATCCATTTTTCCGTATAATTATCAATACAAGACAGCTCATTCAAATGAGAGGCAGAGTCCGTGGTATCTGAGTCATACGGGCTTTAATGGACAATGATCCTCAAGGATGGGATATCATGTTCCATCACCTCTAAGGTTCAGGAAGGGACATTCAACGTTTTATTAGCATTACACATTATATATAGTAAAATGACACAATTGAATCCAATACAGTAGGCGTAGCAGGTGAAAAGAGAGAGATAAGAACACATGTGCGTAATAGGAGGCGTGAAAAAGGGCGTACACATGGGCGTGCACTGTACATGTCAGAGAAACGTCACAAGAATCGTCACATGTGGGTGGATGCATAGGGAAAGTTGCAGAATCAGCAGAAACCCTTGGCCTGCATGCGCGCACAACGAGCATGACGTGTAACTGGGGGCTTTGACTTTAGCACTAGTGGAGGAGACTGGTGTCTGGAGTGTCAGGGCAACCTGTACCTGTAGCATATCTAGTATCTTATGTTTGGAGGATGTAGTGTCTGAAGTGAAAGGTCTCTCGGGCAGGGGCCATCCAATGCTGAATGCTGGTGCGTGCATACGTGTCTTGGTGCAACGTGCGGAGCCATGGGCCTACCATGGTAACGGATTCAGTAAATCACTTGCAAGGAGGACAGAAAAGCCGGGCCCTTTGCTCTGCAGCCGGGAATATGTTTACCTATTTCACTAGACTGGAATGTGTTTGAGGAGGCTGAGCAGATAACTGTAGGCAAAACATGAATTTGGCAGGTTGTCCAGGCCCAGCCGGGCACCGCTGCGCTGGCAGGAAGTAAGGCAGGGGTCAGGGATGCGTACAGCTTTCGGAGACAGGAGAGATGAGGCTCGGGGGCCTCGTTTAAGGGCCTAGCTCGACTGGGCCAGGAAACATGGAGAAAAACGGGTGCGAAATTCAGAAGTGCACCATGTAAAGACGTTGGCACCATAGGCACAGGAACATAATTAACAGGATTTCTTGGTATGGTTGGATAGCTAACATGTTAAGGATGGACGCAAATGTATTTGCGTCTTTCTAGCATGTACAGAACAGAAGTTACACAACATACTTGGAACATGGGTGCATGGATAGGGTGCGAGTGGGGGACACTTTAGCTACCTGAAAATTTCTATTACCTCATTCCCTCCTTGGACCCTACTACACCCTTTAGGATATATCTATATTCATGAGACCATCTATCTGTTCATAAAGCATCATTTGTTCATCTTTCTTTATTAGGGGGCGGGAACGTGTACTTGGACGGGGAATGCAAGCTGTGGCGCACAAGCCGCAAATCGCTGGCCCACATTGCAGACAGAGACAACAACTGAATACTACTACCAATATTATTCCTAGGAATGACAACAACGTCCATCCCCAGGCGGATATTACACTCCAGAACCAACCGGACCAAGTCCAGGAGCCTGGATTCTCATGTATCAGGTGAGCTATTTCATGAAGCCGAGTTATGGCCTTGTACACGGATGGCGCGTTATTAGGAATAAACACGCAACAACTGGATCCGATGACTCTACAAGCCCCGCCCCTATCTGCCAGGATGACGTCAAGGACAAGGCGATTTTGGAGAACAACAAGTCTCATAGCAGACTGTTCCTCGGTCAGGTTGCCTAAAGCAGAAGTAGTTTCGTTCACTACTGCCTCTAAAGTTCTAGTTAATTTGCGTATCAATTTACTATTCTGGACAGGTCCTACAAAGAAAAAGAATCCTTTATTGAAATCTGTATATTGCTCCCAGGTAGTTTCCGTCTGGTCGACAATCGGGATCTTGATCTCCCTTCTATGTCTTACATGAACGAGATGTGGATTTCTGTGATAATCAGGCGGGGCTAGGAAAACAGGTGGCAATAGGAACGCGATATAGCACGTCCCATCCCAATCCAATGGCAGACGTACATAGGCTGTCTGACCACAAATGAAATAAGAATGGCGGGAAGCTTTGAAAGTAGACTTTCCTTTATCACTGAATTCGACAACAGTATTGCAATCACTGTGTCCTAGATGTACTGAACCATTCTTTCTGACACATAATTCACCTTTCACTGGCAAAACTGTAATAAACGGCAAGTCCGAATTAGTCTCAGACTGCACATTCAGAATCATGAGGTTAAGTGTAAAATTACCTAATCCATACACTTCATTTTCTAGATCGGTCCCTGTCCTTTGGGGAAGACCCTCTTGGTCTGGGAAACATTTTATTCATGACTGTATTCAGGTTCCCCCATATCCAATTGCCTTGGGAAACCGTGGACTTACTATCTAGGGAAGACATTAAAGTAAACCATGCACCACACGAACCATTATGTGTGAACGGATAAGGAAAGAGGGGCAGAGCTCCCTTGTATTTCTGATAGGGAGGGTGTCGGCCACATACCCAGCAATTAGTAGCATTGCTGGTCTGGTGTGAATGATGTAACATACGGATGAATGTATTGTTGCGCATGGCTAAACGATAGGATAGTTCATGTGGGGGCAGATCACTAAAAGTGTGCTCCACAGTGTCATTAGAGGAAGCATGTACATGTGAATCAAGAGGGAAAAAAACGTGTAACATTAGACTAATGCATATAATCGTAAGACTCAGAAGAAACATCGAGATCAAGGCAATTATGCATCCGCTGTGCAAAACTTTACAGTGCTTTTTTCTTTTCTCGTTACGCCTATCTCTCTGACTACTTGGGTCTATTCTATACATGTCAGAAACCTGTCTAACCGCTTCACCCGAGGGGGACTTAAACAATTAAACGCTGTCTGACTTACTAGACCTTAGCTTAGCACGGAACTCCTCTTGGGGAGTTTTCTCTATCAGGGGGAGTTTAGAATCAGTCTCTGAAAGTGGGCAGTCCTTAATCGGAGAGTCTGGACACAGTCCGTGGACCTTTTTTACATGGCTCGAATGCAGCCATCCCTTCCTTCCTTCCAGTTTGACTGCAGTTCTCGTTGATAATAGAACCAATTTGGGCTGCTTCCATCTGGGTTCCAGCGGGCTCTTCCGATCGAAGTTCCTCACGAGGACCAGATCACCAGGGCGGACTTCATGCGGTTTTACTTGGGTGTTGTCCGGAAAGGCAGCCGCGACCTGTGAACGACAAGATTGTAGCGCAGACATCAAGGAGGCCAGGTAATCTGTCAGCATACAACTGTCAACATCAGTAATTTTACGGGGCATAGGCGTCCCCCACATATTCGGAGGCCTACCGAAGACCACCTCATACGGGGATAGCCCTGTCCTAGAATGAGCTACCATTCGCATGTAAAAGAGTGCAACTGGCAAGGCAACTATCCAATCTACACCTTTCTCGGCACATATTTTGGCTAGACGTGTTTTCAGGGTCTGATTATGTCTCTCTATGAGACCTGCGGCTTCAGGATGTTGGACACAATGGAACTTCCACTGGTAACCTAACAGGAGTGACACCTGTTTCATAAGCTCGGACGAGAATGGCTGTCCATTATCAGAGTACACGACACGGGGCAAACCGTACCGTGGGAAAAATTCACGTACCAGCTGTTTGGCAGTGGTTACAGCAGTGTAATCGGGGACTGGATATGCTTCTGTCCATCGGGAAAGAGCACATACAACTACGAGGACGTACTTGAATCCTCGACATCGGTCCATCTGGATATAATCCATCTGGAGGACTTCAAAAGGATGGTCAGGAGGATGAAATCCACCCTGTTCCACGGGGACACCTTTTCCTGGATTGAACTGACAACAGATCATGCAAGTACGCACTCTGTTTTGCGGCTGCTCGTAAATGTTTGTTGTACCAGAGATTCTGTAAACCGTCTAACATGGCTTTCTCTCCTAAGTGTGCTGGACTATGTGCTGTGTTAATTATGATTTGAACCATAGAGTCGGGGAGGAACCATGTGGCCCTTCCCTTCGTCATCCATCCCTGATCTGTTTGGATCCCTCCTTGTTTAGTCCATTTCTTGATTTCATCTGGTGTGGCATGTGTCTGTATGTCGAGTACATCTAGAGTGGGATCCTTAACTGTCAGGCAATGTGTCAGTGTAGTTATATCAGTCTTTGTCATGTCAGTCGGAATGTCTGTCTGAGCTGTGAGTTTGGCTGTACGGTCTGCCAGGTCGTAATCCTGGGAAATATTGTCGGTGACTTTGGTATGTGCTTTGCATTTCATAATGGCTATGGCTGTAGGCAAGTGTATTGCTTCTAACAGAGCTTGAATAAGGGGACCATGCTGTATCTTGGTACCGTGAGAAGTTAAAAAACCTCTCTCTTCCCAAAGGACTCCGAAGTCGTGAACGACTCCGAATGCATACTGTGAGTCTGTGTATATGTTAACTTTCTTGTTCTTGGCTACTATACAGGCTTGAGTCAGAGCAATGAGCTCTGCAGCTTGAGCAGATAGGGTATCAATACGGTGTGTTTCTATGACTTCAGTTTCAGTGGTCACTGCATATGCGGCCACTAATTCTCCTGTACTTGTTCTCATACATGAACCATCCACGTAAAGTGTCAGGTCTGGATCGGTCAAGGCAAGATCTGTCAAGTCTTGTCGGGGCTTCGTTACTGTATTAATGACTTCTACACAGTCATGTGGTGCTGGATCTGTTGTACCCGAGGGTAACAATGTGGCAGGATTAAGTATGTTGCAGCGTCCGATTTCTATGTGTGGCTGGAACAGTGTCAATTCATAACCTGTCAGTCGTGCTATGGTCAATTGCTGAGTCTGGGTACGGTTCAGAAGAACTTCCACGGAATGTGGAACCTGTACTGTCAAGGGATGTCCTAACACTATTGAGTCGCTTTGTCTGATAGCTAGAGCTGTAGCTGCAACTGATTTCAAGCACGCAGGCAGAGCTTGGGCTACTGGATCCAATGTACTAGAAAAATAAGCACAAGGCTTATGGTGTCCTGCTTGATCTTGTGTGAGAACAGATAATGCTGTGCCATCACGTTCTGTGACGAAAAGTGTAAAAGGTTTACTGTAACAGGGTGTCGCTAAAACTGGTGCTTGACATAAGGCTTTCTTCAAGTCATTAAAAGCTTGTGTATGTTCCTGAGTCCAAGGGAGGACAGTCGAAGTCGCTGCCTCCTGTGTTGTCAACTGTATGAGTGGCTTGGCTAGAAATGCATATTGGGGAATCCATTGTCTACAGTACGAAGTGAGGCCAATAAAAGCCCGTACTTCCTTTTGAGTCTTGGGTTGTGGCAGATGTGCAATTAACTGGATACGATCTGGTGTTAACTGTCTACCCCTCTTGGACAGCAAGTGCCCAAGGTATACCACTTGCTGGGCACAGAATTGGAGCTTCGAAGGGGACACCTTGTGCCCCTTTTCGGCCAGAAAATACAAGACTGTCAGTGACGCGCGCTCGCAGTCACGTTCGGTCCGTGCTGTGATCAGTAAATCATCAACATACTGTAATAGAGCAGTGTCAGTAGGCATGTGAATACGGTCTAGTTGTCTTTTCAATGCTTGGCTGTAAATACTAGGACTTTCCGTGAACCCTTGAGGTGCACGTGCAAATTTGAAGCTTCGGCCATTTAAACAGAATCCGAAAAGGTATTGGCTATCAGGATGAATGGGGACGCTAAAAAAGGCGTTCTTCAGCTCAATTACAGTAAAGAACGCAGCTTGGGAAAAAATGGCAGTCAATAGTGATGAAATATCTGGGACTACTGGATACTGTGGTACTATGCATTTATTAAGTTCTCGAAGATCGATCACCAGTCGATAGACAGGAGGTGCATTTGGGTCAGTACGTTTAAGAATCGGAATGATAGGAGAATTACATACACTGGAGTCAGTTTCTACAACTACTCCTTGGGCAATGAGTTCGTCAATAATTTTCAGTAAGGCTGCTACAGCCTCGGGGGGCAATTTGTATTGTCGGATTCGGGGCAGTACAACACCTTGCTTGAGTGTGACACGATAAGGAGTAATGTGCATACAACCTACATCAGTTGGACCTTGCGCCCATAAATGCTGTGGAACATTTTTCAATCTTACATCAAAATCTCTTAACACATAATGACCCTTAAAATCACGAAGGAATAATCTCACTCCTTCCGGAGAACAACATATAACAGCTCCTAGAGCTTTCAGTGTTTTAATACCAAGCAAGTTTTCAGGACATGATTTCGTAAGCAATAAATCTGTAGTACGGGACAATGGACCAACTGCAAGGGGAACTGGCTGTGATACTTCGTTAACAATAGGCTTTCCTGAAAATCCAAGGGAAACATTCTGTGAGCCTGACAGGGGTGCCCCTGGGACCTCGTCATGACTAATGGTAGTTCTGCTTGCCCCTGTGTCAATCAAAAATTTTCTGTTTTTCCCTAATACCTGACTATGTACATAGGGACCATCTTGATCTACAGGAACCTCGATAAGGGGCAAGCCAACCTCCCTCTCTAGGCTGTTTCATGTGTACTGCTGATAATCTGGGTAATCGGATTGTGCATACTGGTACATTTGCTGTGTGACGTGTTGTGTTGCAGCAATGGGTTGGGGTTGGGGTACAGCTACTGTCTGTTGCTGTGCATTCTGTGGAGGTTGCGGGTTCTGTGGAATATTCTGTTGAACGTGTTCTAGTCTAGGCGGACGTGGTCTTTCTTTCGTTTTGCCTGTAGCAATATTGTGTCTGAGAACGGCACATTCATTTATAAAGTGACCTGGCTGTTTGCAGTAATTGCAATTCCCTTTAACAGGAGCTGCAGAATGACTAGTCTGTGTGTTCTGCGTGTTACCCCTCTTCTGACCATCTGCTGGAACAGACTGGGCAACTAGTACTTTCATTTTCGTGTCTTTCATACGTCTCTGCTCATGATCGTGTTCCTCTCTAATTCTGTTCTGGTGGTACTGTAACATTTGTAACATTTGGGAAGGCGTATTAGCTTGCCATGTACTTTCGACTTTCAATACTCTGTTTTTAACCTGGGGTAAGGAATTCGACTAGTTTGGTCACAAAAAGATGTGGGTATGACTTGCTACTTGTTTTCAGGCCACTATTAATAATGAAACATTTCTCGAATCTTGAATAAAAATCACTAGTGTCTTCGTCTTGTTTCTGTTTGCAGGCTGAGATTGCATCCCAGTCTTCCTTTTTAACTGTCAATAATCTAGGCAAAACCTGTACTAATAATCCTGGTAATGCTTTAGTTTTTTTCCCCAAGACCTAAACCTGGGGTACGTCTATTTTCCTCGTCTTCTAGTTCAGCCCAAATAATCTTTTTATCTCCCACCTCCCATTCTTTTTCTTTCAGTTTTTTCGTAAATCCCTGCTGGCAACAATACTTTTAGCATGTCGGAATACGTGTTATCTCCCATAAGTAACATGTCTTTTAATTCACGGTGGAATCCTGCAGGATCTTTATCGTGACAAGGTACAATTTTCTTCATTTCCAATAATTCCATTTTAGTCAAAGGAGTGTATACGAATACGCGTTCAAGCGTACCCCCTGTACCCAGAACTGGATGAACTTCTCGTAAGGGATTCTGTCTGTCTAGGTGATATGGCCGTCTCACTGGGGGTGGAACGGAAACAAGATGTGGAGTTAGGAAAGTTCTGTAGTTGTGACGTTGTTCTAGAATGATATCAATTAAATCGGTACCTAGGCCTCTCCATCTTCTCAGGAGTAAGTCTTGCAATAAATTATACAATGGGCCTGGATCGGATTGCTGATTTTCATACAGTGTAATGAGATGTTGGGTCATGTATATACCAGCTAGTCGCTGTTCTTCTGGAGTAAGGCTTAAAAATGTTTGCACTACTAAATCATCTTTATATATACTGTCATCCCCGGCCCATTGGACTGCCGACCGGGCTAGTTCCTGATCACGTAAGGTATTAAGTTCATGATAACCTATTCTTTCTTTCAGTATCTTATCAGTAACTTGGAATATATGTTCAAGAGAACATTGCTCTGGTATCGGGGAAAGGAAACGTTTCTTGTTTTCTAGACGAATGGGTCTGTCAAAAGGTCTATCAAAAGTATACTGTTTAGGGAGTTTCACTCTACCTACGTACGCTATTTTATCCTCAACCTCTACTGGAGTCTCTGCTTCCTCCTCCTCCTCCGAGGAGTCATTCTTGTCTGACTCTGCTTCTTTTTCAGCCTTCCGTCTGTCATGTATTGCTACTATTTCTTTACGGATCTTTCTGGACATGGCATCTATACAAGTCTGTTTATCATGTTTACAATCTGCAATATTTTGACCCCATTTTATCAGGACATCCATCTCTTCTTAAACAACATCTGGCTGATCTTGTTCCCTTACCAAACAATTAATCAAGAATCGTAATAGTAAACCTTGTGTCTCCACTTTCTGATATGCCATGGCTTCACGAATACATTCTGGCCTCTCCCCCGTTCTAATAAAATGATATATTTTGTCTAGATGTTCTGGCATTTCTGGTAATATCATCAAATAATCTGTAACACGTCGTAGACGTAACGAGGCTAACATCATGTCTCCTCTCTTGCCAGGTACTGGATCATATCTACAATCCGTAAGATACTGTCTAAGTTTTTCATGTGTCATCGCTTTCGGAGTACGCTGTGTTGCTAATTCTCTCATTGTCACTCGTAACTGTGGCGGAGTGTGAAGGTGACCTCCTGCGGCACCTCCTGAGGCAGAACCGTGGGCATGACCTGACGTCATGGCGGGTAGGAGAGGTACATGTAACGGGGACTGACTCTGGGTTGTATCTGTCACAAAAGGATTGTGAGGACCAATAATAGGGGGACCAGTAGCAGCAGCAGCAGAAGGGGAAGTAACAGCAGGTGCGGGAAGCGAGTCTTGGCGTGGAGGGGTCGTGGCTTGATCAGCCGGAACATGCTGCGGTACATTATTAGCGGGTTGTACGGGTACATTGGTATATGCTGGAGCTACATCCTCTAAATAGGAAGAAAGAAAAATGTCTGCTCCGGTCTGTTTGTGACGGAATTTAGTCGGAACCAATGGTGGTGGCAAGTTACGGGGTACTTCCGGGGTCGCCTTGGGAAGGCCCTCGGCAAGAACTGGATACATGCCTGTAATGAGTGCATTTCTTTGGCGGTCTAATTGTTCTAATCTGACCTGTTCTCCTTCTTCTAGTAACTCTTTTTCGGATTCTTCTCTACTTTTCTCTGTTTTTCTGATTGCTTTTTCTGTTCTTCTATGCGATTCTTTACGCCATAATTCTATGGCATCTTTCTGCGATTGTCTGGCTTTCTTTTTCCATAACGCTTCTTCTACTCTCATGATGCATTCGGCATCCCATGTCCCTGAGACAGGCCATCTAAACTTCTCTTCCAGATTCTTGGTGTAATCCACCCATAAGTCTAAATACAACACAGCATCTAAGCCATGTTTGTGGTACATAAAATATCCTGGAGTGTCCCTAGGCGGGACAGGAACTGCTTCTTCAAGTATCCCTTTCCTAGTACCTATCTGACGTTATTTTGAAAACAGCGGCATGGCTGGAGTGATTCGGACGTGAACACAATAAACACAGTAATAAACAGTAAACAATCATTCATACCACAACATTGAAATACATTAAAACATGTCGGACTGAAATTACCTGGAACACAGAAAACACATATTCTGAAAATTTCTCGAGATAAAACTGAATAACTAGATGCACTGCTAAAACAGTACAGATAGGTCTCGAAAAAGAGACACGTCGGACCGTATCCACCTAAGTGAACACGTCAGGACCAGATCTGTGTACCCAAATCTGTCTTTACCGGACACAAATAAATGAACCCGTCTAGATGCGTTCCCAACAACGGTACTCACCGGGAAGCAAGAAACTGAAGGCCTCGGAAACTGGACTGGACTGGACTGCTACGACATCGGACTGGCACGCATCACGCTACCACGCATGCGCTTCGGAACAGGTGGGCCTCCGGACACCTCGGACCTTGCTCTCTCGACTAGGGCTCTGGTCGGGATCCTCCGCATTCCTCACCGCCTCGTCTGGACGCCGGACCGCAGTCTCCGTCTCCCTCGTGGACCCGAGGGAAGATAGCAGGAAAACCCGCAAACATGCACGGTTTCCGTCGGGGCTGTAGAAGGGGCCAAAGGCCGCATGACTTCACCAGCTAGTGGGGAAGGGGGGGGGGGGGGGGGGGTTCCTGTTCGGGCGCCAAATTATGTGGTAAATAAATTTACCTATCCATTTTTCCGTATAATTATCAATACAAGACAGCTCATTCAAATGAGAGGCAGAGTCCGTGGTATCTGAGTCATACGGGCTTTAATGGACAATGATCCTCGAGGATGGGATATCATGTTCCATCACCTCTAAGGTTCAGGAAGGGACATTCAACGTTTTATTAGCATTACACATTATATATAGTAAAATGACAATTGAATCCAATACAGTAGGCGTAGCAGGTGAAAAGAGAGAGATAAGAACACATGTGCGTAATAGGAGGCGTGAAAAAGGGCGTACACATGGGCGTGCACTGTACATGTCAGAGAAACGTCACAAGAATCGTCACATGTGGGTGGATGCATAGGGAAAGTTGCAGAATCAGCAGAAACCCTTGGCCTGCATGCGCGCACAACGAGCATGACGTGTAACTGGGGGCTTTGACTTTAGCACTAGTGGAGGAGACTGGTGTCTGGAGTGTCAGGGCAACCTGTACCTGTAGCATATCTAGTATCTTATGTTTGGAGGATGTAGTGTCTGAAGTGAAAGGTCTCTCGGGCAGGGGCCATCCAATGCTGAATGCTGGTGCGTGCATACGTGTCTTGGTGCAACGTGCGGAGCCATGGGCCTACCATGGTAACGGATTCAGTAAATCACTTGCAAGGAGGACAGAAAAGCCGGGCCCTTTGCTCTGCAGCCGGGAATATGGTTACCTATTTCACTAGACTGGAATGTGTTTGAGGAGGCTGAGCAGATAACTGTAGGCAAAACATGAATTTGGCAGGTAGTCCAGGCCGAGCCGGGCACCGCTGCGCTGGCAGGAAGTAAGGCAGGAGTCAGGGATGCGTACAGCTTTCGGAGACAGGAGAGATGAGGCTTGGGGGCCTCGTTTAAGGGCCTAGCTCGACTGGGCCAGGAAACATGGAGAAAAACGTGTGCGAAATTCAGAAGTGCACCATGTAAAGACATTGGCACCATAGGCATAGGAACATAATTAACAGGATTTCTTGGTATGGTTGGATAGCTAACATGTTAAGGATGGACGCAAATGTATTTGCGTCTTTCTAGCAGGTACAGAACAGAAGTTACACAACATACTTGGAACATGGGTGCATGGATAGGGTGCGAGTGGGGGACACTTTAGCTACCTGAAAATTTCTATTACCTCATGAATGGTAGGCACTGGAGGTGTAGATGCTGTGTCTGACTTCCTCCTCCTGTGTGGTGTAGTGGATACATGACCTGTCCTTGGATCAATGTAGATCTTCTTTTGTAAAGGATCAGCATGGAAAAGGTCTTCCCCTTGCTGAACCACTGCTGGCGCCGATTTTTTCGGTTCCGGGCGTGGTTGTTGCTCGTCTTTAGCCTTAGGAGCTGTGATAGGGTCCTTTGGTGTAGATTTTGGCACCGAAGGTATTGTCTGAAGTCAGGCTGTTAAGTGTGCTTGAGAGCATCGGAATCAGGACTGGTAGGTTTCGGTACCAAAAATATTGGCTTCGGAGTGGAAGCTGGTCTTGTCAACTTCAAAGAATCAGAAGCAGGCTCCATTGTTTTTGGAGCCATTTTGTCTTTCAAAGTTGACGGTTTCGAAACCGGGACTTTTCGGTGCCGAGGGAGCTGGAGGTATCGGCACGTGCAGTTTGCTCGGTATGGAGCTACCAGAAGGCTTCACTATTTTCTTCAGAGCCGGGCTCGATGGCGGGGCTTTCTAAGAATTCTTTCGGTCGCGACTGGGCCCCGGAGGCCGAGTGTTGACCTTTGCCTTCGATTTAGGTGCTGGGTATGGGGCAGGGACAGTAGTACTTGGAGATCGTCTGAATCTTCTTCTGGGACAAGTGGAGATCCTCCGCCAAAGATATCCACCGGTTCCGGAGCCGATCTCTGCATGTTGTGTCGACAGGCCCTCCGATCTCAAATAGTCTTTTTAGATCGAAAGGATGCACAGGCTGTACAGCTCGATTCGTCGTGTTCTGGCGATAAGCACAGGTTACAGACCTCGTGATGGTCACTGTGTGGAACCTTTGCTACACACTCGGGGCATCTTTTGAATGGCGCCCTTTCCATGATTTGTAGGCCTCACGGCGTGGATAGGCCCAACGGCCCACGCCAACGACCGGAATCGAGCTGATTAAGTTGAGCCGATGATTGTTGATATCGGAAGTTGTTTTGTAACGTTTTTTCGCGTCTAACTACTATTAAAGGTAGATTTCGAACCAGAGCGGAAAAGTTACATCCGAACTCGACAACAACATGCAATTATCCGAGCCCAACACCAGGTGGCGATCTAATGCAAAGTGTAGAATCTACAGCTCATATGCCTTGAACAGTATATTTTACATACAATGGCGGAAAAAAACAGCTCATATCCCTGAACTTCTCGAATGGTTTTCTTACACTTAACTTTTACTATGCATATCTTAGAAAAAGGGATATAGGCTTTCCTTTGAGGAAGGCATCCTGTTCGTACAGGGGAGAGCAAAAATATATAAGCTTAACTTTTACGGACCTAAGATTTGGGTCTTGTTAATTTTTACGTTTAATCCTTAAATTGCAAGAAAAGAAAAAAATAATGCTAATCGGTGGCTCTCAAATCAAGGATCCCATTAGAAAGGATGAAAAGCAAAATACATGTCCAGACACTAAAAAATAGGAGTCTTGCTTTGATCAAATCTCTTAATAGATCTCAGAGGACAAGTGTTTTTAGTAACAATGAAAGGATTGAACAGGTCCTATGAAATCCTTCTAATCTGCAATAATATTATTGCTAACCAATATGGTCTCATTTGGAGAACTCCTGCTTTAAGTATCTAGATTTTATTATTCTGCTACAGAGAATAGTTCAATATTCAATATGTTCAATAATTCAATAAAGTTTTACAAAATTAAAAATTGGTGTAAGATAGAAAAAATTGGCATGGTAACAACAAAAATATTGAGACCAGTCTGTAATGTGGGTCAAGACGTAATGTCATCCAATGTTGGAAATAGTTAAAACAAACTTCGGAACCACTGCTTCAAACCAGTGTGCTTACTTTCAATTACTTCAATGAACTACTCATGTGATTTCACACCAAATTCAACACTTCCTAAAATAAGTTATATACTTTTAATTAGTATTATCCGTTATGGGAATCTTCATTAAATTAATAAAGACTAGAATGTGTGTGTGAGAAAGATCCCCGAACAGATTTCATTTCAAGAAATCTCTTACCAAAAGAGTCTTAAACCAGAAAAAGAAATCTAATTTTAAACAAATTGGGATACTACATGAGACTACTTCAAGAAACATATGAACTCTAGTCTTACATGGCATATTAATTTCGTATGTTACAAGAGTAAGGATCTCAGCACTTAACATTCGGCTTACTTTTCTGGGGTCGTGGGAAGGGCTTTCATGGTTAATAGAGACAAGCTATTTCAGAAGAGGTTTTTGAGAATAGCTTGAATTACTATTGTGCCCACCTTGGAGTCCAAATCTAGACAATAATAACTAGTAAAAGTATGAATAGATTTCAAGGGCTTCGCTCTACAAATGTCCAATACAGGGACATTTCTTAAACATGCAGCAGATGCTGCTCTTGTGGAATAAGCTCTGGGTGTGCCAAGTTTGGATTTGTTGGCATTCTGAAAAGAGTGAAATGCAACACACTATAAAGCAGGAGAAAGGACTTACTTTGATGTGGGAAGACCTGTATGAAGTGAATCAAAATTAAGGCTCCCAGTTTTCACAGATTTTTACAGATCAATACAGACAGAAAGCAACGTGTTTTCTGTCTGCATTTATTTTTAAAAGTGGATAAATACAGAAAACTGGGCTTCTTTTAAGTGATTCTCTGTGCTGTCTCATGAATTATAGCCCGACAGCTGAGCAGAAAGACAGCATGGGAAGTTCAAACAGGATGACATTTCTTTAGATGACAACATATCAACATACATTTGTGGTATAATGCTAATATGTACCTGTTGATGTATTGTTATGCAATATTTGGCAGCTTAAATAGCTAAAACAGGACACACATCAAAGTATGACTACATGTCTATCAGTTAAATAAATATGGAAATGTACAGTTTTACAACTTCCTTTATTCGCAAAGCACTTAATATGAATAAATACAGATAACAGGGCCAAAAAATACATATGGATAAATAAATAAAAAAGCAAATAGGGAAGACAATGTCTCAAAATTTCTCTTAAAACAATGTAAAAAGAAGGTAGAAATAATTGAATGCCGTAGTTGTTAAATTAAGTCACATACTGGAAAAGTCGGAGGTAAAATCCTAACAAAATAGAATGACAAGGACTCTGAAGTATTCGGAGATCCATTCAGCATGCGTTGGAATAAAGAGCTCAGACTTTCAGACAACTACCAGTGCAATACATGCTGAGATATGTAAGCTGCAGGCTCCTTAAAGGAGTAACTCATCTTTTCAGCTTCTCATTACATTCTGGCCATCAGGTTACCTTTTTCAGTTGCTTGACCTTTCTGCTCTTGACCTTAGGGTTGATCTGCAATGTTGTCTTATAGAGTACATTTGTACATTTAAAAGCCCATTAGCCTGCATAGGCATACAGTTTGCAACTGGACAGGAGAGGGACACTCCTCACCTTCTTTAAAATAAATTATACATCACAAACTGTTCTGTGGATTTGAAGTGTTCCGGGACCCTTTCACGCAGCAGGAATAATCTAGGTTCATGACCTCAATGAAGATCCTGCGATGCAGAACTGAGGGCTGTCACTAGATTGCATTAAGGGGCACTGGAGCATGCAGACTGTCGTATACCCACAGTCTAATGTTGTCATTATTTAATTAGGAAGTGTTTGCATGTTGTGTTTATCTTTTTCTTTTGAAAAGAAACAAATACATTATTTGCCATTTTTAAATTGACCTTGAATAAAGAAATAAAATCCATTCTCCTTTACAACAATTGCGAGCACACATTACATTCTGAAATAACTACTTAAAGGGAAAATTATAAATAACCCTACCCCATTCTGTCTGCACAGCAGCACAATAAAGTCCCACAGCAGACTTGCAGATTCTTTGTCCAGCAAGCCATCATTCCGTAGGCACTCCGTAGATTTGTTTTGTGCAAAATTAATAACATCTACTTTATGGGTGTCATCCCTTAAAATCAATGAGAAGAATAGAAGTACAAGATAAAAAACAGGGAATAATCGAAGTCATGTTCATACTAACATGAGAAATATTTTAATGACTCATCTATTGTGAATATCAGCATACATTTACTGTACAATTAGATAAACTCTAACAACTAGTTATTAGAGGGTAAAATAACTGATACAGATGTTCATAAAGAAAGGAAAGGTAAAAGTTAAAACGTTCACATATATCTGTTTTTGCATATAGGTATGCATGCCAAACCCATGACAGCATAAACTGACAATGGCACCTAGAGTAGATCTTTAAACAGCAGTATATTTTAAGAGAGGATACAACATTTGACAAATACAGCGATTGTTTCATACTAAATACTGCTTGCCCAGCCATAAGTCATTTATATAAGCAGGATAGCAGCTGCTGTAACCAAATAGATTACAAAGACTAGCCACTCCCAGTACAAAACGGTCACTCTCTGACCAGGCAAGAGTGGGAAAAGAGTGTGAGCAGCTCACTTCACTGGAGACCAGACTTTGCCTGCCTAGCAGCCTAATGGCTATCACCTGGCAGACCGTGGCTATATAGAACTGTTCTGCAATTATGAGATGATGGGAGTAGGAAAATGGATTACTATGTAGTGTGGTTGTGAGACCTCACCATTTGATAATGTCACAATCTCGATCAGGCTAGATTCTTTAACAAAACCTTTATCTCAGTCCTGTGTAATTGTGGCACAGAGCAGTCTGGCTTAATTAAAGAAAAAATTATAAAACCTTTAGGAGTACCAAAACAGCCAATAAGAAACAAAACTGACACCAATTTATGAAAATAGGATATATGTTTGTGTTTAAATAGACACCAAAACAACAAATATCTATTGAGGAACTAGAGAGCTCATATCTTAAAGGTAAATAAATCACTGAACAAAAGAAAATGCAATAAATCGTAATTGGCTTAGTAACTGCTGAGCCGCTTGGCTAGAGCTGCTACTAATCTTAACTTGAATTGGCTGCAACGGGTTGGAAGCCATCCACATGGACCACTCGGGGGTCAGGCAGACAGTTACTTGTCGGGCCAGCTGTCTCAGGGTCCCCTTTGTACTTTTGTCCTGGTACATTAAAGAAGTGAATGATGCACAATGCAGAAGATGCTAAAGAGGTTCAGTGAAGTTTCTTGGGGCCTCCCTTGGGTAAATGAAAGTCACGATCCATCTCTGGCCTTGGGCTATGGTCTCCCTCACCCACGAGGCTACAATTGAGTCCAGTAGTCACTGGCCAACTGGTCTACCAGGTACAGCGGTCTCAGCAGTTACTTACAGTTAAATAAAACTTTCTTGACTTAAGCCAAGGATCCCACAACCTCGGGCACTTTGTGTAGATCAGGACTCAGTCTCCCAGGTTGCATTGCAGCGTCCAGCAGCAGGCCGGCATTCCTTGGCAGTTGGGCTCTCAAGGGTGCAAACATCTTTTAGCTTCTGTAGCCCTGAAGCTTAACTGGGGGCTAGCCTCCTACCCTTTGGAGTCACTTCTTCTGTCCTGGCACAAGTGGAGCTCTTTAGGAGCTCTTTTCCACAAGTAGGCACAGTCCTCTGTGCAGGTCCCTCTGGTGCAGCCGTTGCAGTCCAGTACTTGGTGCAGCTTTTTGCTGGGTCAAGGGAATAGCAATCTATTCCTTCTTCTGTCTTCTTTCCAGTCCAGTAGTAATCTGAAGAGTGTATGCCAAGGATGCCAGTTTATGTCATCTTCGTGTTTGTGGGAGGAACTCACTATCCAATGGGGCAACAGTTCCCACGGGGCAACCATTCTCACTTTACAACACTTCATCAGTGCTTGACCAGAAACAATTTCAGAGTACCCTTCCCTGCCTGACTCCAAGATGGGTAAGGGTATCTTCCTCTGTGTGGAGCTCTGGATACACCCTTAGCCAGACACCCCAGGATATAGCGGCATGGATTCGCAAATTTAGCAGCACAAATATGGAAATTTAGCGGCACAAATATGGAGATTTAGCTGCATTTTTGCGGCTCTTTATTTTACTCATAATCATTCATTTTCGGCCTTACATCAATTGAAACTGTTTTAGCAGAGTATTCCACCTTGAATAGGCAACCTGGGATATGGAACAGAGGAAGCAGTCCACACGTGAAGGCTCCTTAACCACCGCCTCCTCTTCCACACACCCACCAAGCATTTCTGCTCTGCCCAAGGCCCTACCCCACAGGTCCACAAGACCACAGCTGGAGGAAGATCCTTCTGCTACCTTGCTGCGAGGTAACTGTCCAAAGTATCCTATCTGGTCCCTAGACATCTGTCCTGGCAGAATTGGTCTCCCAACCCAAACCGGAGTTGTCAAACTGTTTCAAACTTTTCAAAAGTTTTTATTGACCAATGTTTGGTTACGGTTGTATTTAAAAGTAATATTATTGTCTAAAATCTGTATCTCCCGAACCCTTTGGAAGATTTTGCTTATTTTGGAAACCTTAATTTTTATTATATAAAAATTGTGGTTCATATCCAAATGTGCCACTTTTGTAGTTCTTTTTTTTTTTTTTAGTGTCTCAAAATGCTTGTTTTCTCTCAAGTGTCCTTGCCTTTTTTTTTTTAATGAAAATAGCCAATAAGCATCCACGCTCTTACCTTCCAGTGTTTTGCAACTGAACTTGGTTTATCTCTGCAATTACCAATCTCATCATTGAATTTGAACCGGAGCATGTCACGAGGATTGAGGCCTTCGTAAATGTATTGTGTCCTAAAAGCACACGCGGAGTTCTGCAGCGCCACGTGCAAGGTAGTACTTGTCTTGCACTGGGAATTTACTCCATAATTACTCATGGCCCAGCTCCATTTTACAGCGGGAGCTTCACCAACATGGACACCGCTTAGTTTGCCACAGGTACTACTGGGACTTGTAGTTCCTTACCATGCATGTCGGTTTGTTCCACCATAGATTGTTGAATACTATACAAAAATGTCCCCTACATAGTAAATGAGCATGTTCCCCCACTCAACCCCATCTGAAACTGCCATGATGACTTTTACTTAGGCCTCACCACCCGCTAAACTAGCAAGAGAAAGAGAAAGGGAGAGAGAGAGAGAGAGAGAGAGAGACACACACTTTCTATTCCTACCTCCAAACCTATGTACCTTGACGATGTATATTGTCAAGATGCATATATGCGGAGATAAGTATATAAAGCCTATACATAAAAATATATACTTACCAGTCAATATTTTGGTCTTTGATGGTTTTCCTACAATATTATCTGCATGTGTGTCCTGTGCATGGAGATGACTGTGTACCTGTATAGCCTAGTGTTTTCAGGGAATGATTATACTCAAAGCTGGAAAAACTTCTATTTGCATGACGCGCCTTGCACTGTGTGTACACAACACAGAAAGGGACATCTCCAAATGTAACACATGAATGGAATGATAACATATCAACAATTAGACACACCTTTATTCTAGGTGAATTGATTAAAGTCAGAAGAAACTTAGTGCAGGGTCATTGTTTTTTAACCAGAGCAGACTCCAGCAGGAAAGTGAAAGCAATAGCATTACCACACGCTGCTCCACTCTTTTGAACTGGTGTGACTGAGCCAAAGAGTATGAGGGTGCATACTTCATGCTATAAAGAGTTAGAGCATGAGATAGCAGTCATTCAGTGGTTTATAAAAGGAGCTGCCACTCGCTAGTTCCTCTCCATAGGAGCTGGTGCCGCCAATGCCTGGGTTTATTCTACAACATGAGATGCCGTAGAATCTAGCGTGGATATAAGTGATCTCTGTTCATACAGCTTATATCGGTGGTCAGTGCCTCCAGTAATCAGTATAGAGTGCCAAGACCAGTTTCCTTTCCTCTTCTTCCAGGATTAATTTATTTGAAGGTTCTATGAATTGCACGACACATCATCTTTTGTGTGTTTGTCAGCCTAGTGGTGGATTGTTATCCGATGTTCATGGATGGTTCCCAGTACTGAGTCTCAATGTTGAATTTTTCATAGAAATGGTCTTTGGTGGCCCATGTAGTCTGAGGGTGCTAATGCGTTGATCATCTTCTGTCACTCGAGGTATTAGCCATAACCTAAACTACTGCAATGACACACACCTGCTCACTTCAAAAATACCAATTTGAATCACTAGAATAAATGTAGACCTGACCCTGTGGGAAAGCCGGAAACCTGTTTATGTGTCATGGGGTTGATTGCTACTTATGCTTTGTGTAAAAGGTTGACCTGTTCTTTTCTTTACCTCTTACGTATCTACGCATGTATTTTCAGCTTTCCTACACGAGAAGTGGTTCTGCTCCCAAAAACGAAGCGTACATAACTTTTTGAGGGGGTTTAGGTTTTTACTTTGGAAGGAAGGGCTAACATTGCCTCATAGAATATCTACCCTGTTAATGGCGAGAAATTTGAAATAATCAAAGTTGGCGAGTGATGAAGAACAGCAGACAGATCAATGGAAAAAAAGATAAGGCAGTAGGAAAAAGGGAACAAGTATCCCTTAATGTTATCTTGTATATGGACTAACTAGAAGAGCCATATCTTGATATTTTCTTGTCCCTGATAATGCTCCTTCCAGGGCCAACCGACCTGCATTAACAGAAGTGATTTCGCAGGCACTTTTGTAAAAATCGCGGCATTTTTACAAAAGTGCCGATTTCGCTGCAAACCGCAAAATCGCGAAATCCTGGAGGGTCTGCTTAGGGTGTACCATAATGAGCCACTCCACCTGGAAGGAAAATGCTACTTACTAGTATGCATCTGTTCTTGGCATGTAGAGCTGCAGAGTTACACACTGTGCATAGATCGCCACCTAGTGTTGGGCCCGGATGTTTGGAGTTTGTTTTTGTCCTGAAAATTCTTTGGAAGTCACGGGATAGGTGACTCCTCTGGACCATACTGCACATGGACATCAGCTTCATCCTCAGATTGTTTATCGCCATTAGGGAAATGATGGAGCTTTGTAAGAAAAGGAAGGATGTCCGTGTAAGCTGTATCTAATGAAGAGAATACTGGAACAGACAAGGGTAGCCGGGGAGGCAGTGGGCGTGTGTTTAACTCTGCAGCTCTACATGCCAAGAACTGATGCATTCTGGTAAGTAGCATTTTCCGTTCGAGGCATATGAGCTGCAGATTACACTCTGTGCATAGAATGTATAGCAGTACCCACTGTTAGCGGTGACCACCCCTAACTGTTGCAGTAGTTTGAAGGAAAATGCTACTTACCAGTATGCATCTGTTCTTGGCATGTAGAGCTGCAGAGTCTCACACGGAGCATTAGATCGCCACCTGGTGTTGGGCTCGGATGATTGCATGTTGTTGTCGTCTTGGAAGAAGTCTTTGTAGTCACGAGATAGGCGACTCCTCCTTTGGACGACAGTGCGCATGGGCATCGGCTCCATCCTTAGATTATTTTTCGCCATGATGGGAAATGATGGAGTTAGTAGAAAGAAAAAAAGATGTTCATGTGTGTATATCTAATTAAGATGAAACTGGAGCAGATACAGGTCTCGGGGACGTGGGTGGGCGTGTGAGACACTGCAGCTCTACATGCAAAGAACAGATGCATACTGGTAAGTAGCATTTTCCGTTCGAGGCATATGAGCTGCAGATCTCACACTGAGCATAGATTATATAGCAGTACCTCCCCTAGCAGTGGTCGCCTGTATTTGTTACAGTAGTCTGAAATAGAGTTTTGAGGACAGCTTGGCCTACGGCAGCTTGCTGCTTGGCTTGCCCATCAACACAATAGTGTTTAGTGAAAGTATGTGTTCTAGACCATGTTGCTGCCTTACATAGGTCTTCTAGAGGAATGTTCCCTAAGAAAGCCATAGAGGCTCATAGTTTGCGTGTGGAGTGCACCCTAGTAGAAATTGTTAGTGTACGCTTTGCTTTTTGATAACATATTTGATGCATTTGACAATCCACCTTGCAAATCCCGCTTTAGATATGGGGTTGCCTTTATGTGGTGGAGAGAAAGCTACAAACAATTGTTTTGCGAAATGCTTTGGTTCTATCAAAGTAATAGAGAAGAGCTCTTTTAACATCTAGGATGTGTAGAGCTCTTTCTGCCACAGACTCTGGGTTTTGGAAAAACACTGGTAACTCTACCGATTGGTTTAACTGGAACGGGGTAATGACTTTTGGAAGGAATTTAGGATTTGTTCTTAGAACCACTTTATTAAGGTGTTATTGTAAAAATGGTTCTTGTATAGTGAAAGCCTGAATCTCACCAACTCTCCTAAGAGGTAATAGCCACAAGAAAAGCTGTTTCCCATGTGAGGAATTGCAGTTCACATTTGTATAGAGGTTCAAAAGGGGTCCCATGAGCCTGGTAAGAACAATATTTAGGTTCCACACTGGAGAGGGTGGTAACCTGGGAAGAATGATTCTTTTTAATCCTTCCATAAATGCTGTAATAGCAGGCTCTCTGAATAAAGACAGATGCTGTCTATTTTGTAAGTATGCTGCAATATGTAGGCGTATAGATGAATATGTCAAATTACATCTTTGTAAATGTAGAAGATAGCAAATTATATTTTGGATAGAAGCATCTAGAGGATCGATTTGGTTATTGTTGCAGTAAATGGCAAATCTTTTCATTTTTTGCAGCACAGCAAGCTCTAGTAGTAGGTCTCCAGTCTTCTTTAATGATATTCATACAGTCTGGTGGTAGGTTAAGGTAACCAAACTCTAAGACTTCCGGAGCCAGATCGCAAGATTCAGTTGGCTTGGATCTGGATGTCTAATTTCTCCATGGTTCTACGTTAGCATGGATGGTGTTAGACATAGGTTTTGGTGTGGAACTAGGGATAGTTCTAGCAGTGTTGTGTACCACGGTTGGCGTGCACATGTGGGAGCTACTAAAATTAGTTTGAGCGACTGTGGTCGTTGCTTGCGCATTATTAGTGGTATTAGTGGTAGTGGCGGAAAAGCGTACGCAAATCTGCCCGACCAGTTCATCCATATCGCATTGCCCTTTGACAGCGGTTGTGGAAACCTGGCGGTGACGGTTGGGCATTTTGCGTTTGTGTGTGGCGAACAGATCTATTTCTGGATGACCCCACTTGTGAAAGAATGGTAGAAGAACTTGTGGATGTAGTTCCCATTCGTGAATCTGACGTGTCTGTCGACTTAACAGATCTGCTATCGGATTGTAAACTCCTCGAGGTGTTCTGCTAACAGATATATATTTTGAGGAATGGCCCATCTCCAAATGTTCTGTGAAAGCTGGGACAGCTGTATAGAGTGAGTCCCCCCCTGTTTTTGTACATAGTACATGGCGGTCATGTTGTCCTTCCCGATTAAGACAGCTTTGTTTTGTACTTGGAAAGTTTTAAGCACTAGGCATATTGCTAGCAGCTCCAAGTGGTTGATATGGAGTTCTTTTTGTTGAGTGGTCCATTGCCCTTGAGTTTTATGATGTAGGAAATGGGCTCCCCATCCTGTGAGAGATGAGTCTGCTGTAAGTACTATTTGTGGAACAGGTTCGAGGAACGGCCGCCCTTTTGTCAAGTTTTTGGTGTTCCACCACTACAGAGAGCGATGTGTGCGGCTGTCCACCAACACCAGGTCTGCCAGTTGTCCTTGAGCCCGGTTCCACTGTTGTGCTAGACATTCTTGTAATGGATGCATTTGCAGTCTTGCATATGGTACAATAAAAATGCAAGATGCCATCATGCCTATTAGTCTCATGAACACTCTGGCTGGAAGAGAGTGTTGATGTTGACATTTTGTGACCAAGGCTTGAATGATCTGTATCCTTGCTGGACTGGGATACGCTAAAGCTGTAGACGTGTTTATTGTAGCCCCTAGATATTGATGTACATGAGAGGGCTGCAGATGCGACTTGGTGTAGTTGATTGTGAACCCTAAGTAGTGCAATGTTTGAATAGTCTGAGGTGTGTTGGACACACTGATTGAATGACTTGGCTTTTATGAGCCAATCCTCTAGATATGGGAAGACATGTATATGTTGTCTTCTGAGATGTGCTGCTACTACTGCTAGGCACTTAGTGAACACTCTTGGAGCAGTTGTGACCTTGAATGGAAGGACTTTAAACTGATCATGCTGTCCTTCCAGTACAAACCTCAGATACTGCCTGTGAGAAGGATGTATAGGAATGTGGAAGTAGGCGTCCTTTAGATCTAGTGTTGTAAGGAAGTTGCTTTGTTGCAACAATGGGAGCACTTGTAAAGTGATCATATGAAAATGATCTGAGTGTATATAACGATTGAGGGGCCTGAGGTTGAGAATTGGTCTCAGTGTCCTGTCTTTTTTGGGTATTAGGAAATACAGCGAGTAAACCCCTGTTCCTTGATGTTGTAAAGGAACCATTTCTATTGCGTTTTTCTGAAGAAGTGATAGAACTTCTTGTTTGAGCAGCGTAAGATGTTCTGCAGACATTGGGCGCTGCTCGGGTGGTATGTGTGGAGGGGTAGCTGTAAGTTCACGGCAGTAGCCATACTGGATAATTTGTCTTACCCACTTGTCTGTTGTGATGGAATTCCAGACAGGTAGGAACTGTGTTAGTCTGCCCCCCCCACAGGAGTGGAATGGTGTTGGGGGAGCAGAGGAAAGTCACTGTTTTGTGGTGGAAGAGGTTCGATTATTGTTATTCCCTCAAACTCTTCCCTTATTGTTGTTGCCTCTAAAGCCTCCTCTAAAATATCCTTTACTGGAGGGTGTTTGTGTATTAGATTTAAAGGAAGCGGAAATGTCTGCTCCAGCTTGTTTGGAGCCTCCTCTATAGAAGGAGCGACGTAAGGAGTCTCTAGATTGGGTGAATTGTAGAGCACCCATAGATTTGTCTGCATCAGTGTCCTTCATTTTCTCCAGTGTTGTGTCTACCTCTGGTCCAAACAATTGTTGGTTGAAAGGCTGATTTAAGATGGTAGTTTGCACTTCCTGCTTAAATCCTGAAATGCGTAGCCACGCATGACGTCTAAGTAGGACACTAGTGTTTATAGCTCTAGGTGCAGTGTCTGCTACATCAAGTGCACACTTGATTGAGGCCTTTGAAATTAACTTGCCTTCTTGTATAAGGTTGTTTGCCTGCGCTTTATACTGATCAGGTAGATGTTGTAATAGTGTTTCTAACTGATCATAGTGAGTCCTGTCATATCTTGCAAGGAGGGCTTGTGTGTTAGCTATATGCCATGTATTGCTAGCCTGAGCAGCTATCCTTTTGCCTGAAGCATCTATCACCTTAGATTCTTTGTCAGGGGGTGGTGCTTACCCAGATGTCTGAGTTTGCTTTTTTTCTGGCATTTGACACGACTAGGGAATCTAAGGGTAGTTATCCTTTAATGTAGGCAGGATCCCCAGGAGCAGGTCTGTACTTCTTTTCTATTCTTGGGTTTAAAATCCTAGCACGTACAGGATCTTTAAATACTTCGAGCATGTTTAATGACCCTTTTAATCATAAGCGGAATTTGAACTGACCTTTGTGATTGTTCAAAAGTCCTTACCCCCCTATATCTTTTACCAAAGTCAGGTATTTTCCGTCAAAGATGTTAGCCTAGCACTAGATTGTGTGTCAAGTGGCAGAGCCTCAGGCATGGATGGTATCCCTGCCAATGTTTTTTTAAGCGATAGACCGACCTGGTGCCAGTATTTTGCACTGTTAGCTAATTCAGTGGTAAAGGGTGCTCCCATTCCACCTTCGTGGAAGGGAGCAGAAATAATCCCCGTTTTCAAAAAGGGAGATAAATCCCTCCCCAGTAACTATAGGCCTATTAGCCTAATAGATTCAGCACAAACTTTAATGGGCCGATTAGTTCAAAATAAAGTACAGTCGTGGGTAGAGGAATTTAATATATTATCCCTATTTCAAGCTGGCTTTCGCTCTTGCACTAGTTCTATAGACCAAGTCTTTCGATTCATCACAATCTATTGGAGGAACGTGGTCTTGACTAAAGGGACACTTTACCCGGTATTTGTTGACTTGAAATCGGCTTCCGATTTGGTCCCTCGCTGCAAACTCTGGAGAGTCCTCGATGAATTGGGGATGGCACCTGAGTTATCGACTCTCCTCGTCCGCTTACATGAGAGCAACTTTGCCAGGATCAGATGGGGGACACAGGGTGGGGTTACCGATTCATTCCCTGTCGAACGTGGTGTTCGGCAGGGTTGTTTTTTGGCTCCCACCCTGTTTTCTTAATACATCAATGGAATAGTGGACCATCTTTGTAGATCCCCTACTGATGCCCCAGTCTTAGCTGGGGTTCGCGTACCTGTCCTCATGTTTGCGGGCGACACTTTTATCTTCTCCAGGACCCTCTGTGGTCTGCAGAAGGCTGTCAACTCTTTTGGGGAATTTTGCCATCTGCGTGGGCTTGAGGTCAACACCGCAAAAACAAAGTTTATGTCCCTGAATCAGCATAAACCCAATAAAGGCACAATCCTCCTGAACAACACTCCCTTAGAGCAGGTGGATGCTTTCACCTATCTAGGCATTATGCTTCAGAGTAACATGGGATGGAAAAGCCACATGAATATGACTATCTTAAAATACCATCAGCTTGTAGGTACATTATCCTCTAAATATAAATCCTCTTTCACAAAATCAATTAGTCCAGTTTTGGAAATATATAACATCAAAGTGATAAACTCTGCCCTTTATGGAGCAGAGTTATGGGGATTTAATAATTTCAGTCACCTTGCAAAAGCTGAAAACAAATTCCTACATGGTTTAATTGGTGTTCCCCAAAGTACTCCTATGGCTCCGCTTTTATTAGACCTAGGCAAGAAAATATGTGGTAGACATGGCTAGGTTACGCCCACTCCTGTATTGGAGGAGAATCTGGATCACCCCCAAACTTACACATTATGCCCAGGGTTTGAAGGATGTGTTCCTTGCAGATCGCTTTCATAAAATCCAGTGGCTAAAAGATCGAAGGTCTTTCTTGGTAAAAATGGATTGAAGATTATTATGGGATAAACCAGGTACTGCAATTTCCCACAAAAAAGAACCAATTGAAAGAAAAATACTGGGAAATGGTCCTGATGTCATCCTACCGGTCTGGTATGAACACTAATTTGACAGGCCGCTTTTTAGATCACAAATTTTGGCCGTCCTGTGAAGCATACTGGGATATAATTGAGAATCACCTCGATCAAAAATTTTATTTTCAATTCAGGATAGGAACTTTACCAATTAAAGCTTTTACTCATAAATGGGCGTCCCCCTTAGACGAAAAATTTCATAATTGTCTAGACATGGCAGAGATTATAGCCCATTTATTTTTTGTATGTCCCCTATATGCAGCCCCACGACGCAAATGGTTGAGACCTATCTGCTCTTCCTTGGGCACTCTGAGGCATATAGAAGCTTTAAGGATACAAGGATCTGATTGTTCTCCCCATATACCTATTGGTTTAGCCAAATTTTTGAGGTGGGTTTGGATCATCCGTACACGCACTTTATTGCCATCTGCTGCTAGCTAGTTATAAGGTTTTATTGCTATTATAAAGATGTTTTTATTATAAGAACTAACTTTAAATGTATCACATATGAATTTTAATAGCTTTCCTAGTCGACAGTAATCAAACGGAATTTAATATCTTTTTATCTGGTGTATTGTTCATGCACTATTTATTGTGTATTTTGATAGTTTTGTGAATTGTATGTGCTTTTATGACTTACTGTCGAATAAAGCTTTCTGAACTGAACAGATTGTTCAAAAGTATATAATAAAAAGTCTTCATCTGGCTCATCTGAATGCTGAATCATAGTAGATCATGGTAGATGGCAGCCCTATTCCGTAAATGTCAAAAACCAATATTGTCTTCTGGGGGAGAAGGTTTGGATGGATATGTGTGTGGGTCAGGAATATCGGGCACATCCTGTGGGTTTGGGTCCTCCCAGTCTGGATCATCACTAGGGTAGGGAAAAGGCTCATCTGGGTCTACGCCCACCCTCATGCTATACTCGTCACCATTTTGAGGTGTATGTGGTGAAGAATGAGGAGGAGAGTTTTCAGGAGAACTTGGGAGGTGAAATGTTGAGAGGAAAGTGAGGAGAAGGAATTACAGGGGAAGGGTGCATAGGAGAAGTGGCAGAGTACTTCTTGACAGGCACTGCAGGTGTAGGTGCTGTGTCTGATTTCCTCTTCCTGTGTGGTGTAGTGGATACATGACCAGTCTTTGGATCAATGTAGATCTTTTGTAGAGGATCAGGTTGGAAAAGGTGTTCTCCTTGCGGAACAGGCGCAGATTTTTTCGATTCCGGGTGTGGTTGTTGCTGATCTTTAGCCTTAGGAGCTGTGATGGGGTCCTTTGGTGTAGTTTTTGGCACGGAAGGCATTGTCTTCGGAGTCTAAGGCTGTTTCGAGGGCTTGAGCACATCGGAATCAGGCCTTGCAGGTCTTGGTACCGAACATATATTAGCTTGGAAGCGGAAGCTGGTTTCATCGGCTTCGGAAGCAGGCTTCATATTTTTATCCCTAGAAGTCGACGGTTTCGGAACCCGGGGCTTCTTTTGGTTTTGGTGCAGAGGGGACTTGTGGGATCGGCACGTGCGGTTTGCCCGTTATCGAGCTACCGGAAGGCTTGAGTATTTTCTTCGGAGCCGGGCTCGATAGCGGGGCTTTCGAAGTGTTGTTTCGGTCGCGGCAGGCCCCCGGAGGCGGAGTGTTGACCTTTGCCTTAGATTTAGGTGCTGGGTATGGGGCAGGGGCAGTAGTACTCACGCGTTGACCTGATGGTATGGAGTCATTGGAGTGATCTGCCCGAGATACAATTTGGAGATCGTCTGAATCTTCTTCTGGAACGAGCGGAGCTTCTTCATCGAAGATATCCACCGGTTTCGGAGCCGATATCTGCATGTCGTGTCGACGGGCCCTACGATCTCGAATTGTCTTTTTTGATCGAAAGGATGCATGGGCTGTACAGCTTGACTCGTCGTGTTCTGGCGATATGCACGGGTTACAGACCTCATGATGGTGACTGTGTGAAAACTTTGCTCCACACTCAGGGCATCTTTTGAATGGCGTCCTTTCCATGAGTTGTAGACCTCACGGCTTGGATAGGCCCAACGGCCCGCGTCGACGACCGGAATCGAATAGATGAAGTCGAGTCAATGTTTTTCGATATCGGAAGTGATCTGTAAAGTTTTTTCGCGTCGAACTACCATTAAAGGTAGATTTCAAACTGGAGCAGAAAAGTTACATCCGAACCCAGTGGCGGAAAAAAACAATCGAAGAATGGAGCCGATGACCATGCGCACAGTCGTTCAAAGGAGGAGTCACCTATCTTGTGACTACAAAGACTTCTTCCAAGACGACAACAACATGCAATTATCCGAGCCCAGCACCAGGTGGCGATCTAATGCTCAGTGTGGAATCTGCAGCTCATATGCCTCGAACATAATATTTTGAGAACAGCCTGGCCCACATTAGCTTGTTGCTTGGTTTGCACATCTACACAATAGAGTTTTGTGAATGTATGCGGTGTACACCATGTAGCTGCTCTGCAGATGTCATCTAGGGGAATGCTCCCTAAAAAGGCCATTGAAGCCCATATTTTTCATGTAGAATGGGTGTTAGGAGGAACAGATAACATACGTTTAGCTTTGTGGTAGCAAATTTGTATGCATTTGACAATCCATCTAGCTATCCCAGATTTTGATATGGGATTACCTTTGTGTGGTGGTGAGAAAGACACAAAAAGTTGTTTAGTCTTACGAAAAGGCGGTGTTCTCTCAATGTAGTAAAGCAACGCTCTTTTGACATCTAGGGTATGGAGAGCTCTTTCTGCTACTGTTTGTGGCTGCGAGAAGAAAACTGGCAGTTCCACAGATTGATTGAGGTGGAAGGGAGAAATGACTTTGGGTAGGAATTTTGGATTAGGACAGGGAACAACCTTATTATTATGTATTTGCAAGAAAGGTTCTTGAATGGTTAGTGCTTGTAGTTCACTAACTCTCCATAGAGAAGTAATAGCTACTAGGAACGCAACCTTCCATGTTAAAAATTGTAGTTCACATTTATGTAAAGGTTCGAAGGGAGGTCTCATTAGCCGTGTGAAAACAATGTTCAAATTCCACACTGGTGAAGGTGGTACTCTGGGAGGAATTATTCTCTTAAGGCCTTCCATAAAGGCTTTAATAGCAGGCACTCTGAACAGAGATAAATGCTGTCTGTTTTGAAGATATGCTGCTATGGCTGCAAGGTGTAGGCTAAGTTGCATCTTTGGCGGTCCAGCAAGTATCCTATGATGTGTTGAATAGACACGTCTAGGGGATATATATTTTCGTTGTGACAATATATTACAAAGCGTTTCCATTTAGCTGAATTGCATGCTCTAGTGGTTGGACGTCTAGCTTCTTTTATAACATTCATGCAGTCTGGAGGAAGGTTAAGATATCCAAATTCTAGAATTTCAGGAGCCAGATTGCAAGGTTGAGCTGAGCTGGGTCCAGGTGCCTGATCTCTCCACGGTTCTGTGTTAAAAGGCGTGGAGACTGGTATAGTTTTTAGTGCAGCACTACAGACAGTTGTAGCAGTGTGGTGTACCACAGCTGTCTGGCCCACGTTGGAGCAACTAGGATGAGGGTCAGAGAATGCTGCTGTAGTTTGCGTACTACTAGTGGCATGAGTGGTAGAGGTGGAAAAGCGTGCGCAAATTTGTTCGACCAGTTCATCCATATCGCATTGCCTTTGGACAGTGGGTGTGGATATCTGGCGGAGAAGCTTGGGCATTTGGAGTTTTCGTGGGTGGCAAACAGGTCTATCTGAGGTTGTCCCCACATCTGAAAGAAAGGTTGAAGAACTTGCGGATGAAGTTCCCACTCGTGAATCTGTTGTGTCTGAGGACTTAACAGGTCTGCTATGGTATTTTGTATTCCTGGGACATGCTGGGCTAAGAGGAAAATGTTTAGAGGTATAGCCCACCGCCATAGGTTTTGTGCTAGCTGAGAGAGTTGCAGGGAGTGTGTTCCGCCCTGTTTCTGTATGTAATACATGGCTGTCATGTTGTCCGTGCGGACTAACACCGCTTTGTTTGATACTTGCTGTCGGAAAGCTTTTAGTGCTAGGAATATAGCTAGCAACTCCAGATGATTGATGTGGAGTAATTTTTGTTGCGGCATCCACCTGCCTTGCATGGTGTGTTGCAGTAGGTGGAGAGCGATGTGTCCGCTGTCAAGATTATTTGAGGAACTGGCTTTAGAAACAGTCGCCCTTTGGAAAGGTTTTTGGTGCTCCACCACTGCAGAGAGCGAATAGTCCGACCGTCTACCAACACTAGGTCTGTTAATTGACCATGAGCCTGGTTCCATTGACGGGATAAGACACTCTTGTAGAGGACGCATTTGAAGTCTTGCATGGGGCACTAGGAAAATGCAAAAGGCCATCATCCCTATGAGCTGCATGAACACTCGTGCTGGAAGGGTGTGTTGTGGCTGAAACTTTGTGAGAAGAGTTTGCATGCTGGCTATCCTTACTGGAGTGGGATAAGCTAGCGCTGTTGATATGTTTATTGTGGCACCGAGGTACTGTTGTACTTTGGATGGTTGAAGATGAGACTTGGTGTGGTTTATTGTGAACCCCAAGTTTGGAGCAGTTGGATCGTGGCATGAGTGTGTTCTACACACTGGTTGTATGAGCTGGCTTTTATGAGCTAGTCGCCGAGGTACGGGAAGACGTGGATGTGCGGTCTTCGTAAATGTGCTGCCACTACTGCTAGGCACTTGGTGAATACTCTTGGTGCTTTAGTGACCCCGAATGGGAGTACTTTGAATTGATAGTGCTGCCCGTCTATTACAAATCTGAGATACTTCCTGTGAGCTTTGTGAATGGGAATGTGGAAGTATGCGTCCATGAGATCTAGAGTAGCAAGGAAGTAGTTTTGAAATAGGAGAGGAAGGACTTGTTGGAGTGTGACCATGTGAAAATGGTCTGACTGTATGTATATGTTTAGCGGTCTGAGGTCCAGAATAGGCCTTAGAGAGCCGTCCTTCTATGGGATAAGAAAGTATAGGGAGTAAACCCCCTTGTTTTGTTGGTGCAGAGGAACTGGTTCTATTGCACTTTTTTCTAGCAAAGATATTATTTCTTGCTTTAACCGTAATAGATTTTCTTGTGACATTGGGCGCTGTTTGGGTGGTATGTGTAACCCTGTAACCCCCTCTTTGGTAGCCCTAAGTGAATGTGGATTAGCTAGGGGTCTTGCAGGAAGTGGAGGGGCTTTCGGAGGAGTAGCCTCTTGTGTTGCCTCTATATGATGAGCAACGAAAAGAACGTCTGGGAGCTTGCAGCTGCAAGGCTCCCATAGATTTTGCTAGGTCGGTGTCTTTGTTCATTTTTTCTAAAGACACATCGACATTAGGGCCAAATAAATGTGCCTCATCAAATGGCTGATTGAGGATGGAATTCTGTACCTCCGGTTTAAAACCTGAAATACGTAGCCAGGCATGTCTACGCAAAAGGGTGCTGGTATAGATTGCCCTGGAGGCAGTATCTGCAGCATCTAGGGCACAACAAATAGAAGTATTAGTAATATTTTTACCTTCTTGTAGGAGTTCATTGGCCCTATTTTTATTATTTGTCTGGTAGATGCTGCATTATGGACTTCAGTTCATCATATTGTGTCCTGTCATATCTTGTCAACAACACTTGGGTATTGGCAATGCGCCAAATGTTAGCTGCTTGTGACGCTGTTCGTTTGCCGGAGGCGTCAAGGAGCTTAGATCTCTTGTCTGGTGGTGAGGCCTCACCTGATGTTTGTGAATTGGCACGTTTACCCGCGTCAGGAACTACCAAGGAATCTAGGGGTGCTGGGCCTCTAATGTTAGCTGGATCAGTAGGGGCAGCTTTGTACTTTTTCTCAATTCTGGGGTTGAGGACTCGAGCTCTGACAGGGTTTTTAAAGATCTCTGTGGCATGCTTAATGACCCCCTTAAGCATTGGCAAAATGGCAGTGGACCTTTGTGTATTATCAAATGTGTCCAATAGGAAATCTTCCTCCACAGTGTCAGTGTGTAAATCGACCCCATGGTACTGGGCAGCCCTCTGGACTAGTAGGTCAAGTGGAGAAGGGACCCTTAATGGAGAGGTTGCAATGTCTCCCTTCTTTGGAGGAGGAGGAAGAGGTGCAGGCATCTCTTGTGGTCTTTTCATAGAGCTAAGAGACAGTTGTCCAGTCTTAGGATCCTTTCCAAGAGGCTTTTGAGTAGGATCTACTAGTAAAGGCTCTTCTGTGGATGGTAAATCTTTCGGTGTGGAAGGTCTCGGTACCGGAGGTTTTTTCGACGACACCGATTCGGTAGCTGGTCTAGAGTCTTTTCGTTTAGAACTGTGACCCTTGTCTTTAACTGGAACGTGTTTCTTCGGTTCGTGGGTTTTTTCGGTCTGAAGAGTGGGAGTCGGGACTTTTAGGTAGATTTTTACCTGGCTCCGAGTGCGGTTTGGACGTCGATGAGCCGGTGCCAGTCTTCGGCGCCGAGTGCTTGGGTGTTGAAGCAGCGGTCGGCGTGGATGAGGAAGATGGCTTCTTTTTCGGTGTCGGCTCGACACCGGGAAGAGACTGACTCAAGCCCGGGCCGCCTGAATGCTTAATAGGCTTCTTTGCCGAGCCTGAGGGAGGGGCGTAGGAAGCAGTCTCTCGGTGTGCACCCGGGCCCGAAGGGGAGGGTGTGACCGAAGCCTTTTTGGAGGGTGTCGAGGAAGGGTCGGGCCGACATTCTTACTTACGACCCGTTAAGCTGGAGTGATGTCCTCGACGTCGGAGTCTTCAGCATCAGAGGAGTTGGCGCTTATTTCGGCTTGCTCTGTTCTGGCACGTTGACGCCCTCTTGAAAGATGTCGTCCGGGATCGATGCTGACGAGCGAGCCATTGTTCTGAAGGCCTTAGTCGACGACCGGAATTGAATACTTCGAAGTTGTGAAGAGTCGCCTCGATGGGGACCGCGATCGGAAAATACAGTCGAACTGGGTGAGGATAGCGCGCCAAAGGAAAATCGGTTCCAAACTGGAGTGCTGGAGACACATCAGAGCCCGATGGCGGAAAAACCAATCGGAGGATGGAACCGATGTCCAAGCGCAATATGGTCCAGAGGAGGAGTCACCTATTGTGTGACTTCCAAAGAACTTTTCAGGACAAAAAACAAACTGCAAACATCCAGGCCTAACACTAGGTGGCGATCTATGCACAGTGTGTAATATGCAGCTCATATGCCTCGAACAAACTGTTTTATAACTTATTTTCCCTCGCTGGACAAGCTGCCAGCCAGTCTACTGGCACAAAGAAGGAGGGGAGGCTAAGGTATGATTGGCAATTGCTTCACTGAGGCAGTAGCCTCTTAGAAGATTGGCTACCTGTAGTTACCGCCTGGTAGTCATCCTGCTGAGGAGGACCCACCTCCTCCCACCAACAGTTCTCTTTGTTCCTTGTTGCTGGGAGCGCTTCACACTTTTTAGCGGGGGAGCAGCCTGTTGTCTCAGGTGACAACATCTGTCGATAGTCCGGAAGGGCTACCAGAGACTTGGCCAACAACACAGTGACTTTATTTGCCGTAAAAGGTATTATTTTGCGGAGTTGGCAGTTTAAAAGCGGTCAGACTAGGCTGCGATGAAAGACTAGGCTGCGATGGTTTTCACGTTGTTATCCCATGGATGGCACAAATGCTGCAGAGTCCACTGGTGACAAACTTACTAGCCCGGGGTACCAAGAGCATTATATACTAAGGTTGTATAAGTAAGTTAACTATGCCAATTAGGGATCAGCCAATTGTAAGTATACTTTTGAGGGGTCGGAGCACATGCACTGGGGCCTGGGCAGCAGGGCCCAGTGCATTACAGAGTCAAAAAACCACCAGCATCAGTTCAAATTTTAGCAGAGTACTCATACAAAAAGAGGCACTTTCTTACAAGACAAATCACAGACTTGAAAAAAAGAAAAATAATTATGGGAATGTATTTAATGAGTGAGAACCATAATCTACATTCATGGCATAAAATCAACTCAATATGACCATAGTGGAGAGAACCTAGTTAAATAGGTAGTGGAACAGGAAAATGGTATATGGGTGTAAACTGGTCAATAATAAACCACTGCAGCACGCCATCAGTAGCATAAAGAAAATAACCCTATGCTGTCAAATTTTACAAACTGGGTTACAGCCATTTCACTAGGTTGGTGTAAACCTTCAAATTAATAAGTAGCCCCAAAAAATATAAAATACGTTTGATAAAATTAGAATTCATAACTAATCTGTAAAACAAAAGTGCAAAATAAACATTTTGGTTGCTGGTTCTTCTTCAAAATATTATAACTTTCTTAAAACGTGTTAGACTGGAAACAATGGGTAAAAGAAATTAACTGAAAGGGATTTCTGGGAGTGCTTTCTATAGTTCAAAAGTGGGTAGGCTATATCTACTACCCCATAAACCATTAAAGTAAATATTAAGGAATGCTCTGTTGTCTTGAACAGATTTGAATGTTTTCTGTTCAATTGTATGTTAATAGCCAAAAATAGAATTAAATGCTGTAAATTCGATTTGAATACCAGCATAAATAAAAAAAAAAAACTAATTTCGTAATATATTTTATATTTATAAAGTTTAGTATAGCGCGAACATAACCCATATGAGTATCAATATTGTTAAACATACTTAAGAAGGGGTCCAGGGAATGCTCTCATTTCCTCTTGTTCAGGAGAATACTGCAACATGGTCTGCAATCCAAAACATAAGAGAATCATTTTAAAAAGTACAGAACAAATCAATGTCTAAATATATACATTACATATTCTAGAATATAGGGTCACTATGAGACAGTTTTAGCTATCATTAAGATGTTACTTGACAAAAACGAACTATTTACACTGGAAAAGCCAACCTTGAAAATTCTAAATAAGAAATGAAGGTTGCCTTCATGAGTCTTAAAAAAGCAAGGCAAGTTCCCAACCAGAATCACCAAAACAGCACGACCACACAAAACACCGCTGTCTGCAAATACATTTCGCAATATCCTTTTTTCCTGATAACTGGTGTAATCGAGCCATGTGCGAGTCTGTGTGTGCAAGTGTTCACATCTTTGATGTATGAGAGAGCACCAGCCTAGGAGTGTGTACGTTTTGCAGATGTAAGGAATGCTTCAATAAAGAAACAGAAAAAGTTCCAAAGGTCATTAATTAGCCCAGATTGTAAAGTATTTGCTAAATAGATTACTTGGAGAACTGAAAATGTACTCCTAAGTTAATTTAATCAAAGTCAATCTGGCAAGGTTTATGGTGGATAGAGGAAAGGCAATAAAAATGTTATGTATTTTTACTGCACACCAAAAAATAGATGAAATGGAGTATAAAATGTTATTGCCAAGAAGAATATCCTATATAAATCCAGACTCTGAAATATTATCAAAATGTCTTAGGCGTAAATCATGCATATATTATTAGACTAATTAGATCAAATTCAAAAATAAAAAAACATAACACAATATATAAATCTTACACATTAAAATAATTGACCTGGTTAGGAACATGCACAAGGGCAGTATTAAGAAATATCACTAGACCTCATCTTAAACAAAAATGCTAGGACTTGACCAGATCTTCCTAGGTAGGAGTCTCAAGATCTTATCAACTAGAGATCTTCAGGATCAACATAATATAATTTGTGTTAGCAATTACAATATCCTGACATTTCATTGTGCTTCAAAGGACTTGTGACTTATTCCTTGTTCCAAGGCAATATTTCCTAAAGAAGGAATGAAGAATAGTTTCCCTTTCACTCAGGAAGAGGAAACAATCTAAAATAAGATAAATTGCAGATTTCATTTTTAGATCAGATACAATAGCTATAATTTTCTCTATCACTAAGGTCAGAGATTCGCAAGCCTGGATCGATTCCTATTCAAAATTGTAGAATAATACTCTGGATTAGTTTATCAGGAACCTGGGACAAATATGGAAAGGTCTCACGTCACCCTATGTACTGATAAAATACAGAATACTTCTTGGCAAGATAATGTCTAGCTTCAGTTATCATACCTTCCCTTTCGCAAAGCAAGCACTTCACCTTACTTAGAGACAACATATTCAATCTTATTATCGAATTCTAATTGAGGATTTGCTACAAATTTAGTAATAAATCACTGGAAAACATCAGACCATGACATTATAGCATCGAACACTTGAGCCAAAAGCTGGATTGCATTCCTACTATGACTAATGCTTAAGAGGAACCTTAAAACTCTAGGCCAAGCTAAGAGTGTCGATAAATCAAAGTCCAGCTCCAGTCTTATAGCCTGGCCTAAGAATTTTTGGGGACACTCAAGAAATGTAATTAAACGCAGACTTTCCAAAGGTTCCCCTTTGACTCGGAGGGGCGGGGGTTGGGTAGGTCTATAATAAGGAGTTTGGCTCCATACAATTCTTGCTGTATTCATCTTTTAATAATTGCCTTTTTAAACGCTCCATGGGAATGCCCCTGAAGTGAAGCCAAACATTTTCAAGGCGTTTACAATTGCAAGCAATGAGATTCTCATATTAGCTACATGATTAGCCCATTTTAGTTTGCTTGCAAACAAAAGACTCAGGAATCAATTAATCAATGACCTGTTCTAATGGGACACTATTTAAATACCAGGTGATTTCTTTGGCCGCTTTGAAAAATGCAGAGTCTTAGGGCCCCATTATGATGGCAGGCAGACTTTGTCCACCAGCGACCGTAACAGAAAACGGGACCAACCGCAAAAGGTGCGGCGGACCAGCAGGGCCAATTAGGATGCGACCACCATCCTGGAGGTCGCACCCGCATCTTTTACATTGCGGCAGGCGGTGCTGTAAGCAGTACCCACTCCCATGTTAAAGTTGCATGTTGTGAATAGACATGCACAAAGTGACAGGCACCGCGCGGTGCCCGACACCTTGTGCGTGCCAATGAACGGGGGTACATGGGTACACCCCAAGTGCACCCCCACCAACACCCCAGGGGCCCTCAACAGGCCCTCAAAGCCAAAGACTGCATGCATTTCCATGGAAGCATCGCCGCCATGAAAAGGCCAAAATCCGCACTCATCATAATATGGCGGGAGGTGCCTGCTAGGCAGCGCCACCATATTATGGCCCAGGTCCACACGGCAGGCAATCAGAACGATTGCCTGCCTGCGGAAAAGCGGCAGCCGGTCTTTTAGCCTGCCGCTGTGCCCCACGCCATTGTAATATGGCGGAGTTAAAGGGCGGGTAGGAGGGGGGTGGAGGGGGGTATGTCAGACCGACATCATAAAGACCCCCTTAGTCTTTTTCACATTAACAATAAGTCTGTTGAATTCACAATAGGAATTCACAGATTTGAGCTGCAAGTTCAACTGTAGTACATTACAACAAGACTGTCATCATCAACTATTTTTGGTGAAACAGAATTAGTGTTTGGTAAGGCTCACGGGAGTCCAGAGGCTAATAAGGTGGGGAGCTAAAATATAATTTTCCACTGGAATGTTTTCTGATAGTATTCAAAGTCCATTTAAAGCACCTCACATCAACCTAGATCCAATTACTACTGTGAAATTCCTTTGTCACTTATTCAGATACTACAGAATATGCCTTCTTAATTTTTTCCAGAGGACACAATGATTGACCCAGTCAAAAGCGTCACGGAAGGCAACAAAAGAGCATCATATTTTTTCCTACAATAGCTACTAACCTCCCTGGCACTGCCCAGGATATTAAACGGTGGCCAGTCATGCATATGCAGCGCAGCTGGTTCCACACTTGCAAACAATATTTGAGGAGGCATTAGAAACTTCCTGCCTTCCAGTCTCTTTGAAGGCACTCCTCATATCCTTACCAAAGCCAAGTAAGGATCCTGAGGGCCCCAGGCTCATACCGGCCGTTAGCATTGCTAAATACAGATCACAAAATCTTGGCAAACATTCTGGCAACTGTCTGGGACTGCTGGGCTTGAGGCTGGTCCACTCTGACCAGAAGGTTTTTGTCCCATCCTGTTCAACCTCACTTAATCTGTGGCGATTCTTCAGTCTTATGCACAGTGCCCAACTTGTATGCCCTTCTGCACGGTGTCCTGGATTTGAAAAGGGCCTTTGACTCTTTGGAGTGGCCCTTCCTATTCAAAGTGTTGCCTAGCTATGGTTTTGGCGTCAGATTAATCAGGCTGGTCTATTTGCTGTACACCCAGCCATCGGCCTGAGTTAAGTCGGGCTACATGATTTCGGCTTTGTTCACTATAGGCAGGGGTACAGGTCAAGGATGTCCAATCTCTGTTACTCTTTGCCATGGCAGTTGAGCCTTTGGCGGCCCATCTGCGAGCACAAGGTGGTATATGGGGCATACCTCTTGGGAGACGGGACCCACTTAGTCTTCCTTTATGTGGACGACTTCCTCATCTACTTGAGAGGTGCTACCTATATTCCTTGTGGGGTATCGGACACACACTATTATTTTGCTGACCTATCTGGCCTACGTTTCAACTGGGCTAAATCTAGTCTCTTCCCATTATCCCAGACCACACCTAGCCCAGACATTAGCCTGCAAGCAAACCCCCACCGTTGCAGCCACACACGTTCGGATGTTTGGGGATTCAAGTCTATCAATCACCTGTGGATCTGGACAGTCACGGTCCCTTCGCTGCACACCCAGATGACCTTTTGGAAGACACTACTTCCGTCGGTGGTTGGAAGAGTTGCTCTACTCAAGATGGTGGTGCTCCCTCGTCTCCTGTAATACTTTTTTGATTTACCCCTATATGTCCGCGCCTCTTTTTTTCACACCTTTTAAAATGTGATTAGGAGCATCATATGAACCACAAGTAGAATCAGGGGGAACTTGCCAAGTCCTATCAGCCGACGGATTGCGGTGGTTTAGCAGTGCCTAATTTTGAGCACTACTACCTAGCGGCCCAACTCCAATGAGTGGCACGATGGCTTGCGAGCTCTTATTTGAAGGACACTGCCACTCTAAAGCCGCCCTGGAACGTAACTGCCATCTACAAATTGTTTCAACCTTGTGCTCGCTCATTGCCGCCCAGTCCTGCACTTCTGCTAGTTGCACATCGTTGCTATCGCTGCAGTCTCTACCTCACCAGGCAGCTGGTCACATATGCACTAGTGCTGGTGGGAATACAGCATGGCAAATGCATCACCACCATGACGGAGCCTTCAGCCTAGTCTACTGCGGGGATTCAATCATTGGGAGATCTATATAGGGATGAGTGCTCATACCCTATGAGTCACTAGTGGAAGAGGATGGCCTTCCTCCTGGACAATTTCTCTTACACACGTTCCTGGTAGGGCACTGAGGGGTAACTGGAGCAACATAACCGGCGAGCCTCCCATGCATCTTACAATCCAGTGCAGTCACATCCTTGGTTAGGGCAGGCACTTGGTACGCTGGCTGGATCGCACACAGCATCAACACTCACATCTCTGTGCAGACGGTGGGAGGCAGAGCTCAATTGCCCATGTATGGGCAGGGAATGGTCTTCATTATTAAAAAGCCATACCTACATCCCACGCAACACTCTATTTTCGCTTAATCCAGCTGAACATCCTACACAGGGCTTATCTCACCCCTGACACTAGCAATAGACATTTCCATCGCATCAATGTTGCTTGCCCCGGATTGTAAGCTGGTAGATGCCAACATAATACATATGCTCAGGGACTGTCCCTTTTTACAGTGCTACTGGATGGGCAAATACTATACAAATACACAAATACTGTTACCTTTGATTGCTGCAAACCAAGAAGGTTTTGAAAATGGATATTGATCAGTTAACCCAGTTAGTGCAGAGGTTAAATACTGAAATGCAGGAATTGCGTTCAGAGAACCAGTTGTTACGACAAGAATTAGACAAGACTAAATCTGGTTTTACGTCTTGGAGAGATTCCACAGAAGAAGGGCGCCGCCCTGTCTTAACCCCACCTAAATTTGGTACATCAGCTTTTGGTTCCCAGACATCTCGAAACCAATCAGCTTCAGTTACTGATCAGCCATTACAATTAACCGTAGTAACTCCCACTCCAGTTCCCTTGGCAAATCCGGAACGGTTCACTGGAGACTCAAACAGATTTACAACCTTTATGAGCCAATGTCAGCTGCATTTCTTGTGCAAACCACAGATTTTTATTAATGATACTGCTAAGGTTTCTTTTATTATTTCATATTTGGGTGGGGTGGCTGCTGATTGGGCTATGCCTCTTGTAGATAATAATGATCCTCTTTTGCATAATTTAAATAATTTCAAAACAGCTATGACTAATTTGTTTGCTAAACATGTTTTCCTTCAAGCGTCAGATAATGAGTTATTAAACTTGCGACAGGGATCAAAAGATTTAGTTACTTATATCACAACATTCAACAGATTACTTGCAGAGACTCATTGGCCAGTTGACAAGAGAATTTCACTGTTCTACAGGGGTTTGAGAGATGAAATTAAAGATTCGCTAGCCCATGTTGTTGAACTACCAAATGATTTTTGTGATTTTCAGGAGTTTGTAGTCAAGTTAGATCACAGATTAGGAGAACGTAAAGGCGAAAAAACTAAACACGATATTAAGAATCTTCATTTTAAATCGGAAAGAAAAGAAATCGATAATAAATCCTCTTCTATAGAACCAATGCAGATTGGAGGAATAAAAGGACCATTATCAAATGAGCTGTCCGGGAATCACCAGGAAAGGCAGAAGATGAATAACACCGTCCGGAGTCTTCGAGTAATCAGGTAAGTTGGTAGAAAGGGAGAGGGGGGGTCAGGAAACTGCTCATAGAGGGATAGGAGCTCAGGAAACAAGATGCATAGGGGTCCGGAGTTCAGGAACCAAGACGCAGGCAAGAATCCTCTCGGTGATGTTCGTGCTGAACCTCTGGTGAAGCGAAGCGTCGTCTCGATCACCATGCCGGCTTTTATACCTGCTGGTATGTAAATTAGCACATGCTGCACGCGCAAACCCCCTGACAGTTTACACGTGTTGTAAACCAAAGTGTTCTAATGAGACCTTACAATAGTTTCTTCAGTGAACAAAGTAACAAGCATTGGTAAAGGCACAATTACAAATAATAAGAAACCACTGTATATCTTCATTTTCATAAGACCGTGAACATTCAGTAGTTTCATGATTTAGTACAAATTGTAGCCCTCAACTGTTCTAGGTTTCTGTTGCATACCATGAACCCCTGACTACACATTTAACCCTCAACAGTTCTCCCTCCCAAAGGTCGCCTAATCGGTCTAGGTTTTTCTGGATGCAAAGCATGAAATCTTTTAATCAAACGCGCAGCATGAACATTTGCTTCTGGTTCCCAAGATCTTTCACTAGAATCATAACCCTTCCAATCAATCAAATAGTATAGTTTGCCTTTGATTCTTTTTGCATCTAATATCTTGTGTACTTCGTATTCCAAATGATCCCCAATTACAATTGGTGGAGGAGGATAATCTACTCTAGTGGATGGGTTAAAGGGTTTTAAGAGGGAAACATGAAACACTGGGTGAATAGCATATTCATCTGGAAGTTGCAATTTTACTGAAACTGGATTTAACACCTTTTCTATTGGGAAAGGTCCAATGAATCGTGGTTTCAATTTTCTGGGTCCATCTAATTGAATATTTTTTGTCGAGAGCCAAACCTGATCTCCTTCCTTATAGGACGGGCTAGGTAATCTATGCTTATCAGTATTCTCTTTCATTTTACATTTGTTCTTAGCCAAATTTTTCTTAACTTGTTCCTGAATAGATTGTAATTTGGCTAATCTTTCTGCTACTGCTGGCATGTCTTGTTCTATTTTAGGAATTATTTCGGGCAAAGAACGTGGATGTTGACCAGTCATGAAGAAAAAAGGTGAACAACCTAAAGCAGTGTGCAGAGTGTTATTATAAGAGAATTCTGCTAAAGGCAATGTTTCATCCCAATTTGATGATACAGTATTAATTAAGCATCGCAGACTCTGTTCTACATGCTGATTGACTCGTTCTGTTTGTCCGTCAGTTTGAGGATGGAAAGCTGATGAAACACCTAGTTCTATTCCTAAATACTTACTGAGTTTTTTCCAGAATTTAGATACAAATTGAGGTCCTCTGTCTGAAATAATTTTATCTGGTAAACCATGTAATTTTACTACTTGTTGTAAAAATACCTGACTAAATTCTTCTGCAGATGGGATTTTACGTAATGGAATAAAATGTCCCATTTTAGATAGTAAATCTACCACTACCAAGATTGTGGTAAATCCATTTGAGTTAGGCAAGTCCGTGATGAAATCTAGGCTAATAGTGTGCCAGGGATATGGTGGTATGGGCATTGGTTGTAAATATCCCCTAGGAGCCGAGTGTAATGATTTCTGACGAGAACAAACTGGACATGTGTCAATGTATTGTTGTACATCAACGGACATATTTTTCCACCAGAAATATCTCTGACAAAGTTCCAGAGTCTTGTTAATTCCAGGATGTGCAGCTGTTCCTAAATCATGATTCCATTTAATTATTAATTGACGTAGTTCCTTATCTGGAAGAAACAATTTGTTTTTATGAAAAAATAAATTATTGTCAATGGAATTGTGTCTTTGAGATAACCACTCTTTTTGATCCAGTAATTGAACTTTATTCTTTAAAAGTTCAAGGAAAGTATCAGCTGAAATTTCTGAACAAACTTTGTCCATTGGAATTATGCTCTGTGAACTTTTGACTGAATCTTTTTGTTTTTCACAAACTAATCTGGAAAGAGTGTCTGAAAGTAATTGTTTCTCTCCAGGACGATAAGTGATAATAAAATCAAATTCACTGAAGAATTGCAACCATCTCATCTGTCTTGGAGTGAAGGCCTTCACTGTGGAATAGAATTGTAAATTCTTGTGGTCAGAATAAATTGTCACAGTGTGTTTTGCTCCTAAAAGATGATGTCTCCATTCCTGTAAAACTGCTTTAACAGCTAGCAATTCCCTCTCAGCGATAGTATAATTTTGCTCGGCTGGTAGTAATTTTCTTGAATAAAAGGCAATTGGATGTAAATGGCCTGTTCTATTATCTTTTTGCATTAGAACTCCCCCGATTGCTGTTTGGGAAGCATCAGCCTCAACAAAGAAAGGTTTATCTGGATCTGGATGAGCCAAAATGGGAGCTGAGGTAAATGTCTTTTTTAAAAGTAAAAAGGCTTCTTCAGCTTCCGGAGTCCAAAAGAAGGTTTTCCCTTTTTTTAACAAGGAAGTGATTGGTACCACAATTTCAGAAAATTTTGCAATAAAACGTCTGTAAAAATTTGCAAATCCTAAAATGCGCTGAACATCTTTTACTGATTTCGGTGAGGGCCAATTTAGAATTGCTTCTACCTTTTTAGGGTCCATTGTGATACCTTCCGGGGATAACCAGTATCCCAAAAATTCCACTTTAGAGGAATTGAATACACATTTCTCTTGTTTAACAAACAGAGCATTGTCTCTGAGTTTTTTCAACACTAACCGTACATGTTCAGTATGTTCTTCCTGGTTTTTTGAATAAATCAAAATATCGTCAATATAGACTATGACGCAGATGTCTAACAGTTCATGCAACACCTCGTTAATGAAATATTGAAACGCTGCAGGAGCGTTACACAAACCGAAGGGCATGACTGTATACTCAAAAAGCCCAAATTTGGTACGAAAAGCGGTTTTCCATTCGTCGCCCTCTTTTACACGTATTAGATGATAGGCACCGCGTAAGTCCAATTTAGTATATATACTAGAACCTTTCACTTGATTTAGAAGTACAGGGATCAATGGCAAAGGATATCGGTTTTTAATGGTTGCCTTGTTAATTGCGCGATAGTCGATGCAAGCGCGCAAATCACCTGTCTTCTTCGCCACGAAGAAAAGAGGCGACGAGACTGGTGAGGTAGAATGCCGAATGAAACCGAGTTCCAGTAATTCATCTAAGTAAGTTCTTAAATACTGATTCTCAGGTTCTGTTAATGCATATATTCTACTACATGGTAGTTTCGCCCCAGGGACCAGATCGATTCTACAATCATAGATTCTATGAGGCGGAAGAGTAGTTGCCTTTACTGGATCAAATACATCACTAAAGTCCTGATACTCAACTGGTAATTCAGGGTTAGAGGACTTTAAAGCAGCACAACACAGTGGCATAATCGGATTTTTGGTGTCTTGATAACAGTGTAATTTACAGTGAGCAGAGTCTAAAGTCACTGTTCGTTTAACCCAGTCTATCTTGGGATTATGGAATTCCAACCAAGGAATGCCGAGGATGACTCCAAAAGATGGTGTGTCAATTAAATCAAACACTACATACTCAGAATGACCATTTTCAGCAACAAATAACAATGGTGTGGTGTTAAACCTTATCAGACCTGAAGACAACGCCGATCCATCTACTGCCCTTACCGGTTCTGGTTCTTTTTTAGGTATCTGAGGTAATTGCAGAGTTTTAGCTAAGGTTATGTCAAAGAAATTTCCGGTAGCTCCCGAATCAATAAGCACAGGAATACTGTGTCTTTGTTGATTAGTCAGAATAAGTAACAATCTTACAGTAAAATGTTTAGGAACTTGAGTTAATGCACAGGGTGCATATTGTGGGACCTGATTTAGCTGTCTTCTCAAAGAATCGGTCTCAACATTCTCCGAGACAATTAGTTTTCCGATTCACAATCTGCATTGACAACTAGAGCCTTCTTTTTTGCTGGTCTTACCGGACAGTCCTTGGCAAAATGACCAGCTTTACCACAATATAAACAAAGATTCCCTTTCCTACGCCTTTCTTTTTCATCATTTGATAATGGTCCTTTTATTCCTCCAATCTGCATTGGTTCTATAGAAGAGGATTTATTATTGATTTCTTTTCTTTCCGATTTAAAATGAAGATTCTTAATATCGTGTTTAGTTTTTTCGCCTTTACGTTCTCCTAATCTGTGATCTAACTTGACTACAAACTCCTGAAAATCACAAAAATCATTTGGTAGTTCAACAACATGGGCTAGCGAATCTTTAATTTCATCTCTCAAACCCCTGTAGAACAGTGAAATTCTCTTGTCAACTGGCCAATGAGTCTCTGCAAGTAATCTGTTGAATGTTGTGATATAAGTAACTAAATCTTTTGATCCCTGTCGCAAGTTTAATAACTCATTATCTGACGCTTGAAGGAAAACATGTTTAGCAAACAAATTAGTCATAGCTGTTTTGAAATTATTTAAATTATGCAAAAGAGGATCATTATTATCTACAAGAGGCATAGCCCAATCAGCAGCCACCCCACCCAAATATGAAATAATAAAAGAAACCTTAGCAGTATCATTAATAAAAATCTGTGGTTTGCACAAGAAATGCAGCTGACATTGGCTCATAAAGGTTGTAGTATATATACTAAATTGGACTTACGCGGTGCCTATCATCTAATACGCGTAAAAGAGGGCGACGAATGGAAAACCGCTTTTCGTACCAAATTTGGGCTTTTTGAGTATACAGTCATGCCCTTCGGTTTGTGTAACGCTCCTGCAGCGTTTCAATATTTCATTAACGAGGTGTTGCATGAACTGTTAGACATCTGCGTCATAGTCTATATTGACGATATTTTGATTTATTCAAAAAACCAGGAAGAACATACTGAACATGTACGGTTAGTGTTGAAAAAACTCAGAGACAATGCTCTGTTTGTTAAACAAGTGAAATGTGTATTCAATTCCTCTAAAGTGGAATTTTTGGGATACTGGTTATCCCCGGAAGGTATCACAATGGACCCTAAAAAGGTAGAAGCAATTCTAAATTGGCCCTCACCGAAATCAGTAAAAGATGTTCAGCGCATTTTAGGATTTGCAAATTTTTACAGACGTTTTATTGCAAAATTTTCTGAAATTGTGGTACCAATCACTTCCTTGTTAAAAAAAGGGAAAACCTTCTTTTGGACTCCGGAAGCTGAAGAAGCCTTTTTACTTTTAAAAAAGACATTTACCTCAGCTCCCATTTTGGCTCATCCAGATCCAGATAAACCTTTCTTTGTTGAGGCTGATGCTTCCCAAACAGCAATCGGGGGAGTTCTAATGCAAAAAGATAATAGAACAGGCCATTTACATCCAATTGCCTTTTATTCAAGAAAATTACTACCAGCCGAGCAAAATTATACTATCGCTGAGAGGGAATTGCTAGCTGTTAAAGCAGTTTTACAGGAATGGAGACATCATCTTTTAGGAGCAAAACACACTGTGACAATTTATTCTGACCACAAGAATTTACAATTCTATTCCACAGTGAAGGCCTTCACTCCAAGACAGATGAGATGGTTGCAATTCTTCAGTGAATTTGATTTTATTATCACTTATCGTCCTGGAGAGAAACAATTACTTTCAGACACTCTTTCCAGATTAGTTTGTGAAAAACAAAAAGATTCAGTCAAAAGTTCACAGAGCATAATTCCAATGGACAAAGTTTGTGCAGAAATTTCAGCTGATACTTTCCTTGAACTTTTAAAGAATAAAGTTCAATTACTGGATCAAAAAGAGTGGTTATCTCAAAGACACAATTCCATTGACAATAATTTATTTTTTCATAAAAACAAATTGTTTCTTCCAGATAAGGAACTACGTCAATTAATAATTAAATGGAATCATGATTTAGGAACAGCTGCACATCCTGGAATTAACAAGACTCTGGAACTTTGTCAGAGATATTTCTGGTGGAAAAATATGTCCGTTGATGTACAACAATACATTGACACATGTCCAGTTTGTTCTCGTCAGAAATCATTACACTCGGCTCCTAGGGGATATTTACAACCAATGCCCATACCACCATATCCCTGGCACACTATTAGCCTAGATTTCATCACGGACTTGCCTAACTCAAATGGATTTACCACAATCTTGGTAGTGGTAGATTTACTATCTAAAATGGGACATTTTATTCCATTACGTAAAATCCCATCTGCAGAAGAATTTAGTCAGGTATTTTTACAACAAGTAGTAAAATTACATGGTTTACCAGATAAAATTATTTCAGACAGAGGACCTCAATTTGTATCTAAATTCTGGAAAAAACTCAGTAAGTATTTAGGAATAGAACTAGGTGTTTCATCAGCTTTCCATCCTCAAACTGACGGACAAACAGAACGAGTCAATCAGCATGTAGAACAGAGTCTGCGATGCTTAATTAATACTGTATCATCAAATTGGGATGAAACATTGCCTTTAGCAGAATTCTCTTATAATAACACTCTGCACACTGCTTTAGGTTGTTCACCTTTTTTCTTCATGACTGGTCAACATCCACGTTCTTTGCCCGAAATAATTCCTAAAATAGAACAAGACATGCCAGCAGTAGCAGAAAGATTAGCCAAATTACAATCTATTCAGGAACAAGTTAAGAAAAATTTGGCTAAGAACAAATGTAAAATGAAAGAGAATACTGATAAGCATAGATTACCTAGCCCGTCCTATAAGGAAGGAGATCAGGTTTGGCTCTCGACAAAAAATATTCAATTAGATGGACCCAGAAAATTGAAACCACGATTCATTGGACCTTTCCCAATAGAAAAGGTGTTAAATCCAGTTTCAGTAAAATTGCAACTTCCAGATGAATATGCTATTCACCCAGTGTTTCATGTTTCCCTCTTAAAACCCTTTAACCCATCCACTAGAGTAGATTATCCTCCTCCACCAATTGTAATTGGGGATCATTTGGAATACGAAGTACACAAGATATTAGATGCAAAAAGAATCAAAGGCAAACTATACTATTTGATTGATTGGAAGGGTTATGATTCTAGTGAAAGATCTTGGGAACCAGAAGCAAATGTTCATGCTGCGCGTTTGATTAAAAGATTTCATGCTTTGCATCCAGAAAAACCTAGACCGATTAGGCGACCTTTGGGAGGGAGAACTGTTAAGGGTTAAATGTGTAGTCAGGGGTTCATGGTATGCAACAGAAACCTAGAACAGTTGAGGGCTACAATTTGTACTAAAAGCGGTTTTCCATTCGTCGCCCTCTTTTACGCGTATTAGATGATAGGCACCGCGTAAGTCCAATTTAGTATATATACTACAACCTTTATGAGCCATCTGGTACACTGCCCCGACAGAGCCATCTTGAACACATGGGAGGTATGTAATTTATAGCATGAGCAAGCAGCATAAGGTCACTTCCCGATTTATAGATCTGGGCCTACTGATGGCCAAAAGATGGATCATGCGACATTGGAGGTCTCCTGACCCTGGTATTGCATACTGTCAATTACTGTGCAGGGTATATGCCCCGACTTATTGGACTCTCATTTATGCTACTGAACTCATAGTCAATATGGCTGTATGAATGCCCTCTGCCTGTTTTCCACTGATTGATGTTGCTTGATACACTGAGAGTTACTTTGGACTAGAGCCACTGGCAGGTGCTTCCACAGCCAGTTCAGATATCCATGCGCCTAACACTCAGTCTTGGAGTAAGTTGACATTGCCATAAGGTTAGGTAAAAGTTAATTTGCATTCTCATCCTTGTAAGTATATAATAGTAGCTAAGCAAGAAAAAGCAATAAACAGATTTAAAAAAAAAAAAAAAACAGTGGTAAGTCACAGGGAAGAGGTGTGGCGCTGCGGCCAGGGCGACTGACACCAGATGCTGGGGCTCCAGATTCGATCCCCGGCGGCAGGTCAGCCCAGCACCATGTGACTCTGGGCAATAACTCGCCTAATCTTCCTGATGGCCCCCAGCGCTGGGATGCTTCTGGGTAGCTGTGCGATTTACAAATACTGGATTTACAGAATGATTCTGCCTAAAACCCTCCTACTCTTTTCAAATAATGCAATGCTTAAACGCCCAAGTCTCTAAAGATTTGAACAGTTCCAGCATAGATTGTAGAGTCTGAGTTTAAAAGGGAAATAATCTATAATTTGCCTAGTCCCCCCCGGAAACTTTCTTATGGACAGGCTTTATGATGGCACCCAAACAGGAGTCAGAATTTAGGATGAAACAATTTAAAAAAAGAAAGACTCAGAACATCTGCCCATCAGAGGGGACCATCTTTATAAAGTACTGTAGGTAGACTGTCCAGGCCTCTTTCTTGCAAGGATTTTATATCACAAATTATTTCAGTGATTATCCCTAGTACTAGCATCACCATTAACTAGGCACCCTTCTGTTAATCAGGAGTATATTTTGGGGCGATTATTTGGGCAGGCTTTTAAACAGATTTAAGAAAAATTCAACTCATTGGGGTTCAGAGACTTGTGCCTCCAGATTAATGAGTGATATTGTAAACTCACTCAAATGTGCCCGAATGAGAGGAGCAGTCCTGTTGTGGCATTCATTTAGGTGACCTTGTGTGTCACTATGAATTATTAGGTTTAGTATAAAGTCTGTTGGACTCTAATACAGCACGTGTATTTGGGAGATGAGAATGCCAATATTACTTTCAGCTTACACCTGGCAGAAGATCTAGATTTCTCATTTCCTGGATCTCATCTGTCTTAGTGGAAGCAGACTTGACAAATAAAATGTAGTTTTACATTAAAAGGGGTTGGGGTCGAGGAGTATAATCTAAAGCAGTGCTACTCAAAGTACGGCCTACGGGCTCGCTGGCGGCCCTGCAGACCTTTCCTTGCGGCCCGCAGAGCTTCCTGTGGGACTCTTGGTTGCAGCAGAGAAAGATGCTCAAGGCTCGTTTTTAGGTTAATTCTGCTATGCAAGCAGCATCATTTTGTTTTTCTTGGACTTTGTTTCTAAAGTTAGTGCAAGACTGCTCTGCTCATAGAACAAGCTGAAATGACTCTAGAAACGAAGCACAGAATCAGAAATGGTATAAAAATGAGGTTTCGAAAGCATGCTTTTCTGGTGTTGGGCTTAGTTTCAGCAGCAAGTTCAGTGTGCACTATCAGCAAGGCATCCCTGCTCATAGGTATCCTTGGCTTAGCTGAAAGGACAGCGGAGGTGCATAAAAAAAGATAAGGAAACCGATCATGAGTCAGTGAGTGTGGGTGGTGGGTGCAGGCAGTTAAAATGAACATAATATTCTGCATCTATTTTTGGTTTTGTAACCTACAGGTAAAAGAATGCAAAATGTACATTAAAGATTTGAAAGAAAAGGTGCGTTTTCCCCCTTCCCATAATCCTCCACTCTACTCTGTCACCTTGGGAATGCTACAGCTTCAAAGATGCCGTCTGGCCATACCAGACGGTGCGTGTGGCCCTGAGTAAATGTCCTCGAGTACCCAGGATTTAAAGCCATGGTGCATGAGGAGGATATTTTGCTTTAACATTTACCACTTTTCCCTTTCAGGAATGTCAAGCCACAGCGGAGATTATAGAGGTACACATGTGTGCTTTAGGATATAGATAAAAGTTAAAAATCAGCAAATCTTAATTTAACCCTTATCCAATGTGGTAAATAAACGTTTATTATTATCAACTAGATTGAAGTGTGAAGACTCAAATTTAAAGTATTCTGCAATTAGATGTGCTGCACCCATAGGTGAAAAGTTAACACTCAATAGGGAAAGTACAATAAACACATACTCTACCATTTTGATCTTGAGTTTATCTTGAAAATATAAAAGTCAAGGTGATTCCTACTGGGTTGTATTTACTTATATGGCAAAGGAAAAAAATTAGGACGATTTATTCAATTTTCAATGGCGGTTAAATATCAAAAAGGTTCTCTTCTAAGAATAGAAAAATGTGTTTGCTGTGGATGATAAAAAATAAGCTAAGACTGGTTCTGACTGATGGGCAAACATACTTTTTTGTTTGACCTGTTTCTATGTATCAATCAATCAAGCAAATTTGTAAAGCGCGCTACTCACCCGCTAGGGTCTCAAGGCGCTGGGAGGGGAGGGATCCGCTACTGCTCGAATAGCCAGATCTTGAGTTGTTTCCTGAAGGAGAGATGGTCCTGGGTCAGTCGTAGGTGGATGGGGAGGGAGTTCCATGTCTTGGCCGCCAGGTAGGAGAAGGATCTTCCTCCGGCGGTGGCTCTGCGCATGCGTGGGACGGTGGCGAGGGCGAGGCTGGTCGAGCGGAGCTGGCGGGTGGGTGGGTGTGTAGAATGTGAGGCGGTTGTTGAGGTACTTGGGGCCCAAGTCGTGGAGAGCCTTGTGTGCGTGGGCGAGGAGTCTTAACACGATTCTCTTGCTTATGGGGAGCCAGTGCAGGTCTCTCAGGTGGGCAAAAATGTGGCTGTGGCGGGGGAAGTACAGGATGAGTCGTGCGGAGGCGTTCTAGATGCGCTGGAGTCTTCTCTGGAGTTTGGCTGTGGTTCCCGCGTAGAGGGTGTTCCCGTAGTACAGTCGGCTGGTGACAAGGGCCTGGGTGACTGTCTTCCTGGTTTCGGTGGGTATCCATCGGAAGATCTTTCGGAGCATGCGCAGGGTGTTGAAGCAGGATGACGAGGCGGCGTTGACTTGTTTGGTCATCATGAGGGAGGAGTCCAGGATGAAGCCCAGGTTGCGTGCGTGGTCTGTTGGCTTGGGGGTGGTGCCCAGGGCAGGGGGCCACCAGGAGTCGTCCCATGCGGAGGGGGATGATCCTAGGATGAGGACTTCCGTCTTGTCTGAGTTCAGTTTCAGGCGGCTGGTCTTCATCCACTCTGCAACGTCTTTCATTCCTTCCTGGAGGCTGGCTCTGGCGGTGGCGGGGTCGTTGGTGAGGGAGAGAATTAGTTGGGTGTCGTCTGCGTAGGAAATGATGTTAAGGTTGTGTTGGCGTGCAATGGCTGCGAGGGGGCTCATATAGACGTTGAAGAGGGTGGGGCTGAGCGTGAATACTTGGGGTACGACGCAGATGACTTCGGTGGCCGCGGATCGGAACGGGGGAGGCGGACTCTCTGGGTTCTTCCGGAGTGGAACGAGATGATCCACTCTAGGGCCTTCCCTTGGATTCTGGTGTTGTTGAGGCGCTGTATTAGTGTGCGGTGGCATACTGTGTCGAACGCTGCTGAGAGATCCAGGAGGATGAGGGCAGCTGTTTCCCCGTTGTCAAGCAGGGATCTGATGTAGTCGGTAGCTGCGATGAGGGCAGTCTCGGTGCTGGGTTAGCTCGGAAACCGGACTGTGAGGGGTCAAGGGATCAGTTTGTCTCGAGGAAGGCGGCGAGTTGCTTGTTGACGGTCTTCGATGACTTTGGCAGGAAAAGGGAGGAGCGAGATGGGGCGGAAGTTCTTGAGGTCAGTGGGGTCTGCTGTGGTTTTCTTCAGGAGGGCGCCGAGTTCGGCATGTTTCCAGCTCTCCGGGAAGGTGGCGGTGGCGAAGAAGATGTTGATGATGTCCCGGAGTTGGGGTGCGATGATGGAGTCGGCCTTGTTGAAGACGTGGTGAGGGCAGGGGCCGGTTGGTGATCCGGAGTGGATGGTGTTCATTGTGCGGGTGGTGTCTTCGGTGCTGACCGGGGTCCAGTTGCAGACGGTGGTGGTCGGGGCGCTGGTTCGGTGGTTGGGTGCATGATCTGTGCGCCGAAGCTGTTGTGTATGTCGGCGATCTTGCGGTGGAAGAACGAGGCGAGTGAGTCGCAGAGGTCTTGCGAGGGTGTGATGTCGTTGTTGCAGGCGCTGGGGTTGGAGAGCTCTTTGATGATGCTGAAGAGTTCCTTGCAGTTGTGGGTGTTGTTGTCCAGTCGTTCTTTTAATGTTGCCCTTTTGGTGGTGCAGATCAGCTGGTGGTGTATGCGGGTGGCATTCTTGAGGGCTTTGAGCTCAAAGAAAGGAACATATTGAGGAACATTTGTAAAATAATAAATGCTAAAATATGGCTCAGTTTGGCGAGGTGCACATAGAAAGAAAAAATGTGACAACCAGAAACTAGCATGAAACAATAGGAGTTAAATCGGTCGTCAAAGCAAAAAAGGCTACCTGGTCAACTGACCAAATTATCACAGGCAAGGTTCCTAAACGCTTTTACAAGTTTAGGTTTTGGAATTAATAAAGTTGGAATCAAAAAATAAGCTACATTAATAAGGAGTTTAGGAAAGTATGCTTTGTTGCAGAGGATGTGCTTGGAGAAAGTGTCATTAAGAGCAGACGGAGCCCCGTCAATTAAAATTGTAAAAACACGTCATAAGTAGCTGTGAGCTTGAATGGGAAGAGAAAGTTGGATCCATATACAAGTCAGACATTTGTAGAAAACTGTGGACCAGACGTTTCAAGTACTCTATTTCTGCTCAAACAGCACCTTGTTAATGAATATACCCACCTATACTGCAACATGTTAAGACTAACGTGATTTTCAGAGACTAAGGGCCTGATTTAGATCTGGGCGGGTGGGTGGGTTACTCCCTCAAAACAGTGACGGATATCCCGCTTGCTGAAATATAAATCCCATTATATCCTATGGGATTTAGATTTTGGCGAGCGGGATATCCATCACCATTGTCACCTGTCCCCAAGATTAAAATCAGGCCCTAGATTTGGCTGCAAACGGAGACTCCCACCATAGTGAATTAGTTCATAGGATGTCTGAGTGCCACAGTTTGATAAAGGTTTTACTTAGAATCTGAGGAAGGGAAGAAAAAAAGGAAGAAATAAAAAAAATCACAACTACGACAGGAGGACATAAAAGATTTTATTTTGCCAAATCGATTCCAATATTCCTAATCCACAAACATTGTGCCCCTTCCACTCCAATATGCTTTTATACATACCTCCATGCTGTGCACTTCAACCAAAGCTGGTTGTCCTTCAGAAGGCAGGTTCGGCAGAACTTTAAGGAAATGTCCTCCTGGACCAAACCTCGCACATACGTGTGGAATTGAAAACTTCTCTGGGGTTAAAGGTCTTGCTGGAACTACATTTAAAATAAATAACAAACTATAAGCAATAGTATATTCTTCTAATCTAACATTAATAATTTGATGTATTATTCTGTGTTTCTGGACACAGTCAGACTATAAGCAGAAATTGGGCAGGAAACTCACACTAACAAAATTAGGAGAATGAACTTTGAAGCTGGCATGCAAAAATCGAACATTAAAAATCCGTAGGTCACCTTATTATGCTGCTGCTTAAAACTTTAACAGGATAATTTTTTAAGTTTCTATAGTGGTTACGCCAAAAAACTTTAAGTAGTAACAAAGGGATAGTGCCAAGCAACTGCAGTCTTAAACCTTCTGCCAAGCATTAGGAGAAAGGAATATTCAAGGGCAAATCACAGATGTTAGCTTTAATAAACTGAAAGAGGTCAAGAAGCATGAGCAACATACAAGGCCATGGAAGTCCAAAGTTTAGGTGCACTAGATTAGGATAATCGGAGAGGACCAGTAGGAAAGACCAAGGCCAAAACACAAGCTGTAGCCCAGAGTGCAAAGGAAGTTGATATTGTGCAACAGAACGAGCAGAGCATGTATTGAAAGAAAATGAAACAGAAGGTGAATTAAAAAGTCAAAAGATGGAGAGGAGTACAAATGCAGACAGAAAAACCAAGTGATCAATGGAAATTCACAACTTTATCTAAAACACAACTACTCTGAGTGCATACCATCAATGGTATATGTTCTGTGGCATTATAAACTGGGATCAACAATATGAAGGTCACTTTTTTTTTAAAAAACATTTTTAATTTTCATGAACATAAAACAATGAGAAACTTAGTCTTGACACCACTCCTAAAAGATACTGTCCAGACAATATCCCTACTAGCATAAGCAAGGTCAAACTAGAAACAACCCTGCTGGGCCTCATCAGTTAGGTACAGGCTCTTGTCTCAGGAGTGAGCTCAAAGCTCAGATGTTTTCGACTTTGTCTCACTTAAAAAACAGGGAAAAAAATGACAGATGCAAATTCTTATATTAATCTGAACTACTGATAACTACTCTGGAAGGCAGTAAATTACCAATAATCAAGAGACAAGAAGAAAAAGATGATTTAATTTATGGTAGTTTAGAAAGCCTGTTTCTGGTTTCCAAAATCAACGATTAAAGCGGACAAAGTTATGGAACAATTGAAAATTACAAAACTGGCTAACAGCGGAACTGAGAGGTAGTATAAAAACAACAGAAGTTAATGCACACCTAAGACTGGTACATCCACTCCCTGTCTGTCTTCAGACACTAAGCTGTGGTAGGAAAGTAGCTGTAAGAAGTGTTACCCTTCAGAGAACCGGGTATCACCAAAACAGCCTTAGCTCAGAGATTCCAAGAAAAACAAGCATTGGTAATGCATCGGTTTCGCCTATGTAATGAATAAAGAGCTGTTTTCATCAATCATCGTCCGGGAGAAGGAAAAAGCTCCCTGACAGATAACACAGGAGTGGAGAGGATGTGGCGCAGCGGCCAGAGCTGCTGACTCGACAGCTGGGGATCCCAGTACGAGTCTTGGTGGTGCCGCGCAACAGCCTGTGATTCTATGCAAATCACTTAATCTCTACCGGTGATAAATGGTTATATAAATACGCTGCAAGAGAAAACTGCAAAACGTTATGAAATATAGTTCCACCAAAGCAGATGTTAACATTATTTCGGCTGCAGGAGATGGATAAGAGAAGCAGATGAGGAACAAGCATTGGTAAATGCAGGAAAATATGCTACAGCCAATAGAAATGGAGGAAAGGTAAGTGCCACACACAGGAACCAATGAGAAGCCAGGAAAGAGGGGAGGCGGGATGCAAGTCCCATTTAAGTTTATATTAAAAATAATTGATTTTTCAAGCACCGGGCAAGCGCTGTGCAGGCGAAACCTAAATGTACATGTATTTATATAGCGCAAATCACTGACCGAGGTCGGTATCTAAGCGCTTGCTTAGGGAACCCATCCTGGTATTCCCCTGTGAAATAACCCCGGCAGGGTATCCACAAGGTGAAAGCCAGGCATCCCGCCGCGAGGGGCCGTTGTGGAGATTAAGCAAGCTATTGCCCAGAGTCGCAGAGTGTGAACCCGTGAGTCGAGAAGGCACCGGAGCGAGAATTATCGAGTCCGTGGAATTTTTTAGCCCAAGACCCGCCGAGGCGGGGAATTGAACCCTGGTCCAGGGCCGATCTCAGCTTCCGGGTCTGCCGCCTCTAACCCCTGAGCCACACTTCTCCACTAAAGAGACTCAACAGTCCTTTTGGGACCAGTACTTTGTTCTATTGCAAGAACTGATCTTGGTAGGCACAGATGCCCTTAATTCAATAGCCTGGGTGAAGGTTTCACTTTTCACAGCGCCTTGGTGAACTGGATTATTCTGATCTGCCTGTAATATGAAGCCCACAATACCAAAATTAAGGGACATCCAGGGGAGAACCTACTGAAGACTGTCCTTCAAGAAGACAAACCACCAGTATGAGTAAAGGCTGCGAAAAGTCGAATGGTCGAAGTTAAGAGACCTCTGCACAGAAAAGGATCAGCACAACAGACAGCAAGGCCAGATACTCTTTGTTATGGTGCATTTCTAGAGTTGTGTCTACCTACCAATAGGCGATAGATGTAACTGGCTGTCCAAGGGAGCTAACAGCTCCCTTGTACAGCCAGTTACATCTGGCTGGCTAATCTTCTGCTTCTGTTTATGTCACATGTTTCAGAGGGGACTTTGGGTGCATCAGCACATTAGAGGAGGTATGCTGCTTCTTCATAATCAGAGGCTCACAGACTGGGTAGCAATCAACTTCAAAGGCCACCTGTAAACTACTCCAGCCAGGCTCAACCTCAGTTTTCAGGTGCCATGGAATAGATGTTCATTCAATTGTGTACTCTCATCTTTCCCAGAATTAAAGGTGCCACTTGTGTAAAGCCCATTGAGGAGGAAGCTCAAATAGTCGATAGATCAGTGCCAAAAAGAGATTCTGTGTATTGCGCCCAGAGGCTTACCTTCAGACTCTTCTACCAGGGAACAAATGCCAATTTTCTAGAGGATCTGGTCCCCCTTACCCTGTCTGCAAAGAAGGAAGATCAGGGGTACCACATACTGATGGTACCATAAACAACGTAGGATTGGACGTCTGCTGCCCAAGATGCAGAGGTTATGATGATCAGCAGATGAATGATGGAATGACATGCATTGCTTGAAGACTGAGTGTGTTAGCATAAGCTAACCAATCTGAGGGGAAAGGCCCCATACATGGAAACTCCAGTGCAAACAGACTTGTCACAATGTGGAACACAAAGACATCCTTGTAAAGCCTACAGGAACGTGCGAAGAAATGGCTACTTTAGTCAATTATTTTGCTCTAACACCTGCATTGATGTAACCAGAAGTGACTTAACTGAGCTGTGAACTCAACTGCACTTGGAGTGTACGATTTAGGGAGGAGGATCCCCACATTCTTTAGAAAGAAGAGTGTGGATGGCCTTCAATATTCTGTATCAGTAGAGAGTAAAGATCAACCCCTGGTTTACGTTTTCTACAGGGAGCCTGTCATTGTACCTCTACCCCACAGTTTGGATAGATAAAATGTATACACCTTGTAAATAGAGTTTTAGGTCTCTGAAATTTGCTGTGAAAGCATATCAGTTCAAGCTTATTTGTACATTCACGAATAGTCTAAAATAAAATATGTGCTATTTGCAAATTTGATCCTGGAGTCCAGGGAAATAGAAGCACACTGATCTTGTGAGCAACACAGATTAAATGGCAAGGCATTGAGGCAAAGTAGAGATGTTCTTGTAATCTCACTCAACTGCAAGCGAGCACTTCCATAAACTAAACAGGTTTGTGCTAGCAATGCCTAACGCAGTCTGTAATTGGTTGCAAAACTAAAGATGAGCAGTATCAAAGAAGGACTTGAAGCAGTTATGTTGGTATCACGTAGAATCCCTGAGACTAGGAGTAGAGTTAAACAAAAAACTTGTAATACAGCATCAACTCACCCTAGTCTCAGACACTATTCAGCCCTACTTAAATTGGTGTCTGGAGGGCTTTGACCGTTATTTATAAACAAGATTCAGGTTTGATGTCTTTTTTCGTTTAATCACATTTCCTAAAGTAAACGATTGGGGAAGAAATCTCTGCAAATGCCTGTGCGATAACTTGTCCACCCAATCCACGTTGCATGTAATTTGTTTTTGTAAATTTTACTCGGTGGAAAGATCTAGATGGATCAAACCACTTTTAAAAAAACAAGGCACATGGAGACAATGCCGCCCAGCCTTACTGTTTTTAGTGTCCTTAAATGATGTACATTGTGTGGCCGTTATGCCGGGCTTTTTAAAAAGTATTTTAAGGAAAAGGAAAAGTTTAACTAATTTTTTTAAAAAGCATACGTTTTTATTCTTAACTATACCTGTGCGATTCTTTTGCTTGCCTCTGTAATGAATGTTGCTTTTATGATTTTATGTACTTTGAAATCGAATAAAGCTTTTCATTCATTCACTCAACTGCAAGCGAGCACTTCCATAAACTAAACAGGTTTGTGCTAGCAATGCCTAACGGAGTCTGTAATTGGTTAAAAAACTAAAAATAAGCAGTTTATTCCACAGAAAGAAAAACAAAATCAAGGTTAAATGAAACCTTGCAGCAGCCCAAACATTATTCTCAATCTTTGACTGCATTACCACCAAACCTAATTCAGGACTATGCAGTGCACCAACTAGCTCTTTATAATAACTACTCCTCATCATCAGATCTGTTCATATCAATCTCTGTAAATACCTTGTTCTACAGGTTGCCAACTACTTTCCGTAGGGTAGCCATATGAGTAATCTGCAGCCGATGGTTGATTGTCAAAGTTGCCAGAGTACAGCCCATAGGCATAGTCAGAGTGCAGTGATGATGGATCTGCATTAGGATCATAGGCATTAGCCGTTAGGTCTGGCTGGCTCCTGTAAACCTGGCTCTGTAAATGTCAAACAAAATTCTGTTATATTTTACTCACTTAATGCACAATCTTCTAGTAAGTAAATATGAATTACCCTGAAGAGAGGTCTGGTGTACAGGGGGGAGGAGAGATGGTTCCACCTCTTATTTTCACTTGACTCACTGTCACTGCACACTGTAATCTAAATTCATTTTATGGATTCTTGACCTACTGATTAGAAAGGATCTTTCCAAAACAAATCTATTGGAATCAGATTTGTCCGCAAACTCGCTTTACACCGGGGGTGGTTAGACTGGCCATAGTGACCTGAAGAAATTATTAGCCAAGTTCTTAATTTTGAGAAATTAGTGTCAGCTGTAGCTAACGTTTGCATTAAAAGATACACAAACACTGTGCTGATTTATTTTAACTTCAACAATTTAGCTGAGAAAAGAAAATGTTTGAAAAAGTTCAGACCCAGTCTTTGCAGGTTATTAATTAAGAAGCTAGTCTATTAAAGTGCCAGTAGGTTGCAAAAAAACCTTTCAGTTTAAGTATGGAGTACAAAACATGTCTTCTATTCTCAACTACAAATCAAGGAGGCTAGAAAAGAAAATAGGGAAAAAATAAATCCAACCATGCCCAGTCCCACCCTAAAGCATTCCATAGTAACTTACATGCTGTGACTGAGAGCTGAAGCTACTTCGGCGGCTGTGCACACTCCGGGAGCTGTGAATACTGTGCACCGAATGTTCACTGTGTACACTGCGCCTGTCAAAGTCATCACCATACGGGGCCCTGGTCGGCTCTGGTTCATTATCAAAGCTGCGGTCGAAGCGTGGGTCATACTGCCAGGGATCCTCAGAGCCCCCTCGCCTTTTGAAAAGAGAGCAAGAAACCGATTAGGGCACTGCAACACCATGTGACAGCACCACAGCAATTCAGAGCACACATTGAAAATAAAAACCCGTATAGCATTCAATTCATATCTAGAATGATGCAGAAGTGAAAAAGTTATAAAGGCATACTATTTTTTTCCAAATGTTTGATAGTCCAATCCACCCCAAACTCATCTTTTTACTGTGGCAGTTCTTTACAAACAACATTGCTTAGATTTCCGAATAGCATACATCAGCATATTAAATGTGCTTCCAGAATGGAGAAGAGGATATTAGATTGCTACAGGTGTCAACAGGTGTCGGCACCATTCCGTCAGGCACCATTCAGGGTAGCTGCTAGTAAAGAGGTACCATTATAATTCAAAAACTGCAGATCTATTACAGTCATTGGTAAAATATAAAAGAACAAGCATACTCTGCTGCTGCAAAGATTCTGCAGACCCTCGGATGTACGCTTATGATTGGAAATAATGAAAAAGGTATAGGAACGTTTAAGTAAACAAGACCCTCCCAGAATAGAATGGTAGTAAAATCCAGTAGAAATACAGTTTTTATGCAAGATCTGTATGTTGTCTTACAAAACAAATTCCGAAAGGGTAAAAGATGAAGCAAATCTACTGATAAATACATATGCTTGCATAAGCTTAATCAAGCACCCACCTACTGGAGTATGGATATGCATCACTGCGATAAGGATCTTGGTCAGGGCCATACCAGTATCGTCTGGGGTCCCTGCTTCGGGGGTCATAGGCAGGATGATACGGATCCCAATGACTAGGATCTGTGGAAAGGACATTGTTAAAGATATCCTCATTCGCACATTTGACAAATTCAGTAATCCTGTTAAGCCAATAATGTTTTCTTCAGCAGAGGATAACTGTTTCCTCATGTAATCCTTGATGGTTTGGATGCATTTAACCCACCAGATGCAGTGAATTTTTAAACAATTCAAAATAAACCATGATGAAACTGAAACTTACATTTAAATGGAGCCCATCAAACACAGACTGCAGTACAGAGCAAGACAGAGGTGACCAAACCACGAGAGCTTGTCATAGTCGGAATAGAGGATGGCAGTGCTAAGCAGATACCCACTTTTATGCAACACTAAGCATATAACAAGGCACTTTCAGAAGAAATGCCCCCATTTTGTCTAAATTTGTTTATGGCTATTTTCATCTTACTGCAACTAAGACAGAAATAAATTGCTTTAACCAATTGCAATTTCACAACAGCTGTGTTTGCAGTGACATTGGTACCAAACTTGAAGCCAATGCACAGGGTGCAATGGAAAGAAAAAACAAACAGACTAGTCATGACACTAAATAACTCTACAGCAAGGAAACCTTTAAAGCAGGTAAAAGTAGATTAAGCCTCAGAAAATAATTTTAGGTTTCTTCTTTACAAAGCAATATCCTTGACATAATCACTAAATGTACCTGGAGGGCAGGTGGTGCGGAAGGAGCAATTTACAGTAATGACTTTACATGGCAAGATCGGAATTAGATTTCCGATTACAATTATATATTTGTTTACAAGTTAAGTAGAACCCCAGAGGAAAACCGCTGGCATAGTGCAAACTGATGCTTTGCTGTAAAGCCTCCCCCTTACCTCACTTCCAATGTTCTGGGAAGACTACTTACTCTTCTCCCAGTGGACTGATAACCGCTCCTAGCTGGAGACCCCGAATCCACTTCTCACTTTGGTTATTCATTTACAGCATACAGGCTGCCTCCTTTTTCCCTTGTAGTCCATATCACTTCTATTCCCCAGTCATGTAGGTTTGGCAAATGGGGTTTCTTTTGTTCTGGACTTTTGTAAATGTGCCCTACCCCATTTTCATTATACATCTCCACTACCCCTGCACCATGTGCAAAGGATGTGCCTGTCCCTACCAGCTGACAGTGGTGGCCAGGTCACATCGTAGGCTGTCAGGGGTTGTTTTTATTTTTTTGCCTGTGTTCTGTGCTCTGAACCATCCTCATCTGAGATCTAGTACTCTTCTACCTCTATGCAGATTGTCCTGGACTTTCCCCGCACAAGGCAAAAGAATCAGACCAGAAATTCAAGCAAAACATTATCTTTAAACGTTTTTGAGGCTTTAGTTCAAACTTGGACCACACTATCCTTTATTTGCATCTGGAAACCTCCACTGAACAGGCAGCATATCCTAGCCTAAGGATACAAAACAGTAATCTGTGAGCTAGCAAGAGATTAGTAGGAGCATCATTGTGCTTGGGTACTCAAAGCTGCAAATAGTCCTTGAAAGTCCTTAAACAATTCTTAGGAATACTAGGCTCACGCCAAGCTAACCATGTTTTAAGAGATGGGCACTAATACAGCCTTACTTCACCCATTTACAAAAGAGCTCTGAAGTGGAAAACATGCAAAACATAAGAGTGAAAATAAATAAATGTGCTCTTCGGAGTCTATGTAGTACCTTGAATTGCTCCCTTTCTTTCTGTGCAGTTTTCGGTTGCGAAAACTGATGGTAATTTGGTGATGGCAACCAAAATAAGACTTTGCTTTTCTCTGGCAGCACGGCTGCTTCATTGTATATGGTGATGGAGGGTAGGGTGAGTGGGCAGTATTTTTTATTTTACTAATGAACAACATTGTTGGAAACCTATGAACATTACCTCAAGGTATATTTAAAACAGGCAATGTACCTGTAAAATATTTGTTAAACAGTACAATAATCCTGTTTCCTGCTGATTGCTTATTGACAAAGATTGGTTTTGGAGAATGACCTATTGTTAATAACAGAGAGCAAGGCTCATGTCCACTTCCACATCAATAAAGGCCTTGGTGTTCAACTCCTGTTAGTGCCAATCTTTGAGTCTTCCATCACACCGCAAGGAATGAAGGAATAGGATCGAGAGAAGAGCCTAGAGACCTTTGCTAACTCAATAAACCCAAGGAAGTCTGTACATGCTCCACACTGCTCCCCAAAGACTTTGTGAGTGATTGACGCGTCCTCCTGCCAGAGGATAGCTTTGGTCTGGAACTGCTTAGTGACCTTTTTTAAAACTTCAAGATTCATTACAACAGCCTATAGAAACAATCAGTAGAAAGACAGTCTGCATTTTTGTCAAAACCTACAGCTTGGAACAGAACTGTAAATTGTTCAGCATTTGCAATTCAGTACAAAATAAAAACGACTAACAGGACCTTACCACAACTACACATAGTGGCTCAACGTTAACTGATAGCCTTACGCTTAGCGCCATACTTGCAAGATTTCATTTAGACCTGAACCAAGGAAATCCCACTTTGGGTTCCTAGGTACGGAGTTGAAGAGCCTGTGTTTCAAAGTATCTACCAACTCAAAGCAAAATGTACGAAAATGTCATGCAGGTGTTATATTTTGTAAATACAGTTAAGTTTTATATGGCTGGGATGCTAAAAGTAGATTCACCATGGTTGGAATCTTCTGCCAATACTGCCCCAACATCAAGTTACAGCTGCATTTCTCCAAAAGATTACATTCAGTGGTTTTAGTGAGTTAGCTATTCAACATGCCTTACTGAAACTGGTTCAAGGACTTTTATCTCCCTTTGTTAATTTGCAATCCAGTTTTCACAAGTATGTACCAAAGATTTACACTAGAGTATTCAAATTATTTGCTTTGCTAAATATAGTAATCTTGCATGGAGTAGAGCACAAACTCACATATTTCGACTACTAGGAGGCGAAGAACACCCTCCTGCAACACTTTCTCTGCGGAGATCAAAACTCATTTGGCAGAATGCAGCTCATATGGCAGAATGCAGGTATTTCTTCCATATTGTAATAATTTTACTTAGTAACATGGAATAGTTATCCCAAAATTTTTGTTTTAACAGGTCAAAATTTATAAGCAAAAGAGAATCATTTTATGTTACAATTTTTCACTTTAATCTAATTTATTTATGTTCATGGGTCGTTTTGTCTCTGTGTCTTCCATACTCTCGCCAAGACCTTAGTAGGAGATACAGATCTACAGTCAAATGACAGCACTAAAACTAACCTAATGGTGCTTAAATGTTCTCTTATTCACCTATTATAGCGTTTAGAGAGGCTCGCTGCGTTAATGGGAGTGCAACCAAACCCAGGTGGGTCCTCTACACTCTTCCTTTCAGCATTCTCCAACAATGCACATATAATTCGCCAGTCTTTTATGCTTGTCACTTTTTGTGATTTGCCATTCTAGCTAGAGCTGCCATTGTGTGCGAGTCAATTAACATTTTGCAGCTCCCACTATAGTCATAAAGATGCTTGGTATCCACATCTTTTTCCACACAGAAAATGCAGTAAGGTGGCATCACAGCAGGGCAATTTATATACCTTCCTGAGAAACAACAAATTCAGTATAAGACAGACCATGCCTTCCTAAACTCGGCACAATCCCAGAAATATCTGCAGAATGAATAGGATTGGCTGTTCGCTACAATCCATGCACTTATTATTATTTTGACTGTTTACACCAAAGATTTCAAATCTTACCCAGTTGGGAGTTGCAAAAGTTCTAGTAAACCTCAGAAATACAGTGACCAAAATTACCCAATTCCATCAAATGGCTCCCCCTCTCAGGTGGTTCATATTTCAACTGTTTTGTAAACATTATGAAACTTTGATTACTATTATTTTCTGGCTTGCATGCACTTTGATTGTGAAGCCTGTTTTTATCATGTATTAACTACTATATTTTGTGAAAGGTCTTCCTGGCGTTTTAGAGGGAGGAGAATGTGTCCATTTGTTTTAAGCAATGGGAATATGTAGATTACTGCACTGAATATCTGGACTACTGTGCAAGTTTAAAAACTGACTACATTACAGAGTGCTCTAAACAAATGGAATCCGTGCACCAAAATTCTTCCTTACCCAATTCTGACACTATATATTTATCGAACCAACCAACCAACCTACCTATCCATCTATCCATATTCTGAAAAAGAGAAGGTATTCAGGAGATTAACATGTAAAATAATGTTAAGGTTCACTGCAAAAATTAGGTTGAGAATAAACTTCTGTGAACACTATTAAAGCAATAGCATTACTTACAGGTACACAAAAACAGAAGACATTTTCTATGTAATTACCCCCCCCCCCCTTTATCTGCAGAATATATTCACTTAAGAGGTCAAAATACTCCCATATCTGCTGGATAAAGTGTATTGTGGGGTCATAATTAGTAAACAGGCAATCATCACCAGCTTTTTATTACCTCCGTAGTCATAATGGCCTGGGTAGTAACCATAATAATCACTGGGGGGTGCCCATCCAGCTTTCTGAGCTCCATAGTCCTCTCCATAGCCTTGTCTAAGAACAAAGAAAAGAGAACAGTAACTCCAGGAGTAAACTGACACTTCCTTGTACCATACTGAGTTTAGAAAGCAGTTTTTAAAAACTGTAGCTTTTAAGATGTAGGTGCGGTGAGTAATCCATAACAGACTAGTTAGTTTCCACTGCCCTGGAACAATTTTGAATACACACCAGAATTATAAGCAAATATTTGTAAAACGTAACATGCGTGTGTTTATAAATGAGTCGTATTAAATATATCTCACTTAGGAAAGGGGGTTACCCCCATCCACTACAGATTTCAGTGCATGCATTTCTCGTCACATAGATGAAGACCCTGCATCCGCTTGCTAGCTCTCCACTAGGGCTACTGTGTAGGATATCCTTTGGATGATGTCAGCTTTAGACTGAATAAAAATACAGTTGTATGCAACTTCCTTGATTGTGGATTAAATCCATCTCCACAATGCTGTACTGTGTTTCACACTGTTAGAAAACATGAAGTTACTGGATAACGCCAATATCCCTAGTCCACATTTTGAACGAGCTCGCCTTCTCAATTCTGCGGCCTGCCCCCTTACCCAAACTTCCACTGCTACTGTTTCAAGTCAATTGTGTAACTTTACATTTACCGGTATTGCACATTAGTTCCAAATTCTCTTTCAGATCTCTGAGTAATTGTAAGGAAGGTCTTCATGTGTTATTTACCATCAAACTGGAATCTGTTTACAATTAAGATGCAGTTTATTTACAAATCTTCGAACAATTCAACATCACATTAGTAAAATACATTATTTTTTTCATCACAAAGTACTTGATACAAAAATACCATAAAACCCTGTTATACTTACCACACCAATTAATTTTCAACATATCAATTAAAACATGTGCTGTATATACACAAATTAATCAATCACAGGGAAATCCACATTCATTATTATTTCAATCATAATGTGTGTCATTTTCTTGAACACTGAATCAGAGGAGACAAATAACTTCAGTAAGCTTTCTGCATGGATTTCAGCTAAGGGCTTTATAACAGCATGTGATGTTATTTCACACTTTACTTGTGCCCTAACTGTATTGGCATGTATACAATACTCCTTGGACTTGCAGCTACAGAGAAGTAAACTGTACATCCATTTCCTGGAAAGATGGCCGGTAGTACCCAAAATCTTATTTGCTATGTTACACAAGGACTCGCCAAAATTGAGCCGGGTACTCAATGCAAGCATTGGCAAATCCTGCACTACAGACTTATATAAAACATGTGAAGAAAAAAAAAAAAAGTAGAATACTTCAACACCATGCACATACCTAGAGGACGGCCTATCAGAGGTACGGCTACATCGGGAACTAGGTCGCTCAGGTTCCACATACTGGTATCGCCCAGGATCCGCGTAAGCAGCATTAGTGATGTCATAAGTTCTGTAGCGAGGGTCATAGGGACCATATGCATTCTGAAACATGTGAGAAAATAAGGATTGAGGAACACAGCTGCATTTAAAATACAATCTGTTTTAAGTCTAGAAACAAGCCGCAATAAATGAGAACCCTCAAATTGATAAAGTGAAAAATAGATATTGCTACTCAAAAAGATACATAATTGTACAAAAGATGTTTCAGCTGTAACATTGAGGCACAAAAAGAAAACGTTTAGCAGATGCAACAATTAAAGTGGCAAATGTACTCCAATTACAAGAATACAAACAGACACCAACCTCCATTAGGTCTGTGTTCACATGTGTTACACTGGCACCGTTCTTCTGACAACATGAATACGCTAAATTGTCAGTCAAAACAGTACTATTCACTAACACAACAAATTATTTAACCACATTATCACCTTACATGAATTCTTGTTGCTTAAGGAGGGGAAGCTGCCTTAATTTTAGATTGAATATTTTTGTTGGGCACAATTTATAGCAAAGACGCCAGTTTCAGTCCATTTGTAAACTAGAAAAACAAGCTTTTGCAATGCAATAGGTCTCGCATTAGGAAAGTTTGAGCTATTGGTATTGTAAATGACTTTTTTTCTTTGAAGCAAAAAAAAAAAATGACTTTAAGACATATTATTTTGCTTCAGTCCTGCAGTATTGTAAGGGACTCCTCGGTGGGAATACGAAAGACATTTGGAGGGGTAACACTGGCAATCCGGATATATATGAACTGCTGGTTTTGGACTCTAATAAAGGACTTCTTACCTTTAAGGAGCTAAACTACTATAAAATATCGAAGTTCAAGGTGTTGGGTGCGGCAATTTCAGCTTGGTCAAGTATCCGGAAGAAAACTAAATTAGGGCGAATGAACTTTTACACCCCTTTATACATGAATGAACTTCTCCCAGAGGTATTCCATGATTTAGTGATGAGGCGGTGGGATAATCTTGGGGTTAATACAATTGGAGACATCATAGATCAATCAGGGTTAATAACATTTGAAAAGGCACAACAGCTATACAATCTGGATCGGAGAGATTTTTTTTAAATACCTACAGATAAGATCAGTCCTGCAAAGGAAACAAGCAGGCAATTGTAAATTTACTAGGGTAGACCGGATGGAATGTATTCGAGATGAGGAGGGATGTTCAATCTCTCAACTATATGGTGCACTATGCCAGTATAATGAGGATGACAGAGGAAAGGTATTTGACAAATGGAAAACTAAATTAAACTTAGTTGGGAATGAGGCTGAAAAATCACTTAGGTTAGGAAACACTATCTTAAAGGTTGCAAACCTGCAGGCACAATATTATAAGACTCTATTTGAACTATATTACACACCACATAGAATAGCTCGCTGGGGGGGTATGAGTGGGATCCTCTGCCCAAGATGTCAGAGTATGGCGGCTGACACAATACACATGTTTGCAGCTTGTCCTAAACTAGACCCCTTTAAAAAAGCTATGGATGGATTTTTTAAAAAGGAATTGGATATTCCTACTAAATTAACTAATGAGATCATGGTTCTTGGGGTGGCAAAGGAGGGGCAGGATGTACCCCATCAAGAATTTGTGTTTATTGCAATGACGCTGAGCGGCCTTTGTTTTGCAACGGTAGGAAAGACTCTAATCCTCCTTCGTTTCAACAATGGCTCTCGAAATTATTAGCTATCTATATTCTAGAGAAAGCCTCATATGAAAAAAAAAGCGTTAATGCAAAGCGATTGGGGAAACAGATATGGGCCCCAGTAGAAAAATGGAAACTTAAATTAGATGGGTAATCTAAAAGGGGGATAGACTTATGCTTGCTTATTCTTGTAGGATTATAGTCGACTGTGTTAAAAATTGCTTAGGAATCTCCAGATTTTTTTTTAACTGTTTTTTTTTTTTATTATGTTTTGCACTTCGTTTGGTACTTTAAGTGACTAGGCTTTAATTGAATAATTTCTGTCGTAATAGATATATATGTCAAAAATAATTAATTGTTTACACTGTGACTGATGATGAAAAAAAAAAAACGTAAATGACACATTTTTTAACTATGTGTTGGTTTTGAAAATAGCGAAATTAATAGCTTTGTCATTTACAATGCCAATAGTTTTAACTTTCGCAAATGTGACACCTATAGTATTTGTAATGCAATATTTGTTGTATTTACGTGACTTAGATGTATTGATATTAAAAATAATAGCTTTTAATTTTTTAAAATACATACTTAAATAAAAGTTATTGTAATTTATAATAGCAATAGCCTAACATTTTGTAAATAACGTTTGTGAAGATTATGTTCAGTGTATTTTATTCTGATGAAAATCCAAGAACAGAAGTGAAATATTAACATCTTTTTGTGACATTTGTAATAAAGCTTGAAACATTGAGAGAACATATTTGAAATAGTCGTTGTTGAATGGTTGGACAGATTGATGCTGTGGTGGCACTGAGTGCTGTTGTGATGGCGCTGAGGATAGATAGAGTGAGGGCGATTGATAAAGGGAGGGGGATAGATGCATAGATAGATAGAGGGAGGGAGATAGATAATGTGAGGGCGCTAGAAAGATAGATAGATATACTCTCGCAGAGCAACGCATGCGCGTTGCCTCAGCGAGACCTAAAAAGGCAGGAGTAAATCTGTTTTCTCAGTGGGTAAGACCAGGGAGGAGCCACTGTAAGGGTGTAGAGTAAGGAGGTTATAGGCAGGGGGGGGGGGAAATCCCATTGGAGAAGCAGTGAAAAATGTAAACTTTGCAAAAACTCTCATGCCTATGTATAAATATAGACTTTTTACATTTTGGTAGCCGTAATTATTTACATTATACGAGGATTCTCGGAAAACGGTGCCTCTTACAGAATTTCATGGCTGCTCTTTGATTTTCTTTTGAATTTCAAGATAGTTGGAAATGTGCTCCAAGCATAGAGAGTAACCCAAGGAAAGAACATTCCAAACTCTTTGAGAATCTGCCCCTGAACTTTCATCCAGCTAGGCCGAAGCATTATCATGGACATTTTGAATTCCACTCAAACTCCTTTATCAGGAGCAAACAACCTTACATCCAGTACTAGGCCATAGGGGACATTCACTCTCACTCCCGTGAAGTGGCTGCCGACCCAAATTAAGGTATTATGAAAGCAGCACTGGCTTTGGCCGCATCTTTAGAGCCAGAAAAGTGATTCTTGAGTTAACACTCGCTGCTGACATCTTGAAATTACAAGTTTTACCCTGCCAGTTCAGACTCACCATCCGCACGAGACTGTCAAACTTTTGGTAGAAATAATATTTGTGATGTAGTGTGCTTAGAAACATTCTAGGTAGAGCTATATAACAAATAATTATAGTAATCACCTTTTAGTGTGAGCATGTCTCATTCCTTTAGTGTCGTTCGCCTTGACCCCAAACAGCAGAATCAGCTTTTTTTTTTCTTCAGTTTTCCATAGCGCGAACTCGACCCGAACGTATTGGAGCACTTTACAAGAGCACCAGTTACTTTAGACAAGACAAATTCATTTTTTTTATAGACACGGGGAGATTAAGTGATTTCCCCAGAATCCCAGAATGTTGAACCGATGCAGAGGCGGGAATCTTGTTCCCCAGCGCCAAAGTCCCCATTCTCTTCCTTTAACTGCAGTCTCTTCAGGGTGCTTTAGACAAGTATATTATTATGTGAGCATGTGGTCACCTCCCCTCTAGCTAGTCCGTCTTCGGCAGGCGGCGGAGCATTTCAGCCGCAGCAGTGTCTCGCTTGCTTGCCTTGTCGATGGTTTGTTGTAAACCACTGGAGTTTATTTACGTGAACAGCCCACTCCCTCTGAAACCAGCTGTAAATTCTCGGAGACAGCAGGCAGGTGATAACCAATGATGGCTCTGCAGCTCGCCCCCTCCTGCCTCCGAGGGGCTGCTCTTTACGGCGAGGCTGCAGATTGCTGGGAGATGGGCTCTGATACACGCGGGGCCACGGAGACAGTGGAAGAAAATGTCAAAGCAATCCGAGATCATTAGGGCGATGAGTAACGCAGAAAGAAATCCGTGGCTTTCTATTGAAATTGATATATCTTTATAGACACTGGTGATGCTCTCGCTGCAGTGATGGGCTCTGCTGACCTGCACAGAGTAATGTGGCGGCTGCGGCTGCAGGAGGATTCCCATAAGGGCACCAACCAATCCAGCGGCCGTGACATGGTAGGGCCCGGCCGGGGTGGGTGGAGGGGGGGGGGGGGAGCTGCACTTCCCGTGCCCCCTGCGCCTCCGCTCTCCGTGCCTGAAAGAATGTTCTTATCTGCTTGTTAAATAAACAAGCAGATAAAAATACTCTTTTACGCCTGCCACAAAACAGGCTACAATGTCCGGAGGAGCAGTGAGAAAAGCGGACAGGGTGGCACCCAAAACCCCTCTTTTCCAATGGGAAGGCAGCATTTACCATGAACGCTGACGCTACCCAATGGAAAGGAGGGGCGGGGCTTACAGGACCCTTTTTAGAACATAATCTCTTGCAGGGCACGGCCAGAGCAGCTTCGCTGCTCAAGCCCACGCCTCTACGAGACCTAAAAAGCATCCAATTAAAATGTAACCAGATGCAACACCCTGTCCTGCCTTACCGCCCCCACCGCTAGACACACTCACTGGTAAGCCTTATTTTGAGGCCAGTAAGGCAGGAGCCACTCTTTGGTCTTCTCAATACATGTTAAATTACAGGCTGCTGCCGTTCATCTAGTTTCCCCACTGTAGAAGCCACGCTGTCTTTGGGGCGAAACACATTGGCTGTGTTCTTTATTGCATTTCAAGAAAGAAATGAAGAACTTCTAACTACGAATTATTTTTGTGAATGTTTGTGCCATTCATTGAATATATGTGAAATATTAATTTCTTAGCTACATTGTTATCTGGATGGCTTTTAAGTAAATTACATTTTACCGAGTATCTCTCACCTTTTTGTGAATTCGTTTTTTAGTGTACAGGGTTTGGAGTGGTGAACTCAAAGTAGGGCACCTGTGACCAAAAACGAGTGAGTTCGGAAATACACCCTATAACTGTTCACAGCAGTGTTTTGGTAAATAATAAATTGCTTTGTTGTTACAAAATGAACCAGAGAAAAAGGGTCAAAGACTATTCAGCAATTCCAGTTTCATACCCATTTTCAACTTATAGCTCTAGAATAGCTTTGCTTCTAATGGATTCCCCTTCATCAACTAATGCCAGTAGGTGAGGCGAACCAGACCCTTGCCTCTGTTTTTTTCCACATCTTTTTCTATCAAGTTTTCCAATATTAGCTCTATAACCTATAGCTATAGTTTTAAACAAAAGCACAGGTGCACCACTTCTCAATATACAGGAAAAGCAGATATACAATCCATTTCCAACAGCAGTGTTCTTCCAAAATTTCCTTTATTCCAGTATCAAAAGGTTTATAAAAACAGACTCATAAGCATCACTTGTTGAAAGTGGCACAGCCGACGCGTTTCGTCCTTAGATCTGACTTCTTCAGGGCATTAGTAGTTCCCCATACCGCGATGGGTTACTAGTTAGTGGATTGCAGCTCAATTTCCTCCAGTGATATGAAGAGGCAGAGTAAAGTCAATACGTTGACAGATGTATGAATCCATTTGCAAAAAGCGATAGACAGCGAAATTTCAACACCAAATTCTCAATCAGTTGCGATTCATAATGTGATCTAAAATAAGATTAGATCTAATCCAAAGACTGCATGTTCATAGTCGTAACCAGAGTATGTCAGTTAATATGCACTTCCTTCCGACAGCCTAAAACTATACCTGTTCGATGGCACTCAACAATAAGAATGGTTTCCGCATATATATATATATATATATATATATATATATATATATATATATATATCAGGAGCAAAACTATTGGTCACTCCCGACCATGTGCCTCATACGTTTCTAAAGAAATACGTCGTCAATTGTTAGCCTGCAGCCAATATTATCTGGTCAGGCATGCAGTCAGGGATTCGCCAACGTGCCAAGCGTCGCAACCGGAGCTATAGGTCTTCCAAAATGTACATCTCTATGAGAAGTATAAACATTGTGTGCACCATTTCATAATCATTAACAAAATAACAGGTAATTATAAAGTTTCGGTACCCTTCCCTCCTTTTGGATACAGAAGACCTTTCCGAACACTCTACAAGCTATCCTGATCAGTCCAGAACCACAGAAGCTTTCACAAAAACGCAAGCAGGGAACTGCAAAGCTACTACCAATGGAGAAGATGCATAGTAGAGCAGTGCCCTAGATTAGCAGGGGTGGAGGAGGATGATTGAGAGGTTGAGATGAAGGAGATGGAAGTGACCTGCAAATTAAGTGTACAATTCTGGGCTCCAGTCAAAGATGTATCCATTGATCCAATGGCAAACTCTACTAGATTTATATTCTTTACATAGCTCAGCTTTTTGGACATACCAGTTAATGACAAGTCAGGATGCAATGAATACTTTGCCATTACAAATGCTAGAAATCCACCAAATATCCAAAACAAAATAAATCAATCAACTAATGTAGATGTAACGTCTGTAGAACATCTGTATATTCGTTTGTTCTGATGCATGAAATCTGCTGGCATCTACCTGGCAATTCCATGGTATGAAAAAGAGGGCGGCACATTTCATCTGTGCTTTAGTGATATTTGCATGCATCGCCCAAAATAAGAAAAACTGCTCCCTACATTGAACATTACGCAAAACCACACTTTGAATTAGGAAATAAGCTTACTGGTAAGACGTAAAACAAAACCAGCATGTTTTGGTATTCAGGCACTTACTGCTTTGGATCATAAGCAGGGCAAATTACATTTGGGTTTTCATAACTCTGTTAGAAGAGTGAATTACTTATAGATGCACTGTAGGCCATCATTGTAAATGATTGTGCAGGCCATACTTTGTTTAATGTTTGGATACCCATTTCAAAGGACCGTAAAACAAATAAATCAGGAGAAGATTCACACGGTTGCCTTTTAGACTACGAGTATTATGCTTCTAAACATGGAGACCATTCTGGAAAGGTTAAACACATGTACACTATGGACAGAATCATTCCAAGATATCCATTGATTTTACAAGCAGTGGCCCTGTGGGATGCAGCACACTGCAGATAAAATGAGAAGCAAGCAAGTGGTCTGGCAGCACTGTCTGAAAGGTGTTGGTCACGCTAAAAAAACCACACAAAACGACAATTCAAGAGGGAAAGAAATAATAGGAGACCTTTAAAACGCGAATTTGGAAACCTTAAGTACTGGCCCACAAGTCCTGCCACTGAATCGCACTGAGGAGTATGTGCATTTGTGATCAGGCATAAAGCTGTCACTATACGGGTGATAAAGTTAATCGCTGAAGAGGGCTGACCCACAGCCCCAGGCTGTGTGCTATCCAAACACATGGTGAAGTGGACTCATTTGTACAGGGAAATCCAGTCTATATGTTAGGGGTCCAAAACAAAGTGGCAATGCATTTTTATTCCAACTGTATTTACTAGAAAGACAATCTTAGTGTGTGTCACAAATGTATTGAATCAATCCAAGCACTGTTTGATATAATACAAAGTGATACATGTGAATAAAGTGCAGACGAAGCAGTTCTCACAGTCATCATACTTACAACATATAATACATTAGAAACTGTACAAAACCCAATGGTTGTATAAGTTGGTACTGTAAAGGTAGCTCAAGTAAATAAAAAAAAATGTTTTTGCTATTCGTCATTGACAACCAGGTTGGGGGGGGGGGGGGAAATTGTTAACGTTTCGACCACAAAATACTCGTAGGGTCTCCTCAGGACCTAGTTATCTGACTAACACACCACTTCGCTGCAATATCATGTACAAAAATACGTTTCTACATACTTTAAAACAGTCTAATAACAATGTGCCTTTAAATACATATTGCCTTGATCAACTCCTTTTCACAATAAATAAATCAGTCCTGCTGTCTCTCACAATGTTTCACAATAAACAGACATGACCTTTGCAATGGACGTATTTTCTCGAATGAATCAACCTAATCTCTAGACTTCATCATCGATTAGCCTCTATTAGCAACTCAGGCCTACTATATTCAGCATAAGCTTTCTCACAAGGCAACCACTGGCAAAACAGTCTACAAACTGAGCCAAACCCTTTCACAGTAGTGCTTCTTAAAGCTCTTTTCTGTTGATCGCATACGGTCTGGCAACAGATGTGCTGTCAAGCTAAACTTAACCCTTTGACGTCCCAAAAACAATAAGTAAACAAACGCTAAAATTTCTCCTCATATCCAATCCACCTAGCTGACTGCAAATACAGAGTCATAACTCACACTGCATGGCTACATTTACCAGGCAGCTGTCGAGATTTTCATCAGCAAGAGGAACTAAATTGCCCACAGAACACCAACTGTGGCCCTGCTGCCAGGGAAAGATGCAAAAGGTTTCTTTGGTGGGGCACTAAGCCTCCTTAAATCTGACACAGCTCTGAGGGTTAATAGTTGGAAATGGGTATCTCATAACCAGTCTATGAATGGCCACATGCAGATTGCACTTTACAACACAAAAGAAACAGTAGGCAAACAGTACCCACAAGATCACATTACATGAATATTTTTTACTGAATATGAAAGGCTTCCAGGAGTTATTCAGTGGCTATGTTAGTATCAAAATAAAGAAAAGTTTGCTACCTGATAGTACAGATGAGCCGCTCTGGGATCTGGCACTGGGTACGTCGCTCTAGGGTCTGCAGCTGGATAGGTTGCTTGATACGCAGAATATGCATCATATGGCTGCCTGTAATACATGTAGGCAGATGGATCAACTCCTGGCCCAAATCCCTGTTGTGGTGTTTGAGAATTCGGTGGCCTCGGTTGTTCTTGCTGCACTGCAGGATCCTTTGTGCTAACCGGTGCAGCAGGAGCACTGGAGGACTGAAGACGCTCAGCAGCATGCTCAGGTCTTGCAGTATCATAGCTTGTCGGAGGCTGTGAGGCACTTCCTGTAGGAGGTACAAGAGGAGGTTTATTGCTTTGTGTCGGCATTTCTTTTTGAGCTACGTCTTGGACCAATTGACTTTCTGGGGGCATCTGGTAACTCAAAGTGTTAGGCTGCCCCGAAGATGAAGAATTGGGCACAGTAGGTGGTGCTGAATGCATAACTTGCTTATTTTCAGATAGCAATGCTGAAGGCTGTTGCTTATCGTTAGAGACCTGTTGATAAAAACTCTGTTTGTCATTCATCCCTTCTCCCATATGGAAAGGATTCTGAGTAAATACAGGTCTATCCCCAACTGAGTTGCTTTGTATTTGTATAAGAGGATTTGCACGGTCTTTGTTGGATGCCCGACTCATTGTAAAATCAAGAGCACCAGACATTTCTTCAAGACTATTTGACCATTTTGCTGAATTATTATAGTGCAAATCTACATGCCCTTCTGGTGAAGCCACCTTCACAGTTGAACTGCCTGTTAAAATATTTTTCACAGTTCCGGGTGATGATGGAACTTGTGGGGATGTATCAGGCACAGGAATGACGGGCTCCTCTTTGATTTTAGCTTGGGCTGACGTGGCTAAATTAAGTGGAATTTGCTGTGATGGGGGTTGGGTCAATGAATCTGAAGCCATGGGTTGAGAGACACTTGTCCTTAGCACCAAAGTAGAAGGAGGCAGATCATTGGACAGGGGTTGTTTATTTAAGGTTCCACCTTGGAAAAGAGACACACCATTTTCACCGGACAAGCCCCGAACATGCGATGCATGGTTGCCTGATATAGACTGGACATCACATCCAAGTATGCTGTTGCCTTCATGTTGGTTGAGCTGATTTGGTAAAGAAGACATTGAAAAATTAATTGGCTGTGAATAATTGTAGCTTTGGTTGGGTTGTGCAATCAAGAGAGGTTGATTTTGCAAAGATTCTGTAGGTGGGGAGGACAACAAACTTGCATAACCGGAACTGGACTGCGAATTAAATGGTTCTTCCTCTCCAATTTTCGGAGGATTCTCAAGATTTTCTGAAGAAACATTGACCTCTGTAGAAGGCTGAGCAAGAGCAGGAACGCTGCTAGAGTTCAGATCCAAAACTCCCACTTCTGGAGGCTGGATTATATCTTTATTCCTTGGTTTAGGAGGTACATGCACAGCAGGTGCTGCAGGAGCAAGGAGAACATTTGCTCCAAAAGCAGGCAATTCGCTTTGAGCCCAAAGAGTGGTAGCTGGACTTTCACACTTCTTGTTGGCGCCATGTGCTCGAGAGGAAGGTCTTTTTTCTAAAATAAAGGTAGCAGATTCCATGGAAGGGCCTCTTAGTGGTTGCAAAAGGTTACCAGGATCTCCAATCCCTTGATGAGGGAAATGATGTGCTTGGGGCACGAAAATATTTTCCAAATTGTCAGGTGGCTGCTCAAGGTTGCCTGGAGAGGTTGCAAGCATGGTGCTGGTCTGCCTGGTCTTGCTTTGGATCTCTAGGTTCTCTCGAACTTCTCCTACCATCTTGGCTTGATCTACTTCTGTAGGCCTCATGCCAATCCCATGGGAACGGACAGGCTCAAAAGAACTATTTGCACTGGTCTGAAATATTCCTGTGGGTTTGGGGGGACTAGGAGTTGGAGTATGGGACAAACTAGCATGCATATTATTCTTGAAATTGTTCTGTACACTGGAATCCCTATCTATTGGAGAAGAATCAATCTGCTTAAAAAAGCCTGAAGGGGACTCCTCTGGTTTTCCACTTTCTTGCTGAATAAAGGTACCAGTGAGCTCCTGAGGTCTTGTCGAACTAGATGCACTCCGGTGACTTACATTACTATACCCAGAGGAGACGCTATCAGACCGAACAGGATGAGATACAGAATCAGGAGTCTCCAAGTTTGGTCCCCCTTCAGAGTGCCCTGCAATGCTGTTCTTTGGGACTGGTGGTCCAGGTAATGGGCCATACCGGAACATATCAGAACTAGAGCTAGGGGACGGAGAGTTAGCATCTAATGGCTCACTTGGCAATACTTCTTGATTTTGAACACACTCCAAGTTCTCAACATTGTCAAACTGTGCCCCACTAGCAACACCAACCTGCGTTTTATGATTTGCATAAACATCTGAAGGGTTACTAGAGTCATCCTGATTGCTTACACTCAGAGAAAAATACTGCTCTATGCCCATAGGGGTAGTATCATTATTTGAACTCATATTAACAGGTGCCTGTGATGGTATATTTGCTGCATGGGGTTGAGTGCAAAGAGGAGATATGTATGCTTGTGCAGAACTCTGCTCCGAAGAAGAATCAGAATCTACTCTTTGACTGCCCGTTTGTCTTTCAGAAGGAACAATTTCTTCGTTTTCAGCCTCATCTCCTTTGAAGAACATTGAGATGGTTCCCGAATCTGCAGGGATTTGGGAGCCAGATGCCTCAGTCCTATTATACAAATGGTTTTCAGCGTTCAGAACTAAAGATGGGGTTTCCTGATGGTTGTGGTCCATTACGATAGACTGCGGGTAATAGCTTTCTGTGTAAGGCTGGCTGTAGAAATTCATGTTCTGTCCTAAATTTGGGTTATAGTTCTTTTCATGCTGAAATGAGTGGCTAAATTGTAAAGTGCTACTTTGAGAAACACCTACTGTACTTCTTTCAGCAGCAGCTGCTAGAGGTGTCGAAAGTGTACTTTGAGGTCTTTGGCCAAGATGAGATGGGTTAAGGGTCTGCGCAGTAAAGGGAGTACTGCCCAATGGAAGAGAGGAATTCACAGAGTGAGGGACACGTGAAGGAACAGTCTGAGAAGGGGGCACAGGAGGGGGCAAGTAATTTGAAATTGAGGTTTGTAGCCCATCTTGGAAAGGCCTCCACTGATTGGATTGTTGAACTGGATGAGAATGGAATGAGGTGGTGTTTGGTAACGTTGGGCGACTTGCACTGAAATCTTTAATATTATCTTGTCTGCTTTGGGGTCTGTTTTGATTTGGATTCCCAGTCTGCTGCTGTTCTCGGAACGTACTGTCAAATGTAGGACCTAAACTGTAAGGAGGAGCAGATTCATTTCGGGTTGGTGGTTCTCTACTGGGATGGACAACTGTGCTGTTAGTAAAATACCCAGTCAGTCCTGAAGATTCCGTACTATTTGGAGAGGTAAACAGATTTGCTACAGAGGGTGCGCTAGATCCTGAAGATGATGTACACACCAAATCCAAACCTGTGCCTGAAATAGAAGATGAAGTATTACCCCCAAATGAATTTGGTCCAGACCCTGACGATGACGTATAGGCCCCATAAGAACTTGGTCCAGACCCTGAAGATGATATATATCCACCATGTAAACTTGGACCAGATGATCCGCTGTTTGAAGTTGTGCTAGGCCTTGAAGAGGTCGCAGGTACCTCATGAGAGCCTACACCAGAACCTGAAGAGGATGTATACACCCCATGTGAAGCTCCGGAAGAGGATGAAGGTACTCCATATGAACCCGGACCAGACCCCAAAGACGACATATATGTTCCTTGTGAATAATCCCCTGCATATGCCGGATGCGTTCCAGCTGGTTGTGAAAATGCTGGTAAAGAAGCACCTGGTCTGATAACTGTATTGCTTTTTGAAGGATTATTAAGTGGCGTGTTTTGAGGAGTCAATCTGCCAAATGCAAAAGGATCAGTCACAGGTTGAAAAGTGGTAGCAGGAGGTGCCCCAGATGCTTGCACATTTGACCGTTTGCTGTAGGGATTGTTGCGCCGATACGCATTCGGGCCCATTCCTATCGGTGGTGGAGGCCCTCCAGCTCCTGAAAGTCCTGCCTGGGGAGGAGGCTGCATGGCTGCTTCTAAAGATGATTCCTTACTTTGCTTCTTCACAGTGCCTCGTAGATGTTAGAGGAGACCACTGCAGAAAAAGAAATGCCATACATTAGCCATTCCCCTTTATTGTAAACTAGAAATGTACAAGCAAAACACATATTGCCTTCAAATGCTTGCATGCAATACTTATACTTTCTAATGTAAAACAGAGATAGCATTACAGGTTAATGACACATAAAAATCATTCACATATGCAGTTTCAACACGAGTTAATATTTACACAAAAATTGTATGTATACCCTCAGTTTGTGAACATGGAATGAACACATTCACTAGTTCACATTCTCCTTCTATGAACAGTAAAAACAATTTGCAGGATTTATAGCAGCAATTTCACTTTCACCTAACAGAACACTGATGAGAAGTATTTTGGGGATCCGTTTCATGTAAATATTTCCTAATCACCACTACTGCATACAATTCGCCCTTACTATTGATCATAGATAGAAATAAGTAGCTATATCCAGGCATTAATGGAGAGGACAGAAAATGTGCTACCTGAAAGCCACTCTTGAGCTCAAAGTCTGCCAAATGGTTGTGCAAAATACCCTGCTACCAGCAGTAGTGTACTTGGCATGTTGGAATGCAGGGAGCCATAAGCCCACGCGCCAAGCAATAACATTCCCTGAAGCACAAGTCCAAGAGATTGTTGGTATAATCTCCATTTTCTATAAATATCCAAAATCATCGGGTATTTTAGTTCAGAAGAGAAACTTTAGTAAGGTCACCCATGGTGAGGGGGTGGGGGGTAGTACCAGGAACTCCACATAGCAAGAAACTGGATTTATGAAATTTGGCACTTCTTGCAACAGGTTCAGTAAATTCCACAATGTACGGAATGGCCTCCACAAGGGATACACTGCCTACTAAAACAGAGCTCCTAAACGACTAGGCAACAATCCAGTTTCAAAATTACTTTCGTCTCCAGTCCAACTATCACAATTCCATTTTGCAAATATGGTCTGTATGTGCCTTCAACTAAAACAACCAAGTTGAAGTTTATGAAACAGTTAAAATCACTACGAAATGTTTTAGCAATGTTCACATTGCATACCGGGGTCCTTTACACCAGGAAATGTAATTTACAATCTGAATCTAAGTGTTAACTTACCATACGATTATCAAAGAGTGTGTTCCATAAATTTAAAAATGCAAATGTTGAAAAAGATTTTAGGTTCCTGGAGTGAATGCTGGGTTGTACTAATAATTCATGTAAAAAGCAAAATATGTATTTGCAAACAAAACAATGTCCACAGCATGTGCTGCGATGTATTTGCAAACAAAATGAGAGATTACAGATCAAGGTATAAATACAGAAGATTGGATGGCTCATTTCATAGCTAAATGTTTTCCCAAATCGAAGATCATACAGGACACAAGTGATTGAGTTCTTTGACTTGGAAATGACATGGGTGACCACTGCACGTTATCTGCATATGGAGTAATTATAATATAGCGCTTACTACCCCTGATGAGGCATCAAACCTCCGAGTAGCACGCTTCTCTGGAACCCCAAAAAGGATTAGTGGTGGATTAGTTCAGGGAAACAGGAGTTAATTTGAGCAGTAACACACGAGTCTGCTAGTTGGATATAATAGAATGATAGAAGACTGAAGAGTCTACAAAGTGTTGTCAGATCATAGTAGTAAGATGAGGTTTTGGATGAGTAATATGGAGAGATGGAGAAGGGAAGAGTCTCTAGAAAGGGATTAGGAAGATCATGCGTAGTATCAGAAAAATATTCAAATGGATCCCTGCCTCCTCCAGGATGCCCCTCGTGCAGGGACTGATTACTAGCCGTCTGGACTACGGCAATTCTTTACTTGCTTCCATAAATGTAGGACTCCTGGCTAAACTCCAGGTCGTGCAAAATACGGGGGCCAGGCTGGTCCTCAACCTGCCCTCGCGCTCCCCATCCGGACCTAGTCTGAAGTCCCTACACTGGCTCCCAATCAAAAAAAGAATCCATTTTAAATTGTGTTGCCTGGTGCATAAGACACTCAATAGTAAAGGACCCCTTTACCTAGCTAAAAAACTCACTATATACCAACATGCTAGATCCCTCAGGTCCAACAGCAAATTTCTTCTGACAGTGCTGAAGATCCAAACCGCCAGATATGGGGGTAGATATTTCTCCCAGGTGGCCCCAGAAACCTGGAACACCTTGCCTTTACCGTTCCGTCTGGAGACCGATCATAAGAAGTTCCGTAAACTACTCAAAACTTGGTTGTTTAGCTCAGTCATGTAAATCAAAGCTTTTTCTGTCCTGTCCTGCCGTGAACACTAGCTAGTCTAGCACTATGAGACCTTATGGTGATATATGCGCTCTACAAATACCAAATACAAATGAGTAAAAGGAGGGATGCATGAGTGAAAAATGTAAAAATGGTTGTTCAGGAGATCATAGTAAAATGAGCTTTGGGGTGAGCTAAGGAGGGATAGAGAAGGGAAGAGTCTAGAAAGGGTTATTGAGGAGAGTATAGAAGTAGTATGAGGTTTGGGATTCGTCCGAGAGTGGAGGTGGAGGATATACTGAGAGAGGAATATGGTGAGACAGTAGTGCACTGAGAGAGCTAAAAGGTGTTTTTAGCTACTCCTACAGTAGGTGTAAAGTAATACATAGATACATAAAAAGGAAATACATGTATAAGGAAGATAATATATTGAGATTTAAAGTTGTATTGTATAAACTCACACTTTAAAGCTGTACGTGAACCAAATTGATTTCTATAACTTTTTTTATATTCAACATATTTCAATAGTGACAATATTTACATACAGCGATAGATAAATATAACAGAGGTCCACAAGCATCTAATTAAATAACATATAAAATCCATGCATTGAGCTATAAAAATGTTAAGCACACACATATATATTTAAAAAAATGTAAAGCATACATTTTAAGCAGGCCCAAAGAATATCTATATATTTTAAAAACCATTGTTATTATACATATCTGTACAAAGAAATGCACATATCTAGATACAATACATATAATCAAACTATACATGTTTACAAACACAGAGATATGCTGTACATGTACGTTGGTGTTGGAGTATGGTGGTTCAGTAGGAAAGAGCCAACTCCTGAGTAGTCTTCTCAGTGTTGTAACGAAAAGGTATGGGGGGGGGGGGGGGCTTGCAAAGTACATGGAGGCCCGCTCCAGACTCACTCAGGAGCTCTCAGGCAAGGGTACTGTGCTGGGGGGGGGGGGAGGTCTTGTTTGGTGGGGTTTGAAGCAGAGGTGCCACTTTTGAGCACAGATTCTTTTGTTGAATGTATTTGGCGATTTTATTCATCATGAAAAAAAATGGTCCTGTTTCATGTATTGCTCTGTGGTTGATAAAAGCAGCTTGAAGGTGGATCTTCTGCCAACCCGTAACCAATGTGGTACCCTCAAGCAGGGGAGATGTGGGCTTGGGGCTTTACATGTAGTGATAGTCTGGCAGCAGAGACATGAATCCATTGTAGTATCTTCATAGTTCGTACAGATGATCCGTGGTAGAGGCCATTGGCGTAATCAAGTTTAGACAGTCCAAGAGAGATAGCAGCCTGGACCTTGTGTGGAAATCCCAGGTGGGGGAAGATGCTTCACAGATTTTTCATGGTGATGAAGCTTGATCTTGCCAATTTGTCCACTTGGACATTCATTAATAACTTGGAGTCCATGGTAATTTCAAGGTTTCTTACTTCCTTAGAACATTTAGGAGATGGTCTCATATAGTCAGGCCAGGCACTTAATAGGTCATATGTGGCAATTGGAAAACCTGAGTATTTCTGTGTTTCCAATGTCTTTAGGATTTCCAGTTTAAGGACTATTTGTATTTCATTTGCATAGTTAAAGCACTTAAGCTGAAATTAACCCCTTGTCTGCTGATGACGGAACCGCTCCGTCATCAGCTGCGGTGGCGCTGTGCTGATGACGGAGCGGTTCCGTCAAGGCCCGCTCGCTGCTCATGCGCGGCGCGAATTCCGTGCCTGCGCTGAGCGTTCTATTGAGCGGGGCGGGCCATGACGGAACCGCTCCGTCATAAGCACAGCGTCACCGACGCTGGTGACGGAGCGGTTCCGTCACCAGCATGCGGCCGCCCCGCCCCCTTAGCACTGCGGCGGAGTAGCCGCCGCAGTGAAGGGGTTAAACCAGTAAGGACTTCATGTAGATGTTGTAAAAAAGCCAGGGCGAGATGAGTTTTATGTATTCCCTGCTTTTGTGGAGTATGCTTTGGATGACACTTGTTCCGTTGTGAAGGTAGAATGTGTTCCAGTCAAGAGTAATCCCCTCTATTCTGGCCTCGTAGAGCCTTTGTATTAGAGTGTCATGGTAAACTGTGTCGTAGGCAACTGAGAGGTCCAAGACAATTAGTTAAGTAATCTCATTCTGGTCTACTATGTTTTTAAGGTCATCCCAGATAACCAGGAGGGCAGATTCTGTACTTCTTCATGGAGGGAATGCTGCCTGGTAGTCTGAAAGTAGAGAGTTAGTGTTTGCAGGCAATACAGAGATGTGCCACAAGTGATACCCAAGAAGATAAAATAAATGAGCAGCCACATAAAACAAGCATTTACAATGCAATGGTTTCGCCTTTTGAAAAGTTTGAGCTATTGGCATTGTAAATGACAACATTTTTATTTATGTGTTAGTTTTGAAAACAGATAAATAATTGGCATTGTCATTTACAGTGCCAATAGCTTAATCTCTCGCAAATGCACACACAAACACACAGACCCCCCCCCCCCACACAGAGAGCCCCACATGAAATCAAATGCTGTAGAATGCACTTGGTGGTGACTAAATGCATGTGCTGTCACCGACACACGGCTGTATATCTGTCCCTGTCTCCTTGGTGGGGTCTCTCTGATCCGGTATTGTGAACACAGCGCTCCTGGCAGGTTTGAGCTATCAGCCTGGCGTCCCTAGATGGCATCGGGGAGGAGGTTGAGACAGGGGACGGGGGTGGGACACAGGGCTACCAGGTCGAACGGTGCATACAGCATCCTCAGGAAGGGGCCTGGAGCGCAGTGGGGACAGGCGCCTGCAGCAGCTGCAGCGCACAGAACGTTGGAAACACTGATTCGTGCTGTGGCACTCTAGAACAGAAGCGTGTTAATGCATCCTCAATCAGGCGGGGTGTGTGCTGGCAAATGGGCACCTTCATCCCAGGCAGGAACCACCCCCCAATAATGCACTTTTTAACACCACAACCTCATCTGAACAATGAGGCAATCATTTAAAACACAAAACACAATAAAACGGTTATAAATTACAGTTTATATTCAACTTTTAAATATAAAATTCAAAATGAAGAAAAGAGAAACGATTTTGTGGACTCATTAATTTCTAGAATTTGAAGAAAGAGAAAGGAGAGTCTTTTTTCATGTTTCCATTCTGATTCCTGAACAACGAGAATGAAAAAATGTGGGATATTCTATGAGCCAGGTGAGTACCCTAGTTCTTGCTCAGAACTCTGTGATCTTGACAAGCAGCTGTTATGAGAACAAGATAAAACAGATGTGAACTGTGGCTGTAATACGGCTCTGTCTATGAAACCCCAGTGCAGATATGGACCAATCAAAATGCAGCATTTTAGAAGCCCCAATTGTCTGAAGATGTTAATAAAACTGCTGTCTGATGGCTTATATCCATAAAGTGATGAATCCTGCAATGTTTTTTACATATAATTTAATTACTTTTGGATCAACTGCTCGATGTGCAGGTAGAATAGAAAAACAGATACGTGTCATTCATATTTCAATGAATAATATATTGCGATAGTTTAATGGCAAAAATAAATAATGCACAGCATTTAAGAAATGTACATGAAAAAAATGAATTGAATGATATTTAATAACTTTCTGCTATTTTATTAATTGATCTATTTGTCAGATACATGTATTTCACTTGGAGTCATTTACTACAAAACAGAATTACATTAGTTTTTAGTATGCTAATATTACGATGGCTTAGTTGATGGCTTATGTCATGTCGCAAGACCCTGCAGTGAACCATAAAATGTAGATAAATGGAAAGCTAATTGTCAATCTTCCGTTTACTATACAAGAATCCCTAGTAGGTGAAGTGACCTGTCACTAATTTGCAGAAACCTCACAGATCTGCCTGAGAAACATTACTGAAGATTTCAGGCTCCCTACATGCCATTAGGCTTGTGGCGATACACTTATTAGAGTTACAATTTTGTCTGAAAACCCAACAAACTTTCAAATTGTGTAGTCCCATTCAGCAGGAAAAAGTGGGCTTCACAAATTAAGTTGTTTCCCTTTTTGGGGGTTTGAAGGTGGCAGTTGTGTGCTTAAAAGAGGTAGGGTATCTTATAAGAATGCAAGTGAGTTATAGTAAAATTAGTCTTGTTTATGGGCCGATGGACAGACATATAATTTCATGAAATGTTATTGCTTTAAATGAAACAAATCAAGGTGAGGGGGGCAAAAGTTCAAGAAATGGATCTGTAAATCCCACATATAGACCGGAGCTAATAAAGCCCTAAAGTTAAAGATCTACTCTGTTGGAAACAAATGTCCCCATGCAAACAGACAGGGAACAACACGTTTTTAAACACTTATACAGTAAATGTAAGTATCTGAACCTCAGAGAGCACAGCATTCAGCAATAAACTAAGGGGGCTCAAAATAGAGTGCATGCACTAACCTATATTTCAGCCAAAGATCCGTATAGGGTTAGAGTACAGACAATTAAAATGGTTGGGAACCCAAGCTACAACTGATTCTTTGGCATGCTACCGAGCACTCTAACTTTACACCTACTTAGAACAGGCATTTTCAATGCAATTGGTCTCACATTTTAGGAGTTGATGATATTGACATTGTATATGGGAATGTTTTCTCTTTATGATTTTTTGTTTGCAGTGAAGTGATTATTTAGATTAAAAAAGTGCACACTATATCATAATATATGTTTTTATTTCAACCGTATAGTAAAGCTATGACTACAGCAACTGTTATCAGGTTCAAGGCAGGCATAAAACGACATATATCACTAGTACTGCACAAATGAAACAACTACGGCTAGGGCACCCAGTGTCCTCATAGTGCAAAAACCAACACAATATGAAACTAAGAGGGCAGCAATTGCTTAGGTCTGGTAGTGCCTCGGATTATGAATCAAACCGGTAAAGGAATGACATTAGCACCCATTAGCCATCCCAGATGCGACAGCAAAAGGCACACAAGCACTTTAAGATCCCTCTGGGTGACGTGTGCGCTCAAAAAAACCTTATGACTTATGACAATAAGTGGACACAAATTGCCATAAACGATTATCTGGCACTAGGATATTTGCGCGTCTTCTAGCTTGCAAATGGCAGACATTTTTGCCTTGCAGAGTGATTAGCTCTGGGCCCTACGGTGCCGAGCGCAGGAGGCGCAGTGCCCTTGTCAGACTCTTTATGGCAGAGCCCTAGTCTGGGGTTCCAGGGCCCACAAAGTGTTGTAGAGCAGCTATCAGAGAATCTTCCAAAAGGTGAAATGGCGGCCTCCTGCGAGGTCTCAACCCACGTCCAGAGTCCTCAACAATAGGGATTGGGACTGCCGCTCGCACGCCTCTCACAACACGGTGCAGCTGGTCTGGCTAATACTACAGCTGACCCTCTAAGCACAGAGTGGGAATACTCTCGGGATCTACACATGACCTCAGCAAGGTGGAGGAAATGTAATGAATGACTCACGCCGGCACTAAGTAACGTGAGTCGGCAAGACTAATGCACAACATAAAGCGTGGCGTCCTCTTAATTTAATATGCAGGCCGTCTACGCTTGATGGTATAGCCCGCTGCCCACTTAAATCCTTCTTTTTTTTTTTAATCATCCAACTCAGGCCCCTTAGATCCTCATTTGGGCATGGCACCTGCTAATTTAATATGCACAGGCTTCATATTGTAATAAGATGGACACAGTACTGACGTAAGCAGTGAGCAAACTTTACACTCATCTACAGCAACAAATGTTAAAGGGTACTGCGTGCTAGTTCCCATGGCCGTCTGAGAAGCGGGGCCATGATGATAGAAAGACAAACACAAAAGCGGAGGCCTGTGAAGCGCCTGTTATGAAGATATTCATATAAATATGAAAGCAGCAACCCATGAAGCTGGCGCCATGATGACAAAAAAATTAACATTAAAGCAGTGGCGGACGGCGGGAGTGGGCGGGAGAGGACACAAGGGGCGTGAGGGGGGCGGGAGAGAACACGAACGGCGGGAGGGAGGCGGGAAACGTGCCGGGGAAAAACACTCACGATGCCCGGGACAGCAGCAAGCACGGCCCGGCCGCATGATGATAGAAAGACAAACACAAAAGCGGAGGCCTGTGAAGCGCCTGTTATGAAGATATTCATATAAATATGAAAGCAGCAACCCATGAAGCTGGCGCCATGATGACAAAAAAATTAACATTAAAGCAGTGGAGGACGGCAGGAGGGGGCGGGAGAGGACACAGGGGGCGTGAGGGGGGCGGGAGAGAACACGAACGGCGGGAGAACGTGCCGGGGAAAAACACTCACGATGCCCAGGACAGCAGCAAGCACGGCCCGGCCGGACCAGATTCGGGGGCGTTCCCGGCGTCGCGTGACGTCGGCAAAAGCCAAAGAATCTCGGGAACGCCCCCGAGTCTGCTCCGGCCATGACGGACGCCTCTCTGTTCCAATGGCTAGCCTCCATTTATGGAGCTAGCCAATGGGACAGGGGGGCGTATTCCAGAGTCCTTACTGTAATCAAGAGATTTCTCTGGAGGCGGAGCCTAAAGGCTCCGTTCCCCAGCGAAACCTAATAAGCGATGAACTATGCTCCAAGAGGAGACAATCTTATGGCCAATACAATTTGAATTTGAATTTAAAATTATTTATAGAGCGCACGTACACCAGCGGTTTCATGGCGCTAAAGTAACAAAAGATCTGGGCAAGAAGGACCGGAGCTGGGGGAAGGAGAGACAAACTGCAAGTGGATCAGTTGAAGGACTTAGTGAAAAGATGAGCCTTGAGCTGCTTTCGGAATTGTGGGTATAGGGTTAAGGCTCTGAGCTCGAGAGGCAGGGAGTTCCAGAGGAGGGGGGCAAGGGTCGCGAATTTCGAGCCTCCCCATTTCTTTCTCCGGAACCGAGGGATTGTAAGAAGAGACAGGGCGGAAGAACGTAGTTCCCTGGTGGGAACGTAGGGGGTTATCTCAGATGAGATGAAGGCCGGTGCCGTGCCCAGTCGAGCTTGAAAGGTAATGGAAGCAAGCTTAAACTGGACACGGGCATGAATAGGGAGCCAATGAAGAGACTTGAGGAGGGGAGTGGTGTGGTGGGACTTCGGAAGTTTGAACACCAGGCGCGCCGCCTGGTTTTGGATTTGCTGCAGACGCCGTAAACTATATGCAGGTATACCTGCATATAGGGCGTTGCCGTAATCCAGGCGGGAAACGACCATAGCCAGGGTGATCAATTTGAGGGCAGCAAAAGAAAAAAAACGGGACACCCGGCGTATAGTACGTAGTGCAAGAAAAGAAGAGGAAACCACAGAGCAATACAAGCAAATGCAATGTTAACTGATGCAGTGCAACTCAACCTAAGGGACCACTAACACCTTCCTCATCTCTGGCAAAGCAGGAGGATTGACCTGCATCAACAATGACACTTATTATCAAAGGAGAGAACAGCGAGTGAATGCACAGAGTACATTTTACACCCAGCTAGTTATCAGGAAATTGAAAACCTACATAGTAAATTGTACCTCCAACTATACATTACATCGAATTTGCAACTGCTAGGCAGTGCCATATCATATAGAGACATATGGCCCAAGCAAACTTCCTACAGCAATGGTATTCAAGGACTATAAATATACTTTAATATTTAGTGTTCAAGGGTTTGATAGAATAAGATGGACTCGATCACTTACAGACGCACATGTCCTTTATTCTAGGTTGGCGCTGTAGGAGAGTAGGGTCTGCTTCCTATGGTTACCCTCACTTTTTGCTGCAATTCTCTGGTTCTTCGACTTTAGTCTGGCTGTGGCCCTGCTAATCAGGACCACAGCCTAGCTGTTCTCTCTCTAAATTGATACCATGTACTTTAGGTACATACCAGATTGGTTACTGGGTCACCTTTGTGGACCCCCTGTACAGTGTACCCTATGTACCCAGGGCATAGGTGCACCCTAGGCTTACCAGGGGCTGCAGCATGTATTGTGCCAACCTTGGTTTGCCTTCCACACTTAAACCACAGGTCTGTTCACACAGCCTGGGTAAGGTGGTGTAATCACCTCTTACTTAGATATAGTATACCTATATCTATATACCTATATAGACACATAGTAACCTATAGGCCACTCCTAAGGCAGACCTCGACAATCCTGGAGGTAGAGTGCTTGGCTTTATGTGAGAGGGTGCCCTAGCATGAGCTGAACCCCTCTGCAGCTTTCGGAACCATCTCCTTATAGCTGTTCTATGATATAGCCATACCATATACTCTTAAGTGAATTATAATCCTCGCGGTTAATGCTAACTTTGGTTTGGCTTTATCAAAACATGTTGTGTAAGGTGTCAAACACTTTGAAATACTACCCCCCCCCCCCCCGCCCCCCTCGCCAGTCCTGGCGGCGGGGGTAGCATACCACCCTTTTAGAGGGAGAAGACATGTAGTTACTGGTTTACCCTGTTAAAGTTAAACATAGCCTCAGCATCACAAAATGGATGCTGCTGCCACAGACACGAGTCTGACCTCCTGCTGCTGGACGAAACTCTGGCAGGGGAGGCCTGGACAATAGGTTTCCTGTCCAAGGAGGTGCTGGCACCTCCCAAGACAGGATTTTGTGTATTGGGGCAGGGAGGGCAGCATTCGGTGAATGCTTTCCAGACACAGCCTGGGGCACACTAGGTGCTCCATGCATTTCCCAGTTCAAATCGGATGCTGGGGCACTCTGGCCCAGCTCTGGCTCTAAACTGGACAAAGGGAAAGGGGTGTAACCACCCCCTTCCCAGGTCCACCCATAGGAGGGACCTTACAGGCAGTCCAAGCCCTAAACTTAGTATACGCATAGGAGCTGTGTCCCTAGGACTTTAGATTACCCTGGACGAAACTTTGAAACAAATCCTGGACCTTCGACATTCCATTTCGACTGGAAGACGGAAGACATCTGCCTTGTGGTCAAAAAGTGACCACCCTGGTCAAACAGGCACCGACAGCAACTTTGCCAGTCTGCATTTTCGAGGCTCCCGCCGGATCCCGAAGAATCTGCGACACAGGACACGGACTTCCAGACATCTCGGACGCTGCTAGACGTTCCCAGCAGAGCTGAGACCCGTGGCGAACTCCTGGACATCCTGCATTTTGCTAACTGCATCGACTCCCGAGCAGGGCTTGACAAATCCACTCGCCCGCTCGCATTTGCGAGGGAGAATGGATGAGGACGAGCTATTTTTAGGTCCTACTCGCCCTTTCTGGCGAGTAGGAAGTCAAACTAACGTTTGTCCTCTGTCTTTGAAAACAGAGCAAAAGTGACAAGATAACACGATTTAAAGGCATTTTTATTGCTCACAAAGGGAATGAGCAATGAAGATGCCTTTAAATCTTGTTATCTTGTCACTTTTGCTCCGTTTTCAGAGACGGAGGTCAAGTGGGTTGCAGTCAGGTTGAGGGGATTTTCCATGGTACTAGACCTGCAGGACTAGTACCATTTTTCGGATTTGTCGAGCCCTGCCGAGGTATCTCGCAGTTGTGCATTGGGGTACGAGAAGCCCCAGACCCGAGCACCATTTGCACCCAAGCTTAGGCCTCCACACTCCACGAGTGTCCCGTGGGGCCCGCTCTTACATTTCAGCTCGACGGGTCTTCCTGGTTCCTAGTCCGTTGGCTAGTGAGCCCCTGGAAGACTCCATTTTGAATATAACTTGCTTTCCTGGTTGCTCCAGCTTCCCTTCAAAGGGAAAGCACCACAGACCTTGCTGGTCTGCACCGAAGCCAATCTCGACATCCCGCGTGGATTGCGTTTGCCAAGGCTTGTTGGGTCTAATCCTGATACCGACACCGCAGTCAACTAGATCCTTCGTGGGACAGCTAGAATCCAGCTCCTGGTAGTCGTCGACACCTCCTGGACCACGTGGCTGAAGAGACAAGCTTCACCTTTTTCATCCTGAAATCACCCGACATCGCCTGGTTCCATCCTGGTCACTGGCAAGTGACCCAGACTGTCACTTCTGCTTTCAGGTTCTTCAGATCTTCGATCCACCCCGACACTTTCCCTCTGGTCGCCTGCAGCACTTCTTTGCAGCTCTCCATTGAAATAGACGATGAAACCTGACATCAAAAGACACCTATGCACCCGGCTTCCGTGGGTGAGGTAACACAAGTACTCTGGTAGTCTCAAGGGTATTGGCCCTCCTAGTGTCTAAGTCTAAAAGGGTTTCATCGTAGTCCATCCGGAAGTATCCTTAAATTGTAAATTTGTGACTGGTTCGTTTTCCATAGAAAGTCAATGATAAACCGCGTCTGTGTTTAGACACTGCACGAGTCTCCCGTGGGCCTCCTACTTCCTAACCTTTGGTTGTTTAGAGTAGCCCCAGCGATTCCACAGAACCCGGGCCTGCTTTCTAACTCTTACGAGGTTCTTATGCCACTATTTCAGTATATGGTATGTGAGGCCCCTAGGGCAAAACGTACATTGTGCAACTGATCGTATGCTAATTGAGTAACTTGTATTGTACTTTTACCTCTAACCTCATAAAAAAGTGCAGAGGGGTTGTGTTTAAAATAAATACATATATATTGGAAATATACCTTGTGTGGTGTGCTTTCATTTGGTACTCAAGGTTTTATAATTGGTAAAAACAACTTGCTTAACATCGCCTACTGAAGTCTTAGCCTGATGACTGCTGGTCCACGCTACCACTAGGATAGCTTTCTATAAGGTTGAGTTAACAACCACCCTCAATAAGGGTTGATTAGACTGGTGCAAGGTGCCCACTAGAACTAGTGGACATCATATGCCAGGCTAACTTCTCACAGGTGCTTTTGTGCATTAACTCTCATTTCACAGGAACTCCTCTCCACAGCCTTTCCGCTTAAGTGGTTGTTAGAGGTGGCTAAGAAAGACCAGGCATATGCAGTCTCAATGGTCACAGACATGGTAGCTTGCTAAGGACCTGAACTCCATCATCCTGTAAATTAGGTTTTGAAGAGGGAAGCCACTGGACCAGCAGCAGGAGACTGGCATGAGCCAGGAAACCACCACTTGCTTGTAATAAGTTTGTACAAGAGGGCATTAACATGAATTTTCTTATTCACAAGCATTACTAATGATATACTCCCACTTATACTTATGGAAGTCACGGAGTGCAATTAAGGAAAATAAATGTATCTCCATGGATTACATCACTCATTTTTGTTTCGGTATAAAAGGCTCTATTAAACTTTTGTAAAACACACTGCATGGGTAGAAGGGCAACTTCTCTCAGACATAGAACAGGTACAGCATAGATCATGGCAGTATAAGCGCCACTTATACAGAGAATAAGCACAGCACTGGCATCAGCAGCGTAAACTTAACACTCATGCAACAAACGGGTACCTGTACTCATAGCTATCAAGCACAAAATCTGAAGAGTAAATACTGTGCGTTTAACACAATGATCTTCAAATATTTGAATGCCTTGCCTCCCCCACGTTTAAATAAAAAAAATTAAAAAAACTCGTGCCCAGAATGAAAAGCATATGTTCTCACAATGACAAAATCAGAAGCTCAGAACAGATTTAACAATTCAAATATTCCAATAATGTTGAGTGATCACTTATTTAAGTGTAATCGAATACACAATTGAAAACATCCTATTTGCGGCCCGGTCTCCCTAAAATTGATCTTCAAGCCTTGACACGTAGAAGACAAAAAAACAATACTATCAGTCTATTAGAGTGTCTCACGGTCACTCGTTTTCTTGCACTAAAAACACCAACACTGCTTTCACCATGATATTTTTCTTAGTTCTCGTGGGGCACAGAAAGTACTAATGTTAACCCCTGCCCCACCCAGATCAATTCACATAGTCTGACGATTTTTTGTAATTTTTAGTGGCAGTGAAAATTATGAATGCAGCATCATGGAGGCCTTTAATGGACTCTTCCTTCTTCACAAGAAGATAATCAACTGGAAGCTGATAAAGCTACCAGATCATAGGAAGGAGTGCTAAATATTTCCTTCTCTCCGACAGGTATTACACGAAAGGTTAAACTCGTTTTTTAGAAGATGTTGCATGAAAATCTCACTTTGACCTATTCGTCTTTAGAGAATGTGGCTCACTTGCAAAAAGGAAAATGAAATTTCCTCTGCAACAGTGTTGCATTTTATGTGCACTTATGTTTATTTTTGGTTTTTTTAGTGTCTTCTTGTTGCCTTTAAGGGGCTCTGCAGCACTGAGAATTCAGATGTAGGGCCTACTGCAAGTCATCTGGTCAACAATGTTGTGATCTTTAGTACCAAAAGCAAGACAGTGAGGAAAAAAATAAAATAGTGTGTACTAAAGTCACTGTTCAGTACTTTTCTTCAAAGTTTCCAAAGAAGACGCTCGCTCAACTCTTCGTAGCCCACCGCTCTTGGCCACAACCCTCAAAATGAAAAATCACAAAAATATAAAGGAACGTCTTTTGTAATGTCCATATCAACAATTTATTATTGTATTTCTTCAGCAAACAGTCAGCAGGGCAAATTCCAATAAAATATTCAAATTTGTATTCTATAAGTGTTGCAGACGAATCAATATGTTACATATTCATTAAGTCTTTTCAGCCTACGCGTTTTTTTTCAGTGTAATTTGTCATGAACGATAAAGAAAGTACCCTGCGGTATCGTTACTTAACTTTTATCACGTGAGATAAATAACACCTCAACTTGTAAATCGGGGATTTACAATTTCTTCAGAAAAAGCCCACGGATCTCTTGATGCATGCATACAAATATTACATTGATCCAAACAAAAGGAACGAGAATTTACCAAATATTTCAATATCTGCTTAGACAAATAGTCTAAATTAGACCGCTCAAACGAGTATCAGACTATGACACACACTATGTCCCAAGCCTCGTAGATAAGCGGCATACTGGTCTGTTTTACTCCCAATAAATCAGCTAAATACTATTAACCGCAAAATAGGGATTAGCAGTTGCACACAACTCTGACCAGGCCCCCACTGCACTGATCTACCATTATGTCAAGATCAGCAGTGTCAGAAGCGGTCTTCACACGGTGCTCCACTGTTTTTGCTACCAGATGTAAATACAAGCATTAGGAGAAATGGTTGTTGGTGAGTTTCCAGATCATAAAACATGGGTTACAGAAGTACCCAGAGATTAAATGTTAAAGCATATTTTTAATCTTTTACTCAAGTAAAAATACACCCGTCCTCCACATCAGCATTGGTTATTACTTTTTTACTCTCCAAGAAATAATTTTGCTCCCAAATTCCATAAGTAAGGAAGTAAAATAACTACTTCAGAAGATTTTAAGGTGCACTGATCTACATAATGTCAATTACTTTAACAGACAGTTAAAACGAAAGCAAATGGGCAATAGATATCTATTCACCAACTACAGAATGTTAAACAGAAAAGCTGTACACAATAATATGGGTACCTAGGAAAATAACCTATTTCTGTGGTTAAAGTAAATCAAATGGTTTGTTCACCACATAAGGTGCTGTACAGAAGTAAATAAATGGCAAAAAGCATTGTGGGAGTATATTATATATACACATATACACTCATATGTATACTTCATTTCCTATGGTATGATGGAGCTGTGGTTTGGGGGCTAGGGAGTAATGTTCAAATGGAAATGCTTAGTAAAGTTGCTGGCTGTAAGTGTGGATGATGTGACAGTGGGGCAAGGTGGGGAGACATGATTATAAGTTGTGAGAACACTTTAGATGTGGCTTTCATTAAGAGATTTGTAAAGAAGTGTTTGTTTTAAATATTCGCCCAGAATCACAGCAAAATTCTAACCACAGTTGTGCATCACAGGAGATTATGACAATATTGCCAGCACATTCTGTTCCAACATATAACGTATTATCGATATCATCCTGGCAGTAAAGAAACATAGTACTGAGTCCGGACATAAACAGAGTTATCCTACAAGTATAAATCATAACCTTGTACATGCCACCCCTACCCTCCCAGAGTCGCGATAGAACACCCCTCCCATTCAAAGTGTCGTAAGTCGGACTACTCCTCATGTGTGTTAAATGGCTTCTGCTGTCCTGGCCACTGAACTGCTCCCACCTGTTGCAGCCACCCCTTGTCCCTCGTGGCCTGCTTCTGACCCCTCCATCTCTTGCATGGGGAGGACCCCTCTGATGTGGACATCTGTTATTATGGCGTTCCAGGCCCTCGCATCATCCTCCTGATTTTCATCTCTCCTAGCCTTTTCATTCGGATTAGCTCTGCTGTCGCCCATTCCCGTAGGTCATTGGCCCAGCTCTCGGCCGCTGGGGGCGTCGAGCTCATCTACCCGATTGCGATTCTTTGTTTGGCCAATACCAACCCCAGCTGAAGGAATTTCCTGGTACATTTTTTCCCTTTAGGACGAGGTAGGAGTTCCAATAGTATCTCCTTAACAATTCAGTAACCTTCTGCAAGCTGTCTATCGCCGATGTCCAGAATAAAGCCAATCCCAGGTCATGTGTAGAAAATCAATCAATCACAGCATTTGTAAAGCGCGCTACTCACCTGGGAGGGTCTCAAGGCGCTGGGGGAGAGAGGTATGTTACTGCTCGAACAGCCAGGTCTTGAGCTGCTTCCTGAAGGAGAGATGGTCTTGGGTTCGCCGAAGGTGGGTGGGGAGGGAGTTCCAAGTCTTGGCTGCCAGGTAGGAGAAGGATCTTCCTCTGGCGGTGGCTCTGCAGATGCGTGGTACGGTGGCGAGGGCGTGGCTGGTCGATCGTAGCTGGCGGGTGGGCGTGTAGAAGGTCATGCGGTCGTTGAGGTACTTGGGGCCCAGGTCGTGGAGAGCCTTGTGTGCGTGGGTGAGGAGTCTGAACGGGATTCTGTTGCTGACGGGGAGCCTGTGCAGGTCTCTCAGGTATCCGGTGATGTGGCTGTGTCGGGGGATGTCCAGGATGAGTCGTGCGGAGGCGTTCTGGATGCGTTGAAGTCTTTTTTGAAGTTTGGCTGTGGTTCCGGCGTAGAGGGTGTTCCCGTAGTCCAGTCGGCTGGTGACGAGTGCCTGGGTAACGGTCTTCCTGGTTTCAGTGGGGATCCATCTGAAGATCTTGCGGAGCATGTGCAGGGTGTTGAAGCACGAAGATGAGACGGCGTGGACTCGTCTGGTCATCGCCAGGGAGGAGTCCAGGATGAAGCCCAGGTTGCGTGCGTGGTCCGTTGGCTTGGGAGAGGTGCACAGGGACGGGGGCCACCAGGAGTCGTCCCAGGCGGAGGGTGATGATCCCAGGATGAGGACTTCCGTCTTGTCTGAGTTCAGTTTAAGGCGGCTATTCTTCATCCAGTCGGCAACGTCTTTCATCCCTTCGTGTAGGCTGGCTCTGGCGGCGGTGGGGTCGTTGGTGAGGGAGAGGATCAGCTGGATGTCGTCGGCGTAGGAGATGATGTTGAGGTTGTGTTGGTGTGCGATGGCTGCGAGGGGGCTCATGTAGACGTTGAAGAGGGTTGGGCTGAGTGAAGATCCTTGTGGTACGCCGCAGATGACTTCGGTGGCCTCGGATCTGAACGGGGGGAGGCGGACTCTATGGGTTTTTCCGGCGAGGAACGAGATGATCCACTCCAGTGCCTTCTCTTGAATTCTGATGTTGTTGAGGCGTTGTACTAGGGTGCAGTGGCAGACAGTATCGAACGCTGCGGAGAGGTCCAGGAGGATGAGGGCCGCTGTTTCCCAGTTGTCGATCAGGGTTCTGATGTCGTCAGTGGCTGCGATTAGGGCGGTCTCGGTGCTGTGGTTGGACCGAAACCCGGACTGCGAGGGGTCCAGGGATCCGGTCGTCTCGAGGAAGGCGGCGAGCTGTCTGTTGACGGTCTTCTCGATGACTTTGGCCGGAAAAGGAAGGAGCGAGATGGGACGGTAGTTCTTGTGTAGAAAATGAGCGTCACCGTAACCACATCTGGGGCATTGGGCAGGGCGATCCGGGTATATTTTGTGCAACACCCGCTGAGTCAGATAACTTTGTTGGACAATGTTATATTGTGTAAGTTTGAATCTGGCATTGGAGCGAATTTGCTTGACTCCCCTCATGCACCCTTTTCCATTCTGCTTCCGTCAAGGGTTCATCCACTATCGCGTCCCATTTAGCATGAACTGGAAGAGGGTCAACTGCGATGTCTCCCCTTAGTGCCCTGTAAATATGAGAAATCAGTCCCCGTCCTCCTACCAAGGTCGAAATAGCATCTAGGGTAGTTGATATAGGCTGCTCCTGTGGGAACATCGGCCACAGCTCACAGGCCACCGCTGAGATTTTTGCATATTGGAGATATTGCACCTCCTAGCTCAAATGCGGTTTCCGTCTGCACTCTAGTGGGGAATTGTTGAGCAGAGTAGAGAACCCCCATCGTGTTACAGCCCCCCTCAGTCCATTTAGCGGTGGACATATTGACTTCTACGTTTCAATGATACCACGGCCAATAACGGGTCATCAGGGACGTAAGGCGCCATTTGCACCACAGTTTTAATTGCATCTTCCCATGTCGTGGTGACATGCCGAACAATGTATGGGAGCCAATCTGGCGCCCTCGCTCCCAACATGAGGAGGAGAGGGATCCCCCGGTGTGTTCCCACCAATAGCTGCTTCTTCCAGTTGTCGTGTTCATCAAACCAGTGTACGGCGTGTTGGAGCTGTGTCGCCATATAGTAGAGGCCCAGTTCAGGGACCTCGAGCCCCCCTTACTCCCATCTCCTTTGTAGTGTTCCCAATTTTACCCTCTTCCTTTTGGGTCCCAACAGCAGTTCCACCAGTAGGCAATCCAGCTGAAAAGAAGTACTTCCGTGGTATTTGATTAAGGGAATTGTGCATAAGGTCCAAGCAGCGTGGGAGGATCACCATTTTTGTCAATGCAACCTTATCCATCTTAGATAACAGTAACTTTTGCCAGAATGCAATCAATTTTTGAATGCCCTCTACACATATCCCCATATTTTGCTCCAAGTAGACAGCCTGCGTGTGTGCCAACTTGATCCCTAGATATCTTACTTCGTCCCTAGCCAATCGCATTCTTGTCGGTAATGTGCTATCCTCCTTCCCAGCCAGGTGTCCCATGGGGAAGAGTTTAGATTTCCCTGGATTAAGGCACAGTCTTGATATCTCCCTGAAGCTGGTCAACACCTCAAGCAGCACAGGAATTGCCTCTTCCGGTTGCCAAAGGTATACAAGAGTATCATCAGCATACATGGACACCAAGGGAGTAATATTTCCCAAATGGATTCCCCATCCCTCCACCCTGTTCCTGAGGGTGACCGCCAGAGGTCCCATCGCGAGGGCGGACAGAAGTGGCGACAAGGGGCAACCATGTCAAGTACCTCTTTGGAGCTCAAAGCCTTTTGACACCTGAATTTACAGGCAGACCCAAGCTGTAGGTCTAGTGTATAACAGTTTCATCCATCCTATGTATTCTTCCCCCAACCTCATCCTGTCAAGCAGTAGCCACATATAGCTCCTTTCAACCAAATCAAAGGCCTGCTGGCTATTCAGAAGACACAGGGCCCAGCTCTCATCCCGTAGGTGTGGCGCGTGCCAAAGATGCGCAAGCTTTGCTACTGCAGCCTGTGTAAGATGGTGCCTGCACCACTTACTTTAGATATAGGTTCACTTTATCTAATGGTCCTAACACTTAAAACGTATAAGTCACCCCTATAGCAGGCCTTATCCATCCTGAAGGCAGGGTGCAGGGTTTTATGTGAGAGGGTGCCCCTGCATGCGCAGAGCCCCTCTGCAGCCTTCGGAGACCATTCTCCCGGGTGGTCTTTGACTCAGCCGGACATATAGTTAGAGTTGCATTATAACCTCGCGGTAAATGGCTGCATAGAAACATATTGTGTTTGGTATCAAACACCTTGGAATAATACGGCCACAACAGTAGTTGGTGTGGGAGATATGATTCAACCCTTCTGAAGAGAGCTTTGTGGGGTCACCGCTCTACCAGATGCCAGCCTTCTCGACCAGACAGCACAAAATGGATGTTGCCAGCCAGAGACACATTTCTGCCCCCCTGCTGCTGAGCCAAGCTCGAGCAAAGGAATGTAGCACAATAGGCATCCTGTCACAGGGAGGTGTGACCACCTCCCAGACAGGGTTTAGTGTATTGGGGCTGGGTGGGTGCACATTTGGTGTCCCTGTGCATAGTCCAACTCAAACCAGTTCTGGGAGTCATTGGCTCCTGAGCGAAACTGGACAAAGGACATGGTTGTAGCCACCCCTTGGTCCTGCCCTCTCCTAGGAGGGTCGCCTGAATCAGTCCAACCCTTTCCCTTGGGTATAAAATGGGTTACCTGGCTACAGGACATTGGATTTTACGTAGACAAGATTCTACAAGAAGAGAACACTGACCTTCGACCGTCTGGACACCTTGAACTTCGTTGGACCTCGACTGGGCTTGACTTCGCCCCCCCCCCCCCTTCCTTCCAAAGCAGAGTTGGTGCTGTGACTCCATACAGACTCCGTACAGGACCTGAGGAGTACTTAAGACAACAGAAGAATCTACCTTGAAGTGAAGGAGTCACTCCCCTGATTTGCAGGCACCTAAAGCGCAACTGACCGGTAGCTGCTCCTGAGGACTCCGAAGATTTAAGCAACACAGGAGGTGGGCTCCTGAAGGTCCCTGAGGTCGATCTGCCCTCTCACAGAGTTGGATGCCGGTATCCCTTGTGGAGGCTGCGTAACCCGAACCCCTGTGCACAGCGTCCACTTGCAAGTGCATATGCTTGTTGACTATTCCTGTGTTTGTACATTGGACTCCGTGTAGGCCTGACCCTGAGCAGTATTTGCACCAGAGAACTCTGACCTCCTCGTACTGAGTGGTCCGTGGGCTGGTGCTTTGCAATCTTGCTCGAAGTCACCTCAAGACTCCTGGTCCTTCGGCCTGTGGGTCCCTCTGAGGGTCATCTTGATTGTTCTTGGACTTTCCCGATTGCTCCAGACGTGCCCTGACTCCCCATTGCTTGGCGAGTTCCCTGGACCTTGCTGGTCCACACCATACCCTGTTTGTCCTTCCTGCGTGGGTTGCTGTTACTAAGACTTGTTGATGCTCCTGCCAGACGCCGACCCCTCAGCACTCGACATCCTTCGTGGGACAGCTCAACCCCAGCTCCTTGTCATCGTCGACGCCTCCGGGACCTTGTGGCTGTGAGTCAAGCATCCCCTCTTCGCACTTGAAGCACCCGATATCGGTGAGCATTCGTCTACCGAGCCCTTGGTGACTCTGAAGTGACCAAGACTCTGTCCCCTCTGCTTTCAGGTTCCTCTCATCCAGAATCCAGGCTTTAATTCCACCGACCCTTTTCACCTTCAGAGCAGCAGTCCTTCTTCACTTCCAGCCATAGAGAATGACAGGAGTTTCTGACGCCACTTAAGACCTATGCAACAGCTTCCCTGGGAGAGGTAACTCTGATACTAGGGTATCCTCGGGTGGGGTGGCCCTTTAAACTCTTAAATCCCGAAGGGTTTGCTCAAAGTCCTCCTAGAAGGGTCCTTAAACTTCAACTTTGCAACCGGCCCATAGAGTTGTATGGAGCACGCAGTAGTGTTTCCTCACTGCACCAGTCCTCCGGGAGTCTCTTGTGTCATCCGTAAGTCTCCTGTGTCATTACCTGGGTTCCTTGGGGTCCCAGCAATTCTACGTGCTCTAGGCACAGTGTCTAGCCAAGTCGCGATTGTTATACCACTATTTTAGAATATGGTTCGGTCTCCCCCTGGAGCCCGCTCTGTATTGTGCTACTTACAACAGTTCTAGTGATCCAGTATTGTGTGCTTTGTGTTCTATCCTCGTGTAGAGGATAGTAGAGAGTGTTATATTAATAAATAGATATTTTTAGGTTTTGACTGGCGATCCGTACTTCAATACGCATGCGCCAAAAAACCTTTTGATGTGTGTGTGTGGGGTCGGGAATACGCCCTCTCCTCCCATTGGCTAGCTCCATAAATGGAGGCTAGCCATTGGGAGAGGGCTCCGTCCGTCAATCTCGGACCAGATTCGGGGGCGTTCCCGAGAATTTTTGGCTTTTGGCTACGTCAGCCGAAAGCCAGTTCTCTGGAACGCCCCCCGAGTCTGTTCCGGCATTGCCGGCACCCTTCCTGCTTGTGACGCGCTACTCACTTATTCAGGTAAGTGCGGTTAGTTTTGAATGTGTATATTTTTTTTTACGCTCTATGTTAATCTTTCCTCTCTCTCCCCCGTGAGCCCGTTCTCGCCCCCCCTCCCGCTGCCGAGCTCCGACCGAGGAAGGGCGGCGGCAGAAAGGAAGGAGGGCTGCAGGCAGAGCAGAATTCAATCTCTATCGCACTTTTTTTATTACGTCTCTTATTCTCCCAGAATAGCGCACATTCTTCTTTCACTTTCTCAAGGGAAATCATGGCAAAAACGCGTTTGAATGTGATTTATTCATGTCAACTGAAAAAGGAGAGAGTTTCCATATTATCCAGTCGTTGCCTCGCGCCCTCGGGTGACTTTCGGAAGAGGGGTGGGTGGGGGTGATTGTCCCATGTCAGGCGTGAGACGCTCCTGCTGTGTTAGTTTTGTAATGGCTTTCAGGCGCTTGCTATTGTGCCTTCTGTGTTAGAAATGCTGGACCACACATCCCAGAATGCAGATGAAAAAGAGCCCTCCGTAAACTGTGCACACACGTTAGGTGGTGTTTGATGGGGGCCTTTATCTCGAGCCATTTGAGTGAATTGTTCCGGGGAGTGGGTGGAGACGATTACCCCCTGGATCAATCCAGACCGATTTTAGATAACGCTTGTCTGAAATTATTTGTTACTCGTAACATTGGAGGAGGGTGCTAAAGCGCAGTACTGGGAGCTCCGTGTACTCATTGTCATATAGCGCCTCTCTTCACGGTTACTTTGCATAAAGAGCAGACGCGTCTGCATTTTTTTGTTTCGTAAGGATTGTGTCTGTCGGGAAGTGTGAGGAGGGAACTTTCTTTAAGTGCAGTTTCCGGAGATTCTTGGGACTTCCCAAGCCAGGGGGGATCCCTGCCCTTTCGGGATCCACTTAACGAGCGCTCATTTCTTGGAGTTGACCCACTGTATGAGGGGGAGCTTCCCGCCTCTACCTCTCAAGGTGCCTGGACTCCCTTTTAATGTACCTGTGCCGCCCCCCCACCCACCGGAGACAGAGGCGCTGTGTGCGCTGCCTGCTGGGCTGGGGGCTGGGCTCCCCACGGCCCCCAGGCAGAAGGTTCAGGTATCACGGCTGTAAACAAAGCGCCAAGTGTCCCCGGCGCTGCACAATGGGCGGCTCTGATTGCGCCATTTGTTTAAAATCAGAGCGCTCCCTGCTGAAAAACACATAAATCACTCCTTCCTCTACACCCCTTTCACACACTTGCACCCAGACACACACATCCCCATCTCTCCAGAAAATACAGCATTCCCACCTCCCCCCAGCGCACACAGACATTGCCTCGTTAATCTCCACAGAGAAACCCCATGGCCCCACAATGCTGCAAACCCCCACACACCACGCCTCTATATACATGCGCACCCCCACACACGCTGAACACATGCTCCAGGCTCAGGGCTGCCGCCCCTTGTGCTCCTTCAAACTCACCCCTTCCATAGAAACCTCTCCCTCAGCATAGGAGATCACACATGCATACATTCTATAAATGCTCCCTTATATGCATCCAATGCGTGTATAAGTCATTTTACCAAGCTGAAGTTGCTCAGCTGGTTGTGCGCCTGCAGGCCACGGGTTTCGAACCCAGCCGGGCATATTCGGTCTTTTATTTTCATGTGCTTGGTAAAATTGCCGCAAGTAACATGGTCGATAGTGACATCTATATGGTAAGAGCTAACACCGCCAAACCCCACGAGAAAAGCACAGAAACCCCAATTTTCCGTTTACCATGCCCCCCTATGTCCCCGCCCCTGACGTGGGGGGCTGTGATACATCTCTATACACAGCCTCCTTACAGCAGCCCCGGAGCAGCACCCCGGGGTGCATGGTGGAAGCTCACCCCCTCACACAGTGCATCGCCATGTGTGATCGATAACGCATTAGCAGACCAGGTCTCTGGAAAATCTGTTTATTCCCCGTAGTAGGAGGCTACGAGGAGAGAAATGGAAGAGAAGCCGGGTGCACTCTAGATGGGGGGAGTGCACTGTGCAGGGGAGCCGGGCTCCATGTCAGGGGCAGGGTGAGGACACCGCTTGTGATGTTTGTGTAGATTACACCCACAATCGAGCACTGCACCGAGGGTACATTAAACCGTGCATACCTGCTGAGTGGGGGTGATGCGTGTACAGCAACCTCTGGGGAAGACAGTTGTGTGTGAGACATTGGTGGGTGAATGATGTATTAGAGTGCAGGGAGTGAATATGATTCCCATGGCGGATGCACCCTAGGCCAGGAAGCACCGCACTGCTGCCCCTTATCCGACATTAATCCTGGCAACCAATACACCTCTGAAGCACCTGTGTCCCCGGTTTTGACTTTGGAGTCACCCTGCAGCTGAAGCAGTTACTGCGATGCTGCTTAATGTTGGCAAGCGGACTATTGCAGAGACCCTAATCAAGGCCCGCTGCCACAAGGTGTCTGGCTAGGGACAGCTGGCGGGACCAGGCGAACGTGGCACATCACAGGCCCTAACTTGCTCCCTGCCAGACCACGGAGGAGCCTACTGACCAGAGTGTAGGTGCGGAGAGTTGTGAGCACCGTGAAATATATCCCTGCACACTGCTGTGCCTGAGGCCCGGGACACTCACCATACACACTACTCTAATCAAATGACTATCCAACCAGTGTCCCGGCGGGGACGCAGTACCTACGGCGCTGCTACACCACCGGGCCCCTTTTCTTCTAGCATCTGTTGCGGGGCACCTCGCCCTGGGAGAGGTGGTTCAGGGAGTAGGGGCGGGCGTCTCCAGGTGCAGGTGCGGCTCCTGTAGTCTAGGGGGAGACCCCTACAGCTCTGCTGGGGCCTACCTGCTCTGCTGGCCGTGGGCTGCGTTGCTATCTTGCTCCTAGGCGGCCTTCTCAGACAAAGCGGGCACTGGCCATTTCGGACTGCCCTTCCTGGTGCCTGCTCTGCGCCTTGTTGCCTACCTACACAGTGGAGACTGTCCGGTCGATGGATCCCTGGGAGCTGTGCTCAATGGCCCATGACCAGAAGTGCACTGCCACTGGACTCTGGCCATGCAGAAAAGCCCCTCCCCACCATCCTTACTTGCCGCACCGCCTGGCCTTCTCCAGTCATTCCTGTGTCGGGGGGGGGGGCTCGCAGTGTGTGTGGGGGGGGCTTGCAGTGTGTGTGGGGGGGGCTCGCAGTGTGTGTGGGGGGGGCTCGCAGTGTGTGTGGGGGGGCTCGCAGTGTGTGTGGGGGGGCTCGCAGTGTGTGGGGGGGGCTCGCAGTGTGTGTGGGGGGGCTCGCAGTGTGTGGGGGGGCTCGCAGTGTGTGGGGGGGCTCGCAGTGTGTGGGGGGGGCTCGCAGTATGTGGGGGGGCTCACAGTGTGTGTGGGGGGGCTCGCAGTGTGTGGGGGGGCTCGCAGTGTGTGGGGGGGCTCTCAGTGTGTGGGGGGCTCTGTGTGGGTGTGTGTGGGGGGGCTCTGTGTGGGGGGGCTCTGTGTGGCTGTGTGTGTCGGGGGCTCTGTGTGAGTGTGTGTGGAGGGCTCTGTGTGTGTGTGTGTGGGGGGGGGGCTCTCTGTGGGTGTTTGTGTGTGGCATTTGCGAGAGATTAAGCTATTGGCATTGTAAATGACAATGCCATTTATTTATGTTAAAAAAAAAAATAATAATAATGTCAAGAGCAATGCCAATAGCTCTAACTTTAACAAAGGCAAAACCATTGCATTGTAAATGCTTGTTATATAACTACTTTGCAGTTCTCCTTCATTTAGTCATTCAGGGGGTGATATTCTGGTAAAATAAGCTGCTTTACATTCCGTCAAGATTAAGCCTGAAGGCTGCTCTCCATAGCTACTACTAGCATAGCTTTCAGTAAGGTTATCTTTGACCTCATACATCATAAGGGTTGTGTGGATTGGTACAATGTGCCCACTTTAATTAGTGGACAGCATATACCAAGCCACCTTCTCACAGTGTATACCATGTTTCGGTCACCATTGCAAAGCTGTAGGATAGGTACATGTTCCTTCTCCATTCTAAGTAGGCGCACTAGGAGCGCTCCTATCCTGTCCCCCTTCATATGCAACCTTAGTCTATAAGTAGTATACCTGTGCTTCTCTAACCTAGACCAAGCTTTTAACAACTCCCGCGTACCCACATCCATTCGGCCCCACCGGCCGGTGGCCTATAAAGGGCAGCGTCCAGAGGCTTTAGCTGTTTTTCTATGGATACAATATCATTACTGAGATGGTGTTGGACCCCATAGGTGGTCCAACAACCCACCTGATGACCACTTTCATGGACTCCCGCTCCGTGGATCTGTTAGCGGTCGATCCCCAGTTCTCCCCAAAGTAATGTTGTAGATCCGTGAGCGCCTCAGCCTTGAGTCGCCACAGTGGAATGGCAAGTTGACCTGGCCCACTTTTCAAGGTTAGTAACAATGGTGCATGGTCAGATGGGTATAGTGGTAAATAGGAGATACCCTCTGTGGTGGCAGAGAGACCGTCTGTGAGGCAGCAGTGATCAATTCGAGGGAATGTGTTAGCGGTGGTGGGGAAACCCTCTCTTCTGTGCATACCCCGCAAAATGGTAAGAAGGGATCTCCACATGCGAGGTTTAGTATTCTCTCTAGGAGTTCCCTGTCCAATTGCGCATTGAAGATGCAATTAAAGTCTCAGAATAGGATAAGTTCTGCCCCAAAAAATGGCGTAGCGGGACAGTCAGAGCTAGGCGCATAGACATTAACAATGCACATTTCCATGCTTTCCCACCTCCCGAATAAAATAACATATCCCCCCTCAGGGTCCAGGACATGAAGGAGGTGTGGAAATGGGACCCCTGGCACACCAATGACCCTCGTGCAAAGCCAGAGTACGAGGTTGCATATAGCTGGCCCTGCCACCTTTTCCGCATACTCAGTAGTGTATTCTCCCACAATTGTTTCCTGGGGCCCTGCAATTGCTATTTCGTACCTTTTTAGGAAGGAGTGCACCCTGCGACGTTTGTCCATGCCCCGTACATTCCAATTAAGAACCTTCAACGTTTACACTGTCATGATGGTTTACCTGCAAGTATCCAAATTCTACCACTCCTCCCCCTAGACCCAATTAAACTGTATGACATGGTGTAATCCTGTGCGACCCCAAAAGTTCCCCAACAAACAGAAACAACTGTCAAAAAGTGAACAAACCCAACCCCTCCCCACCCCATGGCCAGTGGGGTTCCAGTGTATCCTGTTGCACAGGGACTCCTGGAAGCGGCAAGTACTTTAAGTCAGATTAGATGATATAGGAGAAGCATAGGGTCTACAAGTAGCAACAACTGCACATATATTAGTACGCTCCAAGGGGACAAGGAAAAGGCAATCATAACTGAGCAAGTCAGATCAGTGCTACATGAATCACAGCTTTGGAGGCTTAGTTAAAACAGATCTGAAATGGGGGACGAAAAACAAGCTCTCAGACATCAGCTGAACCAAGAAAATAAGATGGGCGAGAGGACAGAGAACGATTCTGATAATACACCATTTAATATACGGACCAAGACTTTTGAAAAACCCAGCAAGGGTACAATTAAAAGAGCAGTGAGCACTAATAAGACCAGACAAGAAACAAAAATACATACATCAGTTATTAGGGTCTAACAAAAACCACAAGCCTGTTACCTGCAAGAAACCAATGGTCAAATGTTACTATAGCTTAAAAGAGGGCTTGGTTTTGTTCACCTAGCACAGAGCCAGGGGTGAAAGGAAGTTTGTGGATTACAAGGTTGTGCTTGCATTATCTGGCATTACTAGCTAAAATAATAAGCTGCATTGAGACTCCCCCAGGTCAATACTGTGCTACGCATGACAACGGGTCAACAGAGGCACAGGGGCACTTTTAGTTAATGATACTAGGTAGCCCGATACAAGACAGACTGCTATCTATATTAATGAATGAAAGCACTGCTTTAGAGATTGGTGACCGTGACAGAACTCAGGCAGCCATCATATGTCATTAAACATCTCTATTCTGCCCTAAGAAGTCAAGTCAAGTCAGAAATTTATATAGCGCGCTACATACCCATAGGGTCTCAAGGCGCTTGAGGAAGGGGGAGAATTACTTGTCGAATATCCAAGTTTTAAGTTGCTTTCTGAATGCTAGGTGGTTCTGAGTAAGCCGAAGGTGAGTGGGAAGAGAGTTCCAGGTTTTGGCTGCCAGGTAGGAGAAGGATCTACCTCCCATGGTGGCTTTGTTGATGCGGGGAACAGTGGCCAGGGCTTGGTTGGAGGATCGTAGTTGACGGGAGGGGGTGTAGAAGGACAGTCTTGTGTTGAGGCATTCGGGTCCAATTTCGTAAAGTGCTTTGTGTGCGTGGGTTAATAGGCGGAAGGTAATTCTCTTATTTACGGGAAGCCGGTGGAGGTTTTTCAGATGACCAGAGATGTGTTCTTTACGCGGGATATCAAGTATGAGCCTGGCTGAGGCGTTCTGGATGCGTTGGAGTTTTTTCTGGAGTTTTGCGGTGGAACCGGCGTAAAGGGTGTTTCCGTAGTCCAGGCGACTCGTGACAAGTGCGTGAGTGACCGTTTTTCTAGTTTCGGTGGGGATCCAGGGAAAAGTTTTTTTGAGCATGCGAAGAATGTTGAAGCAGGATGATGAGACAGCGTTGACTTGTCTGGTCATCGAGAGTGAGGAGTCCAGGATGACGCTAAGGTTCCGTGCGTGGTCTGTCGGGATTGGTGCTTTTCCAAGGGCCTCTGGCCACCAAGAGTCGTCCCAGGCGGAGGGAGAGGTACCTAAGATAAGGACTTCTGTTTTGTCTGAATTCAGTTTCAGACGGCTGTGCTTCATCCACTCGGCTACTTCTTTCATTCCTTCGTGTAAGTTGTTTTTGGCGGTGTTGGGGTTCTTGGTGAAGAGAAGAGGATAGCACTAATGGCACAGTTTTAGATGAGTCGGGCAGTCAACAAACAGAATTAAGATAGGACAGACACAGCAGATAAAGATAAGATGTAGACAAAACTGGAACATTTTGATCCCGCCCTACCGGGTGGATCCACCCCAATGATCAGTGTGAGAAAAGAGGCCGTAGATACAAAGAGAAGAGGAAATCTGTGCAATGTGCAAAGCATGCTTGAGAAGGTGATAGCACTAATAACCAGAATTGTATTCATGACAGTTTTATAAATGTGTATGCACGATAGCAATGTATAACATTAGAAACAAAACCTTTATGGCAGATTTCAGTTAGCCATGGAATTAGATTTCTGAAGACATCTTGCAATTTTGGTGCAATTATTCATCTGAAACTGTTTTATAAGTTTAACTGTTTTTTGGGTGCTTTGAAGGGAGGGTTTGGCGGGTAGGCGACAGGCCTACTCTTACGGAAAGTTATGTCCTGCTCTAGGATAAGACTGGAAGGGGAGGGAGGTGGTGAGCAGGGTGGGGGATGGGGTTCTCAAGTTTGTTTCAGTGGGGGTTCGGGTGGGTACAGTTGGGGGGGAACATTTCAGTTGGAAAAAATGCAGCAACACGCACTGAGTATCCACAGTACCTACACATGCCAGAGTCTTACCACATGCAACCACCAAGTATTCCAATGGCAAGTACCGTAGTCACCCCACAGGAGGGAGATAGGAGATTGAGCATCCTGACGTGGAATGTCAATGGGCTAGGCTCCAACATCAAGAGAGGCCTAGTGAACGCTTACATTAAAAAGATGGACCCGGACATTACCTTCTTGCAGGAGACACACCTCAAGGGCACCCACTGCACCTTCATTGCTAGAGGTCGATACAGGGATCTGGCATATGCGGGGTATACATCTGACTCCAGAGGGGTGGCAGTCATCGTAAAAAAGTCTTCACCATTCTGCATCACTCGCACTTGGCTTGACTCACAGGGAACATACGCTGGAGTTCAGGGCACTTGGAACAGACGCACTTATACGCTCATCTCTGTCTATGCACCACCTAAACTGCAGTCCCGTACACTCACAGCGCTTGCTAACATACTCTTAGACACAGCTGACACAGTACAAGTGGTGGGAGGTGACTTTAATGATGTTATGAACTCCGGACTCGACAGATCTGGAGACACACCGAGAGGCGAACACCGGACCACACTATGCAATCAAATGTCTACTATAGGCCTTACAGATGTATGGAGGTGGCTCCACCCAACACAGCAAGCCTATTCCTACTACTCTGGGGCACACAGGGTGTTCTCACGACTCGATTATCTTTTTATGTCCCGCCAATATCTGAGGGCGGACGTCATTGCAGAATATAGGGCTAGGGGCATCTCGGATCACTCGCCATTGTATGTGAGGGTGGGACAGAATCAGGGTAGAGATACGGGTTCCTGGCGTTTGGCGGCCTGGGATCTGCAAAACTCGACCATACTGAGAGGCATCCGGACGCACAACAAGGTGTATGTCGCCGAAAATGAGGGTACGGTAGACTTGAAGTGTTACCCTCTAGGAAGCCCTAAACCCAGTGCTGAGAGACAGGATAAAATCCAGACTGGGGGAGGAGAGACGGAGACTCCAGGCTGAGGTCGCTGCCCTAGAACAGACTGTTCTAAAATGGGAGAGGGATTATCTGACCCATAAAAACACAGAGACTCTCAGAAGACTTCTAGATGCCCAGAAACAATATAGGGAACTGGAAACCAATGAAGCGAAGACCCAGTCCCTTGCAAACCTCCACAGATTATATGATGTAGGAGATAAAATCGGGAAAACTCTTAGCGTGGCTCAGCAAAAAAAGAGCGGGCGGCACGGTTGATAGAAAGTATAAATACCACAAATGGCACCACTGTTAACACCGATGCCCCGATAGCGGAAGCTTTTGCTACCCATTATTAACAGTTCTACGCAGCTCGTGCCCTTGCAACCCATGAGGAAGCTTTACAATAGTTAGACGCCACGGTCCTACCGGTCCTGCCCCCCCGAGACCTTGGAGGCCCTGGAGGCGGACATAACGGCGGATGACATCACGAATGCCATCGCCAGGCTGAGACCGGGCAAAACCCCAGGCCCAAATGGCTTCCCGGGGGAGCTCTTTAAGCGTGCGGCGGATCTCCTGACCCGCCATCTCTGAGGCCTTTTTGCTGATGCTTTCAAGGAGGGAGAGCTCCCACCAGATCTCGCCATGGCTACGATCGTCCCAATATACAAGGAGGGCAAACCGCAAGAGGATTGCGCCTCCTATCGGCCCATCTCCCTACTGAATACGGAAGTGAAGCTGTTAGCAACCATCTCGGCGGTCCGTTTAGGAGCGGTCATTACAGGTCTTGTCTATTTAGATCAATCAGGCTTCCTACCGGATAGAGCACCTAAACTAAACCTTAGAAGAACCCATAACTGGCTACAAGAGGTGAAGGGGCGAAGTGATCCACATTGGTTCCTCAACCTGGATGCCGAAAAGGCGTTTGACGCGGTGCACTGGCACTTCCTGTTTGCGGTGCTCCACAAGTTCGGTTTCGGGCCAAATTTTATCAAATGGGTCCAGCTTCTCTACGCCGCTCCGAGAGCCAGGGTGAGAGTGAACGAGGTACTTTCATGTGAGTTCCAGATTCAGAGGGGCACTCGTCAGGGATGCCCCCTGTCCCCCCTCCTTTTTACGCTCACCATTGAGGTGCTAGCAGCCAGGATCCGGCAAGACAGACATCCACGGCTTTACGAGCAACGACACAGACTTGACAACAGAAAAGATCTCGTTATACGCGGACGATGTCTTGCTCTACATAACCAGACCAGAAACCTCCGTCCCAGAGCTTTTCCGAGAACTGGAACAGTACGGCGGAAAGGCAGGGCTCAAAATAAACTGGCATAAATCCGTACTTTATGACCCGGGAGGACACGACCGATGGGAGAGACTCCCAGAAAACTTATTGACAACCACAGAGGGTTTTCAATACCTCGAGATCTACATCACCGTGAGCGCGACCCTCTCGTTCCAAAGAAACCTGGAACGGATCATAACCAATGCGGTGGCAGATATGGGCAGATGGCGACAGCTCCCTTTAACGCTACTGGGCAGAGCGGCCATGTACAAAATGATCACTCTAACGAAATTCCTCTACGCTCTGCAAAGCGAATACTATCCAATACCCGCGACGGTCTTCCACAGGATCCATGCAGACCTGCGATCCCTCCTTTGGCTAGGCAAGCATGCCAGGGTGGCTCTGTCCACGCTTCAGAGACATCAATACAGTGGGGGGATTTCACTTCCCAACCTAGAGGCCTACTATTGGGCAGAACACCTAACACCAATAAATGATAGGCTGCACGCCCCGGCAGATCACCCGACCTACGCTCTGGAGAGAACAAAACTGTAATCAAAAAACCTTCTGTGCTATCTCTATGGGACCTTTAGAAGGGGCCTCCCTCCTCCCGGCCACTTTCATAACACTTACTGCATGGACGAAGGCCACCAGACGCATGGGCTGGGATAAAAAGCCCACACGGCAAACACCGAGGTGGCACTGCCAGTGGTTAACGGAACTTAACAAACTGCGAGGGTTTCAAAGGTGGGAGGACATTGGCATCTCTACTATAGGGGATGTGATAGGCAAGGGGGAGTTAAAATCTTTCCAAGCTCTTAAATCAGACTTCGGGCTACATACTACACAACAGTTCAAGTATGTCCAACTACGACACGCCTGGCGAGCCCAAAACATCATACTCACAGATATCCCAGAATATGCACCTCTGGAGGGGAGGCTCCTCCAAGAACAGATACCGGAAAAAGCGGTCTCCCTGACGTATAAAACGTTAACTAATCATATGCTGGGGGATCTGGCAAAACTCAGGGCTACGTGGGAGGCTGAGGTAGGCGAGATGGAAGATCTGGACTGGGAAATAGTGTTGATGCATCCCCGGGAGGTGGCAATCAAGTCACGACTACGGCTTATTCAATTTAATGTACTCCACAGAACTTACTACGACAGACTACGGCTAAGCAAAACGGGGAGGGTGGGGGATCCGCGATGCCTTAAATGCCATCAGGGAGAGGGGGATTTTTACCACACAATATGGACATGTGACATAATACAAACATACTGGACACAGGTATTCAAGGAGCTAGAGGAGGTGCTAGAGGCTTCGATCCCGCAAAATCCCAAGCTGGCACTGCTGGGTATGACTACCGAGGTGGACCTGACCTGCCCACTTCTTACATTCTTAGTTCTTGCATTGGTTGTGGCGATGAGAGACATCACTAAACACTGGGGAGCGCCGGAACCTCCAGATCTGGAGGAATGGAGGAGAGGGTTAGATCTGTATATGGCGGCCGAGAGGGTAACCTATAAGGCTAGGGGATGTCCCAAAAAATTCCGCAGGGTCTAGTCTAAGTGGAGACTCTACCATGGGCTCGATGGGGGAGCTGTGAGGGGGGGGCTTCCTACAGTGAGCATGAGACGAGACAACGGGACCGCTCCACAAAGGGTACGACGATACATCCTAAACTTGCGGAATACCGTAAGACATCTGTGATTTCTGGTTCAGAACTGTGAAAGAGACTGCTGGCAATAGAAAGACAAGGGGGGGAATGGAAGTGTAATTGCTGCTAAATTTTCTTTTGCACATATTTGTTGAGGATATGAAACCTGTGTTATTGTTTGTTAGGGGGGTGGGTTCAGCAACGAAAAGAAAAAAAGCAGATACTCGGAATGCCCATTGAAAGCCTACATTTATATGTGAAACAGAGCCTGCAGGGCTCTATTGTAACTCGCCGCCCAACCTCCGGGATGTGGGCTAAATGGCCATGTATCCTTCTGTCGATGATGAGATGCGATATTTGTGATGAATACCTGAAACACCTGATTGATTGTTCGTGGCTTCCTGTGAATGTGCAATAAAAATTAATTTATTAAAAAAAATTTATTCATCTGAAAAATGCCTCATGTGATCAAATATTTTAGTTTTCTTTTTTGCGATGCTTTCAAAAGTATAGAGATGTAGGGCCTCCTTACCCAAAATGCCGCTCTTAAGGGAGTGGTGCCCCGCGGTTTCTCTAAGTGCCAGTCAAGCACCGACTGATAGCAAATGGATACATGCATGTCACATCTGTTATTATCCTTTGAAAGAGTGTTAATTACATATTTTATGTTTATGCCTTCTTATTTGAGAAACTATATGTGAGATACTTAGCAGCTGTGGTCTGAAGTGTGCAATTGTAGAATAATTGCCAATCTGTTAACCCGATCATCTAGATTTGTAGGCCTGGTAAATTTGCACAGGTGTTCCTTTTATTGTAATCACATTACCAAACTCGTTAAATAACTGAATGCTTGACGCCAACTAGAAATACATTTCCATTAACAGCAGCATACATAATCTCTGGGAGTCAGAGTTGACAAATTCATCAAGATGAACTCTAATTACAAATCATACCAGCAAAAGACATCATCCGGCTCAATGGTTAACTTGCCACCATCCAGACCTGGATGTCTATGTCATGCTTGAAGATCCATGCCTGAAGACAGGAGTTTGTGCTAACGGTCAGCAACAACCAATATAAATAGAAATGGATTAGCTCTCTATCAGGAACATGAACGACTTCACTCCACAACTAGTTAATTGTGTCAGATCCCTAGGATTGCAAATCTACAGCACTCTAAGCTTAAAAAAAAATATATCACAAACAAGCATTTACAATGCAAGGGGTCTCTCATTTGCAAGACTTAGAGCTATTGTCGTTGTAAACATGGAGCGGGTGCCATGCTAAAACAAAGTGCGGTGCCATTGCACATAAAAGTTAAGTGTGTGGTGGCCTGTGAAGCGGTCGCCAAGGTGATAAATAATTAAACATGAAGCACGGTGTCCGTGTACAGTAAACTTATTCGCGCGGGCACTGTGGTGATAAAATATCACTAGCAGGAAATAATAGAAGTAGTCCCTAAACAAAACACAAACACCTATAGCGCACGTAAACTGTAGTTGGCCGGTGCGCCTCGGTATAAAATGGAAGTGATGTATTGGGAGTGCTAACCAATGAGGTGCCAGGAAAGGAGCACAATGCAGGAGTAAACCAATGGCAAGCAGCCGGTGGGATTACACTCCATATACCAATTACAACAGGTCTTGCGCTGCATAGCCTCGACCTAAAAAGAGTTAAAGAGACTGGCACCCTGTACATGTTCCATAAAGTGAAAGCTTGAATCACCTCAGCACTGTTTAAAGACATACAATCACGGATACTAACTCACATCGATCAATACAATGACACACTCGCCAGCATTCAAGAATCTCATCAGACACCCAGAACAGCATCTTTCACAGTGCTGCCTCGGAGATAAAGTATTCCAAGAACTTTTTAATACTCTCCCTCACTTCAGAAAACTCTTCTTCCTCTCTCTACCACCTTACATCAACTTTAAAATCTACCTCACCACCCACACCCACCACCAGACTTTGGATGCTTCACAATCCCTGCCAAACAGGATAAATTACTACAGTCTACTACAGAACAACCGTGCCCGCAACCTCACCAAATGAAGGAGAAAGAAAATGCAAGAATAAGAAAACAAGACACCAAGCCTTTACTTGCTCACCGCGTCCCGTTGGCAATGCGTCCCAAACATTCTTTTTTCTCTCCTTCCCTCTGCACTCACCTTAGCAGCACTCTGTAGCTTTACAGTTAGGTGTGTGTGGTTGAAAGTTGCATGCATGTGCTGAATTTATTTATGTGCATAAATCCGATTGCCATTTCTGGAATTACCTTTTGTTCGCTACTATGTATTCTGTGGAGATTGTAGAAATTAAGTAGTGCCCCAGGGAAAGCAACATGCGACCTATGTGAATAGAAGGAACAGTGTAGGAATAATTTACAACTGTCTGTTGCAGGCTGAAATTACAAACAATTAGTCCATAAAGAAAGTATAAATTACGCTGCTAGTTTCCAATTTTTACAGACAATTTCAGACTAAAAACATCCATGTCCCGTTTTTAACTGTGGACAGAAATGGGAAATAGGTGAGTCGTTGATTGATTCTCAATGCTATCAGATATTATTCCCAGGCCAATAGATTTACACGTTGCATAGTGAAGAAAAAAAATAGGAATGGTTTCCTGCAAGTGGGAAAATGTGGTGTACTACAAAGCTTATGTTTTCATAAATGTGTATTGAAGTTGCATATGGGGGTGCTTTCAGCATTAAATCTATCAAGCACATAAGAAGGAGTAAATATCAATTAAACAAATGCATAAATACAGCTGTTGTGCTATATTAAAATATGAGCGAAAAATAAAATATGGATAATACAAATGGGTGTATAGAAATATACAATAACCAGGAGTCCTAATTATAAAACATTCTAAAATGCATAAAACTATACTTCTCCAACAGAAAAAAAATGTAGTAACCTCTTTTTAATACAATAGAGAAAAACCAAGTAGGAACAAAGGTTAAACTTGTACTTTTAACAGCAAAGCTTTCCTCACTGTGCTATGTTAATGAAAATTTCAAGAGTGCATGTTCACCATAAGGTCTCTTGACACCAAGATAGTAAAATACAGCAACTAGTAGTCAGGTTAGAGATAAGTGTGTTGGAACAACCAGGTTTTTAAAAACTTTCTAAAACTCATAGTTAGAAGATTATCTGATGTCAGGAGGGAGAGAGAGAGAGTACCCAGTGCAGGGAGCCAATAAGAAAAAACTGGCCCCTCCAAGCCTTTTCAACTTGCTTCTTGACACCATATGTAAATTGTGGTGAGCCGATCTGAGATGGTTATTGGGAAAGTAATGCTGGACTCTAGAGGACACAACAGCAGGACTTTTTCCATGTAGAGCCTTAAAAAGAATGCAGGCTGTTTGAAATACAGTTCTCTGAGCTACTGGAAGCCAGTGGGGCTTTCTCATTAAAGGCTTAGCGCAGCAGCAATGTAGTGGCCGCAAAAGATCAGCTGGGCTGTCTGATTTTGAACCAATTACAGTCTATTGTGTAGGCCAGTAGGGATCCCCAGATAAAGCAAGTTGGCATAGAAATCTGAGAAATCAGGCCAGCCAGAAGGATTTGAATGGCAGCAAGAGAACAACACAGCTTCTGAGGGCTGAAGGATAAATCCTCGTCAATGAGAATACCAAGGCTTTTCACAGCTTTCTTGGGCGTAGGTGGAGGACCCAATACAAGGGGCCAGAAGGAGGGATTCCATTGGATCAATTAATGTTTAATAACCATAACTTCGGTTTTATTAGAGTTTAGCTTCAGCTGGTGAAAACTCATTCAGTCCCCAACATAAAGAATGTTATTTTGGAGGAATCCCTTGAATTCCATAGTGTTGTCGATGGTGAAATCAGCTGCATATTGTCAGCATAGGTATATATTTTCACCTTTTGCTCCTGGAGGTAATGTATTAAAGGTTGAATGTAGACATTGAAATAATGGGAGGGGGAGATGAGGGGGAGATAAGGAGGAACCCTGTGGTACACCACAATCTGATTAAACCTTAGCAGAGCAACTTGGGGGAAAGGGGAGGGAGACTGATTGAGTCCGGTCTTTGAGAAAGGAAGCCTGTCACACTAGGGAAGTGTCTCACACACACCTGCAGTGCTGACACGGTCAATCAATAAGTCGTGGTCGACTGTGTCAAATGCCGCTGACGATAAAGAAGGTCCAATGCTGGAGTAATCCCATTATCGCTTCTTTCCTCATATCATCCATTACAGCGTGGAGGACTGTGTCTCAGTTGAATAAGCAGGACGAAAACCGGCCTGATGGAAATCAAGAAAACCGAAGTCCTCGGAAAAAAGAACAAATATGTAGAGCTACGCGAGTCTCTAATAGTTTAGCTAAGTAGGGAAGCAAAGAGAATGGTCTGTAGTTCTTTAGCATAGTTGAGTTGTTTTTTTAAAGAGGGAACATTGCAGCCTCCTTGAAGGAGTGAGGAACCTTGCCCTGAGTAAGGAATAGATTAACGAAAGAGCTGGCTAGCTCCTGGAAGGGGGAGAAAATTCTTTTTGTGATGTAAGGAGGTTATAGATCGTTCAGAGAACCGTTTTTGGCTGTGGAAATCAGCTCCAAGAGTCGCGCTTTGCTGATGAGTGGAAAGGTTGAAAGTGTCAAAGGATTCTGGTCTTCTGGTGAGATGTCAAAAGTTAGTATGCTAGGTGGAGCAGTGCTTTTATGAATCATTTTCTCACCAAAAAAAATAATTCAATTTGTCACATAGAATTTGAGTGAGAACTGAAGTTAGAGATATTCTGTCGGGATTATTAAGCTCTCTGATCATCTCAATGATAATCTTGGTTTTATTTTCAAAGTTGATGATTTTATTTCAAGAAAAAAGTTGATATTGCCTGTAAAATTCGCTTTTTGTATGTTTTTAGACTCTGGGCGTACACTTAAAGGTAGATCAGTAAGAATCCATTTCAATTTTGCCTGCCGGAGTTCAAGCTTTGCAGTTTTCAGGTGGAAAGGGTCAATGTGCTGCAAAGCGGGTTTCAGTCTGTGCCTATCCAATTTCTGGTGAAAGTACCTGGGCGGGTAGGGTTTTCTTTTTGTTTTTTTAACCAAATAGTAGTCTTGTAAAGTAAATTTAATGAGGTGATGATCTGCCCAGACTCCAGGGGCAGAGAGTGAGGTTAGCTATGGTTAGATTGGAAGACCATACCTGATCTAAAGTGTGACCTTTACTGTGAATAGGTACAAATATGTTGGTCAAGTTTGAGAGTGGTTAGAATATCAGTCAGGTCTAAAGACAGTTGACCACCACGACTTCATTCTCCCAGTAGTTATCGCCAACAAGGAAACGCTTTGTATAAATCGACAGACAACTGGGATGGTGATAGTGAGGCAGCCACAATTTGGAGGAAATTCTGCATGTACCCTGGTGGTCTATATACATACAAATAAGGACAAATAGCAATGGGGAGGATGGGGAGTCAAGTTTAATCTCAATATTTTCCACCTCAGGAAGCGTAAATGGGGGAAATTTGTTGTTTGACAGGTGTTTTGACGATTGCCTCCACCTGTTTTTCCCTGCGAACAATTGATATTAAGTATATAAAAAATGTCAGGAAGGGCTGCAAGAATGTCTGTGAAATCAGGATTGTTTGAATATTAAAAAATAAAAATCTAAATAGTTAAAAACCACTCTTTGATTGCCCCATTTCTTTTACATTTTTGAAAACTTCCTCAGGATGAGGACTACACTAGCTTTTCCGATTGTGGACTTGCTAAAAAATAAAATAGATGAAAGAAAAACTGAGTGAAAGAGAACTAACAGCCACCATCTACTGTGTGACAAATGTCATTAGGAGATGCAACCGGACAAAACCTGTATTTAATTTTGAATGGGTAATATGTGAAACAAAAGAAGAGCACCATACATAGATGTTGCGATCTTTACAATTGAGATACGGTTCACACTAAGCAAAACTATAAGCTAGACAGAAAAATCTGGAGCAATCTTTTGTACTTTGTAAATTAGAGCAATCTATGGTTTATTTTAGCTGTAAATCATGAAATTACAAAAAGCATTTTTCTGTTTATGCACTACATCCAAAATAGGCATCAAAAATAAACGTTTTGCAACACATTATTTTTGACATTGCTGATCGAAGAAATGTTTGTGCTCTTTCACTGTGTGTGTTTACTTGGTGACTATCTGACGGAATGCCAGGCAGGTGGGAAAATATTTTTTAAGCTACTTGTGCTTGCTCCTCCAGTCTTTCTAGGATTCATACTGGTCAATACTGGACACATAGGATGATAAAAATGTTTCTTGCTTTGCTTGGTCTCCAACTGGTTTCTCTTCCACCGGGTTTTTACCTGTAATGCACCGATTGCTACCTCATATATTTTTAGGTGCTCATAGTCTACAACTATCTGTTTTTATGTATTGGTATTATAACCTGTAATGCACCGACTGCTACCTCATATTTATTTATGGGTGCTCACTAGTGTCACCTGGTTCATGTCACTTGCGATTCATGTAACTTACTGTTGCTTTTGTATTTTGCTCCAGTATACCGACAGCATTATACTTCTACTTGTATTCTGTACATTTAGGCAAACTGCACCCGTTTAACTTTTAATTCTTTACCTCCTGTAATGCACAGATGACTACCACATGTAGTTTGGCTCCTCATTAAAGGCACATGGGTTCTGCGTAGCTTATTGTCTGCGCCTGTACCCTGTCCCCTAACCGCACCCACCTATACCGCCATTCCAACATGGATCTCTTCGGCAAGCACCCCTATAAAATCAACTACCCTCCCGCAATCACCAAAAAAGCCGCTAAACGCTTTAAACACAACTTCCTGCGGTCCCACTCTGAAACCCCCTTTGCAGACACCTACTTCTCACCGGTCAATGGATCCCTGAACACTGATATCATCTTCCACACCGCACGCAGAGCTCGCTGGAGACAAGCGTTCCTCACCCTACTCACCGTCTCCACCACCAGGAAATCCGTTCATGGTCTAACACTCTCCATCACACCATCCCAACTCTTCCCAGGCAGATCCACCATTACGATCTACAATAACGGGATTGTCCTAATCCAATCCACAGACAGGAACCTGGAACTATTAGACAACCTGTTCCCCACCTTCAAAGAACACCTCTCCAATCCTAGGACTCCCACGCATATCACCCCCAATTCTAACACCCTTGACTCCACAGCCCCCACTCTCATCCCTTCCAACGTAGCCCAGCCCCAGAGCGACAGGCACTTCACCCCTACCCCCAGCACCTTAGTCATTCACCCACCTGCTGTAGCTACCCCACACTCCTCAATTACAGTCACAGATCTTTCCCCCACTTCCCTCAACCTCACCCACACCCCCCCTATCAACACTTGGACCTCCACTCAAATCACCCCCATTCCTTTCACCCCTGACTCCACTGCTCTCACCCACAACACTACCCCCTCCCCACTCACCAACCCTCAGACCTCCACACATACCATTAACACTCATCTCTCCCCTGACATCACAGCTCCCACCCACACTGCTCTCACCCACAACCCCACCCCCTCCTACCAACCCTCGGACCTTCACACATACCATTAACACTCTTCTCTCCCCTGACATCACAGCTCCCACCCACACTCCTCTCTCCCCTGACATCACAGCTCCCACCCACAACCTAGCTCAGCTACGGAACGACACGCACAACGACAATTCCCACCCTTTATCCCCTCCCATCCTCAGTCCGCACTACCCTCTGACTAAATACGCAGAACACACTTCCTCTCTCTACTTAACTCCCCCACCTCTCAACAGGTCCACCATCAATCCCATTCCCCCCCCCCCATTCTCAGCCCTCACTACCATTACTGCACCACCACCACCACACACCCATCCTCCACCTTGCTCTCTCCGCCTTCCACCAACCCCCTCTCTACCTCATCCACACCCCCTCCGCCCAAACTCTCTCTCCTCCCTAACTCCGTCCCGTACACTGACACTGACACTGACACAACGGAGCCCTGCACGAACACCAGCCTACCCCCCCCACCTGCTCGCTAATTCACTGGTCAGTCATGCACCTATGATCCCCGCTCCCACCTCCATCGCATACCCCACGCTGGACAAGATTATGGCCACCCTCATCCAGGTCAAAGAAGACTTGCACATCATCAAAGAACTACTCTCTACAAACCCCGTACAACTCTCACCCACCTCCGCCTCTCCTCCAAACATGCCCCCCACCCTTCCGGTTGACTCTCTTACTCAACACTCCCCACACAGGACTTCAACCAATATTCGCAATCGCAACAACCGCACTCGTCGCCCCGGCAACCACTCACCCACCATCACCTCCCCTCCCAACAGGTCCACCTCCCTTCCGGTGGACTCTCCCACCCAACACTCCCCGCACTGGAGTGCAATCCCTGTTCGCAATCGCAACAACCGTCCTCATCGCCCCTGCAATCCACTGTCAGACCTCGACACACTCACTCTCCTCCGCTCCTACGACACAGCCCCCCACACATTCACCACACACCTTACCATACACTCAAATCCCCTTAGACCCCCTACTCTAAACAGCAGAACCTCCACCCCTAATAACCTTAGAAAAGTCCCTCTTTCGCTAGAACCCTCTACCACCCTCAACACACCTGCCTCAAATGCACTCTCCTCAACTGCAGATCGGCCTCGAAACATTCCGCCGCCATCGCTGATCTCATCCTATCTCTGGACCTTGACCTAATCATTTTGACTGAAACCTGGCTAGCTGAATCTTCGTCACCTATAATGGATATTCTGGTTCCTCCCAACTACCACATCATTAGACTTGACAGGTCCGGCAAATTAGGCGGTGGAATTGCATGCATTTACAGGAACAACCTCTCTGTTCGGAAAGTCAACTCCACCTCCCTACCATCCCCTACATCCTGTGAATACATCTGCCTCGACATTATCAATGAGGGTAAACCGATATGCTCTCTGCACGGCATTTACCACCCACCCAGGGACAACCTTACCTTTTCCCAACAAATCATGGATATGATCTCAACGAATTCCGGACGGCAGCTCACCCAAATTTACCTTGGTGACTTCAACCTCCATTGGAACGACCGCAATGACGCGGTGGTAAATAGCCTTAAAATCTTCCTTAATGCCCATGACCTCACCCAAATTTGCAACAGCCCGACCCACGAGAAAGGTTCTATCCTCGACCTTATCATTTCCAAAGAGGACTATATCCAACTTGAGTCCATCCTACCCTGTGACTGGTCAGATCATCATATTGTCACATTCTTCATCAATGAAAAAGTTAAATTTAACCCGGTTCAATCCTCCAAGCCCAAAGTCTGGAAAAGAGACCTGAAAAAACTCAGCCCAAGCTCTCTGCCTCCTAACAGCTGCAAACTCCTACTCCCACCTAACGGCACGACGGACGTTCAATCCTTGACTGATCACTATCTCAACGCTATGACCTCAATAATTAATGAGGCTGCACCGATGCAGCTAAAAAGTCTCCACCAAAATATCCAATCCATGGTACGACGGGAGTCTCAATGAGGATAGACGAGACATGCGAATGGCAGAGCGCACTTGGAGATCAGCTCCCTCTGCACTGCACCTACAAACTCTGTAGAAAAAGAGAAACGCCTATTTCAGGAAAATTAAACGCTCAGAATCAGATTTCTTCAGCCTCCAGCTCGACCAAGCAAAAAAACGTCAGAGGAAACTGTTTGAGCTAATCAGAACACAAGCCAAGGAGCAACCCCAACCATTTAGCACAGTGCGCGAAGCACCCTCCTGTGAAGACTTCTCCGCCTTCTTTATCCAAAAAACTGATAGCATTAAGAGCGATCTCCTTATTGACGCAAGCCACTACTCCAGACCCCAGTGCATGGCAACCACTGAACCAAAAAACAATGCTACATGGTCATCCTTTGACACCTACTCCGAAGAAGAAATTGGCAAACTGCTCAGCACCTTGAAACCATCCAATCACCTCACAGACCCCCTCCCAGCTGGTGCTGTAAAAGACTTTACCCCTCTGCTTCTCCCACTCTGGACTAAAATTATCAACAGCTCACTTCAACAAGGAATCATACCCGACTCCCTCAAAGTTGGACAAGTCACACCCTTACTTAAAAAACCTACAGCCGACCCCTCTGATTTGAACAATTATCGTCCCATTACCAATATTCCCACTCTCGCTAAACTGCTGGAAAAATGCGCACAACTACAATTGACTAAACACATTGATCAGTTTGAGCTACTCAACCCACATCAATCAGGCTTCCGAGCTGGGCACAGTACAGAAACTGCCATGACTCACATAATTGACGACGCACTTCAAATCCTAGACCAAAACGACACCTGCCTCTTCCTGCTTGATCTCTCTTCAGCATTCGACACCGTTAAACATGAGAAGCTACTCAAACTACTAAACACAAGAATGGGTTTATCTGGAACTGTTCTCAAATGGTTCACTTCCTTTCTACACAACAGACCGCAGAAATTCAAGAGCAACAACATGATGTCCTCGCCAATACCTGTAACGTTAGGCGTCCCCCAAGGTTCCTCCCTATCCCCGACTCTGTTCAACCTAGTTATGGTACCTCTCACCACGTTGCTACAGGCATCCAATGTTCTCTTTCACATGTACGCCGACGACACCCAACTTTATCTCAAACTACAATCCCCCAAAGACATTTTGCTCCTGAGCTCAACGATCAGAAGCACCCAATCCTGGCTTGCTGATAATCACCTCAAACTCAATGCTCTGAAAACAGAGTTCCTTCTGATCTCACCTCCAGCAAAGATCTCTACCACTCAAACTTGGCTTAAACACCTAACCGCACTCAATGTCCAACCCACCATCGTGGACTCAGCTAAATCTCTAGGCATAACTCTTGACACCAATCTCAACATGCAGCAACATATCAGCAAGGTAACTAAGGGAGCGAACTTCCAAATTAACACCTTGAGGAAACTCAAACCCTTCCTCCCAGCCAAAGACTTCCAAACTGCAGTACAAGCACTAGTCATCCCTCGAATAGAATATGGCAGTATCGCCCTCTGCGGTCTCCCCCTTACCACTACGGCACCCCTAAGAGCCTCCCTAAACGCTGCAGCGAGACTCATCACGGGGTCAAAAAAGCACTCTCATATTTCCCCTGACCTGAAATCCCTGAACTGGCTGCCTTTTGAAGACAGAATACACCTGAAAATTGCTTGCATGACACACAAGGCGGTACACCTTAACTCCCCCGGCTACCTCACTCAGAAGTTGACAATCTCTGGCGGCTCTAGAAACACCAGAGGCACAAACAATCTTCTGCTGAAGCCTAGAAGATTTCGGAAAGAAAAAAAACGTATAAACGCTCCTTTTCAGGAATGGCACCCAGAATCTGGAACTCACTCCCTCCTGAAATCAGGCTCATCTCCTCCACTATACGATTTAAGAAAGAAGTAAAAGCTATCCTTATGGCTAAATACACTTGAACTACTACTTCGGACTCTTAAAGAATCTGCACAGATCTTTCTCCCTGTTCGACCTCTTTGTTTATTTGTATTATCTGTATTTTTGCTCTACATCTATTTGTGCTGTTAGCTTTACTGACTTACCTGTTTGACTAGGATCATGTACTCTCTCTACGTAAAGCGCTCTGATATCTGCAAAGATCTTGTTCGCGCTATATAAAACTTTCAAAATAAATAAATAAAATAAATACCCATGAACATGATGGGTTTTAGAATGGTTGCACTCCATTAAATGCCCCTCCCCTCCCTTACCTTGAAGAGATTCCCAACTTGCAAGGTCACCAAAATGTCCGATATCTCAATCCATTCAATCTACCTAAATGTATTTTAGATATCTACACTACTGGATATGTATGTTCTTTTTCCGTTCAATTTCTCAAATGATGTGTACAATATTTAGCAGTCTACAACAGAGAAAACAATTACAGAACACATGAGCATTTTACCAAAAAAATCATATTGGGTACAATGATGGAGAGACACCCCAATCTCAGACCAAAAAAACAAAATAATTGCAAGTGAAAATATACACAGTGAAGAAAATGATTAAAAACAAACATTGGCACCCGCCAGGGCAGAATATTCTCAAAATGAATGTGGTGGGCATAGCAGTATAAATGAAAGTAGATGTGGTAAAGGACAATAAGAAGTTACCCATTTGCTGTTCCTTAAAATATATTTGAACTAGCCCAGCCCAATAGCTTGTGTGTGGAATCCTGTCTTCACGTAGGACTTATGAAGCAGCTGGCAGATATGAGAGCCCACCACCAAGTTCGCTGTGCAAATGAGCTGGCTCTCCACGATTACACTACAAAAAGCACAATGATAGAGGCATCAGATGGCTATGTGGTCTAGCAGGGGCAGTGCACACTGGTGCAACAGTACAATAGGCGCAGGAGAGCCAAGGCACAGCCGAGTAATAAGGCTAGAATAGAAGCTAACGTGAGGCAAGCAGCATCATAAATGTCATCTCCGAAACTTGGGAACCACAACTGCATGTGCTGCTTCTGCAATACAGCACTTTTGACTTTTAAAAGTAAGTTTTGCTCGCAACAAGGAAGAAATACCTGAGACAGCAAAGTATTGCCTTCCCCAAATCCTGGGCAGAATAACATTGCAAATTCAGCATCCGAATAAATGGCAAAGCAAATGTGAATTTTAAACTTCTAAAAAGTGCGATATGGGTTGGATTATGGACTAACAGGAACTTAGTGAAAAGTTATAATACCAACCCATGGACTGAACTGAGCAGAAAAAACGGACCTTCTCTAAGGTGGTTTAGGGGTGAGGATTCTCTCCCAAAAATTAAAACAACAACAAGAAAAAGTTGGTCAAACTAATTTTCTGAACACAGACTAGCAAAATATGTACATTCATAAAGGACAGAAATTGTACGAAGAAGCATTTTTTCAATGCAGGTACAATTTGGGTACGAGCACATAAGAAAAGGTGTTCCCCCTCAAGGGTACTTCAGAGTCTGAACCATGTAAAGATTGCTAAGCTCATCCAGACTAGAAAGCCCTCCACTGCCAACCAGGCATTTTCTCCTCGTGTCCTGTGTGGCCATTCCAACCGTTCTTTAAACCCCTTGTTAAAATAAAATTATTTTTTGATGGAACACAAATTCAGATCATATACCTTATAATCACTGTTTGCAATTCACCTTAAACTCCAAACCTTGCTACGAAAAAGGGCCCTGCTGACATGCCATTAGTACTAACAGCGTGTGCCCCGGCTTTATGGCAGTGAAATACCAGACTAACAAAAAGTAGTGATGACCCCCGATTCTTATGCATGAAGTAGAGATAAACAGTCTGTTCTCAAAATCAGCTAATGAACCTGTATCACTGAATCTTAAAAATTCACTCTAAACAAAAGCCTAAAATTGCCAATGAATTCCTCCAAAGCCGAAGTTGTGAAAGTTTCTAAAAGACCTTGTTTATCACAAATTGAAAAGGTCCTTGTGTGGTTGTAAAACATTTACAAATGTACAAACAAAGTAAAAGGCCAATAATCAGTTGGAAACGCTGTACACCAACCTTCTGTTCATCAGCAAACTCAACTAATCTAGGTTTGCCCTCCATTAGCTTACTCTACTAATCAAAGTGAAGGTCTTGCAGGGCCACAAGTGTACTTGTCAACCAGGATGTTACCAGGAAGCTGCCCGCCTGCCAAGTTTGGTGTACTGAGAATCAAATTTCATTTAGAAACCACTAAAAAGTAAGGACTGCAGGAGCAGAAAAGCAAGTGAATGCGAAATTGACTATGATCAATTTTCAAAGAAAAGACACTGCTGAATGGCAAATCCAATGAATGGCATCGTTCCTGAAGGTAACAGATGAACCTGCCTTTCTCGCCCAAATTCCTCTTATGCTCTTCTTTGCTACCTGTCGGTCAGAAGCCTAACAATGGTTATTCCAAACGGATTATTGATATGTTTGTGTTTTGGGTAAGACTACTGCATCCACAAGGCTCACTCCTTCTACTGTCACTTTTTTTTTTTTTTTTACTATGCCATGGTCTCTCTTGCTCAGCCTCCAGCACTCTGAAAAGACCCAGTGGCGGCATACAGCTCTTTACAAATTAATAACATATTCAAACCCATCAAGTGTCCGAGATTTAATGCCCCATAGGTTTCTATATGAAAAAAAGACAATAGTTTCGACTAGTGCTGGTTAGTAAAATTTGACAGCACCAACTGTACTCAAACCATAGACTTTCGAAGGATGAAAGGTTAAGTCAGCCTTTCAGGATTTTTTTTCTATCGTTACAGACCTATCTCAGCAGGAACTACATACTTGAGAGTACGATCTGACCAGTATACTTCAGTGATCTGCATACAGGCATTAAATAAGGCTCAAAACCTACTCCTTCAGGAAGAAAAAATACCCTTTGCCCCCTAAAAAAGTTATTCTCTACCACTAATCAGAATACTGCTTCTATTGACCAGATTAATGTAAACAATGCATTTATGAATGCAGCAAACAGTCAAAATGCAATATATTTACAGTAATTCATACAAATGTGTGTTGGGTACAATTGTATGAATCCTAATCAATATGTCTCTCAGCTACGACATTTTTCTGACCTATATAAAAACGTAAATAACCACAGAGAAAGTGAACTTTGATCCATTGAGGGAGGTGCGACATGGTTTATCTTTTCCTTTACCCGCTCTTTAACCTCATAACAAAGAGCCTTTTGGTAACTTTAACATTTCACTTACACAACATTGTGTTCTAGGCAATATATTGTCCATATAGATACTTGAATGTAGACAGGACAAGGTCTTTGCCCCCAAAAAAATATATTCTATGAAAAATGATGATTTTAAAACTAGGTGGAAGTTATCACATGCAATCCAAAATGCTTTTGATAGACCGATTGACTCTTTAGAAAATATTACATTTCCAGACATACTTTACTTTCAATGGGGCAACATCATAAATATAAAATCATTCCTAACATTAAGATATAACTTGTAATGTGGCCCATACTCAGTACTCCATGGTAGTTTTATTGTGAGACGAATACAAGACATGTTTTACAAAAAAGCAGAGATGAATAGCAATTTTGTATGAATTAAGGTGTATATACCGAAATATAGATAAAACGCACTATCCTGAGCTATAAACAAACAAAATAAAGGAATTTAATATCCACAACTATCAGAGACTCAAATGCCTAACAAAACTTGGCGTAATGAAGTCAAGTAATCAACCTCGAACTGAAAAAGTACCAGGTTCTGCAACCTGCCTGGTTAGTCCGGATTGGCATTCACTTTAAATGACATTCCCCACCTTCCAATATCTGTATGGTAAAATCAACAAAAGCTGCAGAAATACACTCCGAAAACAAAAAACCTCAGGGACAGTTTTGTTATTTTAAAAAGGAATCCACAAAGCCCCTCAAAAGAAAACTACCAATTTTGTGAAACACGAACATCTGGCTATTTTTAAATCTCTTAAGATTCTATACCACCAAAGTTTCCTTCTTAACTCGCTAATTTCTTTCATTTTCATTAGCAATGCCATTATGTAAATGTTGTAATCTGCATCTTATGCAACATACCCAGGAATATTTATGCTCAGTTCGTCCTTTATAATAAACTAGCAGCCCGTCCCGACGTTGTCGGGGGCAATGAGGCTTCCAGGTAGCAGGATCTCCCTTACCTCGCGTAAATTGCCCCCGGACAACCTCGGGACGGGGGCAATTCCAAGAGAAATAGCTTCGGGTCTATTAAGGTTCTTTGTTTTTCTGAGGGATGCTTCTCGATGAGACCATCCAAGAGGCTTTTTGCCAAACTCATTCCTTTCTGTTTAAGCCTCACTCTGATCCTTGCCAGCCTGCTTCACAAACACATCCTAACTTCCCAACCAGCTTTCCCCTCCCCCTAAACATACGCACAGTTACAGACCTCCCTACTACACATTTTGTCCGTCTTATAAAAACCCCACAGTTACAGACCTCCCTACTACACATTTTGTCCGTTCTGAAGTTGTCCTGGGGCAATGACGCTTCCAGGTAGCAGGAACTCCCTACCTTGCGTCATCCTCGGGGGCAGTCTCAGCCCCACGGCCCCACTGTCGCCGCCGCTGTCTTCCACGCTCCTCCTGCCGAACGCCGCATTACTTTTCCTCCCCACGGGTCCGCACTTCAGTGAACCGGGTGTAGGTTACGCGGCAACTCAGCTCCACGGCCCCACTGTCGCCGCCGCTCTCATCTGCGCTCCTCCCGCTGAACGCCGCGTTACTTTTCCCTCCCCACGCCTGTCCGCCGCTCCTCCTTGCGCTCCTGATGATGTCAGCACGTTAGCGCATACGACGGCCGGCGCTACTTCCAAGGGACTACTTTTATTTCTAAGGTATATTTTTGAAAGAACATATTTTTTGGGGGGTATATAGCCTATGTCACTCTGCAGACCCTGCCAATTCCAATGATGTATTGTGTATGTGGTTCCCGAGTTTACCCGCCTCAAAGGTTCCCAGTTCTTACTTTATAATAGTAGTATAGATTTAAAAAAGTAACATTAACCCTCCCCATGCAGCCTTTCGCAATAGTAAAAATATTTAAATGAGCTTGCTTTAGAGGCCTATCAATAAGGAATAGTGAAAAGTGTCCTCCGTTGTCCACAGAACATTTCTTTCTACAACAATAAACTTTCGAGAGGAACAATTGGTCATTTTTGGTGGCCTCCGCTTTCTTCGGACCGTCTTTGTATATTCTGTACACGTTGTACATTTCGCAGTTCATGCAAGTCTATATTCAGTACATATTACATTTTTCGGCATCTTTCATGTAACTTGGACATATGTGAAGCCCTCTGCTACTAAATAGATTTGAACCACAAAAATATTGTAAAACGGCATAGTAATTTCCTAGAAAAAGAGTGTACCCTGTGCCCTCATTTGAAACATTTGATCATAGATTCGAACTGAAACAACTGTCTGAAAAAAATATGTTCCAACGCATTTGGAATCACAATATAAATGAACAAATCAGAAATCCAAACAGTTATCTGATATGCCTTTGGAAGCGTTAAATGTAAAATGCACTTTCACAAAATTACTGTAGCGTCGACTATTTGTGTAAGGAAGTAAGCAGAGCACTAACTGAAGTGCCAAATGCTGCCGTGGAACAGAATGCGTACGAGAATGCGTAAGACAAAACAAAATATTTTCTCTCCCAATGCCATCCAATTACCGCACAAACAATGCAGTGAGTTGCCAACAACAAATAATTTGATTTCAATTAGTCTACACGCTATCATATGTAACATATTAATATGCACACACCGAGCATCTCCCATCATCCATACACACAACTTCCGTGCAGTTTGTTTTCGTTTGACCTGCTAGCTCTGGCCATCTGTAGATGTGCACCTGCCACACGACCAGGGGTAACCAGATGTAAAAGGATAGTACATGGGGAAATTGCTAATGAGAGTATTAGCACGCGGCAGTCCCCCAAAAAGTAAATTTCACTGTGCTGGATTATTTAAATCCCCAAATATAAGGCAGGTGTTAATGAGCTTTTTACCATCTGCTATGAACGAATCTGAGGCGCTAGGTCGGTATTAATACATCACTATGCAGTATTCACACAGGTCAAGGTTTTATTTAAATAAAGGATTGTGAAAATGGGAGCATCGAACCACATAATGTATATTGCAACATATGGCGAGCCACTGGGTTCCGAAGAACAAGGTCTGCTTAAGAGAAGAATCACTTGAATATCTACATGAGCGACAACACTATTGGTCATGACCGTGATGTGATGTTATGACAGGAACGTATAGTACAGTGATAGCGACCGCAGTGGACAACATGCGCAACATTTAGGAAGGCTGCGATCATACAGAGAATGGTGCACCTTTTTGCATACAAGACAATCAAACCACGCATACATATGTACAATCACAGCACAAGAAACACACAATAATACGAGAAAGCAACAACGAAAGTGCCAAGCCTTTCAGTTGCAGACCCCCAAACCATGCAACCCGGCAATACTAACATCGGAAGCAGACTTATTTGGAATTTAGAAAAAAAATAAAAAAGTCTTACCCATTCACACAATCAGTCAAACCAAAACAATTGCTACCTTTTCTTTTAAGTATGATCAATGCTGTGCCCTTAAAGCAGACCATGCGAATGTTATCTTCCCATTTAGAGATTACTTTTTCACCCATCTGTAATTTACTTTTATCTCAACATACATTCGTTTTTCCTAGTCCAATAACGTTTTCTTCTACCTCCTGGGGCATTGATGCGCCATTCTGTTCTCTTCTTGTGTCACTAAATACCCATCTGTTCCTCTTAACGGACTATTACAGCTGCTGCAGATATGCCTGCCTCTTTCTCGAGCTACTGAACCTGTTTACAATAATACCTGCCGAGACTCATACTGTTACAACCGGTTACAGTCTTGCACGTCCCTTTCTTGGGATATTACGGTTACCTCCTATCCAAGAACTGTTTCTTCTCAGGATGTTGATTGCCACTGTCCTGTCTGCAACATTCTCGTGCACTTAGTGTTGCTGGAGCAATGTAAACCTCTTCCCTGGACAACCAATGCAGTTCTGGACTGTCTGTCCAAATGGCATGCAATTAACAGAGGTTAAAGCCCGCACTGTCCCCATCTAACCCATGCCCCGAAAATACCTCAGTCGCATCGGCCGGTGTGAGCCCCTGTCAGGTTCAGGGGAAGCTGGACTCTTACTAGTGGGACAGGAATCCCCACTCACCGGCCATCTTGAACATCCGGCTCGACGACGTGTACATCCATACGTCACTCACCCGGCGTTATTGCGTCACGCGAAGCTCTCCAGCCCCGAAAGGATGCTTTTGCCCTTCTGTTGGGATTGCATCTATTTAGCGATAGTTTTAAGTACTCCTCAGCAGTGACCATAAGTGCATGAAGGAAATGAAACGGAGAACTGTCCGGGTCGCTCTGTCTGTAGACATAAAAGAAGGGCTACGATGTACAGGTTCTTCAGAGGAACTGGTTGGCTCACTTGGAATCAAGTTATTGGATTATCTTTAAAAAAAAAAGGATTTTAAGAATTTTAAAATTACGCCAAGTATACGTCGGTTCCCAGACATGTTATGAGGTGTTTTTTTTAAATCCAGTACGCCACAGGAAGTTATGTAATTATTATATTGTATTTACAACACTAACATTATAAAAAGCCTGATTAATTTCATTTTTTAATTTTGTTGCTCCGGCTCTAATATTGCAAACAAAACGGTTTCTTGTTTTGTTGCTAGCGCCCTTCATATTATTAAACCAGTCCATACTAAGATGGCCGTTACATTCGCTGAAGTTTGTTAAAGGGAATACCCTCTAGGCTGTCACTACAAGGCCTAAAGTTTCCTGTTCAAAAATGTCTGCTCGTTTTACGTGTCTTCTAGAAACGGCGTCGCCATATTTAAAGTCCTCTGTCTATTCCCATGCATGTATGTACTCGGGTACAGCTGGATGAGGACGTACCTAATTAAGTTCTACGGACGTGTAATTAAGTTGTTTTCTGTTATAGGAACCGATTGATATGAGCGAGAGCCACTTAATATTTTTATTTATTTTAGTCTTGTGTTCTCAGAAGAACCCTTTCAGTGTATTATGCCAGTTTGCGGGGGAGAGGATGTGGTCTGATGTCTAGAATGCCTTCTTTGGTGCTTGAAACCAGGGTTCGAGCCTCGGGGGCGCGTACACATCCCAAGATTCTGGGCAAATCACTTAATCTCCCCGTGCTTAAAAATGTGTCCTTGTGTAGTATTTACTTTATGTAAAGCGCTCCAATACCTGTCAAGGTGAAGTAGTGTGGCTCACTGGTTAGAGGCAGCAGACCCGAGAGCAGAGGACGGCCCGGGACCAGGGTTCGATTCCCGGCGTGGCAGGTTTCTGGACCAGGGTCAGCGGACTCGATAATTCTCTCGCCTCGGTGCCCACTCTGATCAGCGATCACACTCGGCAACTCTGGGCATTAGCTTGCCTCATCTTCACTAACGGCCCCACCAGACCACCCGGGATGCCTGGTCTCACCCTGGAGATACCCATTAAGGGACCATCTCTCAGGGAAGCCAGGAAGGGTTTCGCAGCGGTCGAAGCGCCTTGGGACCCTCCGGGTAAGTAGTGCGCTATATAAATGCCTATACATACATAGTCATTTAAATTGCCAATAGCTTGCTCGCAAACATGACCTATTGCATTTACACCTACACAGAACCACACACACACAGAGCCACATACACACCCAGAGTCACACACACAGGAGAGCAAGCACAGCCAGGGGGCAGGAGAACAAGCACAGCGAGGGGGCATGAGAACCAGGGGGCAGGGGAGCAAGCACAGCCAGGGGGCAGGGAAGCAAGCACCGGCCACCTCTCCTTTATTTTCAGTGGTGGTTTAGGAGGCTTGTCAAGTAGTGCCCTTACAGGTGAGATGCTTTCTCCCCCCCCCACCCCAGAGCTAAAAGTGCCCCCAGTGTCTGCAAGTGTCGGGGTTCCTCCGGAAAGCCGAGCTATATTTCGCAGGCTGTGGCAGAAATGTTTGCTCACAGGAGGTACCGTCCCTGCTCCAAGTTTTCCATCGCTTCCTACCTCGCAATGACATGTCCGTCTGTGTGCAGGTCTTCCAGGGTGACACAGCCTCCCCTCTTCCACGTCTCCACAGACGGGTCAGCAGCAGTTTTCACGAACACTGGAGCACCCGAATAGGCATGTTCGGAGTATATTGGTCAAAAGAGGGGGATGTTAATTATGACAGGTTCTCAGACGGCGCTAAACCAATAACGTGAAAATGATACTATGAGAGAGAAAAACTATTGGATGCGGTGCCACAGGTGAGGGGAAACACCTAAACCCCCAAATTGGGACCAGAAGGTCCGACCAATTATATACAACACGTCCTATGCACACGCATATAAGTAAAGAACAGTACAACACAGGTTCTGTTAATCATGAATGAAGACGATGGTGTTCTTATTTGTAATGTTCGGTTTTAATGTTGTATTTCTGAGCAAGGATCGGATTATATGGCGCCCTCTTTAACATCCTTTTCACTGCCCGTTCCCAGTCTGCATGTATGCGTCACCACACGGGGTCTCGGCCGGCACCCAGCACTCTCCATCAACAACATGGGGAGACCCTCAGCTACTGCCTTGTTCACTCCCCTTGGTACCAGCTATGGTGGTTCCGGGGAGGGCACCAACCTGGAAGCAGAGGAAGGTTTTCTTTTCCAGGTTTGTTAGTCCTCGTACTGTGCAGTTAGGCTCTAAGGATCTACTTGACTAGGTGGAATTATTTTGCCATTGCGGAAATAAACCCTCATCCTCATGTATTTCTCTTGTTTCCGCTTCTTCTTGCCGAAAATATTTCTCGTTCCACTGTAGGCCAAGGCAAGAATTAAAAAAACTAAATTGTAGTGGCGGTCGGGTGCCTGATCCACCCATGGCCGCCGTTCAGACACACTCTCTCCTAAAATGATGACATGATTGCTGGTGTATGAACTCCAGTGACAACTTTTAGAGTCACCAGGACCAAGCTTCCGTCACTCACCGATAGCAGACAGGTGCTCCAAAGCCGCGGACACAGCCAGGGACTCTGGCAATGAACTCAAGGCGAGCGCTTTCAAGATTTCCGCCATCCTCACTTCGATTTGTACTAGTATTCTCCCTCACGCACTCCCTCCGCCGACACTTTGTGTTAGAGAGGGAGATGTCATAGAAACCTGACGCGATCCTCGGCTGCCTGGATATAAAACATGAAAAGGGACAATCCAATTTGACGTAAACAATCGTGTCCATTCGAGAAAACACTAGTTTCACAAATCTGACTGACTGACTTGAAACGCCGAGGAGCAAGTAATTTAACATTTACCAAGAAACACGGGAAGTAGCTTTAAACAGTCTAGCGTCAAAAATAGAAAACAAGCACTCACTGTGTTCTGTAAACAGAAATGGCTTCCGAAAAGCCCCAACATTTTCAGATTTGGGGGCGTGGTTTTCTTTCTCTCCTCTTCCCATTGGCTGGAAGGTAAAATTCCAGCCAATGGGAAGAGGAGAGAAAGTAAATAGAAAGAACTTAAAAAAACGCCCCCGAATCCGAAAAAGACGGGGCTTGAACCGAGTGATGCCCCTCTCCTCCAATGGCTGGCCTCCGTTTAGGAAGCCAGCCAATGGAGAAAAGGGGCGGATTCCAAGCCCCCTCTAAGAAACATTAAATCTTCGGAGCTCCGTCCACTGCTTACGCAGTGCGACGGAGTCCTCGACCTAAAAACGGAGCAGGATGATGCTCTCTTTATCAGATAAGCTAAGATGAAGCGCCTCTTAGGATGGGAGATGGTGTTAACCTCAAAAATACACAAGGCAATGTCTTCTTACAGGTAACAGTTTACCAGCTGCATTATCAATTAAATAACTTTAAGAAAGTTTGAATCCAGGAAGTTTAGACAGCATGCAGGTTTATTAAATATTAAAAAATACAGAATGCAAAAACAATAGTAGAAATGCATGGTAAATCAATATAGGGAAGCCGAGTTTCTGCAAATATTTGTCATTTGCACATCACCAAGTAAATTGTTCTGATTTGTTTTGCTCCTATATAAATCTTTGTATGCATCACACTTCTGAAATACAAAATAAAAAATGTGCTTTCTTAATTTCTGATATATTTTTAAATATATTTGTACTATTCATTTACAAGCAATTTAAATGTTTTGTGTTAGAAAAAAACTGACATCTTACAGCCTTTTGTTTCATAATGATTGTCAGACAACTTACATCCTTCAGTACGATAGTCAAACCACAGATCATTTTTACACAGTAGAGCTCCAGTGCCATAATTGTCCTCTTTGACTTTTCCTTCATCTATTTACGAGACGCCACAACACTATTTGCACCAGCACTTGCACTTTGTTTTGGAGATGAGGAGCGGAGCGGAGGGACTTCATTCCCCAAGAGGTAAGCGGCCCAAGTGCTGAGGCACGCCAGACACGACACCAACGCGCCAGGAGGCGCACTTAAGACCGCCGTTTCTCCCGCAGTGCGGGACACTACAACTGTATTTGCACCAGCACTTGCACTTTATTTTAGAGGAGAAGAGCGGAGGGGGGATTTCATTCCTCAAGAGGCAACGCGGCCCAAGTGCTGACGCACGCCAGAGACGACACCAATGCGCCAGGAGGCGCACTTAATGCCGCTGGTTCTCCCGCAGTGCGGGACGCCACAACGCATTTTGCACTTTCAGTTTGTTTAGGAGGTGAAGAGCGGAGTGGGGGGACTTCATTCACCAAGAGGCAACGCAACCCGAGTGCTGACGCACGCCTTGGATGACACCAACACGCCAGGAGATGCACTTAAGGCTGCTGGTTCTCCAGCGCAGGACGCGCGCAAGTGTGCCCAGGCCAAGGGCGGGCCCGTTTGCGCCTGTCAGAGACTGGAGGAGGCAGGGCAGGGCCACCCATCTTGGTTCTCTGCGAGGGCGCCATCAGAAAACACCTACGAGTGTATGTTGCCATGTACTTGCCTCGTGTGCATCCCCTGATGTCCAGCTGAGTTTTCAATGTGATGGATTGACGTGTGCATCTGTTGGGTTTTTGTTGTGAATGTATGCAGTGTTTGGCCTGTGCTGGCTCTTTCAGCTGACAGATGCTATGTTCTATTTGCATGACATTGTGTGTGAGTTGTTTGTGCATTGTGATACATTCAGATGTGTGTTGCAGGTGTAGTGTGTATTACTTGTGTGTCTGTCATATGCAGCAAGGTGGATTCTTGTTCCTGAGCTTGTTTTGAGTGCACATTAGTGGTTTGTCCTCCTATTTTTGACCTGTCACTTGTCAGGATTGTGCCTGTGCATGCATGTGTTACATTATGACACTATGTTGACTTGATAGGTGGTGTGGTATGTCTGTCTGTGTTAGCTTAATGTCCCTTTGATCCCAGTTTGTGTCCATGATTGTTTTGCGATGATGCACTTCTTGTTTGTGTTGGGGTATGGTGTCTGTGCATTGGTCCTGAGTGACAATGTTGTGTGCTCCTGTTCTGCCCTTCCACTGTTTGGCTGGCCATATGTCGGCTTGTTGTACTTCTGTGTATGTTGTTTGTGTTTGGCTATTGTTTCTGTGCCAGCATTGGTTCAGGCATCCCTGAGTGTGTGTGTGAAGTTTTTTGGATGCACCCCAGGGAGTGTGATTGTTTGTCAGTGTACTCACAGAACATTATTTGCACCATTCTGTGTGTTTGACACTGGTGTTGAGTAGTGCAGGTATGAGGTGAGTGGTGGGCGGAGAAGGGGTATGTGCGAATGATCCAACTTGTGTTTGACAGTCAGGGAGTGTAGTGTGACAATGAGCCATGTGTGTTGTGCTGATGACCTACACATGTCAAGTAAGTTGAGACAGATGTGTGGCTGATCACTGTTTGACTTCAGACACTTTCTATCATCCCTGTGCCTGTGCATGGCTTGCCTTACTATCTTCCCGAGTTGTTGCACAGAGTTGACTGTGCTTTAATTGCACTCACTGTGCCAGCCATGTCTGATTTGATGGCCCAAGGGTGTTGTGATGTGTTTCTTCCCTTGCATGTGATTTACACATGCTTTGTGGCTTGCTCATTGGCTTTCCAGCACTGTCCACCTCACATTTAGCTATCCCATTTATTGTCCCCCATTGCTGCTGACATCTGGTATGTGTATGTGGCTGTGTGTCAGTGTGGGGTGTATCTGGGTGACTTGACAGGCAGTGTGTACAGTTAAGTGGTTGTTTATATTCAGTGTGATTGTTAATTTTGTGATTGGACTCATTTTGCTTGACATGAGTGGAGGGTAGGTGTGGAGGGAGTGTTGCCCTGCCCCTGAGCTTCTGTGCAGGGTGCTCCTCTTCACCCCACCTTCTGAGACAGGTTCCCTGGTTGTTTGGTGTGTGTGGTGCAGGGTCTGGGTAGTGGATCAGGTTCAGCACCGGAAAACATGTAAAGCTGGATCCATTGCTGTCGGGACCAAGTGGAGGGGACCGGAAGTCTGGTTTGGCGCTCCGCTGTCGTGCTTCCGCCGTCTCCGGTTGGGTGGTTTCTCTGCTGCGGTGTGACGGGCTCTTTAGGGCATCCTGATTTGTACGGGGGTCCGGACGTCATTCTGCACAACAGTGGGTCTCTATTGGCTTCTACCTCTGCTGTGGCAGGTGCATTTTTATGGCGGTTCATGTCGCACCCCGGCGGACGGGAAATGGGCTATGTTTGGCCATTGTAATATGATGGACGTGAGGACCGCTGCTGGCGTGGAAAAATGACATTTTCCGCCTCCGCCAGCACCGCAGAGGTGCATCCACCAGCCATAATAATGAGCCCCCTTGTGTGCAGCTGTTAAATCTCTAAAGCTATTTATGAGAAATAACCTAGAAAGTATTAACACACAATGAATGCCCCCTGCTGTACTGGTATGGAAGCTGCTGCTACTTATTTGCGCTCCCCCCGTTGCCAGCCCCCTCCCCGTTCCTCCCCCCTCTCCACTCCCTCCCCCACCTGGGCCGGGCTGCCTGCATTCCCCCCCCCCCCCCCCCCCCGACTGCTGGGAATACCACAACATGCATTAGATATTCCGCGTAAGCGATAACACAGCACACATGGTCAGCCTCTCTTTTAGTTTCTTTGCATCTGTTTTCTTTTTGTTTCATGACGTTATGGTTTATTGTGTTCTTGTTTAACAGTTCTGAACCAGCAAGTAAAATGTTTTGAATATTGAATTGCGTGCACACACCCCTTTTGGGCCTGTCCCACTGGTCGGATGAATAGATTCAGTTGTATTAATGCTATGGCCTGGTGAATAGTTGTTTGACTTTTTCAAGGAACATGACCGAGAATGTGCCTTTCGTAGAGAAACCACTGGCCTGAGCTATATATGTTTAGGTGAATTGTGATGCTATGTATGCGTCGCACCTCCCCTGTTTCAAATGTACTCTCAAACCAACTGGCATCGTTGATAATGTGGCATTGATTCAATCTGTATGCTGTTCTCCTTATTATCTTTATGTGACCGCACCTCCTTTTGGGTTAACTGTTTCTTCTTTTTCTCAGCATATGTGCCTTCAGCCATGCACCTGATCAGTGACTGTTGAACGGCAAGTAAAGACATTGTAGCGAACTGTTGGTGTCAACACATGTAATATTGTGCAGTCACAAGTCTTTTTCTCCTGTTTTCGTTTGTGATACAGTCACAATGTAAGTTTAATGCTATGTTATACAATATAAATTAAAAATGCAATAAAAGATATTCAAACAAAAAAACGCACGATTAATAGAAATTAAAGCTAAATGCTCAATTTGCCTGGACAAATTGAACTCCCTACTGTCAAGTGAGTCCACTGGGAAGGAGATGGCCAGCAGTAATTTAACTGTAACTAACCCAGAGAGGCAATTAAATCCCTCACACACATACACCTCACAATATACGACATCACAGGATCCAATAAGTATATTAGCAAAAGAAGGGATCATTCCTGTTAGATTGTTGCCTCCTCATGCTAATATAACTCCAGCAGATTCTCCGTCACTGCAGCAAACTGAGTTCCTATATCTTCTACCTGCTGCCACCCCATATGTAATAGTGCTTTCAAATGTCCCACCTTTAAATCATAAGACCATAGAATCTTGGACCTCTCTTGGAAAGAAGTCTCTAAACTGGTTGGGGGTAAGATCAGGACTGACTGAACATCTATTTGCTGATTTAAAGATGGCTAGACAAATTAAATGGGTGAGCAGATATTAGAGAAATCTCTACCAGGAGTTTGTATAGTTCTGTCTTTTAAAACACCTAAACCTGTGAGACTGTGTTAAATAGAACTAGGCCTATCCATATCACTTTAAACATGATCACTGCTACTTCTACCAACTCATTCACCGGCCTATACCACTAAGGGCCAGATGTAGGAAGGCTATTACCGGTCGGTAACGGTCGAAATCGGCCGTTACCGTCAGGTGATAGGTTTTTCCTATGTAGGTGGTAAATTTACCGATTCGGTAAAAAACGAATCGGTATTTACCGATTCGGTATTTACAGAATCGGTAAATGACATGTAGGAAGCACTTCAAAGAGTGCTTCTGTGCTTTAAGGATTCGTTATTTACCACCAACTATTAGTTGATGGTAAATAACGAATACCTCTGTAAATGCAAATCTGTGCACTTACACCTGTGCCATGTGACAGACATACATGCCCTTAGGGCATGTATGTGTGCCACATGTGAACACAAGCACTATTCAGGGGTGCAACAGGGTGTCAAGTGACACCCTGCCACCCTTGACTCTTTCCCTATTTTACCGAATCGATAATTACCGATTCGGTAATTGACATTCATTCCTATGGGCCTCCAGGCCCATAGGAATGAATGGCAAATACCAAATCAGTAATTAACGATTCGATAAATACCGAATCTTAACGATTCTGTATTTTTTACCGAATTATTATCTACATAGCATTTACCGATTTGAAAATACAGAATCGGTAAAATTTGGTATTTTCGAATCGGTAAATGTCAATTACCTACATCTAGCCCTAAGTATCCAGCTACCTCCTATTCATTGGCCCTATAATGTTCCAACCTTTAACAGATTTCAGGGACTTGAAAATCTAGAGCATATCGATTGACCACCAGTGATTAGGGAAATGAGCGGAGCCACCTGGAGACAAAAAGCACTATATCGTTTTAGGAAGGGGTGGGGCTCTCCCAATTAACGTATTGGTTTTGTGTTCTGGAACGTGGCAGGGCTCAGGAATAAAATTAATCAAGAATGGTTAGATTTTGTAGTAATTTATCATTTTATATGTCTGCAGGAGACCTGGTTGGTGGAACCTGTACATATGAACGGTTTTAGAACATTCTTTGTCCCTGCTGTTCCGGTGAATCATGGTAGATCTAAAGGTGGCTTATGTATCTTCGCCTCCAATGGTTTACCTTCTGTTAAATCAATTACAGAATTAACTAACCTCTACTACCAAGTGATTATATGTGAAGGGTCAGGTCTGGCCGGATGGTAGTGGTACAACAGCTCCCAAAATGGTGTCCCATTTGAATGATTTATATGAGTACTTGGAAAAATTGGACAATGGTCACAAGAAAAATCTATCGATTGTGTGGGGTGATTTTAATATCCAACTGTGCAGTTCTCTGATTGAGAAAGTATGCAGTATGCATAGTTTAGATGGTACAAGTAAATCAAATTTTTCTCTTAACAGTTATGAAGACAAGTTAAATTAACTCATTTATAGGCTAGATTTATCCTTTTCAAATGAAATGTCAGTACCATAAGCTCCTTTAAATGTAATTATAATAGGTCTAGTAATTCCAGTCCTATTGATTATGTTTTAACTTCTAACAATTTGAGCCCACGTTTCCCATTTTAAAACGCACTCCATCCCATTAAGCGACCACTACCCACAATCTGTTCAAATTACAAAGACTTTACTAATTGAAGATAATAATGTCCCGGTCAAGGCTTTTAGCGGTGACATAGAATTAGCCACCATTAACGGTTTCTCACTATGATGGCACAAGATCACCCCAAGAGGGTTTCCTTGGAAAATTAATTTGAGATGCAGGGGAAGCCTTAGAGACATGCCTAATAATTAAGGCTCCCTGTATTCCTCTTTTAAGGATTTTTACAGATACAGACAGAAAACAATGTGTTTTCTGTCTGCATTTATTTTTAAAAGTGGATAAATACAGAAAACCGTGCTGCTTTTAAGTGACTCTCCGTGCTGTCTTTCATGAATTATAGCCCAACAGATGGACAGCATGGGAAATTAAAAAACAGGATGACATTTCTTTAAATAATGGCATGTGTCAATATACATTTGTGCTATAATGCTATTATTTACCAGTGGATGTATTGTTATATAATATTTGGCAGCTTAAATAGCTAAAACACGACAGGCATCAAAGTAGGAGTACGCGTCTATCAATTAAATAAATGTGGATATGTTTACTTTTATAACTTCATTAATACCCAAAACACAAGATAAATATGGATAAATACAGATAAAATGGCCCAAAAGAAATATGGATAAATACAGACGGAAATGAAAAAAAATACCATAAAACCGTGAGCCCTAATGATAATGCACACCCAAAACAGATCACAAACTCTTTCATGGTTATTAATAAGACTGTGAAAGAGAATCTGAAATCGGTACCAAAAATTAATAAGACTGGTGTGATACATAATGTACCAAGGCAAATAAGAGGTTCAAAGAGGCACTTCAGAGAAACCTCAGGAGCAGAGATGAGGTTATGCAGTATAGACCCAACTACAGGCAGCCTCTGAAACAGCAGAAAACAAGGCTAAGAGAAGAGGCTTGGGTAACATTGTGTGAAGCAAGTAGTATGAATGATAATAATACATTCTTGAGGATAGTAAATTCTACCCCATTGAGATTGCGGTGGAAATCCCTGAGAATGCTTGGATCAAACATTTCTCTGCCATTTATGCAGCACAGTCCCCTAAATCTAACCCCAACGATGGCAATATAGATTTTGAACAATCACCTAGTATTGCCCCATTTACCTTTGATGAGGTGATCGAGCCTATAACCTGTAGCAAAGAGGGTAAAGCACCAAGCCCAATGCCTTTCCGGTGGACATGTACAAAGCTAATACCCTGTTGTGAGGATCCATCTTAACAATTGTTTTAAAAGCCTGCTATTTGACAAAATTCCTTCCAACATAGGCGGAACCTACAATAGTACCCATTTATATAAAAAAAGGGGATCCTGCCTGTTACAGGCCGTACTCGCTGCTCGACTCGTTAGTAAAAATAGTTGACAGAATAATCCTGACTACAAGAGTGGGCTGAATCTAAGGGTCTGCTAACTGATCTACAATATGGGTTTCGTACTGGGATGGGGACCATCGAACAGAGTCTTAATTTGAGCATCATGATAGGGAAATACACGAAGATCAAAAGCAGTAACTTTTATCTGGTTTTTGTAGATCTTTCTTCTGCCTTTGACTGTGTTAACCATTCAAAGCTCTGGCGATCATGAGTGAGATGGGCGTGGACCCCCGATAATCTCGTTTTTGAGGGATTTATATTCAATACCAAGGCTAGGATTAGATATGGAATCTATGGCGAATGCACTCAGCCGTTCAACATAGAAAGAGGGGTGAGACAGGGCTGTGTCCTTGCACCTTTCTTATTTTCATTTAACATCAATAATGTGGGCACTGCCATGACATTACAACCGAAATATCTGGCTCAGGTGGGACATCGCCCTGCTGACAATGCTGTTCTGATAGCATGCACTCCAATCTCCATGCAGCTGGTTCTTAATAACTTTGTAAATTATATGCAGGATCTCGACCTACACCTGAATCAGTCCAAGACATTTATAATGAAGTGAGGGAGGAAATCAGGTAATTTCCAAGCAATGAGAATCCAGGATTCTACCATTGAATATACCAAGACCTTCTCCAATCTTGGTGGATTATTTGACAAAGATGGCACTTGGAGTCAAGCCATTAAAACAAGGTCGCTGCTCTTTAGAAGCTCCTGCATGGCCCTACGTAAATTTGCCTTAAGATTGGTGTTAGAAAAATTACCACCAACTTGAAGTTGGTGGTAATTTGCGATTCCTTCAGCATAAAATCGCACAACTTGGGTGCTACCTACATTGCACTCAAGGAATCGCAATTTGGGATTCCTTAAATTCATTCGCAAAATAAGGAATCGCAAATTTTGCGATTCCTTATTTTGTGTGTGGGTTTTTCTGTGCTACATAGCACACTGCCCGAATTGCGATCGCAAACGCAGAAATTATGTGAATTTCTACATTTGCGATCGCAATTGGGCTACCTACACATGGCCCTAACTCTCCTAAAATAACCCATGCAAATTGGCCGTACTCGCTATCAGGACATGCAACACACCTGGGCATGTCCTACCTTTCAGATACACTGCACCCGACCCTCAGGACTACCGTGGACCTACCTTAGGGGTGGCTAATATGTAAGAAAAGGGAAGGTGAGGGACAGGCAAGTATGCGCACTGGCCTAGTCGACATGGCAGTGACAAACTGAGTTATCTTTTCAGGGCTACTTACTTGGGTGGCACAATCAGTGCTGCAGGCCCACTAGTAGCATTTGATTCACAGGCCCTGGCACACTCAGTGCACTTTACTTGGGACTAACAAGTAAATCAAATATCCAATCATTGAAACACCAATCCATAACACAATTTACCACAGGAGCACTTGCACTTTACCACTGATCAGCAGTGAGAAAAGTGTGCAGAAACACTACGCCAGCAAAAGTAGAGTCAAAACCGGGAGGTCAGAAAGCCAAAACTCAGGGAAAACACCACAAAAGATGCCAAGTCTAACGATTAGGTACTAATCCGCCGCGGGCAATGCTCACCATTTACAAGGCAAAATGTGTCAGCAAAGCAGTATATGGGCAGGCATATGGGGTCATTTAAACTGTACTGCAATACAACTAGTGGAGAATGATTTCTTTAGATATCTACTTGCTACTCCCAAATCTGCCTCAATTTTTGTCTGTCACGCAGAGTTGAAAGTATTGTTTCTAGCGGATCTATAAGACCAAACCGATCCTGCTCTGGCATAAGATATGGTTGTCAGAGTATACTGCTTTAAATCAACTTGTCATCAGGGATTGTTTAAATTCTCCGTGCACGGTGCAGCACGACTTGTGCTGGCTCTTCCTCTGACTGCTTTGATCACTACTGCAATAACTAGTGGTTCACCTCCGGATGGAGGAAGCATAGAAAACAAACCCAAGGATGATGCTGTCACGTTTTTAAAGCAGGGGGGAGAACCAAGATATACCGCCTTTCCGACTTGTGTATGTAAATGAGGGGTTTTTATTGGTATATTACACAAACTTTGCAAACCCTGATTACTCAGGTCAAGTGATCCATTCTTGTTTATTTTGATTACTAATGTAAGGAAGCTGAATGGATCACAATTCCTTCTTTCTCCCTCTTTTTGATTTGATAGAATGTATACGCATATTAAACAACATTGAGTGAGGCAGAATGTACTATTTCTGAGCTGTTACTCAAAAATCATTATCTATTGTACAACCCACTATTTCCCATTTCTTTTTCTCATCTTCGGGAGATTCAATTTGAAGGGCTTTTAGCTCACTTACTGGTTGAACTGTACTTAATAGGAAAGAATTTACATTTACATTTGAAGTTTTACATGGCTCTTGTTCATTTGAATTGATTGTAACAGATTTGAGAGCATGATATTTTTCTACTTCATCTGTGTAGTGATTTCCATCAGTGGATGATCAATGGGCAGACCATTTTATTGCATAAATCTCTTTAGGTTGCTGGAATGCTCTCAGCAACTCCAAAATGTATGCCCCGTTACGAATAGGAGTACTAGAAGATGTCATTAATCACCTTTGTGACCACAATTGTCTGAAATCGTGGACAACGCCAGAACCACTCTAGCTGTAGGAGTAGATTGTAACACTCAATCCATCAGATAAGCAGCATGCTCTTTGTAGTGCAGTTTTTTTGCTTCTTGTGTTGAAGTTACGTCACACAAGTACGATGCTTCCAAAATATTTGATATGGTGCAGACCGCATATGATGCTCTCAATGTTCCATAATGCTATCTCAGACAAGAACCATCCACATCTATAATCTGATCAGCCTGTTCAAGTGGAACATCTAGTATGTCTAATTTTGGCTTGGTGCACAATTTAGTCAATCAATACAATCATGATTGCACCCATCATCATTATCCCTGTCTGCAATTGCCAAAAGCGTTGCAGAAGCCAGGGTATTGCCTCTTCTGATTTAAATATTGTTAGCTGCCAAAACAGTTTGTTCATATTTAGTTGGATATCTGCTGAGTGTACGTACAAATCAGCAATATCTCAATTGCATGAGGGATTAACACAATAAGTTTGTACCCAATACAATCCCTTTACTTTGCTGAATTGCAAGATAAACTGCTGCTTCCAATTTTAGACACCCAGGAAGAGTGGCAGCAATTGAATCTATTGATGTAGAAAAGTATGCCACAGGCATTTTAATTTCTCCATGTTTGTATGTGAGAAAAGCCAATGCAGACCCCTCTCTCTCAGGACAGAACAGGTAAAAATCTCTTCTATGATTTGGCATTCCTAGAGCGAGTGCACTACAGAATTTGTCTGAGGTCAAGGAAGGCACTTATGCATTCATCATCAAATGGGGCCAGAGCAGTAAGACTCTGTAAAAGCTTTGTAATGAGGGAAAAGTTTGGACTCAAATGTCAACAGTTGCCAACCATTTCTGAAATAATTCTCACTTCTTTTTTCCGAGGATTGCAGAAACGCATTCTTTAGACACTTTTCTCGCCCCTTTTTCAATGTGGCAGTCCAAATAAATACCTTCTTTCATTCAGTACTGTATTGTTTGTGTGAGACACCTTATGACTATTGTCAGTTAAATGGTTTTAGAGCACAATTGTATCCGACTTTCAATCTTCTTTTGTCTTAGACATGACCATCAGGTCATCAATATACTGCACCAGTACTGAATTACAGGGTTGCTGCAGATTTTTGAAATCTTTTTTAAGAAGTTGACTAAAGATTGAGGGGCTTTCCATATACCCTCCTTGGATATGATACCACATGAGAACTTTATCTGAATGCAAATAGATATTGACTAACTTCATGAAGAGGACTGGGAAGCAATGCTTGGCACATAGTCAGTGAGTGTGTACCATTCCGCATCCATAGGAACTGGAAACAAAATCAAAGTAGGATCCATTACCAAAGGACAACATGGGCTTACAGTTTTATAAAATTTTCTCTGGTCTTTGACTACACTCCATTTCTAAGTTCTTTTAAAACAAAAATCTCCATCACATGAGAGTTACTGGAATTACCTCAAACTTCTCTTAAAAATGCCCTGTTCTTTCATTTTCTTGATTACGGATTTAATTCCTTCCTCTGTTTCCCGTGCAAGCTTAGTTCAAGGGCAAACTGCATTTTGGTTTCACTGAAATGTTCACTGGCTTTGTGATTTTAATCAACGCTATCTCTTTACCTGTTTGAGTCAATACCTCCTCTTTCACTGTGTATCTTAAATGGGGAAGCAAATAATTTGTTTGTGAGACCTGGGAACAAATGAACTTTTGACTCTTGTGACTTTATTTTAAACCCAGAATCTTCATCCTGCTTTTGAATTGCCACTGCATCTGGCGTGCGGTAAAACACACAAATAATTTTGCATAGAAGATCTGTACCTAATAAGTTGCTTAATTAGTTTACGGGAGTAGTATCACAAATTATGTATTCCTGATCATTGAGCGAGTGGGCTCATTTTGACAGGAATATTTGCTGAGACCTGATAAGTTATTTTTGTATTACTGATACCAACAACTTTGGTTTGTTTTCCCAAAAGGGGTAGGCTTGGAACCTCCAAAGGATGAGCCATGGAGCAGGTCCAGTAGCACCTGCATCGATCAGAAATTATACTGGATGGCTATTTACCCACCATATACATTTGGGCCATTCTGGCTTACCTCTAGGACTGCACCAAGCAGGTAATACCACTCTCCCTCCTCAAGCACCATCATTGAAAATTAAACGCAGTTCTGAAAACTGTGGAAATCATTATTAATCATTGCAGGACTTTGCTAGAAGACAGGCATTTTGTTTCTCATGTTTTGTTGCATCACTGGAACTGCAGGCCTATTCACAATGAATTACCACTGGTTTTACATGTTTTGCAAAACAGCCCTGTGGCTGGGTGAAATATCCCAGTTGGCTGCATATGGTGTGAATGGTACTGAATCAGGGGAACAAAATCATGTATAATTTAAAAAAAATAGGGTTGGGGTGTATCAGGGAGGAGCCAGGGTCTATAATAAATCCAATGGCCACCCTTCTTAAAAAAAGGTTCAGGGAGTATATAGACTCACAAAGTCTAGAAGGTAATGCACATGGCACTTTAACCTTTAGTTTTTTAAACATTAAAGGATGGTTTGGTCTCGAAATGTTTATGAATGGCATTGAACCCCCCCAGGCAAGAGCCCTGTACATTCAATTTAGATACAGAGCGCTCCCCTTAAATTCCAGAAGAAGCGCCTGGGAAAATGCGTCTTTGACATCACAGTGCCCTACATGTCATACTTCTTCTGAAACCCTTGCTCATTTTCTTTTCTTTTGCCCCTCTTAAGTTGATCCTCGGAAAACCTGGATAATTCCTGTCTGCCGTTTATTATCTTTTACACCCCCCCCCCCAGTGAAGCTTTACGTATTTTTAGGTTAGACTCCACACGGTGGCTTGTATTTGCAATTTCGAGATTTTTGCTAGTTGCCTGATGGAAGAGTTCAAAGATGATTAAAATTGCTTCTGTGAACTTGACTTGATAACATTTACCAATCTGGCCCCAGGGGAATAATGTATTTTATACTTTTTTAGATGCTGTGATAGCTTGTTTTAAAATGCGTTTTTCTTATGAAATACGGAGCTGTAATTTTAACAGTTTTTATGTATGTGAATTTTTCTTTTAAGATGTAATTTATCATATTTTTTGATTGAATAAAGAAATATACTACATTTATCATTTGTTCTGGAATATGTCTGCATTCTTGTTTCCAGTGTCCAAAGCACCTGCAGTAACGGGAAAGGGAACCTTTTTTAGGTCTCGGCTAAAAGACGCGCGTAAGCGCGTCTCCGCCGAGATCTTATGTCAGGGACTATGCTTCCCAGGAGACAGCCTTGGTCACGCGCATTGCCTCTTCAAGGAGGCGATTTCCGCTGGCCACGCGCTCGCGAACGCGCTCAGCTGCTGTCTCCTGGGAAGCAGCTACACCACACGCGCATGCGCAGAAACAGCGACAGACACACACGAGCGCTCATGCACGCACGCACCCACACATACAGCGAACCCACCCCCCGGCGTCGCATGCATACACACACACACACACGTGCACCGAGCATCCCCCCCACCCCTCCGTTGTCGCACCCCTCCCCTCCGCCGTCGCACCCCGCCCCCCACCCCTCCGCCGTCGCGCACACACACACGCAGACATACAGGCATTCTCTCTCCCCCCCCCCCCGCCCCCGCCCCGCTCCGCTCACCGGTCAAAGGCCCTCCGGACACGCAGACATACAGGCATTCTCTCCCCCCCCCACCCCCCCCCCGCTCCGCTCACGCTCACTGGTCAAAGGCCCTCCGACCGCGGGGCTCTCCCTCGGTGCTCCTCCAGGCACTCCGTGGGCGCGGGCTTCACAAAACGGAAGTCCCGCCCCACGATAGGTTTCGTTTTCTCAGTCCCGCCCCACGTTAGGTTTCGCTTGCAGCTCGTTGGGTATAAAAGCTTGTCGATCCAAGTGTGTGTGTATTGCATATGTTATCCCTTTTTACAACAAACCTTGACCTCACCAGAGATTCGTAATTGTCCAAACATTCCTCTATCTTGGTTAGTTTTTGTGTAATAGGAGATAGCAAGGTAGTTAAAATACTCTCAAATGTCTTCCACTGTTCTAAATCACAGTTCGAGTTAATACCATTTCCCGCTGCATAATTGGTATCACCATCAACCAAATCGGCATTAATTATAGGACTGCCCTCCTCGGGTGAGACACTGTCACGGGTTTTGTTCGACCTTGCCACTTTTGCTCTACAAGGCTCTACAAGGCCTTTGTGGTCCTCCTCCCCGCTTCCTTTTTACTGCCGGTTCCAGAGTTAATCATTTGGTAGAGGTTTTTTTATTTGGGGATGTGGCAGATGCACGTGTAGAGACGCTGGCTGTAATGTTACTTTGGGTCAGTGGCGATTTTGGGGAATCCTCTAGTGTTCCAAGGGGATATGGAACTTCAACGCCAACCTCAATATTAGTCGATGGTATAATAATGATTACATCTTGATGAGCTGGCGAGCGAGCTGTAGCTATAGTCCCTAGGGAAGATCTCCTATTTAATAACTGGACCAGAGACAACAGATGCTCGGTACAGAGGTCCCCTAAGAATAAACTGATCAAGCGTCCCCACCACGCTGCCACCATGAGAAGTACCTAGGTATTTCCTTTCCTGTTTGCTCATCTTTAATAACTTAAGTGAACTTAAGCCAACTGGTAATGCAGAGTAGTGAGTAGTGAGTGCAGAGTGGTAATGCAGAGTAGTGAGTGCAGAGTAGTGAGTGCAGAGTAGTGAGTGCAGAGCAGTGAGACCAGAGCAGTGAGTGCAGAGCAGTGAGTGTAGAGTAGTGAGTGCAGAGTAGTGAGTGCAGAGTAGTGAGTGCAGAGTAGTGAGTGCAGAGTAGTGAGTGCAGAGTAGTGAGTGCAGAGTAGTGAGTGCAGAGTAGTGAGTGCAGAGTGGTAATGCAGAGTAGTGAGTGCAGAGTAGTGAGTGCAGAGTAGTGAGTGCAGAGTAGTGAGTGCAGAGTAGTGAGTGCAGAGTGCAGAGTAGTGAGTGCAGAGTGCAGAGTAGTGAGTGCAGAGTAGTGAGTGCAGAGTGCAGAGTAGTGAGTGCAGAGTAGTGAGTGCAGAGTAGTGAGTGCAGAGTAGTGAGTGCAGAGTAGTGAGTGCAGAGTAGTGAGTGCAGAGTGCAGAGTAGTGAGTGCAGAGTGCAGAGTAGTGAGTGCAGAGTAGTGAGTGCAGAGTAGTGAGTGCAGAGTAGTGAGTGCAGAGTAGTGAGTGCAGAGTAGTGAGTGCAGAGTAGTGAGTGCAGAGTAGTGAGTGCAGAGTAGTGAGTGCAGAGTAGTGAGTGCAGAGTAGTGCGTGCAGAGTGCAGAGTAGTGCGTGCAGAGTAGTGCGTGCAGAGTGCAGAGTAGTGCGTGCAGAGTAGTGCGTGCAGAGTAGTGAGTGCAGAGTAGTGAGTGCAGAGTAGTGAGTGCAGAGTAGTGAGTGCAGAGTAGTGAGTGCAGAGTGCAGAGTAGTGAGTGCAGAGTGCAGAGTAGTGAGTGCAGAGTGCAGAGTAGTGAGTGCAGAGTGCAGAGTAGTGAGTGCAGAGTGCAGAGTAGTGAGTGCAGAGTGCAGAGTAGTGAGTGCAGAGTAGTGAGTGCAGAGTAGTGAGTGCAGAGTAGTGAGTGCAGAGTAGTGAGTGCAGAGTAGTGAGTGCAGAGTAGTGAGTGCAGAGTAGTGAGTGCAGAGTAGTGAGTGCAGAGTGGTAATGCAGAGTAGTGAGTGCAGAGTAGTGAGTGCAGAGTAGTGAGTGCAGAGTAGTGAGTGCAGAGTAGTGAGTGCAGAGTAGTGAGTGCAGAGTAGTGAGTGCAGAGTAGTGAGTGCAGAGTAGTGAGTGCAGAGTAGTGAGTGCAGAGTAGTGAGTGCAGAGTAGTGAGTGCAGAGTAGTGAGTGCAGAGTAGTGAGTGCAGAGTGCAGAGTAGTGAGTGCAGAGTAGTGAGTGCAGAGTAGTGAGTGCAGAGTAGTGAGTGCAGAGTAGTGAGTGCAGAGTAGTGAGTGCAGAGTAGTGAGTGCAGAGTAGTGAGTGCAGAGTAGTGAGTGCAGAGTAGTGAGTGCAGAGTAGTGAGTGCAGAGTAGTGAGTGCAGAGTAGTGAGTGTGCAGAGTAGTGAGTGTGCAGAGTAGTGAGTGTGCAGAGTAGTGAGTGTGCAGAGTAGTGAGTGTGCAGAGCAGTGAGTGCAGGTGCAGAGTGGTGTGTATTGGCAATGTAAATGACAATGCCATTTATTTAAGATTTAAAGAAAAAAAAGAAATGTCATGAGCAATGCCAATTGCTCTACCTTTAATGATGCCGAGACCATTGCATTGCAAATGCTTGTTTCAACATGTTAATGTTTGCATTCATTCCATTTTATTATTCACAAAGCCTCTAATTCTACCCTGAGGAACAATATTCAGCACACGATTTTCTTGCACGCTTACTCCATGCGTATTCATGTTTGCATTGTGAACAGAACCAGAATCATGCCCTGTGTAATGCTACGCGCGCTGATTACATAAATAATAACATTGCGCTAATCAAAACAACCCTAAAACCTTGTTTAAGGTGCTACAAGAACTGTCTGGTGCTACGCACCAACCCGAGCCTCCAAAGTTAACTGAAACGCAATGCGAAGATCTAGCGGTATTTTTTATAGATAACATTGATAAAATCTACTCTGAATTTGATACTAATGGAGAACAACTTGCTAAGACCAACAATACACTATCTGATTCTACTCCTTCTCCTGGTATGTTGGATAAAAATGATAGACCTGATAATATACTTGACAGTTGGCTACCTCTTGATATTATGTCTTTTAATCACATCCTAACTTGTATCAAATCAGGCTCCCCTAAGGATCCCTTTCAGATTTCTGTTCTTAAAAAATTGGATTTCCATATTCTTAAACTTATTATGGAACTTCTCAATGCCCCACTTCTCGAAGCAGTAGTGCCAGCTGCCTGGAAACATGCTATGATTCTTCCTTTGCTGAAGAGAGCAAATGCCAACCCGGAAGTTCTTTCCAACTTCCGTCCTAACTCGTTTCTCCCCGCATTTTCCAAAATCTTGGAAAAACATATCAACTGCCAATTGACTCAATTTGTGGACTCTCAAAACATTCTACATCCATCCCAATCTGGTTTTAGAACAGGTTTTTCCACCGAATCCACGCTTTTGGGAGTCACCAAATCTATACGCCAACGGTTTGATAAGGGAGACACAGTGGCCCTCATATTATTAGATTTGAGTGCTGCTTTTGACACTGTGTCCCATGTGACCCTTTTTCAAGTTTTACATTCTAAAGGCATTGTCGGCATTGCACTGAAATGGCTGGCGAGCTTTCTATCCAGCCGAACGTTTCAGGTTTTCTCCCCGGTGGCCAGCTCTAAATCCAATGCTTCCCCTTATGGAGTTCCCCAGGGCTCTATTCTAAGCCCTCTGCTCTTCAACATTTACATCAGCCCTCTGGCGACCCTAGCAGAAGAGGCTGGGCTAACCATATACTCTTACGCTGATGATACTCAGCTCATCTTTTCCTTATCAACTAAAGACACTTCCAAGGTATCCTCTCTTCAATCAGGTCTACAAGAAATTGCTGGATGGATGAACACTAACAAGCTAAAGTTGAATGGAGGACAAATGGAACTCTTGATTGTTGGTGGTAGCAAAACTCTCTGAGGCCCACAACATTGGCCTCTACAAATGGGTGCCCTTCCCCAACCTTCTCACTCTGTGCGCAACCTTGGCATTATTATAGATGATCAACTGTTTATGCGTCAACAAGCGGTTAAGGTTGCCTCAACCTTTGTAATTTTGAAGTGGCTACAAAAAATTCTATGGATGCTGCCACCATTGACACAAATAAACTGAGGTTCAAGCCCTGGTAATGACCAGATTGGACTACAGTAACGTTTTATATTTAGGTGCCAACAAGGAAGTGATCCGGAGGCTGCAAGCGGTCCAAAACTCTGCGGCCAGACTTCTTTGTCAGTTAACTCGCATGACCTCTATCACAGAGACCCTGCCGGACTTACACTGGCTTAGGATAGAAAATTGGTCCAAATTCAAAGCCCTCTGCTACATGCACAGAATTAACGCCGGCACTGCCCCTCGTTACCTTAGTACCTTAGTTCACCCGTACATTCCTTCTCGCCAGGCTAAGTTTATGGTCCCTAGGATCAAACTCACTCGAATGGGTGGTATTTCCTTTGCTTACTTGGCACAGTACTTATGGAATTCTCTTCCACTTCCACTTCGTTAGGAACACAATCATGCCAAATTCCAGAAAAGCACAAAACGTGGTTATTTAACCTCTGAGCTTGACTTGGGTATCTCTTCTCTCCCACATGGGGCTGTAGGCACCAGGAAACCTCCGGGTAGCTGTTGCGCCATATATAAATGTAAATATAAATAAATCAATAAATCAAAACCTGAATTCACTACCTAATTCTTGCTGCATCTCTGAAAATGCGCTATCCGCACCATAATTAGTTTTCCTTTAATTTCCTCTCTTTTACATCAAAGCGATCACTACAGTTCTTCAAATATTTGAATATTTCATCAAAACTCTTAGTCTGCCAGGACATCACACTCTGCTGTATATGAACACAAAGCTGTGGATGCAAACACATTCAAACACTGATACAAATCCACAAATGCTTTCTTTTGTCCAATCTTCAACTCCACTGTACTTTCTATAAATCTGCATTCGCCTCTTGTAACAGGTATGCACTTATTCTTTTGTCTCCTGAGTAGCCCTTGTGATTTTTGACAAGTTCCTTTTTTTCTCTGGAGCTTTCTGTTTTATGTGCGTAATCACTTCCTCATACATTGCCACAACAACTGTAGCCGGCAAATTAACTCCTTGGACGCTCATGACGAGCTCAGCTCGTCATGATGTACACCTCCATACACTCATGACGAGCTGAGCTCGTCATGAACAATGGGAATAAAGCAAAGCCAGCACAGGAGGAAAATAACACTAGCATCGATGGTGTTAAGAGGAGGCACTCTTTGAGGCTCTTCAAGTGGTCATGTTACAGCCACTTTGCACTCAGCCCATAAATTCTTGGGAACAATAATTTCAAACAACTTATTTAGATCTACCCAAAACACCTTTGAAACTATTTATTTGGATCCTCCCTTAGCTTTGAAAAGTTAGTCGTAAATGCAACCAGATCAGACCTCTGCCAAGGAACGCGCACATAATCACCTCCATGACATTTTCATAAAGAAAATCCCATCATAACCAATTAAAGTTTACTTAAACACGGTTTTGCTTCTTTTTCTGCTTCTATCTTTTCTTTCTTTGCTTTGCCTTTCCCAATTTTACTACATTTCTCTATAGGGGTTTAACAAGTTCTTAATGCTGTTTAATAGTTCTTTAATATGTGCATGTATAGGTAGCAAGCCAATTTCTTAAACTTCTTCATCACCTAAATCCATTCTATAGTTTATACACCTTTGTTTTCTATTATATAGATTTCTAGATTGATGTCATACTCTTCTGCCAGTTTTTCTCAGATAGCATATGAATCACACATACACCTAGCTGTTTCTTTGCTCAGGAATCTCAGTTCATCTATATTATATGTAGAACATTTTTAGGTCTCGCCTACGCAGCGTGCATGCGCTACTTAAGAGACCTTTAGCTGTCGTTCTGCTCTTTTTCGAAGCACATTCTCGTGCTAGTGGCAGCATGCTCCTTGCGGGAGCGAGCAGGAACACTCCACAAGTTCGAGTATGTGCTTCGAAAAAGAGCAGACTGCGCGCGCACCACTCCCGGGCGAGAAAACACATGCTGTTTTAAACGTTTTCAGAATCAGCCAGGTTTGAAAAATGTTTGCTGATCACTGCAGCCTTTAAACGACTTGCTATATTGTATACATAAACTTACCATATTAACAACTTGTACAGTTTACTTGATTTTGTTCCCTAAAACAAGCAGTTTCAGATTGCGTATGCATGACATGACTCCCACAGATACTATTGGTTTAAAAAAAAAAGTCTATCTGAGAAGTTGTACATAAACAACTGTGTACTACTAGAGAGACTAAAGTCTTAAAAACTCTCAAGTGTCTGTTCGCTGAGTAAATAGATCTCAATATGTTTGCAACACCATTAAGTGTCACATTATAAGCCCCGGTCTTTGGTGGGCTTTGCAGTGTAAGGGGGCACGACCTTTCCAAGTAAAACAATGATTGGCGATAAGACACCTCACTACAGTTCTCCATTCTGTTTTATAATATAATATAATAATGAAGTATCCTCAGAGTATTATGAGTAGCCAGAAATCGTTAAACTCCGCAAACATGTACGGGTTTTATATTCGAACCCTTCTCACAATGAAAGTTGAGCTTTAGAGTACTAACCCTAACTGCAAATGCCTTGCATTAATGGCTGACTCACTCTCACTGACATTCTCGCAGGCTCTCACTCTCTCACAGACTCTCACTCTCTCACACTCTCAATCACACTCTCACTCACACTGACTCTCTCACTGACACTGACTCACTCACACTGGCTCTCACTCTCACTGACTCACTGCCTCTCACTCTCCCTGACTCACGGTCTCCCACTCACACTGACTCTCACGCTCACTGACAGACTATCCCACTCCCACTTTCTCACTGACTGACTCTCCCACTCTCTCACTCACTCTCTCTCACTGACAGACTGTCACTGACAGACTCTCACTGACAGACTGACTTACTCACTCTCACTGACAGACTCTCACTGACTCACTCTCACTGACAGACTCTCCCACTGACTCATTCACTCTCACTGACAGACTCCCACTGATAGACTCTCACTGACAGACTCTCCCACTCTCTCTCACTCACTCACTGACTGACTCACTCTCACTCACACACTGACTGACTCACTCTCACTCACTGACTGACTCACTCTCAGTGACAGACTCTCACTGACTCTCCCCCTCTCTCAATGACTGACTCTCCCATTCTTTCTCACTTACTGACTGACTCATTCACTCTCACTGACAGACTCTCACTGACAGACTCTCACACTCTCTGTCACTCACTGACTGACTCTCCCACTCACTGACTGACTCTCCCACTCACTCACTCTCACTGACTGACTGACTGACTCAGTCTCACTCCCTCTCACTGACTCACTCTCACTGACTCACTCTCACTGACAGACACTCACTGACTCACTCTCATTGACAGACTCTCACTGACAGACTCTCACTCTCTCACTGACTGACTCTCCCACTCTCTCACTGACTGACCCACTTACTCTCACTGACTGACTTACTCACTCTCACTGACAGACTCTCACTGACAGTCTCTCTCACTGACTCTCCCATACTCTCTCACTGACTGACTGACTGGCTCACTCACTGACAGACTCCCTCTCACTGACTGACAGAATCTCTCGCACTGACTGACTGACTCACTCTCACGGACTCACTCTCACTGACTGACAGACTCTCACTGACTGAGTGACTCACTCTCACTCACTGACTGACTCACTCTCACTGACTGACTCACTCTCACTGACACACTCTCACTGGCAGACTCTCACTGATTCCCCCACTCTCTCTCACTGAGTGACTAACCTACTCACTCTCACTGACAGATTCTCACTGACACACTCTCCCACTCACTCTCACTCACTGGCTGACTCTCCCACTCACTCACTGACTGACTCTCCAACTCACTCTCACAGACTGACCAACTCACTCAGTCTCACTGACTGACTCACTCACTCTCACTGACTCACTCTCGCTGACAGACTTGCTCACTCTCACTGACTGACTCTCCCACTCTCACTGACTGACGGACTCACTCTCACTGACTGACTCTCCCACTCTCACTGACTGACTCATTCACTCACTCTCACTGACCAACTCTCACTGACTGACACGCTCTCACTGACAGACTCTCACTGACTGACAGACTCTCTCTCACTGACTGACTCACTCACTCTCACTGACTGACTAACTCACTGACTGACAGACTCACTCTCACTGACAGACTCTCTCTCAAACAGACAGACTCACTCTCTCTCTCACTGACAGACTCACTCTCTCTCACTGACTTGCAAACTCTGACAGACTGACAGACTCTCTCTCACTGACTGACCCACTCTCACTGACTAACAGACGCACTCTCACTGACTGACAGACTCACTCTCACTGACAGACTCTCCCACTCTCTCTCTCTCTCACTCTCTCACTGACTGACAGACACACTCTCACTGACAGACTCTCACTGTCAGACTCTCCCACTCTTTCACTGACTGGTTCACTCTCTCTCACTGGCTGACTCACTCACTCACTCACTCACTCACTCACTCACTCACTCACTCACTCACTCACTCGCTCACTCTCACTGACTCACTCACTCACTCTCATGGACTCACTCACTCTCACTGACAGACTCTCACTGATTCTTCCACTGACAGACTCTCACTGACAGACCCTCCCACTCTCTATCACTCACTGACTGACTCTCCTATTCACTGACTGACTCTCCCACTCACTCATTCTCACTGACTGACTGACTCACTCCATCTCACTCACTCTCGCTGACTCGCGCTCACTGACAGACTCTCACTGACAGACTCTAACTCTCTCACTGACTGACTCTCCCACTCTCTCACTGACTGACTCACTCTCACTGACAGACTCTCACTAACTCACTCTCACTAACTCACTCTCACTGACTCACTCTCACTGACAGACTCTCACTGACAGACTCTCACTCTCTCACTGACTCACTCTCCCACTGACTGACTGACCGACTTACTCTCACTGACTGACTGACTCACTCTCACTGACAGACTCTCACTGACTGGCAGACTCTCACTGACAGACTCTCCCACTCACTCTCACTGACTGACAGACTCACTCTCATTCACTGACTAACTCACTCTAACTGAGTAACTTACTCTCACTGACACACTCTCACTGACTTTCCCACTCTCTCTCACTGACTGACTGACCCACTCTCGCTCACCGACACTCTCTCACTGACAGATTCACTCACACATACAGACTCTCACTGACTCACTCTCACTGACTCACTCTCACTGACAGACTCTCACTGACAGACTCCCACTCTCTCTGACTGACTGACCCACTTACTCTCACTGACTGACTGACCGGGTCACTCTCACTCACTGACAGACTCTCACTGACTCGCTCCCTCTCTCACTGACTGAGTCTCTCACTCACTGAATGACTGACTCACGTGTAGGTCTGCTGGCGTTCTCATCTCGGGGCGTTATGGCGAGATGGTGATTTTGTGGTTTTCTCGGCTGTGTGGCGGTGAAATGAAGTAATTTCTGGCCTCTGTGGTGCTTCTACGCCGCTGCCTGCTCCGATGTGAGAGCATTCCTGATTATGGCATTTGTGCTTGTCTGTGCTCCCCTGATGGGGTTGGAGGTCGGAGCCCACGGCAGGCGAGAGGGGGAGAACGGAGAGAAGAGGGTGAGCGAGAGAAAAAATCCGCGGTTAATGCTGCGGTGGCGGCTGTAAAGTGATTGTAAGCACATATGTGCTCCCACAGCTATGTACCTTTTAACTACAATCGGGCGATAAATAGAAACTAATATCACTAAACCACCTTTGGCTCTACCTGGCCCAGCGCCATACGCCGGCAATTTGTAAGAGACAAACCCCTCAAAATTGTTATCTTCCCTGCACCATGTTTCTTGAAAACATAAAATATCATAGGTATTAATAAGATCCAGCCAACCTAGCACATTCCCCTTTTACTTCAACACGGCGATATTCCAGCTAGCAATTGTTATCCCTTTACCATTTCTTCCAATAGTATCTGATATCGTTGTTACATTATTACTATCTTCCTCCCTTTGAGTTCCACTATATAAGACCCCAAGGTCGTGGATCTGATCTAGGTTGTCCACCCGGTTCTGCTCATGGCCCGCATGATTTTCATTTGTCTCAGTTACTAAGGTATCTGTGATGTCACATGGGGGGCTCATGAATCTGGGGAAGGCAATCATTAGAGTCCAAGCTATTAAGAGCATGAAATCGGTTTTGCAATGGGATAACCAAGCCAGGTCGGTAAATAAATGGAAATTGCCTGGTACTATTGCTATCATTAGGGGGTGCTTTGATGAGGTGGCTATAAAAATAACCAAGTGGACGGGCACAGACAGTATTATCAGCAATTGGTAAGGATGCAGCTCTTAACAAAACAGTAGCTACATGTTGGGGTGTTTAAAATTAATAATAACACAATCACCCCTGCTATTCTTGGTGGAGTTTCCGATCCAGTTGTCCCTTCTAGTAGTTAATATTTGGTCGGAATAGGCAACTGGGAACCCACATTGCCTATGCAACCATGAAACTGTTTTGTTTTTTAGAGAGTCATGTGTTTCTTGCTGGGGTTGGGTTGTGCATGTATCTGTAGGCGGAGCATTAGTTAAGACGACCACATAAGGAGCACAATAAGGGGAAGGTTAATATGACGCCTTCTCTTCACTTCTGTCCACCCTTCTTTGCTCTCAGCTACTGAAGAAGCCTTATCTTCCTGACTGACTCTTGGTGGGCTATCTAGTAGGACTGTATCGTTAACACTATACCTCCCCTCAGAAGGAATTTTTACATCTTTGCTCACTCTTGGGCCCCTCTCGTTATTCTTATGTTTTCCACCCAAGGCAATGTGGGTATCCAAAAGGCCCCCTAATCTGGTTACTTCTGCAGAGATCAAATCTAATTTAGTCACCAAGGGTTTAATAATGCTTTCTAACTTGGCATCAATAAGGTTAACCAGGAGGTCTAATAGCTCAGTGTTCAGTTTAGCTGTACCTTCTTTCTCCGTAGCACACTTTTCGCCTACTATATTTTTTGGGGGGTTGCTACTCTTTTTTTATTCCGATTACCCCCACGTTTACTAGGTACTTTCCTACATGCTCACACTAATCTACGGGTCGGGGAAGCCTGGACTGGTGTGTTTGGTGTGTCGGAGGAGTCATCAGCCATCACAACCTGTTTGGATACAGCTACAACTGGTACCTCATTGTTTATAATATCCACACTTTCTGCTTCGCAACTATCATCTAATGCAGATACGCCTAAAGAAGTCGACAGAGTGGGGGGGCTACCACGGCCCAGTGATAATCGTCGGTCACTATTATTTTCTTGACGACTTTAACTAAATAATTATCCATTGTGGCAGGCACTGAGGGGTTTTTCACAGTTTTCTGTTTAAACATCGTAGAGCCGCCAGCAAAGCACACAATACTTATGTTAAAATCCAAAAGCTATCATGAAGGAAAAGCAATGAAGCAGAGATTTAAAACAAATATAACAAATCAGAGTCCTTAAGTCTTAAAAAGTTTAAATGTCTCACGAAAAATAGGGGAGTAGGAGGCCCAAGCTGCAACAGCCAGGGTTTGGGGCCCAGCCCAGCCTCGTCCTGCCCGTTCTCGGCGTCGCTCTCCTTTAGGCGCCTCCGGGCGCGGAAGTGGGCGTCGTCAGCCATCCCCCGACAAGCAGGGCATGCTGGGAGTTGTAGTCTCCCCTGTCTCCACACTCGGCGGCCGCGACAGATCTGCGGCGGTGGTGGAGGATAAGAGCGATGTGAACAGCCCCTGGTCAGCGTACCTGCAAGCAGTTCAGGCAAGTAATGGTAGTAAGCCCCTAACAGCGTGTGACAAAGTCTAAAAAGTGCCTCAAGAATGATAGCAAATTCGCTGACCGCCAAAGCATATGAACAATCTATAGTCCCAGAAGCAACATAATGTTTGCAGAGATTACGAAATCCTTTAACTCACCAGCTGCAGCAAATGTGACTTCAATCCAGTGCGGATACTTTGGTTATATGAGGACCAAGGACGTAATATTCTGCTGGTTAATTACTATAATAATATTTTTGACAGCTCAAGGGTAACCGTAGTACATGATCTGGCAAGTGCCATTGAAAATCTAATCTTAGAAGTAAATGTTTCTTTTGATTTCATATGGGTTGGTGACTTTAATACTCCATTATGTGAATTCTCAACACAAAAAGTCTGTGGGTTCACAAACAACGCCGGATTCGATGACTTGCATTTTGGTCATAACAGCTATGGTGAGGCATTAAACTCACTCATGGGCTGCTATGATCTGGAAATTCTGGGTTTTGCAAAAGATAAAAATGGTGAAACTATTCCTACCTTTAAGAACCAGCACACTAGTTCGGTCATCGACCTTGTGATTATCTCTTCTAACATTATTTCTAGTTGTGCTGTTCCTAGGATCGAAGAAACGTTTATAAGTGATCATAACTGTATCATCCTGGGTGGAGGTAGGGGAACTTCTGAAGGAAGTGACTGACAGGGAGGTGGAATTTGACATGGCGGCGTGCCTATTGCTCTGGTTCCCGCATACTAAGCACACCAGGGTGACAAGCAAATTCATAGATCTGGGCCTGATATTGGCACAGAGGGAAATATCATGGCATTGGAAGTCCAGGGGGGGACCCTCACTGCGTAGATGGAAGAATGAGCTGTTGCGGTGGTCTGACTGCAAGAGTGTGCTCCAGACGAAGCAAGCTGTGAAGTTGGGGAATGAGAAGGCATTGGATGCGGCGCGTGCATGGGAGTTAGTGGTACAGGCTTTGCGTGATTCTTTGGTAGAGGATGAGGATGGCGAGAACTAAGCCGCTGGACACCGCGGGGCGAACACAGAAGTATAGTACCACGCACTGTAGTGGACCCATCAAATTCGACAGAACGAGGCACACACCTTAGCAGTTGCCAGGGGAGGGGGGGTTTTGGGGGGGTTGGTTGTAGGGTGTTCGGGGAGGGCCGGAAGCCATTAGATGGTCTCTTGTTAGGGCCTTGGATCTACTGGGACGGTGGATACTATGTGGAGGGTAGAATGGCTGGGTAGTGCGGCCAGGTGTGACGACCCATAGCGCCTAGGGCAGGTCCCGACGAGGGCGACGTCACTGACTATCACGGGAATGGCTGACGGGAATGTTATTGTGGGTGGGGGGGTAAAAGCAGATACATAAAACGATCTTTCCACCAGGGTCCCTATGGGACGTGCAGTGTGATGTGTTCCTCTTGAGCGATATAATATGCCGCCCGGCCTCCGGGATGCGGGCTGAATGGCTGTGTATGACTGGGAATTCTTATTGGACGGGGGGACCCCACAAGTGTACTGGCTGACCAATTGTATCCTGTGGTTTATAACTCTGCAATAAAAATATATTTAAAAAAAAAAAATAACTGTATCATCCTGGAAACAACTTGTTGGGGTGGAAGTCCCGTTAATATGAGTACTAAAGTTACTAATGTGGAACCACACAGACCAAATGGAGTAAGATTAAGATGGGCGGGGGACAAAGCTAATGAACTAATCGGTGCTATCGTCAGGGATTGTCTGGTTGATATTACCTTCATCCTTGACAATAGCACCGACTTTGGGCAGGTTTTAGTCTCTTTTAAAGATATTAATGAATCAATTGATGCCAGGTTCACTAGGCCCAAAAGGGCTCAGAGTAGAAACGGTCCTGGTTGGTTTGACCATATGTGCAGTAGCCTTTTAACTGAATTGAAATATGCTCTTGCCAAAAGGCCAAGGGATATTAACAACATAAGAAATTTAAGAACAGAATATAAGCATGCTCTGAAACGGAGGAACTGTGAGTTACAGCAGTTGGCCTGGGACTCTCTTAACCAAGCTGCTGAATTATCTAACAGTACCTTGTTCTGGGCTACTGTTAACTCGCCTTTTCTGAAGGGAGAAAATACACCAGAGTTAACCTCGAATGTCTCGAGTGGAGGCTGGGTTGCCCATTTTTCAAACGTTTTTGACACAAACAGCTGTGTAGATCCCAACCTTAGTAGGTGGACTGTTCTACCATTGGATATTACGGTTAGCGAGGTTGAACTTGCCATACGTGCTAGTAAGGGGGGGAAAGCCCAGGGCCCCAATGGGGTACCCGTCGATGTTTATAAAGCAGCGCCTGAGATGTGGAGCCCTCTCTTGGCCATTGTTTTTAACGCTGCAGTATGCACTGAGGCCCCCAAAACATGGGAGGAATCTATTATTATCCCAATATATAAAAATGGCAGTAGGTCTGAAGCTAAAAATTATCGCCCCATTTCCCTTCTTGACTCCTCAGTTAAGATCATGAGCAGAGTCATGCTGGCCAGGCTAGAGGAATGGGCTGAGCAAGAGGGAATCCTTGCCGATAACCAGTACGGTTTTAGAAAGGGTCGGGGTACTCTCGATCAGTGCGTAAACCTTGACTTACTGATCGGGAAATATACCGAAGCAAAACAAGGATCACTGTACCTTTGTTTTGCAGACCTAAGTAGCGCTTTTGACATGGTTGACCATTCTATTTTATGGCCAACCCTGTTAGAGCTAGGAGCACCTGAGGGTATCATCTTTTTCCTAGCGAGTTGTACGGGTAATTACAAACATCTGTGCGTTACGGCACAAAAGGTGAATGCACCCTAAAATTCACTGTCAAGAGAGGGATTAGACAGGGCTGTGTATTGGCCCCCCTAATTTTTGTACTATTTCTTAACGGAATCAATACAATCTTAAAAAATGTTATGGCAGATGCCCCCCAGATCAAGGGTGTACCATTCCCGGTGTTATTATACGCCGATGACGCTGTTTTACTTTCTAGAACTCCTTTGGGACTACAGCGTCTGCTCGATAGATTTTCTGTCTTTATCAAAGACAGAAAACTGATTATCAATAAGGGGAAAACGCACTCCATGACGTGTGGGGCCAAAAGTACATTTTTAAATGCCTTTTTTATAGATCAAGAAAAGATGCAACAAGTAGATAAGTTTTGTTACCTTGGTATAACCTTTTCCAAGGATAGAAAATGGTGCAATGAATTCAGCAATATCCGCATTAAAATGGCCAAAAGTGCTCATGGTGTTTTTAGATTTGCTGCAAAGGTGGGGGACAGACGCACCAAGGATATGCTTAAGATTTACCAAGCAAGATGTGTTACAATCGCTCTTTATGGGGCAGGCGTGTGGGGTCACAGAAGTGACCATCACTTGCAGCAGGATGAAAACTCTTTTTTAAAAAAGCTCCTGTGTTTACCAACCTCTGCTCCCACTGAGCAAATCCATCGGGAACTGGATTCCAATTTTCTAATTGATCTGTTATCCCTGAGGCCACTTATGATTTGGCGGTCAGTTTGGTTCCAGGATGAAAAATCTTTTAACAGATCAATTATTGAGGATTGTATCTCGCTGGATAAACATCTAAATATACCCTGGTTAAAATATATTGTCGTCTGTTTTTCATAGATTTTTAATTTAAATGTTTTGCTCGATCCCAGTGCAGCATCCCAGATACCCAAAATAGAGCTGAAAACCAAACTTCTTGGCTTTTACAACAAGGAAGTGGGCCTTAGCCAATGGATCACTATCTACTGTTATGTTTTATAATAGCTATCTCACCACTGGAGGTTTCCCTAATTATTTGGTTTGGGTGACTAGGCCATCCCACAAGTTTGTGCTGACCAGACTAAGGTTTGGAGTAGCACATCACTTAGAGGCCCTGCCGAATTTGAAGAGACACCCGCTAGGGCCATGTATGTGTGATGGCGTATCTAAACAGAGCACTTGGCACTTTTTACTTTTTTGTAAACTGTATATGAATTTCCGTACTGCCTATCTGAAACCTATGTTTGTTAAATATGGCGTACGTACAGTTAACCAGGCAATGAGTTTAATTTTTAACCTGCAATCTATCAATATCTGTTTTTATACTGCAACGCTTTTAACCCAGTGTATTAATGTCAGGAAAAGTATGTGTTTTTAAGAAATATGTCTGTAACGTTCTTTTGTTGTTTGCCCTGAAATATGTTGTATTTTTATCTTATGTATGATTCTTTTTGTTGTGCTTTTATGGTCATTTTATATGTACATAATAAAACTTCATGAATTGAATTGACTGACTCACTCACTCTCACTGACAGACTCTCACTGATAGACTCTCACTGACAGACTCTGCCACTCTCACTGACTGACTTTCCCACTCTCTCCCTCACTCACTGGCTGACTGACTCACTCTCACTCACTCACTGACTTACTGACTCTCTCTTACTCACTGACAGACTGTCACTGACTCTCCCCGTCTCTCACTGACTGGCCCTCTCACTCTCTCTCAAGGACTGACTGACTCACTCGCTCTCACTGACAGACTCTCACTGACAGACTCTCCCACTCTCTCTCACTCACTGACTATCTCTCCCACTCACTGACTGACTCTCCCACTCACTCTCACTGACCGACTGACTCACTCAGTCTCACTGACTCACTCTCACTCACTCTCACTGACTAGCAGACTCTCACTGACGACAGACTCTCCCACTCTTTCCCACTGACTGACTGAGTCACTCACTCTCACTGATTGATAGACTCACTCTCATATACTGACTGACTCACTCTCACTGACTAACTCACTCTCACTGACACACTGACCCACTCACTCTCTCTCTCTCACTCACTGACTGACTCTCTCTCTCTCACTCACTGGCTGACTGACTCACTCCCACTCACTCACTGACTGGCTGAGTCACTCTCACTCACTGACAGACACTCACTGACTCTCCTCCTCTCTCACTGACTGACGCTCTCACTCACTCTCACTGACTGACAGACTCACTCTCACTGACAGACTCTCACTGACAGACTCTCCCACTCTTTCACTGACTGTCTCTCTCTCTCTCACTGACTGACTCACTCACTGTCACTGACTAACAGACTCACTCCCACTGACAATCTCTCCAACTCTCTCTCACTGACTGACAGACTCACTCTCACTGACAGACTCTCCCACTCTTTCACTGACTGACTCACTCTCTCTCACTGACTGTTTTACTCGCGCTCACTGACTGGCTCACTCACATACTCTCACTGACAGACTCTCACTCTCTCACTGACTGACTCACTCTCACTGACAGACTCTCACTGAGTCACTCTCACTAACTCACTCTAACTGACTCACTCTCACTGACAGACTCTCACTGACAGACTCTCACACTCTCACTGACCGACTCTCCTACTGACTGACTGACCCATTTACTCTCACTGACTGACTCACTCACTCTCACTGACAGACTCCTACTTTCTGTCACTAACTGACTAACTCACTGTCTGACAGACACTCTCTCACTGACTGACTGACTCACTCTCATGGACTCACTCTCACTGACTGGCAGACTGTAACTGACATACTCTCCCACTCACTCTCACTGACTGGCAGTCTCACTCTCATTCGCTGACTAACTCACTCTCACTGACCAACTCACATCTAACTGACACACTCTTACTGACTCTCCCACTCTCTCTCACTAACTGAGTGACCCACTCTCGCTCACTGACGCTCTCTCACTGACAGATTCACTCACACAGACAGACTCTCACTGACTCACTCTCACTGACAGACTCTCACTGACAGACTCCCACTCTCTCACTGACTGACTGACCCACTTACTCTCACTGACTGACTAACTGGGTAACTCTCACTCACTGACAGACTCTCACTGACTCACCCCCTCTCTCACTGACTGAGTCTCTCACTCTCTCTCACTGACTGACTGACTGACTCACTCTCACTGACAGACTCTTACTGACAGACTCTCCCACTCTCTCTCACTCACTGACTGTCTCTCACACTCACTGACTGACTCTCCCACTCACTCTCACTGACTGACTGACTCACTCAGTCTCACTGACTCACTCTCACTCACTCTCACTGACTGGCAGACTCTCACTGATGACAGAATCTCCCACTCTCTCCCACTGACTGACTGACTGACTCACTCTCACTGACTGACAGACTCACTCTCATATACTACCTGACTCACTCTCAATGACACACTGACTGACTCTCTCTCTCACTCACTGGCTGACTGACTCACTCCCACTCACTCACTGACTGACTGAGTCACTCTCACTCACTGACAGACACTCACTGACTCTCCCCCTCTCTCACTGACTGACTCTCTCACTCACTCTCACTGACTGACAGACTCACTCTCACTGACAGACTCTCCCACTCTTTCACTGACTGGCTCTCTCTCTCTCACTGACTGACTCCCTCCCTGTCACTGACTAACAGACTCACTCTCACTGACAGTCTCTCCAACTCTCTCTCACTCTCTCTCAGTGATTGAAAGACTCACTCTCTCTGACAGACTCTCACTGACAGACTCTCCCACTCTTTCACTGACTGGCTCACTCTCTCTCACTGACTGTCTTACTCACTCTCATTGACTGACTTACTCTCACTGACTCACTCACTCTCACTGACAGACTCTCACTGACCCTTCCACTGACAGACTCTCACGGACTCTCTCTGTCACTGACTGACTCTCTCACTCTCACTGACTGACTGACTCTCTCACTCTCACTGACTGACTGACTCTCTCACTCTCACTGACTCTCTCACTCACTCTCTCACTGATGGAGTCTCTCACTGACTTACCCTCTCACTCACGCTCACTGACTGACAGTCTCTCCATGACAGACTCTCCCACTGACTGACTCACTCACTCTCACTGACTCTCCCACTCACTGACTCTCCCACTCACGCACTCTCACTCACTGACTCACTTTCACTCACACACTGACTGACTCACTCTTACTCACTGACTAACTCACTCTCAGTGACAGACTCTCACTGACTCTCCCCCTCTCTCAATTATTATTATTATTATTATATTTCTTATATAGCGCCAGAATCGACCCCCGAAGGGGTATCTCCGCGCTTGCCTTGGGAACCCGTCCTGGTTTTTCCCTGTGAGATAGCCCCTACAGGGCATCCCCAAGGTGAAAGCCAGGCATCCCACCGCGGGGGGGCGTTGTGGAGATTAAGCAAGCTTAATGCCCAGAGTTGCAGAGTGTGAACCCATGATTAGGTCAGGCACCGAAGCGAGAATTATCGCGTCCGTGGACATTTGAGCTCAACACCCTGCCGCGTCGGGAATTGAACCCTGGTCCCGGGTCTGACCTCTGCTTCAGGGTCTGCCTGCGCTAACCAGTGAGCCACACTTCTCCTCAATGACTGACTCTCTCACTCTCTCTCACTTACTGACTGACTCATTCACTCTCACTGACAGACTCTCACTGACAGACTCTCACACTCTCTGTCACTCACTGACTGACTCTCCCACTCACTCACTCGCACTGACTGACTGACTGACTCAGTCTCACTCCCTCTCACTGACTCCCTCTCACTGACTCACTCTCACTGCCAGACTCTCACTGACTCACTCTCATTGACAGACTCTCACTGACAGACTCTCACTCTCTCACTGACTGACTCTCCCACTCTCTCACTGACTGACTGACCCACTCTTTCACTGACTGTCTCTCTCTCTCTCTCTCTCTCACTGACTGACTCACTCACTGTCACTGACTAACAGACTCACTCTCACTGACAGACTCTCCCACTCTTTCACTGACTGGCTCACTCTCTCTCACTGACTGTGTTACTCGCTCTCACTGACTGGCTCACTCACTCACTCTCACTGACTGACCTACTCACTCTCACTGACTCACTCACTCTCAGACTCCCACTGACTCTTCCATTGACAGACTCTTGTGGACTCTCTCTCTGGCTCTCACTGTCACTGACTGACTCTCTCACTCTCACTGACTGACTGACTCTCTCTCTCTCTCTCTCACTGACTGACTGACTCTCTCACTCTCACTGACTGACTCTCTTACTCTCACACTCTAACTCTCTCACTGACTGACTGACCCTCGCTCTCTCACTGACTGGCCATCTCACTCTCACTGACTGGCTCACTCGCTCACTCTCTCACTGATGGACTCTCTCACTGACTTACCCTCTCACTCACGCTCACTGACTGACAGACTCTCCCTGACAGACTTTCCCACTCTCTCTCACTGACTGACTGACAGACTTACTCTCACTGACTGACTGACTCACTCGCTCTCTCTCACCGACTGACTAACTCTCTCTGACTAACTGACTCACTCTCACTGACTGACAGACTCACTCTCTCACTGACAGACTCACTTTCAGTGAATGACTCACTCTCACTCTCTCACTGACAGACTCACTCACTCTCACTGACTGACAGACTCACTCTCACTGACTAACAGACTCTCCCACTTTCTCTCACTGATAAATATGACTGACTCACTCTCTCATTGACTGACTCACTCACTCTCGCCGACAGACTCTCACTGACAGACTCTCCCACTCTCTCACTGACAGACTCTCCCACTCTCGCTCACTGACTGACTGACTCACTCTCACTGACTCACTCTCACTGATAGACTCTCACTGAGAGACTCTCCCACTCTCTCTCACTCACTGATTGACTCTCCCACTCTCTCTCTCACTCACTGGCTGACCGACTCACTCTCTCTCACTCACTGACTGACTGACTCACTCTCACTCACTGACAGACTCTCACTGACTCTCACCCTCTCTCACTGACAGACTCTCCCACTCTCTCTCACTCACTGACTGTCTCTCCCACTCACTGACTGACTCTCCCACTCACTCTCACTGACCAACTGACTCACTCAGTCTCACTGTCTCACTCTCACTCACTCTCACTGGCAGACTCTCACTGACGACAGACTCTCCCACTCTCTCTCACTGATTGACTGACTCACTCACTCCCACTGACTGACAGACTCACTCTCATATACTGACTGACTCACTCTCACTGACTAACTCACTCTCACTGACACACTGACTCACTCACTCTCTCTCACTCACTAGCTGACTGACTCTCTCACTCACTGGCTGACTGACTCACTCCCGCTCACTCACTGATTGACTGAGTCACTCTCACTCACTGACAGACACTCACTGACTCTCCCCCTTTCTCACTGACTGACTCTCTCACTCACTCTCACTGACTTACAGAGTCACTCGCACTGACAGACTCTCCCACTCTCTCTCACTCTCGCTCTCTCACTGACTGACAGACTCACTCTCACTGACAGACTCTCCCACTCTTTCACTGACTGTCTGTCTCTCTATCACTGACTGACTCACTCAATGTCACTGACTAACAGACTCACTCTCACTGACAGTCTCTCCAACTCTCTCTCACTCTCTCACTGACTGACGGACTCACTCTCACTGACAGACTCTCACTGACAGACTCTCCCACTCTTTCACTGACTGGCTCACTCTCTCTCACTGACTGACTGACTCTCTCACTCTCACTGACTGACTGACTCACTCTCGCTCACTCATTGACTGACTGAGTCACTCTCACTCACTGACAGACACTCACTGACTCTCCCCCTCTCTCATTGACTGACTCTCTCACTCACTCTCACTGACTTACAAACTCACTCGCACTGACAGACTCTCCCACTCTCGCTCTCTCACTGACTGACAGACTCACTCTCACTGACAGACTCTCACTGACAGACTCTCCCACTCTTTCACTGACTGTCTCTCTCTCTATCACTGACTGACTCACTCACTGTCACTGACTAACAGACTCACTCTCACTGACAGTCTCTCCAACTCTCTCTCACTCTCTCTCACTGACTGACAGACTCACTCTCACTGACAGACTCTCACTGACAGACTCTCCCACTCTTTCACTGACTGGCTCACTCTCTCTCACTGACTGTCTTAATCTCTCTCACTGACTGGCTCACTCACTCACTCTCACTGACTGAATTACTCACTCTCACTGACTTACTCACTCTCACTGACAGACTCTCACTGACAGACTCTCATGGACTCTCTCACAGGCTCTCACTGTCACTGACTGACTCTCTCACTCTCACTGACTGACTGACTCTCTCACTCTCACTGACTGACTGACTCTCTCACTTTCACTGACTGACTCTCTTACTCTCTCACTCTCACTCTCTCACTGACTGACTGACCCTTGCTCTCTCACTGACTGACTCTCTCACTCTCACTGACTGACTCACTGACTCACTCTCTCACTGAAGGATGCTCTCACTGACTTACCCTCTCACTCACGCTCACTGACTGACAGACTCTCACTGACAGACTCTCTCTCACTGACTGACTGACATACTTACTCTCACTGACTGACTGACTCACTTGCTCTCTCTCACCGACTGAATTACTCTCACTGACTACTCTCACTGACAGACTCTCCCACTCTTTCACTGACTGGCTCACTCTCTCTCACTGTCGTACTCACTCTCACTGACTAGCTCACTCGCTCACTCTCATTGACTGACTTACTCACTCTCACTGACTCACACTCTCACACTCTCACTGACTCTTCCACTGACAGACTCTCACGGACTCTCTCGCTGGCTCTCACTGTCACTGACTGACTCTCGCTAACTGACTGACTCTCTCACTCTCACTGACTGACTGACTCTCTCACTCTCACTGACTGACTCTCATTCTCTCACTCTCACTCTCTCACTGACTGACTGACCCTCGCTCTCTCACTGACTGTCTCTCTCACTCTCACTGACTGACTCACTCACTCACTCTCTCACTGATGGACTCTCTAACTGACTTACCCTCTCACTCACGCTCACTGACTGACAGACTCTCACTGACAGACTCTCCCACTCTCTCTCACTGACTGACTGACATACTTACTCTCACTGACTAACTGACTCACTCTCACTGACTTACAGACTCACTCTCTCACTCTCACTGACTGACTGACTCTCCCACTCACTGACTGACTCTTCCACTGACTCACTCTCACTGACAGACTCTCACTGTCTCACTCTCACTGACCCACTCTCACTGACTCAATCTCATTGACAGACTCTCACTGACCGACTCTCGCTCTCTCACTGACTGACTCTCCCACTCTCTCACTGACTGACTCACTCTCACTGACACTCTCACTGACTCACTCGCACTCTCACTGACTCACTCTCACTGACAGACTCTCACTGACAGACTCTCACCCTCTCACTGACTGACTCTCCCACTGACTGACTGACCCACTTACTCTCACTGACAGTCTCTCTCACTGACTCTCCTACTTTCTCTCACTGACTGACCGACTGAGTCACTGACTGACAGACTCTCTCTCACTGACTGACTGACTCACTCTCACGGACTCACTCACTCACTGGCAGACTCTCACTGACAGACTCTCCCACTCACTCTCACTGACTGACAGACTCACTCTCATTCACTGACTAACTCACTCTCACTGACTAACTCACTCTCACTGACAGACTCCCACTCTCTCACTGACTGACTCTCCCACTCTCTCACTGACTGACTGACCCACTTACTCTCACTGACTGACTGACTGGGTCACTCTCACTCACTGACAAACTCTCACCGACTCGCCCCCTCTCTCACTGACTGAGTCTCTCACTCTCTCTCTCACTGATTGACTGACTCACTCACTCTCACTGATAGACTCTCACTGACAGACTCTCTCTCTCACTCACTGGCTGACCGACTCACTCTCACTCACTGACTGATTGACTGACTCACTCTCACTCACTGACAGACTCTAACTGACTCTCCCCCTCTCTCACTGATTGACTCTCTCACTCTCTCTCACTGACTGACTGACTCACTCTCACTGACAGACTGTCACTGACAGACTCTCCCACTCTCTCTTACTCACTGACTGTCTCTCCCACTCACTGACTGACTCTCCCACTCACTCTCACTGACCGACTGACTCACTCAGTCTCACTGACTCACTCTCACTCACTGGCAGACTCTCACTGACAACAGACTCTCCCACTCTCTCTCACTGACTGACTGACTCACTCACTCTCACTGACTGACAGACTCACTCTCATATACTGACTGACTCACTCTCACTTAGTAAGACTCTCACTGACACAATGACACACTCACTCTCTCTTTCTCACCTACTGACTGGCTCTCTCTCTCACTCACTATTTGACTGACTCACTCCCGCTCACTCACTGACTGACTGAGTCACTCTCACTCACTGACAGACACTCACTGACTCTCCCCCTCTCTCACTGACTGACTCTCTCACTCACTCTTACTGACTGACAGACTCACTCTCACTGACAGACTCTCCCACTCTCTCTCACTCTCGCTCTCTCACTGACTGACTCACTCACTGTTACTGACTAACAGACTCACTCTCACTGACAGACTCTCCCACTCTTTCACTGACTGGCTCACTCTCTCTCACTGACTGTCTTACTCGCTCTCACTGACTGGCTCACTCACTCACTCTCACTGACTGACTTACTCACTCTCACTGACTCACTCAATCTCACACTCTCACTGACTCTTCCATTGACAGACTCTCGCGGACTCTCTCACTGGCTCTCACTGTCACTGACTGACTCTCTCACTCTCACTGACTGACTGACTCTCTCACTCTCACTGACTGACTGACTCTCTCGCTCTCACTGACTGACTCTCTTACTCTCACACTCTAACTCTCTCACTGACTGACTGACCCTCGCTCTCTCACTGACTGGCCATCTCACTCTCACTGACTGACTCACTCGCTCACTCTCTCACTGATGGACTCTCTCACTGACTTACCCTCTCACTCACGCTCACTGACTGACAGATGCTCACTGACAGACTCTCCCACTCTCTCTCACTGACTTACTGACAGACTTACTCTCACTGACTAACTGACTCACTCGCTCTCTCTCACCGACTGACTCACTCTCACTGACTGACAGACTCACTCTCTCACTCTCACTGACAGACTCACTTTCACGGAATGACTCACTCTCACTCTCTCACTGACAGACTCATTCACTCTCACTGACTGACAGACTCACTCTCACTGACTAACAGACTCTCCCACTTTCTCTCACTGACTGACTGACTGACTCACTATCACTCACTGACTGACTCACTCTCTCATTGACTGACTCACTCACTCTCGCCGACAGACTCTCACTGACAGACTCTCCCACTCTCTCACTGACAGACTCTCCCACTCTCGCTCACTGACTGACTGACTCACTCTCACTGACTGACTGGCTCACTCTCACTGACTCACTCTCACTGACTTACTCTCACTGAAAGACTCTCACTGACACACTCTCACATACTCTCACTGACAGACTCACTGGCAGACTCTCATTGACAGACTCACTCTCACTGATAGGCTCTCACTGACAGACTCTCACTGACTCTCTCACTGACAGACTCTCACTGCCTCTCACCCTCACTGACTGACTCTCTCACTTTCACTGACTGACTGACTCGCTCACTCTCACTGACTGACTGACTCTCTCACTCTCACTGACTGACTGACTCTTCCACACTCAATGACTGACTCTCTCACTGACTCCCACTCTCTCACTGACTGATTTTCACAATGACTGACTTACTGACTGGCTCTCTTACTGACTGACTCTCTCACTCACTCTCACTAACTGACTAACTGACTGACTGACCTTCACCCTCCTGTTTTTATGCCCCCCCATAAAAAACACAACAAGCAACCATTGGGACAGGCAGATACAAATTGCCAGCATTGAAAGGACAAAAAATCTCAAGACATTATTTTCAATACTTTTTTAATATGGTTGTTCATTCCATTTACCACCCAACAAATAGAAAAATTGAACAAGATTCACAGTAATTCAACATTCTTCGACCCATCAAGTCACTTAGAAACGACCGCCAATAATGTGAATCACCAGTCAAGCCTCAGAAATACATGATCATTGAAACAAGTCTCTTAATAACTCGTAAATCAGAACTCCATAGCCAAAAGTGTGTATGCACTATAATTCATGTGACCACACAAATCTACACACATTGAAATTACAAGAACCACAAGGCACCGGAAAAAGGCAAAATCCATGACAATATATCCACCCCATTGATTCTCACTTCCCCTGCTCAGGAACACCTTAACACTGCAAGTAATTACATTAAAAAATGTATTCGGCAGCATTTTGGAAGCCATAAAAGTTATTCACAAACAGAAAATGATAAAGTGATAAAAACATTATAGATCATAACATTTAAAAATATATTTTTATTAACATTGCGCTCAATGCACAATATATTTAGGATTGATGAACGGCAAAGAGTTCAGCCACAGGAACTGAGAACATGTCATAATTACAGGCACATTTTGTAAAAGAATATTCTGATCCTCTTTTCCAGTTGTATCTACCTTACTCCTCCCTAGGTGTAGATGTCTATGGTGCTTGTGTGCAGTTATCTTCCTAAGTTGATTCTGTGTGGGTGAGGACCCCCTGGCTGAAACAAGGGTGAAGCCGGGCACTAGTAATTCACTGCCCCCCCTAGAACCCACTGTAGTCTTGCCAATGTCCCCAAACTATCTGCCATTTCCCTGGGCAGCCCCTACTTAGGTATATTGTTTTCTCCGCTAGGCTACACCAGTCAAATCAGATTTCAGTTCCCGTACCCGTGGGGGGGGAGGCCACACCCCAGCATCTGGCTATGTTTCGTTTTGCCACCATTGCTGCCAGGGTCAGCCAGATTCTGACGTATTTAGGCCAGGTTTCCTCACCTGAGATATTTAGAAGAAACCACCTGGGTTCAATTGGGACCTCACTTCCCACCATTTTGGCCATGATCCTCGCTATCTCTTGCCGGTAGCCTTGTATGATCGGGCAATCCCACAATATGTGATAGAACGTCCCCTCTTGATCGCAGCCTCTCTGGCACTGCCCTGTCTCCGCCCGACCCATACGGTATAGTGTCTTTTTAGAGTAGTATGACCAGTGTAGGATTTTCAGTTGGACCAACCTAAATCTGGATCTTATTGCTACCTTTCTTGGGCTCTGTATCGGTTTTACCCACTCGTCCTCACCTAGTGTTCCTAGATCACTCTCCCATGTTGTCCTCAGCTGTCCAAGCATATCTGGAGAGTTGTTAATTAGCTTTCTGTATATTAATGATATCGCTTTGGTGGTCGGGGGGTCACTGGGATTTATACATTTTTAACAATATGTCTAGAAATCCACCACCCAGGGGCTCGAGAAGAGAACATAGGGACCCGTTGGCCGCAGAAAATGTAGTTGTTCGATGAGAGATGTTAAAAGACCAAGACCCTTGGGAGAAGAAATAAATATCCAGATAAGGGAAGGTGCTTGTACTGGTCAGAGTGTTGGTGCCAATAGATTGAGTTGATAGAGGCCTGCACTAAGGGCCACAAGACATGATGTGGGACTTGGCAAAATTAGTTTACAGGTCGAGGAAGGCTATGAAGTTGGTAAAGGTGTGTACTAGGAGACGCAGTGCCCTAGATGTTCGTGCTATGAGCAGTGCGTCATCCGCATACAAAAGGGCTGGGAGTGGGCTGCCCCTGATTACTGGGACGTCCTGAGTTGCGTCTAAAAGTGAGGAATGGAGAACTTTCACATATAAAATAAATACAAGAGGGGCCAACATGCATTCCTACCTGACGCCACGCTGAATTTTTATTTCTGTTGTGACTTCTCCCTGTTGACTAATGCGGACTCTAGCCTTTCTGTCCTCATGTAAATGGGCCAGTAAGTGGACCAAAACTGTGTCAAGACCATAAGAACTAAGAATGTGCCATAAATTCCCCCATTTACGAAGTCCATTGCAGAAGTAAGGTCCATGAATGCTAGGTAAAACTGAGATCTTTCAGCCGCTGTATATTTACCTAGCACCAGGTCGAAAGGCATTACTCGAGGGTCCCTAGTTTGCATCTGAAGCCGTACTGACAGCTATAAACTATAGATTTGGTTTCCATCCTCTCAGCAATTGTTATATATAACCTGTCCCAGTATTTTAGCTGTGATGTCCAGGAGGAAAATTGGCCTGTAGCTAGCAGGAGAGCAGTCCCCCTTTTAGAATATGGGGACGATGAGAGAGGAGCTCCATGAGGCGGGTAGTGTAGTATGTGCAAGACCGTTGATGATAACCGTGAGGAGTAGGGCCCAAAAAGGATACATTATATTTGGTTAAATCGATGGGGCCACGATCAGGTGCTTTGTCACCCAAGCTCTTATTTATTTATTTTTTTTGCAAAGATTTATATAGTGCTGGCTAGACCCGGAGGTATCAGAGCGCTTTACATGAGGATCAGTGAGTTACAGGTTACATAATTACATAGACAGGCATGACATAGGAGGAAAAAACATGAGAATTAAACAATAATGTGAATTATTAGAGCATAAACACAGCTTATGGGGAGGAAAAAGGTAGAGGGGGAATGGTAAACAGGGGTAAGGAATGCAGGTAGGAAACACAATGGGGAAGCGAGGAAAACAATGTCCGATGTCCGGCTGGGTAGGTGCCGGACGAGGGGTGAACCAGAGCCAAACTCCTCTACAGCTGTATAGGACAGCTCCACCGGGCATCAGCCAAGGTTGCTCAGGCACCGTGGTAAGTACAGACAGTTATGGTTTCCGCCAGGGGCATCGTCAAAATTCCATCAAGAGCACCGGTCACAGTGTTTATTTATTTATTTATTTGCTGGTTTGTATAGCGCTCAAATCGACTCCAGATGGAGTATCTCTGCGCTTATTGGTCCAGTGACAACAGGAGTTATGTTTGAGTGGAAAGAATGGAATGGAATCTAGATCTCATTTTTGAACAGAACAGCTTTCAAGAGTTTCCTGAAAGTCAGATGTTCCTTGCATTGTCGCAAAGACAGAGGAAGTTTGTTCCATAGGGTAGGTCCAATGATAGATAACGTTTTACTCCCCTGTCATGCTTTCTTAGCACGGGGAACCACTAAAAGAAGAAGGTTGCTAGACCTAAGAGATCGAATGGGAGTATAGGGAGTACATTTCTTTTCAAGATAGGCGGGTCCTTGTCCATTTAGACACTTATGGATCAGACAACATATTTTAAACTTAGTTCTCTGTCGGATTGAGAGCCAATGTAGCTGCTCAAGGAGGGGCTTAGATGCTGTTCTCGGGGGGGCATTGAGTACAAGGCGAGCTGCCGTGTTCTGAATGACCTGAAGCTTGGCCAACACGCCTTCGTTGGCGGAGAGCAACAGGCCATTACAATAGTCAATACGACTTAAGACCAAAGACTGAACAAGAGTTTTCCTGACAGAGTCAGGTAGCAAAGGGAAGACTTTGCGTAACAGGCTAATGGTATGGAAACATATACCCGAGATGTAGGTAACGTGTTGTTTTAATGACAGATCTTGGTCAAATCGAATCCCCAGATTCTTCACGACCTGTTTAGGTTCTGGCACTGCTCCTAGGTCTTGGGGCCACCAATTTGGAGTCCAGAGAATTTTGGCTTCCCCAAACAACATTACCTCAGTTTTGTTGACATTACACTGAAGGTAGTTGACGGACATCCAGTTTGCCACTGCTTTCATACCTAATGAGAAGGAGTTTCTTACTTCAGCAGAAAGAGTCTTAAAGGGGAAGAGGAGCTGAGTATCATCCGCGTATGATACTGGGATGAAACCATATCTACGCATCACTCTTGCCAGGGGTCCCACATATATGTTAAAAAGGGTGGGGCTTAAACAAGAGCCCTGTGGCACCCCTTTTGAGATCTCTACTTCCGCTGAACGATACGCACCCATGGTGACTCTCTGGGTGCGATCGGATAAGAAGCTCTTCAGCCAGTCAAGGGCTTTGTCCTTGATGCCAGCGTTCGACAACCGATCAGTCAAGATGGTATGAGACACGGTGTCGAACGCTGCCGATAGATCTAATAGAACCAGGATCACTGAAAAGCCCCTGTCCTGGTACATGTGTAGATCGTCAGTGACAGACAGAAGAGTGGATTTGGTGCTATATTTTGGCCTGAACCCTGACTGAGAGTAGTCCAGGGTTCCAGCAAGTTCGATGTATCTAGACAGATGACGGTTTACATACTTTGCAATCAGTTTCCCTAAAAATGGCAGTAAGGATATGGGTCTAAGGTTAGTAAGGTCAGTCCATGGCATAGCAGTATTTTTCCTTATGGGTCTGACCAAGGCCCGTTTCCATTCACTGGGTACGGTACCTGAACTGAGTGAAAGATTCACCAGTTTTTCAATCGTGGGGCAGAGTTGTTCTGCTAGGGCAGGCATTATCTTAGCAGGAATGGTATCATCTGGACTACCACTTTTAATCTGTAGTATTAATGAAGAGGTTTCTTGTAAAGAAATAGGAGGAAAAGTGTCTATAGAGTATGTATCCTGCTTCAATTCCATATCTGCCTGATGGAGTTCCAAATCTGTGGTGGTTGCCTTGTTAGCATGGACTATTTTATCATAGATTGCATTAATTCTGTTGGTGAAGAAGCAGGAAATTTCATCACAAAGTTGTTGAGAGGCCATTTCAGAGGACTCACAAGCAAAGGGCTTAACAAAGGTGTTTAAGATTTGATAGAGGACCCTTGGAGAATTCCCTGCATCTTTAATTTGTGATGCAATAAAGGTTTTACGTGCTATACGAATAGCTTTGTGATAAATGGACAGTGCATCCCAATACTCTTTCCTGTCTTCCAACAAGTGGGAGGTTCTCCACCTCTTTTCTAATTTCCTGGCTGTTCGTTTAAGTGTCCTTAGGTGGTCAGAGAACCAAATTTCCTGTTTGTTAGCCGGTCTAGGTTTAAACTGTTTTAAAGGGGCAATTATATCTATGGCTTCCCTGGTTGTCATTTCAAATTTATCAAGAGCGGTTACAATATTATCCTGCGGAGTGAAGAGGGGAGAGTTAAATTTGTCCTTGAAGGTAATGTCAGTGATTTTATGCCACTGTCTGCGTACACTCGGTAGTGAGATTGGACGCGAGGGAGTGGGTATAGAATAAGGGGTAGTAAATTCTACGATGAAATGATCAGTCCAGTTAACCTGTGTTGCAGGAGGGCAGAAAACTAATGGGGCGTTGGAGAAAACCAGGTCCAGGGTATGACCTGCCTGATGTGTGGGCCCACTATTCCTCAGTATTAGTCCTAAGGAGGAAAGATCTGTTAATAGGGATTGTGCTTCGCTACAGTCCAACCTATCGCTATGTACATTGAAGTCTCCAACTAGTACAAAGTCACTATCGTTGTTAACATGAGGGGCTAGTAGCTCTATCAACGTGTTAGAAAAGTTATTACAAGGACCAGGTGGGCGATATACTAAAGCACCCTTTTGACTTTCTTTGGGGGAAAGTGTGATTTTAAAAACTAAAAGTTCAATTTCCGAAGTAATTAATTCTTCTAAGACCGAGATGGTAGTTTCTTGTTTATACACAATAGCAATCCCACCGCCTATTTTAGTGGGACGGTCTAATCTGACTAATTTGTAATTACTCAGAATTCCTAATGTTATAGCAGGGTTAGAGTGTGGTTTAAGCCACGTCTCTGTGAGGTAACACATGTCAGGTTGTTTCGAAGATATCAAGTCCCAGACCTCTGCGTAATGTTTGGGGAGTGACCTGATGTTTTTCTTTCCCAAGGGAATATGTTTATTTTCAGCAAATGCCGTCCTCCTCATCCTCCAGCTCGCCCCCAGGTCAAGATCGGAGAGAGAGGATAGGTGGTAGGGTCAGTTCCAAAGTCTGCAAATCTTCCCCATTTCCAGCAGCAGTGGTGAATGTGGGGCATTTGAGCAGGGTCCCAGTGGTAGGGGGACCCTGGACGCTTCGGAGTGCTCCTCCCCTACGTACTCCGGAGCAGTCTCCCTGCATATTCCTGCAGACGTACTTCTCTCGGAAGCTCTGCTTGGCGCTCTTATGTCACGGCATAGATGCGGTGTTCTCCTTCTCTTCAGCTTGCCCCGCACCGTATCTCTCCTTTGTGGGGTTCGTAGCGCGCCCTTGTGTGATGTCTTGCTGCCCCCCTGAAACTTTCCCAATGCGTCATGTCCTAAAGGCTTGTTGAATTGAGGCTCAATGGCTCTGATGAATCTCAGCCTTGACCTCCGGTAGAGTTGTGTAAAAACTTGCCACTAACATTTGGTCAACTTGAAAATGGCCACCTAACTGAGGGGCAGCGTAGATTCCCTTAAATTTTCCTCCCAATTGCAGCTGGTGAAATGGCATGAAATCGTGGTAGGGGGCCTGAAACTGGATTTGAGTTCAGTAACAGTTGCCCAAAATGTCTTGCTGCAGCCCTGTTTAGGTGTATGTAGGAGTGTATCCCAACAAGAGCTTACAACTTCCTGACAGAGTGTTTTCATGACTTTTTTTGTATTGCTTGCTCAGATTACTCACCAAATAATGATCCCTGGGTTTGGTAGTTAATTGGAGGCGAAGATCCGTATTAGCTTTTGAACAGGCGGTGTTAAACCACCTCGAAATATTGTGGGTGGGTTTAACTGGTTTTAATAAACCCCTCTTCATTTTGTGGCATACATTTACAAAAGCCTTCGCCACCTTTGGGCTTTCTCAGACAGGCCGGTGAGCACCAGCTCATAGTTAGCCTGGATTATGAGGTTAAAGTATTTTGCAGGCTTTTGCATTTTCAAGGCTACTCTTAGTTTATCCGATTAGGATTGGAAATTGCAAAAAGCTGTGTCCCTCCCAGATTCCTCCCTGTGGTGTGACATTAATTAGATTTCTATTAGGTTGTGGGCACTGAAGTTGTGAGGTCTACCAGGCCAGTTGGAAGCTATCTAGCTAAATTACCGGTAACTAAAACATAATCAATTATGTGAGGGGATCCCCTACCTTTATATGTAGGGGGTCTCACTGTAGTTTAAGGTTATAAAATGGCCAGCGCGTTTTCCATGTTTAGTGAAGCGAGCTGGATAAGCAGGTCGCTGCCATAGGGGTCAGTGCATGAATTGATGGCAGTGGGAGAGTATTCGGGGTGGGTGCCAATAAACTGGAAATGTGAACATTAAAATCACGGGTCCCAGGATGCTTGTTTCCGGTTCAGGGAAAACCTGGCTTGGCAGTTCGGGCTGGACTGTTCCCATGAGGCACAGGGTCAAGACTGATTTGCATATAGCTGGGTCTGAACTGGGGTGACGGAGTGTGCTAAAGAACGATGATGGATTCAACCCAGATCTGTGACTGGGGGTGAGTGTCTGAAAAGTTTCAGCGCTTCGTCAATCATCTTGTGTTTGCATTAAAATCACCAGTCAGCCAAAGGTAAAATTGGCGCCCTCCCTTAAACTATGTATGTAGGTAAATAAAGGCAAAAACCTGGTGTTTGGAATACTTGAGAAATCATTATTGTAAAAGTTGATAATGTGCAAGCAAATGGAGGACCTGCCAACTATTACTTGAAAACTATCTGCATGTGTTTCAATGGCTTTAACATTGCCCCTAATAGTAGTTTTGATCCAGATAGCAAGCCCCCCTGAGGTGCGCCCCCTATATGAAGGATTTGCTAAATTTGAGAAGCACTGGTACCCATCAAATTGTGTAGGTTGTGTCTCCCATGTTTCCTGTAATAAGATAATATCATACCTCTTCACAAGTTTCTGCCACTCAGCTATATGAATCTTAGAACTGACGCCGGCCACATTTCAGCTAAGAATTCTAACTGCAATGTTATGTGCGTTGGTAGATGGCTCTGGGGGAGAGGGAGTTAGACCATCAAACTCTGGTGGGGAATTGGGAGTAAGAGCTAAGATAGACCTACAGGGGATAGTGGTCATTTCAGTTGGTTTCAATTTGGTCGTTTCATACTTCTCAATGTCTCCTTTCTGTTTTGTGGCAGTTCCCAACCGTCAATCTACACATTCAAGATCATTAAGTGCTGAGAATGTATTGTGGCATGACAACAATCTGAAAATATGATGCATTTGATGCAAAAGGCCACGTATGGGGACAGAGGCCCTGTAGAAATAGCCTAAGGGCAGTGTAGAAATAGCAAATTAGATGTGAACGGGCTGTTCTTTGGTGGATAGAATTTTCTTAACATATGAGCGCCTTCTAAAATATACGACCACTCAGTCCCCCTTAATATTCTCAGTATGGCCCAACCAACCCACTCTTCGCACCATTAGGATTTTACCGGGAGCTTGATTTACAAATTTCTTCAGTGTAAGCAGCCAATGACTAACTTTCCCTTCCAGCCCACGATTCCTGTTGTCCCATCTTTGATGCTGGGACCCCAGACAAAACTAATTCATATGGACAGGCTGCAGGTGGGAGATTCAAAATGTCTTTAGGTGGAGCAATAGGGGAACTACTCATGTTTGGTATTACCAGATTGCTTGTAGTTGATGGAAGGTTGAGGATAACTGTTTGAGCTATTTGAGTTTATTTGTATCGATGGGAGTGACGGATAGGAGCCATCCGGATTGGGGAATACTATTTGATACACTGGAAGAGAATGCTTGCATGGTGCAAGTGCCCTGGCGACTGACGGGAGGCTTCTGCAGTATATGGGTGAGGCTGTATGATGAACAGGAGCAGGTTTTAAAGGAGGAACCATAGTCGGTCTACCAAAGGTTGTGAGCTTGGCCTCTAGGATGGCCTCGACCTTGGCACAGAATATTCCCACTAGCTTGGAGTCTGATAAAGTAGTATCAGGGGCCTGAGTAGCAGGGGGAGGCAATGATATGTCAGCGGGCGGACAGGAAGGTGCAGACGATTGAACCCAGGAAAGTATATCTTTGGAGCCCCAAGTAATTCAATTTGGTCAAGAGTGTAGACAAAAGTCCAGCAAGGGGAAACATTTGACTCTACATTTTATCTGATCTGTCATATGGTCTGTTATCTGTGTTGCCCACATTCTCCACCCAAGCTTTTTATGCTATGTTATCAGATAAACTGAGATAAAGATCCCTCACAGGATCGGATACTGTGTTAACCTCAATAATTCATGAGTCAGGTAGCAGTTTAGCAGCAAATAAGTCAGCATAGTCAATTAAATAAGTCTAATGAAGGCACAAGTCCAGTAAGTTTAGAAATCATGAAGGTTTATTAAATAAATGCAATTCACAACATTGTAGAAGCAAAATGCATGTTTAATCAATCAGTACAGGAAATTAGAACAAAGCTCAATCGAATGCAGCAAAGAGTATGATATGAAATCAAAGCTCAGAGCAAACATATTTTAAGTCCTAATGAGGAAACAGACCAACAAGAGTCCACTCTCTAAATTGAGCATACTAGATTCATGGCTCACCGCCAAAAAGGAGCCGATATGTAACAAAATAGATAGTAAAAATCCCATTGTCAGCATTTGGTTATTTACATGATTTCGACAGATTGACAAAAAACAAAATACAAAATGTAAAGCAGCATTTTCTAATACCATCCCAACATCATCCTCTAACTGAACAATAATGCAACCCCCTTTGACCTAAAGTCATCAGATGTGTCAATACAAATCTAGTTACACTCAAAACAAAGACAGTATGATATTATGAATAGGCCTACAATGGCACAGGCATTAAGAGCCTTGAATGGAGCAAAAGGTTTCCTCCAGAGTTTTTTGAAACCAGGATGTCCATACAGAGCATTTCATACTACACATTTAGTTACATGCGATGTGAGGAGAAAAGAACACACACATGCATGCACCCACACACACCTTCGACTTTGACCAAGTTGCTTTTAACCCCACGGCCACCTGCCATACCAAAAAGCCCTTTGATCCCTTTCACCCTCCCCACCGTTGTCCGAGTTGCCCAACCTCAGCGCTACCGGAAAAAAACGTAGCCAGTGCTGGCCCCGACATAGCACTTTTTTGAAACTTTTAGCCATGCTGCACAGCAGCCGTGCTGCAGAACAACATGGTTAAAAACATTGGCAAAGCCAATAGCTAACACATACGCAAGACCTTTGCCAATGCTTGTTTCACATAACAAGTTGCTGATAAGCAGTGATACCATGAATGTTAAATGGTGAAGTCATTACTGTTGAAATATGCCTATTTCCTGAGAACGCCCTGCTCAGTTTGTGAGACATTTCGAAACCACTTTGCTTAGATGCAGATCTGGGCATAAGGCTACCTACAAAAGTGGATTGAGTGGAAGGGCTGCAGTTTCCTTCTCTGTTCCGGGGCTACTGCAGGGGAGTACACACGGCCGCTGCTGTGGCAGCCTTGTGGTTGTCATGCGGCAACATGATTGTATCATCACTCGGGTCGCCCCTAGACGTTCCAAAAATGATCATAAATATGCTTAATTTCTCTGGCTGTACCAGACTCCTACACTGCACAAAAGCTGTGGATTATTTAGCTGTCCATTTATCTTGTTTTCCAAGAGGCTGTTCATTACACTACAGGAGTTTTACATTTTGATCACCTGCTAAGTTGAACTATAGCAGCCCCCTTTGCAGGGACAGATGTGCTGGCTAGTGTCAGGACAGGGCTCTTCTGACCTGACCTTGCCAGTGTGAATATTATTACTTATGGCCTCAATTTAATTTCCCTTAAAGAATTTTACTGGTAGAAGAAAATGTTGCTTTTGCAGAGCAGAGCACTGGGCATATAGTGATTACTTCAAAGATCGGGCCGTAGTTCAGTTCAGTTGTCTTTTAGCCCAACAAGTCAATGCTGACAAAGGTTAGCATTAGCAGCAACAGTTTTCCTCTGCTCCAGCGCAGGCACACTCTCTAAGTTGGTGCAAATATAGTACCACGTTACCTGCTTAGTAACACTGGTGAGTCTTAGAGGCGGTCCGGTGTGATCAGGGTCTACACACTCTTGAACTTCAGACCTGGAGTAGGCGACCATGGGTGAAAGTATACAGTCTGTGAGTAGGTTTTTGAGTGTTCAGAAATTTGGCGCTCAACTTCTTACGGTAAAGTATCAGAGTAACGTGGTTTCAGGGTAGGTGCTTCTTGGTCAGAGGAAAACCTTAACCTCTGTAAGGACGAGAGGTTCAGAGACTTCCCTCTTTTGTGATTTTAGCAAGAATCCAGAGCACACTATATTTATCAAATGAAATTTCAATCTTCAAGTTTGTCATATATATGGGATAGATCAGACCAAACGTAAATTTTCAAACGTTTTATTAATTAACAGTGATCTCTTCTCGGGAATCACTGTACCTGTCACAATAGCCTACACGTGTTTCATCACAGCATGTGGCTGTGAATCTTCAGGGCTATAAGGATATATAAAAAAACAAATGATAAAAAATAATAAACACAAATAATAATTTAAAAACATACATGAAGTATGTGTGGAATGAAAGGACACCAGTGATGTGGAAACCAACAAGGACAGGTGGGAGAAAGACAGAAGTGACTTTTGCAATGTTTGTTCACATGAGCGTTCTTATAATTATGTTTTTTTGTTTTTTGGTCACTACATTTGTGCAATAGACTTGTGCTAAGTGACATACGGCGTATACACGGTTGGATGATCCTACAGTGAGTGAACCTTTGTTCCATTCCTAAGGAAACAAGAGTGTGTAGTGGGGTGACTTGCTGTTACTGAATATTTTACTTTAGGTAATTCCGACTTTAAGCAACGTAATTTCTTTATGCCAGACACTCAAGAGTCCCAATGACCCTTACTACCAAATTAGTGGTCTATTAAATACCCATTTATAAGGTTGTCCAAAATTAGCAGGAGTAAGCAATTTAGCGTTTAAAATACAAAACCATCCTCCATTGTTGTAATCATTAGTATACTATAATCTCTACTTCTCATTATATTGAAATTTTCACCATGTAAATTGCATTGTATATTTGAAAATTAATAACACATATTATCACCTTCATGTATAACTTGTTCAATAAATCCAATGGCATAGTGATACTTCGCATATTTACTAAGCAATTGTCGGTTAAATAGGCCAGAATTTACACCATTATTCTTTTATCTCCCTTAACTAGTATGTAGGAAATACCGTTTTTTTCAAAGCATGCGCATAGTCAAGGCCGTGTCACTTAATTATATCAATACGGGTAACTGTAGCTCAAAACTTAATTGTTACATTCAATGCAACGGGTTTAATGGTAAAGACGGGATTGAGTAGGCAGCTGCGAAAGAAAGCGAGTGAAAAAGGGGGCGGGGGAGTGGTTTACCTGATCGTAATGATCGAGGCGCGTTATCTGAAAATAAAAATAAAATGAACTATAATCAGACAGACGAAACGGGGATTATTAGTACAGTAGAACAGCAGTGAATTCACATGAGACCATATCCCGATTATATGCTAAAAGGGACTCACCGGTTGACCGGTGATAATTCCGACCCGGTCCTTATCGGGTAGTTTCTGTTGAAACGAGAACGGCACCGATGGTGTTCGGTTGCCGTCAATCACAATGTTGGGTGTTGGAGTTCACAGCGTTAGTAATCTCTATATTTTGGGCTGAAGAAAGAATAGGAATTTGCTGTACGAGTGCGTTTCTAATTTATCTAAGTAGGTAAAGGGAGGCAGTAATCACCGCGGGATCGTTTCAGATTCTTACCCGTTTGTTGCCCGTGGCGATGCTTGGTGCAGCTTCGGTTTCCAAGTGCGGGAACAAACAAACAGCGGATCCCGCCCATTTACAAAGGGCAGTTACCAAAAAGACTAGACTGCTCAGTGTCTCAAGTTACCGGCACAATGGAAGAGTTACTACCACTACGACCATTGTCCAACTTTCGAGCGGATTCACTGTGAAAGCCCAAAATTAAAAATGGGGGAGAGGGGGTAAGATGCGAAAATAGAGTTTATCTCATTAATTTAATTTTTGTTTTTTTTCAAAGTGGCAGAGTCACCAGAAATGGCTATTTTATTTCTGGAGCCTAGTAGAAGGGTCATATATAAAAATTAGTTACGCAGCTGACTAAATGATATGGAGAATTTGTAAGAGTGACCCATATATGGATCGGACTGTTTGTTGGAGTCCAACTTTTTATAGATTGGGATAGCGACTTGATCTGGTAGGGATGAAAATCGGTAGAAAATTGCAGAGCAACTCCCAAATTGGGAGGAAAAGAAAATAGTACCCTCAAAATCTCGGATATCTAGTAGGGAAATAATTGCCTTAGAAAAGGTGTATCGGCATCATTTGCATAATAACTATATTTCGATATTGATTACCATCTTAAATCTCAACTAGCAGTTTAAGCCTGTCTTTTTACATAGAGAAATTAAATGAACTCGGTAAAAGAACAATAACATCATTTCTCATGGATATTTCAGCTGGACATTTTTTAAAACATACAATAGAGATACTTAATGTCTGGAGAGGGATCATACTAGTTGTCAGATCCCAAGAAGAAATGCAGTTCATCATCAGTGTTTTGGCCTCTGTTGGTTGTATCTAGACGCATGATCCATAGTGCCTCTTGTCTTCTAAGGCGTAGTTCCCTGTTACCACCTCTTACTGAAGGTTGTACAACATCAATGCCATAGAAGGTAAATGATTTGATATCTCCTTGTGAAGGACATGAGGCCATGTGTATAGCCATGGGGTATCTTGGATCCTTAGTGGCATAAGCTCTTGCGTGTTCTCGAATGCGTTCTTTAAGTGCCCTAATTGAGCTTCCCACATATCTGCTTTTACAGGCGCATTCAATGATGTACACAGTAAACTTAGTGTCGCAGTTAATGTTTGTCTTGATTGTATACAGTTTCGATCTATGGTCTACAAATGTCTTGGTTCCATGGTTTGCCCATCTACACATTGAGCACATACCACATTTGAAAAAACCTTTTGATTTTTGGGTCAGCCAATCACATGTTCTTGTAACCTTGGGCACAGTTGGGCTTAGTCTGTTTTTAAGATTCCTTCCTCTGCGAAAGGTTATTTGAGGATGATTTCCTATGGCGCCGATTAGCGTTCTGTCTGCACTAAGGATCCCCCAGTGTTTATGAAAGCTTTTTCGTACCACAGGACTCAATTCATTAAAGTCTGTGATGAGTCTCACCGGTTGTTGACTGTTTTCAGTTCTTGGGTGTCTGGCTATTAATGTTGATTCCCGACTTGTTTTTTTGATCCTTTTGTCTGCTTTAGAAATGATTTGAGGCTTGTAACCTCTGTTAGAGAACCTGGACTGCATATCCTGTATGCAGGTTTCAAATTCTTTTTCTTCACTACAGTTCCGTCTTGCTCGCATGAACTCTCCATATGGGATTCCGTTGATTTGATGAATAGGATGACAGCTGTTACTATGAAGGATTGAGTTGCATGCTGTTTTTTTGCGGAATAGTCTACTATGCAGAGTCCCATTCTTGGTGTATAGTTCTAAGTCTAAAAAGGACACATTAGTGGTGCTGATGAGTGTGGTAAATCGCATGTTCATCTCATTGTCATTTAGATATATACAGAATTCATTGAGTGTAGTTTCAGTTCCTGACCAAATTAAAAGGCAATCGTCTATGTAGCGACCCCAGTACAATATGTAGTCGATCCATTTGCTGCCCTTGATGCTCCAGATCATCTCAGCTTCAAGAGCTCCCATGTAGATGTTAGCAAATGATGGGGAAAACCTTGAGCCCATGGCTACTCCCCTTATTTGTCTATACCATTTTTTCTCAAAAACAAAGAAATTCTGATTCAGAATGATGTCCATCATTGTTACCAGCATTTTGGAATGTTCAAGCAGTGTGATTGGTCTGATATTCAATGCTTTGGTTACAGCTCTTAATCCTTGATCCGGTTCAATGGAGGTATAAAGCGAAACCACGTCAAGGGTCGCCATTATCAATCCCGGTTGCCATGTGATGTCTGTTAGAATACTTAAGATGTGTTTAGAATCCTGTATATACGATGGCACATTTTTCACCAATGGATTCAGGAATTTGTCAACGTATTGGGAAAGTCTCTCTGTTGGACCCCCAATCCCTGACACAATTGGTCTCCCTGGAGGAAAAGCAGCAGTTTTGTGGACCTTGGGCAGGGTATATAGCCAAGGATAAGATGGACGTGTGACTTTCAGATACATGTATTCCGCATCGTTTATCAGACCTTCCTCCTTCCAATCTCTCAGATAGTTATTGATTAGTATTGTTACAGGACCCATGGGATTACTGGGAATAGCTTCATAACAAGAATTGTCAGAAAGTTGAGAGAGAATTTCTGCATTGTAGTCTATTCTATTCATGACCACTACATTTCCACCTTTATCCGCTTCGCGGATGACAATGTCCTGGTTATCACTCAAAGTTTTTAAAGCTATTCTCTCTTCTCTGGTTAGGTTATCTTTGTTCTTGTGACCCTGTTTAGAGGTTTTGTTCTCATACTTGTTAATGTCTTCCAATACTAGTTTGTAAAAGGTGTCAATAGTGTTGCCACTGGGCAAAGTGGGTGTCCATTTCGATTTATTCTTTAGGCCACTATCTATAGTGCTATTGGTCTTCAATTCCAGGTCAGTTAGTAAGTCGTTAAACGAATTTGGAGGATCATCAAAATCCGTGATTGACAATAGTAAATGTGATGCCAGGACCTCTTGAATACTTATAGGGTTGATGGAAACCTCTTCTAGATCTTCAGTGGAAGTAGCACTTTCTGTTGGTGTGCCCCAGAAATGCTTCTTTAATTTTAGTCCTCTAATATATTTGAACAAATCAATCTTGATCCTACATGGATCACCTTGATCTGTAGGATTAAAACTGAGACCTTTGCTCAATAAGGAAATCATGTGTCTGTCCAGGTTCACAGATGAGAGGTTAATCACCTGTACATCCTGATCAAGTGTATCTCTCACTTCTTGTTGCCGGACCTCAGTCTCTCTCTGTAATCGTCTTTGTCCTCCTCTCTGGCCTCTGCGGGTTTTGTGTAGGTTTGGTTTACTCTTGTACGATTTGTTATTTTCATTGTCCTGACTTCCCGAGAAAAAGTATTGCTAGCTCCGGAGGTTGTGGTATGGTTCTAGAATCTTGGTTGGCTGTCGTGTTGTCTTCTGGCTCACTCTCAGTTTCCGGGACACTACTGAGAGAAGTGTTGCTCGAGGAGATATTAGACGCACCAGCTCTTGCAGTTTGTTGGTTGCTAGCTGGTTTTTGGAATTGTTGATCATATTTCTTGGCGAAGGTAAATACTCTGCCTTCTCGATAATCAGCTTCATCTCTGCGTATTTGTCTTGCCTTACGGTCTTTAATGTCATTTTGATGCTTGATCAGGATCTCTTCCAGAATCTTATAGTTTTTCTCGGTTGCATCCTTAAGATTGAGGGCTTCTATCTCCTTCTCTAGTTCCACAATTTCTGCCTGTAATTTCGTTACTTTCCGATCTGCGTTTTCTATTAAAATTCTCATCAAGTTGGTGGAATTCATGGTTACTGATTCCTCCCATTTGTTCAGGAGGTCGTCATCAAGGTCATCAAAGGTAGGGAAGGTCTGTGATCGAAGACCTCTTGGAATTCTTTGTACCCTTAGGTATTGTTTCAATGTCGCGCCATCCCACCAGCGTGAGTTTTCTGTTTTTTTGAGCCTTTCTAGTTTGAGAAATTTTTGTTTTAAACTGGTTCCTTTTTGTTGATTTCCACTTGTATTAGCAGTAGTTGGATGTGTACCTTTAGAGAGATTTTCAAACATCTCGGAGGCGATCTTATCCCTATCCATTTTGAATCTGGTAGTAGGAAAATCAGAACCGTAGTGGCTGCCTTTCTGAGTCAAGAGTTTTATACAGTCTGTGAGTAGGTTTTTGAGTGTTCAGAAATTTGGCGCTCAACTTCTTACGGTAAAGTATCAGAGTAACGTGGTTTCAGGGTAGGTGCTTCTTGGTCAGAGGAAAACCTTAACCTCTGTAAGGACGAGAGGTTCAGAGACCTCCCTCTTTTGTGATTTTAGCAAGAATCCAGAGCACACTATATTTATCAAATGAAATTTCAATCTTCAAGTTTGTCATATATATGGGATAGATCAGACCAAACGTAAATTTTCAAACGTTTTATTAATTAACAGTGATCTCTTCTCGGGAATCACTGTACCTGTCACAATAGCCTACACGTGTTTCATCACAGCATGTGGCTGTGAATCTTCAGGGCTATAAGGATATATAAAAAAACAAATGATAAAAAATAATAAACACAAATAATAATTTAAAAACATACATGAAGTATGTGTGGAATGAAAGGACACCAGTGATGTGGAAACCAACAAGGACAGGTGGGAGAAAGACAGAAGTGACTTTTGCAATGTTTGTTCACATGAGCGTTCTTATAATTATGTTTTTTTGTTTTTTGGTCACTACATTTGTGCAATAGACTTGTGCTAAGTGACATACGGCGTATACACGGTTGGATGATCCTACAGTGAGTGAACCTTTGTTCCATTCCTAAGGAAACAAGAGTGTGTAGTGGGGTGACTTGCTGTTACTGAATATTTTACTTTAGGTAATTCCGACTTTAAGCAACGTAATTTCTTTATGCCAGACACTCAAGAGTCCCAATGACCCTTACTACCAAATTAGTGGTCTATTAAATACCCATTTATAAGGTTGTCCAAAATTAGCAGGAGTAAGCAATTTAGCGTTTAAAATACAAAACCATCCTCCATTGTTGTAATCATTAGTATACTATAATCTCTACTTCTCATTATATTGAAATTTTCACCATGTAAATTGCATTGTATATTTGAAAATTAATAACACATATCGGTCGGTTAAATAGGCCAGAATTTACACCATTATTCTTTTATCACCCTTTTAGCATATAATCGGGATATGGTCTCATGTGAATTCACTGCTGTTCTACTGTACTAATAATCCCCGTTTCGTCTGTCTGATTATAGTTCATTTTATTTTTATTTTCAGATAACGCGCCTCGATCATTACGATCAGGTAAACCACTCCCCCTCCCCCTTTTTCACTCGCTTTCTTTCGCAGCTGCCTACTCAATCCCGTCTTTACCATTAAACCCGTTGCATTGAATGTAACGATTAAGTTTTGAGCTACAGTTACCCGTATTGATATAATTAAGTGACACGGCCTTGACTATGCGCATGCTTTGAAAAAAACGGTATTTCCTACATACTAGTTAAGGGAGATAAAAGAATAATGGTGTAAATTCTGGCCTATTTAACCGACAATTGCTTAGTAAATATGCGAAGTATCACTATGCCATTGGATTTATTGAACAAGTTATACATGAAGGTGATAATATGTGTTATTAATTTTCAAATATACAATGCAATTTACATGGTGAAAATTTCAATATAATGAGAAGTAGAGATTATAGTATACTAATGATTACAACAATGGAGGATGGTTTTGTATTTTAAACGCTAAATTGCTTACTCCTGCTAATTTTGGACAACCTTATAAATGGGTATTTAATAGACCACTAATTTGGTAGTAAGGGTCATTGGGACTCTTGAGTGTCTGGCATAAAGAAATTACGTTGCTTAAAGTCGGAATTACCTAAAGTAAAATATTCAGTAACAGCAAGTCACCCCACTACACACTCTTGTTTCCTTAGGAATGGAACAAAGGTTCACTCACTGTAGGATCATCCAACCGTGTATACGCCGTATGTCACTTAGCACAAGTCTATTGCACAAATGTAGTGACCAAAAAACAAAAAAACATAATTATAAGAACGCTCATGTGAACAAACATTGCAAAAGTCACTTCTGTCTTTCTCCCACCTGTCCTTGTTGGTTTCCACATCACTGGTGTCCTTTCATTCCACACATACTTCATGTATGTTTTTAAATTATTATTTGTGTTTATTATTTTTTATCATTTGATTTTTTATATATCCTTATAGCCCTGAAGATTCACAGCCACATGCTGTGATGAAACACGTGTAGGCTATTGTGACAGGTACAGTGATTCCCGAGAAGAGATCACTGTTAATTAATAAAACGTTTGAAAATTTACGTTTGGTCTGATCTATCCCATATATATGACAAACTTGAAGATTGAAATTTCATTTGATAATTATAGTGTGCTCTGGATTCTTGCTAAAATGGGTGGAAGTATAGACCCCTTCAGGATCTCTAGTCCTGAGTCATGTGCTGGGCGGGCTTGTCAATAGTCGCAGTTTTCTGGCCAGCACTGGTGGGCGTTTGTCTTCTTTGGCGCTGGTGCAGGTGAACGCTTGCCTTTGACAGATGCTTTGGAGGTTGATCCAATGAACACTTGTCTTCGGCAGTTCCAGCCCTGGAGGGTGATGCAGGTGAACTCCTACTTCCTGCAGTTGCAGGCCTGGAGGTCGATGCAGGTGGGCACTTGTCTTCAGCAGTTGTGACCCTAGAATCTGGTGCAGCCGCTTCTCCAGGGTGGGCAGATTGGGTGGCAGGACTAGACTAGGTTGAAAGCCGGGCCTCAAGGTGAGTACTTTGTGACTACTTGTTTATGGAGTTCACAAGGGGAGTTGCAAAGGAAGGCCGGTTGATCTTGCAGAATTCAAGTCAGGACCAGCTTTGCTCCCTCTCAGCAGTCAGCTACTTCTGGATGCCCCACACCACAGGAATGCGCTGAGCTTCTCCTCTTGGACAGTCTGTTTTGCAAGGCCAGACATCTGTCTTCTATCTGTGATTAGGCAGACTTCTAGGTGCTTAGGCAGACCCTCAACTTCTCCAGCAAGTTGCTGTCATTGTTGCACTAACCTATGAATTCGGATCCCCCTCCTAATAATCTCTGTATTACCGATTCTCCCTGGTTGCTGACAACTCTATGATTTCCTAGAGCTGAAAGAAAGAAAGAATATTTAGAAACACTACATAGAATAACCTGCACTATAAAATGTGTTATAGTCTCAATAAGTACCTTTAGCAGATTGCTAGCTAAAGCTATTGTGGAAAAAGGTATGGCTATGACCTTTTTCAAGATTTGCCCGGCGCTAACCGCCCTTGTACCATTCAAATTACCAAGCAATGAGGCAGGCGCCGGAGACCAGAAGGCAGGAAACAGAAGTTTTATTCCGACGGAGCAGAACACATCAGATCGGACAACAAGGTATCGTCTCGAGGTGCTCTAACAGCCTCTCTGAGGCCTGGCCTCTTATACACCGGTTTATGGCATGTGACCTTTCTTTATTACAACCATAACATTGTGAAGCAAGGAAAAAAGACATCCCCATAATCCTCGTGTCAATCCCACCCCCATATACCTTCACAATAGAGGTCCTCAACCTGCTTATAAGAGGAGGGGTCATCACGCAGCTGAGTGTTTCGCCAAGTCTTAGGATGTGTGCGCCTGATCATATCCCAGGGGGTGGGGAGGCCCTGATCAACAGTGTGTCCTTTGAAGAGGGGCGATTTCATACAATGAGGGGCAGTAAATGGTGTCTCCCGGCTTAGGCAATGGCCTCGGACCTGTGTGGACAGTCGGACATGGGGTAAGAGGTCATCAAAGGAGTGGTATTCATGCCGCGTGGACAAACCAGCACGGAGGGAAGGTTTATCAACAGAGGGACATTCATGGGGGGGAAGAGGAGGTGCTGGTCAGGCGCTGGCGTGACTCCCAAGGACAGGGTCATGCAGAAGGGTTACGCTCATGAGGGGGAGGGAGGGGGAGCCAGGGTGCGCGGAGGATGCTTGCTGGGTCAGAGGGGCGCGCTGGCGATCGATCGTGGACAGGGAGACCATGATATCTAAAATGGCTGCCGTGCACGTCGTACGTGGGTGACAAGCTGGCGCAGATAATGTTTAGACCGCAAACTAAAATCCCACAGTCCTCCCTTTTAACATGTCTCGCCAACTTGTCAGTTTGGATTTATCCCCATAAGGCCACGTGTCTCTACTTCATAGAGGGGACTCATGTGCTCATTTCGGAAGTCCAAAGTCTTTGGGCACATACAGTTAGAAACAAGGCCGCACAAGGATGGCAGACATTGGATACCTAAGCAACACCCACATAATATCACAACAGGTATCAGCACGAAGGAAAACAACCTCCAAACCCAGTTCCTCAAAGTGTCCCAAAACCAGCTCCCAAGCGACCATCCTTCTTGTTCTTGGTGAACCTCCGAGGAAAGTCTGTGGAGGTGTTCAATTGCCTTGTAGACGGAAGGCGAGTTGTCAGGCACGTAGGTGCAGCAGCTAGATCCGATGATGCGGCATGCTCCCCCTCGGTCGGCTAGGACCACGTCTAGGACAAGGCGGTTCTGAAGGGTCACAAGGCGGACTGCCTGAAGCTCCGCCGTGTTGTTAGCGAGGATGCCAGCCGTGATGTTGATTGTCGTTTCTACTGCCTGAGTCAGGTGTCGGATAGCGCGGCTGTTTGCCATTGGGCCCCACAGAGGAACAAGTCCCTTTGCTGCATCTAGGAACTGTGCTCCAGTGGAGTCGGCTTGTCCAATGTCATCTGCACGCCTCTGCCGGTGATGGTTGGCAGGGGCTACATACGTGGGGGGGAGAACGAAGGCAATGTAGCAGGTACCCTTCCAACCTTTCGGGAGCCAGGTGTAGGCTTTGGTGCCACACACAAAGTACATATTTGGAGAAGCAACAAAAGAAGGGGGGTCGGCTGAGTCCAATGTCCTTATGATTCGGCAGGAACTGTGACCCACAAGCTGTGTTCCCTGGCCTTCGAGGCACACAAGACCTGTGACATTGATGACTGAAAGAGCCACGGTCAGAGTGGCGGCAGTCTGTTTCTGCAGATGAGAGAACGTGGATCTAGCTGGATTGTGGAGTACCTGTACTTCAACACGTTCTTTGGCTGGAATGTCTTTAAGGAAGGTGGCGCCTGTGAGCGCAGGACACAAGGCAGCAGAGGTCTTTTCGGTTTTGTTCAGCCAGAAACCAGAGTAGAAGTGCGACACTGTCTGGCTGGAGGTGGTGTTGTCCTTGTGGCTCTCTTGCATGAGGATCAACCAGGCGAGGCAGGAGCCATGAACTGAGAAAGGAGAAGGGATGAAGGGGATGGAGTGTCCAGTGGCATGCGGGAGCAACCCGCAGATCCAGCAGTTCGTGGCATTTGCAGCAAGGTTGTGTTGGTGCAGCAGTTGCACGAAGGAATTGTTCCAGAATTCCCTGCGCCTTTCTCGGAGCTGAGGCGACAGAGGGATTAGGTGATGCTCTTTCAGGGGTGTTGGTTGTGCAGTAGGTAGCAATGTCTCATGAGCCGGTGTGCTTTCCTCCAGAATCCAGAAGGAGGTCATGAGGAGGAGGCAGAAGAGGAAGGCAATAAAAAGGGAGATTGTCTTTGATTTGTGCAAATTGTCAGTCTTTGGGTTTCTATAGTGGGTATTTCCTGTTGCTTCCATCATCTTCTTATCTGGCGCTTCCATCATCTTCTTATCTGGCGCTTCCATCACCTTCAAGGGGCTCGGTAGTGGGCAGAACCACAGACTTCGTTTAGCTGTTCTCCCGGCAACCCTCGGTTGTGCTTAGGTCACCGTTCTGAGATTCAACTTAGTCCGTGGCCTACTTAGCCGAAGCTCCCTCCTTTCGACGCAGGAAATGCCCTTCTTTGGATGGCACAGTGGGGTCAGAGAATTTTGCAAGTTCAAGTGCCCCAGTATCGGGATAACAGTTCAATGTCGGTCGGTCCTTGCTCAGGAGCTCTTCTTGGGTGTTGACGTTTTCTGTCGTGGCCAAATTCGCAGAGACCTTCCGGCAATGATGTGCGTGCAGCCAGTGCTTCTTCCCCTCCACTCGAAGCGCCGTTCGTGTGGTAATCAGCACTTGCCAGGGGCCCGTCCACCGGGGTTCCAGACTCTTGGTTCGCTGGAAATTTCGTATTAACACAAAATCTCCCGGTTGGATGTCGTGGCCGGGGCCCCTGGAAGCATCGGGGATGGCCTGCTGCACCTGTTGATGAATGACAGACAACGTTTTAGTTAATTTGCACAAATAATCAGACAGTAGGACGTCCGGGACGTCATGGATGGAGGTTGGTTTGGGAGCAGTCCAGAGGTTCATCGGTCGCCCGAATACGACCTCGTAGGGGGTCAAATGATGCTTGGTGGGAGTGGAGCGCATCGATAGCAGGGCCAGAGGGAGAGCGTCTGGCCATCTTAGTCCGGTGGTTGCCACTATTTTTGACAATTTCAGCTTCAGTGTGGCATTATGGCGTTCCACCAGGCCAGCGGATTGGGGGTGGAAGACCGCATGGAATCTCTGTTTCACCCCCAACCCCTTTAGGATTAGTTGGATAACCTCGGCTATGAAGTGGGGGCCATTGTCGCTCCATAAAATTCGACAAAGGCCATAGCGAGGGAAGAATTCTTTCAGTAGTACTTTGGCAGTGGTCATGGCAGTGTTGTCACGGGTTGGATAGGCCTCTACCCATTTGCTGAAGGCACATACGATGACTAGTACATACTTCAAGCTTTGGCATCTCTCTAGTTGGATGTAGTCCATCTGAAGGACCTCAAAGGGGTGATTGGGGGTCCCAAACCCTCCCCGGGGTACCACAGTTCCTTTCCCGGGGTTGTGTTGCAGACAGATAAGGCACTGTTGGACTAGGCGTCTGGCTGAGTCGGGGATTTTGTCGTTGTGCCAGACTTTGGAAATGAGTTCGATCATGGGTGCAGATCCTATGTGTGCGGGGGAATGAGCCATTGTCAGTATGGGGATCAGGTATGAGTCAGGTAGCAACCATTTGTCTGCATCTTTTGTTCGCCAGCAGCCCTCATCATCCTTCAGACCCACCCCCGCCCACTTAGTCAGTTCGTGAGGGGTGCTGGCCGACTGAATGTCTCTGATCATTTCCCTTGTGTCAGTCCATTTCTCTGCTTGTGACCTGGTCACATACATGTGTGTCACCGTCCTATTCTCAGCTGTGGTTCGTGCAGTGATGTCGGCCAGTGCATTCCCTTGTCCGACTAAGTCTGTCGCCCTTTTGTGTGCCTGACATTTGATCACCGCTAATCGTTTGGGGAGGAGAACTGCATCAATCAGGGCGGAGACTAGATCTCCGTGGAGGATAGGGGTGCCGTGGGACGTCAGGAATCCCCTCTCCCTCCACAGGAGTCCAAAATGGTGGACCACCCCGAAGGCATACTGGCTGTCGGTATATACGTTCGCAGTGGTCCCTGCGGCTATAATACATGCTCGTGTGAGGGCTATCAATTCCGCTGCCTGGGCAGATCGTTGTGTGATGCAGGCTGTCTCAACTACTGTTCGGGCTGTTGTAACTGCATAGGCAGCTGAAGTGGTGCCATCTGGGAGTTTGATGCATGAGCCGTCTACCCATAGCTCTCCATCGGGGTCAGCGAAAGCGGTGTCTCGGAGGTCAACCCTACTCCTGGTTTGTTCGTCCGTGAGGGTCACACAGTCGTGTATGGGAGGAACGTCAGGGTCATTTTCAGGCAGGGGCAGTAATGTGGCAGGATTCAAAGTCGTGCATCTCTTTAGTGTGATGTGGGGCGCAAGCAGCGTCAGTTCATACCCTGTCAGTCGTGCGCTAGTCAAATGTTGAGTCTTGGTTTGGTTCAGAAGGGTGTCGACTGCATGGGGTACTAACACGGTGAGGGAGTTTGAAAGTACAATCCCCTCACTCTGACGGATAGAGACAGCAGCGGCAGCTACTGCTCGAAGGCAGGCAGGTAAAGCTCTGGCTACAGGATCAAGAGTGGCGGAGAAGTAGGCACAAGGGCGCTGCTTAGGACCAATTGACTGAGTTAGGACAGACAATGCACACCCCTCCCTTTCGTGGGTGAAGAGGGAGAAAGGTTTGGAGTAATCCGGGGTTCCTAGGACGGGTGCTGAGCAGAGCGCATCCCGTAATTCCTTAAAGGAGGCTTGACACTCAGTGGTCCAAGGAAGCGGGAAGGGGACATCTTTGGTCAACAGGGCAAGTAGTGGCTTCACAATGAGGCTGTAATTAGGTAACCACTGTCTGCAAAAAGAAGTTAGGCCAACCAAAGAGCGGACTTGCTTTTGTGTTTTTGGGATGGGGGTGTCCAGGATGGTTTGGATTCGGTCGGGTGTAAGTTTCCTTCCTTCTTTGGACAGGAGATGGCCTAGGTATGTCACTTGTGGCTGGCAGAACTGTAATTTCTTTTTGGAAACTTTATGGCCATTCTCTGCAAGAAAGTGTAGGAGTTGGATAGTGGCTGTGATTGCAAGTGGGGTGGTGTCGGCCGCCAAAAGGATATCATCGACATATTGGATCAACACCACTCCATCTGGTGGCTGGAAGGCATCCAGCTGTCTTTTGAGGGCCTGGCTGTAAATGCTGGGGCTTTCAGTGTACCCCTGGGGGGCTCTACAGAATCGGTACGAGCGGGATTTTAAGGTGAAGCCGAAGAGATAACGGCTGTCTGGGTGGATCGGGATAGAGAAAAACGCATTTTTAAGGTCGATGACAGTGAAGGTGGTGGCAGTGGACGGGATGAGGGTCAGAATGGTGGTGATGTCCGAGACCACGGGGTATTGGGGTACAACCACTTTGTTAATCTCCCGCAGGTCGATGATGAAGCGATACGCTTTCTCATCTCCTTCACCTTGTTTCTTAACAATAGGTAGGATTGGGCTGTTGCAGACGTTGCTAACCACTTCTTCAACCACTCCTGCATTTACCAGAGACTGAATGATCGCTACCAGTGCCTTCTCGCCCTCGGGGGATATCCAGTATTGTGGGAGTTTCGGGAGCATAGCGTCCTGCTTTACAGTTATATGAATGGGGTCAATCATCATTCGTCCCACATCAGAGTCATTTTTGGCCCATAGGTACGGGGGCAGGGTGTCAAGTAAAGACAGGTCAGCGTCAGTTATGGGGCACATGTGTCGTGAGGGGCAGGATTTGGGCATGCCTGGGTTGTCGTACAGGATGACTCGGATTCCATCTGGGGAACACCTAATGGTAGCTCGAAAATGTTTCAGTAAGTCAATGCCCATAATGGCGTCAGGGGAGTTGGAGGAGAGCAGAAATGTCGCGTCAGTGGTGTTGTTTTCTAGGTCAAAGGTGATAGGTACGGACAGGGGGTTAGTGGAGGGCGTCCCATCGAAACCTATCGATGTAATGTGTGAGCCAGACAAGGGTGCCCTTGGAATCAGTCGTTTCGATAACACACTACGTGTCGCCCCAGTGTCTACCAAAAATGGAGACTCTGTACCCAGGACCTTAGCGGTGACGTAAGGACCTTGCTGGTCAACACAGAGCTCGACTGGATCCCTCCCTTGCCCCTGGCAGTCCTATGCAAAGTCGGGGGTATTTTCACCTTTGGACAGCTGATATTGGTTCTGCCGAGGACGGTCAAATGTGTTCAATCTCCCTGATCTGTCATTGTTGGTGTCATTGATGTGCCCTCGTCCTTGTACTCTATTTCTCGGCCCTCCTGCCACATCCCTGGAGTCCCTATTTCTATTCATCTCTAGCAGAACCGGACACTGGGATTTCCAATGGCCGAACCCTTTGCAGAAGGCGCATTGGTCATTGCTAATGTCTCTACGTCCAGTGTGGGGTGTTGGGGAGTGATCTTTAGGAGGTAGATTTCTGGGGGTGGTCGATTGGTAGTTCCCTCCTTGGGGTTCCCGTCCGACCGCTATACCTTGTATCTGGGCTATCATCACTCTTTCTTTCAAATCTTTCTTCTTTTTCTCGGACACCCTATCATTCTCATTCTTCTGGTGCTCATAATACTGAGCCATCTGAAGGATAGCTGCGGGTTTGGAGGCCCCCCAACTACTCTCACTCGTCTGCAGTTTTTGGGAGACCTCTTGTGATAGGCCCTTTACATAATTTTGCACAAACAGGTGTTGTCCGGTTGCGGTGGTCATGTCTTGGCCACTGTAGTCGGAGAACACTGTCTCGAATCGGGAGAAGTATTCTGACACATCTTCCTGGGGTTTCTGTCGACAGGCCATGACTATCGACCAGTCTACCTTTCTTTCTGGGATCAGCGTCTTTAACTTCTGAACTAGTTTGTCCGGAAGTTCTAGTATGTCCTTTACTGGTTTCCTTCCTGGCTCTCGCTGTCTATCTAGTTTACCGAGTTGGTCCCAGGTATGTCCAAACAGATCCGTGTGGTCAGCCTTCCGGATTTGCTTCCACACATCAGCTGGCAGGCATAACCCGAAGAACAAGTCAATGTCCGCTAAAGTCATTATCGTCGAACCCAAGGCTGTGCCTAATTCGGTATAAAATGCTGTCGGGTTCTTTCTTAAATCGGGCAGAGTTTCTTTAAAGGTTAGGATATCTTGTCGGTCCCATGGTTGGTAAACCCAATTGTACACAACTCTCCCTTTTGCATCTGCATCGTTAATATCATCGCTTGTTCCCTGGCCACGTGGCGGGATCCAATAAGGAGCCGCCTCTCTGATGGGCATCATAGTATTGGCTACTTCTACTGAGGTCGTTTCAGGGACTGTAACCTTGGTTTCTGGTTTTTGCTCCATGAGGTGGCGGAAGACCTCAAGCATCTGCATGAAGAGCTCCGTCGCCTCACATTCAGTCCCATCTCCAACATCAATCTTCCTATACAGCTTTGTTAGTTTAGCGGGGCTCTTACTCTGATACCTATCTTCATATGCGTTCAGGGTGTGGTAGCTGAATCGCAAAATGAAATGCCGTCTGTGGCTGTCGGCATGTGAATTATATATGCTCATTGTATATTCTTCGTTCTACTAAGGTTTTTGCTATTTTGTCGATCCCATCCCGCTCATCTGTGCTCAACCTATTTGGTCTGGCTGGTGGTTGTTTGCTAGCCTCAGGGTCGTCTGACGATGTTGTTAATGTGGCTGGTGCAGAGGCCGTGACGGCTGGTGCACTAGCACTAAGGTCACTTTCGCTCGTACCCGGGGCTTGCAAACTTTGTTGGCAGGGGGCATATGGAGGGGGCATGTAGATGATTGGGGGACCTAGCAGTAACTCATCGTTCGCCCGTTGTTTGGAGGGCACTTCAGGGTAGAGCGCAGAGGGGGTCCTAACAGGACATTGACCTGTCGACCCTGGTTCGTGGTTTTGTGTAGCTTTCTTTCTTTCTTTTATTTCTTCTTCTAGTTGCTTAGCGGCTAGGTGGGCTGCCTTTCGTAATTCTTTCCCTATCTTTGCCTCTTCTCTTTTCTTTCGTTGTTCCGTTTCCTTGCGCCACATGCCGATACTGTCGAGCATAGTGGGCGTGGTCTTATTTTTCTGAAGCGCTATTTCTAATGTTTTTATTTTATGATCGTCAAAGGAACCTATCAGTGGCCACTGACTTTCAGGGTTCTTCTTTGTATATTTATGCCATAACTTAGTATAAGCTATAGCGACTAGTCCATGCTTAGTGAACATGTCCTTATTAGGGGTGCCCTCCAGTGGAGCAGGGGCGTAACACAGGCCCCCGCAGGCCCTGCAGTGCGGGGGGGCCCCACGGGTCAGGGGGCCCCCTGGCCTCACTAGTCTCAGCAGGGAAGAAGGCGGCTGCAAGCAATGCAGCATTGGGTTTAGGCGCTAACAGACAGTAGCGGGTTAAATGAATGAAACACTCTGACTGTATTAACACAGTCTCACTGCCCCCTCCCACCCCTCCCACAGGCCGAGGGCCCACACGCACGCTCCAAGGGCCCCCTCACAGCTCCAAGGGGGCGGGGCCCCGCCCTCACGTCTCTCCTCCCGGCAGTCCCCAGCCAGCCAGCACACCACGAGGGACGGCCGGCCCGGACTGCCTCTGTTTAAACATTAGAGGCATATCACATGCAGCCCCCGCGCATGCTGGGGATGGCGCACCATGCACGTTTGCCGAGGGAGAGACTATTGTTACAGCTGCAAATAGTCTGAGGAGAAAGGCGGGCGGCTGGCCCATAAACTAAACTGCAGTGCAACTTTTACAAGTAAGTGACAGTTGCACTCGGAGTCAGGCGAGTCCAAATCCACAAATTCGTTTGTTCGTGGCAGCGCGATCATCAGCTGCCTGCAGGTCCTGTCTGAATGGGGGTCTCTTTTCGTGTTTTAAATGCTTCAATTTCATGCAGTGCACAGGGCCGTCCTTATTGACCTCCCCTGCTCTCTACCATCATGCCGGTGAATAGTTCGTCCTAACAAAACAACTTCTCTTATGCCAAAAGGTGTAAGAGTCGAGAGGCTGACCCTTCACCTCCCCCTTGCCTACATACTTTTCCTAAACCCTCGGCATCCCCTCCCCAAAACGTAATCTATCGCCTGTTCTGGCCTGCTCCATTCACGAAGCTGCACAGGGTGAAACCGGCCTACGCCTTAAGCTCCCCCTGGGCACCTTCAGTGCAGGGACCACCCTGCAGTGCAGCCCGCGTTTGGCAAGAGGTCTAGTTCACTGGTTCGGCTGGCGAGATGGTAGTTGATGGCACAGGAGTAACATCCACGTTCACCTCCCTCCCTCGCGTATCTGGGTCCAGGAGAGGTAGCAGACAACTCTCATCCTGACCAAGGACTTTGTTTCTCGAAGTTTCACTGACGTGATTACAGATTTGTGGAGAAACAATATTTAAAACCCGCTTTTCTGCTTCAGGCTTCATATGGAATCTATACATTGTGTATGTCAAGTAGGAGTTAACACACCAGTTTTACTGCAGGGGTCAAATGAAAATTAGTAACCGCAGTTGATCGGAGATGTCCATCGTGGTTAACACACTGACTTTTAGGTCAGGCACAGACTAACTTCTTACTTTTACAGGAGCTTCAGACTTTGTGTCCTGTTCTCCTTTCCAATCAATAAAGATTATATTACCTGTAAAAAAATCATGCTCATTGTCCACTTTATTCATGGATGCAGTCATTATTGTGCACACTTCCCAGTCTCAAACCATGATCTAGCACGCGGCAGCTTAACGCACACACAACAACTTCTGATATTTTTATATTTCCCTCATTTTCATTGCTTGTTTTTGCTTGCAAGAAAGTGTCACTCATTATCGTTGAAATGTCACTCATAATTGCACTGAACTTATGAACATGTCACACATAGCAATCTGAAACCTTGACAGCTATGTTCATGTAAAACAGGAAATGCGACTCCAGGCCAGAAAGGATCTTGTGACCTTCCTTATGTCGTTTTTTTTCTAGAATGTTTTCTTGTTAATGCTTTACACGCATTTATGCTTAACCCATTAACAAGCGAACTCCTTATTTCACTTTCTCTGTTCTCAACTTTCCTGTAAACAACACTATTACAGTTTCTAACTGAATCAAAATAAAAACAAAATGACACGTTTCCAGGATAAACAAAGTAAATGCAATCGACCATACCACAAAACATATTTAGAATAATATTTTTGTTTTGAACTATTTTTTTAAAAGAAAATTATATTTTCGGTAAAAATAAATATTTAAAAGCATTTCTTTCAAAGTAATAGCTTTTGGTCCTAATGTTTTTTTCTAAATATCATTTTCAATAGCTGTATTTTACTTTGGATCCTTATGTTTGCACTCTGTTTTCTCTGTAGGGGTACCTCGGCAGAGGTACAGGAAAGACCAGGCTGTCTCCTATGTACGAACATATACACAGTACACAAAACCAGCCTAATGAGATGACATTTGTGCCAGAAGGTGGCGTTTGAGTGTAACATGGTCCGGGTGGTGTGCGGGGTTACACAATTTGTGACAGTTCGTGCTGGGGCTTCTCAGCACAGCTTGATAAGTTCCTACAGAGAGAGGATGAGGCACGTGGTTCTGCTTAAGTCCACTCATGAGAGATCTACCCTGTTTTTGTGGGGGGCGTTTAGAAGATGAGGTGATTTGCAGGCAGTATGGCCTCTCGCATCGTGTTTGGTAATTTTGTGTCCCACAGTGCCTCTGCATTTCTGGTGCTTTGCTGCAGTTTAAAAATATTCTTGGAGTTTCTCGTTGCTCAGATGGGTGTAATTTCTCACTCAAGGGCAGCACGCAGAAACTATGCATCTCGGTGCACTGCAGCACATGATTATGTACTGGCTGAGCCTCAGTCTTCCCTGTCAGTCATTTCTGGTTCGCACAGGTGATTTAGCAGCAATGGGGGGCAGTGTCAGAGCGTGGGGCAAAGACGTGGATAAAACAGACAACATTATTCTGTATGTATTTTTGTTTGTCTGTCACCTTTAAATCTAAAGCACGCTCCTTTAATGAAAGTTGAATGCAAGTTCAAGTAATCAGTGAGAAATGACTCTTACATTGTGAAACCTCACTTGGTTAATTCAGTCTTCCTGTAGATGTCTGTCTGTGTTTAAGGAGAGAGAAACAATTGAATCCCTTGGACTCTTTGGTGTGACGATGGGTGAAGGCTTATAACTATCTGTCCTTGCTCAGTACCTCTTTAGATAACATGGGAAACACTTGGCATGGCTTCACATAGAGACAGACACCTCTTAGAAATATAATGTCATGACTGCCACATGGCCTGCTTAATCTGAGACACCGTCAATCAGTGCAAGACAACACTTTGCATGTAGGGAGAGGTATGCCCAGGTGTGTGACAGGGAACACAAAACACCCATGCTGTTTGTTAATTTTATTGAACTAGCTGCAGAGTTGCACATCTTTTCAGAATACCCCTGTCGAAAATCAGGCAATAGTGAGAGAGGTGAGGGGACTTCGGATCCAAATACTCAAAAAAATGCCTTCCTGTAACTGTCAAGAAAAGTGCCCATATCCCCTAGAGGTCATGACTTCCACCCTTCGTTGTAGACAATCCGGGTTCAGTGGGCACTTCAGACCTTTGGGGTCCGGTGTCACTGCACCTGCTGCGCCCAATGAAAGCTATGCCTCAGCACTCCAGCGAATGTTTGTGAATTCTGTTTGGGGGAAGATACTGGGAGACACCTATACTAGGATTCATGGATAGACACTAACATGAGAAAACACTGGGAGACACAAACACTGGGAGGCAGACAAGGGAAGACCCTGAGAGGCACGAACACTGAGAGACACAGTCAAAGGAATACACTGGAAGACACAAACACTGGGGGAGACAGAGAAGGGGAGACCCTGAGAGACACGAACACTGAGAGACACAGACACTGGTAAACACATACAGACACTGGGAAACACAAATACTAAGAGACACACATACAGGAAAACACAGGGGGTCATGTACACTGAGAGAGATGGAAAAAGAAAGACCCTAGGAGACACAAACTCTGGAAAACACAGACAAAGGAAGACACTGGGATACACGAACACTGAGAAACACAAACATGGGAAAACACTGGGAGATACAGACAGGGAAAGGCCCTGGAAGACACGAAAACTGAGAGACACAGACATCGGGAGACACTGGAAGACATTGGGATACACACACACTGGAAGACATAGAGACTGTGACATACAAACAAACACTGGAAGACACCTACATTAGGATTCATGGCTTGACACAAACATGGGAAAACACTGGGCAACACAGACAAGTGAACCTGGGAGACAAGAGCACATAGCGACAGAGAGACTGAGAGTCACGAACAGACACTGGGAGACATGAACACTGAGAGACATAGACAAAGTAAGACACTGGGAGACATGAACACTGAGGGACTGGGAGATACAGGCACTAGGCGACACAAACAAGGTAACACACTAAGAGAAAGAGATGTTAATACTGAAAAACATACAGGGAGATACCTATACTAGGATTCATGGATATACACAAACATGGGAAAACACTGTGAGACACAAACACTGGGAGACAGACAAGGGAAAACCCTGAGAGACACAAGCACTGGAAGACACATATACTGGGAGACATGAAGAGACACTGGGAGACACGAAGACTGGGATTTACAGACAGAGGAAGACACTGGGAGACACGAACACTGAGAGACACAGACAAAGGAAGACACTGGAAGACACAAACACTGGAAGACGTAGAAAGAGGAAGACCCTTACAGACATGAATACTGCATTACACAGCCAATGGGAGACACCTACACTAGGATTCCTGGATAGACACAAAGCTGCAAAAACACCGGGAGACACAAGCACTGAAGACAGACAAGGGAAGAGTCTGAGAGACACAAACACTGGAAGACACATATACTGGGAGATACGAAGAGACACTGGGAGACAGGAAGACTGGGATTTACAGACAGAGGAAGGCACTGGGAGACACAAACACTGAGAGACACAGACAAAGGAAGACACTGGAAAACACAAACACTGGAAGTCCTAGAAAGAGGGGCGACCCTTAAAGACATGAATACTGCAATACACAGCCACTGGGAGACACCTATACTGGGATTCCTGGATAGATACAAAGCTGCGAAAACACAGGGAGACACAAGCACTGGAAGACAGACAAAGGAAGACCCTGAGAGACACAAACACTGGAAGACACATATACTGGAAGAAACAAAGAGACACTGGGAGACACAAAGATTAGGAGATACAGACAAGGAAACACACTAGAAGACATAAACAGACACTGGGAGACACCTGCACTAGGATTCATGGATTGACACAAACATGGGAAAACACTGGAGACACAGATGAGGGAAGGCCCTGGGTCACCTTGATGCAAGAAGAAAGGGGGATCGTTTTACAAAACATGCTTGATTTTTTTGTATATTGCTGGACTGTGATTGCTTTATTATGCACTTTGAAAGTAATTGCATTTTTTCCTTTGCTTTACCAACTACAGTTTGTATAGATTCTGTAATTAGGTACTTGCTGATATGGTTTGTTTTTATTCTACATTCTATGCTATTTATGGTGTTGACTGCACTTGCTTGTAATACGTAGGCCTTCAATCTTGTAATTAGCATTGCTTACAATAGAAATAATAACTTCAAACTGAGAAACACCTGCATCAATGTTCTGAAACATCCAAGCAGTTTCTATCCTCAGCCTCTTGCTTGCCTGTTTGTGTCCTGCTTACTCATAAAGACATGATTGTAGAAATTGAAATTGCTTCCTCAGTTGATGTTTTTATCATGCACAACGCTTGACAGTCACAAGTGAGTGACATGCAGATAATTTGCGTTTATTTCTCTTGGGTTTGGAAGGATACTGTTTTATAGCTTCTGTACTCCTGTATATTGTCAGTGGAGTCTGTGAAACTGCAGGTTTAGGTTAGACTTTCAAAGTTTCAAGTTTTGTCCATCAATATAAATTCTAACTCAGACCCTTTATGGTTGTTCTTTGTTCTTTAGCAATAAGCAGTTCCTGACAATAGGATCGCTACTTGACATTGCTCTGATTGCTGTCTCAGTTAAATAATCTACTCTTGGCAATGTTACAAATGGGGTATTTTATATGTTAAGAGTGTTTCCCACTTTCTTATTAGAACGTTGATCAAGACAATATAGAAGCGTGTCATTAAGTGTTGGAGTTTTCAAATCAAAGGTGGTGCTAAGTGGTAGGTGGTGGGCCGGGCCGCCGGGGGGGGGCCCCCCTATGTACTTTCGCAGGGGGGCCCCCTCAAGTTTTGTTACGCCACTGCAGTGGAGCTGGATGGTTCATCTCTAATAAGGGGTCCGGGCTGTACAGGCTACCAACCAGTGGGGAGAAGATAGGCATGACGGGTTACAACGGGGACAAAGGTCTGCACTACCTATCTTATCACGGCGGACAAAGACTAGACAGAATTTTCTATTCTACGTTGTTTGTAGGCCGTGAATACCTCAAAAGAACCAATACCGAACACTTTAACGTGCGGTCAACCAAACAATCAGTGGGGAGAATAAGTGGGTACGGAAAGTTTGCGTTACCCACCCTTTCTCTACCTGCAAAGAGAGACCTTGTTCTTCCCTGTTTGCAGACAAGGAATCTCCAGACAATAATCCCCGAACGACAGTTCGGGAAAACAGTGGGGGAGGAAGATAGGCACGACGGATTACAATGGGGACAAAAGTCTGCGTTACCTATCCTTCACTGTTTGCAAAGAGAGAGCCTGTTGTTTTCTCCGTTTGCAGACGGTGAATCTCCAGAGGGTTCAACAAAGCGTAATACTAGTATTATCCAAACAAAACAATTATTCCTCAGTTCGTCGTGTTTACACGACCTTACCCGGACCGCATGGACGGTTTCCTGTCTTCTGAATCCAGCGCCTGATCGTCCTCTCTTCTTCGTGATGTCCGTGGCACTCCTGATGGTTCCCAGTCAGGACCGTAGATCGCTCGAGAGAGGTCTGTTCGGAACTAGTGAAGGTCGGATGATCGGCTGTCAGACGAGGGTCTATCGGACACGAGCTCTTCCCGATTGTTGCAGTCGTTCACTCTGTCGTCGGGACCTCTCCCACTGGATCCACGTGTCGCTGATGGGCCCCACGTTGGGCGCCAATTGTGGAAAAAGGTACGGCTATGACCTTTTTCAAGATTTGCCCGGCGCTAACCGCCCTTGTACCATTCAAATTACCAAGCAATAAGGCAGGCGCCGGAGACCAGAAGGCAGGAAACAGAAGTTTTATTCCGACGGAGCAGAACACATCAGATCGGACAACAAGGTATCGTCTCGAGGTGCTCTAACAGCCTCTCTGAGGCCTGGCCTCTTATACACCGGTTTATGGCATGTGACCTTTCTTTATTACAATCATAGCATTGTGAAGCAAGGAAAAAAGACATCCCCATAATCCTCGTGTCAATCCCACCCCCATATACCTTCACAATAGAGGTCCTCAACCTGCTGATAAGAGGAGGGGTCATCACGCAGCTGATTGTTTCGCCAAGTCTTAGGATGTGTGCGCCTGATCATATCCCAGGGGGTGGGGAGGCCCTGATCAACAGTGTGTCCTTTGAAGAGGGGCGATTTCATACAATGAGGGGCAGTAAATGGTGTCTCCCGGCTTAGGCAATGGCCTCGGACCTGTGTGGACAATCGGACATGGGGTAAGAGGTCATCAAAGGAGTGGTATTCATGCCGCGTGGACAAACCAGCGCGGAGGGAAGGTTTATCAACAGAGGGACATTCATGGGGGGGAAGAGGAGGTGCTGGTCTGGCGCTGGCGTGACTCCCAAGGACAGGGTCATGCAGAAGGGTTACGCTCATGAGGGGGAGGGAGGGGGAGCCAGGGTGCGCGGAGGATGCTTGCTGGGTCAGAGGGGCGCGCTGGCGATCGATCGTGGACAGCGAGACCATGATATCTAAAATGGCTGCCGTGCACGTCGTACGTGGGTGACAAGCTGGCGCAGATAATGTTTAGACCGTAAACTAAAATCCCACACTATGATTTGAGTAATTCTAAACTAATATAATCCATTATCTACAGCATAATGAATAAACATTTAGTGTTATGTTTTTCACTCCTGATCAAATGCAATCACTTCCACACCACTAGTAATACCTCATTATAGCTTATCAATCCAGCTAAGTAACAAAGCCTGTACACTAAAGATCTTACGCTTAATAACGTTTGCAGTACTGAGTCGAAGAATTCAACAAGACGACTTTAATATGAAGTTTATAAGACAAAATCAGATGGCTCCAGTATAGAGTGCGTAGCTCCACACCAGAAGACTACAAGATAAGAATTCCTAGCATAAAATCAGAGGACTCCATTATAGAGTTCATAGCAAAAAGCTAGATGACTCCAGTAGAGTTCATATGTGTAGTGATATCTGGTACACTACTTTGTGTACAAGATCCTCAATTCACACAGATACCTAGTGCAAAAACTTGAACTATCCGGGGGTGGTAGACCCTCAAGAAGTGCAAACTCTTTCCACTTGAAACCACAAATCTATAGAAAAAAGAGAACCTGCGAACGAGCCTTCTCCGGCGCTGCCCCGAAGATCTGAAACTCTCTTCCACCGGAAGTACACAGACTCTACTCCACGGCTGCTTTCAAACTAGAAGCTAAAAGGTTCCTACTGAACAAGTTCTTACCTTAAATGGGTTATGATCCTCCGCTCAAAATCTCTGATCCTACAACCGTTAGACCTTCATTTGATGCTACTCTTCTGTACCTTACCGTTTGCCCCCTTTTTAGCCTGCTATATATTAGCTGTTGTATTATTCTCCTTGGACCCTTTTGTACTGTAATTATTCATGTTTGTTATGCTTTTGATGATGTCGATATTGCACTTATTATGTTCCTTCCATCTTTTTGTAAAGCGCTCTGATATCCTTCGGGATCTTGTTCGCGCTATATAAAACTTTATAAATAAATGTGAAGAAATCCGATTCCTATTAATAAGGGATCTAGCTGCAGTTACACAAAAGTCTTTTGCCTAGAAATGAATGCCATGCCATGACTCTATACCCAGGGATCATGATGGCTGCTACCGCTTCAAGTCTCAAGAGTCCTGCAGTATCTTGAAAATCGGAGTTCACTTGAGTGGTGTTGCATACTTCACATAGCGTAGACTTCACAACCTTGAACCCACTGTTCAAGCAGAGCCTTTACGCACACCTACGATATCCTCTGAAATTAACTTGGGTGCTCATGAAGTTTAGGGTATGATATGTTTGAGCTCGCCGGACATCCCCAGTTGAGAGAGAACCAGGGATCCGTCAAGTGCCCATCAAGCACCAAGGCCAATGTTCCAGATACTTGGCTGCCTTGACTCCTTCAGTAAACATGGACCCTGTAGATTAGAGGCCAGCTTTCATGACCTTAAGTGCTGATGATTTTCCTCTCTTTGTGCATCTAAAATCATTTATTTTAAATTTTGTATCCATTTTCATCATTCACCTGAATGAAAGCAGGATATGGAACAAGACAACTTTTTTCGAACAAGGGTTTATTAAAGCTACATGAAGCACTAGATGAATCATCATAGATCTTGACATCTTTAACCATACTGCTACATGATTTACTATTTTCTCAATGGTAAAAGGACCAATAATTTTGGTCCGTGGCATAGAAGCATTTTTCAGATGCAAATATTTTTGTGAATTCATCCACAATATATGCATGTGCTGGATTTCTTGAATTATCAGCACACAACTAAGGACTCTTAGTGTAGCCTTTTGATTTCTCAGAAGTTCAATTAAATGTCTGTCCACCGAGGAAGTTGATGTGTAGAACTGTGGATTTTAGTGGCACTACCCCAGCTGATGTCCATATATACAAGCGAAAGGTGACATGCCTGTAGCAGAGAGCACAGCATTCATATAGGTTAATTCTGCTAACAACGTTTTGCTCGAATCCAATTCTTGTAACAAAGCTTAATGTCTCAAATATTGCTAGACACACGGATTCAGTTGTTTAGTCCGTCCATGGCCTGGGATTGATAACTAGAAGACAGACACATTTCCAGACTTTTTACACAATGCTGATAAATGTTTAAACACATTGAAAACTTCTATTATCAAAACCTGTGGTACACCATGTACTCAAATGGTATCATATCAAAACTGTGTACTAATTCTTTAAAGGAGGGCAATGCAAGAAAATGTTCAATTTTTGTCAAATGATTCACAATCACAAGAAAAATAGTACATTATTGACTCTTCAGTAATTCAACCATAGAATCCATGTATGCATTGTTCCAGGGTGGAGCAGGTATTAGTCTTAAAAGTCCACTAGCTTTCATGTGTAAACTTTTAATCTGGGCAAACACTGCTTAAGCTCTGTAGATAATGGGACACCAAAATATCTTTTAACATCAGCAGTTATGTGTTTTAGTTATTCCAGGAGATCCAGCAGTGTTAGTACCATGATGTCAATTCAAAGTTTGTTGTCTTAATTGTTCTATAGGAAAAGACAAGATTTCCTTTTCGTCTAACAACCCATCTTTCTGATGTCTGCCTTCCTTTTCCTTCACCAGGTGTCTTTATCAACAGACTGTAGTTTTGTATGTACTTTAATTAGAAATGCATGTACACTAATTAGGATTATGGAAAGAATATTCTGGGTTTCAACTGGCGGAGTCAATGGTGGTTCGCTAATAGTGTCTCTTTCCTCTTCAGGTTGGCTCTGTATAGTTAAGGCATCTGCTTTACTGTTACGAGGATCTGGTTGGTGATTGTCTATAATATCAGAAAAGAACAATGTCCGTCTTAACAACCTGGCAGGTTTTAAACACGACAATTTCTATGATCATTGTATACTTCATCTATCTTTGTTCCTACTTCCTAGTAAAACAGGTCTCCATTCTTCAAAAGATTTGTTGATCTCCAGAAGTTCTTTATATATGCAGGTCAACCAATCTTTATTCAGTTAGTAAAAACCATAAAAGAGACAAATAAAACAGCATAAATTACAGTTGACTGTAGCACTTTTCCACTACACAGATATCTAAAACAATATTAAATTCTTATATTACATAAAAATGATGACCAACTCAGCAGGAGTAAATTTGTGAGAAAGATAAGCCACTACGTGCACTCATCCAGCACTTGGATTTTGTCTGAGACAGTACTCCTCCCATTGCATGATAGGACACATGTTTCCACAATAACTGGTGCTGAGCGGTGCGATGGTTCAAAATAGAAGCTACAAAATGTATATTTCAAGAAACAAAAAACTTGGTCAGCTTTGTCAGGCCATGTATAGGATGCTCCATTATTAAGTAATTGAGTAATAGGTCTAAATGTTTCACAAAATGAATGAATGCATCCCCTATCAAAATTGGCTAATCCTAGGAAACTTTGCATTGTTTTCTCAGAAGTGGGTGACGGCCGGTCAAGGATTGCTAAATCCTTCTTCTCATCCATTCAACTGCCGATGTACCCCAAAAAGTAACCTAATGTCTATTATACTACATTGACATGTTGTAGGTGTAAATCTAAAAGTCCAGAAAAAATTGTATACTGTCCCTTTGGCAATATAATTTTCAAAGGAACTACTTAATGAGCAACTAATGACTGCATAGTATTCACTACCCATTTTGGAACTCATGTTTTTTCTTTGCTCAACAAGGCAGCTCCTTTCATTGTCGAGGAATACATTTTCTGCCAGCTGTAGCTTTTGTAACTGAGATGTTATTTGGTTATTAGAAATTCTGAGTTTTCTCTGACAATCTTTCACGTAATGACCGGATTTTCCACAGTATAATCATAATCTTCACATAATTCTTCCTCTATTTTTCCTCCTCTGACAACGGACTCCACACTGCCCCTTTTTCCATAGATTCTATAATTGTCTAGCTTTCTAGATTAATCTAGGACTGAACCAGTCCATTGTCCCTTGGATATCACCTGATGTTTCTCTTGGCACCATTCAGTTAAACACTGATCTCACTGCACAACTAAGTTTAGAAGTTCAGCACACTTTGTAGGAGGATCCCCAATTCATGCTAAGATATGCTTCAATTAATTCCATACAGGGTGCGACTGGGTAACTAACACCAGCCGTTGCAAAAATGCTCAACCCAGCCCTGCTCCCTTCATTTCTTTGCGCAATCTCTCAATTTCCATTCATCCATTCTCTCGCTCCTCTCCATGTACCATGATTACTTTCTCTCTACCTTCCCCCTTCCTCCCTCTCTTTCTCATTCTCTTGAAGCCTCCCATGCATGCTGCAAATTAACCTCAGGGAGCAGGGGGAAGTGACAGAGGCACCAGGAGCAGCTCCCTGCTCTAGAAACGTGCCTCCTTGGTCTCCATCCCACTGTGGAAATGCCCAGTGGATTAAAAAGCCTGTCCAGACCTTATTCCATAAACACGGATAAAAGAGAGTAGATCGCTATCCTTCTGGCCAACCAGTCTGAACTACCAGACCATTCAAGATAGTGACATAACTTATTATATCTCTATTTTAAATTCAGTAGGTCAATATTGAGACAAAAGCATGTGATTTTCTGTCGACCAATTTTCACATTTGCTCACAGAAAGCTGAAAAACCATACAAAGGATCATTGCATTCAACTTATGGACTACTCAATTTGACAGCATTCCCACCAAAGAACAAGTGCTACTTTAATTTGGTTGTCAGGGTAAATCCTTGGTTCACTTAGGAAATAAAATTGACATTAAGAAATAATGCAAACTTTTTAGAATCATCTGAAAATCTCTCTGGGGGGTGCAAGCGTTATGACTAGCTGTGCCCATGGTCTGCATTTGTTTGCTGTTAATTTTAAGGCCCAAGGCTTGGGGTCTTATTTCTTTAGGTAGTGAGGTTTGACTTGCATCCTGAGTGTGATTTTAACTGTAGTTTAGCAATTATGGTTAGGGTTTGAGACAATATATCCTCTGGATCCATCACTCCGGATGGAATGGTAATATAGGCTAAGAAATCAGTCGCGGTTGCAATAACAGGGTACCCGGGTAATTTTGATCCTGTAGGGGTGATGCAAATATCCACTCTTCCAAGACCGATTGGTCACCATACAAATGAATATTATGCCGATTAGCATTAGATCGAGGGAAATGAGAATGGGACATGAGAGAGTGAAACAGAGACATTGGATATCTTCACCTCGCCTCACCTTCCAGGTGGTCTCAACCTGATCAGAGGAGACATTCATACATGCAAGAGAGTACTCTTTTAGATCGTTGTTAGCACGATTAGAATTCACTAATTCTACTATGTTACATGATATACCTTGTAATAATCTCTGCATTACTCACTCTTTGACGTTGCTCACAGCTCTGATGGTCTAGAGATGAAAGAAAGGAATAAACTTTATATACACAAAATAAAATAACCTGCACTATCATATGTGTTCCGGAGTCAATTAGTAGCTTCATCAGATTTGAAGTTAAATCTGTGATTTGAATAATCCTAAATTAGCATAGTGCATGATCTGCAACATAATGAATATACATTTAGTACTATGTATAATAAACAATACGGGTAACAGAATATTTGCCCAGCACTAAGTATCCCAGTTGCTGGTCCCTACCAGCATTTTTTTTACAATCATATAAAACAACAAAATACTGAGATATCCACAAAAGCAACAATTCACAACAAAAATTCTTGATTGCTTTCTTTAGTTGTTTTGATTATTTCTTCAAGTGTATTCTCCATGTTATTACATCCAAAACAGACTTAAATACTGTAAGCAGTCAGAGAAAAGCCCCTTGATCCTGAACAGAAGGAAAGGATCAAGAGGCTTCCAGCCTCTCGCCAACCCTTATCAAGGGGGAACTGAATTATATACTATGCAGAAGGATTAAAACCTCAAGCAGACATAGAAGAATAATCACTACATGCCTTAGAGAAATATAGGAGAATAATAACGAATGAAGTGAATTATTTAATAATTGGAACAATTGGAGTGAATGAATAAAAAGCTCCAAGATCAGAAATGTAAGCCCTGAAGAAGCGCAGGGGAGCGCGAAACACCTGTTGTTTTTTTTCTGACTGCTTACAGTATTTATGGCTGTTTTATTTGAATTTCTTAACATGGAGAATAAACTTAAAGAAAGAATAAAAACAACAAAAGAAACTAATCAAGAAGAATTGTTGTGAATTGTTGCTTTTGTGGATATTTCAGTATTTTGTTTTTTTATATTTAGTACTATGTGATTCACTCATACGCCTATTACTTCTCTAGCGCTAGTAATACCTCACTACCATAAAGAAGTCAGGGAAGTTACAAAGTCTGCACAGTAGAATTTGTAGGCCTAAGAATAATTGCAGCACTGAGTTCGTAAAATTTGACAAGACAAGTCTAGTTTGAAGTTCACAACACAAAACTAGATGACTAAAGTTCATAGCACTACTACAAGGATGGGCAACCCAATAATCTCTCTGGGGATAGCGTATTAATTACAAATAAGGTAAATTGTTAATAAGGGGACCATTTGCAGAGTTATTTAGACAAAAAATTAAATAAAATGGGTGTCAAAAAGGGTTAATCGAAAAATGCACCAGGTAAATTGATTACTTATTTAAATCTAAAACAGTACAAACAGAAGTACGCAATATGGGGTTCAAAAGGAATTACTTATATTGTTTATGATAGAAAAAATGTCGATTTGTAGGGTTCATTATTCATATTCAACCCAACATACGTTAATCATGTACAATAAAATAGAAGTCCTTGTTTGAGGATCATAGATTAATGTATGTAATGTCCAGTCTCTTAATAAATGGAATCAGTCCTTTGTATGCATCAGATGATCCGGAGATCCAATTATTACCGTGTGAGAAGTGATCAGATGTTGACGTTTCGGTCTCGTGTGTCACAAGTATGTGAGGCCATCCTCAGGACCATAAATGTTAAAGGAGTTTCACGATGACCCACAAAAATACAAAAATGTGTCCGGTGGCAGTACACTTAATCTGATAGTATTTATTGAGCAAGGAGAAATAGGTAAGGGTTAAACTTTTGTGTGGTTGCTGATGGAATTGATTACTTATTAGATAGAACCCCACTAAAACAATCCAATGAGAGTAGTAGTATGTGGTTATGTAGAGTATCAGGAATTAATTGTTTTTAGGTGGTTGTTTTTAATTGCTTAGGCGAGTAGTAGTTGGAAGTCATGTCACATACCGGCAATTAATTATTCTTTCTTTTTGTAGAATTCATTGCACAGCAACACAACTCTACGAAAGAGTTCACAGTACACAACATGACGGCTCTAGTATAGAGTTCCTAAATGCAGAGTTATCCAGTATACTTCTCTGTGTACAAGTTCCCAAATCACTCTGAGGTGAAGATGCAAAGAAATCCGACTACTTATAACAGGGTTTCCGACTGCAGGAAATCAGGAATATCAGTTTCCAAGAAATGAATGTCATACAACCTAAGGAAGTTATATCCAAATCATCAAGATTGCCATCACTGCTGCGGGTCTCGAGAGAGATCTGCTGCAATTTGAGAACTGTACTTTACCTGATTTATATTTTGTGCTTAGCGTTGTGCAGGCATTGCAGCCTACGTTCTACACACACTTAGAGGCTCTGAAATGAAGAATGTACATGTCCAAGAAGTTTATGGGCTTACACCTTCATGCTCCCTCAACACCCTAGGTGAGCAGGTACCATGGATCTTGATTGTTGCAGACTTCAGGTGATGTCCCGCCATCCCCTGGGAGACTGACTGTCATGCAGGCGCAGCCAGGGCCTCACAGCAGCTCTTTGAGTACTCTGGGGAGCACTCCCTTTCTTGGTCATGAGGGACATGGGCCAAGTGCAGTCGTTTGGATCCCACTTTTATAAACATTGTTCAGACAGGGCATGTGTATCCACCGCCTCGTTGAAATTTCCATTTCTGGTTGCTTTTCAGACACAGCCTTTGTGCAAAGTGATGGTTTTCACAGCAGATAGCAATGGGGCTGGCTCCAAGCAGAAGTATCAAAACATGGTCAGAGTAAAGTGTGAATTCTCCGCACCTGGCTGATGTTACCTTCCTGAAGCAGTAATCACAAACATACAAAAGGCAGGCATTGCTTAGAATCTTCTTTGTAGGGGTAGTAGTAGATATAGAGCCTTTCCCCCATAACTCGGAGATCCCAGGACATTCAGCATAAAATTGTGATGTTTCAGGAGGGTGCTCAAGTTCCACTCCTGGCAATTCTACATCTGCTACCTTTACTGCCTTCTTTTAGGGTCCTGGTTTCATATGCACTCTGACACATGAGGGTCCTCCAGTGGTGCCTTTGAGGGCAGGGATCGCAGCACAGGGAATACCTCTCAGACACCATTATGATCTCCCGGGATGCTGCAGCTCAACCGACCTGGTGGGATGTGGAAGAAAACCTTACGCAGGGATGTCCATCCAGGTGCCCTCCAGCTGCGGTCCTGGGGGTAACAGACCTTAGTTTGGGGTGCTTGTATAGAGGGGTACTGGAGATCCAGGGCAAACATCAATCTGCTTGAACTGAGTGCATTTCAAGGCATTCCATTCTTCCCTTCACAGTCGGTCCGTGCAGATCTTGATCTATCAAGACACCTCCAATGTAGTGTGTCCGCAAGCAAATGGAAGTGGGGTCTCAGCTTCTCTGGCGGGAAGCTCCTAGACTCAGGTCCAGCATGGAGTTTGACTGGTTGCGACAATCTGGCAGACTTTCTGAACACCAGACCAGACAGCACCAGCTTGCATCATCTTGCTGATTACAAGAGGCGTCTCCACCACAAAGTGGTCCAGTTTATCTTTGCTCAGCGGGGCACCCCGTTCGGTGGACCTGTTTGCCACCTGCAGCAACAGTCACTACCAACAGTTCTGTGTCCTCCAGAAAGTGTTGCAAGCAGTTTTCGGAGATTTGTTTCAATTGAATTTTCCCCCATGCCATTGACTCCTCAGGCACTGAGGAAGATTCACCAAGACCGGTCTCAAGTCATTGTTATTATCCTGGATTGGCAGAAATGAGTGTGTTATGCAGACTTTCTGCACAGATCACTATGCACCTCTCTGTTTCCCACTCAGAGACTTCTTTTCAGCGAGCTGTGGAGGTGGTAGCTTTCATTCTATGTGCTCACTCTCATTTCACAAAGAAGGTGTATTCCGGAAGAAGGAACAGGTTTGTCGCTTGGTGTGCTAAGAACAACGTGGATCCTTTGAAGGCTCATTGTTCAACATCCAAATGTTTGCCTCATCACTAGCCCACCATGACTGTCAAAGGATACCTCGCAGTCTTGCCTGCTTTCCTCTGCCTTACCGGCCAGCCTTCATGGTTTAAGCCACCCATCATGCTGCATTTTCAGAATAGTCATGTTCCCTCTTAACACCATAGGAGACCTATGTAAAGTTTTCAGATCCAGTCTGCACCGGGAGTATAATCAAAAGGAACTTGCTGGTAGATAGAGTAGTCCTCAAAAAGATCAGTGCCAAATGTAAGTGTCTTTAGGTCTCGGACTAGCGAAGGCTGTGCTTGCGTTTCTCGCTCCGAGACTTTATGTCTACAGTATGGGGGCTTAAACCCAACCCTCTTCTCCAGTGGCTGGCTTCCTAAACGGAGGCCAGCCATTGGAGGAGAGGGGCATCACTCCGTTGAATACCGGATTGGGGGGGCATGTTTTTTCGCTTCTTTCTGTTTTCTTTCTCTCCTTTTCCCATTGGCTGGAATTTTATATTCCAGCCAATGGGAAGAGGAGAGAACAAAACCACGCCCCCAAATCCGAAAATGACGGGGCTTTCTCCGAGTCATTCCTGCTAATGCTTCGGAGAAAGATGGTGGTGTTTTGGTGCTTTCGCAGGCTATCCATGTGTTTTACAAAGATAGACACAAGTGAAAGCCCAGGAAAATGTCCCACTACCGAGGTAGGCCTGCATATTGTTTTAACTTTTTACAGCGAGCCAAGGAAAGCTTCTTTTGAATATGACGGGTTGCTAGATGCCGTTATTGACCTCGTCTCGGGTTTTCCCTGTTTGTATGGAGTGGTCCGCTTTCCAGAAAGGAGCTCGCTAACTGTTAACAACTACTCTCTCGCTCCTCCTTGAAACCAGTCTCCCCCCTGCCACCTCTTCCACTGCCCCTCTGTGGCTTCACACGGCGCGGGTCCCTCCTCCTGCCTCCTCGTAGTGGTTTGTGTAGGGGCTCCCAATCAATCAATCAAGAAATGTGTATAGAGCGCTACTCACCCGAGGGTCTCAAGGCGCTTGGGGGAGAGGGGTCCGCTACTGCTCGAACAGCCAGGTCTTGAGTTGCTTCCTGAAGGAGAGGTGGTCTTGGGTAAGATGGAGGTGTATGGGGAGGGAGTTCAAGTCTTGGCTGTCAGGTAGGAGAAGGATCTTCCTCCCATGGTGGCTCTTCGAATGCGTTGAACGGTGGCGAGGGAGTAGCTGGTCGAGCGTAGCTGGCGGGTGGGAGTGTAGAAGGTCAGGCGGTTGTTGAGGTACCTAGGGCCCAGGTCATGGAGGGCCTTGTGTGCGTGGGTGAGGAGTCGGAACGTGATTCTCTGCTGACGGGGAGCCAGTGCAGGTCTCTCAGGTGTCCGGAGATGTGGCTGTGTCGGGGGATGTCCAGGATGAGTCGTGCGGAGGCGTTCTGGATGCGTTGGAGTCTTTTGTGCAGTTTGGCTGTGGTTCCGGTTTAGAGGGTGTTTCCGTAGTCCAGTCGGCTGGTGACGAGTGCCTGGGTGACCGTCTTCCTGGTTTTGGTGGGGATCCATCGGAAGATCTTTTGGAGCATGCGTAGGATGTTGAAACACGATGATGAGATGGCGTTGACTTGTCTGGTCATCGAGAGGGAGGAGTCCAGGATGAAGCCCAGGTTGCGTGTGTGGTTCGTTGGTTTGGGTGCGCTGCCCAGGGCAGGGGGCCACCAGGAGTCGTCCCAGGCAGAGGGTGATGATCCAAGGATGAGGACTTCCGTCTTGTCTGAGTTCAGTTTCAGGCGGCTGTTCATCATCCACTCGGCTCTGTCTTTCATCCCTTCGTGTAGGTTGGTTCTGGCGGTGGCTGGATCGTTGGTGAGGGAGAGGATCAGCTGGGTGTCGTCGGCGTAGGAGATGATGTTGAGGTTGTGTTGGCGTGCGATGGCTGCGAGGGGGCTCATGTAGACGTTGAAGAGGGTGGGGCTGAGTGATGATCCTTGTGGTACGCCGCAGATGACTTCGGTGGCCTCGGATCTGAACGGGGGGAGGCGGACTCTATGGGTTTTTCCGGCGAGGAACAAGATGATCCACTCCAGTGCCTTCTCTTGGATTCCGATGTTGTTGAGGCGTTGTACTAGGGTGCGGTGGCAGACAGTATCGAACGCTGCGGAGAGGTCCAGGAGTCAAGTCAAGTCAAGTCAAAGAATTTATATAGCGCGCTACATACCCAGAGGGTCTCAAGGCGCTTGAGGAGGGGTGGGGAATTACTTGTCAAATATCCACGTTTTAAGTTGCTTTCTGAATGCTAGGTGGTTCTGGGTAAGGCGAAGGTAAGTGGGAAGTGAATTCCAGGTTTTAGCTGCCAGGTAGGAGAAGGATCTACCTCCCATGGTGGTTTTGTTGATGCGGGGTACAGTGGCAAGGGCCTGGTTGGCTGATCGTAGCTGGCAGGAGGGGGTGTAGAAGGACAGTCGTGTGTTGAGGCATTCTGGTCCGATTTCGTAGAGTGCTTTGTGTGCGTGGGTTAGGAGCCGGAAAGTGATCCTCTTATTGACGGGAAGCCAGTGGAGGTTTTTCAGGTGATCGGAGATATGTTCTTTGCGCGGGATGTCTAATATGATCCTGGCTGAGGCGTTTTGGATTCGTTGGAGTTTTTTCTGGAGTTTAGCTGTAGTACCGGTGTAGAGGGTGTTTCCATAGTCCAGTCGGCTCGTGACCAGAGCGTGGGTGACCGTTTTCCTAGTTTCGGTGGGGATCCAACGGAATGTTTTTTTGAGCATGCGAAGAATGTTGAAGCAAGATGAAGAGACGGCGTTGACTTGTCTGTTCATCGAAAGTGAGGAATCCAGGATGACGCCCAGGTTCCGTGCGTGGTCTGTCGGGATGGGTGCTTTTCCAAGGGCTTCTGGCCACCAAGAGTCGTCCCATGCGGAGGGGGAGGTACCTAAAATGAGGACTTCTGTTTTATCTGAGTTCAGTTTCAGACGGCTGTGTTTCATCCATTCGGCTACTTCTTTCATTCCTTCATGCAGGTTGGTTTTGGCGGTGTTCGGGTATTTGGTGAGTGAGAGGATCAGTTGAGTGTCATCAGCGTAGGAGATGATGTTGAGGTTGTGTTGGCGTGCGATGGTCGCGAGGGGGCTCATGTATACGTTGAAGAGGGTAGGGCTGAGTGAGGATCCTTGTGGTACGCCGCAGATGACTTCAGTGGCCTCTGACTTGAATGGTGGGAGGCGGACTCTCTGAGTCCTTCCGGTGAGGAACGAGGTGATCCATTCCAGTGCTTTTCCTTGGATTCCGATGTTTCTGAGGCGTTGTAGAAGGGTGCTATGGCAGACTGTGTCGAAGGCTGCGGAGAGGTCGAGGAGGATGAGGGCGACTGTGTCTCCATTGTCCAGTAGAGTTCGAATGTCGTCTGTTGCTGCGATGAGGGCGGTCTCAGTGCTGTGTTTTGCTCGGAAGCCGGACTGTGAGGAGTCGAGGGATTTGTTGGCTTCGAGGAAGGCGGCGAGCTGGTTGTTGACTGCTTTCTCGATGACTTTGGCCGGGAATGGAAGGAGCGAGATGGGGCGGTAGTTTTTGAGTTCGGTGGGGTCCGCTGTGGGTTTTTTCAGAAGGGCGCTAAGTTCTGCGTGTTTCCAGCTTTCCGGGAAGGTGGCGGATTTGAAGGAGCAGTTGATGACGTCTCGGAGGTGCGGTGCTATGATGGAGTCTGCTTTGTTGAAGATGTGGTGAGGGCAAGGGTCTGTGGGGGATCCTGAGTGGATGGAGTTCATCAGGCGGATGGTGTCCTCAGTGGAGATAGGGTTCCAGTCATTAAGGGTGTTCGAGGGGGGTGCAGGTCCGGTAGATGGTTGGTAGGGTTGTTCTCCGGGTTGGTTGTCGAAGCTGTTGTGGATGTCTGCAATTTTGTTGTGGAAGAATGAGGCTAGTGAGTCGCAGAGTGCTTGAGAGGGGATGATGTCGTTAGAGTTGGCCGAGGGATTGGTAAATTCCTTGACGATGTTGAAAAGTTCCTTGATGTTGTGGGCGTTGTTATCTAGTCGTTCCTTGAAGGCGGTTTTCTTGGCCTTTCGGATCAGTTGGTGGTGTATGCGGGTGGCGTTTTTGAAGGCGTCCTTGGTGCTGGTGGTTGGGTCTTTTTTCCAAGCCTTCTCAAGGGAGCGGCAGAGTTTCTTGGATTTCTTAAGATCATCGTTGAACCATGAGGCCTTCTTACTGCCAAGTTTGCTTTGTCGCTTTTTCAGTGGTGCTAGGATGTCGGCGCTGTTGGATAGCCAAAGGGAGAGGTTGGAGGCGGCTTGGTCGGGGTTTGAGGGGTGGGCTGGGGGGTTTAGAAGAAGCGATGAGGAGATCTGGTCGATGGTGATTTTGTTCCAGTTTCTTTGCAGAGTTGGTTGGGGGTGGTTGTTGGGTTTGGGCTTGTTGTAGGTAAAGTGAACGCAGCTGTGGTCAGTCCAGAGGAGAGCCGTAGTGTGGCTGAAGGAGACATGATTGCTGGAGGTGAAGATAGGGTCGAGAGTGTGACCAGCGATGTGGGTGGGGGAAGTGACCAGTTGTCTAAGTCCGAGGTTGGCGAGGTTGTCCAGAAGGGTGGTGGGTTGCGGTCGTTGATCTTTTCAAGGTGAAAGTTGAGGTCTCCCAAGAGGATGTAATCTTTGGAGGGGAGTGCGTGTGGAGTGATGAAGTCTGTGATGTCCTCACTAAATTGTGCGGGGGGTCCTGGTGGTCTGTAAAGGAGGGTGCCTCTGAGTGTGGTCTTGGGGTCGATGTGGATCTGGAAGTGAAGGTGTTCAGAGTTGGCGAGATTGATGTCAGAGCTGGTTGAGATGTGGATAGATTTCTTATGGACGATAGCGATTCCTCCTCCTGTGTGGCCGGTACGGTCTTTGCGTATGATCTTATAATCTTCTGGGATGGCAATGGTGATGTCAGGGGCGGAGCAGGCGTTCATCCATGTTTCTGTGAGGAAGGCGACGTCCGGAGAGAAGGTGTCTAGTAGATTCCATAGGTCGATGGCGTGCCTGTGGACCGATCGGGTATTGAGCAAGATGCATTGTAGGTGTTTGGGGTCGGGAATCAGAGGTGTGATCGTAGTGGGGTTGTTGACGGTGCCGATGAATTTGCAGGAGTAGCATGAGAAAGGTCCATGGGTGTGTCCAGGAGCGGCTTGGACGCAGTTGGGGGAGCGGCCGGTGTTAAGGGCTAGGAGGGTGGTGGCATCGTATGTAATGCGGGATGGTTGGGCAGTGTGGGGGCCAGGGGGTCTGGCGCTGGGCGCGGTCCAGGCGCGGACGGGCGTAGACGGTCCAGGCGCGGACGGGCGTAGACGTAGGAGGATGAGGGCCGCTGTTTTCCCGTTGTCGAGCAGGGCTCGGATGTCATCAGTGGCTACGATGAGGGCGGTCTCGGTGCTGTGGTTGGCTCGGAAGCCGGACTGCGAGTGGTCGAGGGATCCGTTCGTCTCCAGGAAGGCGGAAAGCTGTCTGTTGACGGTATTCTCGATGACTTTGGCAGGAAATGGGAGGAGCGAGGTGGGGCGGTAGTTCTTGAGGTCGGTGGGGTCTGCTGATGGTTTCTTGTGGTTGGGTGCGTGGTCTGAGCGCCGAAGCTGCTGTGTATGTCTGCGATCTTGCTGTGGAAGAACGAGGCGAGTGAGTCGCAGAAGTCTTGTGAGGGAGTGATGTCGTTGTTTCCGGCGCTGGGGTTGGAGAGCTCTTTGACGATGCTGAAGAGTTCCTTGCTGTTGTGTGCGTTGTTGTCTAGTCGATCCTTGAATGCTGTCTTCTTGGTGGTGTGGATCAGCTGGTGGTGTTTGCGGGTGGCGTGCTTGAGGGCGGTCATGTTGTCTGTAGTCTGGTTTTTTCGCCAGGCTTTCTCGAGGGTACGGCAGTTCTTCTTGGAGTTCTTGAGGTCGTCGTTGAACCAGGAAGTTTTCTTGCTGCCGGGCCTGCTGGGGTGGTTTTTCAGGGGTGCGAGGTCGTCAGCGCAGTTGGTGATCCACTGTGTGAGGTTGTTGGCTGCTTGGTTGGGGTCCGTTGATCTGGCGGGAGGGTTCTGGTTCAGTGATGTGGTGAGCTCCTCCTCCCGCCCTTCCCCGGCCGAGAGCAGCACAAGGACCAGCAGCCACCGCAGCCAGCCCTGCCCGAGCCGCCTGTACGCTGCCCAGGCTCTGAAGAGCAGTCCTGCGCTCCCACTATGGTGGTGCTTTTCGAGCCGGAGAGCAGCGGCCGCCTCTGGGGCTGAGCAGCCGCCGGGGGAACCGGGGTGGCAGCTGTGTTAGGACGTGGCGCAGAGTCTGAATAGGTGGGCCCCTTCTGCCCCCACTCGTGCGCCCCCCCTCCCCCCTAGTATTCCAGGTGATCCGGCGGTGGCGTTCTGGCGCTCGTTGGCCTGGATTTAATTGGACCTGTGCTGCGTATGGCCCGCGTCCCTTCCCCGGCCTCTCCTCACCTGTGCTGCACTGACGGGCCATGAGGTCTAGGCCCAGCTCCTGGCCTAGTTCGATACCGGTGCCCTGAGTTCCGGTCTGGGCCTCTGCACACCCGTCCTCTGCAGGCCGGAGGTGCCCAACACAGAAAAGCCCAGGAGCTCTCTGGGCTTTTCAGTCGTCGGTGGGGGTGGGGGGGGTGGGGGCGTGCTCTTTGCACTGTGGCCAACCTGGTCCTTCATCCGCTGTGTTACTCGTAAGGACCCTCAGAGTGCCCCGATCTCAGCTTCCTCTCAGTCGGGCCACTGCCGGGCCGCTTCTCCACCGATCACCCCTCCCCGCCGTCTGGGGGGGGGGAGCACGACTCAAGCGCTCTCAGCCTCTCCGACCCCCTCAGTCTCCCCTCTCTGGCCGGCCTTGTGATCCCGGTTTTTCTGTGCCTCTGTTCCCTGCTTGTCATCCCGGTTTTTCTGTGCTTCTGTTCCCCGCTTGTGATCCGGTTTTCGTGCCTCTGTTCCCTGCTTGTGATCCGGTTTTTGTGCCTCTCTTCCCTGCTTGTCATCCCGGTTTTTGTGCCTCTGTTCCCTGCTTGTCATCCCGGTTTTCGTGCCTCTGTTCCCTGCTTGTCATCCCGGTTTTCGTGCCTCTGTTCCCTGCTTGTGATCCGGTTTTCGTGCCTCTGTTCCCTGCTTGTGATCCGGTTTTCGTGCCTCTGTTCCCTACTTGTGCCCCTGTTCCCTGCTTGTGTCTCTGTTCCCTGCTTGTGCCTCTATTCCCTGCTTGTGCCTCTGTTCCCTGCTTGTGATCCGGTTTTTGTGCCTCTGTTCCCTGCTTGTGCCTCTGTTCCCTGCTTGTGATCCGGTTTTGTGCCTCTGTTCCCGGCTTGTGCCTCTGTTCCCTGCTTGTGATCCAGTTTTCGTGCCTTTCCTTCTGATCCAGTTTTCATGCCTCTGTTCCCTGCGTGTGCCTCTGTTCCCTGCTTGTGCCTCTGTTCCCTGTTTGTGCCTCTGTTCCCTGCTTGTGATCCGGTTTTTGTGCTTTTGTTCCCTGCTTGTGCCTCTGTTCCCTGCTTGTGATCCGGTTTTTGTGCCTCTGTTCCCTGCTTGTGATCCGGATTTTGTGCCTCTGTTCCCTGCTTGTGCCTCTGTTCCCTGCTTGTGCCTCTGTTCCCTGCTTGTGCCTCTGGTCCTTGCTCGTGCCTCTGTTCCCTGCTTGTGATCCGGTTTTCGTGCCTCTGTTCCCTGCTTGTGATCCGTTTTCTGTGCCTCTGTTCCCTGCTTGTGCCTCTGTTCCCTGCTTGTGCCTCTGTTCCCTGCTTGTACCCCTGTTCCCTGCTTGTGATCCGGATTTTGTGCCTCTGTTCCCTGCATGTGCCTCTGTTCCCTGCTTGTGCCTCTGTTCCTGTTCCCTGCTTGTGATCTGGTTTTCGTGCCTCTGTTCCCTGCTTGTGCCTCAGTTCCCTGCTTATGCCTCTTTTCCCTGCTTGTGATCCGGTTTTTGTGCCTCTGTTCCCTGCTTGTGCCTCTGTTACCTGCTTGTGATCCAGTTTTTGTGCCTCTGTTCCCTGCTTGTGATCCGGTTTTTGTGCCTCTATTCCCTGCTTGTGCCTCTGTTCCCTGCTTGTGCCTCTGTTCCCTGCTTGTGCCTCTGTTCCCTGCTCATGCCTCTGTTCCCTGCTTGTGATCCGGTTTTTGTGCCTCTGTTCCCTGCTTGTGATCCGGTTTTTATGCCTCTGTTCCCTGCTTGTGATCTGGTCTTCGAGCCTCTATTTCCTGCTTGTGCCTCTGTTCCCTGCTTGTGCCTCTGTTCCCTACTCGTGCCTCTGTTCCCTACTCGTGCCTCTGTTCCCTGAAAACTGTATCCGATTAACTTCACAAATAACTCCTATTAGTAAGTACTATGGATAAACACCTGACCTTAAGCATGTTCTAATTAAAACATAGCAAGCGCAACTGGATGCTGCACAAAATTAACTCTTTACATAGTGTTTTTTCTTAAATTTGGAGAAACAGTGAACCTTGAGATATTGTTATTCCTGTTGTAGTCAGGTCCTCTTAGTCCACTTTAAATCTTCATCTCCATGGACCTAGGTAGAATACCGCAAGGAAATGACATTGAAAATGATGAAGAATAAGAAATAAAAATGCTAACTGGCTGCAAAAGTTTGAATGTATAGTGTTAGGATTTTAATCTGTATATAACCAGTACTTTCAAAATGTATAATTATGTATTCTGTATATACTTTCATTTTATAGAATTTGCGTGGCTGCTCCAGGAAGAAGGCGCTGGCCGCCGAAACGCGCGTAGAGACTCATTGTGCCACCTATCTACTAGAGATAATTTTTTAACTTGTGTTTACATTTAACTTGTGTATAATGTTTTTTACAAAAATGTGTTCTATGAACTTTTAACCGGATGATTGTGTTATGTGACTAAATTGTTAAACTTTTTTAATTGTATAATAAAATACCATGTTTTATAGCCAGTTGTAGCCAATTGTTCATTTCTACTGTTATTGTGTTTTAAATATTAGTTGCGTTAGGTTGTTGTTTTTCAAATATATCCCGGTTTTTCTGTGCTTCTGTTCCCCGCTTGTGATCCGGTTTTCGTGCCTCTGTTCCCTGCTTGTGATCCGGTTTTTGTGCCTCTCTTCCCTGCTTGTCATCCCGGTTTTTGTGCCTCTGTTCCCTGCTTGTCATCCCGGTTTTCGTGCCTCTGTTCCCTGCTTGTGATCCGGATTTTGTGCCTCTGTTCCCTGCTTGTGCCTCTGTTCCCTGCTTGTGCCTCTGTTCCCTGCTTGTGCCTCTGGTCCTTGCTCGTGCCTCTGTTCCCTGCTTGTGATCCGGTTTTCCTGCCTCTGTTCCCTGCTTGTGATCCGTTTTCTGTGCCTCTGTTCCCTGCTTGTGCCTCTGTTCCCTGCTTGTGCCTCTGTTCCCTGCTTGTACCCCTGTTCCCTGCTTGTGATCCGGATTTTGTGCCTCTGTTCCCTGCTTGTGCCTCTGTTCCCTGCTTGTGCCTCTGTTCCTGTTCCCTGCTTGTGATCTGGTTTTCGTGCCTCTGTTCCCTGCTTGTGCCTCAGTTCCCTGCTTATGCCTCTTTTCCCTGCTTGTGATCCGGTTTTTGTGCCTCTGTTCCCTGCTTGTGCCTCTGGTACCTGCTTGTGATCCAGTTTTTGTGCCTCTGTTCCCTGCTTGTGATCCGGTTTTTGTGCCCCTATTCCCTGCTTGTGCCTCTGTTCCCTGCTAGTGCCTCTGTTCCCTGCTTGTGCCTCTGTTCCCTGCTTGTGATCCGGTTTTTGTGCCTCTGTTCCCTGCTTGTGATCCGGTTTTTATGCCTCTGTTCCCTGCTTGTGATCTGGTTGTCGAGCCTCTATTCCCTGCTTGTGCCTCTGTTCCCTGCTTGTGCCTCTGTTCCCTACTCGTGCCTCTGTTCCCTGCTTGTGATCCGGTTTTCGTGCCTCTGTTTCCTGATTGTGAGCCGGTTTTTGTGCCTCTGTTCCCTGCATGTGCCTCTGTTCCCTGCTTGTGCCTCTGTTCCCTGCTTGTGATCCGGTTTTTGTGCGTCTGTTCCCTGCTTGTGATCCGGTTTTTGTGCCTCTGTTCCCTGCTTGTGCCTCTGTTCCCAGTCTTTGATCCGTTTTTTGTGTGCCTCTGTTCCCTGCTTGTGATACGGTTTTTGTGCCTCTGTTCCCTGCTTGTGCCTCTGTTCCCTGCTTGTCATCCGTTTTTTTTGCCTCTGTTCCCTGCTTGTGACCTGGTTTGTGTGCCTCTGTACCCTGCGTGTGCCTCTGTTTCCTGCTGGTGCCTTTGTTCCCTGCTTGTGCATCTGTTCCCTGCTCGTGCCTCTGTTCTCTGCTCGTGCCTCTGTTCCCTGCTTGTGCCTCTGTTCCCTGGGGCGTTACTGGGCAGAGAGCTGTGTGTGTGGCTCTGTGTGTGTGTGTGTCTCTGTGTGTGTGTGTGTGGCTCTGTGTGTGGTTCTGTGTGTGTGTGGCTCTGTGTGTGGCTCTGTGTGTAGCTCTGTGTGTGTGTGTGGCTCTGTCTGTGTGTGTGTGTGTGGCTCTGTCTGTGTGTGTGTGTGGCTCTGTCTGTGTGTGTGTGTATGTGGCTCTGTGTGTGGCTCTGTATGTGTGTATGTGGCTCTGTCTGTGTGTGTGTGGCTCTGTGTGTGTGTTTGTGACTCTGTCTGTGTGTGTGTGTGGCTCTGTGTGTGTGTGTGTGTGTGGCTCAGTCTGTGTGTGGCTCTGTGTGTGGGTGGTTTTTGTGCCTCTGTTCCCTGGGGCGTTACTGGGCAGAGAGCTGGGTGTGTGTGGCTCTCTGTGAGTGTGTGTGGCTCTGTGTGTGTCGCTCTCTGTGTGTGTGTGTGGCTCTGTGTGTGTGCATGGCTCTGTGTGTGACTCTGTGTGTGGCTCTGTGTGTGTGTGTGTGTGTAGCTCTGCGTGTGGCTCTGTGTGTGTGTGTGTGTGGCTCTGTGTGTGGCTCTGTGTGTAGCTCTGTCTGTGTGTGGCTCTGTGTGTGGCTCTGTCTCTGTGTGTGTGGCTCTGTCTGTGTGTGTGCTCTGTCTGTGTGTGTGTGTGTGGCTCTGTCTGTGTCTGTGTGTGTGGCTCTGTGTGTGGCTCTGTCTGTGTGTGTGTGGCTCTGTGTGTGTGGCTCTGTCTGTGTGTGTGTGTGTGGCTCTATGTGTGTGTGTGTGGCTCGGTCTGTCTGTGGCTCTGTGTGTCGGTGCATGTGGCTCTGTGTGTGTGGGTGCATGTGGCTCTGTGTGTGGGTGCGTGTGGCTCTGTGTGTGGGTGCGCATGGCTCGGTGTGTGCCTCTGTTCCTTGGGGCGTTACTGGGCAGAGAGCTGTGTGTGTGGCTCTCTGTGAGTGTGTGTGGCTCGGTGTGTGTGGCTCTGTGTGTGTGTAGCTCTGTGTGTGTGTGTGGCTCTGTGTGTGTGTGTGTGTGTGTGTGTGTGTGTAGCTCTGTGTGTGGCTCTGTGTGTGTGTGTGTGGCTCTGAGTGTGGCTCTGAGTGTAGCTCTGTCTGTGTGTGGCTCTGTCTGTGTGTGTGTGGCTCTGTCTGTGTGTGGCTTTGTCTGTGTGTGCGTGTGTGTGGGGCTCTGTCTGTGTGTGTGTGGCTCTGTGTGTGGCTCTGTCTGTGTGTGTGTGGCTCTGTGTGTGTGGCTCTGTCTGTGTGTGTGTGTGGCTCTATGTCTGTGTGCGTGTGGCTCGATCTGTCTGTGGCTCTGTGTGTGGGTGCGTGTGGCTTTGTGTGTGTGGTTGCATGTGGCTCTGTGTGTGGGTGCGTGAGGCTCTGTGTGTGGGTGCGCATGGCTCTGTGTGTGTGGGTGTGTGTGGGTGCGTGTGGCTCTGTGTGTGGCTCTGTGTGTGTGGGTGCAAATGTAATAGGTCTCACATTTGCGAGAGATTAAGCTATTGGCATTGTAAATGCCAATGCCATTTATTTCTATGTTTTAAAAACTAAAATAATGTCATCAGCAATGCTAATAGCTCTAACTTTAACAAGGACGAGACCATTGCATTGTAAATGCTTGTTTTCCAAGTTATCAAATATACAGAAATATTTCAGTCATGAAAGTAAGCAGTTAAATCTAAAAGAGCACTCTTTTGCTGTAGGAAATCTGCTTTTTCTGTGTAGTCACCCTGGATTTTTCATCTTTCGCTGGGCCCTATATTTTACTGGCCTTAGAGCTCTATTGAGTTGATATTATGTACTACAGCGAGCAGCAGAGTCTGAGGTAAGACCCTGGGAAGTGGCTCAGTACACAGTACAAACAAAGCTGCCAGGTTTTCAGTTTGCTTATGTGTGACTTCCTTCTCCATCTTTTCAAGGTGGTTATACGTGGCATTTCAGATTTCACTTTATCTGACACCATATCGCAGACATTCATGTCTGTGAAATGAAATACATTTCAGGTATTTCTATCTCATGTGCAAAGTTATGATTAAAATATAACATTCATTTTAGCAATTGAAGTACACATACAAAGGCTTTATCCTACATCTGTTTACCAACAAAATCACCACTCTTGCATTCTGAGACTTTCAAGTCCATTTTCTAACTTATTATGGTACACACAAAAGAGTGAAAGACAGGAAAAATCGTGATTACCATATTTCCTGACCAAATATGAATACAACACAACCAACATGGTGATCTAGTTGTGTGAAACTATTGGAATCCCTATAATGTATGTAGCTGAATAGTGAGCGTGCTTTGAAGGAACTGAAAGCCTCACCCACACAGTGTGGCATGCTTTATCCTCAGGCTCCACAGCTACCACTGGGAGGTGCCTGTGAAAGGGAGTATTGTTTTGTATGACCCCTAAACCTATCTGGGTCCCTACGCGTCAGAGTGAAAATTGAGATCATAGAGTCATGCAGGTGAATCCAAATCTCCAATGTGATTTCAAATGTGAAAGGGTGGACAATCCCTTTTATTGATACCCCACCACTCACATGATGGGATGTAGAGGTGGGTGCCCTCAGGGCAAGGGAGAGGGTGTCTCTAGGCATGGATACAACTGGCAAAAGCAGGACAAAGTCTGGATGGAATGTCTACACCTCAGCCTAGCTAGTCCTGTACCCTAGGGCCCACATGCATCAACAATGCCATTTGCGATTCCTTATTAGCGAAAAATAAGGATTCGCTAATAAGGAATAGCAAAAGGCTATGCATGAAGAAATCTCTAAAATAATTGCGATTTCTTAATATTCCTTAATTGCGACTCACAAATTTGCGAGTCACAATTAAGGAATACCTCCCCATTCATTCCTATGGGCCTAAAGGCCCCTAGGAATGAATGGGAAGACATTCTCAATTTGCGAATCGCAATTAGCGAATCGCAAATTGAGAATGCAATTTCAAGGGTGCAGGGTTGTCCAAAGGACACCCGGTTGCACCCCTGAAATTGACCTGTGCACATATGTTGCGCACACACATGCCCTGAGGGCATGTGTGTGCGCAACATGAAACTTTGAAAAATGCACAAAAGTGGATTTTTCAAAGTTTTTGCAAATTACCATGAAGTTGAACTTCAAGTCTAAATTGCGATTTTTGCATTTGGGATGATGCATCCCAAATGCAAAAAATACTGGTGGCAAAGGGGCAGATTCTGAGAATCTGCCCCTTTGCGACCGTTTTTGAGCTTGATGCATGTCTCTGTAAGCTTTTAAACATGTAACAAGAATACTGAGGGTTTGCAGGAGAGGGGACGGTGGCACAACAGGGGGAACTGCTATGTTGATAATGTTCAGATAAAGTAGAGGTTGCTTTACCACAGCCAGCGATGATCCCTCATTTGCAACGCAAGTTTTTTCCTAATGAAAACTGGAAGTACCTAAAATAAATGAGCCGTGCATGTGGGAGATATTCAATGCATGCATGAGATGAGACCAAGAGTGTTGTATGTGTCGTCCCTGCTGCCATGTTCCTGCATCATAAGGGAAGGCACAAGGCAGGTATATAACACTGGCGACGGGGACTGAGCCACATCACTGGCCGAGCTCTCGCCTCGCCCAGCAGCTGCCTTATCTCCCCAGTGATAACACAGCAGCTGACGAAGGTCTGCCAGATACTACTGGGCAAGACGCGCATTGGTGCCTCCCTCCTCCCATGGGCAGAGTAGCACGCGGGATATGCATCAGGGAGGGGTGCTTGAAGCAAGGTCCACACATTTCACACTGCCTGGCCTCCTAATGACAGGAGATTTCACTGACCTGAGTGTTTAGACTCACCCAAGCTTCTTCCAAGACTCACCAGCATATGGAATCAGGCACAGGTTAGATGCTCTGGCAACAGCTGCGAGCTTAGGCAGCCCATCACGTACACAAGACCTAATGGCCTACCAACAACAGTATCTGCCTAGCAACACAGGCAAGTGATGTGCTAGCTACGGCCTACTCCCTGTGTACACTTTGAGCCCTGACCTTGCAGCTGGAGCCACTCAGCAGTGAAGAGGCAAGGCCAAGGCTCGCGCTCACGTGTGGGCGTCAAAAGGAACTTGGAAAGCGCCTTTTGGTACTACATCCCTGAGACTGAGGACAATCAAACTCGGGCGTCCAACCTGAACAGTTGCACTGGCCACTGGCCGCACAAGGGGCCATTATAAGCATGCAATAGACACACTGAATACTGGGTATCGCCAAGTGACCAGGAGCGATCACCCAGCCTTTATTTATTCCATCAGGCTGCGCCCCGCCCCCTGGCTGCAAGCTTGAAACAATTTATTGTAGAGTTCGGGTGGCACTCTACACAGCCCTGCTACTCAGTGCTAATGTGGTCGGTGAACAGTGCCTACAAGGGTCAACCATACTTGACAACACTGCCAACGCAATCATGCCACTTTCAATGCTGCAACTCCCATCGCCAGTCGCAGCTCGATTGAAGACATGGCTATAATATTTATTGTCTATTTTATATATCTATTTGCTTCAGCAATGCTACTAACTTATCATGTATGTTAAATGAATTGATTCGTCATCCATGTATATTGCATTTTAAACATGCTTTGGTTTTCTTTTATGGCTAAAATGCCGAAATAAAGATTGACGAACGAAGACATGGATTGGTCAATTCCAAAACTACGTAACTGCTATGAAAGAGACCGTCCCAACAGCCAGTGTTTTCAATGCATATATATAAGTGCAGGTACTCACTATTTAGAGTGCCTGTTTGCTCCTGAGAAGTGCTTGTACTCTTCTGTTAAATGTATTACAGCAGTGCTGAGAAGTGCAGGTACTCTCCTCTTCAAATTAAATAAGTGCAGGTACTCAGCACCGGAAAGCACCTGCCATGCACTCAACATGATTTCACCTTCACACACAAGATGTCCTTCATTTTAGAAAACACAGGGCAAAACATCTACAACGCAGATGTAGCGGTCTTGAGTGGACAGTTTAGCCAGAATTATGAGACCTTGACAACCCAGATATAGAAATCTGTGCACAAATAATACAGGGAGCTGCATCAAGTGTGGAAATATATCCCACATCAGGAGAAGATTCCCCTGCCAGCTATGCTCACCCTGGGGTGCTCCCATGAAGTGGCAGAGGCCTGTGCTGTCCACATGCAGGCCTGACTTGCAGCATGCCTAATCGAGATGGAACCAGCAGAAGTTGTAAGTGAGCTGAGCAGAGCGAGGCATTAGTGGTCCATCAAGAAATAAAATAAGATGCAGAGATACAGCGGCACCAAGACTCAGTGTGCCCAGCACGAGGGAAGACTTGCTCAGGGTGGCAAGACTAACCAGCAGAGATGCACACCAGCAACTCAGACCTCCATCATGGGTCAGATGCCTGATCCAGAAATATCAACATAGACACGAAGAGACAGAGGGTAACACAGGGTCCGATCAAGAACATGTACACCTCATCTCTGTCCTGAGGGCTTTTCCAAGTCGCAAACACAATGCGAATTGATTATTCAAAGGACCTGACTTGTCAGTCTCATTGACACCGGTGTCACTGTGTGTGTAATGCTTGGGAAGGATTTTTCACACCTCAAATCCGTCCCCACATCGACACTGTAAACTATAATGATGTATCCATAAGGCAGCTCAACATTACTGGACATATGTGACATGTTTACATGAATATTTCCCACAAATAGCAGTCCATTACTCATTGGTTCTTCATCATCCAAACATGCTCATCAGCTGTAAATCAGCCGAACCACTAAGGCTGATTGCATATATTTTGGAGTCCAAGACACACGGTAGAACAGATATTCAGTCATTTAGGCCCAGGCGCAATCCTGCTCAGCAGCAAAAAACAAACGATGGTCCCAGCTGCCTATGCCAGCCAGGTGCAAACAAAGAAGAGGTATTCACACATGAAACAAGCATTGGAAATGCAATAGGTCTCGCATTAGGAAAGTTTGAGCTATTGGTATTGTAAATGACACTTTTTTTTATTTATGTGTTGGTTTTGAAAGTAGCAAAATTAATAGCTTTGTCAGTTACAATGTCAATAGTTTTAACTTTTGCAAATGTGACACCTATAGCATTTGTAATGCAATGTGTGTTGTATTTACGTGACTTAGATGTATTGATATTACAAATAACAATGGCTTTTAATTTTGTAAATAATTAATACTTAAATAAAAGTTATTGTAATTTATAATGGCAATAGCTTAAACGTTTGTAAATAACTTTTGTGAAGATTATGTTCAGTGTATTTTATTGTGACGACAATCCAAGAACATTGCATTTGCACCTACACACACAGAGCCACACACATGTAGATGTGGTGGTGGTGGATCTGGGGGATATGGTGGTGGTGGATGTGGTGGTGGATGTGGTGGTGATGGTGGTGGATGTGGGGGTGGATGTGGTGGTGGATGTGGGGGTGGTAGTGGATGTGGTGGATGTGGTGGAGGTGGTGGAGGTGGTGGTGGTGGTGGTGGAGGTGGTGGTGGTGGTGGATGTGGTGGTGGAGGTTGTCGATGTGGTGTTGATGTGGTGGATGTGGTGGTGGTGGATGTGGTGAAAGTGGTGGTGGATGTGGTGATGGAAGTGATGGTGGTGGGTGTGGTGGATGCGGTGGTGGATGCGGTTGTGGATGTGGTGGTGGTGGATGCTGTGGTGGATGAGGTGGTGGATGAGGTGTTGGTGGATGCGGTGATGGATGTGGTGGTGGTGGTGCATGTGGTGGTGGTGGATGTGGTAGTGGTGGTGGATGTGGTGGTGGTGGTGGATGTGGTGGTGGATGCGGTGGTGGTGGATGCGGTGGAAGTGGTGGATGTGGTGGTGGATGTGGTGGTGGATGTCATGGTGGATGTGAAGGTGATGGATGTGATGGTGGTGTATTTTATTGTGATGACAATCCAAGAACATTGCCTTTGCACCTACACACACAGAGCCACACACATGTAGATGTGGTGGTGGTGGATCTGGGGGATATGGTGGTGGTGGATGTGGTGGTGGTGGTGGATGTGGTGGTGGATGTGGTGGTGGTGGTGGATGTGGTGGTGATGGTGGTGGATGTGGGGGTGGATGTGGTGGTGGATGTGGGGGTGGTGGTGGATGTGGTGGATGTGGTGGAGGTGGTGGAGGTGGTGGTGGTGGTGGATGTGGTGGTGGAGGTGGTCGATGTGGTGTTGATGTGGTGGATGTGGCGGTGGTGGATGTGGTGAAAGTGGTGGTGGATGTGGTGATGGAAGTGATGGTGGTGGGTGTGGTGGATGCGGTGGTGCATGCGGTGGTGGATGTGGTGGTGGTGGATGCTGTGGTGGATGAGGTGGTGGATGAGGTGTTGGTGGATGCGGTGATGGATGTGGTGGTGGTGGTGGATGTGGTGGTGGTGGATGTGGTAGTGGTGGTGGATGTGGTGGTGGTGGTGGATGTGGTGGTGGATGCGGTGGAAGTGGTGGATGTGGTGGTGGATGTGGTGGTGGATGTCATGGTGGATGTGAAGGTGAGGGATGTGATGGTGGATGTGGTGGATGTGGTGGTGGATGTGATGGTGGATGTGGTGGTGATGGTGGATGTGGTGGTGTTGTGGTGGATGTGGTGGTGGTGGATGTGGTGGTGGTGGATGTGGTGGTGGTGGATGTGGTGGTTGTGGTGGATGCGTTGGTGGATGAGGTGGTGGATGAGGTGGTGGATGAGGTGGTGGATGATGAGGTGGTGGTGGATGCGGTGGTGGTGGGTGCGGTGGTGGATGTGGTGGTGGATGCGGTGGATGTGGTGGTGGTGGTGGATGTGGTGGTGGTGGATGCGGTGGTGAAGTGGTGGTGGATGTGGTGGTGGTGGATGTGGTGGTGGTGGATGTGGTGGATGTGGTGGTGGTGGATGTGGTGGTGGATGTGGCGGTGGATGTGATGGTGGATGTGGTGGTGGTGGTGGATTTGATGGTGGATGTGATGGTGGATGTGGTGGTGATGGTGGATGTGGTGGTGGATGTGGTGGTGGTGGATGTGGTGGATGTGGTGGATGCGGCGGTGGTTGTAGTGGATGTGGTGGTGGGTGTGGTGGTGGTGGGTGTGGTGGTGGTGGGTGTGGTGGTGGGTGTGGTGGTGGTGGGTGTGGTGGTGGTGGTGGATTCGGTGGTGGTGGATGCGGTGGTGGTGGATGTGTTGGTGGTGGATGTGGTGGTGGCTGTGGCGGTGGATGTCATGGTGGATGTGGAGGTGATGCTTGATGTGTTGGTGGATGTGGTGGTGGTGGTGGTGGATGTGATGGTGGATGTGGTGTTGATGGTGGATGTGGTGGTGGATGCGGTGGTGGTGGATGTGGTGGATGGGGTGGTGGTTGTAGTGGATGTGGTGGTGGATGTTGTGGTGGTGGTGGATGTGGTGGTGGTGGATGCGGTGGTGGTGGATGCGGTGGTGGTGGATGTGGTGGTGGCTGTGGCGGTGGATGTCATGGTGGATGTGGAGATGATGGTGGATGTGTTGGTGGATGTTGTGGTGGTGGTGGATGTGGTGGTGGTGGATGTGATGGTGGATGAGGTGGTGGTGGATGCGGTGGTGGTGGTGGATGGGGTGGTGGTTGTAGTGGATGTGGTGGTGGATGTAGTGGTGGTGGGTGTGGTGGTGGTGGTGGATGCGGTGGTGGTGGATGCGGTGGTGGTGGATGTGGTGGTGGTGGATGCGTTGGTGGATGAGGTGGTGGATGAGGTGGTGGATGAGGTGGTGGATGAGGTGGTGGATGTGGTGGTGGATGTGGTGGTGGATGTGGTGGTGGATGTGGTGGTGGATGTGGTGGTAGATGTGGTGGTGGTGGATGCAGTGGTGAATGTGCTGGTGGTGGATGTGTTGGTGGATGTGGTGGTGGATGTGGTGGTGGTGGTGGATGCGGTGGATGTGGTGGTGGTGGTGGATGTGGTGGTGGTGGATGCGGTGGTGGTGGATGCGGTGGTGGTGGATGTGGTGGTGGCTGTGGCGGTGAATGTCATGGTGGATGTGGAGGTGATGGTGGATGTGTTGGTGGATGTGGTGGTGGTGGTGGATGTGGTGGTGGTGGTGGATGTGATGGTGGATGTGGTGTTGATGGTGGATGTGGTGGTGGATGCGGTGGTGGTGAATGCGGTGGTGGTGGTAGTGGTGGATGGGGTGGTGGTTGTAGTGGATGTGGTGGTGGATGTAGTGGTGGTGGGTGTGGTGGTGGTGGTGGATGCGGTGGTGGTGGATGCGGTGGTGGTGGATGTGGTGGTTGTGGATGCGTTGGTGGATGAGGTGGTGGATGAGGTGGTGGATGTGGTGGATGTGGTGGTGGATGTGGTGGTGGTGGATGCAGTGGTGGATGTGGTGGTGGTGGAAGTGGTGGATGTGGTGGTGGATGTGGTGGATGTGGTGGATGTGGAGGTGGATGCGGTGGATGTGGTGGTGGTGGTGGATGTGGTGGTAGATGCGGTGGTGAAGTGGTGGTGGATGTGGTGGATGTGGTGGTGGATGTGGCGGTGGATGTCATGGTGGATGTGATGGTGGATGTGATGGTGGATGTGGTGGTGGATGTGGTGGTGGATTTGATGGTGGATGTGATGGTGGATGTGGTGGTGATGGTGGATGTGGTGGTGGATGTGGTGGTGGATGCGGTGGATGTGGTGGTGGTGGATGTGGTGGATGCGGCGGTGGTGGTGGATGCGGTGGTGGTGGTAGTGGTGGATGGGGTGGTGGTTGTAGTGGATGTGGTGGTGGCTGTAGTGGTGGTGGATGTGGTGGTGATGGTGGATGTGGTGATGTTGTGGTGGATGTCGTGGTGGTGGATGTGGTGGTGGTGGATGTGGTGGTTGTGGATGTGGTGGTTGTGGTGGATGCGTTGGTGGATGAGGTGGTGGATGAGGTGGTGGATGAGGTGGTGGATGAGGTGGTGGATGATGAGGTGGTGGTGGATGCGGTGGTGGTGGATGCGGTGGTGGATGTGGTGGTGGATGCGGTGGATGTGGTGGTGGTGGTGGATGTGGTGGTGGTGGATGCGGTGGTGAAGTGGTGGTGGATGTGGTGGTGGTGGATGTGGTGGTGGTGGATGTGGTGGTGGTGGATGTGGTGGATGTGGTGGTGGTGGTGGATTTGATGGTGGATGTGATGGTGGATGTGGTGGTGATGGTGGATGTGGTGGTGGATGTGGTGGTGGTGGATGTGGTGGATGTGGTGGATGCGGCGGTGGTTGTAGTGGATGTGGTGGTGGGTGTGGTGGTGGGTGTGGTGGTGGGTGTGGTGGTGGTGGGTGTGGTGGTGGTGGTGGTGGATGCGGTGGTGGTGGATGCGGTGGTGGTGGATGTGTTGGTGGTGGATGTGGTGATGGCTGTGGCGGTGGATGTCATGGTGGATGTGGAGGTGATGGTGGATGTGTTGGTGGATGTGGTGGTGGTGGTGGTGGATGTGATGGTGGATGTGGTGTTGATGGTGGATGTGGTGGTGGATGCGGTGGTGGTAGATGTGGTGGATGGGGTGGTGGTTGTAGTGGATGTGGTGGTGGATGTAGTGGTGGTGGTGGATGTGGTGGTGGTGGATGCGGTGGTGGTGGATGCGGTGGTGGTGGATGTGGTGGTGGCTGTGGCGGTGGATGTCATGGTGGATGTGGAGATGATAGTGGATGTGTTGGTGGATGTGGTGGTGGTGGTGGATGTGGTGGTGGTGGATGTGATGGTGGATGCGGGGGTGGTGGATGCGGTGGTGGTGGTGGATGGGGTGGTGGTTGTAGTGGATGTGGTGGTGGATGTAGTGGTTGTGGGTGTGGTGGTGGTGGTGGATGCGGTGGTGGTGGATGCGGTGGTGGTGGATGTGGTGGTGGTGGATGCGTTGGTGGATGAGGTGGTGGATGAGGTGGTGGATGAGGTGGTGGATGAGGTGGTGGATGTGGTGGTGGATGTGGTGGTGGATGTGGTGGTGGATGTGGTGGTGGATGTGGTGGTAGATGTGGTGGTGGTGGATGCAGTGGTGGATGTGGTGGTGGTGGATGTGGTGGTGGATGTGGTGGATGTGGTGGTGGATGTGGTGGTGGATGCGGTGGATGTGGTGGTGGTGGTGGATGTGGTGGTGGTGGATGCGGTGGTGGTGGATGCGGTGGTGGTGGATGTGGTGGTGGCTGTGGCGGTGAATGTCATGGTGGATGTGGAGGTGATGGTGGATGTGTTGGTGGATGTGGTGGTGGTGGTGGATGTGGTGGTGGTGGTGGATGTGATGGTGGATGTGGTGTTGATGGTGGATGTGGTGGTGGATGCGGTGGTGGTGGATGCGGTGGTGGTGGTAGTGGTGGATGGGGTGGTGGTTGTAGTGGATGTGGTGGTGGATGTAGTGGTGTGGGTGTGGTGGTGGTGGTGGATGCGGTGGTGGTGAATGTGGTGGTTGTGGATGCGTTGGTGGATGAGGTGGTGGATGAGGTGGTGGATGAGGTGGTGGATGTGGTGGTGGATGTGGTGGTGGATGTGGTGGTGGTGGATGCAGTGGTGGATGTGGTGGTGGTGGAAGTGGTGGATGTGGTGGTGGATGTGGTGGATGTGGAGGTGGATGCGGTGGATGTGGTGGTGGTGGTGGATGTGGTGGTAGATGCGGTGGTGAAGTGGTGGTGGATGTGGTGGATGTGGTGGTGGATGTGGCGGTGGATGTCATGGTGGATGTGATGGTGGATGTGATGGTGGATGTGGTGGTGGATGTGGTGGTGGATTTGATGGTGGATGTGATGGTGGATGTGGTGGTGATGGTGGATGTGGTGGTGGATGTGGTGGTGGATGCGGTGGATGTGGTGGTGGTGGATGTGGTGGATGCGGCGGTGGTGGTGGATGCGGTGGTGGTGGTAGTGGTGGATGGGGTGGTGGTTGTAGTGGATGTGGTGGTGGCTGTAGTGGTGGTGGGTGTGGTGGTGGTGGATGCGGTGGTGGTGGATGTGGTGGTGGTGGATGTGGTGGTGGATGTGTTGGTGAATGTGGTGGTGGATGTGGTGGTGGTGGATGCGATGGTGGTGGATGCGGTGGTGGTGGATGCGGTGGTGGTGGATGTGGTGGTGGTGGATGCGTTGGTGGATGCGTTGGTGGATGAGGTGGTGGATGAGGTGGTGGATGTGGTGGTGGATGTGGTGGTGGTGGTGGATGTGGTGGTGGAAGTGGTGGATGTGGTGGTGGATGTGGTGGATGTGGTGGTGGATGTGGTGGTGGATGAGGTGGATGTGGTGGTGGATGCGGTGGATGTGGTGGTGGTGGTGGATGTGGTGGTGGATACGGTGGTGAAGTGGTGGTGGATGTGGTGGATGTGGTGGTGGATGTGGTGGATGTGTACCCATGCATCCATCCATCTATTCATCCAAGGTTTATCCACATATAATGTACATTGAAGAGATATAACACCACTTTGGTAAAATCCTGCATTCTCCATACATCACCTACTCACTTTAATCAGGATATGGATAAATGAACACTGAAAAACTCATACCAAGCCGCCCTGTTAATATCCCCCTATACAAAACACATATAATAATATTCGCACATATTGCATCTCTTGAATGAAGAAAAGATCACCCACTATCTATGGTGATCTATGGTGATAGATACCAGTTCACCCTTATGGATATGCCTACCACGACAAGCCACAGAACAGCAGGCGTGGTTCTCTAACTTCATAAAAAGGCACCTTGTACATGAATAGAAGATTACTTAGTTCAATAGGTCATCATAAAAAGAAGACTGTAAGCGCTGATGTGCTGAAGAGTATATCTGTTTAGCATATAAGTGTTAAAGGAATGTACGTGCAACAGGCACACTTCTAGTGACATGTTCTCTACCAAGGTCTCTAGGGCGTCGATTGTAAATATTTGGAGATGCTGCAAAGTTGTTTTCACCCTACCAAAATATAATACATGCTATGGAATGGAAAACTGATACCATAAATCACTAGTACGATTGCCACATAAGACAAGCCTGGGCAAAGGCAAGCGCAGCTGAAGCCACAAGTCAAAGATGCTTGCTCGATTTACTCATCCGCGCAGCTCTTTGGCATCTGCAGACTGCCAAGACACACAGACGCTGAAATTCAGAAAGAATGTGAGTCGAATGAGGAGGTGGTTTGTAGGTACAGGGTCATTTAGGGGGAAACAGCATGTAAGGTAAAGAATAAGGTTCCTAAAGACAATGGAACACTGATAAAGTATATCTTACACGCGTGCATGTGTGTTCACTTTAAGAAATCACACGGAGCACACCTACTTTGCATATGATTACATATGGTTGTAATCTAACATCCCACATAACTCCTCACGATGCCGTTGGCAAATCTGGCAGACACATGCCGAAATGGTTTGAAATTCAGGCATTCAAATGCAAATGTAAGGACACTGTTGTGAAAGCATGTGTGAGCCTCAGCAGATGAACACCAACAGAGAGATGGTTCCATATATAGTGAAACGCGTGGAAGTGATACTAGTACAAGAGAAACCTAACAATGTATAACTATCTGCAGAAAAGTATGCCTGTTTCACAATTAGTACAATTGTCAAAGAAACCCATTAACCTATTTCACTGAAGTAACGTGAGGTCATATGCAAATTGTCCCCTCTGTGACATCATGGGAAATTACTTAGTAGGAAAGGACATCCTATGCATTTGAGCTCCAGTAAGACATCATAGGAAGTGATATTGAAAGCCATTCGATCCTCGACAGTGTCATAGAGGGTGGCATTCTGTGCCTTTTAACCCCTCAATGGCAGCACAAGATTGGCAGCACGTGCCAGTTCACCCAATGAGATCACAGTGTGTGCAGTCATACCAGCATGAAAGATGGTGGCTGGCACAGTGTGTTGTGGTTTCATCACTCTTCAAACTGGAGGTTGTACAACGGTAAATAACAGTGACTGTTGAAAGACACAAACAACGGCCACGAAATACAAACTTACTTTTAAAAGTTTGGTTGACAGATAAGTCTATCTGGCAGAGGTCGAGGATCACAAGTTGCCAATTGTTTTAGCAACGCAGTGCAGAGTGGCTAAAGTTGGAAAAAAAAATAATAATAAGCTTTTGACATGGCTGCCTGCGTCGTTTTGTAAGCATGCGCACCATAAATGCGTGTAACGACAAAATGGCAGTCATACAAGCCGGCCGGCTGAGGGCATTGCTGTGGGGAGGGGGGATGAGAAATGCGACACGGCGGGCAGGGGAGGGGGCGGAGCGGGGAGAGCGGCATGAGGGTGTGAAGCAGCAGGGGAGGAGTGCTGCTGGCGATTGACTGGCGATTTGATGATGTGCACGCGCATTTTAGGTCAATGCGCTTGCGCATTGACCTAAAAGCCACGGGCACAGCATCAAATCGCCAGTCAATCGCCAGTCTAGGTAAAGCTTATTTAAGCCCCTATAGAGCTTGCCAGCTATGCGCATGTGCACAGCAGGCGAGCCCTAAAAAGAAGCAATAGCAATCCTGTAGGGGTACAGGCACTGCAACATCTGTCTTTGCAGCAACCATTTCCACGTATGCATGAATCACCAGCCATTGGTTCAAGGATCAGCCTCCAAGACACCATCACACATTGAAAAGTGGCTATTGCAGCTAGAGAATACTCATACGATTTAGTTTACAAATCAGGCCAATGAAATCCTGCACACTACCCATACCGACACTCTCTGGAAGCCACGATCTAAGAATCCCCAGAAAGGGAAGAGTGTGTCTGGTCAGTCATAAGAAATTCAAAACCTCGTCCTTTGACAATAAAAGAAATAGCTGCTGCAACCCTCATTGAGAGTGTCTAAACTGACAAAATAAATGGAATAACCACCAGTGACTTGTGAACATTGCTAAAAGATCATTCATACAAAACACAAGAGGCGAAGAACCACATACACATGCAGTGACTGGAAAGAGCTCTCCATTGCGGGAGTTGGATTAATATTTAAAGGAAATTACCCTGACCACAGATCACCTGGGGATAGAAAAGACCAATATGTTCAGTCATTCCTCCTGATTGGCGAACAATACCTTTGCCACTTAGGACAAAATGGATGGTTCTTTGACCTGGACATGCATGAAGAACGGAATACTGTGATCGGCCTCTTCTGTAGCCAGACTATCCACACAACCCTTCCTCGGTTATATCAGAGGTACTGCCACCCAATCTACATGCCATCTACATGCAATTTCGTGAGTTTTGCTGGTGGGTCACACCTTTTAACAGTGGTTGACAACTACAGCAGATACCCAAAATTGGGGATAGTCCAATTGAATACCACTGACAAAGCCATCCTGAAACTAAAGAAAATGTTCACAATGCATGGAAGATGGAACAGACAATGGGCCATAGTTGCAAACCATGGAGGTTGCGTCATGCCTCCAGTCGCTGATCATCAAACATCGGAAAATCATGCCCCAATGTCCACAGTGAACAGAAAGGCTGAGCACCTTATGAGAACTTTAAACAAAATCCTTCTCACCTCTGACCTTAAGAGACAATGCCGAGTGTAGAATTTACAAATTCTCCAAAGAGTATAGGAGCAGCCCACATACTTCCAATAGAAGCAGCACGTAATCATCCTGCTCAAGACACCAGCCAGTCAGTTCCATCCCCTGCCACTCCTCATGGAAACCAAGAGTGAATACTCACAGTTCCATTAAAAAAGAAGAAAGGGCAACAACAGGCAAGTGAGCAGGAAAAGGATACCAAAGCAAATGGACTCAGCACCTGGGGGTATGGTCTTACTACAAGACGGCCTTCTGGGCAGCAAGTTCCAACCAACGTTTGAGCCACAGCCTTAGACAGTGACTGATGGGAAGGTGACCCGGATATCCGGGTGACAAAGTAACACCATCATCACTCGCAACACGTCACAGTTCAAATGGCTAAATAAATACAAGTGGGGGTGCGTCAGGCAATGAAGTCCAGTAGACTTAGTGTAGTATCAAAACAATCCTTTATTTCAAATGTTTATAACAAGATCAAATAGCAAAAAACTGGGGTAGTTACTTTACTATAGCCAACGACCACCCCACATTCATAATTAGGGCTCCTGGTTTTATGGTATTTTTTTTTCCGTCTGTATTTATCCATATTTATTTTTAGGGCATTTTATCTGTATTTATCCATAATTTTTGTGTGCTTTTCATATCAATGAAGTTGTAAAACTGTACATTTCCATATTATTTTACCTGATAGAAGTGCACTCATAAGTTAATGTCCTGTCGTTTTTGAGCTATTTAAGCTAAATATTACATCACAATACATTCACTAGCAAATACTAGCATTATACCACATATGTATATTGACACACGCCGTTATTGAAAGAAATTTCATCCTGTTTTTTAATTTCCCATGCTGTCCATCTGCTCAGCAGTTGGGCTATAATTCATGAAAGACAGCACAGAGAGTCACTTAAAAGCAGCACAATGTTCTGTATTTATCCACTTTTAAAAATAAATGCAGACAGAAAACACATTGTTTACGGTCTGTATCTATCTGTAAAAATCCATAAAAATGGAAAAAGAGAGCCTTATTCATAATACAATAGTTTCTTCCCACTGATGTATGTAAGCATCTAAAATAAATGAGCTGCACATATGTGAAATGTTCAATGCTCACCAGTTGAGACCAAGAGCATTGGGGCTTGTTGTCCCTGCTGTCCTGCTTGCGCACTAAATTAGAAGGCCCAAAGTGGGGATCTAACAGGGCTCTTGGTGCCCTACTGAAAGTAAGTATAATGGGTCCCCTTTACTCTAGTTGGGTAAAAAATTAAGCCATACTGTAGGCAGGTACAAATATTTGGATAAGCAGTAAAGTCGGGAATTTTTTCCCTTCAGAAACAGAAACCTAAAACAGCAAACACTTAAAGAAATCAATTAACGAGCATTTACAATGCAATGGTCTTGTCTTTGTTAAAGTTAGAGCTATTGGCATTGCTCATGACATTATTTTTGTTTTTAAAACATATAAATAATGGCATTGTCATTTGCAATGCCAATTGCTTAATCTCTCGCAAATACGAGACCTATTGCATTTGCACCCACACACACACACAGAGCCACACACAGAGCCACACGTACCCATACACACGCAGAGCCACACGCACCCAGCTACACACACACAGCCACAAACATACAGAGCCACACACACACAGACCCACACACACACAGACACACACACAGACAGAGCCACACACACAGACACACACAGACAGAGCCACACACACACACAGACAGAGCCGCACACACACACACACACACACACACAGAGTCGCACACAAACACACACACAGACAGAGCCACACACACACATAGACAGAGCCACACACACACACAGACAGAGCCACACACACAGACAGAGCGCACACACACACACAGACAGGCCACACACACAGACAGAGCAACACACACACAGCCCAACACACACACAGAGCCCAACACACACAGAGAGCCCAACACACACACAGAGCCCAACACACACAGACACACACACACACAGACATCCCTCAGTCTAGGTCAGCCACACGCCCATCTCTGCCCAGTAACGCCCCAGGGAACAGAGGCAAGAAAAAACGACCACAAGCAGGGAACAGAGGCAAGAAAAATCGATCACAAGCAGGGAACAGAGGCAAGAAAAAACGATCACAAGCAGGGAACAGAGGCAAGAAATTCGGGCACAAGCAGGGAACAGAGGCAAGAAAAAACGATCACAAGCAGGGAACAGTGGCAAGAAAATCGTGCAGAAGCAGGGAACAGAGGCAAGAAAATCACGCACAAGCAGGGAACACAGTCAAGAAAATTGCGCACAAGCAGGGAACAGAGGCAAGAAAATCGCACACAAGCAGGGGACACAGTCAAGAAAATCGAGCACAAGCAGGGAACAGAGGCAAGAAAATCGAGCACAAGCAGGGAACAGAGGCAAGAAAATCGCACACAAGCAGGGAACAGAGGCAAGAAAATAACACACAAGCAGGGAACACAGTCAAGAAAATCGAGCACAAGCAGGGAACAGAGGCAAGAAAATCGAGCACAAGCAGGGAACAGAGCCAACAAAAACGAGCACAAGCAGGGAAGAGAGGCAAGAAAATCAAGCACAAGCAGGGAACACAGGAAAGAAAATCGCGCACAAGCAGGGAACAGAGGCAAGAAAATTGCGCACAAGCAGGGGGCAGAGGCAAGAAAAGCGAGCACAAACAGGGAACAGAGGCAAGAAAATCATGCTCAAGCAGGGGGCAGAGGCAAGAAAAGTGAGCACAAGCAGGGAACAGAGGCAAGAAAATCATGCTCAAGCAGGGGGCAGAGGCAAGAAAATCGCGCACACACAGGGAACAGAGGCAAGAAAATCGCACACAAGCAGGGGGCAGAGGCAAGAAAAACGAGCACAAGCAGGGAACAGAGGCAAGAAAATTGCGCACAAGCAGGGGGCAGAGGCAAGAAAATTGCTCACAAGCAGGGAACAGAGGCAAGAAAATTGCGCACAAGCAGGGGGCAGAGGCAAGAAAAGCGAGCACAAACAGGGGGCAGAGGCAAGAAAAGTGAGCACAAGCAGGGAACAGAGGCAAGAAAATCGTGCTCAAGCAGGGGGCAGAGGCAAGAAAATCGCGCACACACAGGGAACAGAGGCAAGAAAATCGCACACAAGCAGGGGGCAGAGGCAAGAAAAACGAGCACAAGCAGGGAACAGAGGCAAGAAAATTGCGCACAAGCAGGGGGCAGAGGCAAGAAAATTGCTCACAAGCAGGGAACAGAGGCAGGAAAATTGCGCACAAGCAGGGGCAGAGGCAAGAAAAGCGAGCATAAACAGGGGACAGAGGCAAGAAAAGCGTGCACAAGCAGGGAACAGAGGCAAGAAAATCGCTCACAAGCAGGGGGCAGAGGCAAGAAAAGCGAGCACAAGCAGACTGCCAAGGCTCTGAACCAGCTCATCTTGGGTCCATCCACTGATTTCCCCAAAAGGACCCCTCACCTGCTCTCCCTCCTTGCGGCACCCGGCCCCGGGTTCTCTAGCATCACGCAGAACTGGTCCAGGGTGACGGTGTCCTCGCCGCGACTCTGTCTTTCCTGCAGCCGTCGGAGAAGCACGTCATGATGCTGTGCTACCAGTGACTCCTGCAAGGCTTCTTGGCGCAGGCGGGCCACAGCCTCCTGCAGCTGGGCAGGATCCAGCAGTAGAACGCGTGCTGGCAGCCCACCTTGAGGGAATGTCTCCAGACCCCCACCCGAGCCAACAGCTGTGCTTGACATGCCTTCAACCGCTTCCTCTTCTTCTCCGTTTCCCCCATTGTCCACTGCGTTCCCCATGGCGTCTCTGACCGCCGTGCCGCACCCTCCTCTACTGCCGGCATCCACTTCCCGAAGAGAGAGAGTTGTCAACTTCGGGCCTGCTCTGGTCTACCGTAAAGCGCCACACGAACGTCAGGAAAGTCAGAGTGCTGTGAAAGTGCTGATGTGGGGGAGATGGGGGAGAGCACACAGGATGAAAGTCATGGGAGTCCCTCAGCATTGTTCCGGAGAGGTCTGCAGAGATGCAGCAGGTCATTTGGGGGGGGGGGGGGTGCAACCTGATCTGCCCTTCTTCTCTGCAACCCCCAGCGAAGCATCCAACAGTGGCACCGCGACCGGGCAGGTGGAACATGAGGGCCGGTCTCGCAAAGGACAGGGTGGCCATAGTCATCCATTCTTCTGCCTGGCTTTGCTCCACACCTACCGCTAGACCTATAACTTCAAGATGGCCGCTACAGTTCCGAAGTATCCTTTCCGGCTAGTGGAATTCCGTCGTTCATGTCCAAGAAGCGGATAAAGGGCGACGTGGTTGAATATTTTAATTTACTGAAAGCAAAGTGTGGGCGTAATGTGAACACTTGTCTCGGTTGTGTGTATTGTTTCGCTTTGAGAAGCCCACCATAAGTGTTAGAACCGTGCAAAATTGCCCTGTGAGAGGTACGCTTTTTTTACGTGCGCCAGCTGCCTGCGAAATTCCAACTTTAACATCATTCACTTTGTGTTCAGAATACATTTCAAATATCTAATATATAGTCATTTTGCTATCAACGAAGGCCACACACAATCAGCTTGGTGCACTGCAGCTGGGCAAAAGCTTCTTATATTTGTACCGGCTTCGTGTAGCTGCCACATGATCCAAAGTACGTGTCTACGAGTGTTCCTATTATCGGGTTTCACTGTGCGGCTTAGTTGTGCCAGGTTCAGAACGCCAGTTTAAATTACATTTACAAAACAAGCCGTCAGGAGGGCAGCCGAACACCACCATGTTTCTCCGAGGCAAGGCAGAAATGCCTCGGAGAAACGCTGCGTCATTTTTGGATTCGGGGGCGTGTTTTCTTTCTCTTCTCTTCCCATTGGCTGGAATGTAAAATTCCAGCCAATAGGAAGAGGAGAGAAAGAAAGCAGAAAGAAGCTAAAAAAACAAGCCCCCGAATCTGGTCTTCAACGGAGTGACGCCCCTCACCTCCAAAGGCTGGCCAGCAACGAGGCCAGCCAATGAAGAAGAGGGGCGGGTTCAAGCCCCCATACTGTAGACATAAAGTCTCGGAGCGAGACTGCTCAAGCGCAGCCTTCGACTCCGAGAGCTGAAAAGCACTTGAGAGTTGCTTGAATTGTTTCTAAATTATTTTTAGAGCAAATAGAGGAATAATTGCCAGGTTACAAAAGAATCCTGACAATGTTACATACATTATTTTTTTTCTGCAATCTTTTTCTTTTTTCAGTTTACATAACAAATCCAGTATCCCTGGAATAAAAGCAATAACAAGTGTCGCTTGGAGGACATTCCTACTGTACATTATTAAAGAGGCAACAGTGATTCCACAAAAAGTTAATTTCACAATTAAATGTGACATTACTTCATATTTCAGTAGACTATCATTACAACATCAACAGTGGTTCACAATGATCGACCATCATGTCTCAAGGGTATGTTTAGGTCCTCATGTTTCTCTATTGGGGGTTCTTGAGTACCTTCTAATAGGTGAAACACATAATAGCTAATTGGCAACCCCAAATCTTGTGGGATTTCTGTGGGCAGCCCCTGCTTTCATAAGTGACTTTTTCTGCGGCCATATACAGATCCATCCCCTTTCTCCATTTTTGGATTGTGGGAACATTTTACACATATTCTTTATTACATACCGGCTCTTGGCTGTTCAAGAACAGCAAAACGTAAACAAATGGCATTTTCTTTTTTTTATAAAAATGGTGGCAACTCTACCCTGTGCCACTAGGCTGGCTGCACTGACGATGGCGTCACCCCTGAGCAAGAACAAACTATAATAATAGCTTCACAGCACTAGGTAGACTCCCCGCCGCTCAGGCTGCTGACCATCTCAACCTCAGTGACTGCTGAGGTCCTACGTCGGGAGTCTGCAGTTTCAGGTTGGCAGCCAGGCCCTGAGCCAGCTCACTCACTGAAGTTGTGGCAGCAGAAGGCACACACATAAAATTGTTTCCTCATTATACTAAATACACAGCCCCTCCTCCTTTTTGCTTTCAGTTATGTGACTCTGCTCAGGGCACAGAGCCTGGAACAGTAATCATGATAACCAACACGTCTCAACTCCAAGCTTGAGGCAGCAGCTAAATACCAGCCTAGAGTTAGGACAAAATAAATGTGTCAGATTATAAATATATTCTGTTCTTATGTAAAACATTTGGAATTATTAGTGGTTATTATGAGTCCAACTTCAGTTGGTATGAGTTCTAAGAAAGTAAAAGCAGTAAATGATTGGCCTTCTCCAAGCTCAGTGAAGGTGATACAGTTTTGGTTAGGGTTCCCCAACTTTTATAGAAGATGTATCTAACATTTGTATAAGTAGCATCCCCAATTGCAAGGTTACTCAAGAAAGGAATTACATTTCATTTGGAGGAAGAGGCTGTAAAATCTTTATTAAACATAAAAGAATGTTTCCTTCAGCCCCAATTTTACAGTTTCATGATGAGAGGTGCCCATTTTTGGTGGAAACGGATACTTCCATGGTAGCTATTGGTGCCATATCATCTAAGTAAGATTCAGTCTCAACAACTCCATCCAGTGTTTTAACTCTAGAAAGCTCTCTCCTAGTGAAGAGAATCACACAATTTCAGATGGTGAATTATTGTCCGTTAAACGCTCAGGAGTAGCTCCACCATCTGGAGTGAACACGTCACGCTGTCCAGGTATTGCAGCTCATGGGAAATTTCTATTTTTTAAATCCACTCACCTTCTTGAATAGTGTGTCAGAGGCTTAGGGCCAGATATAGGTCACCCAATACCGGTCGGTAACGGCCGAAATTACTGAATTTCGGCCGTTACCGACCGTATTAGGCTACTGAGATGTAGGTGGCCTAAATTGCAAATTCGTTAATTTACTGATTCGACATTTTAAGGAATCCGTAAATTACTGATTCCTTAAAATACCGAATCGGTAAATTACCGAATTTGCAATGTAGCGAGCACTCAAATGAGTGCTTTTCCCATTTTAGGATTCGTTATTTACCACCAACTATAAGTTGGTGGTAAATAACGAATACCTTTGAAAATGTAAATCTGTGCATTTTCAACTGTGCCATGTGGCAGACATACATACCCTTAGGGCATGTATGTGTGCCACATCTGCACACAAGCAAACTGACCCCCTGACCCCCTTGAATGTTTCCCCCATTTTACCGAATCAGTATTTACCGATTCGGTAAATATCTAATCTTACCGATTTGGTAATGTTAACCGATTTTTTTGCTACATATCATTTACCGATTCTAAAATACCGAATCGGTAAAATTTGGTATTTTATATTCGTAAATGTACTTTACCTACATCTGGCCCTTAGTCTGAAACATAAAAGAATGGCTGGTTAACAAAAACAGGTAAAGAGAGACCGGAAAAGGGTGGAAAAGTACCATTTACAAGAAAACAAACTTTTCAGTCCTTCTGTTGAACTCCAAAGACAAATAATGCAGTGTTGCCCTGATTACGAGCATGAAGGTCACATGGGAGTTAATAAGATAAGGCAGGTATTTTTGGTGACTGTCTTTGGGAAAAGATATTTAAGAGAATGTACGTGTGTGTAGAGTTTGTATTAATTCCAAAGCAGAAAAACAGAAAGCATACTGTGTAATTTTCTTCGACCAAAACCTTCAGCTTCATGGGCAGTGTGGTGTCTATGGACATTGTAGTCGAATTACCCGATGTACTAAAGCATTTTGCAGTTGCAAAAACTGCATTGTGCTAAATCATAGGATTTGTGTCCGCTCTTTGACCAGAGAGAGTAGCACCTGTCACAGGTATGTAGAGATGATTGAGGAGGAGCTGGACATTAGCAAACAAGACAAACAGCGATGGACGGAGACTAGCCAGGACAGCATATTTTAAGAGCCTCTCAGTACAATAGGGGTTTGGTACATGAGCCTGACCTACCCAAGGAGTATTCTAAATGGCTCAGTTGGACGGAGATAGGAAGATAATACATTTTGTGGGAAATGGGCTGTTAGTGCAAAGATAAGAGGATAGCCTAGAGCAGTGGTTCTGAACGTTTTGACTTCTGTGGACACCCACTTAATAATTACTGGAACCCGGGGACCCCAACTGAATCATTATTGGATTCTGCGGACCCCAACTGAGTCATTACTGGAAGGCAGGGCCTCGGCCTAAGCATTTTCGATGATTTGATTTACAAAACAGTAAACAAAAAATACATAAATAAGCATTCAGCAAACAAATACAGACATAATTAAATATTTAATTTAATTCACAAACAAATATAAAACAAATGTAAGTGTGCCTAGAGGTATACCCATTAGGTACTAGCAAATTGCGCATGCAATTTCAAGGGTGCTAGGGTGACAAAATGACACCCTGTAGCACCCCTGAAATTGCTAAGTGAACACATGTTGCCAACACACATGCCCCAAGTGCATGTGTGTGTAACCTTGAACTTTGAATAATGCACTTTAGTGCATTTTTCAAAGTTTTTGCTAATTACCATAAAGTTTCGTTTGCCGGTAATTAGCGTCCCCTAATAGTGAAATCACTATTTTAAATGTCATCATGTATTGCATTTGAGGCATCGCAAATTTCGATTCCTTGAATACAATCGCAAATTAAGCAATTGCAAATTTGCGATAACTTAAATTGCGATTTTTGCATTTGGGATGATGCATCCCAAATGCTAAAATACTGGTCGCAAAGGGGCAGATTCTGCGAATCTGCCCGTTTGCGACTGGTTTTTAGGCTGACGCATGGGGGTCGAAATCATTACTAACTCATTACTAATGAGTCATTAGCGCCAATTCACCAAAAGGCCTGGGATAGCATTAGTGACACAACATTTGACCTTTACGTTCTCTCACACACACATGCTTACACATGCACACATACTCTCACATAAACACTCACCTGCACGCATGCACACATACATTTAATAATTTGTACGTGAGATTCCAGTTGTGTCGGTAAGAATCGTTTTGCAAGTATTCAGCCAACACTGTGAGAGCACTTTCATCAAAACTCCAATATCCACCCTCATGCACTGTCAGCGTTATTTATTTGTTGTTTTGCAGAAGTAACCCACTAGGGGCCTCATTAGGATGGCGGACGGACCTGCGTCCGTCCGCCACCCCCGAGGTGGAGGGACCGTCCGAAGGGGCAGTGGCGGTCCCTCTGGTGCAATTAGAATGTGACCGCCACCCTGGCGGTCACATCCTGGATCTTTAACCTTGCGGCGGGTGCTGCTTGAACCTGTCGCTTTGTGCATGTAAATGCAAGGGGGTACCATAGGTACCCCCCATGTGCACCACCCACCCACCTTCACCCTGGGGGCCCGCAACGGACCCCCCAAAGAAAAGACCGTATGCCTTTTCGTGGCGGCATTGCCGCCGCGGAAAGTCATGTCCCAATGCAAATCCTAATATGGCTGACGGTGGCTGATAGACACCGCCACCATAATGATGATGTAATGATGATACTTGTAAAGCGCACTGTTACCCCATCTCGGGGTGTCCTGGCGCTGAAGACCGCTGGGGAACCCGTCCTGGCTTTCCCTGTGAGATGGTCCCTTCTGGGTATCTCCAAGGTGAAACCAGGCATCCCCGGCGTCTGTGGAGGGCCGTTGTAGAGATGAGGCAAGCTTAATGCCCAGAGTTGCCGAGTGTGATCCCTGGTTAGAGTAGGCACCGAGGTGAGAATTATCGAGTCTGCTGACCCTGGTCCACAACCCTGCCGCGTCGGGAATCGAACCCTGGTCCCGGGCCGTTCTCTGCTTCCGGGTCTGCCGCCTCTAACCAGTGAGCCACACCACTCCACCATATTAGAGCTTTTCTGCCGCGGTTGGAAGGCGACTGCAGCGGAAAAGTGGCGGACGGTCTTCCCGTCTGCTGATGACCCCCCAGCCATCCTAATCTGGCGGGGGGGTCTTTAAAATCACTGCAGCAGTGAATCCGCATCCTCCGGGCCGGCGATGGCTTTCGCCGGCCCGGAGGATGCGGATTCACCGCAATCTTAATCGGCCCCTAAGTGCAGGAATACTTCTGCACTGTACATCAATCTTAAGCCATGTGAAGACATCAATCTTAAACCATGTGAAGACATCAATCTTAAACCATGTGAAGAACATCTAAAGGCGTTTATACTCGTGTTTCATAATTTGGGGCTTTTTGTGTTCGCTGTTAAAAAGAGATCCCCTTTTACCACCGTTCCATGACACGTCACCTTCAATCCATCCATGAACTTTTATGTCAAGTTAAATGTAGACACGAAACAAGAAAAGATGAAATAGTAAAAGGTAACCCTCCCCCAAGAGTCACTACGCGTGAGCACTGGCAGCATTTCTGGGCAGCGCGTGACGACAATGTGGGTCCAGTAGGCCAGCGGCAGCGAGGGGGTGAAGTCAGTAAAGCGTGAGTGACGCTCTCACGAGGCGCGTGAGTCACGAGCTCCGCGGTGGCTCGTCATCACGTCTCCGGTCAAGTGACGGCGCACCTTCCATGATTCCAAGGTAGGGCTCTCTTTGTCCGCACGCGTTGATCCGGCAGGCGAGCCTGTGAAGTGTTCCTGCCACGTGTTGTAAAACCCTTTTCCCTTGTTTGCCGGCCGCACCTCTGTTTGCTTGACGTGGACACAGTTTCCTGCAAACACCCTCACGGCCTGGCCGAAGCCGTAAGGAAACTTAAGTAAAAGCTATACTCCAGGAGCATATCATCACCTCTATGACAACAGCGTTGTTACACCCCCCCTCACCCCACGGACAGGAATAGTGCAGGTAGTGGTACGGAGTAGGAAAGGTCAGGTGCTATGGCACAAGTAGTAGGGTACGTTCAGGAGTAGAGGGTATAGATGGCAGGGTACGGCTGCTAGGACACATGTTGACAAAACGAGAAGAACTAATGTAAAAGAAGAGGGTTAGAGGAAGTGGGGCGAGACAAGGATAGGGGTCCTAGGGTATAAGAAAGGGTACAAGTAGTAAGGCATGGGCTGGTGTAGGAGACGAGTAAAGAAATAAACGCAGATGAAGCATAGGGGGAACATTTAGGGCACGAGTCCTAAAAAAAGAAGTGGGAGAACGCTTCAAGTTAGGTGGTGTCACCGGAAGTGAGGCAGGGTTGGATTGGGATTAAAAATGGGCACACATTTGCATAATGCCTTCCCTCAAATCACTACTTCAGCGTAATTTTACATAAGTGGGGAGGGGGGGGGGAGAAATATGCACACATCAGTTTACACTAGTGAAACACCTGAAAACAAGTGAGGCCACTTCTGCTCAGGCCCCCTGCCCCGCTCATTATGCCTACATTAATGGGAGGCCCAGCGAGAGAAACAGGGTGACACCTCTACCTGTTGCTGCTATACGGGAGGTAATGAGTGCCCATCTCCCTTCATAAAGGCCACTCAGACACCCACTGGGCAGCTGGAGGTATAGTCAAGCAACAGTAACACCGCCCAAATCGGCCCCCAGGCTGCTCAAAAGCAGCCCTCAGGTGGAACTCGGACCTCGGCCCCTCGGGCATTGCCCGAATGCCTCCGTTACCAATCCGACGCTGAAGTGAGGTCACAAAATGTGGTCCCCTCTAATTAATAAAGGTTACAAGGCGATGGGGGCAGGTTCAAAGGGCAAAGCAGAATGTTTACGTTGGAATTCGTCACCATATTGACACTAAAGGGAGCGGGGAAATTAAAGCTGCGCTTGTTCGGTGCGTATTTATTGCCCACAGTAAATTTGCCGGTCTCCGTCTGAAATGCGTGAATACATACTGACCTTTTCTAATATACAGCCACGAACGCCCGTCTGTCATACTGAACGGCTCCATCAACGTGAAACAACTTACTGTTCGCCCTCTCTCGACAATATCTAGGTGAGGTTTGGTGAGTGCTGAGCGCGCGCGCAGGTGCAGACTCGGATACTGGCTCTATCTTTTGGGCAGGGGGGGACGGCGTACAGCCGGTAAAAACCCGGTAAAATAAGTGGGGGGGATGCCGTCCACCCACGTGGTACCCCGACTCGAGCCCTGGGGACAACAACTTGGGTACAGGCAGAGGGATGAAGCGGAGAGGAGAGAGACGAGCAAGGAGGGGTTTTTCCCCCAACAAACAAAACAAAGCAAAACTTTTGGGCCCTGGCACTTGTTCTTTTACAAATTAATCACTGTCAGCGCCTCACATTCAGCAAAGCCCTTGGTCAAAACCTCAAAACAGAACTCAAAGATGTCTGCTTCAGCAAACGCGACATATGACCCTGGAAAGTGACAAATTTAAATCAGTGATACCCACCTGACACTGGGTTGGATTCTAACTAATTTATACTCGTCAGACCTAACAGATTTATGCAATAGTCAGCATTTTGGGCAGCCCTCCCGCCAACTGAGTTCATCCCCTGACAATACAGCTTTCAGGAGGCTATTGCCCAAGGAAGGCAGCCAGGGTTTAAATGTAGAGGTTTTCCTAAAAGTAAATTTAAAAGCAGGTCAGTTAAGGGCAATGAAAGAAGAGACCTTTGCAGCATGACTGCTCCAGTGCCTAATTTGTAAAAACATAAGTGCCCGGTCCTCGTCAGGAAGCCACTGCAGCTTGCACCACCCATTGCCACTGCCAGCGATGCCAATGACTGTACCAACACAACTACTAACCACACTAATCACACTCTTACAAGAGTGACAGTTCCAGGCCTGAATGCTATAAGAATTACTTTAGTGGAATGTATTAGTAATTTCTAATCTACATTGAGTAAATAAACAACTATTGTGCTCATCTCTAAATTATGGAAACAGCGCCACCATGTGGCACTCCATCATAAGTGCCAGATTTGACAATTCAGTCCTGGTGCTAAGCACTGGAAACTACTGGCTTAAATTAAGCACTGGACTGCTCGCTCTTTTCTTCACTTCTATTCATAAATTACACTGGATGGTTTGAGTGAAAGGCAATATGACAGTCTGTTTGTAAAGTGCTTTGAATGTAATCTTTAGGACAGGCACTGACTGTACCCAGAGCTCTCTTTGTTTGCATAGCAGGCTACGGCTAGGCTGGTTTTTGAGCTTGTAGAATAAAAACACACGAAGACCTTACTAGTAATTCCACTACCACCTTTTCTTTGTGGAAATAAGAATCAAATGTTCCTGTGATGTATTACAAAACTAAAATGAGTTTCCATACCTGTTCTAAGTACATCTGCCTGGTAGGATGCAACCATGTTGTTTTAATTAAATTGAATGATTATTTTATGTTTAAACAGGTATTTTTCATTTTATGTTTGCAATAAAAATATAAAAAGAAATTCAACCGTGATACAAGTTTACCAAGGACAGATGCATTGGCTGTACCAGCGTTTGTTTGAACTGCTTTGGGGTAGGAGCAACTGTTGTCAGTGATGTCTGTCTGCATAATTTGGTGGGCTAGGACAGCTCATTACTGAGTTTCACAGGAATAATTTTACTGAAGCGATCATTGAGAAACAGATCAAGTGATATACTTTTCGTCGATGTTCGTACTATGGTAGGTAACAATGCCACAACCTGAATAATCCTACCTCTTTTTGGTCACAGAATGTGGGCAAGTATATGTTGTGTCCTATGTAGAAAGACACCAGGAGCCAGGATGTATATTTAGGTCTTCTTTATTAATCTTCCAGTTCAGGTTACTCTCTTGACTCCAGCCAGCCTAGTGTGGTACCAGCCCCACCAGGAGCAGCATCCTAGCTGCTCAGCCCATCTCTAACTGCCACATTCATCCCACTCAGACAGCCAGGCTTTCCACGCATCACAGGCACACCAACATTCTAAGACCAACTCACACTCTGGCTGAGCAGCTAGAGGCAGCAGGGCTAGAGTACATGTTATCACCTTCGACGCTCATGACGAGCTCAGCTCGTCATGAGGTACACCTCTCGTACACTCATGCCGAGCTGAGCTCGTCATGAACAATGGGAAACTCAATAAATCAGCACAGGGGGGGGAAAAGCCTTAGCAGCCATGGTGTTAAACTAGTAAGTAGGTATTAGCATTGGGGGTCTCAGTTTGGCGCAAGTATTCACTTGTGACAAGCAGGGACCCTCTCCTCTAAGTCAGGGCGAAGGATGACCCCTTAGAATTACCCTTGCTCACCCTCTAGGCGCGTGGCGTGAGCAGCCAAGGCTATTCTTCAGGCGTTATTGGGTTAAGCATTTGTAATCACACACACACAGTAAATGTACCAATCCCCCCACAAATGGACACAATGCTGTTGATATGTAAAAATACGGTTCCTTTATATAAAAATATATCTGGGCACGTAAGACTTATCACAAGACCAATATAACGATTTTAGCCTAGGCCACAAGATTGTGTAAATAATGGCAATTCTCTTTTAGGTCAGTTCGCTGCTTCCTTTCAGTCTCTTTTACTTCAAAAATAGTTCTCTTAGGTTTCTGGGCACACTTCCCCGCACTGGGGCTTGGGTCGGGCTGGTTGTGCGGCTCGTAGCGCTTCCCTGCGTGTCGTACGGGCCGAGAAGCGGAGTCCTGCCGAATCCCACGCTTCTCCCGGTATGCCGCGTACGGCGCGGCTGATCTCAAGGCTGGGTATGCGTCGTACGGCTCTGGTGCGGCTCGCACTTGGCTGCGCAGAGGGAGACGTCCGGGCCGGGTACGCGCCGTAGGCTGTCAGCAGGGCGGCGGACAGCGGGGAGCGTACTGGCATGGCAGAGGCGCCCAGGTAGAACGGGGGAAGAAAACGTTGCGGGCCCTGAGCCCGTAGTGTGCTGGTTGGTATTTGTAGCGCGGCGTTCCTTCTTCCTCAGTCTACCAGGCAGGCAGACGTGTTGGTGCGCTTCAAGCACGAGATGTACCTTGGGATTCACAAGTAGCGGGCGGATTCCGGAAGGCGGGGCACGGCACGGGGGCCTCCAGTACGGTCCGTACTGGGGGCGGATTCCTTCTGGTGCGGTGCGGCCTCTCCACAGGTAGGAGAGCACAGCGGGCCGGCCGGATGCGCTCACAGCACACGGGCGGCCTTCTTGGCTTGAGGAGCGCTCTCGGGACCAGGATTCTGGCAGGAGGGGGTAGACGAGCACACCAAGCACTCCAGTTAACGAGCAGGGGCAGAGGAGCAGGCGGCCTGACCCGAGGGGCAGAGAGCGACTCTGAACAGAGCGAGGCTCTCAACTGGTAAAATGGCGGGCCGCTTCCGAGTGCCACGACTCCAGGAGGGGGCGAGGGGGGCACAGTCTGGCCTCTGGCGGGAGGAATCACACGGCTTACTTTGCAGATGAGCCAAGGCACAGAGAACCCACTAGTCCCGGGGTTCAGGTCAGGGGGCAAGCTCAATCAAGTCCTTGGAGAAAGTTTCAAGCACAAGTCAGCAAAGTCTTTTCAATAAGTCTTCTCCTCTCCTTCCTCAGCAAATCAGCAGGCCAGTCCTTCCAGCTTCTTCTTCTCCTTCTAATTGGGCAGAGGTTCGTTGTGGGAAACAGGATCTAGTTTCTTGGGAGCAGGTCTCCTATACTTATATTCAGTTTCTTTTGTTCTTTCAGGCCAGGGGGGCCTTTGCATTGCCTATTTCAGTTTTGAAGCACTCTGTTGTGCTGTTCCTGGCTTTTCCTTTTAGTGTGAGGGGCAGGCACATCAGACGCTCCGCAGGAGGTGGAGCCAGCATTGTGATGACAGGGGCAGCCAGGAGTACTCTGTTGACAGTCCTCCCTCTTCGTGGGCCAGGTGTCGGGCTGAGTCATCAGTCGCTCCCCAGGAGGTGGAGCCAGCATTGTGGTGGCAGAGCACAGCCCTATTCAGAGTCCAGGGGCACTCCCACCTACCACTAAGGTGTAATCCTTGCATTCACCACCTGTCATCCCCCAGCCCTGTCACTCACACAACCCAGACAGCAGATACACATCCTAGCAGAGGCGGGCTGAAATGGTTAGGCAAGCAAATGCTAGCTTTCTAAAAGTAGCATTTGCAAACACAGGATATTAAAATAAACTTTACTAAAATAAATATTTTATTATTCTGAATTCAGGCATACTAAACTTGACTTTCTACCATGTTCCCTGAGCCTGCTGGGATTATAGGGTGTAATAATTCCAGCAGCCCATCTTGGCCTAAGAGAACAGGTAGCCTTACAATAGTGAAAAACAAAATTGGCTGTAATTCACCATTAGCACATGCCACACACATCAGGGCTTGTCCTACCTTACACTTACAGTGCACCCTGCCCTGGGGCCTACCATAGGGGTGACTAATATGAAGCAAGGAGAAGGTTTTGAGGCTGGCAAGTGTGTGCACTTGCCCACCCAGCATGACAGTACCAGACTGCACGTAGGTTCTGCAATGGCAGACCTAGACACATTTTAAAAGGTTGCTTCTGTGGGTGGCGCAACCAGCGCTGCAGGCCCACTAGCAGCATTGGCATTCACAAGCCCTGGCACTCCTGGTGCACTCTACTGGGGACTGACAGTAAATCCAATGAACCAATCATGGAAATCAATCACATATACATTTTGCACAGGGAGAGCATATGCTCTTTAGTACTGGTCAGCAGTGGTAACGTGCCCAGAGTCATTAAACCAACAAAAACAGGTCAGAGAGAATATTGGGGGAAGGCAAAAAGTTCAGGGATGACCCTGCCAAGAGGGCCAAGTCCAACACAACCCCCTTCCAGCCAAAACGCAGGGTAGACCAATCACCACTGGGATGGACTTCCCGGCTTTGGGCGATAGAACATGGACCTGGCCAGCAACAGCAGGGGTACATTCCAGTTCAACGCCAATCTCAGCCTATTTCAAATCCTCTGTCCATACTCTCAGGGTCCACCCAGCTAGTCCATGGGGCACCCTTCTCTTCCTCTGTGGACACCACCTGTGCAGCATCTAACCTTAACTTGCTCACAGGTGTGTCCCAACAGATAGTCATCAAATCACAGTGGCCACTGACAGTAGTCATGGCTGAGACCCAGGCCTCATGCCTCTCAGGGCTCTCAAACCTCTGTGGCCGCAGAGAGCGGGGGCAGTAGCCCCAGGTGCTTGGCACCTTTTGTCCATTCTCTCTTCTGTCAGTCCAGGTATGACATTCTGGCACTGACCCACCAGCCCCAGGCCTGCACCCGGCGGCTGGACCAAAGACTGGGGTGGCCTCTCCCACACCCGGTCCTCCTCCTAGGGGCTCTGTACCCTCCCACCTGGAGTGGTACCCCCTTCCAGAATTGTCAGGACACCTGTGGCAGGTGACCTGCACAATGCGCACACCAGTTCAGGGGTGCTATCCTGCAACTGGGGTACCAGTTCAGGGGGGACACCCTGCACATGGCCCTCTATCCTAGGGTCTAAACCCTCAAACTGCACCGGGGTCAGAGGCGAGGACTCCCTCCCTCTGCACCTCCTTCCAGAGTACTGCCCACTCCCCACTGGAGTGGTACCCCTAGAAGTGACGTGGGTCAGGACACTGATTACAGTGGTCCCACCCTCCAGGTCAGACAAAACCTGAACCTGGCTCTCCAACTCAGGGACCCATCCCTGCAGTTGAACAATTGCCTGGCGCACCAGGACTTCCCGGGGAGCACGCATGCCCCCCCTGAGGGTGGCACATAGCTCATGTGTCCTGCGATAGTCTGCCTGGTGCAGACATCCCAACCCCTGTCCCTCTGACAGTGTGGGAAGATCCCCCAGGACAGAAGTGGTGTCCCCCTGGTCATTCACTGGGGACGCAGCCCTGCTGGCTGGCCCCTGACCCACTGGTTCTTCCACTGGGGACTCTTTCCCCCTCTCGACCCTCTTTCTGGACTTCTGCATCCTCCCAACTGGAGGGGTACTGCCAGACACCAGAACTACTGGAGCTCTGTTTACAGAGCCTCCATGTTCTCTAGCCACAGGGGGATCCCCCTCAGAGTGTGACTCATCCGGACAGCCTAGGCTCCCCACCTGATGTTCCCTTAAAGAACCATCCAGGCTCTGAGGCAGGTTGGGCACTACCGGGACAAAACCCATTCTCACTCCTTCCCCTTAAGGACAGGACGTGAGGCCCTACACCCCTCTCACTACTACAGGACCTAGCTGGGCTACTCTGCGCCACTTCCACCACTTTGGGCTGGAAGATACCTGAGCCATTCCTCACAGGATCACACCCCAATGCCTCTCCAGACCCTCTGGAATCCACTACAAGGTCTGCCTCCAATGTGAGCTCCCTGGGGTCAGAGAACTCACTCTCTGACCCCAGGTGTTGGCATAGCTCTGGAAAACTGGGACTTAAAGTATGCTCTCCCACAATTGGATTACACAGCCCCCTAGCAGGGGTAACCAAACTATCCTTCACCTCTCCGTCCAGTGCCTCACACGCATACTCCACACCATTCTTCTGAGACTGGCCAGACAGTAGCGGACTGTCTCTGTCACACAACCCACACTCTTCTGGACGGTCTTTAAACTCTCCCACCAGGACCTCAACCATGGGTGAATCCCTCCCACCACTAGGACCATGAACTCCTACGCCAGCTACCCTATTCCCTTCAGGGAAGCTGCGCACTACTGGAGCTACCTCATGCCCTTGAACCTCCTGGTGTAAGTTAACCCCCTCCAAGTCAGGTGCCATATCTCTAGGTGCGTGCACTATGCTGTCAGCACTAGATACCTGAATGTTGCTGCCACCAGCTGAGCTGGACTCCACCTCCAACTCAGCAAAGCTCAATCTCTGAGCTACACAAATCTCTGGATGTTGGGCAGAAGCACTCCTTGCTTCAAACCCCTCAAGCTCCAAATCAAGTTCTCTCATTCTCATGTAGTGATCTCTTTGGCGTTTTTGCGCCTCCATGGCTAATCTCTGTTTCTCCATTTCCATTTGTCCCTTTAATCTTGCCATCTCCATTTCATGTGCCCTGGTTGCTGCCCTGTCTGCCAACTCCTCTGGCGACAGACATCTGGTTGCTGCCTTTTCCATCCTCACTGAACCAGGCATGACGTTTCACAAGCACGTGGAGATCTCCCAGCAAAATTAAAAAAACAATAAAGTCTGTGGCTGCGTTATAGGTCTGCTCTCACTATGTGGTGATCAGCAATTTTACTGTAAACAAATCACAAATGCAAATTCGCAAATCCCAACCGCTGCGTCCAATGTTAGAATTGGGGGTCTCTGGTTGGCGCAAGTATTCACTTGTGACAAGCAGGGACCCTCTCCTCTAAGTCAGGGCGAAGGATGACCCCTTAGAATTACCCTTGCTCACCCTCTAGGTGAATTGAATTGAATTGAAATGAGATTTATAATGCGCAGAACAGTAACCCGCAGGTATCAAGGCGCCTAGCAAAAAATGATCAAAGAATGATCAGGAAAAGACAAGAGACCTTACATATATGCTTGCCGAAAGAGGAGAGTTTTTAAAGCAGTACGGAAATTCTGTAAGGACGGGAGAGATCTCAGGTCCAGAGGAAGTTCATTCCACCACTTAGGAGCAAGAGTGGAAAAGGCTCTGCCACCCCATTTGGCTCTTCGTACACGGGGGGCTGTCAGACGCAGTTTCCCAGAGGAACGCAGGTTCCTACGGGGGATATAGTGGGAGATGATGGACCCTATTCCGGTATCGCTATTTTTGGCGATGGCTCTATAGGTCATGCAAAGAACCTTGAACCGGATTCGGTGTTCTACCGGCAGCCAATGCAGCGTTTTCCTGACTGCAGTGGCCGAAGAGCGTCTGGGAACATCCAGGACAAATCTGGCTATGGCGTTTTGGACCACTTGTTAGCGCTGCAGCTGGCCTTTGTTAAGTCCAGCATACAGCGCATTACAGTAGTCCAAGCGCGAGCCAATGAGGGCAACGGCTATTTGTTTCCTTGCCTGGAAGGAGAGATATTTCCTGATCCTGCGTAGGGTGTGGATCAAGCCCCAACAGGTGAAGACGGTTCTGCTCACCTGGCTGCCTAGGTCAAGGGCAGGATCTATCAGCACCCCGAGATTCTTAGCAGAAGTTGTGTGGCGTGAGCAGCCAAGGCTATTCTTCAGGCGTTATTGGGTTAAGCATTTGAAGTCACACACACAGTAAATGTACCAATCCCCCCACAAATGGACGCCAGGCTGTGGATATGTAAAAATATGGTTCCTTTATATAAAAATATATCTGGGCAGGTAAGACTTATCACAAGACCAATATAACGATTTTAGCTTAGGCCACAAGATTGTGAACATAATGGCAATTCTCTTTTAGGTCAGTTCGCTGCTTCCATTCAGTCTCTTTTACTTCAAAAATAGTTCTCTTAGGTTTCTGGGCACACTTCCCCGCACTGGGGCTCGGGTCGGGCTGGTTGTGCGGCTCGTAGCGCTTCCCTGCGCGTCGTACGGACCGAGAAGCGGAGTCCTGCCGACTCCCACGCTTCTCCCGGTACGCCGCGTATGGCGCGGCTGATCTCAAGGCCGGGTACGCTTCGTACGGCTCTGTTGCGGCTCGCACTTGGCTGCGCAGAGGGAGATGTGCGGGCCAGGTACGCGCCGTAGGCTGTCAGCGGGGCGGCGGACAGCGGGGAGCGTACAGGCACGGCAGAGGCGCACAGGTAGAACATGGAAAGAAAACGTTGCGGGCCCCGAGCCCGTAGTGTGCTGGTTGGTACTTGTAGCGCGGCGTGTGGAATTTCAGTTTGCGGACTGAACATCATCTGCGCCATCTTGTCACTCACGTACAATATGCACGGCAGCCATTTTAGGTACCATGGTCTCCCTGTTCACGATCGATCGCCAGCGCGCTCCCCTGACCCTGCGAGCATCCCCCGCACCCCATGGCTGCCCCCGCTCTCACATGCATAAGTCATAAACCCTCCCCTTCCGCATGACTCTGTCCTTGGGAGTCACACCCGCGCCTGACCAACACCTCCTTTCCCTTCATGAATACCCCTCTTTTGATAAACCCTTCCTCTACGCTCAATTGTCCACGCGGACCATTCCTTTCATGAATACCTCTCCTTTGACGACCTCCTTCCTCTGAGTCCGATTTTCTGCACGGGTTCAAGGCCATCTCCTAGCCGGAGGATACAGTTTATTGCCCCTACTGTATGAAGTCACCCCTCTTCAAAGGGGCAACTATTGATCATGGCCTCCCCACCCCCTGAGATCCGATCAGGCGCACACATTCTAAAGAATCGGCGGAACAACCAGCTGCGTGATAGCCCCCCCTCCTATTGTATGTGGGTGAGGACCTCTACTATAGCTACGTGTGGGAATGGGCCGGAAACGGGGATTCCGGGGATGTCTTCACAGTGTCTTTATTGTAATAAAGAATGGTCACATGCCATAAACCAGTGTATAAGAGGCCAGGCCCCAGAGAGGCTGTTAGAGCACCTCGAAACGATACCTTGTTGTCTGATCTGATGTGTTCTGCTCCGTTGGAATAAAACTTCTGTTTCCTGCCTTCCAGTCTCCAGCGCCTGCCTCTTTGTTTGGTAACTAGAATGGTTTAGAGGCGGTTAGCGCCGGGCAACTTTGAAAAAAGGCCATCAGCCCTACCTTTTTTTCTACAATTGGCGTCCCAAACGTGGGGCCCATCAGTGACTCGTGGATCCAGTGGGAGAGGTCCTGAAGACAGAGTGAACGACTGCAACGATCGGGAGAGCTCCTGTCCGATAGACCCTCGTCTGACAGCCGATCATCCGAACTTCACTGGTTCCGAACAGACCTCTCTCGAGTGATCTACGGTCCTGACTGGGAACCATCAGGAGTGCCGCGAAGATCACGAAGAATAGAGGACGATCGGGCGCTGGATTCGGAAGACAAGAAACTGTCCATGCGGTCCGGGTAAGGTCGTGTAAATGCGACAAATTGCGAAATGATTGTTTGATTTGGATAATACTAGTATTACTCTTTTGTTGGTTCTTTTGGAGATTCACTGTCTGCAAACGGAGAAACAACAGGCTCTCTCTTTGCAAGCAGTGAAGGATAGGTAACGCAGACTTTTGTCCCCGTTGTAATCCGTCGTGCCTATCTTCCTCCCCCACTGATTGATTGTTTTAAGCCCGAACTGTTGTTCGCGGATTGTTCTCTGGAAATTCTCTGTCTGCAAACAGGGAAGAACAGGTCCTCTCTTTGCAGGTAGTGAAAGGGTAGGTAACGCAGACTTTTGTCCCCGTTGTAACCCGTCGTGCCTACTTATTCTCCCCATTGATTGTTTGATTGATCGAACATTGAGTGTTCGATATTGGTTCTTTTGAGGTATTCACCGCCTGCAAACAACAAAGAATAGAAATATTCTGTCTAGTCTTTGCACGCAGTGATAAGATAGGTAGTGCAGACCTTTGTCCCCGTTGTAATCCGTCATGCCTATCTTCTCCCCACTGATTGGTAGCCTGTTTAGCCCGGACCGCTTATTAGAGATGAACCATCCAGCTCCACTGGAGGGCACCCCTAATAAAGACATGCTCATTAAGCATGGACTAGTCGCTATAGCATATAATAAGTTATGGTATAAATATACAAAGAAGGACCCCGAAAGTCAGTGGCCACTGATAGGTTCCTTTGATGATCATAAAATAGAAACATTAGAAACAGCGCTCCAGAAAAATAAGACTACGCCCACCATGCTCGATAGTGTCGGCATGTGGCGCAAAGAAGCAGAACAACGAAAGAAAAGAGAAGAAGCAAAAATAGGGAAAGAATTACGAAAGGCAGCCCACCTGGCCGCTAAGCAACTAGAAGAAGAAACAAAAGAAAGAGAGGAAGCTAGACAAAAGCAAAAATCAGGGTCGACAGGCCAATGCCCTGTTAGGACCCCCTCTATGCTCTACCCCGAGCTGCCCTCTAAACAACGGGCGAACGACGAGTTACTGCTAGGCCCTCCGATCATCTACATGCCCCCTCCATATGCCCCCTGCCAACAGCACCTGCCAGCTCTGAGTGTGAATGAGGGTGATCTTAGCGCTAGTGCCCCAGCCCTCGCGGCCTCAGCACCGGCCGCGTTGGTAACGACATCCGATGACCCCGAGGCTAGCAAACAACCACCAGCAAGACCAAATAGATTGAGCAAAGATGAGCGGGATGGGATTGACAAGATAGTGAAGACACTAGTAGAACGGAAGGAGAGCGAAGAATACACGATGGATATGCACAATTCACATGCCGGTAGCCACAGACGGCATTTCATCTTACGATTCAGCTACCACACCCTGAACGCATATGAGGATAGGTATCAGAATAAGGGCCCGCTAAACTGACAGCTCTATATAGAAAGGTCGATGTCGGGGATGGGACTGAGCACGATGTGACCGACCTCTTCATGCAAATGCTTGAAGTCTTCCGCCACCTCACGGAACAGAAACCAGAAGTCAAGATTACAGTCCCTGAAACAACCGAGTCCCCATTAGAAGTAGCCAACACTATGATGCCTATTAGAGAAGCGCCCCCTTACTGGGTTCCACCACGAGGTCAGGGAACAAACGACGATATCAACCACACTGATGCAAAGGGGAGGGTTGTGTACAATTGGGTTTATCAACCATGGGATCGACAAGATATCTTAACTTTTAGGCAAACCCTGCCCGATTTAAGAAAGAACCCGACAGCATTTTATACCGAATTAGGCACAGCCTTGGGTTCGACGATAATGACTTTAGCGGACATTGACTTGTTTTTTGGGTTATGTCTGCCGGCTGACGTGTGGAAACAAATCCGGAAAGCCGACCACACAGATCTGTTCGGACATACCTGGAATCAACTCAGTGAGCTAGATAGACAGCGGGAGCCCAGAAGGAAACCTGTAAAAGACGTACTGGAACTCCCAGACAAAATAGTTCAGAAGCTAAAGACATTGATCCCAGAGAAAAAGGTAGATTGGTCGATAGTCACAGCTTGCCGTCAGAAACCCCAGGAAGACATATTGGAATACTTCTCCCGATTTGAGACGGTGTTCTCCGACTACAGTGGCCAAGACATGACCACCGCCACCGGACAACACCTGTTTGTGCAAAATTATGTAAAGGGTCTATCACAAGAGGTCTCCCAAAAGTTACAGACGAGCGAGAGTAGTTGGGGGGCCTCCAAACCCGCAGCTATCCTTCAGATGGCTCAGTACTACGAACATCAAAAGAATGAGAGTGATAGGGCGTCCGAGAGAAAGAAGAAAGATTTGAAAGAAAGGGTGATGATAGCCCAGATACAAGGGGTAGCGGTTGGAAGAGAGCCCCACAGGGGGAACTACCAATCAACCACCCCTAGAAATACACCTCCTAAAGATCGCACCCCGACACCCCACATTGGACGTAGAGACATTAGCGAGGACCAGTGTACCTTCTGCAAAGGATTCGGCCATTGGAAATCCCAGTGTCCGGTTCTGTTGGAGATGAACAGAAATAGGGACCCCAAGGACGTAGCGGGTGGACCGAGAAATAAAGGACAGGGACGAGGGTACACAAATGACACCAACAACGACAGACCAGGGAGATCGAACACGTTTGACCGTCCCCGACAGAACCAGTATCAACTATCCGACAGTGAGAATGCCCCCGACTTTGCATAGGACTGCCAGGGGCAAGGGAGGGATCCAGTCGAGCTCTGTGTTGACCAGCAAGGTCCTTACGTCACCGCTAAGGTCCTGGGTACAAAGTCTCCATTTTTGGTAGACACTGGGGCGACACGTAGTGTGTTATCGAAACGACTGATTCCAAGGGCACCCTTGTCTGGCTCACACATTACATCGATAGGTTTCAATGGGACGCCCTCCACTAACCCCCTGTCCGTGCCTATCTCCTTTGATCTAGAAAACAACCCCACTGACACAACATTTTTGCTCTCCTCCAACTCCCCCGATGCCATTATGGGCCTTGATTTACTAAAGCATTTTCGAGCTACCATTAGATGTTCCCCAGATGGAGTCCGAGTCATCCTGTACGACAACCCGAGCATGTCCAAATCCTGCCCAGCACGACACATGTACTCCATAACTGACGCTGACCTGTCCTTGCTCGATACCCTGCCCCCGTACCTATGGGCCAAAAATGACTCTGATGTGGGACGAATGATGATTGACCCTGTGCACATAACTGTAAGACAAGACGCAATGCTCCCGAAACTTCCACAGTATCGGATATCGCCCGAGGGTGAGAAGGCACTGGTAGCGATCATTCAGTCCCTGGTAGATGCAGGAGTGGTAGAGGAAGTAGTTTGCAGTGTCTGCAACAGCCCTATCCTACCCATTGTTAAGAAGCAAGGCGAGGGAGATGAGAAAGCGTACCGCTTTATCATCGACCTGCGGGAGGTCAACAAAGTGGAGGTACCCCAGTACCCCGTAGTCTCAGACATCACCACCATTCTGACCCTCATCCCGTCTACTGCCACCACCTTCACTGTCATTGACCTAAAAAATGCAATTTTTTTCTATCCCCATCCACCCAGACAGCCGTTATCTCTTCGGCTTCACCCTAAAATCCTGCTCGTACCGATTTTGTAGAGCTCCCCAGGGCTACACTGAAAGTCCCAGCATTTACAGCCAGGCCCTCAAAAGACAGCTGGACGCCGTCCAGCTACCAGATGGAGTGGTGTTGATCCAATATGTCGATGATATCCTTTTGGCGGCCGACACCACTCCACCTGCAATCACAGCCACTTTCCAACTTTTACACTTTCTTGCAGAAAATGGCCACAAAGTCTCCAAAAAGAAATTGCAGTTCTGCCAACCTCAAGTGACATACCTAGGCCATCTCCTGTCCAAAGAAGGGAGGAAACTTACGCCCGATCGAATCCAAACCATCCTAGACACCCCCATCCCGAAAACACAAAAGCAAGTCCGTTCTTTGGTGGGTCTTACCTCTTTCTGCAGACAATGGTTACCAAATTTCAGCCTCGTTATAAAACCCCTACTTTCCTGTTGGCCAAAGATGTCCCCTTCCCGCTCCCCTTGGACCCCCGAATGCCAAGCGTCCTTTAAAGAGTTGCGGGATGCCCTTTGTTCAGCACCTGTCCTGGGAACACCGGATTACTCCAAGCCCTTCTCCCTCTTCACACACGAAAGGGAGAGATGCGCGTTGTCTGTTCTAACCCAGCCCATCGGCCTTAAGCAACGCCCTTGTGCCTACTTCTCTGCCACTCTTGACCCCGTAGCCAGAGCTTTGCCTGCCTGCCTTCGAGCAGTAGCCGCTGCTGCTGTCTCTATCCGTCAGAGCGAGGGAATCATGCTTTCGAACTCTCTCACTGTGTTAGTACCCCATGCGGTCGACACCCTTTTGAACCAGACCAAAACTCAACACCTGACTAGTGCACGACTGACGGGGTACGAATTGACACTACTTGCACCCCTCATCACCCTGAAGAGATGTACGACTTTGAACCCTGCCACACTACTACCCTTGCCTGAAAATGACCCCGACGTGCCTCCCATACACGACTGTGTGACCCTCACGGACGAACAGACTAGGAGTAGAATTGACCTCCGAGACACTGCTTTTACAGACCCTGATGGAGAGCTATGGGTAGACGGCTCATGCATCAAACTCCCAGATGGCACCACTTCAGCTGCCTATGCGGTGACGACAGCCCGAACAGTAGTTGAGACAGCCAGCATCACACAACGATCCGCGCAAGCGGCAGAGCTAATTGCCCTCACACGGGCATGTATCATAGCGGCAGGAACCACAGCAAACATTTACACAGACAGCCAGTATGCCTTTGGGGTGGTTCATCATTTTGGGCTCTTGTGGAGGGAAAGGGGATTCCTGACGTCCCACGGCACACCCATCCTCCACGGAGATCTGGTTTCCGCTCTGATTGACGCAGTTCTTCTCCCCAAACGATTAGCAGTGATCAAGTGTCAGGCACACAAGAAGGTGACGGACTTAGTTGGACAAGGAAACGCGCTGGCCGACATCACTGCACGAACCACAGCTGAGAATAGGACGATGACACGCATGTATGTGACCAGGTCACAAGCAGAGAAATGGGCTGACGCTAGGGAGACGATTAGAGACATCCAGTCAGCCAGCACCCCTCACGAACTGACCGAGTGGGCACGGGTGGGTTTGAAGGACGATGAAGGCTGCTGGCGGACAAAAGATGCAAACAAATGGTTGCTGCCTGACTCATACCTGATCCCCATACTGACTATGGCCCATTCCCCCGCACACATAGGATCTGCCCCCATGATCGAACTCATTTCCAAAGTCTGGCACAACGACAAAATCCCCGACTCAGCCAAACGCCTGGTCCAGCAGTGCCTTATCTGTCTGCAACACAACCCCGGGAAAGGAACTGTGGTGCCCCGAGGAGGGTTTGGGGTCCCCGACCACCCCTTTGAGGTCCTCCAGATGGATTACATCCAGTTAGAGAGATGCCAAAGCTTGAAGTATGTACTAGTCATTGTATGTGCCTTCAGTAAATGGGTAGAAGCCTATCCAACCCGTGATAACACTGCCATGACTACTGCCAAAGTACTACTGAAAGAGTTTTTCCCCCGCTACGGCCTTTGTCGAATTTTATGGAGCGACAACGGCCCCCACTTCATAGCTGAAGTTATCCAACTAATCTTGAAGGGGTTAGGTGTGAAGCAGAGGTTCCATGCGGTCTTCCACCCCCAATCTGCTGGTTTGGTGGAGCGACACAACGCTACGTTGAAGCTGAAACTGTCAAAAATAGTAGCCACCACAGGACTTAAATGGCCAGATGCCCTCCCACTGGCATTGCTATCAATGCGCTCCACTCCCACTAAGCACCATTTGACCCCTTACGAGGTTGTATTCGGGCGACCAATGAACCTTTGGACTGCCCCCAAACCGACCTCCATTCATGACGTCCCGGACGTCCTACTGTCTGATTACTTGTACAAATGCACAAAAACATTGTCTGTCATTCATCAGCAGGTGCAGCAGGCCATCCCCGATGCTTCCAGGGGTCCGGGCCACGACATCCAACCGGGGGACTATGTATTAGTCCGGAATTTTCAACGGGCGAAGAGTCTGGAACCCCGGTGGACGGGCCCCTGGCAAGTACTGATTACCACCCGGATGGCTCTTCGAGTAGAGGGGAAACGGCACTGGCTGCACGCGCACCACTGCAAGAAGGTCTCCTCGACCCTGGCCACAACAGAAAACATCGACAACCAGGAAGAGCTCCTGAACAAGGATCGACCATCACTGAACTGCTATCCTGATACCGAGGCACTTGAACTTGCAAAATTTCCTGATCCCACTGTGCCATCCAGGGAAGGGTATTTCCTGCGTCGAAAGGAGGGAGCTTCGGCTAAGTAGACCACGGACTAAGTTAAATCTCAGAACGGTGACCCAAACACCACCAAGGGTTACCCGGAGAGAAGCTAAACAAAGTCTGTGGTTCTGCCCGCTACCTAGCACCTTGAAGATGATGGAAGCGCCAGATAAGAAGGTGATGGAAGCGCCAGATAAGAAGATGAAGGAAGCAGCCGGAAATACCCACTACAGGAATCCAAAGACTGACAATATGCACAAATCAAAGACAATCGCCTTCTTCATTGCTTTCCTCTTTTGCCTCCTCCTCATGACTTCCTTCTGGATCTTGGAGTAAAGCACACCTGCTCATCAGATATTGCTAACCACTGCACAGCCAACCACTATGAAAGAGCATCACCTGATCTCCCTCTCACCTCAGCTCCGAGAGAGGCGTAAGGAGTTCTGGAACAATTCCTTTGTACAACTGTTGCACCAGCACAGCCTTGCTGCAAATGCCACCAACTGCTGGATCTGCGGACTGCTCCCACATGCCACTGGTCACTCCATCCCCTTCATCCCTTCTCCTTTCTCAGTTCATGGCTCCTGCCTTGCCTGGTTGATCCTCTTGCAAGAAAGCCACAAGGACAACGCCACTTCTGGTCAGACAGTGTCACACTTCTACTATGGGTTCTGGCTGAACAAAACCGGGAGGACATCTGCTCCCTTTTGCCCCGTGCCCTCTGGTTCCGCTTTCCATATGGACATCCCTGCCAAAGAGCGGGTGGAAATGCAGGTGCTCCATAATCCAGCTAGACCCACCTTTTCCTACCTACGGAAGCGAACCGCTGCCACTCTGACTGTGGCTCTGTCTGTTATCAACGTCACGGGCCTTGTGTGCATCGAAGGACTGGGAACGCAGCAGGTGGGTCACAATGCCTGCCACATCACCAGGTCATTGGACTCAATTGATCCCCCCTCATTTGTCGCTTCTCCGAATATGTACTTTGTTTGCGGCACCAAAGCGTACACTTGGCTCCCGAAAGGTTGGAGGGGTACTTGCTACATCGCCTTCGTTCTCCCCCCAACGTATGTAGCCCCCGCTAACCATCACCGGCAGAGACGCGCAAGTGACATTGGACAAGCCGACTCCACTGGAGCACAGTTCCTGGATGCAGTGAAGGGACTTGTTCCCCTGTGGGGCCCAATGGCGAACAGCCGCGCCATCCGGCACCTGACCCAGGCAGTAGAAACAACCATCAACATCACTGCTGGCATCCTCGCTAACAACACGGCTGAGCTTCAGGCGGTCCGGCTCGTGGCCCTTCAAAACCGCCTTGTTCTAGATGTGGTTCTCGCCGACCGTGGAGGAGCATGCCGCATCATCGGATCTAGCTGCTGCACCTATGTGCCAGATAACTCGCCCTCAGTCTACAAAGCAATTGAACACCTCCATAGACTTTCCTCGGAGGTTCACCAAGAGCAAGAAGGATGGTCGCTTGGGAGCTGGTTTTGGGATACTTTGAAGGACTGGGGATGGAGGTTGTTTACATTTATATTGATACCGATCGTAGTAATATGTGGGTGTTGCCTAGGTATTCAATGCTTGCCATCTTTGTGTGTACTGATCTCTAACTGCGTGTGCCCTAAGACTTTGGACTTCAGAACTGAGCACTTGAGTCCCCTCTATGAGGTAGAAATACATGGCCTTATGGGGATAGATCCGAATTGACAAGTTGGCGAGACATGTTAAAAGGGAGGACTGTGGAATTTCAGTTTGCGGACTGAACATCATCTGCCCCATCTTGTCACTCACGTACAATATGCACGGCGGCCATTTTAGGTACCATGGTCTCCCTGTTCACGATCGATCGCCAGCGCGCTCCCCTGACCCTGCGAGCATCCCCCGCACCCCCTGGCTGCCCCCGCTCTCACATGCATAAGTCATAAACCCTCCCCTTCCGCATGACTCTGTCCTTGGGAGTCACACCCGCGCCTGACCAACACCTCCTTTCCCTTCATGAATACCCCTCTTTTGATAAACCCTTCCTCTACGCTCAATTGTCCACGCGGACCATTCCTTTCATGAATACCTCTCCTTTGACGACCCCCTTCCTCTGAGTCCGATTGTCTGCACGGGTTCCAGGCCATCTCCTAGCCGGAGGATACAGTTTATTGCCCCTACTGTATGAAGTCGCCCCTCTTCAAAGGGGCAACTATTGATCATGGCCTCCCCACCCCCTGAGATCCGATCAGGCGCACACATTCTAAAGAATCGGCGGAACAACCAGCTGCGTGATAGCCCCCCCTCCTATTGTATGTGGGTGAGGACCTCTACTATAGCTACGTGTGGGAATGGGCCGGAAACGGGGATTCCGGGGATGTCTTCACAGTGTCTTTATTGTAATAAAGAATGGTCACATGCCATAAGCCGGTGTATAAGAGGCCAGGCCTCAGAGAGGCTGTTAGAGCACCTCGAAACGATACCTTGTTGTCTGATCTGATGTGTTCTGCTCCGTCGGAATAAAACTTCTGTTTCCTGCCTTCCAGTCTCCAGCGCCTGCCTCTTTGTTTGGTAACTAGAATGGTATAGAGGCGGTTAGCGCCGGGCAACTTTGAAAAAAGGCCATCAGCCCTACCTTTTTTTCTACAGGCGTTCCTTCTTCCTCAGTCTACCAGGCAGGCAGACGTGTTGGTGCGCTTCAAGCACGAGACGTACCTTGGGATTCACAAGTAGCGGGCGGATTCCGGAAGGCGGGGCACGGCATAGGGGCCTCCAGTACGGTCCGTACTGGGGGCGGATTCCTTCTGGTGCGGTGCGGCCTCTCCACAGGTCGGAGAGCACAGCGGGGCGGCCGGATGCGCTCACAGCACACGGGCGGCCGTCCAGGCTTGAGGAGCGCTCTCGGGACAAGGATTCTGGCAGGAGGGGGTAGACGAGCACACCAAGCACTCCAGTTAACGAGCAGGGGCAGAGGAGCAGGCGGCCTGACCCGAGTGGCAGAGAGTGACTCTGAACAGAGCGATGCTCTCAACGAGTAAAAGGGCGGGCCGCTCCTGAGTGCCACGACTCCAGGAGGGGGCGAGGGGGGCACAGTCTGGCCTCTGGCGGGAGGAATCACACGGCTCACTTTGCAGATGAGCCAAGGCACAGAGAACCCACTAGTTCTGGGGTTCAGGTCAGGGGGCAAGCTCAATCAAGCCCTTGGAGAAAGATTCAAGCACAAGTCAGCAATGTCTTTTCAATAAGTCTTCTCCTCTCCTTCCTCAGCAAGGCAGACAGCAGGCCAGTCCTTCCAGCTTCTTCTTCTCCTTCTAGTTGGGCAGAGGTTCGTTGTGGTAAACAGGATCTAGTTTCTTGGGAGCAGGGCTCCTATACTTATACTCAGTTTCTTTTGTTCTTTCAGGCCAGGGGGGGCTTTGCATAGCCTATTTCAGTTTTGAAGCACTCTGATGTGCTGTTCCTGGCTTTTTCTTTCAGTGTGAGGGGCAGGCACATCAGACGCTCTGCAGGAGGTGGAGCCAGCATTGTGATGACAGGGGCAGCCAGGAGTACTCTGGTGACAGTCCTCCCTCTTCGTGGGCCAGGTGTCGGGCTGAGTCATCAGTCGCTCCCCAGGAGGTGGAGCCAGCATTGTGGTGGCAGAGCACAGCCCTATTCAGAGTCCAGGGGCACTCCCACCTACCACTAAGGTGTAATCCTTGCATTCACCACCTGTCATCCCCCAGCCCTGTCACTCAGACAACTCAGACAGCAGATACACATCCTAGCAGAGGCGGGCTGAAATGGTTAGGCAAGCAAATGCTAGCTTTCTAAAAGTAGCATTTGCAAACGCAGGATATTAAAATAAACTTTACTAAAATAAATATTTTATTATTCTGAATTCAGGCATACTAAACTTGACTTTCTACCATGTTCCCTGAGCCTGCAGGAATTATAGGGTGTAATAATTCCAGCAGCCCATCTTGGCCTAAGAGAACAGGTAGCCTTACAATAGTGAAAAACTAAATTGGCTGTAATTCACCATTAGGACATGCCACACACATCAGGGCTTGTCCTACCTTACACTTACAATGCACCCTGCCCTGGGGCCTACCATAGGGGTGACTAATATGAAGCAAAGGGAAGGTTTTGAGGCTGGCAAGTGTGTGCACTTGCCCAGCCAGTATGACAGTACCAGACTGCACATAGGTTCTGCAATGGCAGATCAGTTAGTACTGGTCAGCAGTGGTAAAGTGCCCAGAGTCATTAAACCAACAAAAACAGGTCAGAGAGAATATTGGAGGAAGGCAAAAAGTTCAGGGATGACCCTGCCAAGAGGGCCAAGTCCAACAGTAGGATATAACATTATGCTACTCACAAATCTGCTGCACTTTATTCAAACAGCAAACAACTTCATCCAGAAACCCTTCTGAGTTCCGAGTGCTCTGAAGCTTTCGTAAGGCAGTTTTAGCCACCAACGAAGCTAGGGGGGGGGGTGAGGGGGGCGGTCCGCCCCAAGCAGCACTATTTTGAGGGCGGCCGCGCCGCCGTTTGAAGAGTAAGCGCTGCGCAGCCAGTGGATTGGCATTCACGTGACATGGAGAGGTCACGTGAATGCACCTAATAGTGTATCCTTTTACTGTCTCTGGGCGCGAAGGCAGGGCAAGCGGTAGTTAGTCGGTGGTGTTGAAGAGAAAGGCAGCCGTGTATTTTGCAGTCAGGCAGTTTCCAAAGAGCGCATAAAAATCGGAAGCGAATTAAATAAGTGGGCGAAGCAAACACAAACGGCGGGAAAGCGTCAATGAAAGTGTGCATCTGGGTAATGTATTTGATAGAAGGTAAACTATGTGTAAAATAGATTAACAAATCTCAGAATGTCAGTACTTCAGAATAATCACTTGCAGCAAGGAGAGGAGGTGCTTATGTAAATCAGCTTGTTTATGGAGGCTCAAGGGCACTGTCTGGATATTGGGCCTTAATGTTGGAAGTTGTAATTCACGTTGGAACTCTGGGTTTTGAAGTTTTTTGTACCATAACTCTATGGTTATTCTGTGTTTGTTTACATGGCTGCTGTTTGAATAAAGCAAAGAGGAGAATGAATAATCTTTGCCTTATTGAATTGAAAATTCTTGTTCACGAAAGCTATAAAACATTTTGATTCCAAAACAAGGTGATGAAATGTGAAAGAATTGTTGTTGCATAACAGTGTGCACACAAACATGCGGTATAATTTGCTTTGTGACATGCTTGCCGTTTCCGTAAATGGTTTCTTAAATAGTTTTTGTTTGGGTGCAATTCTTGATATTTATGTTTTCCTGGTCTTCATTGCTTGATTTTGCGTGTGAGAAAGTGTCACTCCTAGTCATTGAAATGTCACTCAAATTGCACTGAAATTATGAAAATGTCACACTTTGCAATCTGAAACCGTGGGCAGCTATGTTGTATGTCATCTTAGGTTGGGCAGGGCAGTTAGGTTTGATGCGCAGTGGGGGAGGAAGTGTAAATTATGCAGCTTGATAGACAAAGCACTGACGCATTTTACCTGGGCACAAGCAGTGTATTTTGGGATATGTAGTAGATTTAGATTTTGGCAAATATCACGAAGGACGGGTCACTTCGATTGTTAAAAGGTTACCAGGGTAAGATGAAGGGGAGGTTACTATTGTGAAAAGACGTCAGAACGTTAAATAAATCACTAATGATTAATAAGTACATGAAAGGAAATGTTACTGCCTAACAAAGCATGGAAGAGGGAGATATAGGGTTAACAGGGGTGGTTACGAAAAGGAGGAGGGTGAGCACAGGTGTTAAAAGCACAGGTTTAGGAAAGCATGCAGTACGTGGGGGCTTGTATTTCAATCCTGAGGTGTTTATGGAAGCTGATTTAGAAGGTAAAGTTCCGGGGTGACTTACCTGTTGGGCAACAATTTGTTTATGAATGGGTGTCACGTAAATGTAGTGGGATGCAAGGGTTTGAAATGTGGGAAGTGGAGAGGTGTGTTTGGGCATCAACTTAGGGGTAGCTCTAGGGTTACTTTTAGTGGCTCGTAACAAGCTTTGATGTTATGAGTGAGATGTCACAAACAAGGTAGGTAGAACTGATGTAAGTTTTTTTTTTTTCTGCTTCTCCTTCAGCGGTGTAGCTAGGTGGGGGCGGTCTGCCCCAGGCGGCACTATTTTGGGGACGGGGGTTGTCTAGCCCTGGACCATGTCATGTATGTGCATGTAATTTGCATGATTGAGCTAACTATTAGCAGCAATACTACGTGTTTCTCGGACCTCTTTCAGGTGCTCGCAGTCCATTTTCCCGAGCACCACCCCAGGGGGGCGGCAAGCTGAAGGATAGCCCCGGGCGCCACAAGCTCTAGCTACGCCCCTGGTTTTAGCCGTATAAAATAGCTTATAAAACAATAAACAAATTTAGCTTCCTAATCTAATGTAACAGCCTTGTGCCTTGCCATTCTGTTTACACATTTTAGAACCTGGATGCACAAGCCCATGCATCTGTTAAAGAAATCTAAATACATTTGTAAAATAAGCATAGGTAAAGCCCAAAGGTCTGACGTTGGCTGCCAACCTTTTGGTTTTGGCAGTGGTTTTTTTTTAAACGGATTTTGTAAACTTTGCTTTAGGGGTTGCTGCAGCGCCCTGGTCAATATAAAAAAAGAAAAATAATCATTGGATAAAAGTAAAGAAGTTTTTAGGTCTCAAGTACACACTTTTTCTAGTAGTCACTTGCACTGCGTGAATGTGCTTCTTGCCCTCACGCCAGTGAAATTATTTATCTATAGCCAGTGACTTGATACATTTTACTAATACAAATTCCCTCTTTCGTTCTCTTTATTGACTCTGTGAGTTCCTGTCTGCTTACTCCGTTTCCTGGGCAATACTTCCATCTAGTGGCCAATGTTAGTAACTTCAACTGTTGATGTCTACCGTATTAACTCTAGAAATACTTTCTCTTTTCTTTCCAAGCTTTTCCGTACTGATGTGGTCAAAAGAGTAATGTGGCCTTCAGGTGCTTTTATATCACACTTAGGTGCATGCTTGTTTGGATGAGAAGGGCGTTGGCTGTGAGAATTGTATGTAGAAAATGCTTTCCATAGAGGGTTCATAGATTGTTGTATGTGATCTCTAACAAAATCAAGCCTGTAGCATGCCAATGTAAAGAATCCATGTCACTTTAATTGTTTCCTTGAAATCTCCAAAATAAATACCATTTGCCAATTTTTAGAATCCAAGCCCGAGTGGATGCCATTCATCCCTGAATTGATTATTTTTATTGATGTATTGCATAAATCTTTCAACTCCTTTTTAGGTCGAAGCCTAGCAGACAGCGCAGCTGTCTAGTTTGCGAAATATATCTTTGGGATATTCTGAAAGCTTCCCTGGGAATGCATTCCGCCCGTTGCTTATTATTGGCTTTGTGGTTTGTAACTCACATTTTGCTGCTTTCTATTTGCTGGCTTTATTTGTTTTAGGCTGCGCAGGTTTAGTTTAACCCTCACTGTTAGCAAAGTTTTTCACACCATCTCCCCTTGTATTCTTCCACGAGTGCTCCCCTCTGCCAACAGGCCTGTAAATCTTGTTTTTATCTTGTCACATTCAAAGACAGATGGCAAATGATAGGCTCTATCTTCTGAGGGGGCTTGGTGTTTACTTTTCTTTCTCTTACTTCAAAGTGAGAGGATTTGTGAGAATCTTGCTGGAGACTGGGGGTAAAAGAAATGGTTTTCTTCTAGGACCCAACAACATTTAAATGAACTGTGCTAGTATGTAAGATTATATCAGAATTACCAAAGCATAAATAAAGCATTTTTTTTGTTAATTTTAAGTGTGTTGATAACAAATACTTTAATATGATCAAAACAAATAAACACACTAGGTGATACCATTAATACACATTGTCGTTTGTGCGCTGTAAAGATTTACAAGTAAAACTGGTTGTCTGTGCAAATGTAATGGTCATTTCAAATGAAGATGTATTGTCTGTAATGCCTGTGTGCTACCACATCATGCATACTCCACCGTACGGCACTACACTGTAAACTGCACAACTCCACTCAACAACACTTCACTCTACCCTGCACCACTCCACTCTATGCCACTCAATTCCACTCTGAAATAATCTACTCATCAACGGAACAAATGATGGACGAAATGCTGAACAATGCAAACATTCACCCCAGTCACAAAGATCTGAGTTTAATCCATCGTTCTTTTGCTTCCCACGACACCCTAGTTTGGGCCTATAAATTTGCAGTCGACCCTGTGCCTCATGGGAACAGTCCAGCCGAACTGCCAAGCCAGGTCCTCCCTGTACCGGAAACAAGCATCCTCGGACCGTTTTTGGGCCATCACCCCTAATCAGGCATGCTAGCTTCAATCGAGTGGGAATAGGCCACATTAAAAAGCATGCGTTTACAAAGCATGCCATTACAACACGGTCATTACAACTACTGAGTTGTTACACTGCATGCCATAACAACGCAAGTCATTACAACGACTTGCTTTAGGGGGACGCGATGGATTTTGGAATAGTATTATTCAACTCCAGTCTATGTAACACTAGGGAAGGTGTTGGATTCAAAATCCAACACCTTCTGGCCCCTACAGCAAGTCGTTGTAACGACCTGCGTTGTCATGGTATGCAATGTAACAACATGGTTGTTGTAATGTCCTCATTGTAATGGCATGTGATGCATCAACATCGTGTAAACTATGTTTACCATCCGGTGGTGCAGTATGATGGACGGAATGCTGAACAATACAGACATTCACCCCTAGTCACAAAGATCTGGGTTTAATCCATCGTTTTTTGCTCACCAAGCCACCCCAGTTTGGACCTAGCTATATGCAAATCAGTCTTGACCCTCTGCCTCATAGGCAGTCCAGCCCAAACTGCCATGACAGGTCCTCCCTGGACTGGAAACAAGCATCCTGGGACCGGTTTCGGATCATCACCCCTCATCAGTCAGGCTAGCTTGAATCCAGTGGTGCAGTGAGCACGGGACCTACGTCTGGTCATACCCTTCCAACTTAGGGTGACAAAAGCAAAAGGAATGAATGATGGACGGAATTCACACCCAGTCACAAAGATCTGGGTTTAATCCATTGTTCTTTTGCTCACTATGCCACGCCAGTTTGCACCCAGCCATTTGAAAATCAGTCTTCACCCTGTGTATCATGGGAAGAGTCCAGCCCGAACTGCCAAGCCAGGTCCTCCATAGACTGGAAACAAGCATCATGGGACCAGTTTCAGGGCATCAACCCTCATCAGCCAGGCTAGCTTGAATCTAATGGCGCAGTGAGCACGGGACCCACGTCAGGGCACACCCTTTCCACTTAAGGTGACAATAGGAGCAAATGATGGACGGAATACTGAGCAATGCAAATATTCTCCCCCAGTCACAAAGATCTGGGGTTAATTCATTGTTCTTTTGCTCACCACGTCACCCCAGTTTGAACCTAGCCATATCCAAATCAGTCTTGACCCTGTGACTCATGGAAACAGTCCGGCCCAAACAGCCAAGCCAGGTCCTCCCTGGACCGGAAGCAAGCATCCTGCGACTGGTTTCGGGGCATCACCCCTCATCAGCCAAGCTAGCTTGAATCCAGTGGCGCAGTGAGCAGGAGACCCACGTCTGGGCATACCCATCCCACTTAGGGTGACAAAAGCAAAAGAAACAAATGATGGATAGATTGCTGAACAATGCAAACATTCACCCCCAGTCACAAAGATATGAGTTTACTTCATTGTTCTTTTGCTCACCACGCCACCCTGTTTTGGACCCAGCCATATTCAAATAATTCTTGATCCTGTGCCTCATGGGGACAGTCCAGCCCGAATTACCAAGCCAGGTACTCCTTGGACCGGAAACAAGCATCCTGGATGGCTGGGATTAAAGTGGAATGGCATGGGAAGCAAAAAAACGACGGATTTAGGCCCAGATCTCTGTACTGGGTTGAATGGTTGACATTGTTCAACATTCTGTCCATCAGTTATTCTTTTTGCATTTGTCACCTCGAGTGGGACGGGTATGCCCAGACGTGGGTTCCTTGCTCTCCATGCCTCTGGAGTCAAGCTAGCCTGGCTTATGAGGGGTGATGCCCGAAACCAGTTGCAGGATGCTTGCTTCCGGTCCAGGGAAACTTCAACCGCTAGATCACTGCATTTGCAGACACACTGGCTCCCCTCAGGCTCAGCTCCACAGCAAGGTCATGACCACACGTCAGCTGGTTCGTGGAAGAACTCCGACTGACAAAACCTCATTGCAAGCAAGTGGAGCAGAAATGGTTAACCACCCTATACACCACAGAAAAATACATTTTAAAATGCCCCTAAGATGCTACCACCAGCCGGTACGTCATCAAGGATTTCATTTCACCTCCAGCCGCCTACAGCAACATCACCCCTTCACAAGATCTCTGTACCAAATTCTCAAATTCTTCAGCAACAATATCACCCCTATCTATGGCAATTTCAACCCACAACCAGACCCTGTTGCCTTGGCAACCCAACTCCCCTTCGAGACCAAAGAACAAAACCTTACTGTGTGGCCCGCCATCACCACAGATGAACCCATAGCCAGCATGAAGTCAGTCCACTCAGGTGCCCATGCCGACCCCTGCTTCCACCACGCCTTCTCCAAGGGACTCCTTCTAATCAGCATAACACTAACACCCATGCTCAAAGCCTCAACCAACTTAGCCACATTCCCAGACACCAGAAAACACTCCAAAGTCACCCCTGCTCAAGAAACCTTCTACAGACCCAACCACACTCACCAAATATAGACTGACTTCCTTCCTAACTTGTCAGACCAACTTCCTAGCAGAGCTCATCAACCTACGCCTCACCGACCACCTCAGCAACCTCCAGCTCCTCAACACTACTCAATCTGGCTTCAGGCCCAACCACAGTACAGAATCAGCACTCATCTCCGCCACTGAAACATCCGTATGATCCTAGACAGAGGGGGCACGGCAGCCCTGGTCCTTCTGGACCTCTCTGTGGCATTCAGCACATTCTTACACCTCATCCGCATCAAATGCCTGCACAAGATTGAAATTCAAGGACACCCATTTCTCTGGATGTGCTCCTTCTGAACCAACAGAACACTAGTCATCACACTGGCACCTTACTCCTCGGAAGCCCTCAAACTGATCTTTGAAGTTCCCCAAGGATCATCCCACAGCCCCACTCTCCTCAATGCATACTGAATCCCTCTGGACATAATTTTCTGCAGGCACAACATCAACATCCTTTCCTGTGCTGGAGACACACAACTGACCCCCACCACAAGGGACAAGTTTGCAGCCTGCATAACAGAAGTTGATGAATGGATGAAATACAACAGTCTCAGCTCAACACTGATAAGATAGAAGACATGATCTTCAGCAGCAACTCCTACCCATTGGACTTCAACTTGTGGCCAGCCAAACTTGAACCCACCCCAGGAACCTCAGGATTATCATTGATTGCAAACTGGACATGTAAATGTATTGCGATTTATATAGCGCACGTATCACCCGAAGGCATCAAGGCGCTTGCCTTGGGAACCCGTCCTGGTATTCCCCTGTGAGATAACCCCAGCAGGGTATCCACAAGGTGAAAGCCAGGCATCCCGCCCCGAGGGGCTCATGCAAATCAACAATGTCACATCATCCTGCTTCCACACGCTGAAGATTCTGTGGAAGATCATCACGTGCCTCCCTAACCTCTCCCCAGAAACCTCACTCACCCCCTCATCACCAGCAAAATAGACTACGGGAACACCCTTTATGCTGTAATCAGCAAGCAACTCCATAGAAGACTAAAAATCATCCAGTCTCAGCAGCTAGACCCATATGCAACCTCCCCAACCCTCATCACAACACACCTCAGGGAGATCCACTGGCTCCCTATACACAAATGCGCCCAGCTCAAACTCCTCACGCGCACATTCAAGACACTACACGACCTAGGCCCCACATACCTAAACAGTTGCATCACCTTGCACCAACCAAAAAGGCAACTCTGCTCTGCTGGACTCCTAACTGCACAAATCCTACCTATTCACAGAAGGAGATGCAGAGGGCAAGCATTCTCGTGCACCACTCCTAAGGCATGGGCCAACCTTCCTCTTGACAATAGAGCCTCCTCTTCACTTCTTGAATTCCAAAAGGAACTGAATACCTGGCTCTTCGATTAACAACCTACCCCAGGCAAACTCAGGATTAGCACCAGCTCAGTGCCAGGGTACCCTCGCAAGTGATAGCGCACTTTACAAATACTCCTAGCATGTTACAGACACTATAGAGGCTCATGCCCCTGGCAGCAGACCAATCCCTTAACTTAAAGAGATCTTATGTTCTGTGGCATTTTACCTGTATAATATTCTTACGTGTGTGCTTCTTGGTGCTCCAGAAACACAACTAAAACTAATAGACAAATTATGTGATATAAAAAGTAGTTGGCCAAGTCATCAGAAATAATAGTTTAAAAGTATTTGCTGAACCTTTCTACAGTAGGTTCTGATGTCAGTTCTAGTGAAATAACTTTCCATCCTCTTGCTGTGGCCTTAGAAAAGGCTCCGCCTCCATTCAAAACCTTCTTCGTTTTGGGTGTTGCAAGGACTGCTTTTTTGGCTTGACATAAAGACATGTCCTGGAGGTTGTTGTGTCAGCTTGGCTTCGATTAATTTGAGGCTTGGGTATATGGCCTTATGCTTGATCACCATAAACTTTAAAGAATCTGTTTTGCATAGAGAAACAGTGCAAAGATCAGAGGGTTGGTCTGATCTGGTCCCTCCCGAAAAGTCCTGTAAGCAGGCATGCTGTCACATTCTGAACCAGCAGTAATTGCTGTGTTATCTTGGAGGGTGCAGTTTGATAATTTGCATTATGCTAATTCAGCCTTGGTTCCATGGGGCATACACCATGATTTTGGCAGGAAACTACCACTCTCAGGTGGCATAGCTCATACAGACTCAGACCTTTGGCAAGTGTTTTATTGCCTAAGTTGCAACGATCTTATAGCCTTAAGCATCCCGTGCTTGATAGCCGAGCTATCTCCCGGCTGCACAGATCTTACCGGTTGAGGGATTTGAAAGCATTTGTGCTTAATCTTCCCGACGGCCCCCAGCGCCTAGAGACCCTTACGGGTGATTGTGCGCTTTACAAATGTGGATTATTATTATTACCTTTTACTGCTCATGCAGGCTCAGTCATCTGACAGAAACGCTTTCCTTTCAGTTACATAGATCTTGAGCCTCTGTTCGCCCAACATCCCTCGTACCACGTGGTTCTTGCATGCCCAAGCATCTGACAACAAACTTATCCCTCATGTGCCACAGATCTTACAGATACATATTTAGTGCTAGAAAGAAATGATCGCCTTCTGTAGATCCATCACGAGTGATGCACTCTTGCATGTTTTACCACCTCCACCAATGACCACGTACGTCAAGAACATGGAGGCCAGTACAGGAAAAAGGGAAAGGGGAGTGGAATAAGAGAGAAAACAGAGACACTGGACACCTCCACTCTGTCTCGTCACTGATGTCTGCAAGCGAAGCCAGTATCTAAAGGCAATGAGAGATCTCCTTGTGACCTGTTATGACAGTCCTTCTTTCAACTGTAACAGTGAATGGATGTTCCTTAGCAGTATCTCTCTGTAACCAAAACGTGTTATTTCTCCAACTAAACATACAAGAGATGAGTGCCTTAGAAGTAAGAAAAGTGTTCATAAATGCCATCATTAACACTTCTCCTTATTAGAATAGCTATTTCAAGCTTCTTGCCTATACAGTCTCTATGAAAGATGAATTTGGTTCCTACTTGATTGACTTGTGTGCCACTTCAAAAAGGTATTAATAGGCAGTGTAAGTCAGTCAAGATTATGTTTATTTAGACCTTAGTTCTTAAGTATTACAGTTAAAACATTCTACAAAACCATTTATATAAAACTCACAAATTAAAACATTACTTCAAGTAGGTAGCGATAGCAGCAGAGATTCTTTGGGCATACCTATCCTACAAATTTGTTATACACTTAAAAACAGACAATTTCATAAAAACGTCATAGTTCATCTATTTATCTGAAAGTTTCTAACATTTGTTGCTCATAAGTTTAAAAAAAAATCTTTGTATTACCTTTATAAAATTGCCTAGTGCAATTGCAATTTCAACCGTGGGCATTTCTATAAGTAAGTTGATCAAATGTATTCGCGTCCTTGTATCATGTTTTAAAAATATAGGGCGAAGACATAGTTTTCGCTGCTCAAGGATTAAAGTGCAGTCTAGTAGGATGTGCATCATGTCCCCCTTTGTGCCCAGCCTGCACCTACAACACCCTTTTTGGTCCAACATCTTTGTTTTTATTTCTTCGTTTACCAACCATGGGTTTATACCTATTCGCAATCTTAGGATCTCCCGCCTATACCAATGGTTCGGCAGAAGATCCAAGTAGGGGAACCAATTTTCATTAGACCAAGATTTAATCATAAACTGTACAGATTTTTTCTTGGCCAAGTATTCCATATCTACTCTTCTTGAGACTTCTTGCCCCTGAAACTTCAAATCACTTTTAGTGCACTCTACTCGTAGTGATTCTTGGCAAATCTCAACCTTTATACTCACACATGCCTGCTCAATTTTCTTCCTATTAATTTTTGCCCATCTTAAGTTACTAAATTGGATCTCACTTCTACACCATTGAGATACTTTCTGGCCTTTCTCTTTATCCAGCCGTTTCCAGAACCTTAGCAAAGCTATTTGGGATTGGACCCCCCAAGCTGTTATTCCTAGCTCAGATCTAATTGCTTGGATCATTGATGATCGTGGCAAGGACAACAGGGATTTCAGACACTTTCCTTCCTTCACGCCCCAGACACCTTTACCACTCAAATAAAGGACTTCTGCACCATAGAGTACCTGTGGGGGAATCATTGCGCTGAATGCCTTTAACAGCGGTCGTTGAGACATATCACCGTAATCGCCGTTAAAGATTTTCAAGCCAGCGATCGATGTGAGGGCTTTCACTTTCTGGGCCTCAAGATGCGTATTCCACTTTAGGGATTTATAAAACCACATCCCTAAGTAGCGATATTCATTAACAGATTCCAATTTCAGGTTGCCTAAAAACCAATTAAACTTACTGTCTTTTTGTCCAAAACATAACATTTTAGTCTTTTCCAGATTAATTGTTAAAAATCTCCTTGCACAGTATTGTCTAAAGGAATTCAACTTTCTTTGGAGGCCCGATTCGGTCTGATCTAATATCACCAAATCATCAGCGTACAATAGGCAGGGCACTTTTTTACCATCCATTCTTGGGCTCGCGCTTCTTTCAACTTCTAAACAGGCCCGCAAGTCCGCAAACAATATAGAGAATAACTGGGGGGCCGAGACACAGCCCTGTCTCAGGCCATTTTGACAGGGTATTTTTGGTGTCAATGACCCCTCAGTATCCTTGATTACGTGTGCCCAATTATCACAATGCAGATCCTTTATTATGGCCAGGAGATCTTTCGGTATATTGTTATTTACGAGTGTTTCCCAAAGACAATTCCGATCTACAGAATCAAATGCTGCACAAAAGTCCACGAAGCAACAGCAAAGCTTCCCATTTTGTTCTGTAGACTTTTGCGCTATTGCCCATAGGGCAAAACAGTGGTCAATCGTAGAGTGCCCTTGTCTAAAGCTTCCCTGCTCAGTGTGGACTATTGAGAACTCCTCTACCCATCCATTTACCCTATTCAGGACTATCTTTGAAAAGCCTTTTTCGCCAATATCTAGAAGATTAATCAGCCTATAATTTGTGGCGCCTCCATGTTCCCTTTTTTATGGATAGGCCTGATTACAGCACCCTTCCAGTTCATTGGCATTCTCCCTTCTGAAATTATTATTTGAAACAGTTGGGAAAAGAATTTCGCCCACCACTTAATTTCTGCCTTCAGAATTATTCCCGAGACATTGTCTGGCCCTGCCGCACGTGTTAATTTCAATTTCAGTATTACACTTTCTACATTCTGTGCAGAAAAGTCTGTTATAAATTTTTCCGTTGGCGCTTGCCAAGCTTGGGATTCTTCAACTACAGGGTCACCTCGAGTTCCATACAGTTCCTTCTAATACTTTATCCAGGCTGCCTCACTAACTACACAGTTCAGTGCTCCTGTCGAGGGAGCTGATGCTATTTTTACCAGCTTCCAAAACTGTCTTAGGTTTTTTGATTCTATTGTTTCTTGTTGGTTCACCCAACATTTTTCTTTATACGACCTTTTTGCGCTAGTAACCATCTTTTTATATTCCTTTTTTAATTTATTAAGATAGCTTTGTCTTTCTCGATTACATTTTTTCTTTTGGCTTCTAGTTACTGACCGTATCTCCCTTTTTTAATTTTGGCACTCAACCATGAACCATTTAGGTCGGCTAACCGGGATTATTGGCTCTTTTCTTTTGCCTTTTTTTAATTCTATTCTGAGGCATTGGACTACTTGGTCTATCTTCTTCTCATACCATTCCAGATTATTACTCCCTATATCCCCCAGTACAACCTTATTCTGGAATTTCTTTAGTTTCTCCAAATAGACTTCCGTCAGCCTTGTTGAAGCTCACTTTGGGTAGTCAACTAGTTGTGGGATCACTTTATCTGTATGTTCCCTAGTTCCTCCATCTAAATTCAACTGCAACGGATTATGGTCGCTGCCTTCACTTCGGGGTATTCTAAATTCTCGTACTAAAGGAAAATTCCAGGCAAATATAAATATGTAATCAATTGGGCAGTTTTGTGAGCCGATTTTAAACGATTTCTTAGCAGGGTAGTCTGCTTTAAATCTGCCATTTAGGCAGAGGAGACCTTTTGTCCCTAAAAAATTCACCAGGTCTCTGTCCTGCCTCTGGATTTCACAATCTGGGAATTTGGCTTGGTTTATTCCGTAAGCATTCCTTGTGCCAACGGTCAACCTCCTTTGGAATCAACTTATGATTAAAGTCCCCCATGATGAGAAACACATCTGCATCATACTTTTCACATAGAGAGTCTATATCCTATTTGAAATTCCCCATCTCAGTTCCATACTTTGCAGCATTCACCCAATGCATGTATACATTCATAACAATTACATTTTCATATTTCTTATCCTGGGTCAACAGGGTTAGTCTACATGCCAATAGCCATTTACATTTCACATTTAGCCTAGTTACATTTCTTGTTACTTTTGTCGAAAGAAGGGTCATAATCCTCCCTGCCGGGTGTCCGTATCTTTTTCCTTAGCTGGGCGATTTATTTGCAGGTAACCATCGAAGATTGGGGTTTCGTCTCATAGCCAGGTCTCCTGCAAGCAAGCAATTTCCATGTTGTTTACTAATTCTTTTATTTGCTTTTGTTTTAACTCATTTCCTAAACCATTAATATTCCAAGATAAGAGATTTAAGCCATGCGACACCCCCTCTTCCTATTCCACCTCACTTAAGCCACCATCTTCATCCATTACCTCCCTATACATTTGGGAGGGACCTGCGAGACTGCTTCTTTGGCTCCAGTTGCCCCAGGAGTGATCATTTACTGAGTTATTTACTACTATGTTCAGGACACCACCCACTTCTTCATTATCCCTCAGTAGCCTCACCTGTCTCCTAACTAGGCCAGCATGGCACTTTAAGAAACTACTTCCTAATTGGGAGTTTCCCCTTAGTTCGCTCTCTGTGACTAACCTTATACCTTCCAGAAGTATCTCACTGGATGCTTTATAAATGGCCAGGTCTGAGTAAATAGGTAGTGATATTCTTTTATCCTTATCTTAGCAAATCATATGGTCCATACTGGAACTCTGTATATCTTACATATTGTCTAACATACATTTGTTCTGGGAGTTCTTTGTGTTCTTTCACAGAAGCTACCCCAAGTGTAATCGGACAATCTTTACAGTCTTAGAAATTTTCACAATAGTTCAAATTTGTTTCACACCATGACACGTAGCAAGTTCCTTGCTGCTGAAACATTCTATCACAATTTTCTGGTAAGGGCGCTGTTAATCCAAGATGATTCAGAAAAGGGGGTGGTGATGAACAGAGTGTCTGAATTAAGCAGACCACTCTTACCCAGTCCAAAGATCAGGGCTTGATCCATCACCGTTATTTATCTCACTGCACCATCCCAGCTCAGAACCTGGCTATATGCAAATCAGTCTGTCCCTGGCCCAGTGCATCATGGGAACAGGGCAGACTAAACTACCAAGCCAATTCTTCACCAGAAAGGAGACAAGCTACCGGGGACCGGTTTCTGACATTTCAGCCTTCTTCGGCCCGGCTTGCTTGAATCCTGATGGTGCAGTGAGAAAGGGACTCATGTCTGAGTATACCCTGCCACACCTGTAGTGGCCAAAAACGATTCAGAAAAGGGGGTGGTGATGAACAGAGTGTCTGAATTAAGCAGACCACTCTTACCCAGTCCAAAGATCAGGGCTTGATCCATCACCGTTATTTATCTCACTGCACCATCCCAGCTCAGAACCTGGCTATATGCAAATCAGTCTGTCCCTGGCCCAGTGCATCATGGGAACAGGGCAGACTAAACTACCAAGCCAATTCTTCACCAGAAAGGAGACAAGCTACCGGGGACCGGTTTCTGGCATTTCAGCCTTCTTCGGCCCGGCTTGCTTGAATCCTGATGCTGCAGTGAGAAAGGGACTCATGTCTGAGTATACCCTGCCACACCTGTAGTGGCCAAAAACGATTCAGAAAGGGGGGTGGTGATGAACAGAGTGTCTGAATTAAGCAGACCACTCTTACCCAGTCCAAAGATCAGGGCTTGATCCATCACCGTTATTTATCTCACTGCACCATCCCAGCTCAGAACCTGGCTATATGCAAATCAGTCTGTCCCTGGCCCAGTGCATCATGGGAACAGGGCAGACTAAACTACCAAGCCAATTCTTCACCAGAAAGGAGACAAGCTACCGGGGACAAGTTTCTGGCATTTCAGCCTTCTTCGGCCCGGCTTGCTTGAATCCTGATGGTGCAGTGAGAAAGGGACTCATGTCTGAGTATACCCTGCCACACCTGTAGTGGCCAAAAACGATTCAGAAAAGGGGGTGGTGATGAACAGAGTGTCTGAATTAAGCAGACCACAGCTAAAAACGGTGATGGATCAAGTCCTGATCTTTGGACTGGGTAAGAGTGGTCTGCTTAATTCAGACACTCTGTTCATCACCACCCCCTTTTCCGAATCATTTTTGTCCACCATAAGTGTGGAAGGGTATACTCAGATGTGAGTCCCTAGCTCATTGCACCATCAGGATTCAAGCAAGCCGGGCCGAAGACGGCTGAAATGCCAGAAACCGGTCCCCGGTAGCTTGTTTCCTTCCCAGTATAAGAATTGGCTTGGTAGTTTGGTCTGCCCTGTTCCCATGATGCACTGGGCCAGGGTCAGACTAATTTGCATATAGCCAAGTTCTGAGCTGGGATGGTGCAGTGAGCTAAAAAACGGTGATGGATCAAGCCCTGATCTTTGGACTGGGTAAGAGTGGTCTGCTTAATTCAGACACTCTGTTCATCACCACCCCCTTTTCCGAATCATTTTTGTCCACCATAAGTGTGGAAGGGTATACTCAGATGTGAGTCCCTAGCTCATTGCACCATCAGGATTCAAGCAAGCCGGGCCGAAGACGGCTGAAATGCCAGAAATCGGTCCCCGGTAGCTTGTTTCCTTCCCAGTATAAGAATTGGCTTGGTAGTTTGGTCTGCCCTGTTCCCATGATGCACTGGGCCAGGGTCAGACTAATTTGCATATAGCCAAGTTCTGAGCTGGGATGGTGCAGTGAGCTAAAAAACGGTGATGGATCAAGCCCTGATCTTTGGACTGGGTAAGAGTGGTCTGCTTAATTCAGACACTCTGTTCATCACCACCCCCTTTTCCGAATCATTTTTGTCCACCATAAGTGTGGAAGGGTATACTCAGATGTGAGTCCCTAGCTCATTGCACCATCAGGATTCAAGCAAGCCGGGCCGAAGACGGCTGAAATGCCAGAAACCGGTCCCTGGTAGCTTGTTTCCTTCCCAGTATAAGAATTGGCTTGGTAGTTTGGTCTGCCCTGTTCCCATGATGCACTGGGCCAGGGTCAGACTAATTTGCATATAGCCAAGTTCTGAGCTGGGATGGTGCAGTGAGCTAAAAAACGGTGATGGATCAAGCCCTGATCTTTGGACTGGGTAAGAGTGGTCTGCTTAATTCAGACACTCTGTTCATCACCACCCCCTTTTCCGAATCATTTTTGTCCACCATAAGTGTGGAAGGGTATACTCAGATGTGAGTCCCTAGCTCATTGCACCATCAGGATTCAAGCAAGCCGGGCCGAAGACGGCTGAAATGCCAGAAACCGGTCCCCGGTAGCTTGTTTCCTTCTCAGTATAAGAATTGGCTTGGTAGTTTGGTCTGCCCTGTTCCCATGATGCACTGGGCCAGGGTCAGACTAATTTGCATATAGTCAAGTTCTGAGCTGGGATGGTGCAGTGAGCTAAAAAAACGGTGATGGATCAAGCCCTGATCTTTGGACTGGGTAAGAGTGGTCTGCTTAATTCAGACACTCTGTTCATCACCACCCCCTTTTCCGAATCATTGTTAATCCAAGATGGCCGCAGCTACCATCTTCAAACATCGCAAGAGTTTAGTGACTGCTGGGAAATGTTTTTTTTCTCATTGAGGTGCCATCATATGTAGTGCACGCTCACCACATGTGAAGCCTCACAATAGATAGTGCCTACACTCTGAGAGGACCTCCAGGCATTTCTTCACTGAGATGAGTTTAGAGTATGCATCTTACAAGTTTTAAGCAGTAAGCCATATCTCCAGACATGCATCCTGACACTTGTGACAGTGCTGTTAGCCTTGAGGTATCAGAGCTCCTACAGGCTCAGAAACCTGTCAGCAGATCTGTTCTTCAAATTTTACAGCTCTAAAATAATCAGATAGTGGCAGCAATAAACCTCTGCCCCAGTTTACAAAGACCACACAGTCTAACCCAGGGGTCTTCAAACAGTGGGGCGCGACCCCCAGGGGGGGCCGTGGAGTGATAGAAAGGGGGTCACGCCTTCTCAGTCACACTTCTGCCCAGGCCTATAGCTTCAGCCCCCCTCCTTCCCAGTAGTGTCTCTCAGCCCGGGCTGCTGCAGTGCAGCTCGCGCTGCTGGGGGCTCGGCTAGGAGGTTTCTGGAGTCTTATCTCCAGCGGCCTGAGCTTTTCACAGGTCTTTAAAGACCATTTGCATATTTACATGCCTTTGTTAACTGGTTACCTAGGCTTAATTTTTTTAATGGTTCCAGTACCCCCTGGGTCCTACTCTGCCTATTCCTTACATTTGTATTTTTACACCTTCTGCTGTAGTGTGAGAATGCATTTAATGAAAAGAAATATAAAGTTGGGTAGCCAAAAGAAAAATTCCTGCCGTGTGTTGTTTAAAGAGCCCGCAGAGACCTGCTCTTCACACTAAAAAGAGTTATAAATAAAAAAGTATGTATTAATTAGCTATGTGACTTTTCTGTCTTTGTTCTCTTTAATTATCAGTCATGGATCTTAGAGGCAGTCCTAGAACACAATTAAAAGTGCTTTCTATTTATATTTGCTGTTCTAAGTATTCACAGATAAGTGCTAAACATACAGCTTTAGGTGACTGCTTATTTCTGGGCCATCAAAATAATGAACTGTATCGGCACATTATTTATTTCCTCCACCCTCGATCCCTGATTAATGCCATTATAGCAATAGTTTAACTTATATCTGAAACCCTTCTGGGAATGCACCCTGCATTCAGACAACTCACTCCTCATTCTCGCCTTCACTTTCACGCTCGCCCTGCACACACACTGATCACCATGCACTAATAGTGATCACAATGCACTCACAGCGATCTCAATGCACTCACATTGATCACAATGCAATCACACTGATCACAATGCACTCACACTGATCACAATGCACTCACACTGATCACCATGCACTCACACCATTCACCAGCTCACCCTGCACTAACAGGGATCACAATGCACTCACACTGATCACCATGCACTCACACCATTCACCCACTCACCCTGCACTCACAGTGATCACAATGCACTCACACTGATCACCATGCACTCACACCATTCACCCACTCACCCTGCACCCACAGTGATCACAATGCACTCACACTGATCACCATGCACTCACAACATTCACCCGCTCACCCTGCACTCACAGTGATCACTCTGCACTAACAATGCACTTGCGTTGTTCACGCTGTACCTCACCCTGCAGTCACATGAGCACACTACTCACCGTGCACTCATGTGACACTTCACTCACCTGTCCCCCCCTCAATGCTCAATCTGTAGCTCACTCAAACAAAGCCATCACTAACCATGCATTAATTTGTCCCACTCTGCACTTACAGCCGAACCCAAATTCATATGGTCACCTCACTCACCCTGCAGTCACTCCTTTTACCCTACTCTCACACTGTTGCATTGCTCACCATGCAGTCACTTGGGTACTCTTGTCACCCACACAGGGTTTAGAAATGTTTGTCAGGAGGGGGTCCTTATGCCTGAAAATGTTGACAGGGGGGTCTCGGTATCCAAAAGTTTGAAGACCTCTGGTCTAACCTCTCATATAAAAGATCTGTTCATCAAGTTACAAACATGGTCAGACACAGGATTCAGACCAAAATGCTGTTCATACCCGATATATAGCTTAATGGATCATGACTCTCACATAAAATCTATTCTCAGGTCAAAAAGATTTTGCCAGCTTGTAGCTCTAACAATAGAGCTATCCAGCAGGTTACAGAAACCCCTTATGCTCTGGCTTCTGATGGCAAAGCTGCTTTCAGTTTATACATTGCCAATAGAAAAATATTTAGGAGAAGCAAGTTATTTACTCCTTGCTCAGAGCTGTTGTAGGATGCAAAGATGGGTGCAGTTTGGGCAGCAAATATTGTGCATGTTCAGTAAACCTAGAAATCAACAATTTGCAGTTCACTTGCCTTGAAAAGGAAACACTGATGACACAATGATAGGGACACCTGAGTGCACTCTTGCCCTTCGGATAGAGTCATGAACATTCATGATTGCAGCCATCATTCTGACCATCTGCTCTCCCTACCAATCCATCCGGGGCACTGAAATGAAATGAAATTAGGATATCTAAAGCGCACTCATACCCACGGGTGTCTAGGCGCTGAAAACTCTAGGGTGGAAACGAAGGGTGGCAGAACACCAGACAACAGTGAGGCTCCCAAGAAATGAAGAAGCATATTAGACTAAATATTAAAAAGCCAGGTTGTAAGCACTTCCTGAACTTGGGGACAACCAGATTAGCCTGGGAGGCCGACCTTAGGATTCTGACTGGGATATAACGATGAAAGAGTTCCCTAATAGAAACTGGTCTCTCGGAATGGAGGGCCTTGAAGGCTATGCACAGGGATTTGAACAAAAACCTTTTCTTGACCGGGAGCCAGTGAAGTGATGGGAGAGACTTGGACACCGACTGATGTTTTGGATCCTTAAAAGCAGCCTAGCAGCCACGTTCTGGACCACTTGTAATTTGTCTAAGGCTTTCTTGTGGGCCGGCAAGAAGAGCCCATTGCAGTAGTCTATTTTAGCAAAGACTAGAGTGGTAATCACCGCTTTCTGCAGGTACAGAGGGATGCAAGGGAAAATCTTCCTGAGAGATTTGAAAAGGAAAAAAACAGATGAGGTAATAGCGTCCGCATGTACCACTAAGGAAAGTTTTCTATCAAACTGAATTCCCAGATTTTTCACCTTTGGAACGGGAGTGGAAAGTGGACCCATTTCCTGAGGTCACCAACTAGGGCCCCAAAATTATGAATCCTTGGCACACAGAGGAACCTCTGTTTTTATCAGAGTTCAGCTTCAAGCAGTTGTTAGACATCCAGCCCCCTATCTGCAGCATACAGTTGTGGAAACAATTAGCTGTGCTGTTGGCATTCTCTGTGACTGACACCACAATTTGGGTGACGTCAGCGTAGGAGACAACCAAGAATCCAAGGCCTTTGATCAGTGAGGCCAGGGGTGTAACATACAGATTTAAAAGAGTGGGACTCTGCGAAGACCCCTGTGGAACACCGTAGGGAAGGGTGAAAGAAGTAGATCTCTGACGTTACATTCCACATACTGCGTTCTGTCAGAGAGGAAAGAACTGAGGAGGCTAAGAGCAGTACCTCCAACACCTATCTCAAAAAGCCGGTTGATAAGGAGTTGATGGTTGACAGTATCGAACGCTGCCGAAAGACCAAGTAGAATTAGGGCAGCGTTCCATCCTTTGTCTAAAGTTGTTCTGACGTATTCTGCGGCTGTGATCAAAGCTGTCTCAGTGCTATGTTTTCCTCTGAAGCAAAACTGGGAGAAATCCAGTAGATCGTGTTCCTGGATGTAAAGAGAGACCTCGGTGTTTATGGCTTTCTCTATCAATTTGTCCGGAAAGGGAAGTCGAGATATTGGCCTATAGTTGTTTGGAGTGTCAGCGTCCAATAAGGGAGGAAGAATTGACGTTAATTTTTCAGTTTTTGGGGAAGTAACCAGCCCGAAGCATTTGGTTAAAAATCCCTAGAAGATGTCCAGGAACTAAGCTTGATCCCAAGTGGAGAACTCTGGACGGGCATGGGTCGAACGGTGAACCTGACTTGATTTGCCTGAAGAAATTGGTAACTTGGTCTTTTGTAAGGGGGGAGAAAGCCGAAACAGTTGTGTTATATGGTTGGGAAGGTATCACCACGTTTGGCTTTAGGATACCTTTTCCTCTTTTAGGATGGTTAGATCCAGCAGCCTGAGGGTTGTCAGTCGTGCATAGTCCCCAGAGTCAGCACTTGTGGTTAAGGAATAGAAAACACTTCTATCTTTTTTTTTAAAAAGGTGGCAAGGTTGTTGAAGAAAGAGGCATCAACATTCAGGTTACTGGCTGGGGAAGGGTTGCTAAGCTTGACCACAGCTGAGAATAACTCCTTAAAAGTATTCAGAGCTGAGCTGATTGGATTTAATTTTGGTCAGTAGTTTTTTGTACTGTTGCTGTTTCTCCTTATAGGAGTCTTAATCTCCAAGCAGTAGTTCAGCCTCCATTTCCTTTCTAACCTTCTGCATGATTGTTTGGCTAATCTAAGCTCTTCATTGAACCAAGGTCTAGATGGAGAAGCTCTCTTTTTGTTTCCTCATTTGGGCGTAGCTAGGCTATAAATAGAGTCACTCATCCATTTATGGGAGTCCTCCGTTGCTTGATCCAGGTTTGGAGCTATTGGCATGATGGAGTCTCTAAGGGCCCTTGAGAAAGTGCCTTCTGCGATCAAGTGCCAAGGTCGAGGACTAGTCCTAGGTACACTCTTGGGCTCTTTCAGACTGTGACCTCCTAGGTTCAGATTGAACATTACCCCCCTATGACCAGGTTAACGGTAAAGACTGGGTAACCTGAATGAGAGGACAGTCTTAAAAGATGCCATCGTGGGTATGGCCTGCGGAATGCGTAGGACCGCGGGCTAGTTGTGATAGCCCTAGAAGAGAGAGTGAATGAATGAATGAATTATGAATTTGTAAAGCGCAACTAAACCCATAGGCATCAAGGCGCTAAAAGATGGTACAACTGTTTGAGCAGAGGTGGGAAGATCACAGGTAGGCTTCTCGGAAGAGTCAGGTCTTAAGAACTTTGCGGAAGAGGGCATGAGAAGCAAGACCCTTGAAGTCGTCAGGGAGCGTGTTCCACAGTATGGGTGCAAGGGAACGGAAGGACCTTCCACCCCATCTGGCCTTGAAGACTCGGTGGACGGTCAGCAGATCTTTGTTGGCAGAACGAAGAGCCCTACCGGGGACATAATGGGATACAAGGGAACGAATGTCTTCCGGCCGAGTCCCGTTAAGGGCGCGGTGCGTAAGGCAGAGGGCCTTAAAGTTAATCCTGGCCTGCATAGGGAGCCAGTGCAGGTTCCTCCTGATGGCAGAGCCTGACAAGCGCTTCGGGGCATCTACGACAAATTGGGCCGCTGCATTTTGCACGATCTGAAGGCGTTGGACCAAGCCGTTGTTAATACCTAGATATATAGTGCATTGCAGTAGTCCAGCCGAGAGGCTACAAGAGCCACCACGACCTGTGTGCGTGCTTCTAGGGAGAGATAGTGGGTGATTTTTCTTAAGATCCTTAGGGCACCACAGCAGGTAGAAACTGTCCTGCTAACCTGTTTATCAAGGGTAAGGGTGGTGTCCAGGATAACACCCAGATTGTGGGCCGAAGAGGAGGGCGTGGGACAGGCGCCAAGGGCAGAGGGCCACCAGTCCATCGACCAGGTCTCATGTTTGCCTCCGAAAATGAGAACCTCAGTTTTCTCCCCATTCAGCTTGAGGAAGTTCTGAACCATCCAGCCTGCGACTGCCTCCATACCGTTTTTAAAATTTAGGGCTGCTATGTTCACAGATTGTGATATGGAGACCACAATCTGAGTGTCGTCGGCGTAGGAAAGAACTTCCAGCCCAAAGCATCTTACAAGCCTGGCAAGTGGGGCCACGTAGATGTTAAAAAGCGTGGGGCTCAGGGAGAAGCCCTGGGGGACCCCACACTTCACAGGCTTGACTGGCGAGAGAAAATCGCCCAGCTTCACCCTTTGCTTCCGCTGGTCAAGGAAGGATGTGAGGAGGCTAAGTGCTGGACCGGCCACTCCCAGCTTACTGAGGCGGCTAGCTAGGATGGAAGGGGACAGGGTGTCGAAAGCCGCAGTTAGGTCTAACAGCACCAGTAAGGCAGTCTGGCCATTGTCGACCTTGGCGCGGATACTGTCGACAACCACTGTAAGCGCCGACTCAGTGCTGTGAGCCTTCCGGAAACCGTGCTGTGAGGGATCCAGGACACTGGAGCTATCCAGGAAGGCACTCAAGTGATGGTTAAGGTGTGCCTCTAGTATCTTAGCAGAGGCAGGGAGGAGAGAAATGGGGCGGAAGTTTTTCAGGATCCCAGGGTCCAGAGTAGGCTTCTTCAGCAGGGGCTTGACAATGGCCAATTTCCAAGATAGGGGATAGACGCCTTCCGAGATTACCAGATTCATAACCTCAGCAAGGGGGGGGAGAGTAGTATTACCTCCCTGCATTCTTTGAGAATTTTCAAAGGACAGGGGTCAAGCGGGGATCCGGACTTAAGTTTGTCCAGGAGCGGACTCATATGATCAGGAGTGAGGAGGGGAAAATGAGTGAACAGACAACGGGGTTCGGGCATCTGACTTTCCAGAGGGGGTGCAGCGAGCGAGACGAGGCTCCCAGGGTTAAGGTTGAGAGCTTCCAAGTCTGTGTAGATATCCATGATCTTGGTATGGAAATAGGTGGAAATCTGATCACACAGTTCTTGAGAGGCAACTATGGGGTCAGGTGAATGAAGGAGGGACAAGGTGTCAACTATTTTAAACAGGTCCCTGGGGGAGCTGAGCGGAGCAGTCAGTTTGGCGAAAAGCGCCTTCTTTTCTGCCAGAACCGCCGCTTTGTAGCCCTTAAGAAGGCGTTTATGTTTGACCTTCTCTATGGGGTCCAGATGTAGCCTCCAGAGTCTTTCTTGTTTCCTGCACCCCTGTCTGAGGACCCTAAGGGAGTCTGAGAACCAAGGGGCAGAGGGCCGTTTCCTGACTGAGTAGTGTTGCTTAGCCGGTGCGAGTGATTCAACGGCACCCGCCAAAGTGTTTGATAAGTCAAGGGCCACAGCATCGGCACCCCTCCCTAACAGAGACTTGATATTGGACATGAAGGGGGTAAGTGTGTCGTTGTTTAGCCCCCTGACATTCCTCCTCGATTCCCACTTGTTGTTATCCAACTGGGACACAGCAGAGAGGGGAAGTACGAGATCGAGGGGAACGGCCAAATGGTCCGACCAGGACAGAGGGAGGGGAGAGCCAATCTGAAGCCGGGGGTCGTTGGTAAATACCCCATCCAGAGTGTGTCCAGCTGCGTGGGTCGGGCTACCCACTAACTGAGACAGTCTACAGGAGGCAAGGGAGTCCAACAAATGGACCGTGTTGGAGGAGTTTGAATTCTCCAAATGAAAATTGAAGTCCCCGAGGATGGTTAAATTGGGTTTGTCAATGTAGGGTTCCAGGGTCTTAAGAAGTCTGAGACTGAAAGCGGACCTGGGGCACGGGGGCCTATAGATCAGGATCCCAGTGAAGGACACAGAGGGGGAAGGGTTTAAGGCAAAATACAAGGCCTGGAAGGGGTCGAGCGGAGAGGACAGGTGATCGATTCGGCATCTTATCGAGCTGTGGTACAGAATCCCCAGCCCCCCTCCCCTACGACCAACTCTGTCCATTCTAGCCAGGACGTAGCCTTCAGGAATCGCATTGATTAAGTCGGGCTCAGAGGAATCCGTGGCCCAAGTTTCAGTAAAAAAGACCCAGGAAGGGTTTTTCTCCAAAATAAATTCCCTAAAGGTGACATTATTTTTAACTAGCAACCGGGTATTAATGAGTAAGCCAGAGTAGTTAGAAGTGAGGGGGGAGCTGGCCTCTTAGGGGCAACCCGCTTATGGGCGGTTTTCGGGATGTTATGATAATTACCTCTCTCGTTACATCCGCAGTCTGGGAAAACAGCAATCTCGCTCCTGCCTCACGAGAGCTCCTTATGTACTGACGACTAGAGTGCCGAGTGAGAGGTTTCCCACCCAAGATGGCCGGTGCCGATTTGCGCAGCCCGGGACCGAGGAACTCAGCACCTGAATCGGCTGAGAACCGTGGGTGCGGGGAAATGAAGGTTAAAACTGCCTGGGTAAGAGCAGAGTGCAAAGTGACAATTTGGCAGTGAATAGAAAGAAATTCAATTAAAAGATGGGGAGCACCACGTTAAAATCTGTGAACACAACACAACATAAGGGTACACACACACAATTCAGCAGTTCACTCAGCACACCTCCCGGCTTCCGCCTCAGGAGTAAAACAAACAGCAATCAGTGAGGCAGTAAGATCTAGAGTATCTGGATCCTCCATATTCTCCAGATCAAAGTTGAAATCGCCAAGAATAGTGAAATCGGAGAAGTTGGCTTTTATGTCCCAGAGGGACATTCTCTTCCACCTGTAGGAAGGACAGGCTACAATTGTTGGGCCTGGATCTTGTATCCTTAGTGAAGGAGGTGTGAAGGAGGAGGCAAGGCTGTGTGGCTACTGCATGGCCAGAAAAACCACAAAAGTCAGGTACAAGCTATGGTAGCCCACTGTGGACAAAATCAGTGATGTGTTAAATCTACCTCCAGCAATGAATACAATCAAAAAGAGGTGGAATGACCTGAATAGATGGGTGTTGGAGATTGTTGGCAGACACCACCCGGGTGATCTGGCAACATCTGGTTTGTCCCCATCCCACCTGAACGTCCGGCTCTGAGTGGAGAGGGTTATGTTTCTCTTGCACTCCCTTGCGTCTGCTGGGGGTCCCTGAAGGCATAAAGTCTGGGAACACGTCCCAGCACCAATGAGTTAGATGCACTTTCCCTAATCATAAATAGCAGATGTGTCCTAATAATGAGCCCATTGTTGGAGTAAAAGTAAAGTTGGACACAGACTGTTTTGCTGCGTGATTCTTTATTCCAGATCCAATAATTGAACTTTCCACAGGGATTGTTCCCGATGCAAATACTTCCGAAAAGCATCTGGAAAATTTCTGTGGTCAAGGTCATGCACAAAAATGAGACAACATATGGCTTGGTCAGTCGGGAAGATATAAACCACATAGCATCTTCCATTCGGATGGCGAAAACTTGAAATTGACCTGTAAAAATGCAAAGGGCAATACCACAACTATGTTGAAATGATATTCACCTTTGTGTTTTTAACTAATAGTCCAGCAAGTGGGTTTGAATTCAAGAACCACACATTAATGGCTTCATCCTACTGCAGGTGACACCCAGCATTCTGAATCAGAGGAGAGACCATCAAGAGTACGCCCAACCACACCTGCTGCCAGTCCAGCTTGTCCAGCATTGCCATGGCCACCAACGCTGTACTTTTGTGGCCAAAAAAGAAGTTGTCGCACTGGTCTAGCTGGGACCATCCTCACCGTCCTTCCAGGGGAGTATACTGCGGATGACACCGAGGACCTGCCTCATAGGGAAAACCTAATTGAAATTAAGAACGCTCCTACCACAATGAAACTATACAATAACACAGAACTCAAAGGTAATCTGCGTCTACACATCAAACTGAAATCTTCAATATCATTACATGACACTTGGGAGATAATTTGCTGCTAACTGGTACATGGCTCAACAAAGCTTCCAGTCATGGACCTCGGAATCCCTACAAGATTCTCCACCATATGCCTCAATCACATGATACAACTTGAGGAGGCGTGGCCTTAATCGTCAAAGACCAAATTACATGTGAGAAACTTAAGAATTTACACTCCCCCTTGTTTGAAATCTACAATGGGAAAAAGAACTGCAGTAAAATGCATATTATTTATCTCCCCCTCCCCGCCGAATCAACATCAACATCGATTTATTGAAACACCTCATTGAGTTAATGACAGAAAAAGTAATCATCAATAAAGGAAATTCACTTATGGATGACATACCCTGACCTCAAACTTAAGCCACTCAACACAGAGTTCCTCCTCATTGCACCCCCTAACTGCTCCACACTTATCCAACAAAGGCTCAGAAATGTGGCTGTTCTTGATCAGACCCCAGCAATTATAAAGTGTGATAAATCACTTTGTATTAGATCACAATTTAAAGCTCCAGAGCGACGGCTCTAGCAAAGGGCGCACAGCATCAGCTGAAACTAGAGAGCGGTGTTACACACCTCATTTGTGAGGCTTATCTCAAACCAGTGATGACGCGTATCTCAAACCAGTGATGAGGGTATCTCAAACCAGTGATGAGGCGTATCTCAAACCAGTGATGAGGGTATCTCAAACCAGTGATGAGGGTATCTCAAACCAGTGATGAGGGTATCTCAAACCAGTGATGAGGGTATCTCAAACCAGTGATGAGGGTATCTCAAACCAGTGATGAGGGTATCTCAAACCAGTGATGAGGGTATCTCAAACCAGTGATGAGGGTATCTCAAACCAGTGATGAGGGTATCTCAAACCAGTGATGAGGGTATCTCAAACCAGTGATGAGGGTATCTCAAACCAGTGATGAGGCGTATCTCAAACCAGTGATGAGGCGTATCTCAAACCAGTGATGAGGCGTATCTCAAACCAGTGATGAGGGTATCTCAAAACAGTGATGAGGCGTATCTCAAACCAGTGATGAGGCGTATCTCAAACCAGTGATGAGGCGTATCTCAAACCAGTGATGAGGGTATCTCAAAACAGTGATGAGGCGTATCTCAAACCAGTGATGAGGCGTATCTCAAACCAGTGATGAGGCGTATCTCAAACCAGTGATGAGGGTATCTCAAACCAGTGATGAGGGTATCTCAAACCAGTGATGAGGGTATCTCAAACCAGTGATGAGGGTATCTCAAAACAGTGATGAGGGTATCTCAAACCAGTGATGAGGCGTATCTCAAACCAGTGATGAGGCCTATCTCAAACCAGTGATGAGGCGTATCTCAAAACAGTGATGAGGGTATCTCAAACCAGTGATGAGGCGTATCTCAAACCAGTGATGAGGCGTATCTCAAACCAGTGCTGAGGTATATCTCAAACCAGTGATGAGGCGTATCTCAAACCAGTGATGAGGGTATCTCAAACCAGTGATGAGGGTATCTCAAACCAGTGATGAGGGTATCTCAAACCAGTGATGAGGCGTATCTCAAACCAGTGATGAGGGTATCTCAAACCAGTGATGAGGCGTATCTCAAACCAGTGATGAGGGTATCTCAAACCAGTGATGAGGCGTATCTCAAACCAGTGATGAGGGTATCTCAAACCAGTGCTGAGGCATATCTCAAACCAGTGATGAGGGTATCTCAAACCAGTGATGAGGCGTATCTCAAACCAGTGATGAGGGTATCTCAAACCAGTGATGAGGCGTTGGCGCTTTCAAGACTCGAATACAGCAGTCCCGTTCACTGTATTCCCAAAATACATGGCACCTCTCAAAGCAACTGTCTTTGCAGAGGGGAGACTCGTGAAAAGAGCATGACAATTTGACCTCATCACCCCGCCATTGGTTTCACTCAAATATCTGCCTATGGAAGCCAGATGCCAGCCTGTTTGGCATATAAGGCCATTCATACATAAATACCTGGTTACCTCAACCAAAAACTGATCATTTTAGGCAGAAAATGTGCCCTGAGAAGCGCAGACTCCTTGCTACTGGAAATTCCAGACTTAAAGAAAGAAAAGACACAGAAGCAAGCCTTCTCAGGGCGTGTCTCCAGGATTTGGAGCTGCTCTCCCTCCCCCCCACTCAGCAGTCAGAAATGTTGCTAACTTTGAAACATTTAAGAAAGAAGTTGCAGCCCTGCTGTTCCACGTCATATGTGCTTGAAGTAGGTATTCTAGCCCTATCCTATTACTGGCTTAATTTATAGCTATTTGCTACTTTTCTTTTAGCTAGTTAGCATTGTGAGACGTATCCTGTTTCTAAAGCACTCTGACAAGTTATTGGTCTTTTTCACACTTTATAAAAATCCGTAATAAATATATAAATAGTGTACTTTTACAGTTATATCTAGATAGCAGTGTGATAGCTTAGTCGGCTAGGTGCCTTGTGTAGGGTTATTTTTGTAAGTTACAATGCATCATTTGGGTTATTGTCTGGCTCTACCCAAGATAAGCAAGCGAAAACAGCCATATGATTTGCCTTCTGATTAGCTGAAAATTCCTCATACACTCTGTTTACTTTTCTTTGGGGAGATTCAGAAAGGTTATTCCAAACTCTTGAGTTTGAAAACACAGTGACAGTTTAGTAGAGTTTTTGGCAATACTAATTTTCTCAGTAACATTTTTGGTTTTTGGGCTCTAAAAATTGTAGCTTTATACTCCTCAATAACGAGTTTATATTTATTTTCTCTTCTGTACTATAGTTTTCCCTCCATCTCCATTCTTGCGCCCTGCATTTTATTTAGAGTTTTATAAATTCAGAAGAATACAATGGGGCTGATACATTTTTCCTATTGCATGTTCTTATTTTTTCAGGGGCATGCTGAGTAACAGCAGATTCGATCCAGTTTGAAAGATTCCAGGAGGCAGCTTCGATATTGGTGTCTAGTAGTGGACTGTGCCAATTTAGAGCAAAATCTAGCTCTAATTAGTTAATTTTCCACCAGGGACGTATTTTGTTGGAAATTCTCGAATTTACAGAACTGATTTTTTAATACTGGAACAGCTAACTTCAAGAAGACTGCAGTATGATCAGTCCAAGTCAAAGGTTAGACTTTATCGAAGCTGATTTCAGAATTATTGGTAAAAATCCCATCAAGGGTATGACTGGCCTTGTAAGCAGGTTCTCTAACTAATTGCCCTAGGTCAAAACAGCTACGGCAGTGAGCCAGATATTCATTTTCCTTACTTTCCTTGAGGTCTAGGTGAAAGTTCAAATCACCCAATAAAGTGAAACTTGGAAACTCTAGACATGACTCCATAAAGGCCAGGAAACACCTGACAAAACTATCTCTTGGGACTGGCGAGCTGACAAATTAAGGCACTATTGAATACAACGTTATTATTAAATTTAAAAATAAACATCAGGTCGTCTCCCTCTAAATGAGAGATGGGGTAACAACAGCTTTAATATAGTTGAGCTAAATAATTACAACCCTCCCTGCGTTCACCATTTCTGTCTACTCTAAACTGCTCATATCCCTTCGGAATGGCAATTTTCAAATCAGGATTGGATGCATTATCGGGCCAAATCTCTGTAAGAAATACCAAGTATTGGTTATGATATTCTATAAATTCTTCGAATTCGTATTTATGCTTAACAAGGGACCGAGTATTTAGCAGTACACAAGTAAGTACTACGTCATTTTGTTCTAGCATCTGCGAAGAGTGAGCAGATGCTAAAATCACCTTATTACTTGAAAACTCAATTTGTTTAGGACTGAGCACATATTTGTATATAGTACAGCAAAATTGATTGACATTCATGTTCCAGTCTGGGGATACACAACAACATTGCTTACCTTTATTGCTTACCTTTTTGGTATCATGTGGATACCTTAGTAGTATAAATGTCATCTTGATTTTTTTTAAATTCTGTACAGTTGTATATCACTCCTGTAATACGTTATCTGATTTGTTCACCCTACTGTTGTATTATATTTTTAATCCTTTAAAATACAATTCATTTTTACGGTAGCAAGAATACTCTTGCGCCTGGACTGTAAGATCACCTGTTTATGCCGAAGAGGTAATTCAATTTGTGTTGCATACCAAGTAAATGTCAGCATAATGCATGTATTATTATCACAACATCAACGCCAAACCACCATCTCACATGTTTTTACCTTTGATACTTGCACAAGTGCCACCTTGCCTACGTAACGCTTGTTCTTGTGCCTAGCACTTATTGCAGTATTATACCTCAAATTATACTCTGTTTTCTCTTATAACTGCACACTTGTCACTTTTCCTCTTGTACACTTTTGACTACCTCATGTATTTTTGGTTGCTCACAATTTTTACTACCTCCAGTAGTTTGTTTGCTCACAATTGTCACTATTACCTTTACTACCTCATGCATTTTTTGTTGCTCACAATTTTTACTACCTCAAGTATTTTGTTTGCTCACAATTGTCACTATTACCTTTACTACCTCATGTATTTTTGGTTGCTCACAATTTTTACTACCTCAAGTATTTTGTTTGCTCACAATTGTCACTATTACCTATACTACCTCATGTATTTTTGGTTGCTCACAATTTTTACTACCTCATGCATTTTGTTTGCTCACAATTGTCACTATTACCTTATGTAAGGAACGTATGCTTTTGGAATCTGTTCTTTTGTAATGTTTCTCATGTTTCATTTCTGTTCCTAATGTGAAGCGCTCTGACGCCTTCGGGCAAAGTCCGCGCTATATAAAAATGCATAAATATATAAATAAATAAATAAAAATCTGCATTTCAGAGCGGAATAAAATAAGTTCATTGGCAACCACTGTCCACGGCGTTTCATGAGAGAACGAGCAAGTAACCACATTGAAAAATAACTGGCCGCATTTCTCCAAAGTGGCCACAAGATGGCAGTAAAGTACATAACTTTAAAACATAAGCGACCAAGTGACCTCGCTGGCTAGTGCCGAGGGGAAGGTTGAAGTTTAACCAAACAATACCAGGTTTCCGCTCTCAATCAGTCAAGTAGTGTTTGTTAGGAAGTGGCTCGAACCATAGAGGAGGAACCCTGCTAAAATAATAACAGCCATTAAATTTGCAAAAAACACACTTTTAGCTGTTCTTTTTCATAGAAAGTGTCCTGTTCAAGGTTGCCTGAATCAATTGCACTAACATCCCAAATGCAATTTATCGGATTATATTGGCTGTTTGGGAGAGAGGGGAACGCAGATCCCTCAGGCACAATGGGCCTGGGGAATTTGCACACAGCTGTCACAACTCTGCAAGGGCCACTAGGATCAAAGGCTAGGTGTTCATGGAACACTGCAAGATTCAGAGATAAGACTTCCCATGACGGGAGCATGGCTTGGAAGAGTCGATGGTGAACCACCACTGGCCATGCATGACACAAACAGGGGCGCTGCTTGTAACAAAGGATATGCCACTTACTACCACACACTTTGATATCTACAGGGAGAAAGGTGAGTTGTCCAAGAAGACGAGAATGGGGACATATATATGAGGTATCTTGTATGTTGGAAATGCAAGTGTAAATATACTTCTGGGTGTTCTTCAGTAGATTATCAAAAAACTAAAAAAAAGTAGGTGTTCTAGACCTGTTTATTTGAAACTTTAGGGGTTCTCACGGTTGGGCCTGAGGCTGCTCCACAGCCTCCATTTACAGTGTAGGTAGAAACCAGAGGAGACTGACAATGTGTTGCAGACCAGCACGAGGCATCAGGCTTATAGGTGTCTGTAGAATCATCCTAAACAAAAGAGAGGTTCGTGTTTGTATTTTTCGATGATGCAATCCAATTACTGTTCAGTCCTTGGATGCCCTACAAATTACTGGCACACCTGTAAGGTGGCTATGTTGCTGTCAGATTGGCTCAGACCTGCGAGGGATAGCTACAGTTTAAGGGACTATCAGGAATCGATACGTTAGGTCTGGATAGTATTTCTATAGGGTGTTACATGAGGCTTCCCCAGAATAATCTCCGTGTTGAGCATGGCCTTCTTATGTAAGATAATGAGGCAGTGGTGAAATATGAAAGCTGTTGTCCTCTACAATGCCGAGGACTCATTAGTGGAGCATTGATAATTATGGCTTAATATCCGCTCTATTAGTACATGCTGCTATTTGTGGTGATATTAATACTCACCATACTAATACTCCTTGTAGTTCTATGCGTGGAAGAAGCTGTGTTGCCTGTAGTACTCTTACCACAAATAGAAGAAGTAGATGTAATGACGGTAGAAGGAGTAGTACTGTTACTATTACTGCAGTCATAGTAGTAGTGGCCCCAATAATCATACTGATATTATTTCTCTGTAGAATCAGTAGTACTCATATAGTACTACTATTGGTAGCCATAGTAGTAATATTAGTACTACTCTTGGATGAGGGAGATTCTCTGTATGGGGAGTGATTCTCTAATATATCCCTCCTCACAAAACAATATAAAACCTGGCCTTTTACAAACATATTTGTCTGCATCTTAATGCTCCCTTTCCTACAGGTGCCTTGAAAGGACTGAGCCACTCACACACACACTTTGAAATACAAATAAAATAGTAGTACTGGTACGCATATTGGTATCATAACTGGAAGTAATAGTACTAGGACTAATAGGCCTGTGCAGCTGACCTTCCTGGCTATGTAGCGCCACAGGTCTGGAGCTCCGCATCACTCAAGCATGCTAAACTGAAGCCCATTCACAGCAGAAGACCATATTCAGCGAAGCGGTGTACGAATAGGTGTCAATAACATGATAGTTATTGCCTTGTGATTCTATGTCTGTGGCATCTATTTAAGCTACAGGGCTCCCAGAGTTAGAAAACATCATAAATGTTGATAACTACTCTCTTGATGTCTCTAGCTGAGGAAGGTGCACATACAGTCTGTTGGAATGCTCTTTATACTTAATAATTGATAGATATATTGACTCCAAATATTTTTTAAATGTTGGGATCTTAAGAGTAAAACACAATGTTTCCAGGTCTAATTCCAAACCTGTCATAAGGTTAAAGAGACACTAGACACCATTTATTAACGTGGTGTCATTAATGTCATGGTTGGCTGCCTCCACTTGCTTTAATCAAGAACCAGTGAGGGTGTTAGAGAATTTGTATGTTTATTTGAGATATTTCTTTACTTATAATGGTATGGTAGGGTGTTCATTACTTACAAAATGTGTTCATTTTTCTATGAAGTGCTTTTCAATAAGAAGTTGGGGCATTTTTGGATAGTTTATTATGCAGGAGGGGCATTCCTGTGTCATTGCTTGTCATTTGGGCTTCCGTGCAGACAATAAGTTTTTTCCCCACGTCACGCATAACCTATGTCTGGGCAAGTGTAATGTGCTTTTTTGGAAGACATACCCCGTGCCATGTAAGGGCACATGAATAAGTATAACGGAAGTTACAGCAGCATGGGTTGACTCTCAAGCAGGAAAATCAGCCTTTTTAAAGAAGCTCTTCATTGAGTTCACTGCCTAGGCGCAAACGTTATTTCAGCTATGTTGAGGCTAGTTGAAGCAAACAAAAAGGTCCTATAGTAAGGGACAAGTACTGTCCTTTCATAATTTAAAACATGTTCTGAATGTGTCAATCCTTTCTCTTGAAAATGTGTACTTTGATAGATTTGCTAAAGAAGCAGGTAGATTTTATATACAGAAAGTAAGAATCACATATTTGAGGATAAATTGTGCCTGTGATGTCTCTCTGCTAGTGCAGTTTCATGTTACAAAGAAGTCATTTTGGGGTAGATTTATCAACATACCCTTTTGCGATTTCTAAATAGCGATTTTTGAGGAATCGCTATTTAGAAATCGCTATTTAGAAATCGCAAAATGGAATGTATGTAGAAAATCGCTATTTTTTAGCGATTTCTTAATCTTCCTTATTTGTGAATTGGCACTTTGCGATTCGCAATTAAGGAATAATTTCCCATTCATTCCTATGGGCCAGGAGGCCCATAGGAATGATTGTGAAATAATCCTCAATTTGCGATTCACAATTTGCTAATCGCAAATTGAGAATAATTTTAAGGGTGCAGGGGTGTCTCAAGGACACCCTGCTGCACCCCTGAAATGTACATGTTTGTGCATATGGCGCACATACATGCCCTATGGGCATGTATGTGCGTCCCATGCCACCTTCACAAATGCCAAATTGTGCATTTTTAAAAGAATTTGCAAATTACCACCAAGTACAAGTTGGTGGTAATTTGCGATTTCTTAACCTAAAATCGCAATTCCAAAATGCTACATACATAGCATTTAAGAAATCGCAAAATTGCGATTCCTTAAATGCTTACGCAAAATAAGGAATCGCAAATTTTAGCGATTCCTTATTTTGCAGATTTTTGTTACATGCCAAAACATGCAAAAAGACCGTTTGCGATTCACTGCGAATTCCGCCCTTTGCGAATCGCAAACGGCTTGATACATCTAGCCCTTTGTGTAGATTTGAGATCATATGGGCTTGGATGTGTGGTAGCTCAGTGCCCTATGATGAGAGAATATATATAGCTGCAAATCCGTCCAGATTGTGAAGGCCAAAGCAAAATAATTTGAATAGACCAAAGCAAAAGAATAGTGCTTTAATTAAAAAGTGTGACTGTTGCTTTAGCATGGACAACACATCACTGCCTTACCAATGGTGGGATTCAAAGGATGTGTTCCAGATTTTTCACAACCACTTGTCACATTTCTGTCTTAATGACATGAGTGCAAAGTGTTACCAGGGTGGCTCGGATTTCGAGGAATTCACATAGAACACAATTCATGTCTTTCATAATGAAGGACTGGGTTTTTCTAAGGCCCAGCGGTGCCAGGGATAACACCTGAAACCTTCGTGGGTTGCCTGTTCCGGCGTACAAATAACAGAGACACTATCACCACATGTTTTTTGTCTCCACTCTCTTTTTCCCCACTGTAGGTACTATTGACCTTACATTCAGTTAATATTCTGATAATATACCCTAAGAGTAGGACATTAGTCATCTCCGACATTTTATTCTAGGTCCTGAAGAAAGCCCCGACCCCCCTGGGAGCACCCCAAGGGGCTGAAACATGTTGACCACCTCTTTGAGTGCAAAGGATTCATAATTAGGTCCTCTTTGCACAACACTGTTTTTTTACTGTCCCCACACACCGAACTGAATAAAGTTACAGTTTATGCAGTGAGAGGATCACTTTTTTAACCAACTCACATCACCTGGGCACTTTCACTTGGCACTTATCACTGATCACTACTGATCAGTGGTTCCCTCCAGGTGGAGGAAGCATACAAAAGAGACGCAATGATGATGCTATCACGTATCTGATGCAGACGCAGAATCAAATTGCCACACGACCTGTCTACGTGAATGAGGTTTTTTTAAGTACTGAAGGTTTGAACACCCGTGAAGGACTGGGTTATTCTAAGACCCAGCGGTGCCAGGTATAACACCTGAAACCTTCGTGGGTTACCTGTTCCGGCGTACAAATGACAGAGACACGGGACACTTCCTTGGGCGTCAAAGATTCGAGGTTTATTTACTGCAGGGAACACAGAAGTCACGAGAAGTACATAGCATGTAGGTTCACGGAGCCTGCTTCGAATTGTATCTGTGGATCGCTCCTTTTATACAGTTTTTCGTCATAGGATAACATGACAAACAAAAGATTACAACCCGGTTCCCACAGTACATTTCATAGGGGGTCGCTTTCATGTATTCAGGGCCCGGAACATAATTACAGTAGCATTTGTCGGTTCCCAACTGTAAAAGTACATCTTCCCACCATTAGTGCATTCCGTTCGGCTGTAAACGAATCAAGGAAGAGACTTAAACAGGTGCAGAGGAAGACAAGAATAGCAAACAGATCGAAGAGAGTGTAATAGGGGTGGTATCAGGAAACACGATTGCAGAGATCAAAGGAGACGTGCCTAATGAATGCACAACTGAGACAATAGACCGGCACGGCAAGATGAGCCTCGAGCGGGGCCATCTGCCTTACAGTGTCATCCCCCTCATCATAAAGACACTCTCAAAGGAACACGTGTCTTCCGCAAGAGTTTGGGAATCCCAGGGTCACGAAGCGGACAGTGTCCGTTCGCTGGCTACTTGAGGGCAAGAAACAAAATGGATGCCACATCTAAAATGGAACCCGTGGGTTCAGATGAAGAAACCCACGAAACAAACGAACGGTTTAAGCTAGTACAGCGAAAAACACGTACACCCACTAAACTCGTCATTTGCGGTTCATAGATACCAGACTCGACCATATTCGGCCGAGTCGAAAACACCACTTACAATTGTCACGGAACCTCAGACGCTCCTTTTGCCATCATGTAGGCAAGCACTAGTCGGAATCGGAATCGATCTCGATATTCATCAGATCATCCAGATGTTGCTGCAACATTATTCTATCCATCCGTGCTTCCTTGGTAACAGGCGGCCGCCTTATACACATCGTAGCACAGAGGCCACATAAGGCAGGACCACACTGCACACAAAGACAACACGTGAACAGAAATGCTACAACAACCCCAATGATCATCAGAATTTTCCAACCCCACGTCGACATCAGGCCCCAAAACCACCCTAGTAGCGTCCAATCCCCTACGTCCACGTGTATGGACTCGGAGATCTTATGCAACTTTGAGATGGCTTGATAGACAGTTGGAGCGTTGTCAGGAATGAAAATGCAGCAACTCGAATGGATCACCTTACATACTCCACCTCTATCTGCTAAGACAACATCTAAAACCATACGATTTTGTAACGTCATAAGCCTGTCCGCCTGAAGCTCTGCTGTGATGTTGCCAAGGGCGCTCGCAGTGATATTAGCGGTCGATTCCACCACTCGAGTCAACTGTCTCAGGTTCCTACTATTGATCATAGGTCCCCAAAACAGCAAGAAACCCCTAAAGAAGTCTCCTGCTTCTTGACCGGCAGTGTCCTCTTCGCTAATTACGCCTCTCACAACTCTGGTCTTGTGATAATCCGACCCAACAGTAAAGGTCGGCGGCAACAGATTCGCAATATAACATGTGCCTGAGAAGTCACGAGGCAGCCATGTATATGCGCGGTCGTAACAAACAAAGTAAGTATCCTTGGCAGTCAGAAGAACAGGGGAAGAGGCCGTCGGCAAAACATACGTTTCGGTACAGGCACTCCTCCCGAGCTGAGCTCGCGGGCTTCGGCCTAGGCCTTTCAGACAGAAATTACCGAGATGGGGTACGATCCAGATCGGAGACGAGCTTTTAAGCTGCCGATCACCCACTGACATGCTATACTCAGCCTCACTCAGATCTCGGTATGCTCGCACCTCTTCCTCTGGGATAAGCGATGCGTCGAAGATATCCCTATCTAAATCGGCAATCGCTCTTGCCAAAGGCTTGTGGTACCGGCCAGGACCATGATCTGCAGTGCGTGGCTCTCGATGGGGGTAAGAATCTAGTGCGCTACGAAACATTGTTTGGAATGCTCGAGCTGAACCCTGGGAACTGTAAGGAAGGACCAAGTACGGAATTCCCCTATCGGTGGTATGTGGCATTAACCCACACACCCAACAATTGGTAGTGTTCATTACCAGCTGATGCTGATGAAGAAGCTGAATTAAGGAATTGTTCATGAATTCCGCACGTCTAACCTGCTCGTGTTGTGGTAAGATGTGGAAGGAATGAGGGGAAACAGTGGAAGTAGGTATAGGTTCAGAAGAAAGGGTAGGTGACGCAGAAGGCAATAATGACTGTATCACATAATAAACTCCACCCACCAATAACGAGGAAACAGGAATAGAAGGAACACCTGAAACATGAAGCATTTAGTACGTGCAATCCTATGCAGTTCGAATCTTTGAGAGTGAGTCTTTCCCAATTCCGACAGCTTTGAGAAAGCCATCCTCTAAAACCGTCCGCAACGTTCTTGACGCACTTCGTTCTGTGTAGCAATAGTCAATCCCCAGGAGTTCCTAGGAATCGACGGTCTCCAACCTAGTGTCAGGGCCTACTAAACAGAAGGAAGTACACGCACGGCCCTACGGTCCACCCGGATGTAAGGTTCTTTTAATTAAACAATATATACAAAATCTCCTAGCTGTGGAAACAAATACACATATGCGGAAAAAAACTCAGAATTCATATAAAAATCACAGTTATTAAAAAATGTTCAAAGTGATAATGGGGTAACGTGCATTTCAAAAAGGAAAAAGCAAAAATAATTTTCTTTTATTAGTCTCTAGTGTTAGAACGGAGAAAATATCTGCTTCTCCCAGGACGAGTCTGATCTTCAAACAGTTGGTCGGATGGTGAAACAGAATCCTGTCGATCAGACAATAGTTCAGATCTTGAGTTCTCCAATGAGAAAGGTTGTACAGTATTATCCGGCTGCACTGAGGTATCTCCCACAGGCTGAGCGTCACTGAATGGCACAAAGTTCGGCAAAACCTCAGTTTCAGATGAGGCGATGCCCGTCCTCACCCACGAGTCCGCTGGTAAAGGTATTGGTACCTTTTTGGTGTGGGTGGCATGCACCCAATGTTTGCGGCCTTCCAAACGAACAGCAGTTCTCGTGGCAAGGAGCACTTGGAAGGGCCCGATAAACCTTGGCTCAAGATTTCGTTTTCGGCCAAAGTTCCTGGTAACCGCCCAGTCTCCGGGTTGGAGCTGGTGGCCTGGACCCTCCGTCTGCGCCGGCAGTGCTTCAAAGACCTGTTGATGAATTAACCTCAGTTTAGCAGTCAGATCATGAAGGTAATCAATCAGCATTGGATACTCAAGATCAGTAAATGCACTAGGTCTAGGAACCCCCCAAATATTTGCAGGACGGCCGAACACAATCTCATATGGGCTGAGCCCTACTCGAGAGTGTACAGTCGCCCTAGTTGACAAAAGAGCCAGGGGCAAAGCGTCAGGCCACGAGAGACCAGTCGTAGCCTGAATCTTTGCAAGTTTTAGTTTAAGAGTACCATTGTACCCCTCAACCAAACCTGCTGACTGGGGATGGTTGGCACTATGGAATTTTTGTGTAATTCCAAGGCCCTTACACACACTCTTCATCACACTCCCCACAAACTCACTTCCGTTATCAGACCATACAATCCGTGGCATTCCATACCGAGGAAAGTATTCCTTCAGTAGGATCTTCGCTGTAGACAGGGCAGTATTGTCTTTGAGAGGGTAAGCTTCGATCCATCGGGAGAATGCGCAAACCACAACTAAAACATTTTTTAGGTTATTACATCGCTCCATATGGATGAAATCCAACTGAATCAACTCAAAGGGACATGAAGGGGGAGCAAAGTGGCCAGGGGATGTAGGAGTTCCCTTGCCAGGATTGTACATCATACATATCATGCAATTCTTGACCAATCTCTCAGCGCACTTAGCAATACCATCATTCTTCCATACAGGGGACAACAACTTACAAATACCTTTCGCACTAATATGTGACAAACCGTGTGCCATAGTCACAACAGCTAGCACATACGCATCCGGCAACATCCACCTTTTATTCTCCGACAAATCAATCCAACAGCCATTCGCATCCAGCTTTCCCGTACTCTCTTTCCACTTGGTCTTTTCAGTCTCGGTGGCCTCGTTCTGAATCGCTTTCACACTCTCAATAGTGTCTTCACACATACCAGCTTCTGAAGGCCACCTTACCGAACTCGTCACATACATTCTAGTTGTAAGGTTTCTTGCAGTCTCCTTAGCAATCTCATCAGCAAACGCATTGCCACGACCAACATCATCCGTCACCTTACGGTGTGCACTACATTTAATAATCGCCAACTGCTTGGGCAATGTAAGTGCATCTAAAAGATCATTCACAAGCTGTCCATGCTGGATCTTCGTACCATGCGACGTCATAAAACCTCTCTCTCTCCACAATCGTCCAAAACTATGCTCAACACCAAACGCATACTGACTGTCAGTAAACACATTCACCCGTTTCCCTTTCGACAACACACACGCTCTGGTTAAGGCAATTAGCTCTGCCGCCTGTGCAGAGTTCTGGTTCAATCTCGCAGTCTCCACAACCGTACTCAACGTCACCACAGCATACGCAGTCGTCACATCACCATTCGGCAACTTAAAACACGAACCATCCACATACAAAGTACCATCAGGTTCTTCCAATGGAGTGTTTTTTAGGTCCACACGACCCTTCGTTTCCTCCTCAGTTCGTAAGTAGCAATCGTGTGGTGGTACCTCATCTGATTCCATATTTGTTGGCAACAAAGTCGCCGGGTTTAGGACATTGCAGCGCTTTATTTGAATGTGACTTGCCAAGAGCGTCAACTCATAACCAGACAACCTTGCGCTCGTCAAGTGTTGGGTTTTCGTACGAATCAAGAGAGTGTCAACTGCATGCGGAACCATCACCGTAAGCATATTATCCATGACCAATCCTGCAGATTGTCGGATGGACACCGCAGCTGCCGCTGTTGCTCTCAAACAACTCGGCAATGCTCTAGCTACTGGGTCCAAGGTCGAGGAAAAATATGCACATGGACGTTGCTTACCACCAAATTGTTGCGTCAAAACACTCAACGCACAACCTTCCCTCTCGTGAACGTATAGTGTAAACGGCTTACTGTAGTCAGGAGTACCTAACACAGGGGCCGAACACAACGCATCACGCAGTTCAGAAACACTTTTCTGACATTCTTCCGTCCATGGCAAAGGAGTTGGAACATCCTTGCACGTAAGAGCCACCAATGGTTTCGCTAGCAATGAAAAATTTGGAATCCATTGCCTGCAGTATGATGTGATACCTAAAAAGGCACGCACATCTCTCTGAGTTGTTGGCACAGTCATTCGAGCAATCGCTGCAATTCTCTCTGGGGTCAACCTTCTTCCCTCCTTTGACAATAAGTGACCTAGATAGGTTACTTCTTGGCAACAATATTGCAGTTTAGAAGGTGACACCTTGTGATGTAAGTTACAGAGATGCTGCAACAACGACACCGTAGCAATTTTACAAATGTCCTGCGTGTCCGCAGCCACCAATAAGTCATCGACATATTGGATCAAGGCCGCACCAGCCGGCAACACAAACGCGTCAAGTTGGCTCTTCAAGGCTTGGCTGTATATCGATGGACTCTCACAGTAGCCCTGAGGAGCGCGTTTAAACCTAAAGCTGCGGCCACCTAAAGAGAAACCGAAAAGGTCCCTGCTCTCCTCAGCAATCGGAATGCTAAAGAAAGCATTCTTCAGATCAATCACTGAGAACCAGGACGCAGATGCTGGAATCAGAGTCAGTAAAGCCGTAATGTCATGCACCACAGGGAACTGAGGAATCACAATTTTGTTCACCTCCCGTAAATCAATGACAAAACGATAAACAGGAGGCTTAGATGGATCAGTGCGCTTCAGAATGGGCAGCACAGGGCTATTACACACGTTCCCCCGAGTCTCCTCGATAACATCTTTCTCGATCAAATCATAGATGATCGCTAACAACGCTCGCTCACCATCAAGGGAGATACGATACTGGGGAATACGTGGTAATCGCACATTCGTTTTCAGTTGAACAACATAAGGAGAGATGTCAAGCAGACCCACATCATTGGGACCTTTTGCCCACAAAGATGCAGGAAGAGAACTCAATTCCGGTGGGAGCTTATCAATGGACAAGTACATAGGAGAGATAACTCTCTCACCCAATGTAAGCTCTACTCCCGCAGGAGAACAATACAAAGTCGCATACAGACGTTTCAGCAAATCCAGACCCAAAAGATTTTCACCACAACCAGTAGTCAAAATCAAAGGAGCTTTCAGCTCACGTGGCCCAATTGTAAGGGGCAAAGGGCGAGAAACCGGATTGCTAACAGGGGCGCCAGAGAATCCAACGGAAACATTTGTTAAGCCAGACAAAGGTGCGCCAGGGAGTTTCGAATGCATGATGGAACTTTTCGCTGCACCAGTGTCCAACAGAAAAGGCTCAACTACGCCCGAGGTGGCAACTGCGACGTAAGGCCCTCTCTGATCAACCGGAACTGATACTACTCCCTCTCCTTGTCTATGGCTGTCCTAGTAATTACCGTCGTCAGCACCCTGATCGACGTAATAATCATCCACATTGTATTGTGCGGATCTACCTGATGATGACCCACGCTGATCAAAACAATTATTAGAATCAGAGGAATTATTAGAACGATCGTTTTGATTCTGCGTAACACCACGACCTCTACCTCGTGAAGCCTGTTGAGGACCACTACAGCCTCCTCTAGATGAATTTCCACTATTTCGATCACGCAAAACTGGACAATCAAATTTCAAATGTCCCTCACCTCTACAATAGGCACACTGATTGTACCCAAGCATAGATCTCTGCGAAGAAGAGTCATTTCGCGATTGTGACCTAGATGACTGCGATTGCGATCTATTTCGCTGTTGAGAATCATTCTGATTCGAGCGCGGAGGATACGCTTGTTGCAACAACACTTTCGTTTTGAGTTCTTTCGTCTTTTTGTCTGCACGATCATTTTCCTCTTTCTCTCTATTTTCATAATATTGGGCCGTAGCCAATATCTGAGCAGAGGTGGAAACAGCCCACGCACTCTCTGAATTTTTTAATTTGTTGCTTAGGTCCGGCAACAAATTCGACACAAATTTGTCTACAAACAGTCTCTGACCTCCCTCAGTGCCCATATCTTGACCACTGTGATCGATGAATGCCTCCTCGAATCTCGTAAAGAAATCGGAGACACTCTCGTCCTTCTTTTGCTTGCAAGCAGACAATTTGTCCCAGTTAACTTTCATAGCTGGCATAAGCTTTTTCATGAGGGTAATTATTCTCTGAGGAAGATCGGTAATAAGCTGTTCAGGCTTAGCCCCACCAACTTGTCGGACATCAGCCGCCACAAAAGCAGGCCAATCACCGCCTAACTCAGCTACATGATTTTCCTGACGAATCTTTGCCCATACCGGTTGCGGTACGACATTGCCGAACAACATATCGATGTCGGCAAGATTCATTATCGTAGCATCCACTAACTGGGACAATTCTTTATAGTACCCTGCAGGATTTTTGCGAGGGTCGGGCAGAGTCTGCTTAACCTGCAAGACTTCCGATCGTTTCCATGGAAGGTGTATCCACACCCTCTGGAAATGTGGCGGAATAATAGGAACAGCATTAGCATCACCTGGCATCCACACTGGTGGAACTTCTCGCATGGGATACTGACCAGGCGTTGCCATCCATTCCTCAGTGTCGTCTTTAAACAATGCTCGAGGCATTATAGCAGGACGAAAGGATAGTAGCTGCTCGACAGCACGTCGAACATTGCTACCCACAATTATACCGCTCGAAAACTGAAGCTGAAGGTCAGTTAGAGCAGCCAATACATCATCAGCCGCATCTACTGATATCTCATCGCGTAAAAGCTTGCACATTTCTTCAAACACGAGTCTTTGCGTTGGCTCATTGAATTGAGAAAAAGTTTCAACAACTATACGTGGAGGATTCTTAAGGGGATATCTAATCCAATTTTTCGCCATATTATATAGCGTGTCACGTTCCCTACCACCAGGAAGCTGACTTCGTCTTTGGGGAGCATCAGAACCAGCAGACCCAAGAATCGGTCCAAGAGAAGTGTAGAAGTTGGCGGCAACAGTAGGAACACGACGTCGAACAGACGGGGAAGAAGAGAGAAGCAAAGGGGTAACAATAGAAGAGCCAAAAACAGGAGGAGCAGCAGGAGTAGTCACAAGGGTGGAAGTAGCGGGAACAGCAGTTTGAGAAGGGATAGCCGGTGGAGCAGTAGGAACAGGAGCAGGTAGAGGAACAGGAACAAGAGGAACAGCTGCTGGAACAGCAGGTTGAGGAACAGGAGGAACCACGGGAACTGTGGTATCCTGTGCATAGGGAGGTGGCGACTTCAGTAGATAAGACAACAAAGGATCCTCTACTGCTTCCTCTCCTTTCTTATCCGTACCTGTCGGCAAAACGGGATAACATTTATCCACCGTCATGCGTTGCAATCTATCAAAAATTTCCTTTTCCTTCTCCTCTTTGTCTCGCTGAAACTGTTCTGTATTTTTCATCGTAGTAACGATACCTTCACTCTTATTACGTTTAAGCTGCTTGATTTCTTTTTGCTTGGCTTCCTTACGCCATAACCGAAAGGAATCAAACATGGCCGGCCTTGCTTTTCTTTGGAACAATTTAGCTTCAAGATTATCTAAAATCGGGGCCTCAAAACTACCGTGAGGTGGCCAACTGAGGACACCGTCGTCTTTGGTGTAGCGAACCCAGCAATCATTGAATGTGATAGGACCCAAACCATGTCGACTATATAACTCGTAAGTTGGAGTTCCGACCGGAGGTATCGGACACGAGTCCTCCAACCGGGAATCCGCACCACACCCTCTAAAGCAACTGAACAAAGTACTACGGCCAGGCATCGTGCACACTAACCGAGTTTCACAAACGTCAAGGGTTATTGGATTACAATGTCCCTGCAAAAGTGCAAAAACCCTCGGTTTTTGGCGATTGCAGACGTCAAATAGAACAACGAAGAACAGAATACAAAGGACCACAAATGCAATGGAACCATGCAACAACTAAGCACCCACAACAACTAAGGATTTCGGGAGCGACCCACAAATACTTAACTCAATGAACAATGGCGTCACCAGGAAGGCCCGTCAATCGTCTCGCTGTACCAAGGTCTACGCCAGGCGCCAAAACAGGTCTACAGTCAGGGCAGCAGTCCGTCGCAGCTGTCAGGAGGCGGGGATCTTCGCGGGAAAAGTCTTCGGGCCACTTGTTTCGACAACAGGATCGATGAAGCGGGGTGCACCTTCCCTCGGAGATTTCACACGAAGTTCCTCACGATCGTCGGGCTTTGGACCGGTACCGCTGATGCAGCCCCACGTGGGCGCCAACTGAAGGACTGGGTTTTTCTAAGGCCCAGCGGTGCCAGGGATAACACCTGAAACCTTCGTGGGTTACCTGTTCCGGCGTACAAATAACAGAGACACGGGACACTTCCTTCGGCGTCAAAGATTTGAGGTTTATTTACTGCAGGGAACACAGAAGTCACGAGAAGTACATAGCATGTAGGTTCACGGAGCCTGCTTCGAATTGTATCTGTGGATCGCTCCTTTTATACAGTTTTTCGTCATAGGAGAACATGACAAACAAAAGATTACAACCCGGTTCCCACAGTACATTTCATAGGGGGTCGCTTTCATGTATTCAGGGCCCGGAACATAATTACAGTAGCATTTGTCGGTTCCCAACTGTAAAAGTACATCTTCCCACCATTAGTGCATTCCGTTTGGCTGTAAACGAATCAAGGAAGAGACTGAAACAGGTGCAGAGGAAGACAAGAATAGCAAACAGATCGAAGAGAGTGTAATAGGGGTGGTATCAGGAAACACGATTTCAGGGATCAAAGGAGACGTGCCTAATGAATGCACAACTGAGACAATAGACCGGCACGGCAAGATGAGCCTCGAGCGGGGCCATCTGCCTTACAGTGTCATCCCCCTCATCATAAAGACACTCTCAAAGGAACACGTGTCTTCCGCAAGAGTTTGGGAATCCCAGGGTCACGAAGCGGACAGTGTCCGTTTACTGGCTACTTGAGGGCAAGAAACAAAATGGATGCCACATCTAAAATGGAACCCGTGGGTTCAGATGAAGAAACCCACGAAACAAACGAACGGTTTAAGCTAGTACAGCGAAAACGCGTACACCCACTAAACTCGTCATTTGCGGTTCATAGATACCAGACTCGACCATATTCGGCCGAGTCGAAAACACCACTTACAATTGTCACGGAACCTCAATAATCAGAATGCAACTGCCAAGCTCTAGTTAGCCGAGGAGTTAATACATTTCAGATTATGTGGATGAATTTGGGATCATTGGTGACCATTGTTAGCAGTGGTTTGCTCAGTGAACAAATGTAGAAAATGAAATCATGAAAGGTGGACAATTGGCAGTTATATGTTAGTACTTTAGGGGTGAACAGCTCTCTGTGAAATCGCTAGTGGAATCTGCAGAGTTAAATAGCCAAACTGAGAAATGGTTGGGTGTGGATGAGGCAATAATGATGCAGGGCTATAAGTTGCTACTACTGCAAAGGTTTCAGGCACGTGATTGTGGCACAAACTTTTTGTTTTATAAATACTTTTTAAAAATGTTATTTAAAAGAAAAACAACAGTTATGGAAACAACAGCCATCTTCAACCATGTCACAGAGAGTTTCGGTCTGTAAGCACATACAAATCAAAACTGTATTATTAGACTACCCAAATCAATCACCTTCATACACATAGGATCAAAAACCAAAGCAGACCCTGTACCTGCAACACGGTTACATCACACCCCACAGAAACAAAACCAGTCACTATCCGTGTCGGTAGAATCCTCGTCATCTGTTAAGGAGTGTAACCAAGGGCCCCCAGGGTCCACAAAACTGGTCAGGAGTTCCACCCACATTCCCCGATCATCCCCAACCTATCATCGCAAATGGACTACTTCAGCCATACCTCCTCTGCTACTGCCCATTCAGCCACATCTGACTCCGATCGCTCCTCACTGGGACCCACCTGACCCATCCAGGTGATTGTCACCTGTCATAGTAACAAGTGTTAAAACGTAAACACCATTTTCTGGTCCTTCTGCCGATGGATGTCACACAACAGGCAAAGGACAGGGTCTGCAGCAACAGGTATCTGCACCACTACCCTCACCCGAGCCAGCACACCCAACCAGCATGTATGTACCGGTGGACAAGTCCATGCTAAATGTAAAAAAGATTTGCAAACAAAACAAGATGCCAGTACTGCGCAAGACTTTCCCGAATATCAGTGAACAATGAATCAAGCAATTGTATCACTCAAGATCTCCAATTTTGTCTGTATAAATCTTTTAATTGAATTGCATTTTTAGAAAAATTATTTTAAGGACATTCAGGTTTAACAGTGGAGCAAAATAGGATATGCAGTTTATTTTACAACCTAGCCTATATATTTTCAAGGAAGAAGAAGGGAAAACCCAAAGTGTTTAAAAAAAAACAAAAAACAGCAAACTTCTTATTCCGAACATACAATCACCTTTCCACATACATTCTGTGATACTTTCATACCCATACTTAATTCATTCACTCAAATACCTTTCATACAAAAAAGGGAAAGTGGAACAGATGGGTGGGATGAAACGTGTACCTCACCTAGACTTAACAAAAATCTATGTTTATTTGGACGGCGGGGTACTATTTTAAGGATTGTTTTACATGAGACTGCATTAATCATCAGCAAAGGCCATCTAACAAAATTGTAAATATTTTGATTTCAGAAAAAACAAAACAATACAGATTGGCCAAAGCAAAACAGGGTTGACGCGTTTCGAAACCCCTGACTTGTGGGGGTTCCCCTCAGGACCGTAGGGACCAAATCCTGTAAAAGATTACACAGCTGTTATTACTGACCAGTCATATTTGAGCAACCTTCAACTATTGTGCAGGAATCGCACTCAAAAATTATTACCTCGTCTCCTTAGAGAAATAGAAGGTTCCTTCCTTCAGGTGCAAAAAAACAGTATGTTTTTTTCTTTTTTCTTGCGGAATGTCACAGTTCAGTTTCTGTGGAAATTATGAGACACCAAGTCAATTCCTATTCTAAATCCAACTTTGTCGTCATGGCAAAAAATCGGTGGTGCAAAAGATTACCTTGTATGTCTGGGGATGCCGATCAATCCTCAGGCTTGATGTTTTTTTTTCTCTCTCTTTTTCGCAAACCGTACTCTGTGTGAATGAAGAAGACGTGTATGGAATAAATAAAAATTCCACTTATACCCATTCTCTTTGCTACTTCAATGTATGACCACAGTCCAATCCCCTATGTCTATGGGAGCCTTCGCGCTGCGCGTCCTAGTTGTTATGGTCCAAGCTTGATGGTCGTTATAAGCTGGTCGGACAGCCACTATGCCCTCTTGTGTGAAAACTTCCTAGCCTCAAGGGGACTATAGATGAAATATGGGGAGGCCTTAAGCCTCCTACCAGAGGATCCAGGCCAACAACCAACCAGAGTTGTCCCCCTCCCTATGGAGAAACTGGCAATACAATTTTAGAGTGTACTTCTCCAGCCTATCCCTCACATCCGCGACCTGCCGTTGAACCATCCCTGCCATCCCGCCATCCTGCCCATGACCTGCCATCCCTCCACATCCTCCGGAGGAAGCTGCTGAATACTCGCCAGGTCATCCTCCCTCTGAATGAGTTTGGTCTGCAGAATATGCCTCCCCCCACAGAGATGCCTATACAACGCCCCCAGATCACCGCTTTCATTGTCTCCCACTCGGTGGACCAACACTGCATCGAAGACCAGGTAATCTCAAAGAAATCACCCAGTGCCCCTGCCAGTCTCCCTGCCAACAGGACCTCCTGGGGTAGCCTCCATGTTAATGGCGATGGGACACTGCCCCCCCATTTAATCTTGCAGCAGGCAGGAGCATGGTCAGACAAGTAGCAGGATAGATATGACACAGCGAGGACTCTAGAATCCAGAGAGGCAGTTAGCAAAATGCGATCGAGTCTACTGTGGGTACCGTGTACTGGGGAATAGCAAGTATATTTCCTCAAAGTGGGATGGAAAGCTCTCCAACTTTCACAGAGTCCAAAGTGTGCAGTGATCTCTCGGAGTGAGGAAGTTATCCTAGGTTTAGTATTATGATGTGGGGGGGCCTATTGAGGTTACCGTCCAGTATACAGTTATAGTTCCCCACCCACAGAACCCGAGAGTCTAAAACAGGTGAGATGACGTCTCGCTCCTTTGGGAAAAAGGTCTCATCATCAACGTTTGACCCATGGAACCGAGCGCAGAAGCGAGCGGGGATTAAGCACCCTTACGCCCCAGAGATGCCATTGGGCATGCTAACCGCACTACCCCATGGAGGCGACTGGTCCCACCTGCAGCGATGGGAAGAGGCGGGAGTGCAGGTGGTAGGGGATCTTTTCGAAAACGGGGAGCTCCTGCCATTCCTAGCCCTCCAGGAACGGTTTGACCTCCCGCGTGGGGGTTACCTCCTTCACGCAGCGGTGACAAGAGCAATGCAGAAACACTGGGGACTGGGACTGGCGGAGCCGGAGACGGCCATGGCTTGCCAATACACCATGATGGCGGCGGGAACGGTGAAGGCGGTGTCTTGTTTATATAACAGAATGCTCCACGAGCATTTGCCGCCCCTCGACAAGCTGAAACTTAAGTGGGAGACCGACCTGGGCAGGCCCATTCCGGACACGACGTGGGCACAATTGGTGCGCCGGGCGCGTAACAGCACAAGGAACGCTAGATTTAAAATTATCCATTTCTATATATTGCACAGGGCGTATATGACCCCTGGGAAAATCCTGAAATACTTTGGCGCGACCGACGCGAGATGCCCCCGCTGCGCGGCGGAGGGGGCTGAGTTGGTGCATATGCTCTGGTCCTGCCCGGCCCTGTCGGAATATTGGTGGGCCGTGGGAGAGTCTCTGAACGAGGTGACGGACCGGATTGTTGACTTTGACGCAGCAGCGTGCCTCCTGCATTGGTTCCCACATACCCCCAAAAACAAGCTCTCAAGTAAATTCATGGATATGGGCTTAATGATAGCCAAGCGTGAGATTACTAGAAACTGGAAGGCGAGGGCGGGCCCGGCGCATAAGAGGTGGTACAACGAATTTTTGAAGTGGGCGGCTTGCGATAGCACATATAGATATCAGATGGCGCGTAGAACTACTTATGAGCGAGCGTTAGAACAGGCGACGGCCTGGGAGGTGATGGTGCAGGGCCTCAGGGACAGTGTAATGGTGGACGAAGGGGAGGACCTGGGCGTTGCCGGGGGTAGCACTTCACACTGACCAGGAGATAAGAGAACCGGTAGAAGGGAGTGCCTGAAGACAAAGTTTAGCTGTATGTACCAGATGACTCCGGTGCGGATGGTGGGATGGGGAGGGGGGCGGTGGGGGAGGTTGAAAACTTTGGGACGGGGGGGAGTTCTATGTTCATTTAGTTGAGGACCTAAAAGTAGGCACACACACAACTCCGAGACGATACTCCTGCGGAAGTGCAACCAGGCGTGTGGGGGCTGAGACTTTGTTGCCGCCCGGCCCCCGGGATGTGGGCCTGCAGGCTGTATAAACTAGAAGATGATATACCAGACTACAGCTCTCTGACTGATACTATATATGTATGACTATTGGCCTGCGTAATGTGTGTTTACAATAAAAATTACTTTAAAAAAAAAAAAAAATCAACGTTGGACCCATATATATTGACACGGGCGACCTCCACCCCATTGAGTCCGTCCTGTATCAGTAGGTAACAACCCTCCACGTCCGCCTCCATGTGACGAAAGGGCAAAAGAAATCCCAGGTGTGAACCATATAAGGATACCCCATGAGAAAGTCAAGTAGTTGGCATAATAAACCTGACTCCTCCAATTCTTAGCCAACTTATTGCCCTTCGTGTCTGAGAGCTGAGTCTACTGCAAACAAGCAATATCTACCTTGTGTTTCTTAAGACAGGCAAGAACCCTATAGCATTTCTGATTGGACCCCGACCACTATACATTCCATTAAAGGAGCCTACACGATCCGGGCTTACTCATTATGGTTCAAAGCGTGCAAGGCAACCAGAACACCCCACCTCCCTGCTAAAGCAACGGTGACAAACCTGTATGCACATACAAGGAGATGGCTAACATCCCACGCAGAACACAGTGACCGCAGACAGTCAGTCATGCATATGCAGCATCCAGGCCCGATAGTGGGCGAGTCAGACACAGGCAATCTGTCAGTCCCTCCAATGGTAGGTTTAGAACTGCTCATAGTACCCCCCAGTAGCACAGGCATCTCACACCCCCCGCAGTCAATCCTCCAAGAACTGTAGCCATCAAGAACCACCCCCGGTACACAGGAGAGAATCCAGCAAGGACTCCCCCCTGCTGTCAAAAGAAAAACTAAGATCTATCAAGAGGGCCAGTATCATTAACAAGGTCACTATATTGAGAAGGAGCATCCAAAGCCTCAACATCTTGTGTGGCTGGGGTGGCCCACTCATCGGTGTCTCTTGCACCAGCAGGGTCTTTGATTCAGCGGCATCCATGGAACTATCATCCCATACCACGATGAGCCCACTGCCCCTCCACGTTTCGGCAAGCCGACAACCTGAATCGGGGGCACCCCCAGCCACGCCGCCCACTACGGGTGTGGAAGAGAGTAACTTTGAACAAGTGAATCACCAGACGCTTGTCTGACATGTCCAGCCAGGACCATATGTCCTAGGGATGCTCAAAGAATTATAACTTCCCTTCCACAACAACACAGAGTTTGGCCGAGTAAAGGAGCATTTGTTTGAAGTCCATGGTGAGTAGCCTCTTTTTCACCTCCAGAAAAGACTCGCGTCATTCCTGGACACTCTGGGTATAGGTTGGGTAAATTGCAATGTTACGATTTTCAAACTGCAAAACAGGTGCCTCTCTGGCAGCCTTCAGGATCTCGACTCTGTGCAGTATCTTGGCAATGAAGGGCCTTGGAGGAGGGCCCGAGAAGTACAGGTGCCAGCACTCTATGTACCCTTTCTATAACAAAAAAGTCAGACAAATCTCTAGGGCGCCTCACCTGGTGTTCCAGTGTTGCAAATTGGACATGTTTGCTGTTGGTATGGCCTTGTGGCACTTTTGAAGTCTGGGACTGAATTTCCAGATTGTTCCAAAATGCCACTAGACCTTCTTTCGGCTTATGATGACGGGTTACAGATATTTTGTTTTGATCCTTCTCTTACTGAGGAATCTTATTCATATGCTGTGAATGTATGAATTTGACTGGAATGTTTTACCAATTGCTCAGACAATTTCTAGATCGGTAGTCAGACTCAATAGACAGAGGATGTAGTTGTGTACGTGTTGCGTTTCATGGCTAGTGGTGGCAGGTACTGAGAAAGTTGATTACACAGCTTATCTAGGCTGTGTTGCACATATTTTAGGAGTCTATACTGTGCTCTGTTACTTTCGATGTCTTTGTGTTGTGTATCTTAGTGCACAGTGCTGCTGAGAGCCTCGTGACAGCTGTCTTCTTGGCATATCTGAATTGTGTTGTCTATATGAAAGCTGTTATGTCGCGTGAATGCATGTCTGTGGCATATATTGGTAAAAGGTGCAGTTGGGTGCCACATCATAGCGGTGTACATAGCTTACCTTGGCTGCGTTGAGGAACATGAAAATATATGCTATTTCACTGAAATACCAATACATAGAATACCACCTCCGAGAAACCATTTCACCTAAACTGATTAATTAAACATTTCAAGATAAGTAATATTTATCACTTGCTAGAAAGGAATTGTGTTAAAAGCCATTTATTTCAAAAATACCTTTTACATGCTCTGTTTAAGTTGTAAATGTCATTAATCTTGAAAATCGTCTCTTTCAACAAGATTTGAATAGCTCTTTTTTCACTCACTTCATTTACGAGTCCTGTTACTAGATGACATTTCACTTTTCTTTTGTGTTCAAAAGACTATTTAATACAGAATACATAATGTCGAAAAATGAAGAACAAGAAAGCAAGACAGATTCAGCAATAAACGATATAAATTACTAAAGTCTTTATAAATGTTGGAAGAAAAAGGGCTAGGGGAACAAGGGCGAGAAAAAAAAAATAGTAAAATATTCAACAATAAAAAGGGAAATATGAAGAAAATATATCCTTTACCATGACAATGTGAATAAGTATCACTACAATGAAACTTCAGACACTATAGTCATCTTTACAAATTTAAAGGAAGAACAGAGAATAAAATGTTCATGGTGGTTCACAATTTTCAAACAATGTAGAAACAGTATGTGATACCTTAACCTCAACTTGTTTAAGAAATACAGTTAGGGATAACCCTAACCTGAGGACATTAGGAGAGAAAGCACTATGCATCGTATACATTGTATCCTACTTATGATGTGAACACATAGAGTCCCACCACACCTTACATGATAGTTTAGCTGAGGATTTCCAATTGGAAATAATTTGTTGAAATGCAATCGCTAATAGAATATCCAATAACTTATCACTAGGAAATGCAGGAAAAACAGATTTGGACAATGTACCCAAAAACAAATAGAGCGCATTACAGGGGTCTTAAAGATCTTAAAGATATTCTGAATTTGAAATATCCTATGCCAAAAGGAAAGGGTATTAGGACACTTAAGTAACATGTGCATTAAGTCTGCTACAGGAACTTCACAGGACCAGCATTTTGAAGAAATATCTGCGGGAAACCTGGTGCATTGTGTCGGGGTATAATATAATCTATTTTATATGAAAAAAAGGCATTTCTAGCTGATCTAGAAGTTGTATAAATCCGGGTCCAACGTTATTTCAAAAACCCACTTCCAGGCATACCCCAAAGTCCTTCTCCCATGCAAGTTCAATCCTGGATTTGGCTTGAATAGGATCTGATAACAAAAGACAGTTATAGATTGCCGCTGCTTTCAGACTAGTTAAAAAAAAACTCCCTAAATCCAGAGGAGACAGGGACTACACTTGAGGAAGAATTTTGAAGAGAAAAGTATTTATCAAGCACCACATTCGTCAGTGACAGAAATCGAGCTTAGAAAGATTTGGGACGATGATAAGTGTTGCAAAATTGGGGAAAAGAAATAGGAACATTTCTAGAATAAAAGTGATGTACCCACATAAGACCTTTATCCTTCCAAGTACGCCCAAAAATAGGCCTATTATTAATCTGAATTAAAGAATAATACTATAATGACATTTCAAGAAATACAGAAGGAATAAAACTGAGTTGGTAGAAATTAGGACTTCAGCAGTGACACAGATTGCTTTAAAACAGGGGAGTAAAGAAATTATTTAGTATCAGAAAAGGACAACACCTCCTTAAAAGAAAAGGGTTTAACAAAAGTCCTTTCAAGATCAAACCACAGAGGAGCGAGGGGTGAAGTTACGTTAGGGATCTAAAAAGCAGCTTGTCTCAAAGTATAAGCTTGATGGTAATAGTAAAAATTAGGAAAATTAACTCCACCCCAACAGCTTTGGGTTTCTGCAAAACAGAAAGAGCTACACGTGATTTCTTTTTGTGCCACAAGAAAGAAAGAAGCATTGAGTTAAACTTCTTAAAAAAGGATTTAGTTATGTGAAAAGGTAACATAGAAAGAAAATATAAGTAAATAGGAGATACCATCATCTGGATCACATCTAGTCAACCCCACCAAGAAAAAAATAAGGATTCCAAGATGAAAGAAGATTTCCAACTTTTACATTGAGATTTTTAAAATTAATCCTAATCGTGTCTGCAAAAGAATTTGTGACCCCTGTACCAAAATATTTAATTTTGGCAGAAGCTGACCATTGAAAACCAATTATACGATAAGAATGACTGAAGGTAAGGGGGAGGAGCCAAGACGGCGACCAAGATGGCCGCCTAGGCGCCCGGCTCCGCCGCGCGCGCTCGCCCTCGCCTTCCCTAACATCCTGACATCAATCCTGCATTTCAACTGCACCCCCATACAGCTAAGATGGTGCGGTGCCTGGCGGTGTAACTCCGGGTTGGCGGCCGCCCCGGATGGCTGAGAAACGTCGTTGCGAAGATCGCGGCCTGAGCCGGTGATAAGCCGGGACCTAGAGTGGTGGCGCGGCCGGCGAGGAGGCGATCAGCAGCAGCCCTGGCCGGGCACAGAGGACCGGTGAATCTGGAAGAAAATCACAGCTCGCCGATTTGAAGGGCGGACACAGGCTGAGCACGGCGCAATAACCCAGAGCCTTGCTGCACCCATTTTGTTGACTCCCTCTGAAGTGGCTGTCCCGGGGATCGAAGATAGGTCCTCCACCCGCACAGACTTTCTTTGTGGGCTGTCCGGGGGTGACCTGGGCCTCGGAGTGACCGCTCACCGGCTGTAGCAGGCGTCGAGCTGTGTTCCCTCTCCTGGACACGGCCCGTAAGGGGTGGGCGGTAAAGCACGATTGAATGCTTTTAATGTGCTCCGCCATAACCCACCCGTACGCCACTAGCAAACAATAGTATCCTGTCTGCCTGGTACGATGTGCTCTATCTCGTCCGAGGGGTCCCCAGGGACAATGAGCTCGGCTTATACCGGCAGAGCAGAAATGGAGCTCACACTGAGAGATGTCCTTTTGGCTATCAACGACCTCCACTCCTCCCTGAACCACCGATGGCTGACTATCCATGACTCGTTGGAGGCCATTGCTCCTGAGATGAGACCTAGAGGAGCCGATGGGGGTATTCTAGATCTGGCACATGGCTGTGCCCAACCTTTAGACCCCGAAGGCTCCCAGGGGCGCACAGTGTTGGATGATGAGCCTAATGAACTCATCGGGCGGATTTGCGCGATTGCTAACTTTGCTATTCTCACGACTATTGTGCCATTTATCACACAACAACGCCGTATACTTTCGATGATGGAAAGCGTAACCTGGAGTAGAGTTGACGACACTGCGCTGCTGCCTTTGCTGAGCGCCTGGGTGGCTCTCACAAGGCAGGTTTGTTCACCAGGCTTATCTGCTTATGGAACTATCGGGTCGGGGAGCTTGTTTACTTCTGTTCGAACTGGCCAGGGATGAGCGCTGACTGATTATTGTACTATGTGGATGATCCCAGTGGAGATGCAGGGCTCGGCTCGCTACAGTGATTTTGGGGGGGTTGAGATGGACGTAAAATGATGCCCGCTTCCCATCTTGGTGGGCTTATACATTTTTCTGGGACGCGGTGTAGTGGGGGGGGGGGGGTTAGATTGGGGGCCGGCGCGAGGGCCCTCCTCCTTTTCCCATATTCGGGGTTTCTTTTGTTGGGGTGACAGGCATGCCTATGAGGGGTGGGGGGTAGGCCGTAGCCTTCCGCTGGTATGCAGGGTGGGGGGTTGGGGGATGGGGCTTGGTTTTCGTTTCTTCTTTGTTTCTATGGCCTTTTTCTTTTCCTTTCTCTTGTATCTCTTTCTTTATTTCTTATATATCTCAGATCAGACGGGGGGTTAGGTCTTGTTCTCTTTGGGAAGAATTTTGCAATTTGTGCTTATGTTTTCTCGCACTGTTTATTGATTCTGTGTGTAGGGCACCGATTTTAGTACATAGTCACTGAATGCTTACATATCCTGCGTTTTACTTCCCAATTACACTTCTATTGAGGGCGAATATCCTGTTGCATGACTTGTTCCATGTAAGACTTTGCTTTATTGTATGTCACTGGCACCTTCTATTCATACTATAGAATGGAACCCTCTCAAATCCTGTTATATCGTGGACAAGTTTGAATATAAATCCTGAGGTGATATACCGATTGGGCGGGCACTGACTGGTGCGAAATGTAATTCCACGCTTGTGTATCCTGCTTGACATATCTCACGCCAGTATCCCGATTATTGCCGTTCCACTAGTGGATATCCTGTCGTACGGCTCGCCCTTTTGGCTAGCTGGTCTGAATATATGACACTTGATCCAGTTATTTAATATCATAAAATTAAACCTTTTTTGGATCCTGCTACATCGTGGATGCATGCGCCTGTGAATGCTATTCTGAGTATTAACCACACCTTTGGTATACGGACGTTGAGTCGTGTAATAATTGATTGCGATGTTTTCAATTTGTCTAGCGGCCGGCCATGGCGGTTGTGGGCCCATAATTGTCTTTGACTAACTTGCTAATAAAGGTTTTCCAAAAAATAAAAAAATAAAAAAAAGAATGACTGAAGGTGAATTTATTGAGGGGAAGAATTTCTATTTTATTCATATTTACTTTGTAACCTGAAACCTCAGAGAAAAGAGATATCTCCATCAAAAGTGAAGGCAAACAGGTTTCCGCAGATGAAAATCAACAAAAGAATATTGTCTGCGTAAGCAGAGAATTTCAAGTGATGATCTCCAGAGGGAACACAAGAAATCGATGAATTAAGATGAATTCGAGAAAGAAAAGGTTCTAACGCCAGTATAAATAATGAGAAAGAAAAAGGACAACCCTGCCTTACTCCTCTGTACGGAGAGAAATATGAAGAGAGCTTACCATTAACCAGAAGAGAGGCTTTTGGAAAGTGATACAAAAGAGAGACAAAAGCAATAAATTTAGGACTAAAACCATGCCAGGCTAAAAATTTGAGCAAAAACTCCCAACTAATCCTTTTCTGCATCTATTGTTATGGCAGCAAGCGAGGATTTAAACGGAGGCTATAGATTTGAGCATAAACGCCCGGCCCAACTAATCCTTTTCTACATCTATTGTTATGGCTGCAAGCGAGGATTTAAACAGAGGGGCCTTACTGAGAACATTGAATAATAAACGTGCATTATCAGAAATAAATCTATCCAATAAGGCTTGTCAGAAAAGACTGTAACCTAAGAGCAAGCAACTTAGCAAATATCTTATAGTCAACATTTAATAATGAAATGGGCCTATAATTTTTACAATCCTGAGGGTCTTTACCCTCTTTATGAATTAAACATACAATAGCCTCCTGAAATGAACCGGACGTTGAAGAGGAATCTACAAACTAGGTGAATAAGCAAAATAAATAAGGAAGAAGAATATTTGAGAAATGCAGAAAAAACTCCACTGTTAAACCTTCAGACCCTGGGGTTTTCCCCAAACTTTAACTTTTGCAAAGCACTGAAAATGTCCTCAACAGTCAGATCCTCTTCTAGGGTTTGAAAGTCTAAATCTGGAGGGATGTTGTGTGAGATTCGACTTAAATAATCTACAATAATGGAGGACTTATAAAATTTAACAAATTATTCTAGAATATCATTATGGGTAGTAATAGATCAACCTTGAACATCCATCACTGAGTCAATAATGCGCCATTCCTTCCTAACCTTTAATAATTTGCTAACAGTCTGCCGGCTTTGTTTTTCTCACCATAAAAGTGAGCACTCTGTTGAAGGAGAATACAAATAGCCTCATTGGTAGAAACAGAGTTAACTTTTAATTTTGCCTTAATTACATTATGTAGATCTGAGTGGAATTTAGATGGAAAATACTTTTGTTCTTAACATTTTATAGAAGAAAGCCGGACTACATTCTCCTTTGCATGACTTCTTTTAGTTCTAGAAACATAATGCATATTAAAGTCCCTTGCAAATGCTTTAAATGTATCCCACGGAATCGGGGGAAAAATGGTATCATTAATCTAAAAAAATCTGAGATGAAAGAGCCGAAAGAACTAGAAACTGAATATCCCGTAAAAAAGAGTTATTAAATCTCCATCTATGCGAAGGAAGATCAGCGGGAGTCAAATCCAAGTCAGTAATAACCATAGCATGATCAGAGAGAGCAATTGGGGAAATATATGATTGTGTGATATGCTGTGAAAAAGACTTAGAAAAAATGGATCTAAGCATGAAAGTGTCCCATGAGAAGGTGAATAATAAGTATAATCCCGCATAGTAGGATTGAAAATCCTCCATGAATCTACCAACGCGCCCTGTGTGAAGGCCATACGGAATTGTTTATGCATTATTTGAGTTAAAAATTGAGACAAAGAACAACTATCTAGCAAGGGATCCATAACCTGATTGCAATCCCGCCCCAAAATAAATTATGAATCAAGATATTACGCACATTTCCTAGCAATTGAGGGCAAAAAAGTTAAATCAGGAATCATTGGGGCATACACATTTAATATCGTAAGAGGGATACCATCTATAAAACAGGTAACAATAATCATCTGCCTGCATCATCTGTTTCCTGTGAAATAACAGTAAAATTAATAGATTTCCTGGCCAATATAACAACCCCATTTTTTTTATTTAACAATGGGGAAACAAACACAGTTGCTACCCAGCTATGTTTGAATTTAAAAGATTCTTATTCTGTAAGGTGGGTTTCCTGTTAAAGAACTACATCTGGATTAGATTTCCCCAAATGAGATTAAATTCTCTGTCTTTTAACTTGATTTTTAGGTCCTTTAATATGCCATGTTATAATACGGAATTATTATAAACAGTGAAACAAAAGTAGCATTGCTGAAGAACAATAACTTGGAAACGAAAAAATACGACAAGGGGAAAGGAAGAAGAACAAATAAGGATGCCATTGAGAAAAAAAATAACAAGAGAAGAAGGGAAATGAGGAGAATTAAAAAGGAAGGGCAAGAAAGAAGACAGGAAAACCAAACAAAGAGACAGTACACATCCCAAGGGGACGACTGAAGTAACATACCCGTGGAAGTCAGGAAAAGACAAAAAAGAGGGTGGTGACGACACATGTGACAATGACACTCCCAGGGGGAGAAGGGCCAAGCCACGTGAGGACCAAAATATAAAACATTTAAGATGACGGACCGACCACAGATACATAAGGCTGATCTGCAAAAGAATAACAAGAGCCTCATAAGACATCATATAAAACATAACTAACAAAACTATTTAATCAAATAGAACATTTCAAACCAGCTGAGGAAGCAAAGCAGAAGAATTCAAATAAGAGCAAAGAGAATAAGAAATTCAACCATTAGAAGGACTAGCAGTATCCATATTAACCAAAGTATGTTACTGTATACATTTCTTAATTTCTGCTGGATATTCAGAAGTCGTAATGTTATTCTGGAAGGTCACTTTAAAAGTACATGGGTGAAAAAGACCATATCTAGTGCCAAGAGAACTAAGTAGAGCTCGAAGGTTAAGAAATTCCTTTTGCCTTGCTGCAGTGATGGTAGAGACATCTTGAGACAAGAAGACCCCTTTGACCCAACCAAGTAACTCAACCCTTTGCTTTAGCAGCAGAACAAACTGCCAGTAAGTCCGTAAATAAAAAAAAAAAGGATGATGACACCCCAAGTTAAGAAGAAGATGCATACAAAGAGGGACGAGGACCAAGCCTGTGAGCCCTCTGGGTATTAATCGATGTTGAAGAAGGTATGTCTAACAGCTTCAGGAGGAAGGAGGTAAAAAAGGAGACAGGATCATCCCCTTCCAAATCCTCAGGCAAGCCATAAATACCGAGATTATTTCTACAATCCCTGTTTTCCAAATCCTGTGTGTGCTGTTGGAGTTTAAGTATCTCTTGTTACAAAGAATGGATTTTATGAGATTTGTCCCGTAGATCCGAAATTTGTTTACTCCAAAGTAGATAGCCGATTCTCCATTGATGACCACTTATCATCCACATGTTACATTCTATTGTTAGTCTCCTCTACAAGGGGGCACAATGCACACATTTCCTCCAGTAAAATCTCCATTGAAATAGGGGACACTGACTTTTCAGGTGAAGGGGGGTCTTGCTTCAACCGCTTGGATGCTGGAGAGGGTGACAACATTTTGTTTCCTGTAGATTGAAGAAATGCACCTCAGTGAGTGATGGAGGTTGCCAGTTCACCAGAGGAAAGAAAATGGACTGATGAAACAGGTCCAGCAGATAGTGCATCAGGGGGATGTGGTTAAGAGGTAAAAACAAACTTTGGCTTCCGCTGCTTCCCCATAAACAGTTTATTCAGCTTATAAGAAGTTGATGTAGTCTCCGGCAATGCTCAAATCGAACCAGAGCTAGCGACGAGCCACAACATTCCCAAAAGACTACACATTTACACAGACAACAGGAAACAATCCAAAAGTATCGTAAACAATTGTCACTCAGCCACTCCTTATCTTATGAAGCTTGTAAGATCTTCCAGGAGCTCCTTATCTCTTCCTAGAGTTAGTAATCACTGATATCCAACTCAGGTTTCTGGGTCTTAATCTTAAGTCTTGGTTATATTGGCTGTAAACACTTAGATCAAAGGCCTTGATAACTCCTACCAGCCACTATAACAACTAGCTCTGTAAGTTTGAAGAGCGTAAAATACAGTTCTCCTTGCTTGACATTCCATATAATTTTGCAGTACATCAGGTGCAAGGTTTACATTAGTCTTCTGGGACTCAGTATACATACAGCAAAATAGAGTAAAAAAGAAATTGTCCAGAAGACTTTTACACCGTGAAAAAGAAGATCGCCTCCATTCCTTTTACTTCTGTGAGAATCCCAAAATGGCTGCCATTACTGAGGCACCATCGGATCCAAACGGATCCATTGAAGAGGCTCGAAAAAACGCCAATATGCAGCGGATGACCCATGTCGCTGCAGACCTCTTTCGCTAGGCGACCATCTTAGGTGGCGCCGAAGCCAAGCCATCCATTTCACTTTTCTTTTAAATTGCAGTTTGGAAGAAGAGCACACTGCCTGATACTTCATATCCTCATTACACTGCTCTGTCCACTCCCATGGTCACTTCCATCACAACTTCTTCACTTTCTTCCCCCTTGTATCTTTGGGGGCACCACTGGGCACCTTCCTTCATCCTTTTTATGGTCTGGTTTGACAACACAGCTGTCGCCAGGCAAATATGTGAGCATCGCTAGAGAGGGGTTCTGCTCCAGCCACATGTGTGGGAGCTATGAGTACCTGTTTTGATTGGGCAAAAGTTGTGTACTTCCACAAAAAAGTGCTTGCCCTCCACACAGCTGTGGTGATGTTTTTAAAAACAATTCTTTTTATTTAGGAATATATGGCAGTATGAAGTTATACATTTATACAGTGAATGTTATACAGTTTTGTTCTCATTTGGCAGCTTTCTATCCCAGCTGGTGCTGATACATTACGTACATCTTGCATCAACAACTTATATTCACACACGTATTGGTTTCGTTCATCTTAGTACATTTCTAGGTCAATAGTCACTGGGCGGGAGGAAAACGCTCTGGGTTCTGCCGGAGAGGAAGGACGTGGTCCAGTCAAGGGTCTTCTCTTGGATTCCGGCATCTAGGAGGCGTGTCTTTAGAGTGCGATGGCAGACCGCGTCGAAGGCGGCCGACAGGTCCAGGAGGATGAGGATGAGGGCTGATGTTTTGCCGTTGTCTAGTTGGCGCCTGATGTCGTCTGTGGCGGCGATGAGGGCTGTCTCGGTGCTGTGGTTTTGTCTCAATCCGGACTGGGACGGGTCCAAGATGTTGTTGTCTTCCAGGTGGCCGGCCAATTGCCTGTTGAGGATTTTCTCGATGACCTTTGCCGGGAACGGGAGCAGGGAGATCGGCCGGAATTTCTTGAGGTCCCTGGGATCCGCCTTGGGCTTCTTGAGGAGGGCGTTGATTTCAGCGTGCTTCAAGCTTTCCGGAAATGTCGCTGTTTCGAAGGAGATGTTGATGACCTTCCGTAGTTGGGGTGCGATGGCTGCATCTGCTTTGTTGAATACGTGGTGTGGGCACGGGTCTGACGGAGATCCTGAGTGGATGGAGTTCATGACCTTGCGTGTCTCATCGTCGTTGACGTTGGACCAGGAGGTCAGGCGGATGGTGCTGGTGGTGTTCACAGGGGAGGTGGAGTCTGGCGTAGTCGGGGTATTGAAACTGTCGTGGATGTCAGGGATCTTGCGGTGGAAGAGGATGGCTAGTGAGTCGCACAGTTCTTGTGAGGGCAGGATGTCGTTGGCGTTGGTGCTGGGGTTGGAGATTTCCTTTACGATGCTGAAGAGCTCTTTGCTGTCGTGTGCAATGTTATCCAAGCGGTGTTTGAAGGAGGATCTCTTGGCTAATCTGATGAGGTGGTGATGTCTGCGGGTGGCGTCCTTGTGGGCTGCGTGGTTGTCCGGTGTGCGTTCGTGGAGCCATATTTTCTCCAGTTTCCGGCATGCGCTTTTGGAGGTCTGGAGCTCGTTGGTGAACCAGGTGGCTCTCTTGCTGGCGTGGCTGTTGGAGGGTTTCTTGAGTGGGGCGAGGGTGTTGGCGCAGTCGTTGATCCACTGTCTGAGGTTGCGGGCTGCGGCGTCTGGGTTGGTGGGGTCGGTGGGTGGGTTCTAGGCAAGGGTGGTGATAAGCTGGTTTTCGATGACTTTGCACCAGCAGCGGCGAGGCAGCTGTTGGGTGCGGTGGTGTGTGGTTGGTTTCTTGAAGGTAAAATGGATGCAGCGGTGGTCGGTCCAGTGGAGTTCGGTGGTGTGGTCGAAGGCGACGTGAGTGCCTGTGGAGAAGACGGGGTCCAGCGGGGTCCAGCGTGTGGCCGGCGACGTGGGTGGGTGCGGTGACGAGTTGTCTGAGGCCGAGGTTGGTGAGGTTGTCGATCAGGGTGGCGGAGTTGGCGTTGTTGTTGTTCTTGAGGTGGAAGTTCAGGTCCCCGAGGAGGGTGTAGTCCATGGAGGCGAGTGCGTGGGTGCTGGTGAGGTCGGCGGGAACAGCGAGCAGTGGGAACGGGGGTCGAGGAAACAGCGCCCAGGAATGGGCAGAAAAAAACAAAGGACACAAGGGCTCAAGCGCTGGTGGAGCTGCAGTGGGAGGGAGCGACCTACCTGGCAAGGTCAAGGGTCGCTCTCCTCACCGTGCAGCTGGCGCCAATTTAAGAGGAGCTGGGAGGCGGGAGGCAGGGGTCAGCGGATGGGCGCGGGGGCGGGGCCGCAGGGGCAGCAGTGGCGGGAACAGCGAGCAGTGGGCACAGGAGGCTAGGAAACAGCGCCCAGGAATTCGCAGAAAAAACCAAAGGGCACAAGCGCTGGTGGGGCTGCAGCGGGGGGGGGGAGCGACCTACCTGGCAAGGTCAAGGATCGCTCTCCTCACCGCGCAGCTGCCGCTAATTTAAGGGGAGCTATGAGGGAGGAGCAGGGGGGAGGCGGGAGGCAGCGGTCAGCGGATGGGAGCGGGCCGCAGGGGCAGCAGCGGTGGCAACAGCGAGCAGTGGGCACGGGGGGCGAGGAATGGGCAGAAAAAACCCAAGGGCACAAGCGCTGGTGGAGCTGCAGCGGGGGGGAAGCGACCTACCTGGCAAGGTCAAGTATCCATGACCGATTTCCAATATTGCATTATGGCGGGACATGCCCAGAGTGTATGGAAGAAGGAACCAGGCACACCACATTATCTTAGGCAAAGTTGGGTATCCGCTCTGCCCATCTTATAGAGAGTGGTTCTTGTGTGATAAATTCTATGGAGGATTTTGAGCTGTACGAGGCGCAGTTTGGATGTAATCGCTACCTCTCTGGGTGATGCTAATGCATCTTGTCAATCAGTGTTGTCTAGGTCTCCTACCTCCTCCCCCCCATTTTTCCCGTAGCTTTTGCATGGGGTCAGCCAAGTTATTTATAATCTTTCGATATATGTCAGTGAGATTGCTTTGGTGTGTAGATGATTGGTTAGCAATCTGTCCTCTAATGGTGAGGCCTCTGGTGGAGTAGTGTTAGGGGAATCGCTGCCTCTAGGGCGTGTCTGATCTGGTGATATTGAAATTGTTCCGTGGGTGCCACCTCATACTGCCCCTGGAGCGGTGTGAAGGGGATCACCTTGGCTCATGCCCAGTGATCTTCCACCTTGGAGATTCCAATATCATCCCATCGCTTGAAGCCTTTGCTCTTTCCCAACCTGCCAAAATTGTCTGTAATCCAGTGGGGCATAGCTAATGTGATCTTATCATGCCATCCCAGCTATTTACGCGCTAATTTCCATATCTGGAGTGTGTGTTGCGTTGGGCCTATCCAGGCCTGGGTCTTGTTATATAGTGCTCGAAATAGTCCCTCCTCACCAAGCTCAATTCTATCAAGACCGTAGGCCTGGTCTGTATGGGAAACATGAAGCCATTGATTGATTACGGTTAGTAGGGATGCCCAATAGTACACCTGTATAATGGGGAGTGCAATGCCACCATCGTACCACATCTAGAACAGCTTTGTCGTAGCTATTTGGGCTGGTTTATTATCCCAGAGGAGCTTTGTAACTTCTGCTTCTATGGTTCGGAAGTATGACGCGGGGACAAGGAAAGGTGTGTTTTGCAATGCGTAAAGAAATCTCGGGAGCGCCATTATCTTAAAAAGAGCTGCCCTTCCCAAGAGCGTTAGAGGCAGCGACTGCCAGTGTTGCGTGTCCCTTTGCAGTCGTTGCAGGGGTGCTTGGAGATTCAGAGTCATGAATACTTCCGGATCATTTGTGATATGTATTTCCAAGTATTTGAAAGTATCCTGTACTATTGTTAATTCATAGCTCGCTGGTAGAGTTGGTGTAGGCCCGTTCAGTGCATATAGGACGGATTTAGCCCAGTTAATAGTATACCCGGAGTGTCTGCCGTAGGTGCTATATATAGCTAGAAAACATGAAAGGGAACGCCGGGTAGAGGCCAGTTATAGGAAAACATCGTCTGCGTATAGGGATATTCGATCTTTGCAGCTTTCCGTCAAGTGGAGTCCACGAATAACCGGGTCTTGTCTTACCCAAGCTGCCAGGGGCTCTAGTATAAGGGCAAAGAGAGGCAGCAATAATGGGCCTCGGTGCAGTGGGAACTCCTTAGAGATATGTCCATTGGCTACTACATGGGTCATGGGGGTGATATACAACACCATCACCTAGGAACAGAATTTAGGTCCAAACCCCATCTTTGTGAGGACAGCAAAGAGGAAGGGCCATTCGACTGTATCGAAGTTCATTCACGCATCAAGAGACAGAACAATCACGTCCTCCTGTATAGTAAGTTTACGTCCCAACATGCCATGAAAGTGCCTCAAATTTAAAGCTGTGTTTCTCTCCGGCATAAACCCTGATTGGTCTGGGTGTATTAATGTAGTTAGATGTGGTGTCAGTTTTGTGGCCAGGGTTTTGGCCAGTATTTTGGCCTCGGCGTTCATCAGGGATATTGGCCTGTAAGATGTGCATTTCCGGACCGGTTTCCCTAGTTTGCTAATGGCCACTATTGTCGCCGCCCGCTGGTCCTGTGGGAGTTCCCCCTTATCCAAGATGGCCTCATACATCACCGCTATATGGGGTGTAAGTGCCGTTACATTTCATTTGTACCATTCTATTGGGGTACCATTGGGGCCTAGCGCCTTTCCTGACTGGAGTTTTCCAATCGCTAACGCTATTTCTTCTGCGGAGAGGTCTGCCTCCAGTGTTTGGGAGTCTTCTTCTGTGAGCTTGGGGAGTCGGATATCACATAGAAAGTCCTCCGCCTCTTTTTCAGTTATCGTAAGCGTGGAGGCGAAGACCTGCTCATAGTATTGTGCTAGGGTGTCTACTATGTCCTGGGGGTTTGATGTAACTCCGCCCGTGAGGGTTTCAAGCTCTGCAATCCATCAGTCTGCTCTCTTTCGCCTGTCAAGCCAGGCCAAGAGCTTGCCGGCTTTATCGCCGACTTCGTATATAGTGTGTTGCGTGGCAGAGAGTCGTGCTTTCATCATAAGTAATCATCATAAGTAATCTTTTTATTCCTGCTTTTTGAGGAGTAGCCAATGGGCAGTTACATCTGAGGGGTCTGGTTCCTGGGCCCTCGCTAGGTCACCCACCTCCCGCTCAAGGGTCGCTACAGTCTGAACTTTCTCTTTTTTATGATTTGCTATAAGGGAGATCGCCTGTCCATGGAGCACCGTCTTATATGCTTCCCACAGGACGAGCGGTGAGGAGACCGAGGGCTCGTTCTTGTGAAAATAGTGTGTGGTGGTATCAGTCAGTCTTTTCGAAATTGCCAAATTTTTAAGATATCCAGGATAAATGGGGAATATGCGCCGCTGTGTTGTGGTGTGCCATGAATAAAGGACGCTGATTTGGGAGTGATCCGAGATACCCCTCGGTAAGTGCACAATATCCAGGAAGTTCCCTATCTCACCCGCTGGCACCAGTATGTGATCTATTCTCGATAGGCTATTGTGTGCGCTTGAGAAGTATGTATATTGTCGCTCCTGTGGGAAGCGGAGTTACCAGGCGTCTATCGCACCCATTGTGTCCGAAAAGTCTGCAAAGTTAGTGCATGCCTGATGTTGTTGTCTAGGGGGTGTCCGGTCCATAGTGTCATCCAATGTGGTGTTAAAATTGCCCCTTACGATTAAATTACCCTGTGGGAGCCGGAGTAGGAATGCGCTGAACGCTGGTAATGCCAACGAGTGAAGTGCGAGGGGGATATAGACAGAAACTGTATTGATCACCCGGTCCTCCCATAATAGTGCCGCGAACCGGCCTTGATCGTCTGTATAGGTATTTTTTATGATAATCGGGTGTTGTTTTTTAATGAGGCTCCCCACCCCCGGGAGCCGGTTGTAAACTCTGAGTACACCGCAAGCCTAAAGCTGCCTCTGTTGAGCGCTTTACATGTCGTTCCCGTCAAGTGGGTTTCTTTTATGGGAGCTATTGCAGGTGCTTTACGCTTTAGATACTGCAGGACCAGTCCCCGCTTTAGCTTATTTCGAAGCCCGTTAACATTCCAGGAGATGATGGGTAGGTGCTGTGGGCATGGTGTTACTGAATCCGCTGGGTCAGGGGACGTCATTATGGGTCGTATTAGAGACGCGTGTTACACGGTCTGTGTGTTTTTGTGGTACTGCCTGAGTAGTATGTGCGAGTATATCAAGTGCCATATAACATTGGAAAACAATAAACCCATTCAAAACCAAACTTCCCCGAGAAATCCCCATTCCCACCCCCCTCCCCGCCTCCCTCCAAGACTGTTCATGAACTACCCGCCTCCCCAACTTTGCAGGATGCCTTTTTCCCATTATCCGATACCTTCTTAGGGGGTGGAGTGCTCCTTCGTTGTCCCCAATGCCACTTTATAATATACCACTTCATAGTCACCGGAAAAGTAATTCCTGCTAGAGTTGAAACGACACTCGTCAGTGTTAAACAGCGATCAGGGATCAGGAGACCGTGTCCGGTCCATCCCAGAGGAAGGGTGCTGCAGTGGGTGTCTGTTCGGGTCGCGGAATGAGCCATCATGTCTGCTGCAGATGTCGGGAGCCGCAGAGAAAGCGTGCAGCTCTTGTTCAATGGAAGCGGCACCACTGTGAAGAGGGCCAGTGTACGTGTCCCTTGGACAGGATGAGAACCTTGTTGTTTCTTTTTTTTTTTTTTGGGTTTGGTTCAGATCTCATTTTCTTGGCTCGTGGTCTCAGCTAACTTTTATTCCAGTTACACGGAGGTTGGTCCCATCGTGTTGCGGTTGGTGTACCTTCCCGGCTTACCACGGTGCGAGACATCACGCCATCCCTCCAGCCAGTCCTGAGCTTCCTCAGGGGTTGAGAAGAACCACGTCTATCCTTCCGCCTCTACTCTCAACTTCGCGGGTAAGAGCATTGAGTGTTTAAGGTCACGGTTCCCGAGTTCCTGTTTTATGGCTATGAAACTGTGCCGTTGTTTGGCCACAATTAAGCAACAGGGGGTGGCGATGGACAGAGTTTCTGAATTAAGCAGAATACTCCCACCCAGTCAACAGATCAGGGCTTGATCCAACACCGTTTTTTAGCTCACTGCACCATCCCAGCTCAGAACTTGGCTATATGCAAATTAGTCTGTCCCTGGCCCAGTGCATCATGGGAACAGGGCAGACCAAACTACCAAGCCAATTCATTCACTGGGAAGGAAACAAGCTTCCTGGGACCGGTTTCTGGCATTACAGCCGTCTTCGGCCCGGCTTGCTTGAATCCTGATGGTGCAATGAGCAAGGGACTCACGTCTGAGTATACCCTTCCACGCTTATGGTGGACAAAACAGTTAAGCAACAGGGGGTGGTGATGGACAGAGTTTCTGAATTAAGCAGAATACTCTCACCCAGTCAACAGATCAGGGCTTGATCCAACACCGTTTTTTTAGCTCACTGCACCATCACAGCTCAGAACCTGGCTATATGCAAATTAGTCTGTCCCTGGCCCAGTGCATCATGGGAACAGGGCAGACCAAACTACCAAGCCAATTCATTCACTGGGAAGGAAACAAGCTTCCGGGGACCGGTTTCTGGCATTACAGCCGTCTTCGGCCCGGCTTGCTTGAATCCTGATGGTGCAATGAGCAAGGGACTCACGTCTGAGTATACCCTTCCACGCTTATGGTGGACAAAACAATTAAGCAACAGGGGGTGGTGATGGACAGAGTTTCTGAATTAAGCAGAATACTCTCACCCAGTCAACAGATCAGGGCTTGATCCAACACCGTTTTTTAGCTCACTGCACCATCCCAGCTCAGAACTTGGCTATATGCAAATTAGTCTGTCCCTGGCCCAGTGCATCATGGGAACAGGGCAGACCAAACTACCAAGCCAATTCATTCACTGGGAAGGAAACAAGCTTCCGGGGACCGGTTTCTGGCATTACAGCCGTCTTCGGCCCGGCTTGCTTGAATCCTGATGGTGCAATGAGCAAGGGACTCACGTCTGAGTATACCCTTCCACGCTTATGGTGGACAAAACAATTAAGCAACAGTTTGGCCACAGCAGCCGTATAGTTCGGAAAGAAGGAGATGGTACTTTGCTGATATCGTAGTGGAGGGGCCGCTTTTGCCGTCTGCAAAATCAGGTCTCTGTCACTGAAGTTAAAAATACGTGCCAGTATGGGCCGTGGGGACGCACCCGGTCTGGGCCGTCCCCTGGGAACATGATGGGCCCATTCTACTGAGAAATAGTTGGAGAGGCCTTTGGGCTGCAGGTGAGTCTTAATCAGTTCTTCCACAAATAGGTCTACTGCGGGGCCTTCCGTTCCCTCAGGCACTCACACTATGCGCACGTTATTGCGATGGGAGCGGCCTTCATAGTCATCCAGCTTAGCTGCCATGGATTTATTTTCCATTTCCTGGTGCATCATTTGTTTCTTCAGGGATGTGGTGTCTACACTCAGCGCGGTCGTCGACTTTTCTACGTCCGAAATGCGCAAACTAAGGTTTTTGAAATCTGCGCGGATTAGGGTGAGATCAGTAGCGAACGTATCAATGCGGGATTCCAGAGAGGAATGTATTTTATTGAGCGTTGTCATAATGTTCTGCAGTGTACCCCCTTCCCTGTCACGGGTCCTCTCCCCGCCTCTTCGGTAGGAGTGTTTTCTTGCGGGTCCACAGTGGTTTTGGAGTATGCATATTTATCAAGCTTATTCTGCTGAGTCACTCGTTGGCCACAACCTCCCATTATGCCGTGTGCCGGGGTGCCTGAGTTCAGTACTTACGCGCCGGCCGGTAGTAGTCACCGCCGCCTACCAGTGCAATCCTGCACATGGTCTGTCGGATTTCCTACCAGCTAGCGGCAGTGGAATCAGCACGGTTTGTGTTATATGACCTTCTACCACCACATCGTTGCGGACAGCGGATTCTAGGAACAATTGCAGTCCAGCCAGGCCAGGACTACAGGCTCTGCAAAGCGGCTGTGTTGTGTGCTGCCTGGGCATCAGGCTCTGCTGGTTGCGACTCTGCACCGCCGGATGGCTTCCCGGCCTAAGGTATGGCACCGCCGTGCTGCAATAGTCAGGCTGTGTAGACTTTGGCACTATATAGGTGGGCCTCATGTGCACTGCACACTCCTCATTACGAGCCCTCTGCCGGCGTGCTAACTGGGCTGCAGGTCCTTACCGATGCCATCGCTGCGACGCCGGCACCCTCGGCAATTTGGCTGTTCTCCAGTGGCACCCGGTGTCGTCTACTCCTTCGCGCTGACGCGTGCACGTGTCTTCCCAAAGTTGTCGGATTTGCTCCACGGTGCGCTCATTCGGCCGCTCCCGCAGGCTAAGGGCTGGTGCTTCATTGGTAGGGCCCCTTTCGAGGGTCCCGATAGTTCAATCTGGGCCGCGGCACGCACCGCTCATCTGCGCCTCAGTGCAGCCGATCGCGATCCACACGCGCCGGGTGCCAGAACTAATTGAGGCCCCGGTCGCTGCGTGGAGCTCAGGCCGCATCTCCTCCAGTCGATCGGTCACCGCCAGGACGCCGAGTTATGGTGTTGCGGGTAGTGTGACTTAATCCTCGGGGATTCCGACACTTCCCCTTGTTTTTTTTCATGGTTTTAAGTACGGCAGGGTGTGCAGATATCTGTTGTAGCCGCTGGAGGAACGGATCTTTGTTAGGCGGCGGCCATCTACATCGGCTGCCGGCCACGCCCCCCAGCTGTGGTGATTTTGTTTATTTATCCAACTGCCTAAGCTTGAATTTTCAGGGACACAAACTTGACTTTGGAATGCTAATAAAGTGTCTGAGATAACTAGATCATTTTTGTTGGTTTTCGCTGGCAGCAGCACAGATGGAAAGGGATCAGTCATTAACCTACATGGATTTTAGGCCTGGCATGACAGTGCAACTGTGTCCATACCTTTAAACCTACACCAATAGTATTCTACATTTTTTGCTTCCACACAAAATCATATCTATACCCATGCTATTTACTTGTATCGTTTCACATTACTATACAACATTCATTTAAAGTCAGACCTTTTAGCATTGCCAATTCTTGTTTTAAAAGTAATTTATTTATTTTATTTTATTTCTTTTATTTTGAGAGTTTTATATAGAGCTGAATAGACCCGGAGGTATCAGAGCGCTTTACATAAGGTTACACAGAAATTACAAAATTACATCAGTTACACGTTACATCACTTACTAGAAAAACATTTCAAGAGAGTAGAAGACGAAATAAATGGAGCTTAGAAGAGTAAGGGGGTATATATAAATATATGCGGTACATTAAAGAGTGAGAAGGGAAGACAAATAGAGCGGAGAGGGGGAGTGAGAAGGGAGCGGAAGAGGGGGAGACGGTATGAGAGACGAAGGGAAAGTCTGCCCTATGACGGACTGGGTAGGTGACGGCAGAGGAGGGAATCCACAGCCAGTCTCCCCTGTAGCTCTCAAGGTAGCTCCATCGGGCATTGGTCAGATAGCTAGGTCTAAACAGACTATGGAGAATTCACAGAGGAATGCCCAGATGTGAAATAGGATGGGAACTCAGAACCAAGTAGGTGAGGGCATAGGTCAGGAACTGGAAAGGAGATAACTAGAGTGTATAGGGGTAGGGGGATGAATGACGTTACAATGCATACTTTTACAATGCATGCCTTTACAACGCATTTTTTACAACGCAACATCCTTTACAACGCATTCCATCACAACGCATACCTTTACAACGCATACCATTACAACGCATACCATTACATTGCATGTATGGTAAGTATTGGATAGTGTAGGGGTAAAAATTACTATTCTAACTCCAGGGGGTGCAACAGTAGGGTAAGTTTTGGATAGTGTAGGAGTAAACATTACTATTCTAACTCCAGGGGGGGCAACAGTAGGCTAAGTGTTGGATAGTGTAGGGGTAAAATTTACTATTTTAACTCCAGGGGGTGCAACAGCAGGGTAAGTGTTGGATAGTGTAAGGGTACTATGCGTTGTGGTGTTATGCGTTGTAATGGTATGCGTTGTAATGACTGCGTTGTAATAACATACGTTGTAATGGTATGCGTTGTAGTGTCATGCGTTGTAATGGTTGCGTTGTAATGGCATGCGATGTAGTGGATCTTGCGTTGTAAAAGTTTTGTTGTAATGGTAGTGCATTGTAAAAGTTGCGTTGTAAAGGTTGTTTCCCGTAGGGGGTAGTATGAGGAGGGGGGGAGGAGGGAGATCAGTCAGGGGAGACGAAGTAAAGTCTGCCCAAAGACCGGCTGGGTAGGAGACTGCCGAGGAGGGAATCCACAGCCCATCTCTCCAATAGCTATCGGGGTAGCTCCACTGGGCATCAGTCAGAATAGCTAGGTCTCAACAGTCGAGGGAGGGTTCCCAGAGTAAATGTCCTGGTCTGAGGGCAGGAACATGCTTGGGTAATGGCTGAGATAGAGCACTGAGGAGGGTCCCACTGAGGTGGCCATCATGAGGTCAGGCAAAAGGGGGGGTGAGTTCTTGAAGTTCGAATTCTTTGTCCATCCCCCCATGTTCCTAATTTTTCTTCTATAGTTTGTGAACATCGATTTCCATACCCTCATTCCGTTTCTTAGTCTGTTTCCTGCCCTGCCTCCCTCTACCCTTTGCTCCTTTTTTTTGCTTCACTATTGAACCTATGTTCTCTAACAGGATTCATGTTAGAGTCAATATTGTTTTTTTTTCAATACAGCCTTATAGCCCGATGCCATGGTTGCTAAAGGCCTTGCACCCAAGTTATAGGCCTGAGCTGCAAGCAGCAAGACACGCATTGGAATGTCAGAGCAGAAAGCCTATACCAGCCTCCACTGGCCCAGAGCCACTTCATTGTCTGCAATGGAGCTCCGAACAGTCCAGTGTTCTAAAAACCATCAGGAATGGTGATTTGTCTGATGTGTTCTGTGGTGTATTTGTGGATGTGGTTTCTTGGTAGTTAATGGGAACTTGGTAATTGATGGTTAGAAGCATATCTCTGCAGTGTTGAATGTCTGTGATATGTTCTGTCTAAAGTGTTCTGTTTGATGTTGAACTGTCTTGTGATAACAATACAAACAACATACCCAAGGACCCGATGGGGTTCCAATAGACGTTTATAAAGCAGTCCCAGAGATCTGGAGCCCCCTCCTTGCGAATGTGTTTAATGCAGCAGTTTGTACTGAAGCTCCGACAACATGGGGGAATCAATCATTATCCCTATTTTCAAAAAAGGCAATCGGTCTGAAGCAAAGAATTATCGCCCTATTTCCCTTTTGGACTCCTCTGTAAAGGTTATGAGTAGAGTCATGTTAGCTAGGCTCGAGGAGTGGGTTGAAGATAAGGCAATTTTGTCCGAATGTCAGTTTGGTTTCAGGAAAGGTAGGGGCACTTTGGACCAATGTTTGAATCTTGATCTCATAATTGGGAAATATGTCGAAGCCAAAGGTAGCTCCTTATATTTATGTTTTGCTGATTTAAGCAGCGCCTTTGATATGGGTGATGACGGAATCTTATGGCCCACTTTGCTGCGGATGGGTGCCCCTGAGGGTATTATTTTCTTCCTTGCTAGACTGTACCAAAAACTGCAAACCTGTGTGCGCTTTGGAACCAAGGGAGAATGTACCCCCAAATTTAGTGTACGACGTGGCATAAGGCAAGGTTGTGTTTTAGCTTCGTTATTGTTTATTTTATTTATCAATGAGATTGATGTAATTTTAAAAGGTATTCAAGCAGATGCTCTCAGGTTGAAAGATGTGTCATTGCCGGTGTTATTATATGCTGATGACGCCGTGCTTCTTTCTAGGACCCCCCTGGGACTGCAAAGACTGATGGATTGATTTTCACTGTTTATTAGGGACAGGAAACTACTCATCAATAAGGATAAGACACATACCATGACGTGTGGAGCAGAAAACAAGAAACCCACTGCCTTTTTCATTGATGGTAATAAGGTGCAATCAGTTGATTCCTTCTGTTATCTTGGAATAACCTTTTCCCATGATAGAAAGTGGTCTAATGAATTTAATAATGTCAGTAATAAAATGGCAAAAAGTGCCCATTGTATTTTTAAATTTGCGGCTAAAATTGGGGATAGACGGACAAGAGATATGCTGCAAATCTACCAAGCAAGATGTACTAGCATTGCATTATATGGGGCGGCTATCTGGGGCCACAGTAGTGCCCATAAATTGCAGCTTGAGGAAAATTCCTTTTTTAAAAAACTCTTATGTCTGCCCTCTTCAGCCGCCACTGTACTGATCCATCGGGAACTAGACATTAACTATCTGAATGATCTTTTAGCTCTAAGACCACTAATGTTATGGCGTTCGATCTGGCTTGAGGATGAAAAGACTTTAAATAGATCTATAATCGCAGATTGTCTTTCACTGGACATGTATAGGAAGATCCCGTGGATAAGATATGTTGTAGATTGTTACTCACAAATCTTTAATCTTGATGTTTTGGCCAACCCGGAGGCTGCATTGGCTATACCGAAATCTGAGATGAAAGCAATCTTCATGGACAACATGACAACTGTTTCCTTTTACAGTAAATACTCTCTCACAGAAGGTTTTGCAACCTACCTTGTGCTGGTAACGAGGACTTTGCACAAATTTGTTCTAACCAGACTCAGGTTCGGAATTGTGCATGAGTTAGTGGCTTTGCCCAACATCAAGCAACACCCTAAAGGACCGTGTCAGTGTGATGGTATATCGAAACAGAGCACCCTGCACTTTTTACTTTTATGCAAACTGTACCAAAATGATCGAATTCTATACTTAAAGCCTCTATTTGTCAAATATGGGGCACATACAGTGGATGGGGCAATGAGTCTTATTCTCAATATGAAATCTGCTGACATTTGTTTTTATACTGCCATGTTCTTAATCAAATCTATCAGTATACGTAAAAGTATGATATTTTAGCATATTGGTCTGTATTGTATCGCACCTTTTTACTAATTTTTAATGTTTTCTGTATATGTATGTTTAATATGTGCTTTTATGGTCAATTCTTTTGTACCGAATAAAGCTTCATGAACTGAACTGAACTACAAACAACATAGACTTTACGCTATGTATATACACAGATCAGACATGAATTACTGTGATTCCACAAAGCATTAACAAGAATCATTTACTTAATTGCCGGCCTTTTTCCATGAGGAAAAAGCACATAAGACAAGAAATAGGTGTGACAACACACACTGGCGTTTATGTTATGAATACAAACATTTCACCTCTGATGATGTGCACCAGAGATTTGTTTTGAATGTGAAAGTTGGACTGTGCTGGCAGGGGAATAATTAATTGATGTAATATTTTTCTGTTCATCTGACGTTTTGTGCTGAGTTTTTAAATACTGTATGACGAAGGACTAGTGGCATACAGCATTCTCTGGTGATTGGGGCTGCTATGAGTGTTTTCGTTTTTCGAAGTACAAAAACACCATCAAGTAAGCCATACACAGCTTGACGACCCAGGTGGACATGACAGCCTCCCTAGTGCCCACGAAGGACTGCCATTCGGGTGGATTTGGTTTACTGGTTGCATTTTACTCTCTTGAAAGTACAATTACATTTACATTTTCACTGTATCTGGGAGCACCACGAAGTGATGATTGGGAAGTGTGTATATATAATTGCTGTCTTAGACAAGTCATTTCCATGCCAGCCTTAATGAGATAAAGTGATGTTGGTCAACATATTAAGCACACATGCATAAGGAGAAATCCTATGACTAGAAAGTTGATAACATGTGCAGAATATAGTCCTTTCTGGTCAATTTTCACAGTGGAAGATGCATTAGGCTATTGTTCTGCAACAGCAAAGGCTGTGAAACTGACAGCAGTCTTCTGTGGTGTGTGGCTGTGAATGAACTTGAGCTGCAGAGGTGTGGTGAGTAAGGTGCTGCATGACACAATGACCCCTGACGCTTGTCTGCCTGTTTGCGTTCCGGGAAGTCACACCACAGAAGGGGAAGTTGGCTGTGACATCTAAAAGAAACAGAACAGAGGAAGTCGAGCACCCAAGTAAGTTTCATTTTAGAGAATCTTCAGAGTCTGTTCAGCAAAAGTGTATCACAAGCACACATGATGAATTCCTCTTCATGTAAGTTTCATGTATGTATGTGATAGTGATGGGGAAATCCTTATGTTCAGTGGGTGCTTTAGAAACTCTTTCGGGGTTTAGCAGATGTCTGTCTCTGGGAATGCTGTCATACTCAGATGGTGGTGGGGGTAGGAGGTAATAGTGGGATTGTAGAGTTACTACATTCTAACCAATTCTGACATTTCCACTGAAATTTATTGGGCCAGAGACACGTTATGAAGAGTCACAGCTAAAAACGTGGCTTTTCCATTGATCATTGATAGGAACTATGGATAACATGAAGGTTCAGGGTCTATTAACAAATTATCAAAGAACAAGGTGATAAGAATTAAGGGCCCGATTCACAGAACTAACTTAAGACAAAATCCTAAACTTACTACTTTTGGTATTCACAAAAGTTAGGATTTTGTCTTAAGTTTGTGTTAAGACAAACTTAAGACAGACTTAAGACAGACTTAAGACAAAATCCTAACTTAAGTCTGTCTTAAGTCTGTCTTAAGACAAACTTAAGACAAAGTCCTAACTTCTGTGAATACCAAAAGTAGTAAGTTTAGGATTTTGTATTAAGTTAGTTCTGTGAATCGGGCCGAATATCTTTTATGATATACGTGGGTTGCGTGTTTGAAAATATGTGCACCAATAAACTTGATTTTCTGGATTTTCAGCCACATTGTTTTTCCTTTAATTTGTTAAGTGAGGAGACCCAGTTTATCATGGTGCCCCTAGTCCTGGCTACCAGTTCGGTTGCCGTAACCTTTAGGAAGTATATTACTTGTTCCAACTTCCCACGTTAAAATGAGTGAGAGTGGAAGGAAAAAAGGAAAAGACATAAAGGAATAAAGAAAGATGGAGAAAAGGAGCGAGAGACAAAAACATGAAGTAAGAGACTGGGAGAATGAAAGACCCTCTGTTTTTCTGATCTATTGCCACTACTTTCATCACCCTAAAGTAGATTTCTGTAACCCAGAGAACAACAGTGTCTGTCATTTGTGAAGTGCCAAGGGGAAGATGCCTTTTATTGATTCATGGTCCTTTGTTTATTACTCCAGGTGAAACATGCAGACTCTCTATTGGCATTAATAAATTACTTGACCAGGTACTACAGAGGCATCACTGATGAAGTGAGAACACTTAGAAAGACCTCTTACAGGGGGGCTTGGTATCCAGGGATTCTGTTGTGGAGAGGAAGTCCTTTCTCTGTGTCGTCTGTCATAGCGATGATTCCAGCATTAGAAAGGTTAGTGTCAGCTTAGGGGTTAGTATGAGCTTCGGAGTGGGGGGGTGGGGTGGGTGGTGCTGCAGTTGGAGAGTAAATATCACACTTTGAATGGTAATGAAAGGCTGGAGGGGATTCTTTTCAGGTGTTGACAGCACCAGAACTGCTTTCTTATCAACATCAAAAACCCATCTGAACATAAGGATGGTAAATTATTACCCTTTAAATTCACCTGTAATAATTAATTTTTGCATAACAAAAATGAATGTGTCCTCATGTAATGCAACTGGTGCTATGTAAAATGCCTGATACCCGATTCGGGTCAAGTTTGCGCTATATAAAACTCAGTAAAAAAAAAAAAAGTGGTAAGGACACATGTTTATCGGCAAGACCCAACAATGAAGCAATGACGTTTTGTATAGAAATATTATTTTAGCAAGGTAAATAACTTTATATATATAATATATTGGCGGCTGTGGGCAGCCTAAAGATATTTACGTCTGTCCCTTGAAGGGCTAATTTCAGGTGGTTAACTGGGCAAATAGAGGACAACTTTATGCAATACTTATTTTAAATTGGCACCATTTTGTCTTAAACCCATCTTGGTCTTCAAGTGAAATGCAAATATTAATGTTACATTTGTGGTTTTGTTTGTAGTCCTACTTCTGGGGGCCAAGTGGGCAAGGGTTCCCGGGTATTTCCATTTGTGAAGAGTTCACTTTTAGAAGGTTCTTTAGCATCTAATAGTCTGATTCCAGAAGGACTTTGCCAAGGCCGGAGCTCTTAGGCCCAAGGTTTATTTTTTTTTCATTTTAAGATGATACGAGTATCCTCAGCATACTGGTAGTAGCAGGTAAGACCAACGAGTTTCCCTAGGCAGGAAGAAGAGACAGGTATACAATTAAAAGGAAAGGAATGATGGTTGAGCTTTGGGACACTTACCTTAGAGGTGAATGAGAATCAGTGGACTAGTGGACAAGTGACAATTTGGTCTCTGTCAGTCCTGTAGGATGTTATCCAATAGACACTTCTGCCGTTTGGTCAAAAGGCGCTGCTCTGAACACGCTGTGTCGCACGCTCACATGCATGATAGAAACATGCTTATTGGGAGTCTTCCCAGGCCCAAACCCTGGAAGGTGGGCACTAGGTTCCTAGACTTAGCTCTTATACTGGACAATATACGGATGGCGATGGCCTGGAAGTCGACAGTGGGACCAATAATGGAGACCTGGGTGAGAGATGTCACCATGTGGGCAGGGCTGAGGAAAGGATATTAATAAGAGAAGACGCCAGGAGAGTGAGACAACGCCCGATAGATGGGGTATGGGTAGTGGTTTTAGAGGCTTGGGAGAACCCAGAGGGAGACACTGAGGTGGGGCCTGATGGACAGAATGAACCACTAGAGAAGATCAAGAAAACACATTTGGAGATGGGGGTGGGGCAAGTGAGGACTAGGAGAGGCTCCCCCCCATCCCTGTGGTAGGGCGCCCTTCCCTGGCACAGTCAACCTGAAAACTCATACACCTCCCCCGGATCTGCTGCAATGGACCCTGTACACTGCTGGGCTCCCGGTCATTCGAGGGCTACCCGAGCCGGAAACATCAATTACAACGCAGTCATTAGAACGCACTACTTTACTACGCAACTGTGGCAACGCAACTGCCTTTACATCGCATGCCATTACAACGCATGTTTCTACAATGCATGTCACTACAATGCATACTATTACAACGCATGCCATTACAACACACTATAAGCAGACCCCCCAGGATATAGCGGCATGGAATAGCAAATTTAGCGGCACAAAAATGGAAATTTAGCGGCACAAATATGGAAATTTAGCGGCAATTTTGCGGCATTTTATGTGGCCATTTTTCCTACAACAAACACAGATATCTTAGTTTTTTTAGTTATTTAACAACATGAAGCTATGTATATTTGGTTTCTTTACAATGTAGACACTTTGGGGCAGATTTACAAGCCCCTTGCGCTGCTTTTTTGCGCTTGGTGCCACTGTACCTGCTGCACTAATGATGGCTATACCTATCGCCCCTTTTATTAGTAAGCACGTTAAATAGTACAGTGTATTTTGAACACAACCTGATATCCCACCGGATGCCCGTTCCATCCATCTACCCACCCACTCTTCATCCATCCATCCTTCCCCTCATCATCCATCCATCCTTCCCCTCATCATCCATCCATCCTTTCACCCACCCCCTCATCATCCATCCATTCCCTCATCATCCATCCACCCTTCCCCTCATCATCCATCCTTTCACCCACCCCCTCATCAAACATCCATCCATCCATCCCCTCATCATCCATCCATCCATCCTTCCCCTCATCATCCATCCTTCCCCTCATCATCCATCCATCCTTTCAACCACCCATCCATCCATCCATCCATCCTTCCCCTCTATCCATCCCCTCATCCATCCATCCTTCCTCTCATCCATCCTTCCCTTCATCCATCCATCCATCCCCTCATCCATCCTTCCTTTCATCCATCATCCATCCTTCCCCTCATCCATCTTTCCCCTCATCCATCATCCAGCTACCCTTCCACCCATACATCCAGCTATTTAAATTTTCTCTCCATCCTTCCCCTCTCATCAATCCATCCATCCTCTCTCATTATCCATTTATTCAATCTTTCATTCATCCATTCAACCCATATCCTGGAGTACAGAAAGGTGCTGTTGCTTGTTTGCCTTCTATGGCCTGTAGTCCTTTTTTTAAATCGGAAAATTGATACTCTGCTAATTCTTTAATTTATAGAATAAAACCATGATTTCATAGTATGCTCATAGAGAGCCCAGCGTTTTTGCACTAAACTTCAGCTTTAAGGAGAAGCTTGCTACGATCCAATGCTAAAAATCGTACATGGATGGAGCACTTAGTGCAACATCTTTAAAGCAAGGTCAGACATTTTGCTAATACAATTCACATTAGAGTAGAAGTGTAAGCACATAGACAGTTCCGGGTGGACATGCTGCAGATAATCTCTCAGCAATGCAAGATTCGAGTTAAAAAAAAATATATTAACAGATTTAAGGTAGCGTGTCTTTTGTTTTCAATTTAAATTGTTCTCCGTTTCTTTCCCAAATTGACTTGCTGACTGTGTTTAAATTTGCCAGGTCAGTAAATGAGCCTTCTCACAGGCCTAAGACTCGAAGTTCCTATTCCTGTCACTGCAAACCCTTTCACATTACACTCGAAGGAGAACTGCTCTGTCCGATTCCTGCTCCATCCTCTGTGACAACAACCCATCCCCCCTCCCCTCCTGTTGATGTGCAAGGTGAGGGCTCCCATTGTCATTCTTGTGGGCCAGGAAGAGGTGCGAACGAGCGCAGTCCCGGGCAGCTCTGAATGACAAAGAGCCTAGACCTTCACACTGCCAGCTGCAGCCGAGCTGCTTTAACCCTCTGACCCCAGTGTCTGTAGATCATCTACAGGTGTGGGGCAACCGGTGCATGTCTTTGGATAAAGCAGACCCCCCAGGATATAGCGAAAAATTCCGCAATTTCTACAAAAATGCCGATTTCGCGGGCATTTTTGTAAAAATCGCGGCATTTTTAAAAAAGTGCCGATTTCGCGGCAAATCGCGAAATCGCGAAATCGCGATATCCTGGAGGGTCTGTATAAGGTAAGTAAAGGAGATTTTTTAGTTTTTGGGTGGGTATGGGTTTTGGGGTACATGGAAATAGTAATTTTTACCCCTACTCTATTCAACACTTTCCCTACTGTTGCACTTACTGGAGTGGGACTAGTAATTGTTGCCCCTACACTATCCAACGCTTACCCTACTATTGTCCTAGCAATATTATGCGTTGTAATGGTATGAATTGCAATGGCATGTGTTGTAATGGGATGCGTTGTAATAGTCGTTTTCAAAAATGTGTTGTAATGGCATGCGTTGTAAAACCATGCGATTTAATGGTAGTTGCAATGTAAAAACAGCGTTGTAAAAGCATACATTGTAATTGTTTGCGTTGTAACATAATATATTCTACCGAGTCTGTCTTACGTGTGTCTTAAGTTTGTCCTAAGTCAAACTTAAGACAAAATCCTAACTTTACTGCTACTAAATGCCTTCTGTGAATACCAAAAGTAGTAAATTTAGGATTTTGTCTTAAGTTAGTTCTGTGAATCTGGCCCCTTGTCTTGAATTGTGTATGTTTACTACAAAAAATGACAATAAACACAAGTTAAAAAAAAGAAAATATGCTATTCTACAGGGCTGGGTGCTTGTGTTAGGAGAAGTGAGAATAGTGCTGCAACTCTTTCAGCATCAACGATGATCCTGAAGATATCCCAGATGAAGATTAGTGCTGATTTCATTCTCCTTCCAGGTCTTAATCATTTATGTCAGAGAACAATCTGTTTAGTTCATTAATGGTTGTGATCTACAAAACACAGTTTTTGTTCAATTAGTTTACATAGCAACTGTCCATTGGCTGATGGTCTGTGATTTGTTATGATTAAGTTCCTGCTTCTTCTCTCTGGGTTTAATTGAAGATATTTTCAGGTAGCACAGGAGCAGTTAATAAGGAGGAACTGATGATTTTTCCAGTTGGTACAGTGGCTTAAGTTACTTAGATGCTTACGTATATGTGGAGATTCAGCTATGTGTGTACTTTGTTAGTTTATAGGTGTCTTATATTCTTATAAGACTAAAAGAGCGAAGTGTAGTCATTTTAATTGTAATTGAATTGATATAACTCTTACTACCCCTGACAAAGCATCAAAGCTCTTTTCAGCGAGTAGCACATTACTCTGGAACCCAAAAAGGATTAGTGGTGAATGAGTATAGGTACTGTTGGTGACTAAGTCTTACCTAGTACAGCAGTATTCGGAAATTACTGATTTCTAGGGAATTTATCAGCTTTTTTGATGCAGTGAGTAATCTGCTGAATAGGTGCAGAGTTTCTACTGTGTTTTACCTGAGTTAAAGTGCAGGCTGATTAATGCAAATTAGAGATTTTTAAGAGCTCTTTACTAGGGCACATAGTCACTGAGATACCATGAGAGTAATGGGTGCTCTTGTTAGATGTTCTTTATATTGTGTTGTCATTCTAGTTGCATATTTTCTTCCATTATCTTTCAAGGCTTTTAGTTTCTTTTTGATATAGTTTTACGCTTCAGTTGAGCTATCCAACCTACCTACTGCCATCCATAGGTGTCGACGGTGTGCTGTTTTCATGATAACCAATGTGTCAACAGACCTCGTCAGCTATTTTTAATATTTAAACTACAGCTCATGCTAGACTAGAAACACAACTTAATTACATTACATACATAATGAAACCACAAAAAATGACTACGTTCATAGGCCTCTCTCTCATAGTGTAATGAGCATTGTGATATGTCATTTCATCTGTGAAGTAATTAAGAAGCAGGGTTAATCATAACAGACAGCTTATACACCCACAGTGCATGAAGAACATCCTCCTTCTCCCAACTCCCACTTACAGAATGTTCACCCCAGAGAGAACAATAACATTCTACAAGCACATGCAGAAAACACATTCTATCAAGGAATACTACAATCTGTAGGATTATTTACAAAATATTTGATTTTATCTGTCACATGAAGGGTGAGCTTATGTTCATTGTATTTGGTGTGCGAGTTATGGTTTGCATGGCTATTGTGTGAGTTATGGATTGCAGAACTAACCATAACTAGCACATTTCTGCCCTTTTTGCGGTTTGAATTGTTAACCATAACTGAGCTTCATCTGTGTTTTTTAAATTGAATGTATATCTATATATGTAGCTACATAGATACATACATATATATTAGATTTCAAAGTTATTGCCATTTACACCTTACATAATAAGCATACAAAAAAAGGCAGTCTTGAAATTAAAAAGTAAATGCCAAAATGTGGAAAATTTCAAATAAAAGGTTTAGGTGAAATGGTTCTAAGCAGTGGTATTCTATGAAAGCATTTTTTAATAAGAAATCAGATGCAGTCAGGTTAAGGTTATAGATGAGGACCTGTTTACTCAAGATAATGGGTCAGTTTCGGGTGGCAGTCCTTTTGAGATGACGATAGCATTACAATTAGTTTAGAAAGTCAAGCCCGTTGAGGTTTGCCAGGAGGCATTAGATGTGGAGTGATGACAGTTTGTTGTACCAGGTTTTGGAGTCTCCTAAGATACAATTCTTTAGTTGGTCAATAGTTATGGATCATTGAGTGCAGCAACGTTATTGGAAGCTGAGTTGTGAGGAGGCGTCCAATAGATGGAAAAAGAGACCAAGATTGTTAAGGAGGGCATGCAGCAAACAAGCAATTTTTTGCTTTCTGAACTTGAGCTTCTCTTCATGCTGGAGGCTGGTAAAGTAATTTTGTAAACCATTTGTGTGAGCAGTTTCTGTGTTGGCTTAAGCATCCACCAGCAATACCCTCATGTGGTATAAATGCAGAACTATTTCCTACCTAGATGTAAGTGATATACAGGAGGTCCTGTGAGATCAACTAGAAGGTTGTACACATGAGTTCTTTGTAGCGTCTGGCTACAGAAAGCTTTAGCTGTGTGTTGCTGAAAGCTAATGTCAATGATCATCTGTACGGGGTACTGGCATATAATGAATGGTTACAAGTTTACACACTGCACCACTGAATTCAAATAATGACTTTATCGTGACATAAAGTAGTGATATCACTTCAGATGTGAGTATTCAAGATATCACCACGTGGTGCAATGTATGTATTACAGGCATTTAATAAGATTGCATTGCAAACACATTTCATTTGCCAGTGCTTGTTTTAATTGATGATATGTCATTGATTAGGGTTCCTAAAAGATGGGTCTTGGGGCGACTTTGTAGGCCTATTGCCTTGTTCTTTCATTATTGGTGATTGTTGCACTTCCTAAAGAGGATGTTAAGTGTGTCATGGTGGTGTTAGGCTCAATTATGGTTCTTGGAGGGGTCATACTCTCTTGTTGGTTAAATGATGGTCATGGTTGGTCTTGATGAGGACATAGTAAGGGGTGATTAGTTGGTGTTCGGCTCAACCGTTGTTCTGGAGTCATTGACGAAGTTCCTTGTGATCCCCTTGGTGATTGCTCTCATTTGAATGACAATAGAGATGGGTTGTTGATTTTGTACCTGTTCTGCTGCAATAGATTATATTGTACTGAGGATCTCCTAGGATCTAATGCTTTGATTGGATGGTGGTCGGTAGATAGCTGTTCTGGTGCTTTTGGTCCGTATGACAGCATTTAGAATTGTATTTTCCTTTAGTTGACTGTCAAGCGTAAAACTCAGCTCGGTTGTTGTGCGATTGGGTGCCTTGGATAACCAGTGGTAAGCTGGCTACTTTTGTGGTTGCCCTTGGGATTGCTCTGGTAGATAGGAGATAAGTTGATATTTTATTGTGTGGATTCTTTTACGAGTAGATGCCAAGGCAGTAATAGTTTTTTAAACATTATTGAACTTTTACTGATAATACAATTCAATACAAACAGGCACAAACCAGCAGTATACTAAAAACAGTGCTCAGCAATATTAACGCAGCCATGATCATGGTAGTAGCCATGCAATGCATTCATTATTTGACCCATCCCCAACGTAAATCAAGTCCATGTCCTCGGCATGGAAAAGTGTCTTTTGCAGAAATACCAATTATCCATCCAACCCATACCCTTGGCATCCATGGCCATCATATGACATACACGAACAAATATAATTCCTCCCCTTCTTCATCCACCCCCTCATTCAGTTTTGATGTTACAAATAGCATGATTTAACAGGTATGAATGTAGGGGGTCCCATATGTTCCTCGGACGTTGAGTTGTGTCTGGGGTATCATGGAAATAGTATAGCTCTAGCTGGTCATTACAGAACATCATTTCATCCAACAAACCATCTGTGGTTTCCGCCCCACGCACAGGATGCACGTGCCAGGAGGGCAAACTCTCTCACAGAGTGCAATATATTTCTGTTATATCCCAGTAATGCCACTTTAAGAGATACCTCTATATCTTCAGTAATCATGTCCCAGAATACACGGCCCACCGCATACCGGTACCTTATCACCGCTGGGCATTGCCAGCCCAGGTGCAGGAAGCCCGCCTCTGACATGTTACACGTAGCTCAGTGGGAGTGCTCTCGAAGTTTGTGTACAAATAGTTTATGAAGGATGTGGTAGAATTAAAGTTCCTATTTTAAGTGACCAAGTCACAATCTGCCATTGGGACACAGTTCCCCTATTTTGCTACAACAGTAAGCCCACTCCTTATCTGAGATAATTCCCCCCAGGTCCGCATTGCGTTCTTGGTTTTGGGTTTGGTGAGGCAGTCTCAACCTGTTTAGAGGAGTACAAGTTAGTCTGCAGATGTTTTTCCATCTTGTCAACTGACTGCTCTGCACCGGGAAACCCTTTGTGGGTAGCTGTTGCGCAATATAAATGCAAAAAATAATAATAATAATAATAAGATGCAGTCAGCAACATTGCCAGTGTGTTCGACTGGGGGTTCCTGGGGGAAGGTTGGGCAATTGTCAGTGCACAGGGCCAGGAGGCGATAGTACTTGACGATATCTAATGGATAAGGTCCCTGACCTTCAACCTCTGTTTGGCATTCCAAGAAGTGGCCAAAAGGGAAGTGTTTTCCCAGTGTGCATATTCCCAACTTATTCAGCTGGCAAAGATAGCTTTTGGTTTTGGTTCAAGGACTGTCTAGGGGAATAAGTATTGGATACTTAGGTCACCTGTGGATCCTTTCCCATGCTGTTTGTGTGAATATCACTGTAGCACAAGTTACTTACTTGTGTAATGATATATCTGTAAGAGACATTAGTTAGTGATAAATGTCTTACCTTGGACTATCCCCAGGCGTCAAACTTGATCCAGAAAGTTTTTCTGCTTAGCAGTACCTCTGCGCGCCAGTAGGTGGCGTCCTGCGGGTCCGCGTCCGTCACTGGCATCGTAGGCGCCGAGATGACATCACGGAGAGTACTTAGGCGCCACCCATGGGCGCTGATGTCAGTTCTGTACACAATTATTCTGAGCCGAAACGCAGAGCCATGCAAGATACTGACAATTGGTGCATACAACTAGGGCGCTGAAAGAGGATGTTCTTAACCCTAGTAATCAGTTCGCAGAACAGGGAGGATGGGCGGGGCGGTAAGGAATCTATCACTAACTAATGTCTCTTACAGATATATCGTTACACAAGTAAGTAACTTGTGCATCTGAAAGAGACATGTTAGTGATAGATTCCTTACCTTAGAATAGATACCCCAGTAATACCAACCCCGGTGGAGGGTCTGCAAACAGGATTACACCGGAATATCACGGAGCACAGAACGGCCAAAGAAGCCGTCTCTCTGGACCTGAGTGTCAAGGCAGTAATGCTTGGTAAACATGTGCAGCAAGGCCCACTTAGCTGCCTGACAAATGTCCTGCAAGGGGACACCAGGCCCCCAAGGCAGTAGTGGCTGCTGTTGCCCTGGTCGAATGGGCAGGCAGCCCCACAGGAGGCTACTTCTTGGCCAAAGAGTAACAAGCTTTGATGCATAAAACGACTCACTGGGAGATGGTCCGCTTGTGCACGGCCCGACCTTTTTTGGTGCCCATGTAGCCAACAAAGAGCTGATCATCCACCCGCAACTGCTGTGTACGCTGCAGATAGAATGCGAGCGCACGTTTTGGGTCCAGATGGTGGAGCCTCTCCTCTTCCCTTGAAGTATGCGGAGGTGGAAAGAAGGTGAGCAAAGTGGTGGTCTGCCCGATGTGCAAGGGCGTGACAACTTTAGGTAAGAAAGAAGGACGGGTCTTCAGAACCACCTTGTCCGGAAGGACAGAAAGGAAAGGAGGTTTGGAAGAAAGAGCCTGGAGCTCACTCACTCTTCTGGTAGAGGTGATAGCTACCAGGAAAGCCGTCTTGAGAGTAAGAAGACGTAAGGGACAGTTATGAAGGGGCTCGAAGGGAGCGCACATCAGAAAAGTCAAGACAAGATTCAATTCCCACTGAGGCACTATGAAGGGCACAGATGGGAACGTATGCGTAATGCCTTTCAGGAAACAGTTAACAACCGTGGACTTAAAAAGAGAAGGCTGATCTGGAAGCCGTAGAAAGGCAGAGATGGCCGAAAGATAAACTTTGATAGTGCCCAGAGCAGAGCCCTGCTGGGCCAAAGAGAAAAGGAACAGAAGGACCTCAGAAAGACTGGCAGAAATGGAATCCACAGCCTCTGCTGTGCACCATGCCACAAACTTGTTCCACCTGCAGGCGTACACTGTCTTGGTGGAGGGATGCCTGCCTACCAGAATGACATCACAGACTTCGGGAGGAAGATCAAAAGGTGTCAACTGTCACTGCTCAATCTCCACGCATGGACGTGGAGACTGGACAGGTTCCGGTGGTGGACAGTCCCCTGCTGCTGCAACAGAAGATCCTCACGAAGAGGCAGACAGATCGGGGGATCGATGCTCATATTGAGTAGCTCGGGGTACCATACTCTTCGAGCTCAGTCCGGAGTCACAATAATGACTTGGGCCCGGTCGCACCTGATCTTGGTCAGCACTCTGGGCAGAAGTGGTATAGGTAGAAAGGCGTACAACAGACCGCAGCTCCACTCGCGATGAAAAGCGTCTCCGAGCGAGTGCCACCTTGGAAACTGCAACACGCAGAACTGATTACATTGTGCCTTCTCTTCGGTGGCGAATAGATCTAACCAAGGCTCTCCCCACTGCAGAAAGAGACCTTGCGCCACGTCCGAGCTCAGACGCCATTCATGATCCATCAAGCACCGGTGGCTGAGTTCGTCCACCCTAGCATTCAGAGAACCTGCCAGGTGTTGAACTGCCAAGGTAATGCCTTGACATTCCATCCATGTCCAGAGGCGCAGGGCCTCCTGACATAGGGTCCACGACCCCACTCCACCCTGTTTGTTGCAATACCACATGGCGGTGGTGTTGTCCGTGAACACCTGCACCACACTTCCCCCGACAGAGGGAAGAAATGCCTTCAGTGCAAGTCGGTTGATATGGAGTCAGGACTCCGCCGGAGACCAATAGCCTCTGATCTCTGCATCTCCCATGTGGCCACCCAATCCCAGGAGGGATGCATCCGTCACCACTGTGCGCTCTGGTTGGGGAAGGGAGAGGGATCTGCCATAGAGCCAATCGCGGTCATTGAGCCACCACTGCAACTTACGTGCAGCGCCCTCCGAGATCTGGACGTGATCGGACAAGTTGCCCTGATGCTGTGCCCACTGGAACTTCAGGTACCACTGCAGAGCCCGCATATGCCACCTGGCATGTGTCAACAGCAGGATGCAGCAGGCCATCAGGCCCAGAAGCCGGAGGATCGTCCTGACCGAAACCCGGGATAGAGGCTGAAAGATCGGAATGGAATCATAGCCTGGATACCCCGGACTCGCTGTTCGGGAGGATAAACCCGAAAATGCGCCAAATCCAGAACCGCTTCGATGAAGGGGAGCTTCTGAGAGGGACTCAGGTGCACTTCAGCACATTGATGGGAACCCCAGCAAGTGCAGGAGGTCGGCCGTAGTCTGGAGGTGGGTGACGACTGCCTGGGGCGAGCCCGCCTTCAACAGCTAGTCGTCGAGGTAGGGGAAGGCTGACACCCCTGACCTGCACAGATGAGCCACGACCACCACCATCACTTTTGTGAACACCCGAGGGGCACTGGTAAGGCCGAAGGGGAGCACGGCAAACTGAAAATGCTCCAGGCCTACCGTGAACCGCAGGTAACGCCGGTGGGCCGGCAGGACGGGGATGTGAAAATAAGCGCCTTGCAAGTCCAATGCTACCATCCAGTCTCCAGGTTCCAGGGCAGATAGGACCTGAGCCAGAGTCTACATCTTGACCTTCTCCTTCCGGAGGAAGCGATTGACGTCCCAGAGGTCCAAGATGGGGAGCAGGCCCCCCTTTTCCTTCTTGGGGACCAGGAAGTAGTGGGAATAACAACCACTCCCTACTTCCTGACTGGGAACGCCCTCGATGGCCCCCTTGGCCAGGAGGGCCGTGACTTCCTGACGGAGAAGAGCCAAATGATCACCCGACATGTGGTGGTACTGAGGTGGCATGGTTGGAGGGGAGGACAGAAAGGGTAGCGAGTAACCTTGGCAGATTATCTGCAGCACCCACTTGTCCGATGTGATCTCATGCCAGTGGTGGAGGTGGTGGTGAACCCTGCCACCAACAGGCGTGGAGTGCCCCCTGAAGCTTGGATTAGGAAGGATTTGAGGTGGAATAAGTGGGGGTGGAAGTGGGGTGGAAGTGGATTGACCCGCGCGCTGGTTCCCAGACCCACCTCTGCGGACGCCACTTCCGCGGCCACGCTGAGGTTGGTTCTGCACAGGCTTGGTGGAGTGTGCTTGGGTCCCCCTTCCCTGGCAACGAAAGGAACAAAACCCAGGAGTGGCAGGGCTCTTTGTAGAAAGGCCCAAGGACTTGGCCGTGGCCCGCGAGTCTTTAAAGCGCTCCAGGGCATTGTCTGCTTTATTGCCAAAGAGGTGGGAACCATCAAACGGCATGTCCATGAGCGAGCCTTGGACATCGGGCAAGAACCCAGTGAATGCAACCAGGCATGGCGCCGCAACGCCACAGTCGTGGAAATCTGATGGCAAACTTTGCCGCGTCGTTGCCTTCCGCAATTGCTTGGGAAAGGACAGACTGACCTCCTCTGAGCACTGAGGCAGGACCTCCGCTACCGAATCCCACACTTCATGGGAGTAACGGCCCAATAAACAGCCAGTATTGACCAATCGCAACCCCAAGCTGGCCGAGGAGAACAATTTATAGCCATATTGGTCTAGCTACTTAGAGTCCTTATCCGGTGGAGCGGTGGGAAAGGCACTCTGCGACGTGGAGGCCTGAATTACCAGACTCTCAGGCGTGGGGTGAGTGATCAAGAAGGCCGGATCACGGGCGGTGATGCCTAGCGACGTTTTTATCCACTGGAGCCCCCGAGACCGTCCGCAACCAAGTGCCCAAAAGGGCTTCGGTAAGGGCCTCATTGAAAAGGAGCAGTGGCTCCAACGATGTAGATGCCGCCTGGAGCACCTCCGTAAGGAGGTTGGTCTTAAGGATCACCGTAGGGAGGTCGAGGTGGAGAGCCTCCGCAGCTAGACACAGCACCATAGTGTAGTAAGCACCCTCCTCCATAGTGGGTGGAGGGGAGGCAAACCCCAGGTCAGAAGACACATCAAGTTTGTCCGCATCCTGAAGGTCGTCCACTCAAACCTGCTCGGAGTCACACTGCCACGCAAGTGGGTCCTCTGAGCCATCCCAATCCTCATCCGGCTCCGGGATAAAAGAAGCTGGCCGCGGCGGCAGGGCAGGAGCCCGAGAGGGGGTAAGCGGTGCCGGGAGCAGCACCGGGAGCAGCGCTGGCCGGGGCCGAACCGGAGCCACCTCCCAATGCGGATCCCAGGCCGGAACAAAATGGTCCGAGAACAGGGGCAAAGGCTGTATAAACGGCACCCAGTGGGGCGCCTGTGGCGGTGCTGGGGCTGGAGCCTAAGGTGGCGCCAAGGCCGGAGCCAGCGGGGCTGCATCTTGTGGTACCGAGGGCGCTGGATCAAATGGGTCCGGGGCTGGCACCAGAGGCGGTGCCGCTAAGTCAACAGGATCTGGACACGGGACCGTGGGCCCACAGGCGTGCCGGCCGGAGCCCGAGGCCTAAACAGGCAAACCATGGCCGCAAGAAACTCTTGCAGCTGTTCGGGAGTCGCCGATGGACCCGGGTATAGTGGGTAGGCCACGGGTTTCCCAGGCTCCAGAGGAGCCGCAGGGGTGGAGCCCCTGTCTCCCACGTCCGCCTCCGGCGAGCGACTGGGTGACATCGGAGAGCAAACACACTTTTTTGACTTTTTCTTATGGCGTCGCATACCGGATTCTGAAGGGGAAGACTTAGAGTCTGAGGAGCGATGGCTCCGGTCCCTCGAACGGTCCTGCGAACGGCCCGAGACCCGGACGCGGCGGTGAGAGGAGTCCCCGACCTCCAACAGCTTCAGGCGCCGCTCCCGTAAAGCCTTCGGTTACCATGGCACGGCAGTCCCGACAATCCCGGGAGTCATGGTCATTCTCAAGGCAGTAGAGCAAGACGTCATGTGGGTCCGTCACTGACTTATTACAGTGACACGACCCACAAGACTTAAAGCCGGGAATCCCTATGTGCACCAGAAGACAAGAGAAGGAGACAAAAAGTCTCAACAAGTATTTGCAATGCAATAGGTCTCGCATTAGGAAAGTTTGAGCTATTGGTATTCTAAATTACACATTTTTATGTATGTGTTGGTTTTGAAAATAGCGAAATTAATAGCTTTGTCATTTACAATGCCAATAGTTTTAACTTTTGCAAATTTGACACCTATAGCATTTGTAATGCAATATGTGTTATATTTACGTGACTTAGATGTATTGATATTACAAATAAGAATGGCTTTTCATTTTTGAAAATAATTATTACTATAAATATAAATAAAAGTTATTGTAATTTATAATGGCAATAGCCTAAACTTTTGTAAATAACTTTTGTGAAGATTATGTTCAGTGTATTTTATTGTGATGAAAATCCAAGAACAGAAGTGAAATATTAACATCTTTTTGTGACATCCAATCTAATATAATAAAGAGAGAGCCCAAACCTTTGAGGCGGGTAATCTCAGGAACCACAGCACCAATCACAACACCCAATACAGCGTTGGAAAGGGCAGTTGCAGCAGAAGGACATAGGCTATGCAGACGCCCACCATATACATTTAAAAGGTAAAAGAACCGTGCCAGCAAAGTAGTCCCTTGTGGGCATGTCTGCATTGTGCTATGGGCGTGTGCTGGGGGCGTGACAAACGCTGGGGGCGTGTGGTACGTTCCGCCCTTCATGCCATGTCTCATATCGTGTGCTAATCCCACCCTGCTCCCTTTAAATACTCCTACACCCCATAATCATAACCCACCCTTACTCCTTAAAATACCCCAACACCCTTAAACACTAACCCATCTTAACCCTATAAATATACCCTGTACCCCAAAACCCAAACCTATCCCTAAACCCTAAAAATACCCTTGTACCCCAAAACCCAAACCTAGCCCTGAACCCTATAAATACCGCTGTACCTCAAAACCCAAACCTACCCCTGAACCCTAAAAATACTGCTGTACCCCAAAACCCAAACCTAGCCCTGAACCCTAAAAATACCACTGTACCCCAAAACCCCAAACTACCCCTGAACCCTAAAATACCCCTGTGCCATAAACCCAAACCTAGCCCTGAACTCTTAAAATGCCCCTGTACCCCAAAACCCAAACCTACCCCTGAACCCTAAAAATACCACTGTACCCCAAAACCCAAACCTAGCCCGAACCCTAAAAATAACCCTGTAGCCCAAAACCCAAACCTACCCCTGAACCCTAAAATACCCCTGTACCCCCAAACCCAAACCTAGCTCTGAACCCTTAAAATACCCCTGTACCCCAAAACCCAAACCTACCCCTGAACCCTAAAAATACCCCTATACCTCAAAACCTAAACCTAGTCCTGAACCCTAAAAATAACCCTGTACCCCAAACCTAATACCTATCCCTAAACCCTAAAACTACCCATGTACCCCATAACCCAAAACTATATCTGAACCCTTAAAATACCCAAACACCCCAAAACATATACCTCAGTACCCCAACACATATACCCCTATACCCATACTTACCTTATCCAAACATTTAAAAAAAAACATGCTTTTACCATTCATGCATTTACAACGAATTTCCTTGTAAATGTATGCGTGGTAAAAGCATATAAAATGTAATGCCATGCGTTATAATGGCATTGCTGAGTCATGGTACTTTCGTAATGAAAGTATGCGGAGTGATGGTATGCGGAAAGAAAGTTGCGGAATAATGGGTGTTTACCCTCCCCCAGTAAGTACATTGGTGGCACGGCAGCCCACATCTCCAGCAACATACTCATATTTTTTCACCACGTATTTCAAAAATGCACAGGTCTCTCTCATTGATGGCCAGCACCGACATACACTTTTAGACACACCTCCCGCCACAAGTTCTAGAATTGCGAAATTTAGAGCTGGGGAGCTACGTTCAAATCTCAGCATCAGCTTAACATCCTGTGATTCCAGGCAAATCGCTTTGTCTCCCCGTGCCTACCACAAATGAATGTGTTCTTCAGTAATGTAAATTGTGCTCATGCCATGTTGTCGAGTTTGCGCTATATAATATTGCAAGGAAAAATAAAGTAGGGAAACTCGAGTTCATACACTACTGAACGCGCACTCTTAAGTGCATCAGCAGTGCACTGTGAATCGGATCGTTTCACAGGCCTGTCACAGATAAGAAATGCTATCTAAACGAAATCCTACAAAACAATATACTACTGGCCGGCAGCAATTCATAACCGGGCAACATCGGGACGGGCTGCTAGTTTGTAATAAAGCTTGAAACATTGAGAGAACATATTTGAACCAGTTGTTGTTGAATGGTTGCACAGAGTGATGTTGTGGTGGCGACGAGTGATGCTCTGGCATTCAGTGATGCTGTGGTAGCGCATAGTGAAGTTGTGGTGCCCCTGAGTGATGCTGTGGTGATGCGATACATAGATAGAGTGAGTGCGACAGATAGAGTCAGGGCGATAGATAGATAGAGGGAGGGGGATAGATAGAGGGAGGGCGATAGATAGAGTGAGAGCGATAGATGAATAGACAGATAGAGTGAGGGCGATCGATAGATAGATAGATATAGTGATGGCGATAGATAGACAGATAGAGTGAGTGAGGGCGATAGATAGATAGAGTGAGGGCAATAGATAGATAGAGTGAGGGCGATAGAGTGAGTGCGATAGATAGATAGATAGAGTGAGGGCGATAGATATAGATAGATAGATAGATAGATAGATAGATAGATAGATAGATAGATAGATAGCGATAGATAGATAGATAGATAGATAGATAGATAGATAGATAGATAGATAGATAGATAGATAGATAGATAGATAGATAGATAGATAGATAGAGTGAGGGCGAAAGATAGATAGATAGATAGATAGAGAGATAGATAGATAGATAGATAGATAGATAGATAGATAGATAGATAGACAGATAGACAGATAGAGTGAGGGCGATCGATAAATAGATAGATAGAGGGATGGCGATAGAGTGAGTGCGATAGATAGACAGATAGAGTGAGGGCGATAGATAGACAGATAGATAGAGTGAGGGCGATAGATAGAGTGAGGGCGATAGATAGATAGATAGATAGATAGATAGATAGATAGATAGATAGAGTGAGGGCGATAGATAGAGTGAGGGCGATAGATAGATACATAGAGTGAGGGCGATAGATAGATAGATAGATAGATAGATAGATAGATAGATAGATAGATAGATAGATAGAGTGAGGGCGATAGATAGATAGATAGATAGATAGATAGATAGATAGATAGATAGATAACGATAGATAGATTGATAGATAGATAGATAGATAGATAGATAGATAGATAGATAGATAGATAGATAGATAGATAGATAGATAGATAGATAGATAGATAGAGTGAGTGAGTGATGGCGATGACGATGGATAGTAGAGTGAGGGCAATAGAGTGAGGGCAATAGATAGATAGAGAGATAGATAGAGTGAGGGTGATAGATAAACAGATAGATAGATCGATAGATCGATAGATAGATAGATAGATAGATAGATAGATAGATAGATAGATAGATAGATAGATAGATAGATAGATAGATAGATAGATAGATAGATAGAGAGAGAGATAGAGAGAGAGATAGAGTGAGGGCGATAGATAGATGGAGAGATAGATAGAGTGAGGGCAATAGATAGATAGATAGACAGATAGATAGAGTGAGGGCGATAGATAGATAGAGCGAGGGCGATAGATAGAGGGCAATAGATAGATAGATAGATATGGACACCAATCTTATACGAAGATGAGAGGGTTGCAGTGCATTAGCGTTTCTGTTGCTGTCAGGGCTAATAGGGCACCTCAAGGTGGTCTCTGAATCACATACATTCCTTCGGTGTGAGGCACTTACCCTGAGCATGTTTGCACTAGTGACAGTTGTAATGGCAGAGTTTTTGGCTTTATTTAGCAGTGATATAGATCATTAGTCTTGCTCGCATCTAGTATAGGTATTCTTAGCCTGTGTTGGCCCTTTTAAGCCCTTTTTCCAGATCTAGAAGAGGATAGCTGCTTAATATGCCTTTATTCTGGACTTTCACCTGTCTATTGCCTATTGGCTTTGACATATTAGATGGTTTATGTAGGTATTCTGACAAAGCTAAGGAGCATTTCACCCCTTTCAGGCCTACAGGCCTAGAGCTAGAGGGACTCCATTTTGATGAAGCTGGGAGACTTTTCAGGGCAAAGGCAATGTTTATAGTTAAGGCTGTTTTTCACTTGGAGAGAACCGGTCTGGGCCAGCCCTTATCGAAAGAATGTATTTTTCTCCACTCCGAAGACACAACTTCAGGCTGGCCAGCTGGGAACGTGTCCTTGGTACGGGGAGGTACAAGAATTTGGTGGGCGGCAGGTTACTGGCCGTAGCTTTCCATGAAAGGACAAGCTTCCATATTAGCGAGCTACAGGAGAGGAGGAGTGTTCAGTTCAGTTTTGGAGGTCAGTGCAGCGTGGTGTGCAGTTCAGCGTGGTGCTCAGAACAGCTTGGAGCACAGAACTGCTGGGAGCTCAGAACAGCTTGGAGCTCAGAACAGCTTGCAGAGAGAGAGAGGATGTCTGCTGAAGCTGCAGAATAGAGTGCAGTTCTTGAATGGAGAAAGAAGGCAGACGATTGCTGAAGATGAGGAGAGAGAAAGCAGTGCAGAGAGCATCAAAGAAGGCTGTCAGCTGGAGCAACTGAACCAGAGGCGTGGTGATGTGGTGAAGGAGGGAGAGACAGAGAGAGCCCTAATCCCACCAGAGGCAGAGAGAGAGCCCTAATCCCACCAGAGGCAGAGAGAGAAATCTTCCTTCTAATAGGTGAGGTAGTCTGAATTAGTTACATTTACACTTTATGTCCAATCTTTTCCCTTTCAGCGGAGTGTTCCTGTTATGTTTAATCTTTTCTCTTTCAAGCGGTGTGTTCTACCTATAGTCTTTGTCATATCTGTGTGAAGGTTTATATTGTACTAATAATAAATGACCCCATTGATTAGTGAATTAGTGTGCATGAGTTCTTTTATGATAAAGTTATCCTGGCTTCAAGCCAGTTGCTGTTGAGCCACTGATGGATAAGGGGGGTAGGAGCGCTTAAATCAAGAAATTAACTCAGTCACATAGTGTGTATATCTTTATCCCCATACAGTGAGATTACTCACTCCTGGTAGGTATTACTGTTTGAACAGATGCTACCCCTGATCAGGTAAGTAATAGTGAGGGAGAGAGGAGACTTGCAACCAAGGGACTAAGTTAGTACACCATCCCATAATATTATTGTAGTAGCAGACCCTTAGTGAAGAGACTTCCCAATATATATATATATATGTATAGGTGTTCATAGGAATGTGGTCGTCGTTGATATGCGGCGTTAGTGAGAGCACTGGGGGGTCGAACCAGTGTGTATACCCACTGGATTGTGGCTTGAATAAGTGAGAACACTAGGAGGTTGAACTAGTGTGTAGTTTCGCAGGATTGCGAACAGTTTGGAAAAGGGAGCATTGGGTTCTGCAGGCCCATGTGTAGTCGCACCGGATTGTGTGTCAGATCTGCCCTAGGGTAGAACGGTCTGGGTCGGGGTGGCCGCGAGACCAACTGATGTGAATAAGTGTGGTGTAGGGTATGGATATCCCTAGTAATCAGTGAGTATTCTTAGTATCCCTATAGATTTAGTGGTGTTCTTAATAATATGAGCTTGTATATTGCGAGTTCCCCATCCTCAGGTAGGTACCAGGTGCCTGGATATAGAGGAGTCCTGAGGAGGGAAGGTGAGTACGTTCTGGCTGGGTTGGAGGGGCCCCTGGGGGCTGATCCCACCTACTCAGAAAATCCAGCCATTACAACAGTACAGTTTGCATTAGTCTTAAACTGATATGTGCTCCTATTGGCAACTGGAAAATATGCTGTGTACAATGTCAGTTGTTGCAAATGTTGGTTTTTGGTTAATCATGAGTCACAAAAAGTCAATGCAAACTTGTCCAGACCCAACGCAAATTTCGTAGTGCTAACATAATGTATGCCTGGTGGCTCATTGCACGAATGCACCAACAATTGAATGGACCAGTTTGATCTTATGGTGACATGTTTACATTCTGACTGGCCCACTCAGCATTTTATCCTTGCGAGGTCGATAAAATGAATACATTGAATTGAGTCACAATATACTTCTGCTATTCAGTACCAAGATACCTTTCTGTTTGAACGTGCACTTTAAAACACTCATGTTATGTTATGGTAATATGACCCAAGGTGTTTCCATTGGGTGAGCTTTCATGCGTCATAAAGCAGAACTGTTTTTGTTTAATTCATTAAAATGAATGATCGCCTACAAACTTGCCGAATCCATGTCTGTAACCCCGTTCAAGCAGCACTTTAAGCATTAATCCTAAACCTTTTATAATCACAGAAAGAATGTGACTCCCTGAGAAGGAAAGCCCTCCCTTTTTCGTCCGTGCTCACTTCATTTTCACAGTAACAGTGATGCAAAGTGCATTTTAAATCTATATTAAGCGATGAAAGAATGCGAGAGGATAAGGCAACCAAACCGGCGGGCACTTGCGGATTTCTCATAACTTCTCCTGTGGTGCAAGCTGTTCTCTCAACAAAACCACGTCAATAGTACCAATAAGGAAAACAAGCAGGAAGTGGGATAAGAGAGGGGGTGGCAAATGGAGAGCACTTTCGCGGCCGCTTTGATGTTCTCAGTGGCCACGCGGCTCACTGAGAACATCAAAACAGCCGTAAAAGTGCTCTCAAAGGCTGCAGGCGGACAAATGGTGCGCGCGCCCGGCGCACATGCACTGTACCCGATCCGCCTGCAGACTTTGGGAGCACTTTTGAAATCCCCTACGTAATATCTCGCCAAAGCATCACTAATGCAATGGATTAGGCGAGACCTAAAAAGCGGTCCAAAATTGACTGAGGTACGTGCTCAATCCGGTTCTACACTGTTGGCGCGGAAAATGAAAGAACTGACGTCAGCGCGCATGGGTGGCGCCTAAGTACTGTCCGTGATGTCATCTCCGTGCCTACAACGCCAGTGACGGACGCGAAGCCGCAGGACGCCACCTACTGGCACGCAGAGGTACTGCTAAGCAGAAAAACTTTCCTGATCCAGTCTGAAGCCTGGGGATATTCTAAGGTAAGGAATCTATCACTAACGTGTCTCTTTCAGATTCGATCTCTACTTGACTAAACCGTCAGGCCTGTCCCAGCTGAGACTCCATTGGGGTGAGAGACCCACTGTCATGCTCAATCGCCAGATGTGCCAAGTATGTAGACATCAGGTATAGCTAGTCCACCCAGTTCATACAGTAATGTTATTGTTACCCACAGGACTTGTGGCTGCTTACCCGCCCAGGCTAGCACGATCAGTTGTGATTTTATTGTTTAAGGCAGTAAAGCAGTCCTTAGAGGGAGATAGGAGGCTTATTTAGAGGGAGGTGGGTAGAAGTTAGGTGAGCTAAGATCAGTGGGACGTTGGCAGTTAAACAGTGTAGAGAGTCCTGAGGTTTGTGGAAGGGAGGGATGAGGGGGGCGGCTCATCATTAGAGGCAACTGAGCGTTGCCCCCCCACTCAGGAGCAGTTGCAGTGTCCAATAAAACACCACTTACATTCTCTCTAGCATCTGCGGGCCGCCCTCCTCCTCGCTGTTGGTGTCTCATCCTTGCCGCCGTCCTGCTCCTTGCGTTGCCGGTCGCAACCCCCTACGTTTTACATCTTGCGTGGACTGGAAGACTGATTTGCATATGGCTGGGTCCAAACTGGGGTGCTGTGGTGAGCAAAAAAAAGATGAATTAAACCCAGATCTTTGTGACTGGGGTGAATGTTTGCATTGCTCAGCATTCCGTTCATCATTTGTTCTTTTTGCTTTGGGAAGGGTATGCCCAGACGTGGGTCCTTTGCTCACCATGCCACTAGATTCAAGCTAGCCTGGCTGATGAGGGGTGATGCCCCAAAACCGGTCCCAGTATCCTTGTTTCCGGTCCAGGGAGGACCTGGCTTGGCAGTTCGGGCTGTTCCCGTGAGACACAGGGCCAAGACTGATTTGCATATGGCTGGGTCCAAACTGGGGTGGCGTGGCAAGCAAAAGAACAATGGATTACGCCTAGATTTTTGTGACTGGGGGTGAATGTTGGCATTGTTCAGCATTCCATCCATCATTTTATCCATTTACTTTTCCGTTATATTTCAAGACACCTAAGTAGTGAGTCTGTCAGGTTCTCTCAGAAGAATAAGTGGTTTAGTCTAAGGATAATTTAGCACACTACAGAACTGTGCCCATCAGGTCCATCCAGAAGGAGATAAGTTGTAACCTGAATTGTGTGTCTTTGGTACACCAAGATGCAGAACTGATGTGACCCAGGGATTTTAAGACACCTCAGTTGTCTTTGTCAGGTCCATCAAGATGCAGGAATGCCGCAGGCTTACATTAATCTATCACAGGAGTGTATCTACCCAAACCACCCAAAAGCAGATATGTTGCAAACCATGGGTTTAAAGCCACCTGAGTGGGTTTGTCCGGTCTACCCAGAAGGGAATATCCTTCAAACTATGGGGCATATTACCAACAAAGTGGCAAAGAGAGGTGTTAGCCGCCTTGGCTTAACGCCTCTCTTCGCTACTTCGGAAACTCTAGGCTTCACCATATTAACAAGGATATGGTGCAGCCTAACGTTTCCCCCTGCGAGGTATACACCTGTTACAACGCAACTTTTACAACTACCTACCATTACAACGCAACTTTTACAACGCATACCATTACAACGCATTGCGCTGGGGGGCGCTCTAGGATAGGGAATAAGTTTAATTTACTATCCAACACCTTCCCTAGTGTCCACGGGGACTGGAGTTGGAATAGTAAATTATACTTACCACTATCCAGCACCTCTAAGCGCTATGCGTTGTAATGGTATGCGTTGTAATGGTCGCGTTGTAATGGTAGGTAGTTGTAATGGTATGCGTTGTAACGTCATACATCCCCCCTGCGATGGCGATGTGTTTTACAACTTAACGCCAGCGCAGGCAAGGAAGGTTTGTTTGTGTACAGGAAGGTGTTCCTTCCTGCACATAAACAAAGCTTAAATGCCATTTTGTAACTTACATGTGTGGTGCTTCATGCAGCACTCATGTAAGTTACAAATTGGAATTTTTAAAAAGAGGTTTGTTTATGTACAGGAAGGGACACCTTTCTGAACATAACATAAACAAACCTTGGCATTTAGCTTTTTCCATGTGTGCGCACAAGGCAGTACACATGAAAAAAGCAAAAACAAGGAGAAATGAAGCATTTCTCCTCATTTAGCCACCTTAAGAACAGGTCTTTCCTGTTCTTAAATTTGGCGCAGCCACCTATTATCGCCTCTCTTGATAATAGGTGGCAGCGTCGAAGTGAATGGGTGTTGCGGTGGAACGCCCACCGCAACACCCACTGCACGCCCCCTTTCACAATGAGTTTATCGTGAAAGGGGCCCTATTACCAAGGCAGCGTTAAGTCAATTAATGTGGCTTTAAGCCACGTTAATTGACTTAACGCTGCCTTGATAATAGGGCGATGCAAATATCGCCGTGTTATCAGCAGAATGTGCCGATGACGCAGTGATAAGGGGCTTGATAATATGCCCCTATGTATTTCAAAACACTGCAGAAGAGTCAGAAGGGTAAATAAGGATAGGGATAGGTGGTTGGCTGGAAAAACACTTTGGAACTACAGTAGTAGTTACAAAAGGCCGGTATTGAGCCATGTCCAGTACTCCTCCTAGGATAACAATAACTTCAGAGGTATATACAGCAGAGCATCGATGCCAGTCTCAGGAAAGGAGGCAAGGTAGAGGGTTCAAGCCAAGCCGGGACACCGTAAATCCTTCCTAGCTCTGCATTGTTTGATTCTGGGAAATTACTTCTCTCCTCTGTTGACATCTGACATTAGCCAAGGGCAGTTGGGAACAGGTTACATGCATGTAAGAAGTGCTTACTGCACAATTTGGCATCTCTGGTGCAGAGAGGAAGTTTTTAGAATAGGCATTTGCCAAGTCCTTTTAATGTTACTAAAATTAGATTTATAGACTTACATATGGGGATTTCAACCAGCCTTCTTTATCCAGTGGTCTGTTGCATCATTCATATTTTTCTTTCGCCCACTGCAAGCTCGGTCATAGGACTATGGACCCACCCACTTCAGCTATTGGCTAACGTCACTGTGACTGACTGCATTCTGCTCTTTCAGAAATAGCACACCAACACAAAGTAGCTCCCTTTGATACAGGAGATGGTTAAGGCAAAGTGTGCTTTGCGAGGCCCAACTTTTTTTAACTTTTAGCCAATGTTTATTTTTTATAGTGGCGAGAGTCCTGCAGCTACTCAAAAATAAAGTTACAAAGCTAAAAGGCTACCCACTCCTATGCCCAATGCCGGAGTTGCTGAATAGTAAGGCTGTTGCCTAGTTTTGATTCCGCCTTCCACTCGGCCGCTCTATTTCTGTATTGCTGGTCCTTTTTTTACCCCTTCTTTCATCACCATCTTTCTCTTGCTTCTTTATTCTTCCTTTTCTGCCTCTAGCTTGCTGTGTGTCTGACGATAAACAAGTGCCAGGCTATAAGTGCGGATGCCCAACATCTGCAAACATTAAGCACTACCAGGACCTTCTTTGCCCTACACGCGTTTCCTGGACCACATGCACTCATTCACGTACTGTATTTTCAGAGTTCTGTGGACCCTTTACTGCACTAACAGGGAACGAATTATTTCTTACCTGTCGGTGTAGTTTTGCAGCTTGAAGATCTTTCTGGATTCACTATGCTGTGCATATTCCGCGGTCTTGTGGTTGGGTCCGGATTCGTAGTCTTTTCTTTGTTTTTTTTTTTTGTAGCCCAGGTGGGCGTCAGCGTCACACCTCCTCGGGTGCATTTCCGGTGACGTCGGCATGCTTCCTGCGGAAGCTCCCACTCTTGGGCGCCATCTTCGGATTCTTTTTTCCGTGTTTCTTTCGTTTCCGAAGTGATGGCTATGTTCTATTTAGGTGAAATTTTTAACCGCTTTGTACTTAAAGTCCTTTCTACTTCTTTTTTTTTTTTTTTTTTTTTGACCACCTCTTCCGTCTCCAGCCTCATCTTTCTGGCGGAGGTGGGTGGGTTCGCTAGTGAATCCAGAAAGATCTTCAAGCTGCAAAACTACACCGACAGGTAAGAAACTATTCGTCTTGCAGCGTGAATCTTTCTGGATTCACTATGCTGTGCATAGATTTTGTAGCGGTTTCTCATTTCTGTGGCGGCTGGGTGGGAGATGAGTGTTGGTTATTGAATATGTGCTGGAGCACCTTTTGTCCGACTTGTGCTTCCTTGTTCATCTGAATATCCACGCAGTAGTGCTTCGTGAACGTGTGCACCGAAGCCCATGTTGCCGTCTGGCATATGTCTTGTATGGGTGTGTTAGCCAGGAAGGCTATTGTAGCACCCTTTTTCCTAGTGGAGTGGGCACGTGCCCCCTCTGCTAGTTCTTGCCCTGCCCTTTTGTGGCAGAGTTGAATTGTTTGTGCGATCCATCGTGCAATAGTGTTTTTGGTTACTGCCTTGCCCATGAAACTGTTGGCGAATGACACAAAGAACTGTTTTGTTTCCCTGTGTCCCTTTGTCCTCTCAATGTAGTGCATGACCGCCCTTCTGGCGTCTAGGGTGTGCAGAGCTCGCTCTGCGCTAGTGGTTGGTTTTTAGAAAAAACTCGGTATCTGTATGGACTGGTTCATGTGGAATTTGGACACCACCTTTGGCATGAAGTGTGGGTCGGTCCTCATCAAAACCCTATCATTGTGTATTTGTATGTAGGGTTCCTGTAGCGTTAGTGCTTGAAGCTCGCCTACTCTGCGTAAGGACGTTATTGCAACCAGGAAAGCTGTTTTCATAGTTAGCATTTTTAGTGAGGCCTTGTGAAGTGGTTCAAAGGGCTCCTTCATGAGTTCCGTTAGGACTACGTTCAAGTTCCATGCCGGTGGCGGCACACGCTTGGGTGGTGCGATCCTTTTCGCTCCTTCCAGGAACCTCTTCACAACCTGTGATGTGAAGAAACTCCTGCCCATCTCACCCCTTGTGTAGGCGACTATCGCTGCCAAGTGAACTCTCAAGGAGGACGAGCTGAGGTTCTTTTCCAGTAAGTGCGTCAGGTATTTTAGCACTGTGGAGTCCTTCTTCATTTTATTGTGAAGTCTTTCTTTCCTGCACCACATCGTGAATCTTTTCCATTTTGCAACATAGCACTTCCGTGTGCTGGGCCTTCGTGCCTCCCGAAGGACCCTGAGGGTGCTTTCTGGCAGTCTCAAATGTGCGAACTCTATGTCCTCAGGAGCCATGCCACTAGGCTCAGGCTCTCTGGCTCTGGGTGCAGTACCTCTCCGTTGTGCATGGAGAGCAGGTCTTTTCTCCTGCCGAATCTGTGGGGTGCACTCTGTGTCATCTCCATGATCTGCGAGTACCATGTCTGCCTGGCCCACTGTGGCGCGACCAGTATCAGGGTCATGTTGCTCGCTCTGCACTTGCTCAGTACTCTGTGCATCAGTGGTATCGGGGGAAAAGCGTAAGCAAATGTCCCGGACCAATCTATCCATAGGGCATTCTCCAGGGACCCCTCTTCGGGTTGTCTGGATGCGAAGTTTTGGCATTTTGCATTCTGGCGTGTTGCAAACAGGTCCACTGATGGCGTTCCCCACCTGTTGAACAACCACCTTGTCTCCTGAGCATTGAGCTCCCACTCGTGGGATGCCGATGTCTGTCTGCTGAGCCAGTCTGCTTGAATGTTCTCCTTCCCTGGTAGGTGTATGGCTAGCAGGTCTATCCTGAGGGGGATGGCCCATCTCCATATCTCCTGCGCAATTGTTGAAAGCGTGGTTGACTGTGTTCCACCCTGCTTGTTGATGTAGAACATCGCTGTGGTGTTGTCTGTCTGTAGTAACACCTTGCGCTTGTACAGTCTTATTTTGAAGGCTTTCAGTGCAAGGAAGATTGTCTTCAATTCTAGGTAATTGATGTGCTTTGTCGCTTCTGTTGGTGTCCACAGTCCCCTCACTTTGAGTTCCTCCATGTTAGCGCCCCATCCCTTCAGGGATGCGTCTGTGGTGATGGTCACTGTTGGCGTTGGGGGCGTTAGAGGCTTTCCCCTTGTTATGTTCTCCATGGTCCACCATGTCATCTCCTTCTGCACTGCGTGCGTCACAACCAATAGATCCTCCCAACTGCCTGAAGCCTGTGACCATTGTTCCTGGAGCCATTCTTGCATGGGTCTCATGTGAAGTCGTACATTCGGTACCAGGTGGATGCATGATGCCATCATCCCCAAGATCTTGCTCGCAGTCCTCACTGTCCGAGCTTGTCCCCTCCGGTAGAGGCGAGTTTCCCTCACCAGTGCCCTTGCTCTCTTCTCGCTGGGGAACACCTTGCCCTGTAAGGTGTTGATCTGTGCTCCCAGGAAGATCTTCACTTGTTCCGGCTCCATTGACGATTTCTTCCAATGGATGGAGAACCCCAGGTTTATGAGCGTGCTCGTCACTGTATGTGCGTGTTGCTTGCATTTCTGGTACGAGTTTGCTTTCACCAGCCAGTCGTCCAGGTAAGGGTATACGTGTATTCCCTGCCTTCGTAGGTGCGCTGCGACTGCCGCGAGGCACTTGTGAAGACCCTCGGTGCTGATTTTAGCCCGAAGGCTAGTGTTGTGAACTGGTAGTGGCTTTCTCCGATCGTGAACCTGAGCATATGCTTGTGCTTTACGTTCATTGGGATGTGCAGGTAGGCGTCCTTGAGGTCTATTGTGACCATGAAGTCTCCGATCTGCAATTGCGGTAGCACCTCTTGCAGGGAGGTCATTTTGAATTTTTGTGTTCTTATGAATTTGTTCAGGAACCTCAGGTCCAGAATGGGTCTCATTGTCTCGTCTACCTTTGGTACCAGGAAGTACGTTGAGTATATTCCCTTGTTTCTTTCCTTGAAGGGAACCCGTTCTATGGCCTGCTTTTGTATGAGTTCTTTTGCTTCTTCCTGAAGCCGCTCTAGCTGTTTGTGTGCAAGTGGCTTTCTCTTTGGTTTCCTGCTTGTTGGCCTCCCTTCCAACTCTATGCAGTATCCGAATTGGATGATGTTGAGGATCCACTTGTCTGATGTGATTTCTCTCCATTCCTGGAGGTAGAATCTTAATCTTCCACCCACTGGTGTTATGTGGTGGTAGGTGTACAGTTTGTCTTGACCCCTTTGTAGGTGCTGCCCCCTGGGATCTTTTCTGTGGGCGGGCACACAGATCTTTTTGAAGTCATTTAGAGGTGGGCTGCTGGCCCCCTCTTTTATGCTGTTCTCGTCCATTTCCTCTCCCCTGAAATGACTGGCCTCTTGACTGGTACTGCCAGGACTGCTTCTGCTGACTCGGTTGCGCCTGCGAGTCTGCCTGGTGCGTCTGTTGAAAAGCCTGGTGTGATGTACCTGGCTGGTTTCCACCCCTCCCGCCGGGCCTCCGTGACTGGGTGCCCCTTTTGTTGCCTCTGAACTGCAATGCTCCCATGGATCTTGCAGTTTCATTGTCCTTCTTTAGTTGACTGAGTTTTTCATCAACTGTTGTTCCGAACAGCGTCACGCCATTGAACGGTGTGTTCAAGATGCTGTGTTGCACCTCTGGTTTGAAGCCCGAAACCCTGAGCCAGGCGTGTCTTCTTTCAGTGACACCCATCATCATGAGCCTGCTGGAGGTGTCTGCTCCATCCAGGGCCATCTTGAGGCAAGAATTTGCCGGATTCTTCCTGTCTTCCACCAGTTTCTCGGCCTTCTGCCTGGCCTCCTGGGGCAGGTCTTTCACCAGCTGTCCCAGCTCCTCCATGATCTGGTACATGTGCCTGTTTATGAGGGCATTGGAATTAGCCATGCGCCATTGGGTCGCGGCATTCCGTTCTATCCTTCTGCCCACTAGGTCCATCCTTTTGCTCTCCTTATCAGGTGGTGGTCCAGAAGTAGTGGGCACATTAGCCCTCTTCCTTGCTGTGGCCGTGATGATGGAGTCCGCTGAGACCGTGCCCCGAATGTAGGCTGGGTCCTTTGAGGAATGCTTGTACTTCTTCTCCGTTCTGGGAGTGACTGCCTTGCATGTTGTGGGCTCCCTGAACGCTTCCATCCCCTGAGCCAAGACGCTTTCGAGCATTGGCAGATACTGGCTCCTTGTTTGCGTGGGGAGTAATGTCTCGAGAAGAAAGTCTGCTTTCTGCTTCTCTTCGTCGAGTTTGAGTCTAAAAGCTGCTGCCGCAGACCTTATCACCGAGTTGTAGGCCCCGATGTCGTCCGGCGGCGATGGCCTCGAGGGATATGTGTCGACCGCCTCCTCCGGGCTTTCGGTGTCGACATCCAGGTAATCCTCCTCCTGCGGGTCAGAGGTGGCCGACTCGGCGTCCATCCTGCTGTCCTCTTCTTCCCCATAGTTGTAACTCTCGTAGGGGTTCTCGTCATCTTCCTGGTCGTCGACCATTTCGACGCCCGGGTCATGTTCCTCGACGTTTTCGTCTTCATCCTTGACCAGCTCCACCACGGGTGGCTTGGTCTTGTGGGGAATCGTGAAGGTTTTCATCTTGGCGTCGAAATCTTTCTTCCGCTGCAAGATGTTTTCCATTTCGGCTTCGAGGCGCCTTCTTTTCTTCTCCATCTCGGCCGCGTGATCCGCGCCGGGTGGTTCGGCCGCTCTCTTCGGCGTTTGGCTCGGCGCCGAGATTTTCGGTGCCGGAGACTTGGACGTCGAACTGGGTTTCGGGTCCTTGGACGGCGTCGGGGCCTTAGGGTCTTTCTCCCTCGGCGTCGATCGGTCCCTTTCGGGGGCGATTTTCGACGACTTCTGCTGTTCAACAGCTCTCGGCCCCGGGGACTCCTTCTCAGAGGATCCGCTGGGCCTGTGAGTAGTCGCGGACGCCAGGTGTTTCTGCGTCAGCGCTTTCGGGCCTTGCCCTCGTTTTTTCGAGACTCAGAGTCTCTCGGGTTCTTGGGGAATGAAGAGTCTCCTACCTTATCAGAAGTCTTCGTGTAATCGGTCTCTACGACCGTGTAGCTGTCGTCTTCGGCGGCAGCGTTGTCCTCTTCCTCTGAAGACATCCCCAGCTCGTACAGCGATGGCGTCGGGGCTTTTCCCTGCAGGGTGGCGTGCGCTACCCTCTGGCTCGCTCTCACACAAAGGGTCTTCGGGGCGAAGGCGGAGCAGGCGTTGCAGTCCTCGCTTCCGTGGTCTACCGGTAGGCAAAGGTTGCAAACCGGGTGTTGGTCCTTCTGCGCGTACTTGTGGTGGCAGTTACGGCAGAACTTGAACGGCGTGTTGTCCATCATCGAGTGTTCAGAGCCTCCCTGGCCGCGTGGACGTCGACGATCGTCGAAGTTCTCGATGATTTCTCCTTCTTCTTCGCTGGTCAGTGATCGGCGAAGTCTTCCGTAGTCTTCTGGTGAATTCCTTCTCCAATTTCAGTCTTTTCCTTGTACTTTCTCCAAAAATGTCTGGAGCCCAACGGGAACGATCCAGACCCGACCGCGGAAAAAAGAATCTGAAGATGGCGCCCAAGAGTGGGAGCTTCCGCAGGAAGCATGCCGACGTCACCGGAAATACACCCGAGGAGGTGTGACGCGACGCCCACCTGGGCTACAAAAAAAAAAAAAAAAAAGAAAAGACTACGAATCTGGACCCAACCACAAGACCACGGAATATGCACAGCATAGTGAATCCAGAAAGATTCACGCTGCAAAACTCATGCTTATGTGGTTTGGATATTTTAGTATTACCCTACAGACACAACACTCATTCCGCTGTCACCTAGGGGCATCGCCTGGTACAATGGGCCAGAGTGAGTGGACTGGTTTGCAAGCATCCAAGGCATGCCTACTTAGCCACCTTTATCCGTATGAGCTATGCATGTGCTATATGGTTGTGTTGGAATATAGTTGGTTTGTTTGTCCAGCAGTGCCTCTACTTCCCAGCTTTGTTTCTTATGCCACACAATTCAACACCACTCCACTCCACACAATTCAACTCAACACCACACAATGCCACTCCACCGAACTCCAATTCACTTCATCCACCACCACACATTTCCACTCCCCTCCACACAATTTCACTCCCACTCCACTCCGCACTATTCCACACCACACCACACGTCGCACAATTCCACTCCACTCCACACAATTCCAATACACTGCATTGATCTCTACACTACTCAAATCGACACCACCCAATTTCACTCGAATCCACACCACACAATAACACATAATACACCCCAAGCCACACAACTGCACACAATTCCACTGTACTCCATGCCACATAATAACACACAACTCCACTTCCTTCCGCTCCACTCGCATGCCATTCAATGCCACACAATTCCATGCCACATGCCACTTTAGTCCACGCAATGCAACTGCGAGAAGTATGGCTCAATGGTTAGAGGAGGCATACCCGGAAGCTGAGGTCAGACCCGGGACCAGGGTTCAATTCCCGACGCGGCAGGGTCTGAGCCCAAGTGTCCATGGACTCGATAATTCTCACTTCGGTGCCTACTCGAATCACGGGTTCACACTCTGCAACTCTGGGCAATAGCTTGCTTAATCTCCACTACGGCTTTCACCTTGGGGATGCCCAGTACGGGTTATCTCACAGGGAAAAGCCAGGACGGGTTCCCAATGCAAGCGCCGGGACACCCCGTTGGGGTAGCTGTGCGCTATATAAGACACACTAAAAAAAACAAAAACTTAACTGTAATTGTATTTTTATAGTGCTTACTACCCCATATGAGGTGTTTTTTTTTTTTAACATCATTTTTATTGCATCACCATTATAATTGTACAGACAAGACAATCAGCAATATAAATTCACTTTGTACAAGAGTAGTAGTATCCAGTCCGACTTTATCCGGGAGGTCCACCCTTTCCTCTGGTGCGGGTGGCCTTGTCCATGAGTTCTTCTCGTATCAACTTACATTGTCTGACAGTAGCAGTAGTCAAGTATTGCTGGGTTGCTTTTGTGATTTTCACCCCTCCCCCTCCCCTAATTTCGGTACCCCAACAGCCCGTCAATTCTAGCTTCCTTCCCACCCCCCCCCCGTGGTCGCTCTGCGCCGAATCAGCAGTGTAAGAGTGTCTGGTGCGTTGTAGGAGGAATAGACATTCGCTAAAGTGTGCTCTCCTGTATAGTGACAGGGTCTGCCCCATCTAGCTCACCCTCTCCCTCCAGCTCCTCAGCATCCATGTCGCGGAGCGCCTGCACCATCATTTCCCATGCAGTCGCCCTCTCCAGAGCCTTCTCGTCATTCATCCTCCAGGCCACCTGGTACCTCAGGGTACTTTCACATGCGGCCCACCTCAGGCATTCCCCATACCATCTTTTATATGTGGGCCCCACTCTCGACTTCCAGTTCCTCGTTATCTCCCGCTTGGCCAGAATAAGTCCCAAGTCTATAAATTTACTAGTAGTCTTGTTTCTAGGCGTGTGCGGGAACCAATGGAGGATGCCAACCGCTTTTGTGTACTGGATACCTCTGTCCGTCGCGCTGTTAAGGGCCCACCCAACTTCCTGCCAGTAGTCTCCCAGAGAGGGGCAATCCCATAGCATGTGACCCAGGTCTGCCCCGACTGTACTACATCTGGGGCAAGCAGCATCGTCTACCCCAAAATACTGTTGTATTTTCCCCGGTGTGAGGTATGCCCTGTGAATGACATAGAAGTGGATTAATTGAAACCTGGCGTTTCTCGAGCTCTTCCGTGCTCGCCTCAGTAACTGGTCCCAGGTCGTGTCAGGTATCTCCACTTGAAGGTCCAGCTCCCACTTGGCCTTCAGGGCCGTCAATGGTTGCAAGGCCTCCCGCTGCATCCTAGAGTACAAGCAAGTGACAGCCTTAAAGTTCCCCGCAGCCATCATCGTGTATTGACAGGCCATGGAGGTGCCCGGCTCCTGCAATCCTTCCCCCCAGTGGGCTTGCATAGCGCCCGTGACCGCTGCATGCAACAAGTAGTCGCCCCTCAGCAGGCCGAAACGCTCCTGCAAATCCTGAAACGGCAGCAATACCCCATCCTCATATAGATCACCCAACATTTGTATCCCCGCCTCCTCCCAACCTAGCAAGCGCGACCAGTCACCTCCATGCGGGAGGGTACCCCATATGAGGTGTTGAAGTGGTTTGTGGCATGCTACTCCACTCCACTCCACTCCACGCCACACCACACCATGTCACATAATTCCACTCCATGCCACACAAGGAAAATGCTACTTACCAGTATGCATCTGTTCTTGGCATGTAGAGCTGCAGAATCCTACATTTAGCAATAGATCGCCACCTGGTGTTGGGCTCGGATGATTGCAGGTTGTTGTCTTCTTGGAAGAAGTCTTTTGTAGTCACGAGATAGGTGGCTCCTCCCTTGGACAATACTGCGCATGGTCATCGACTCCATCCTCAGATTGTTTTTCGCCACAATGGGAAATGATGGAGTTAGTAGAAGTAAAAGAGAAAGGATGTCCATTCGTGTGCATCTAAGTAAGATGAGTACTGGAACGGATACAAGCCCCGGGGAGGCGGGAGGGCATGTAGGATTCTGTAGTTCTACATGTCAAGAACAGATGCATACTGGTAAGTAGCATTTTCCGTTTAAAGGCATATGAGCTGCAGATCCTACATTTAGCAACGATTGTGCAGCAGTGTCTCCCCTAGCGGTGGTCGCTTGTATCCGTTGCAGCATACTGAAAGAGTGTTTTAAGGACCGCTTGGCCTACTGCAGCTTGCTGCTTGGCTTGCACTTCAACACAATAGTGTTTAGTGAAGGTGTGTATTGTAGACCATGTTGCTGTCTTGCATATATCCTCTAATGGTATGTTTCCTAAGAAAGCCATAGAGGCTTCTAGTTTGCAAGTGGAGTGTGCCCTAGGAGGAACTGTCAGTGTACGTTTAGCCTTGTGATAGCATATTTGAATACACTTTACAATCCATCTAGCAATACCTCCTTTAGAGATGGGATTGCCTTTGTGTGGGGGAGAGAAAGATACAAATAGTTGTTTTGTCTTTCTGAAGGATTTAGTCCTGTCTGTGTAATATAGTAGAGCTCTTCTAACATCTAAGGTGTGTAAAGCTCTTTCTGCAACAGAGTCTGGTTTTTGGAAAAAACACTGGTAACTCTCCTGATTGGTTTAGGTGAAAAGGAGTAATCACTTTTGGTAGGAATTTTGGATTGGGTCTAAGAACCACTTTGTTAGGATGTTTTTGAAAAAATGGTTCTTCTATTGTGAATGCTTGGATTTCACTAACTCTTCTGAGAGAGGTAATGGCAACAAGGAAAGCAGTTTTCCATGTTAGGAATTGCAGTTCACATTTATGTAACGGCTCAAAAGGGGGTCCCATGAGTCTTGTAAGGACCACATTTAGGTTCCATACTGGAGCAGGTGGTAACCTGGGTGGAATTATTCTTTTTAATCCTTCCATAAATGCTTTTATTGCAGGTACTCTAAATAGAGATAGATGTTGTCTATTTTGCAAATACGCTGCAATAGCTGCTAGATGCAGGCGTATGGAAGAGTAAGCCAAATTGGACCTTTGTAAATGTAGAAGGTAGCAACTGATATTATGGATGGAAACATCCAAAGGATCAATATGATTGTTGTTACAGTATATTGCAAATCGTTTCCACTTAGCAGCATAGCATGCACTTGTAGTGGGTCTTCTAGCTTCTTTAATTATATTCATACAGTCTGGCGGTAAGTTTAAGTAACCAAACTCTAGGACTTCAGGAGCCAGATCGCCAAATTCAGTTGGCTTGGTTCTGGGTGTCTTATTTCTCCATGGTTCTGTGTTAACAGGGATGGCGTGAGCCGTAATTTCTGATGTGGAACCAATGAGAGATCTAGTAGCGTGGTGAACCACGGTTGACGTGCCCATGTGGGGGCCACTAGTATCAGTTTGAGGGACTGTTGTCTGAGCTTGGTACTACTAGTGGAATGAGTGGGAGAGGTGGAAAAGCGTACGCAAATCTGCCTGACCAGTTCATCCATATTGCATTCCCCTCTGACCGTGGGTGTGGAAACCTGGCGGCGAAGGTTGGGCATTTTGAGTTCTCGTGGGTAACAAACAGGTCTATTTGTGGATGCCCCCACATTTGAAAGAATAGTTGAAGTGCTTGTGGGTGCCACTCACATTTGTGATTCTGTTGTGATTGACGACTTAACAGATCTGCTATCTGGTAGTGGATACCTGGAAGGTGTTCTACTGTCAGATGTATGTTTTGAGGGATGGCCCATCTCCAAATGTTCTGTGCAAGTTGGGACACATTGCCACTTCACTCCACAGAGTGACACTCCACCAAAGCCAATAGGTCTCACCTATGAGAGTTTTTGGCTTTTCCATGTTTTGTGGTCATGATGTATGACAGCGTGAATGCTTAGCAGTGTAGGTAAAACTAATTTAAAGCGCTATGAGGCAGCCTGGAGTAATGCACTTTTTTTAAAAAGTGAATTCGCGTCTGATGCATCATAGCCCATTTTTTATTACTGTTAGCCATGCTGCACAGCTGCCACACTGCTATACAGAATGGTCACAATCATTACCAACATCAGCACTGCCCATTCCGTACAGCATGAACAACAGGCAATATCAGAGACAATAGTATTGTATTGTATTTTATTTGCATTTACATAGCACTTACTACCCCAGACCAGGTGTCAAAACGCTTTTTTCGGCGAGTAGCACGCTACTCTGGAATCCATAAGAAATTAGTGGTGAATTAATATAGTGAAATATGAAATTAATTTGAGAGGTGGACATGTTAATCTGTTATTTTGATTGAAAAGGATAGTGGAGGGATAGAAGAGGGAAGGATTTAGAATATTATTTTTATTGTTTTGGAGGTCATAGCAGTAGGAGGAGGCTTGGGATGAGTAAAAGGGGTGTGGAGGTAAGCTGTCAGCACAGAAGACGGTGTTCCATGTTCATACTAGAAGATGCTGCTATCGATCATACAAACAAATGGCTCCGGTAAATGTCTTGTTGTGAAAAACAAATTCCTGTAGGACTTGCATTCGGCCCCACACATTAAATACCAGCAAAAACTTGCTGTTAACATCTATCCTTAATGTCAAACACTATTAATAAGCAAGGACACCATCTGACTAAGGAACAGCCACATGGCACACTCTCTCTCGAACTATATGGATCAAAATTCAGAAGAAATTAAATGTGAATACATTAGAAAATGGCAACCTTTTTATGTAAACTGATCAAAAGTTTTGTTTTGGATTTTAGCATTCTCTCACAGAAAACGTAGCGCAGTGTATATGTATGTACACAATTAAACTTAAAGGGAAATAATGCCAAAACTAGAGAGTAGGAATAGTCTCAAAGGCGTAACCTACTTACTCTGCCAATGCTTGTTTTTTTACAGTCAGGACAGACGGTCTTTCTCACTCAGCTTTCCCCGTAACTATGCAGATGAGGTCACAATTTTACATTACATGTTCGAGTGAGTGGCATCCCTCCAATGACTCATGAAAATAAAGGGAGAAATACACAACAATCAACAAAACTTGGAAACGAGATTGATTATTTTGAGCTTTTCCCACACAATCAATGGCTTGGTAAAATAGAAATATAGGGGCATATTAACAAGGGGGTTTATCTCCGCTTTTTTGGCTTTAAAAGCCAAGAAAGCGGAGATAAAATTATCTCCCTATTACCTAGCTGTCGCTAACACCAGTTAGCGACAGCTAGTAGGAGATAGCGACCATCTTGGGCCCGCTTTGCATGTCAGTGATATTTATCACTAATGGTATGCAAAGTGGGCGTGCCAAGATGTTAGCGACTGAAAACAGTCGCTAACATCGCTATCTCCTATTACCAACTTTTGGAGATATTCGCGCTAAGCGCGATTTTCTCCAAAAGCTAACACCTGCCCTGAGCAGTTCTTAGCCATGTTATCCAATGGGAGGTGGATATCATGGCTAAGAGCATTAGCTCTGTAATGCATGAATATCGCTGACTTTTGAGCGATATTCATGCATTGCGTCGATTTTTATCGCATTTGCGATAAACCTTGGTAATACCAAGGTTTATTTGCGGTAAAAATCGCCGCAGCTCAGCGGTAAATTTTTGTCTCTAACCAAGCAATAGCGATAATTATCGCTATTGCTTGGTAATATGCCCCATAGTTATTGTATTTATATAGTGCCTACCTCCCCTGAGGAGGCGTCAAATCGTTTTTCAGCCAGTAGCAAGCTACTCCGGAACCCAAAGGTGGACTTGTGTTGAATTAGAAGGGGGAAATATAAATTGTTATTGGGAGTGGTAGACATGCGAGTCTGTTAGATGGATGAATAGGATAAAGGATGCATAGAGGAACAAAGAGTTTGGAAGGGCTGTTTGGGAGTTCATAGCAGTAAAATAAATTTGGGGGAGTCAGAGAGCGGAGGCAGGGAATAATAAATAAAAATATAGCATAACCTGTTGCATCTGTGTATCTACCAAATTTGGTGCAGATGGTCCTATGGTTATGGTCTCGAATCGATTTGTCAGGATTTACAAAAACGTAAAACATCCTCTAACTTCCACACTCTGAACTTGATTTACAATAATATGTAGAAATCTATGCATCGTATGTTCCTGAATAAGATCTGTGTTGGTGTAGGCAATTTTATTTCACAAAATCTTAAGATGCGGGTCTGCTGAATCTATGTACAGGGCCAGTTTTCATACCTATTCTCATCCCATATGCACGCTCCTGGGGAACGGTTTAAAATGTGGAAAATTAAACTTTGTATATTTAGGTATTTATTCACAAAGGGAAGCAAAGCCTTTGTTTGCACCCCTTGAAAATATGGGCACATTGATACCCTATTGGAATATTTACTTCGGCTTTTACCCCCTCTAATTTCAAGTCCACCAAATGGGAGTGCAGCTTTGTACCACATTCCCAAAGCCCACCATCTACTGGGAACACCCATAAAACTATATTTATGACTGCTCAAGATACACCACAATGGCAGCTTCTTCCATGGATGTAAGTGGGATTTATGGTTGGAAAATTCCCTTAACACCACTCTGTGAAGCAGGAGTTGGGTATTCTGACATTAAATACAACTTTCTCCACTTTTAGATATAACTCATGACAACAATATGTGTTTATGAATTATGCCATTAATAAAAATCTATTCTTAATTTTAGCACAATTGGTCCTCTCTTTTAAGATAAAGGCAAACTGATGGATGAAATGCTTGAGCTATTTTGAACCTCTAATATAGCCTTATAGCCTGCCGTAGCGGGCTATACCGGCTATTAAAGGCCTGCTGAATCGTTAAAGGCCCAAGCCGAAGTGGAGGGACTTTAACAAGACAGCGGGACTTTAATTACCAGTATAGCCCTGCTACGAAGGGCTATAAGGCTATTAGAACATTCTGCCACTAGAGGGCAGAATGTTCTAACAAACTAAACAAAAGGGTTTTCGAAGCTCGAGGGGATATAAATCCCCTTGAGCTCAGAGAAGCCTTTGCATTGGAATGTTGCTTTGCGGGGCTTTACCGGCCCGTAGAAGCAGGGAGCACTCCATTGTCTGCAATGGAGATCCCAACATTCCAATGTTCTAATCATTATTATGGACCACAATCCATGCCATCATTTTTTGATCACTGTTCGATTTAAGACAGGGAGAAACCATATGTAGCACGTTCTCAACTCAGTGCGGAAAGAGACAGTTGAGTCCGACTGCTAGGTCATGACCTTCTGGATGGGGTCCAAAGTAAATGGTGCAGATTTTTGGGGCCTCGTGACTCTGCAAATTGCCTCCCTCCTTCAAGGAAGTCTATATTTTCCATAGGTTATGATAGGGTTCGCCCCGCTTGTTAGGAAAGGTTACTTTCTATGTCTATGCACTCTACCAATTAATGTTGGGTGACACCCCCAACTCTCATATAGTCATCTACAGGAGAGAGAGATTTTGCCACTCTTGCCTCCCAACTGAAGAATACAGTTAAGGAAGGAACATCTGAAATGCATAAAACAGGGAACGTTGCAGTGATATCTCTCCGAAAATTGAGATCCGGAAGGGGATGTAGCATGAAATATTTAACACACTGCTAATAAGCCACTGGTGCAGTCTGCAAGCCTGTTCCCACCTCAGTGTATGATTTATGTAAACTGTGATAGTCAATACTTAGATATGTTTAATAGTATACACCTTCCCCTGTTAGGTGCACAACTTAAACATTAAGTTGCAGGAAATGTAGATGATGAATTTACAATAAGATGCTTGTGACACACTGAACAATCTTGCATGGAAAGAGGGGAGAAAAGAGATATGTGGGAGGAAAAACATAAGACCACAAGAGAAAGGAATTTATGAAACAAAACAAATTAGTTTTATTAAAATCTAGACACCTTTTAGCATAAATTTTATTAGAGGAAGACACATCAGAGATTACAGATCAGTTAACAAAAAATACATTGCTTTTGCAAACTACAACTTTGCAGGTAGACACTTGTACTACAGCATTATTTTGTAAACTACGGTATAAAGTAGTTTATAAAACGTTACCGTAAGAACCGGCACCAGCTGACTTCACCATGCCTGATGGGAGGTGCTGCAAAGTCACTACTGCATAATTTCACCAGCAGATAACACAGTTAGGAATAGGTTGCAGACAAGTCTATTTGGCAGACTTCAAATCTTGGTCACTACTGGACTGTGGCACATATTGGAAATCTGCACCATCTACATCCCAAGACAAGTAGTCACAGGTATATACAGTGTTTTGTTGCAGACTGTTCCATGACATTCTTCCAAGCACCATCCCTGTTGTCGGCACATGACAAGCGCGATGCATCTGAACAACATGATATAAGAGTCACTTGCTGAGATTTTTTAAACAAAATCCTCCTTTTAAAAATATATTTACAAACATAAAACATCGCCACAGGCTTATACAACACACTACTTGGTTGCGTTTTTGTCTCAGTGAATGATGCATCCTGGTACACAGGATAAAATACACCGGCCAGACTGCAATGCCTCCTGCCTAGTCTCGTACAGAACTTTGTTCAGCTGAAAAACATCCATTTCAGTATATACATCAAGCTGATAAAAAGTTCATGCCACATTCAGAGGAAAGCGGCTGTAGTTGGGAGAGGTGAATTTGGGATTCAGATTGGGTGACATCACCTTTTGTTAACTTTCCTTAGAATCTGAATACATTTCTGATGCATTTTCTAAGGGTGTTGATCAACTGAAATGCAGAGTTCTGCCACCTTAGAAAAGTCCTGGCTAACAAACAGCTTACACAAATTTTTTACTCAACTCAATTCACAAAGTCTGGTTCACAAAAGCAGCAATTCCTGTTGGTGGGATATTTACTGCTAGTTAGATCCTATCAAAGAAGATCATTTCAAATCCTACAATAGGATGTAACCTTAAGAGTTCTCTTTTGGTTCACTTGGCCTATCAGATAAACCAATTTGCTTTTGTATAATAGTGCCTTTTCGCTAAACGTTCGTGTCCCAGCACATCATTCGGCTATTGCTATATCAAGTAAAGGGCACAAGATTTAAACTCCGTGATTAAAGGGGTTTTTCCATATATTCATATTCTTCTCAACTATGTAAATTGTCATTCAAGCAATGTGGTTATCTAAATTTAGCTTATTTACTTTTTTGAAAATCTAGGGCCTAAACTTTCAGCAGCAGCAGCTGTTTACATTCAGGACATAAGGCAAAGCATCAACTAGTTATTAAAGTCAAATATATGTACAACTTTATAATACTGAAACTTTAAACAAACATTGAAGATTCCAGGACACAGTTTATAGTACATTTTAAAAGATCAGTTTCCTGTTTCATTTCTCAGTATACTGTTGATATTCACTCCGCCACATTTCTCGCCTTTACGTTCCAGGAAAATCAATAAATACATGTATTTTTCACAATCAAGAATCTTTGCGTATATCTTTACAAAAAATATGAACATTATATTAATGATATGAATAAAAAATCTCTATGAAGAGCTAGTTTCAAATTTCTAGAAATTTGACAAAGCGTTGAGCTTTGAATCTTTAGAAACAGAATGTATAAATAAAAAAGGCAGTGTTTTCATGAAAAAGTACATAAATAAATACTAAAAAAGTTTTTTAAAAAAGTTTTCTTCTGTATAAAATTGTATAAAAGGATCCTTCAGTCAAAGCACAGTGTTTTTAGAGTTTTTTTTCCAAAAGTTTCTTTTAATTATATATTTAGGTAAAACCTTTAAGTTCCACTGTGTACCGCTGTCTCTAGAACAAATTATTTTACTTAAATGCCTCCGGGATGTGTACTATTTGTGCTTGCATGCTCGTAGGGGGGCTTGAAATACCTTCTGACCAATCGGAAATGTTGGAATGAGGAGAAGAGCTTGACCATTGGTCTGGGGATTCAGGAGATGGAGTCAAAAAGGGGTGATCGGACACCTGAAGTTGGTGGCTAGGAGTGTTGTCCATTGGAGAAGAGTAACTGTGTTGGGATGGCGGTGTTAAAAACTGTGTAGTTGCTATAGACTGGGTGAGTGAAGATGGTAGGGATGATGTGAGAAGCTGGGTATCCTGAGGCAAAATTGTGTGAACTGCCATACTGTTGCTGGTCAACTGCTGCAGATCTGCCTGGGTTAAATCGTTGCTGCAGAAGACTTGACCAATATGATTATTAGCAGATGAGCTAGAATTGTGGTGTTGCTGCATAGTTTGTTGTTGCTGCTGAATTTGCTGTTGCAGGTTCTGCTGTTGCATTTGCTGCAGCTGTTGAGCCTGCATCAAATGGGGCTGGCTGCCTATCCTTGAGTTTGGCATTGCCTGGTAGCTCATCAATTGGGACAATGTTGTTGTGGGCAAGCCGTTCTGCAGAGATGTCATCATGCTGTGAGCTTGCTGGTGGGCACTCGACTGGACATTATTCCTCAGTGCACTATACTGGTTTGAAACCATCCCGTTTTGTAATCTTGAGAGCCAATCACACTGCCCATTCATGGTTGGTGCTCCGCCCACAGTAAAGTTCAAAGAGCCGCTGCTCATTACGGTACTGGGGCTCGAGACAGAGAGATGGGAAAGACGGGGAGGCACTGGCTCAAAAGTCATTCTGTTGGAGCCAGCCATTGTCATGTCTTGTTTTCCTGCTAGGTTGTGATGATTGAGGGTCATGTGACCATCGGTCATGCCTGGAAGGTGGTTCAGAGCCATTGAAGGAGACTGTTGAAATGGAGATGTCATCAGTGGTGGGGAAGCCACGTCTGAAATGTAGCCATGGGGGGATTCAAGTGAGTCCACCGGAGATAATCCACCAGAGCTATCCAGAAGATTTTTCCCATCCTGTGATTTTTTCCTCCTAGCTTTGAGGTCCTTGGACTCCTTCCCATTGCAGCCATTACTTTTAATACTTTGCTTTCTGGCTTTCTTCCCTTGAGCAGCAGGTTTCATGTTGCTCAGGTAACTGCTGGGAGAGCAGATCTGTGGGGACAAAGTGGGTGCCCCCAGGCTGTTGTGCATCTGTGGGCTCCGGACCAAGTTATATTCATCCAGAAGTCGCACGATGTCATGGTGCATACGCTCTTGAGCAATGTCACGAGGAAGCCGGTCCATATGATCAGTGATGTCCCTGTTTGCAAAGTGGTCCAAGAGAACTTTGCCAGTCTCGTAGCTTCCTTCTCTCGCTGCAAGGAATAGCGGTGTTTCCTCCTGTAAGTATAAGGAAAAGAAAAGACAACAGACATAAGCATAGTCTTTGTTTTCATACTGATGAATATTGTTACAATGTGAATAATGTTTGCAGTTTAACCCCTTGGGCGCAGCCGGAATTGTGCCACGGTGCGGCAAAATTCCATGCATGCGCAGATCGGAGGGATCCCGATTTTCCGACGCACACGAGCACCGCGACGTCGGACGATGCAAGGGGTTAAGCAAGGATTTGTGAATTTCCTGAATATCCACATTACAACGAGGCATTTAAAGCTATGCAACATGTTTATCAGTCTGACATGCATTTAAATTAAATACATGCTAGGGGCTAGAACTGGTGATTGCACAAGCATGCATGTAAACACACACACACAAACACACGTATCCAACATGCAGGTATCTACACACACACACACGCATACACACCACAGGATGTATGAATACATCAACACACACAGTCTCACACCACATCCACACAAACATTCATTGAGCAGAAAAAAAGGCGAATCCCTTATGATATTGCCCCACTCTGTTATAAACACAATAACAAGCACAAGCATGATATAGGGATTATAAAGCACCAAGTAAACCAACATTAAGTACTGACATAAATATGCCAAGCACAGAATAAGGGATGCTTAAGAGAGACCACCGAGCTCCACCTCTGCTTTTAGTGCTTGAGGAGTAATGTGGCTTCCACATGCAGCTGCTTGATGGGTTACCTTGTTGTCCTGCATGTCTTTGTTGGCGCCGTTCTTCAGGAGCACGATGGCCGCGTCCACGTTGTTCACAGCAGCAGCCCAATGCAGAGCAGATTTACCTACAATCATCAAGGTCAGAGGGGTCAGTACTTGCTTCACAAACTGGACCCTTTCCTGTAGCATACGATGAACAAACTTTTCTCCTACCTAGGTCATCCACTGCGTTGACATCGGCATGGCAGTTGATGAGTTCTTCTACCATGCCCTCCACTGCCAATCGCGCCGCCAGGATCAATGGGGTCGTTCCATCATGCATCCGGGCATCCAGCTCAGTTGCTCTGTTCCTGATCAATATCTGGGTGCAGAAAGATAGAGGGTGGTCAAAAATACGAAAATGAAATGAAGAACTGCGGATTTAGTGAAATAAACTGAATGTACAACTAAACAGATAACGTCACACCTCTGATAATGTCCACTTTTATCACTGGCATAATCGCTGATGAATGAACAAATCTCATCTTCACTTAGTTTTATGTCTTTTTTTTTGGACCACAAAGTAGCTTGGTTGACTAAGGAGCTAACAGTAGCATGTGTGACATGGGATTGTAGGAACAATTTGCCTTTCTTCTCTTGCAAGAAAGGTGCATATTAGCAAGAATGAGCAAAACTTTTTCATACCCCTACATTTGGAAATAAATATATCCTTCTTTAAGACTTTATGTTACAATAAGATGCTACAGTATCGGGTGGGTTCTACCACAATATTTGAGGTTTAATATCGATCTGCACTTACATCGACTCCACAATATTGATTATCTTCCCTATGTATGCTAGTCAATACTGAAAGGTCAATATATTTATATTATTAACCTTGATATTATGACATAAGGACCCGCTTTTGAAAAACTATATAGGGTATTTCATTGAAATCAGGCTAACACTCAGCAAACTCTAGAGGAGCTGCACCACCACCACCATCACACAAATACCACTGCATTAACTGGGAGACACAAAGCACGCCGTCTGTAAAGAATAATAGATGATGGCAGACAGAAGCCAAAAATATTGGATGGAAGTCAGAGAGATGAGATGATTTATATCTTAATACATGCTTTTAGGTTGGAAGAGCTGATCTCATGCATCTCCTCTGCCCATTATTATCCAGAACCAAGAACACTGCAAAATCATGAACGTTCACGTACCTGGAAGACACCTTGAGCGTCAGCAGCCACAGCGGCATGGAGCGGAGTCCGTCCCATGTTGTCTTGAACATTGGCGTTAGCGCTCGCCTCCAGCAGACGTTTAGCAGCATCTGAGCGTGCGTACCGTGCAGCCAAGTGGAGAGCCGTCTCTCCCGTCCTATCGGTTTGGTTGTGTAGATTGGCACCCTGGTAGAGGAAGTCAGAAATTACGTTGGCAGATGCGTCTTCCTCCTCTTCGCTGTTCCCTGTTTCCAGTCCTCCTCCACTACACGACGCGATCATCAATGGGGTAAATCCATCTGAAAAAGGGTGGAAACAAATCACAAAATTATACAATAAGCCTTTACACAAAGAGAGCAATGATATTGTCTCATAGCAGAAAGTATGCCTGTCGACTCTACAAGACAATTCTTAGTAAGTGTGCTTATGTAATATATTCTTTCATTTTTTATGTTCCGTAAGAGGTGAAAGCAAACATGTCGTGACCCTGTTTTTAATCACTTAACAAACTGAACCAATCTTGCATACAAAAGCACATTATGAGTGTAGCAGCTTTAGGGCAAAATATATTATTTTACAGAGCTAATGAGGGGAAAGCCATTGAGTGAAGGATGTGTATTTTACCAAGATGAAGGAAGACAAAACAAAGATTCCAAATTAGAGTAGTGGGTAAACAGGGTAGAAAAGAACTTATTTAGAAACACCAAAGCCTATATTATTGGACTGAACTTGTATATTAAACCAACTAGCCTCTTCTGTGTTCTCTAACACTCTCATTATGCTACATACAAATATATATATATATCTCTGCAAGATTGTAGGTAAAACCCAAAAGGCATAAAACAAGGGTGATAGCATGTGCAAGAAGCAGCAGTTATGTGGTTCATTGCTGTAACACATCACAGGCATAACTCATTCAATTCTTCCACCGCTGGCTTCAACCCTATTAACTTCCACCCCAAACATTCCCCTATAACCTCACAAGGAGCAGGATGTTCACAACAGATCCAACTACCCGGATAAGACCATGGCATGAGGTAAGTGTGACATTCAAAACCAGTTTCCGATCCATACACTGAAGACCTAATTTCTCTCCCCATATTACCGCAGAATACATCTTTAAATGCACATTTGTGGCTGCACAATGCCAGTGCAGCCTCTTCCTTCCATTAACCCGCCGTAAATTAAACACTTTCCAAATGTATCTTGAAGCCTTTTTACTATCGCACCCCCTAGAATGAGGATCCTACTGAAATACTCAAGTCTTTTGCGCCATTTGTCCTTAAGGACCTTGAATGCCTTCCGTAAGGTCTGGCTTTGCACTCCTTTCGTTTACTCTAGTCATATTTCAGTCTTTTTCATGAGCAAAGATTAAGAGCAGGTATCAATTTTACTCATTTGCAACTCCGCTTCTCTAAAATTGAGAGTTTTCCCCTTACCAGGACCGCGGACGTTCACATCCAGGCAGTCGGGATCAATCTCGCCTTGGGGTGGTGTCGGGGCCATGGAGGAGATGCGCAGGTCAGCCGCGTCCAGGTGCTGCTGAGTCCACTGTCGGCGATCCGTCTGATCGTTCATGTCGGGCAGCATTGCCTCCTGTTCAAACTAACAGGGAAAAGGGAATAGGCACATCAGACAACAAGGAGAGAAGAGTGGACCAACAAAGACTGCCATCACACAACAAAACACAGCCACAGGAACACTTTTATACCTTGGTGCAAATGGGTCTTCGTGTTTTCCATTTGCAAACTAGAGTCCTTTAAAGTTTACACCTCAATCAACATCCTCTGGTACAACAAAAAGAACATCTTTGCAATGGCTCACCCTAAATCTTTTGCTGTCCAATGTTTCTTCATCACCCCATTCAGTCTGATTATCATCCATTAAGTCGGTGGAATTTTTCAGAGGTCTTTAAAAGAAAGAGACAAAAATGAATGAATATCTAACAAGGAGGCGAGGAGTCAAACAAAACATGATCCCAATAAGGTATTTTTGCAATAAACAAAAATCTCAAATACACTTCTAGGCTCATAATAAGCAAATTATTCCAAAGCGAAGTGTGCAGGAGCGTGCAGGACACACATTGCGCGTGCATGAAAGTTACATCGCATTCCGTGCAGTGTAGCGGAGAATTTGAAGATGACTTACTTCAGACCCACAGAATCCTCCCCCAGGGGCGGCCGCCGCTTACTCTTGTTGGTCTCAGTCACTTTGAAGCCTTCTGGGAACCAGAGCTGCCCATGTTCCCGGTGTCGCTTGCGAGACACCAGGACCCCCACGCCGATGAAAGCCAGCACGACCAGGGCCGCCATCACCACGTACATAAGATACAACTGAGACCCCTTGGAGGGCTCCCCAGTTTCACCTGGAAAGAAGCAGAGTGCGGTGAGGTCCAGAGACATCAGGCTGCATTTCAAGCCACTGACAGGAGCGAATATGAGGCGGAATGAGTTCATTACAGGGAAAAAAGCAGGAGGGAGGCTGCGATCACTCTGAAGAAATAAGGTCATTTTATGCGCTATTAATCAGAATTGCAAACTATGCCTCCTGCCTCTCCTGTAAAAGGCAGCCTGTGCGCAGAGAGTGCTTTACTTTTACCCCTCTTGAGAAAAAGGATTAACAAACTTCAAATCAGCCGCACTCGCACTGAGCTCTTAAGACAAAGGATTTAGAGGGGATTTTCAAGATACAAACTTCAACACCTTGCATAGGCCATCGATCAATTTCTTGCTTTATAAAAAAAAAAAACAGTAATGATTTTGAAATAAATCCATCGGTGAAAAATAAGGCAGAGTCTATTTACTTCATTGAGCAGAAAAAGGGGGGAATCCCTTATGATATTAAGCCGCTCTGAGCCGGGCTCGGGTGCAGTTGCTGTACTTGGTATGTGAAAAATAAAAATGATTGCAAAGGATGCTGGCCCCCCTGGCCCCCCTCCCCTCTCCCGCCCAATAGCGGCTGCATTCGATATTTCATAACCCGACGGTGGATGCCGATAGAAGCCGTAGAGCTGCTTACTTTTGACTGCCTCGATCTTGTAGGGGATGTTGAGGTTGCCGTGGGAGGCCAGGGCACCGAGGAAGGCGGCCACGTCCGTGGCACTCTGGAAACACTGGGACGAGGACTGGAAGCACTGGCGGTTGTCAATTTCCAGATACACAATTGACCTACGTGGACGACAACAATGTAGGCATTCAGATGAGAGTGGATATTCAGCAAAACAGCAACGCCAGGCTTAACAATAAACACACATCAGATCTTTAAAAAAAAAAAATAATGCACAAAGACTTCGCACTTTACTATATATATTTTCCTTTCCCAAGAGCTATTTCAGGTCGAACCTGCAGCCAGTAATGTTAGGATCGGTATGAAAGAAGGATTGTAGTACATATACAGCCTCAAATGTCATTTTGCATGCCACAGCTTTAAGCTTTTAAATGGACATTGCACACTCACTCTAGAAGGTTATGTACAATTTCTGTAATCCATCACTTTAGGTGCACAGCTTAATAAAGGCCAACAGATCCAACACAGTTACCCTGGACATGGGTGGTACTTTGTGACAAGATTCTACAGAATAGGGATTGGTGGAATATGCCAATTTCATTAAGTTGCATCGTATTCAACTTTTTCCAAGACTGTACTCACAGTTCACCCCATCCCCCCAGCCAGCCCGCATTGAATGCACTGAAGTGCTCGTTGATGCCATGCACTACCCTGAACCACATAGCAGTTTTAGCACAGTATGGGGTGTTAAAGCCCTTCTGATTGGTTGAAGCGGGACCAGTCAGATTGGCTTACACACTGGGCCCAGATTTACTCATTGTCACGCAGCGCGGCATCCACATTTACCATGCCACATTATTCCATAACTCCATAGAGTGCCAAATCTATAGAGACTACCCTGCTGGTAGTGCCATACCTTGAGCGGCGTGCACACAGGGCTGCCTTGCTTGACACAGCTGTGCTCTATGCTGCAGAGGTTAGCGCGCTCTGTTTAGGTATGGATGTGCACTGGGGCTAACCCCTTCGGTATACATTTCTATAGGTAGACAAAGTCAGAAGCTTCACATTCGTCTTCTGTGTTCTGTGCCATACATGCACTGGACATTTTGTTTGTGCAAAATGAACATGTTTTCTCTTCTGTGCATCTGCTTCAAGCAGACTTAAGTCCATAGTAATAGACAGTCCTTCAACCAATCAGAATCTGCCAATATTCAGATTTTCTCGATTGCTGAATAGCCAATAAATATGGATGTGCACTTGATGTGTTCTTGGATCAGATTGATGGTTCATCAGAGCATGATAAGGCAACGGGCCATTGGGAAATCCAGCAGCCGCATGTTGCCACAGCAGGACTCCAATAGCTGTTTTACTGTCTTGTCAATTTGGATCACAGAAATGGCAGACGTGTTTAGGAATGCGCACATAAGCTCAGTGTAAGTGAGGTACAAACGACCTCTACCAACTAGGCACACAGTCAGGTGTGTTAGGCAAGACAAAGCACCATTAGGAGGCTGAAACGCACAGGGATTTGAAAGACACGTGGTCACTGTGCGAGTGAGTACAAATACCAGCAACAGTAATCAAACTGTGGGTTATTTATAGGATTCTAGCCACAGTGGTTGCATATTTCATGGTAAAAATAGAAGCATTATCATATGCATTGAGAAAATTGCATGGTCACCGTCCCGTCTTTCAGCAAGTTCCAAAATTCAGAAATCTAAATCACCAGTACCAACCAACAACCTCGAAATCTTACTCACTGGATGTCAATGCAAGTCAATCTCAGTAACTCAACTGGTTCTTGTGTTGTGGAAATGATATTTTTTTAATCAAGGAAGTATCCCTTTGGCCTAAACCATCAAACCTCATTTCTATTTGCTCAGAAGGTGCGAGAAATCAGAAACATCCATTTAAGTAAAATTAAAACTAAACCCAGGTTTAGTTTTACTGTTGATGCCATATTCTAAAATGCTATTTTCTGATCAAATGGTTTTACTCACCCTTTGATTTCCATTTGATCCAACTCTCTGCGGTGCCTCCCATTGGATGACGTATAGAGGGACATTTTTACTTTATTGAAGACATCGGTGGAGACGTCTGACCAGGTTTCAGTCGACCTCTTGATGTGGTGTTTTGTCAGTTCTTCATCACTTCCGTAATATGGGATTATCATGTACTCGCCTTTGCTGTCCTTCTTGAACACTACGTTAGTGTGAAGGACTCGACTCAGCTCTCGCAGGAAGTTAAAGGAGTTATTCTGCAATTGTTCTGGAGGTGTGAGGACCACGATAACCAGGGTGCCATCTGCAAGCTTCTCTGGCATGTTGTTGGAGCAGTCCAAACCATCCCATTCACATTCTGCATTATTACATCCCTGGTCACAGTGGCCATCTTGAAAATGATCCCTACAGTATTGATCATACAAAGGGCTGGAGAAAAAAAAGTGGCATTTAGGTTTTTAAACATCTTTCTTTGCCCATACATTATCAAACATACCAATGAAAAACTGATCTGCCTATAACATTAAGTCATAATGAGGTAAAAAATACTAAAATCTGATTGAACGAAAAGCAGATTGAATTTTTTAGTTGTCCATTAGTGTCAGTGTTTTACAAATGTGTTGTGAGAGAACCAACTGGAAATAGCTACTTTCCCTCACTGAGTCTGAGGAGGTCTATGTTTATTGGAAATCTACCCTAGGAGAGGCCAGAAATGAAGTACCACTACACAAGCTCAACTAGATGCTAACCAACAGAGTTTTAGATCAGCTCAAAATGTAATTCTTTCACCTCAGCCAAGTAAGACTTCTGTTTATGTGGACTTCATTAAATCCATTGAACTTGAAATAAGTGCATGGACCTAGAAGAGGTTCTGTTCAGAGGTGCAGGGCAAAATGCTTAAGGCAAGTGTCATTGTTTTTAAGCTGTTAATGGCAAATCAGAGCTGAAAATCTTATCATCGGAAAATATTCCTTGAGTCAATACTAGTTAAACATTAGTGTTCATAGGCCAAATTCTGACAAAGAAAATGAAAATTTTTTACAGAACAGTGGTTGTATAATAAACTCTATGGCTAGTGTGTAAAAGAGATTTAACGACCAAAAATACAAATTACCAAGAAATGTACAATTCGCTGCACAAGGTTTTTCAAGGAAGTTATCAGAACAAACTATTTCTGAACATGCACAAAGACAAAACTAGAAAAGCAGATGCATATATTGGTTCATGAACTAAAAAAGCAGATGCATATATTGGTTCATGAAGTGACTAGCCAATAAAAGGAATGCACAAGAAGGTGTTCTCTGAGTACCCCAAAATAAAGCCAAAATCTCACTTACTTGCACTGAACTTCCACTTTCTGACAGTCAAAACCATCATAGAGGCATCCAGCGTTGTTGCACTGCGAGTCACATTTGCCATCGTTGAAATACTTCCAGCACTGTAGGGACTGAGTGCAGTTCTTCCAGGGGTCATTGAAATTTAAGGAACAGTCGCCACCGTCCCAGCCGCATGCATGGTTGTTGCACTGGGCGTTGCAGATCTTGTTCCCGGCAGAGGATGCGCACACTGGGATATCACACGGCTCTTCAATTTCGGGCGGTATGATGTCCTGCCCAACGCCCCCGCTGAACTTAAAATCCAAAATATGGCAGTAGAGCCCATTGAATTTCACGGGGCACATACACTGATAAAACGGGGCTTCAGGAACAAATTTGCACGTGCCCCCGTTGTAACAAGGGCTTGAGTTGCAAGGGCTGCTGACGGGGTACTGGCACTGGGGACCGGTGTAGGCAGCGGTGCACATGCACTGCGAGGTTTGGTGGGTGTGGACGCAGGTTCCGCCATGCAGGCAGGGGAGATTGCCACAGGACCGTGAATCGTATTGGCAGATAGCACCATCAAAGCCCTGCAAACACAATGAAAACTATCACTTTTCACATCTTTCCCCAAACATTTGATGGGTTTCTACAAACATGCAAGTGATTTTGTTAGCAACAACTAGATAGACTGGTTCGGATTAGATGGCAATGTATTCAAATGGTTCTCCTCATTCCTTCAAAACAGATCACAGCAAATCAAGCTCAGCCACTTTCTCTCTAAACCTCAACCTGTCTCACTCGGCGTCCCTCAAGGATCCATCCCCTCCCCAACCCTATTCAATCTGTTCATGGAACCACTCACCCTCATCCTCAAACAAGCTAATATCAATTACCACCTCTATGCCGATGATATCCAATTATATTACAAGATCAAATCCCACAAAGACGTTCTCCACCTCAATGAGACCTTGACCAGAATTCAAACCTGGTTCCATCGGAACCATCTCAAACGGAACCTGAATAAAACTGAAATCATCCTTTTCTCCCCCAAAAACAACTCCCTTCCCATTCAACTCTAGATAAAGGACATCAAACCTCTTAACTGCCCACTCTTCACCTCTAATTCTGTCAAATCCCTAGGCATCAGTATCGACCAGAATCTAAATCTCACCCCCCACATTAAAAATGCATCCAAAAGTGCGCTTTTCACCCTTCTCTACCTCAAGAAACTTAAACCATTTATTCCAGCAGACGTTTTCAAACTTGTTGACCAATCGCTTGTCCTTTCCAGGATTGACTATGGCAACGCCACTTTCGCTGGCACCCCTAAAATCCATCTTGCACCGATTAAATCTGTCCTCAATCTAGCTGCGAGACTCATCTCTGATTGTAAAAAATTTGATCACATCTCCCCCGTCCTCAACAATCTCAATTGGCTCCTAATAGAAGGAAGATCCACCTACAAGATTGCCTCCATCACTCACAAAGCTCGTCACCAAAACACCCCTTCGTACCTTACACCGAAACTACACAAACCTGGTTGCTCCAGGTCCCTGAGGAGCACAAACTCCCTTGTCTTGATACCACCCAGACTCAAATGTCAAAAGACCCAATCCTGTGCGTTCTCTGGTAACGCTCCTACAATTTGGAACTCTCTCCCTAAGGATCTTCGCTGCAACCTCTCTTACCCTCTCTTCAAAAAGGAACTCAAAGTACTTCTTCTCAACAAATACTGGGGTATCTAATGTTACTGACTCTGAACATGTCCACTCCTTTCTCTTCCCTTGTCCGCTCCTCTTCCCACCCCCTCTCAATCCCTTCATTTTCTCACCCCCTCTCTTCACCCCCTCTCTCTCCTAACTTTTAATATTCACTTTCCACTTAATTTTATCTCTCTGTTTCTTTGCCCCCTTAGCCCTGTTGAATGCATTATCATACTGTAACTCTTTTTCGCTTAATGGTTAATTTTATCTTATTATGTTCACCATCCTTGTAAAGCGCTCTGCTACTCTTGGGTCGAGTAGCGCTATATACAACCTTTTAAATAAATAAATAAATAAATAAATAGTGTTGTTTTTTTGTCTGTTTTTCTCTCTCAGCACTTAGATACCTTTGCGGGTGACAAGCAGTGCTTTACAAATCCACCTTATATTGCATTACATTACAAGAGCTTTAACCCCCACACCCATGGGCTTCCGCAGAAATTTTTCCAGGGGGTGGGGGCAAAATGTTAAAGTCATCACCATCCTCCGACATGATGTGTGCCAGGTGGGGCACAAGAAACACTGAGGCACAGGAGGAGCCATGGGGGGCAGGAAGCAGGCTGCATATGATCTCATACACCATAGGGTTGTTGTGCTACAACCATCTCTTTCTTTTGTGGCACCCCAAAATCCATACCTGTCCTGGTCCCTAAAAGTACCCCTAAACACCCCAAAATTCATACTCATCCTGAACCCTAAAATTACCCCTGCCCCCCAAAACTCATACCCGCCCTGAACCCTAAAATCTCCCCCCTTGCACCCCAAAACCCATACCCGCCCTGAACCCTGAAATTACCCCCCTGGCACCCCAAAAACCATACCCACCCTGAACCATAAAATGATCCCCCTGGCACCCCAATCTCTAACCCACCCTGAACCTTAAAATTACTCCCTGCCACCCTAAAACCCACACCCGCTGGCACCCCAAAAGCTTAACATTACATTCTGATTGTGTATCACACCATCTCCCTGCTCAGAGTGATCTGCTGGTCCAGGTCTGTTCGCCCTGGTCCGGTTCTGTTCGCCCTTCTCTGGAGCTGGTCTGCCTGCCCTGTCCCTCTTCCGGACCCACCGAGCCTGCCTCCTTGCACACTGCCTGGACCTACTCTGTCTGGCCTGGTTCTTTCTCCTTTGGACCCGCTGTCTTCACTGGCGAGTTCTCTGAAGCTGCTCTCTGTCACCTAGACCCTCAACCCCCACCACCCTCCACTTACTCTCTCATCTTCCTTCCTCCCTACTTCCCGGTCTCTCTTTCCCCACTTCCTGCTAATTGTGTTGCCTTGTCCCCTTCCTCCCTCCTGTTGTTTGTGTTGCCTTGACGTCACCCTCCCGCTGTCTCCACTGCCTTGCCCTCACCCTTGCTCCAGTTGTCAGTGTTGGCTTGTCCCCACCCTCTCTCCTGTTGTCTCTACTTCCTTGCCCCCACCCTTCTCCTGTTTTCTCAGTTTCCTTGCCCCCACACTCTCTCCCTTTGTCTCCGTTGCCTTGCTTCCACCTCCCTCCCATTGTTAGTGTTGTTTTACCCCCACCCTCCTTCCTATTGTCCATGTTGCCTTGCCCCCCCTCCCTCCCGTTGTCAGTGTTGCCCTGCTGGTGTCAGTGTTGCCTTGATCCTACTCTCCCACCTGGTGCCCGTGTTGCCCTGCTCCCCCTCTCCCTCTCTGTGTTCTGCCACTCTCTGTGCCCAGTCACTGTGTGTGTGTGTGACACGAACCCTCGCACTCTCTGCCACTCCCTGTGCCAACTCACTGAGTTTGTGAAGTGACCAATCTACCTCTCTGCCTCTCTCTGTGCCAACTCAATTAGTGTGTTAAGTGTCCCATCTTCCCCTCAGTGGTCACCCACTTGCTGTGCCAACTTATTGTACATGTAAAATGACCCATCTCCCTCTGTGCTATGCCACTCTCGGTCCCCACTCACCATGTGTAAAGTGCCCCCTCTCCATCTCTCTGAGCTTTAACTCTATGTGCCCACTCAATATCTGTGTGAAATACCCCCTCTCCTTCTTTGTGCTCTGCCGCTCTGTCCCCACTCACTGTGTGTGTGAAGAGCCCCCTCTACCAATCTGTGCCCTGCCACTGTCTGTGCCAACTGACTGTGTGTGTGAAACGCCCCTCTCCCTTTCTGTGCCCTGCCACTCTCTGTGCCCACTCACAGTGTGTGTGAAGTGCCCACTCTATTCTCTATGTTCTGCCGCTCTCTGTGCCCACTCACTGTGTGTGTGAAGAGCCCCCTCTACCACTCTGTGCCCTGCCACTGTCTGTGCCAACTCACTGTGTGTGTGAAGTGCCCCTCTCCCTCTCTGTGCTTTGTCACTCTATGTGTCCACACTTAGTGTACGTGAAATGTCTCCTCTCATTCTCTTTGCTCTGCCATTCTCTGTGCCCACTCACAGAGTGTGTGAAGTGGCCCCTCCAACTTGCTGGGACTCCTTGTGCCAACTCACGTGAGTGTGTTAAGTGACCCCTCTCCCTCTCTTCCACTCTCAGTGCCAGCTCACTGAGTGTGTGAAGGGCCCCATCTCCCTTTCAATAGTTACCCACTTGCTGTGCCAACTCCCCGTACATGTGAAATGACCCATCTCCCTCTGTGCCAACTCACTGTGTGTAAAGTGCCTCATCTTGCTCTCTATGCTGTGCCACTCCCTGTCCCCACTCACCATGTGTGAAGTGCCCCCTCTCAGTGCTCTGCCGCTCTCTGTGCCCACGCAATGCATGTGTGTAGAGCCCCCTCACCCTTTCTGTGCTCTGCCACGCACTTTCTATGCCCATCACTGTGTGTGTGTGAAGAACCCACTCATCCTCTATGTGCTCTGCTACTCTCTGTGCACACTCACAGTGGGTGTGACATGCCCCCTGTCCCTCTCTATGCTCTGCCACTCTCATTACGCACTCACTGTGTGTGTGTAGTGCCCCTGTGCCTCTCTGTGCTCTGCCACTCTCATTACGCACTCAGTGTGTGTGAAGTGCCCCCTGTCCCTCTCTGTGCTCTCCCACTCTCATTACGCACTCAGTGTGTGTAAAGAGCCCCCGTCCCTCTCTGTGCTCTGCCACTCTCTTTACGCACTCAGTGTGTGTGAAGGGCCCTCTCTCCCTCTCTGTGCTCTGCTACTCTCTGTGCACACTCACAGTGGGTGTGAAGTGCCCCATGTCCCTCTCTGTGCTCTGCCACTCTCATTACGCACTCACCCCCACATGCATCAAACTCCCGATTGCGATTCCTTAAATGCAATCGCATTTTCCAAAATCGCAAAATTAGCGATTTTGAACAAAAAACAATGATGCATCCCAAAAAGCATTTTTGGAATCGCAAACGGCCGATTTTAAGGAATCGCACCGTTTGCGACTCCAAAAATGCTTGATGCATGTGCCCCTCAGTGTGTGTGTAGTGCCCCCTGTCGCTCTATGTGCTCTGCCACTCTCTTTACGCACTCAGTGTGTGTGAAGAGCGCCCTCTTCCTCTCTGTGCTCTGCCACTCTCTTTACGCACTCAGTGTGTGTGAAGAGCCCCCTCTTCCTCTCTGTGCTCTGCTACTCTCTGTGCACACTCACAGTGGGTGCGAAGTGCCCCATGTCCCTCTCTGTGCTCTGCCACTCTCATTACGCACTCAGTGTGTGTGTAGTGCCCCCTGTCCCTCTATGTGCTCTGCCACTCTCTTTACGCACTCAGTGTGTGTGTGAAGAGCCCCCTCTTCCTCTCTGTGCTCTGCTACTCTCTGTGCACACTCACAGTGGGTGCGAAGTGCCCCATGTCCCTCTCTGTGCTCTGCCACTCTCATTACGCACTCAGTGTGTGTGTAGTGCCCCCTGTCCCTCTATGTGCTCTGCCACTCTCTTTATGCACTCAGTGTGCATGGGCGTCCACAGGGGGGGCAAGGAGGGGCGCTCCAGGGGGGGCAAGTGCTCCTCCTTGCCCCCTTCCCCCCCAACCCCCTGCGGACGCCCATGCCTACACCCTTCCAAAGTTCCACAGGTCAGAAATGTAGTATTTGTTTTCTAAACCATGTCGACAGAACTGGGATTATAAAAGGAGATAGTTGCCCAGGTGGCAACTGCATACATTTTGATGTAGCACTGAACAGCTATGCAGTAAATGTGGTATACTGGGAACTAGTGGTCACATCCTGTCCCCTCTGAACAGGTAGACAATCTATCTCGGACGTGCTTTATCCTCTCTGGGCCTCATCATAGAGATGAAACTTGAGGGCACAACACATATAGCCCAGGAAGTAAATTTTTAAGTGCATACACCTTGCAACCCCCGAAGATCTTAAACCTCTACAGTGGCATTTCTTTAATATTACTGGACACTGAAATGTAGCTACTTACAGGTGGGCATTTACAGATGAATCCGCGATCCGTGTTACTCGCGACAGAACATGTTCCACCATTTTTACATGGCTTGCCCTTGCATCCATCAACCACTGTGTTGCAGCGTCGTCCTGGATAAAAATGAGATGATTATTAAAGGGAACTGGCCAGAAAAGTGTAGAATGCATGGCATAATGCAGAAATAAGCTCTGCTTACCAGAATATCCATGTCGACACTCGCACCTGTAATCATTAACCAGCTGAATGCAGTTCTGAGTTCCTCGGGGGTCGCATGGGTTGGACAGGCATTCGTTGACATCTCCTTCACAGCGCTCGCCAACGAAGCCAGGTGGGCAATTGCAATTGTAACCCCCAACCCGGTCAACACACTTGCCATTGTTAAAGCATTTCGGCTCATGGTTGATGGGATCGAAGAAAGGATTGCAGTCGTCGACATTGATTTCACAGTGCACCCCTAATGTTAAGAAGGGACATACAAACAAAAGTGTCACACATTGTATGTTCTATTCTTTCAAAGTGACATACATTTTAGTGATGGAGACCACAGTGTGGTATGTGAAATCCAGTGAATGATGTCACAATACACCTCGAAAACACCTGGTGTCGTCATCAAACACAGCTACATTCCAGAATGACCATGACTGGTGATAGTTTGAGATGCAAGGTTGGGTAAAATGAACTGTTGTTATGATTTACACTGCCATGTACCTTTAATAGTAGAGTACAGAACTACACAGAGGCATATTCCAAAAGATGGCTATTGATGGCAGACAAGGATCCTCCAAGCGTATCTAGGCTTGCTACAATTCAACCTCTTCCTGGTCCTCCTTCACCCACTTTAAAATCCTTTGTTCAGCTTCGCGCAGCCGGCAGTAAAAAAAACAAGAGAAGCCCAGACGAAGGGAGCAGAAGTAGCACTGGAATGGTTATTTTTCGACAAACCCTAATACTCACAGTTGGCCAGCTTCCACACACTGGACTAGGTATGGCAATGCACCAAAGTGTGTGCTTTGTAAGGCTGTGTTAGGCTTATGCTTTTACCAATGTCGTAAGGGCACTTGACCTAGTCGCCAGTGATTTTAACACGTATCCTTTCCCTGCTGGTGATACTAAGTAAACATGGCGACCAGCAATGACACTTGCAGCAAAGCCCCCAGGTCTGCATGCATAATACTGCCTTGGATATTCAAAATTACCTTGTGTTCCTCTGGGACAGGAGCATTTGTAGGTATTGACGAGGTCGATGCAGGTTCCTCCGTTCTGGCAGGGGTGAGACTGGCATTCATTGATCTCCTGTGAGCAGTTAATCCCGTGATAGCCAGGTACACACTGTAACAAGACAACGCAAAGAAGCATGTTATGGTTAAGCTTTCTTTATATTGGAAGCATGAACAGTGTGCAAAATGAAAAGTCATAATGCATTGCAGCTACAAATTCAATTTTATTTAATACACCACAATCACGTTAAACGCCTTATGGTTCGAAAACCTTTGGATTTCAATGAAAAGGCTTGCATTTTAAAGTTTAACATTTCTGTGATCTGATGTGACATGGTTTAGACTTGGACATTTAAAATATGATCAATACCAAGGATAGGTATTAAGGTGGATAGTGGGATATTTAATGATATGCATTGCTCTTGATTATGAGTTGCCTGAGTATTTCAAATGTTCAGATATCTTCCAAGCTATTAATGGTATTTCTATAGCATGAACATAATAACCACTTTGGTGCCTGGACCACTGTTTCACTACCATCCCATCTGAATGAAGAAGGATCACAGTAGTACCTTTCTTTACCTACTAATTTCATCAGCTTGTGAAAGTAGGGTAATGTCTTACCTCACAAGAATAACCTCCGAGATAGTCTGTGCAAGTGGCGCCATTCTGGCAAGGGTTGGGTGAGCATTCGTCGACTTGCTCCTCGCAGTAGCTCCCGGTGTACCCGGCTTGGCACCGGCAGTGGTGAGTGTTGCCCGTGTCTTCGCAAAGGCCAGAGTTCCTGCACAGATTGGCAACGTCGACTCCTAGAATTGGAAAGAATGGTTAGCGGCTAAGAAACACAGAGGATCACTAAAGGATTAGCAGCCCTCACATCCAATTGTGTACAAGCAAACTTTATAGATGGAAGGAATATTATAATATCCACAAAGTAGAATAGAGAACAATTATTTGAGTCATTGGTGATTCCATCAATGTCTAGCACTCTTTTCAATATTCTAAATGCAAAGAAAAAGTAACTGCTAGACTCTAGAGTTTCCTTGGCTAGGGGAATAGTTTGGTTGAATTAGAAGCTCGCTAGTATGACGCTCCATGGCACGCATGTGATCACACACACAATATTCAGCATAGTATCCACCAAGAGGGTTGATTGTGTGATTCAAGCAAAGGCTGCAAACCTCAGCCCTGGCTATTAGAGTCACACTTTATTTACCTTGCTGTTTAGCAGCTACCTCGCAGGACACGCTGGGCACGTCGCAGTAGAGCCCAGTCCAGCCGCTGTTGCACTCGCAGCGGTACAGGTTGTTAGTTTGCCAGCACTTGCCTCCATGCTTGCAAGGGGAGGAATCACACCAGCGCACGAGATTCTGGAGGGAGAACAATCACATTGCACATTTGTGTTAGTATATGGGTGCTATGAAGAGCACAACCTCACCAGACCTGGCAAGCTGTAGATATAAAAACAGCAGTAATACATAGGAAATGCTACAGAAAGTAGGCACTTCTTCCATAGTCACAGGAGATTTAGGAACAACAATTCATTTATTGGCTTCTCCATTGAGTGGACCAATGGGTGAAAGGGAAGAGTGCGTGTCCTTTAGTAAGTTACAGTCCATTATATGCATGCCTACCTGGCAGTTCAGGCCGGTGTAACCCTGGGGACAGGTGCATTTATAGGTCCCATAGCTGTCCTGGCAAGTCCCACCATTCAGACACGGCTTGGAGTCACACTCGTTGACGTCATGCTCACAGTAACTTCCTATGAAGCCAGCTGGGCAACGGCAGGTGAACGTGTTAATGCCATCGATGCAAGTGCCACCATTGAAGCAAGAGCTGAAACCAGAGTAATGCAGGCCTGTTAGCGCTGTTAGCCATGGCATCTTCAAAGCATTATTACAGAATGGAGCCCAAGTCCAGCCCCCCACCCCTATGATGCCCAATTGGTTTAACCAGCTATGAAATGCAGTGGCTTCCTTACTGAAACCTACATTACAGGGCATGAAGGAACTGCCAATGTGGACCTTTATGGAGGATGTGCTTGAGGGCTCATCACTTATGATGGAAAGGCTGGTGGCTGATCAATAACCAAGTCTAAACATGCTCTGGTCTATGACTTCCTTACAAGGATTTATAGTTCTACATTTTGGACAATAGCAACATTACACTCTTTTAGTCTTTCTTCCTAAATTAGAGCCCTCCATACCTTGCATTCATTTTCTCACTATTCCCAAATTATCTTGTTTGACACAACTTTCCAACTCTGCCTTGGTGACAAAACTGACCAGAACATTCTTTTTGAAGAAGTATTTCTAACTTAGGTTTCACATTAAATGAATACATATTTATAGGTGTTGACGATATAATGTAGTTTATACTAAGGAACAGAATATAATAAACATTTTTCCCAGTACACTGTAAAGTGGAATTACTGCTCCCATATTGTTTCTTAATAAAGCTCTTTTCAAATGAACCAAAATTATATTTTTGTTACCAGTAAGATACCTTGACCATTAATATGTTATTCCACCATTTCTCCCATGCTCTTCTGGGAGAAGATCTAATTCTACTATCCCAACCCTTGTATTGTGTATTTTTGGGGTGTCTGACCTGTGCATGTTTCAACGCCTTTTCCATTTTTGTTTTAAAGGCAAGTTTCTATGAAAACTTTGACAATTAAACCCATGACTTTTCCACTTTTCAGCATTCTCTGCCAGTGGTTATCTAATAAGTTCTATACCCATCCAAGGAAACGTTGTGGCATGTGTGAAGAGATGGAAAGGAATGGGCGTACTATTTTTGACAAGCTGTAGAGGGAATCATTACAGAACCACACATGCACATCTGTAAATGTAAACTCTCTAAACTCTCTCCTCGCCCACATGATTACCCAAGAATTGTAGTGCTTGCCATGCTTATCCCACAAACATCTGGACCCGTTCAAAGTTATCCACTGTTCAGAGGTCTATTTTCCCCCTCAACCCTCACAATAGTAAATGCACACTCTGCGAATGAATCTCAGATTGTGGTTTGTGTTGTGGTTTGTTGTACGTGAACACAAGTCTTGTAAAACTGCAAGGCGAGGCCCTTGTAGGCTCCATATGTGACGCCTACATATTCCAAATCTGAACTGGTTTGGCTGGTAGAAAAGTGGCTTACCCTATGTGCTTGAGGTGTATGGCTTTGAAAGAACAGATGTGTAACTTTGTACCTCTCAGTGCAGTCAGGGGTGTTGTTTTCACAATGAATCCCGCTGAACCCTGATGGGCAGGTGCATGTGTAGCTATTCACGCAGTCGGTGCAGTTGGCTCCATTTTTGCAAGGGTTGCTGGCACACTCGTTGATGTCCTCCTCACACTTGGGCCCGCGGAACCCGGCGAGGCAGTTGCAAAAGAACGCGTTGATGCCATCAGAGCACGAACCGCCACTGTGACAAGGATCTGAAACAGGTCAACAAACAACATGAAGTCAAGATTTCAAATCAATGCAGACACCACACCGATTCCCTGCAATCTAGCTCATTAGGACAGACAACCAGAGGGAGGGCCTCAAAATGCATTAGGGTTTACAGCATGCACAAAGTATAAAGCCACTGAATGAAGGGCGTCAACAGTACACCATGCTCTCAGAAACCAAACGAAATGGGCCAGATCTTGATGTGTTCCCCAGTATTCAATCTGTAAAAATAATAAGTGCCTAGTCCCAAACTTTTCGTCAGAAGCCCCTCACCCGGCACTGACGAATGTTGGTATTGCTCAATACCAAGGCTGCAAAGCTGTGACCCTAACCTCATGCCTCTTTTTCATCCCTGATGTTTCCATTTGTGATTGCTTTTTGCTTCTTTCTCTTCCTCCTTTTGTGTTTTTCTCCTTCTTGCTCTGGGTCTAAGTCCTATAAGGGAAAGTAAGTACCAGTCCCCACAAATAAGTTCCGGTGGGCTCCACTTGCAACCAGCGGCCCAAATTGAGCAAGCCCTTGTTTTTGATCTCATGGTACAGAGATGGAAGCAACATCTGGAGCTCTGTATCCAGTTCACCAAAATGCCTGCAACCACTGTAAAGTTTGTGACATTGAGATGGCCATGTAGGCTTGTTTTCAGTAGCTCTGAGTGGGGCATGCCATATTTTAATGTGGATACAGGAAATGTAGGACTGCGAGACTAGCAGGACATCTGGGCAATGCACAAACAATGAAATTGAGTCTCACGCCAACTAGAAGCCACTGCAAAACAACTAATCCAGTAACATACTAAAGCCTGTTGACAAGTTAAAAGGCTCCCCTGGCAAAGACATAGTCTGTTTGACAATTCATCAACTCAAACACTTGTGTCACAGGCCAATGCCAGTCTAAACATTGATTTATGGCACCCTTTAAAAGAGATCCAGGAACCACAATTTGTGGTCCACATTATTCCAGCATCTTTTTTGCATCAATCCCTCTTTGCACAATTGTAAATTAACCACTATTACTTTTTAAAAGTGACCACTCACTTGGCAGACAGTCATCTATGTCCGTCTCGCAATGGCGGCCAGAGTAGCCAGCTTTGCAGTTGCACCGGTAGCTCCCATCTGTGTTCTGACACGCCGCGCCATTCCTGCAGGGACTTTTGACACATTCGTTGATATCAATCTCACATGTTTGGCCTAAGGACAATGAGAAAAGGGTAGCTTGAGTTAGCATTCAGCTTGCTATAAAGCATCAATGTTCAGGACAGGCATGTATTCAACAAGGGAAGGACCAGACAGACATTAGTGCAGCAGACAACTGGTACCGAAAGTCTATTCAGGATTAAGGAGCGACTGAATTTCCAAAGGAATGCTTTAAGCTATCCGATTACTTGACACAGGAATCTCTTTCATCTGAGTCCCTTGCAGATTATGCAGTGGCCGAAACAAGGGGCCACTGTTCAGCAGCAGCATTCACCTCCATCTTCAAGAAAATCATATGCAGAATTTGCTGAGCACTCCACGTTAACGCTTTCAGTCGCGTAATTTTCATGCACGCAAGAAAAACTCATGAAGATTGCAGGGTTCTCCATAAATCCCACAGAAGAAACAGTGTAAAAAAATTACATTGTCTGCAAAAAAACATTAGACCGAGGCAGGTTTTCTTCAACGCTGAACTACTTCTAGAGCTCATGTCTGTTCCCCAATTAAAAACAATAGATTATGCAATAATCCAAATATGTAATCCTGAAGCAGTTAAGGTAATATTTTTTTAGCATATGAAACAATGTGATATTACTTTGAGGAAGGGCTACTTTCAAGAACAAGCGTTGGCAAAGCCAATAGATATAGCTTGCATTTTGAGCCCTGCAAAAACGTTTTTAAAAAGGAGGCCGGAATGAAAGGGGAAAAAAAGATAGCATTCTGTATACAATGCATCTATGATATAAAGGATTATAGTATGTAATGATTCAGTGTTTTTCAACAATAGGATTGGACTGATATAACCAGCCGCCAACATGCGGTTAGAAAGTAATATTCCACTAGGTAGAGCCAAGGCCCACCCTATGTATATTTTAAAGCTTCGTTAACAATAGGTTTAGCAGACCAAGGAAAAGGCCTTTCCACTTAGGTGACGTTGAAAAAAGGCCTTTCCACATAGGTGCACCACCTTCTCATCCTGACCTGAGACTGTAAAACATACCAGAGTTCTTACAAGACAGCCATATACCCCAGCCTTTTTAGAAAAGTGGGTAAAGGTTTGGAGAAGGAGAAAAATCCTGTAGGCTGTGAAACAAAATTTCGCCAAGAGCAAAAACGTACTGCAAGTAAGAGACACAGTCGTTTTAGAGCAAAAATCTTAAGTAACCCATACACATACAATAGCATATATGATCTACATACATGATCTGCACGAAGAGGCACACATGCACTCACTCTTTGATGCACTTTTGGGAAACAGCCCCATTCAGTAAATAACTCTCACAATACCTTGCCAGCCAGCAGGACAGGAGCAGGAGAAGCTCTCATAATCATCAGATTCCCGGCATTCGCCTCCGTTTTTGCATGGGTTATCGGAGCATGGAGCCAAGACCTCCCCGCATGTGGGACCTGCAATGAAAAGTCAACCTGTATAATCGTCTTGGGAGTGGCCACACAGAAAGCCAAGCTAATGTTCAAATGGTGACAAGATGGGTTTTCCGTATTTCTGATCTGCAAGGGATCTGTCCAAAAATCCTAGTTGTGTTTTAGTGTCGGGCTCCTCTGTAGGACGCTCATGGCATTAATTAAACTTCCCACCAATGCTTTAGTTTGTGACGATGAGCGGTACATTGATTTACCGACCATATAAGTAAACAGAAAACACCCCCTTGTAAATGTGGCTTAAAAGCAGGTAATGTAAAGATCATCGGGTACATGCATCAAGGTAAACTTTTGCGATTCCTTAATTGTGATTATTAAGGAATCGCAATTAAGGAATCACAAAAGCCTTTGCATGTAGAAATCGCAAAAATAAAAATAGCGATTTCTAAACATTCCTTAATTGTGACTCGCAATTTATGTCTTCCCATTCATTCCTATGGGCCTAGAGGCCCACAGAAATTAATGGGAATTGCATTCACAATTTGCGAATACCCAATATTTACTCGCAAATTGCTCATGCAATTTCAAGGATGCAAGGGTGTCAAAAGGACACCCTGTTGCACCCATGAAATCTGCATGCGAGTACATCTTGCACACACACTTGCCCCAAGGGCATGTGTGTGTGTGTAAAATGGAACTTTGAAAAATGCACTTTACCATCAAGTACAAATTGATGGTAATTTGCTACTCCTATTAGCGAAATCACTACTATTTTACTTTAATGCATTGCATGTAAGGAATCTCAATTTGTGATTCTTTAAATGCAATTGCAATTTAGAGATTACTTAAATTGCGATTTTTGCATTTGGGATGTTGCATCCAAAATGCAGAAATACTGGTCGCAAAGGGACAGATTCTGAGAATCTGCCCGTTTGCGACTGGTTTTTCTTTTGATGCATGTCCCTGCATAAATGTTAAAATAATACTGTTCATACATGCAAAGAGACAGTAAAAAGCACAGTTGGACTTGCCTTATTTAACCTTAACGAGCATAGAACCAACATCTATGTTAAACTATGTTACGGAACATGAGAAGGAACCGATGTATAGCTCTTGTGTTTACAAATACAGTGAAAGGGATAAAAGAAATGAGGAAATGTATGCTACTTCTCAGCTGTTATCTTCTAAGGAGGCCTTCTGTGATTTTTCCAGTTACTTTTTTTTTTTACTCTACTGGTTTCTATGGTAACCAGCAGAGACAGGAAACTCGACACAGCTTCCTGCAATTGTGCATATGTTGCCATTCTGCGAGAGGAGGCAGGAAGTGAGCCTCACAACCGGGTCAGCCGCTATTCCCAGCCCGCCACAATCTCCAGGCTGTTATTCCAATGATCTGATGTGTATTTTTCCAAAATGTAGTGTCAGCGAATGGGCCAGTTTGCTTCTCCTCCCTAACATAAAACTTTAACACCCTATCGCTATGTGTTTTCTTGAATAACAGTTTGCATCATTTGCGGGGAAAAAAGAGTCTCTCTGCGCTATGGAAAATGTTATTCCATTGCTGAAATATGCACAACGCGTTCTGATACTTCCTAATCGGTCGCGGGGGTTCTGCTTTTTTAATGTTTGCAATCCTGCATATTTTGCATGAAAAGCTAAGGACACCAACTTGATCTGTCTCACATAGCTGCCTAGTCGCTCCATGTCATGTGTTTCATTTTTAGCCAGTCAAGGCTTTACCGACTGCACGCTCCATGATGCAATTTGTAGGTCCATACTGCTTATGGGAAACGTAAACTTTAAGTCGCAGAAAGAAAAGCGTTGATGGAGAAAAAAGGTTTGGAGAGCTAAAGATTTTAGACATGGTATGAGGCCACTTGTCAGCTCAGAATAAGATGCTTGACTCAAAAGCTCTTTTTTGTTTGATAGGATTCATGGCCTCAGTCACACACACCTGACCCCGCGCGAGATTCAGCAAAAGGGTTCCTAACTAGATAAAGAAGATATTGTGTGGTTTTAGAGATGAGAATTATATGTAGAGAAACAATATGATTGAATCAGTGACCAAGCTGCATCGAGTACTATAGGAAAGCAAAAACAATCAAATAAAATAAAAAACATGACTTGAAGTCACCAGCAAAGCCAGTCCTGGGCTTTCCTTTCATAAATGATGGTAAAGTGGCAGCTGAGGCCAATTGATGTGAACACAATCTGCAACATCTGGCATGCAGCTGGTTGTAAAAAGAAAAGGTCAGTCCTGCGCATAGTGTCCCTTAAGGACATGGAGTAATCTGGCAATAGTAGTTATGAGCTACAAAATGACTGCAATATTACAAAAAAGTAACTAACTCACTTCCCATGCATGTTCACCGGCCTAGGTTCATGAATTTCCTGAAAAAAGCTCAATGCGGGCGGGTGAGAAAAATGCCCCGTCTACATTGCAGGTACGAGTACATCACTGCTTTTGTAAGTCAGGAGCTTTGGTGTACAAACTAGCATTTCTTCTCTAAAGTTGGGAGGAGATATTAAACCCATCACAATTTTGTGAAAGACCCAACACACGGTCTGCTACACCAGTTCCTCCCCATGTGGCTCATTAGAGCGAATGAAATCCAAAGAGGTGTAAGCATGCCTCCTGGTTTCAAATTCATGGAAGGACCTATGGGAATAGCAGGGTCAGACCATCCCTTATGCTGCAAACCCTATATTTGCATTCAGAGACCAGCTGCAAGTGTGTGTTCCTGGGTGTATTTGTGAATATCACTTAGGCCTGGTAAGTAACCTCATGTCCTCAGCATATTAGCACCAACACTGCCCTCAGTTGACGCTCCATCCTTACCAGTATACGGCAGCAGGCAGTTACAGTTGTACCCTGCCACGTCATCAATGCAGGTTCCCTGATTCAGGCACGGGTTAGAAGCACACTCATTAATGTTAGTTTGACAATTGGGTCCTGTAATGAAAAGGCACAAAGTAAACCACTAGTAAAAAAGCAATTGGGAGGATTATCTGTTTATCAGTGGTGTTAGGGTAGCTGCAGACATTTCAAGAAACACATGTAAAAATGGTACCACATGATAACTTTACGTTCATGCTTGGAGTAAGCCCAATTCTTCACAAAAGTTCTAGTAGTCTGTCCCCTGCTTGCTCAAACCCTCTGTACCTAATCATTGAGTCCTTTATATGTTTGGCAGAAAATATGGTAACAAAAACTGCTCTATCTTTTGATGCCCAATGCCATATATATATTTATTTTAACGCCTCAAAATGCAGTGTTGTTGCAGTCTTTATGTCATTGAAACAACACGAAACGTTAGGGCTTTTGGTCTTTTGATGGGCTTAAAGCTCTCTGAACCCCTTGGTGGGCTTAAAACTGTTCAAAAATCTTTTTTTTGGATGTTGAGAGAATGCAACTGTATTGCTTCCAACAATACAGTGTGTACAAATTTGGGATATTTGTTTTGTGCAAAACAAGCTGAAAGTTAGCAGAGCGCAGTATTGGGTCAAAGGAAATAATACAGTCAACGAGTAACTGGAAGGAAAGCTGGGCTCTGAGAGCAGAGGGGGAATGCTACTGTGTTGTGGTATAGTGTTCTTTATGGGGGGTGAGGGGGGGAGCTCTTCAGCTCTTTCCTAAACTAGAGTAAGGTTTTCTGAGCTCTTGGTGAATATGGGAAAAACATTCCTAAGGCTACAGAAAGTATGCAGTTCTAAATATCACGTGATGCCTATTCGGTTACTACCCACTGCCGGTCCGTCAATGGAATTAACCCCACAGCTATACTCAACCACTCGGCTTCAGCCACCATTGATATGCTCAAAACAGAATGGGGGTTTGGGTACAAGATGCTGTGGACAGACAAATCAAAGCTCTATCGTTTCCGGCTCCGAACAGTGCCCCATACAGCTTCCACTCATCCCCAATAACAAGCTGCTCTTACCACTGAAGCCGTCCCGGCAGGCGCAGAGGTATCCGCTGGTCATGTCTTTGCAGGTTCCTCCATTCATGCAGGGATTGGAGTCACATTCGTTGTTGTTTATGTCACAGTTTGTACCGCTCCAGCCCAGGTCACAGTCACAGCGGTATCTGTAGTCCGAAAAGGCAAATATGAAAAAAATACCCAATAGCATCTTATGCTAACTGCAGTTGATTGGCTAAAGCATCAAAACTTCCTAGTGCCCAGGTGCTTTTCTTTGCCTTGTGCTCTGTTCCCCAATTCTCAAGGGAATGCAGTTATTACTTTGTTGCAATATTAGTGCACAAGAATGCCCCTTCCAGCAGAGAGCCCAGGGGCATGGTAAGGGTAAGATCAGAGGACTGCTGAAGAGAGGAGGAGCTGCTTCAGTGTTAGAGAAGGAGCTGATACAGGAGCAGTTGTAAACAGGAGCTTGGCTGGAAAAGATAATGCAGCCATCACTTCCTGGTACAAGTATCCACTTTGAGGGCAAAGGTCCACTGAATGAAGGACTTTCGCAGTGTTTGTCTTCTCTCACTGCCAACGTGAGCAAGAGGACTAGCATAGTGCAACGATGTGAATCTTCATTAGTTGCTTCCTGGGCAAAAAGACTGTATCGCTCACAGTGGCCGCATTAAATAACCAATAGGATTCTCTTTTGAATTTAAGGAACAGATACAAAAGATTATGCTTAGCTTAACCTGAGTGCATGCACAGAGTCTAGTGCACCTGGCACCTTCTGCCACACCTAAAGAAAGTGATTATAGCAACCTGCTCCATCCGCATGCCCTGAAGGGCAGCAAAAGGAAACAGGATGTGAGGAAATACCAGTAACATCATCAGCAAGCCACTTCTCTTTCGTGCCACTGGTGTAGCTCAGGACGCGGCTATCGTGGAGCAGATATAAAATGACCATTGTGCCACCATTCCAGATGATGTCAGGACAAGAAGAACCAATCCTGCACTTCACACTGAAAATTCTTTGGGGTATTAACAGTGAAATGAGAGGTGGAAACAATGAGCATTCAGAAAATTTTTATTGAACAGTTTTCTTTAAAAATTATAGTGAATCTAAAATAACATGTATCTTCCATCTGTAGTGGAAGTTTGAGACTCAAAATCAAGTTGGGACAGACTCAACAGGACTTTTTAAAAGTAAATGCGAGCTTATTCGCGCTCCCAAATGGTTAAGTCCCACCTCCCTGGACAACCATACTTCTTTCTATTCTTGCACAGTCAATGTATTCATTCATAGAGCTCAAAGTACTAAACGTACCCGTTGATACCATCATGACATCTTCCGTGAATGCAGGGGTTGCTGTTGCACTCGTTGACTTCTGAAAGGCAGGTGGGATCCTGGTAGCCCTGTGGGCAAACACAGGTGAAGCCATTGATGCCGTCCTTGCACGTGCCGCCGTTGTGACAGGGGTTCGAGTTGCACTCGTCAATGTTGATGTTACACATGATCCCTAAACATAGGAAAAAAGGTTTAAGATAATCTTGGATCTTAAAACATTTCAAGAGGCTTCGCTGTTATCAGCTAGGGGTAAATGTTCAAACTGATGCCCAAGGTTTATCTGCTGAGAGCCACACTTGGCTTTCTGTTCACACTCAACCACATTGTATTGTAATTGTATTTATATGACGCTTACTACCCCTGACGATACGTCGTCCAGATTTTTCGATGAGTAGTTCGCTACTCCGGAACCCATAAAGGATAAGTGGTGAATTAGTATAGTGAAAATATGAAAGTAATTTGAGTGGTGGAAACATGTATCCTCTTCCTCATGTAAGCAGACAAGAGATGCTTGAACAACTGGCTTAAGGTCTTGGGCCATCGCTCAACAACTTATTGCCTATTAAAAATCATGCTCATAAAGAAATTCTACGCATTATCAAATAAATGCTGCAGGCAGTTCTCCTTTACTGTGTGCCTCATCTATCGGATAATATGCTACTGGAGTCTTTCTCTTGGAAAACAACACCTGTAGCATCATACAAATAAATACTAAAGGAAGCAGTCCTTGGCTATGAAGGAAAGAAAAGCCCCTTTGTGCCTGCTTTATACGCATCCTTTGGGTGAGCAGCTCCATGATTAAGGAACCCGTATCGCAGGTGAGCAAAAGCGCCGGAGGAGAGGGTCTTCAGTTTTCAAAGGGGGCCTTTTGAGAGTTGCGGTGATCAAACAGAACCAGTCTGACAAGGCGAGCAATGCGATATCCACCAGCCTTCAACAGACTGGAAGCCTCGTTTGCGAGCTTCTCTTTCCTTTTGTCGTCTTTTGGGTCTGGCGATAACAACCTTGTGCTCAGTGCACCGTCGCTGGCTCAAAGTCGCTACCTGCGATCCCATTTCTAATTATAGTCTAGATTTAATTCACCAAAAGAAGCTCTATCCTGAGAATCACTCCTTTATTCAATGTTAGCGATATGAGTCAAAGGCGCAGAGTTGAAATAACACCAATAGCGTAGAATAGCTTGGATTATTTTGGCAGCCTCAAGACCGAAACCACTCTGATAACTCTGCCCCTCTTTATTCATTTATATCAATTTTTCATAGCAAGTAAAGCCACCACCATACACATGCATTAAATATGTTAGCTTTTCACCTGCCCTCTCCTCGACTTTTGTTGGCCTTTACTTAAACGAGCTATGGATTAGGGCTCGCGAACACTCATGTATATACGAGTGCCGAAAACCAATATGTATGAACCAGTGCAAAAAACATCGCTTTTCATGGGGAACAATGCTGTACATCTCTTTCAAGCCCCTGACCCGAGGCACTGTTTTATGTTTCAAGCAGTTATTGTAATGCACTGGGCCTGCAGATCAGGTTTTCTTTGGTTAGTTTATTTTGGTTCAAAACCTTGAATCAAGTATTGCAGCCGTGTGTAGACATGAAGGGGTGGCTAGTTGATGGCCCTTCATTCCTGTATGGCATAGAAAGGGCTGAAAGTGCTGACTAAGTTAGATTTATCAATTTCCATTTCAATATGCTTATCCGCCTGAGCTGCCCTGATGTGCAATGGGCAATGTCCTGGACATGTGATCTACCATAACCAATGGTGAACGCTCAAATGTAAGTTGCCGCAAGCATCAGAATGGGCCCTCTCCATGGCAGTCTTACCTGTGTATCCAGGCTCGCACGTGCACTCGTAGCCGTTTATCCTGTCAATGCATTTGCCGTAGTCGCAAGGGCTGCTGGCACAGTCATCCATGTTGATTTCACAATTGACCCCTTTTGAAAGGAATGTTAACAGCAGCTGTCACAGACCAGTGCGCACTCCGCAGACACAAATGATAACAATCAATAGCATGACAATTACCACCACATAGAACAAAAGAAAGACCATCATGATATTTCACATTGCTCTGCAAAAATAATGCTGTTTGGTGTCAGTATATGAAACGCCTTCGTAAGATGACCCTAAAACTGAGCTCAAAACATGAAAACATTGAGATGAAGAAGGCAGGTACCTGTGGTTCCTTTGTGGCACTTGCAGGCATAGCTGTTTTTGCGGTCCTGGCACTCTCCTCCGTTCTGGCAGGGCATGCTCTGGCACTCGTTGACGTCGATCTCACATCGGTGGCCAGTGTAGCCGGGCTCGCAGTGGCAGGTGAAATCTGCGATGCCGTCGGAGCAGGTCCCGTAGTGGCAGGGATCAGGGTCACATTCATCAATGTCCGTCTCACAGTGGAAGCCTGAATATCCTGACAATGCAAACATACACACAGCATGGGTTTACTTGAGTATTCGTACACGCTCCTGATAACCGGCTGCGGCAAAATGTCCCATGAGGTCAGTCTGTGAGAATTTTGGGTAAGGCTAATTCCCTGCGATAATAGCTTTAGCGCTTTCAAATATTCTAGATTCACATGATGCACAAGATTCTCCATCTAATGGCTGGGTCCGGAAATAACGTGTTAAATATAATCTGTTTGGAAATTGACCAAATGCGGCGTCTGTATGGAGCATACTGATGTCCACTGTACACCGACAAAGCAGTAAGGAGGGTTCCCCATCTTTAGAGCCTTTTTTACATCCGTCACCTCATTAGGATTGGAAATTGTAACCCCAGAATGGGGGTGTGTGGGACCCACTCGATCACTGATGGTGGTTGGTGAGCATGTGCAGTAGATCAGTCCAGCCTCTGAAGCCTCATCACTCTCCTAACACCTCACCTGAATAAGGCTGAGAATGTCTGAAAGGATGTTTCAGAGCAGCCAGGTGGGCTCTTTTCTTGAGGGACACCTTGTGTCAATTCACACATTGTAGGCAAGAGCACTTTGCAGTAGCAGCTTGTAGATTAACTTTTAACTATATTTATATGAACCTATTTATGGGAATCTAATGTTCTAGCGGGCAAGGAGCAGTAGATTAACAAGCCGGTACTGTCTGTAGGCATCGCCCGTGATTTAGGCAGCTATTACACCTAAGTTCACTGCATGCTTTGAACATGCCGGCACTGTCTGTAGGCATCAGCCATGACCAAGGCAGTTACTGCACCTAAGTTCACTGCATGCTTTGAACATGCCGGCACTGTCTGAAGGCATCAGCCATGACCAAGGCAGCTACTGCACCTAAGTTCACTGCATGCTTTGAACATGCCGGCACTGTCTGTAGGCATCAGCCATGACCAAGGCAGCTACTGCACCTAAGTTCACTGCATGCTTTGAACATGCCGGCACTGTCTGAAGGCATCAGCCATGACCAAGGCAGCTACTGCACCTAAGTTCACTGCATGCTTTGAACATGCCCGCACTGTCTGAAGGCATCAGCCATGACCAAGGCAGCTACTGCACCTAAGTTCACTGCATGCTTTGAACATGCCGGCACTGTCTGAAGGCATCAGCCATGACCAAGGCAGCTAACTGCACCTAAGTTCACTGCATGCTTTGAACATGCCGGCACTGTCTGAAGGCATCAGCCATGACCAAGGCAGCTACTGCACCTAAGTTCAATGCATGCATTGGGAGATGCCTGCCATTAACTCACAAGTTCGTTTCAGAAGTCCTGCATTTAGGATATGACCATGGTATGCAGTTTTGCTTGAAAGCGTGACTGCCAGTAAAAATATGCCCCCTGACTGCATCTGCCCTCGCCTTTGTGCCAGTCTCAAACCACTCAATGATGGTCACCGAGAGAACACCAGGTGTAGACCACAATGGGCTGTGCATCTTGTCTACAGACCAGAATGAAGACATGATCATTCTACCGTAAGAGACTTAAGTGAAGCCTGGCTACTTCCTGAACATGTTTATTTCATGTGAGGAAGCAATCATGCAAGCTGGAACGCGCAGATCTTGAAGAAGTTTTGTCAAAGAGACCAGCCCCTGTCCTAGCTGCAAGTGTTCACCAGAGAAACTGCAACACCAAAGGGTGCATTCTTGCTGCGACCACTGGGGCAGCAGAACACTGGAAGTGTGAGCAACTAAAGGCTGCGCCCTACAAAGGACCACTTATACCACTGCGCATGTCACATCCGCAGACAGAGGGAAAGCCATGGTGGCGGGGCATCAGATAGAAAAAAACTACCTTCAGCTTATGCTGCGCGGACTCCACATGCCATCTGTGGAATTCTACAGAATTTGGAATAATAGACATCATTATTTTGTATGTTAAAGGTAACATGAATAAATCTGTCGACTTTAAGACAGCTCCATTTTCTCGTCCATGAACTCCTCGCCAAAGACAATCCGGGGCATTAATGGCCCTGTTTTACCCTGGGCCACTGCACCGAGTGAAGCTTTTAGACAACACCCCGGATAACGTTCCCTATGGGTCATCAAGCCCGCGCAGCATCTTTTCATCGCTGCCCGCCACCAGCGGGGCCATAATTGGAGGCCGTTCAGCAGTAAGGTTCTGGCGGGAGTTCTCCACAAAAGACACTTTGTTTGCAGCCAGGGCTCATATCTTCGCTTTTTGTCCAGGCTCTCCTTTAGTTTCACTCGCAGCCTTGACAGTTGCTGCCCTCCCATTGGCTAATCTGAAGGAAATGCTCAGTGGAATGTTTTTCCCTAGAAGCAGCCTCCTCAACACTGATTAAAAGCCCCCCTTTACCCAACGACCCATGCTCATGTCTGTTGAATCGATTTGTAAACCTACTGCACTCTCTATTCACTCTGATATGTCTTTGGAAGTTGAGATGTTTAAATGTTTGTTGTGAGAACTAAAAAAGAAGACTTCCAAATAGTTATTTATTTGTGACGGATGCATTCGCGAGCATTCTCATTGCTTGCAATTTTAAAGCACTTATTAAGCATGCAGTAGGTGATTAAGGGAATTCCCAAGCATCATCTTACAACCAGTTTCCTCCTTCCCAGGCTGATAACATACCTTCGGCACAGTCGCACGTGTATGAATTTGCACCGTCCAGACATTTGGCTCCATTCTTGCAAGGGGTACTGGCACATTCATCAATGTCGAACTGGCAGAGGGGGCCATTAAAACCTGCAAGAGAGCAAAATGCGTCAATACCAAGGTTCATGGTGACTTTTGTCATTTCATTAAAGTATGACTGTATTCATTACATAGAACATCACTCTGGCCCTCTCACATGCATGACAGGACAATGAACGACAGGGACACGGGCCGTTTGTGGTCTGGTCCATGGGCCTTACTGCGACACCAGTCGTTTGCCGGCTTCCTACCCATGTGATGTGGAAATACGACTGAAACCTGTCGACAATCCCAACACAACCCTGCACCGGGAGCATGAGCTTCCACAACAAGAACCAGGGACAGCCCATTGCCGCCACGCCATCACATACATGTGTCACTAAATTAATGCAATGTGTCGCCAGTTTTTATTCACAATTCTGGTTTAATACAATTTGAAAGCAGCAATTAGTGATGCCAAAGCGAACGTGCCCTTGTCAGAAGGATCGTGGCTGTTATCCGGGGCAATTTGTTTGCAGGCTAGGGGTAAAGAAATTCTCATCTGACCCTCTTAATTCACCAAAAAGCCCCTGCCTTCTGTAAAGTTCTATACAAACTCGTGCAGCTCTCCCCAGGAAGGATTAACAGCTATGCCTGGCTTTCACCGGCTCCTCGCTGGACCCCTCCTTTCAATTCCCAACAATAAGGTGGTGAAAAGATTTCCCCTGCTGTCCCCGGGCATAAAAAGTTCCAGCATACCTCTACCTCTTACCATTGCAAACCAAATTCCTCGCGAGAACAGGCCTTTGTCCCCCTGCCTCGATTTCGCCTTTGAGTGCAGGAATGACCTCAGCCTTGCCTCGCGAGCATGCAAATCGTAAAGGATGCGAGTCTTAAAAATTCTGCAGGCGTCCGCCTTAAGAGTGCACCCATGACATGAGCCCTTTCTATGTAGGCGTAGGAAGGCGGGAGAGAGGAGCTCGTGCCCCTATGATCAAAGCTTTTACCACCCCAGGACAAAGCTACAGGATTTATTTCCATCCCTATGGATTCTGACACGTCCAGGAACCCACACCGTGTTTCCATGGATAGGACTCACGGGGAATGTGAATGGAGCCCAGGCAGGCATTGAAGCGCTGTCTCTCCATTCTGAGCAGAACATATAAATCTTCGACACCGGGATGAAAAGTCTCCCCATTCCCTGTGCACCTTCCTCTTACCCAGAGGCTCCTGCCTGGTCTCGCGCCCTCATGCCTTGGGCAAACAGGGTTCCTGTTCTAGATACTCTTAAGAAGAGGCAATGTTTGTCAGAATTCAGCTTGCCTACTTTATCAAGTTTAAAATTATCGACCTTAATGAATGTAACATTGAACCTGAAGAAGCAGGATATGGAAGAAATAATGCAGAAAACCCTGCATTTTTCATTTTTCAGGCTACTTTTCTTTACGGGTGAGTTGCACCTTTCAACCACGGTTATTTTTAATACTGTGTTCGTAATGAGTTCATTCTTACAGACGGATTATGGATAAAACAGTGAAGAGCAGATATAAAAAAAATCAAGACTGGTGTGAGGCAAGGTAAGAGAAATTGACAAAGAAGGAACGACTAATGAAAAATATTTAAAATTCTGCATGTTTGTGCAGAGTACGTACAAACATATCAGTGGCACTGGCAATGTAAACACACCCTGGACTAAAATGCACTTTGATGTCAGGCTAATAACATTGTGCTTAACAGAAATGCTAATTAACAAGAACAACAAGCAGACACACACACACATAGAACTACACATCAACAATTCAGAACACTGGAAGGAAATCATGCATCCTGAGAACACTTGCAGAAGGACTTTTACAAACTAACTCCAAAACTGATGAATTTAAGGAAGAACATAACAAGCATCTTGACTGACATCTGGAAATGCTAATCTGACAGCCACATGAAAAGAATAACTTCCCATTGGTGCAGCAGAGAATCTAAAAACAGAGGAGACAAACTGGGACACTGAGTTGACCGCTGACATCACGGTAAGTGCTATTGACTCTGTCGATGGGCGGTGCCCTAGCAAAAAACTTTAAAATACATTTCAGGACCCGAACACCATTGGGCAAAATAGTGAACAGCATGTGAATCTAGAAGAGATTCACACTGATGAAGCCTAGGCTGACAAAAGGGCCATTGATCGGGTCACTTACCTATGGGGCACTCGCAATGAAACTCGTTGATCTTGTCAATGCAGCGGCCGTTGTGCAAGCAGGGGCTGCTCGCGCACTCATCTGTGTTTGTTTGACAGAAAACACCTTCGTAACCTGGAAAGGTAAAGTATAGAAGCTCAATATAGACAGAAAGCCACTTACAAAGAATCAGTGCCGCAGGTTTTGTGACAACAAAAACAAACATGGGTTAGAATTTATTGGCTCATTCAATTTGCAACATCTGAATTGATCCACCATAATAACTTCTGCTAATAAAATGCTTCCATATTTTTTATAAAAACGATGATTGCTGATGTTTGTTCCAAGGAGTACTTACTGCACTTGACATCTGTTTTACCATGTACATTCTCCAAGTAAGGATACTGACCTAGTGGTCCATATCTGTCTGTACTTTCTCGGTGCCTATATACTGACCTGGCATGCAGATGCATTGGAATTCCCCGATCTGGTCCAGGCACGTGGCATCATTCTTGCATGGATTGGACAGGCACTCGTTGACATCCATCTCACAGCGGGGACCCGTGTATCCCGGGGAGCATTGGCACTGGAAGGATCCTAGGGTGTTCAGGCACTTGCCGGCATGCTCACAGGGGTTGGAACCTGCAAAAAGGAAGGACCTGCTTTAGGGCTAACAAGTTTACTAATTTACAATAGCAAGCTCCTTGTAACTAAAACGTTATTGAAATGTGGTTGGTCGGGCTATCTTCATGCGGTGCATGCAACAAGACCCGGTACATTGAGCTTTGAATTAGAGATTTGCAAGAAACTGGAAGATACATTAAATAATGTTTACCAAGAGAGCACTCGTCGACGTCTTGATTGCATGCTGGCCCCATGTAGCCAGAAGGACAGGTGCAGATGGCCCTTCCATTCACTGGGTTGGTATCACAGTTGGCACCCTCATTGCAAGGGCTACTGATGCAGGCGTCATTGAGGTGGCAGAGGAGCCCTGTCAAAACATAGGCATCAAGTTAGGTGGCAGCACTTGTTAGGACACCCCCCACCCCCTTATGTGTAATTAAGGGTGCTTGGTCGAAAATGTGTTGGACGAGTTTTTGTTTCTGTAAGGCAGCAAGAGGCTGACTGAGGCCTGTACCTTAAAGAGACCATCTGGTGAATGATGTCACAAAAGGTCTCAAAACCTCTGCTGACGTCATCAAACAAAGCAACGGTCTAGAAGGCCTTCTGTTGACCATTGTTACTTATGCAGGACTGGATGGCCCCTTTAAACTGCACAATAAATTCATACTACATGCCTTTTTACAACCTGGAAACATAGCAGACATTGGGTCAGTGGACGTCATATGAGAAGTATGTTACTGAGTGAGGTGGTAAGTTGAGGTTTGAAACTGACTATAACCCCATATGCTTGTTTTGATAGCCAAGAGTTCAAAATGAGGTATCTGCCCCTAGCTTAAGGCTCCTTGTAATGTCCGCAGGGTTGCAAAAGCATGTTAAATCCTCAATAATCATGCGGACGGCCACCAGAAGTGAAATTTCCACAAATATTTACCCCTGGTTGCTTTATCAATGAGTTCTTGGAGAAAGTTACTTATAGTCCATACTTTTGTCATGGAATCTAATTGTGGAAGGTGAGTTCTATGGCTTAAATCTATGCTGTGGGGCGAGCTGCCCAAAATGAACCCATTATCTGAAGAAAATGCTGTAAGACCCCTCTCTGGATAATTATTTCCAGGCAAAAATAACCTCATATGGGTCTCTTGCTCTGATATGTATACCATAACTGTGTGTATATAGTAGGTTCGATATAAGCTTTTAGAGTACCATGTTCAGTATTATGCATGTCGGCAAGTACTTGAACTTCTATGGTGGAAGTCTAGGTGGTAAGCAATGGAGCCCTGTACTCTGCCTTGGAGCATGGGGACGAAGCCCGGGAAGGGGGGGATACAAGATTGCTTATAATGGTACGGCCGAGAGAGTTCGGTTGCTGAGGTGGAGTCTGGAAGAAGTAGAGGATGCTTGTCATTGTCGAAGGTAGATAAAGATATCGGATAGCTGACCTGTTCGTCCATGCGGGCACTCGCAGTAGAAAGATGCCACCCTATCATGACAGGTGGCCCCGCCGTAGCAGGCGGCGTTGGCACAATCGTCAATGTTCTCACTGCAGTCCTCGCCAGTCCAACCATTCACGCACACGCAGTTGTATCCTCCATGGGAATTGTGGCATGTGCCCCCATTCTGGCAGGCATTTGGCATCAGCTGGCATTCGTCAACATCCTCAGTACAGTACTGCCCTGCAATGATAGACCAAAAGGCACATTTTCAAAAAATGCTTATTCCACCCAACAAAACCATGGCCCTATCAGAAACTTTTTACAAGAAGAAACATTAAGGAAGTCAGATTAGGAAATCATGCCTTCAAAATACTTCACATCCTAAATTTCATTATTGAATATTTGTGTGTATTTTTTCACAGTTTTCATCAGACTCGATTCCAGGAAATTGGAAGGTCTCTGTCATTAACGACAACGTCCACATCCAACAAAAAGGATGCCCACGAGACATATATGATGAGGAAAAGCAAAATATGTGCATATCACTAAAATCCAAGCATTGTAATTTGTTGGAAATATAACACTTATTTCTCCACCGGAAACAGGTCTTCAACATTAAGGGAGGGGAAAGATGGCGGCTGCAAAGTGTTCACTTTTAGTTATTAAAGTTGGGAAAAAGTTACAGAATTTACTCTGTACAAAATCATAAGAGGATGTTTCTGGGATTTTATGTAAAACACAATAATTTAACCCTTAAAAGGGTGGAGTGGAACTTCCCCTTTCACTTCTGATCTGTAAGGCATTAAGGGTAACACAATACAGATGGCTGTTCCTTGCAGAAGACAGGCGGCACAGCTGTGACTTACCTGTCCACTCTGGGGGGCACTGGCAGTTGTAAGTGTTCACCCCATCGACACAGGTCCCTCCGTTCTTACAGGTGTTACCGGGGCAGTCGTCAATGTTCTCCTCACAGTTCTGAGAATCGAAACCTGTGATAAGAAAAATGTTTTGAGGGATGATCCAAGGTCTCGAAAGCAAGAGCTTACATTTTCACTTTTTTTCTTTCCCAGCCTATGATGCAGACACAAAGGAAGGTTCAGGTTCAAAAACAAGTTTATTTAGACAATTGACCATAAAACATTCTAAAAGGAAGGAGCCAGAAGGAACGCATAGAAGTTGTAAAGTTGTCCATCATGCAGTTGAAAGCTAGCACTCAAGAGTGTGATAAATGGGGTGGCAGGGCTTTCTCCACGTTAGCCCCCAAATGGTGGAATGATCTTCCTCTTGACCTGAGATCCCTTCCATCTTTACAGAAATTCCGCATTGCCCTAAAAACTCGTCTCTTCCGACAAGCCTATATGTAAGGACGTCTGTTTCAATTTTGATTGTATTGTTAGGCGCCTTGATACCTGCGGGTTATTGTTCTGCGCATTATAAATTTTTATCAATTCAATTCAATTCAATAGGATACACAAACCAGCCAATAGCATTAGCTGAGATATGAATAAGCAACTGGGCGGAGCCAAGATATGACTGACAAAATGTCCAGCCAATGGTTGAAAGAGGCTAGTTGAAGAAGGCTTAAGGGGACATACCACCTATTCAGATGTGCTGGCAAACCCCAGACATAAGAATGGAGACGCAGGACCCTTTAACATTCATAAGATTAAGAATTTTGTAAAAGGTGCCTCTCATGCTCAAACCCATGACTTTATTTGTTCTGTGACACTGTGTTACCAACAACAAACGAGTCACTCTGTAAGATTTCTGAGCCAAGACACGGTCACGTGCCGCTAACCCAGTCCTGTAAACACTGATCTGTCTTTGAAAATACCTCCTTCCCAGAAAAATAAACCCGGACCTGTAGTTTGAATGGCTAACCAGACATGCGCGCACAGATTAGTCTGTATTATATGGACTCCCTGTTGTACTGGAGGCGCGGGCATCCACTGGCACACACCGGGCACCGATATCACAGGGACAGGTTACCTATTCATTTTTACAACTCTGGCTTGAGCAGCCATGATAAAGACGGGAGGTTTCCACTTAAGATGCCGCCAGACTGAAGGAGGCCATGCCGCAAGCCTCACCTGTGCCTAGTTACTGATTAACCTGCCCACGCAGCACAGGTAACTGCGCTTCGATCTGAGCGATGAGTGTTGGAAACCCTGCCCCCTTCTCACGTGCTTTGTTCTTTGGACTTTTCCACTCAGTTGCGTTTATAAAGCGCTTCCTACCCCATAGGAGGCGCCTAGGTGCTTTCTGTGGACGAGTGTCCTGTCAGTCTGCTTCCTTTGAAAATGGGCGCTAAAATTAAGCTACTTACGTACTGTACTCCCTTAGCCCAAGTGCACCTCCTCTCCCTAAAAACAGCGAGCCCCATTTTAAGAATTTCGCAACTATTACATACTGTGAGACCCGGAACATCATGAGCGGCTCGAGAATGATTGATGCCCACGTGCTCAGTGGATAGATCCGGACCATATAAGTCACATAAGTACTTACACAGAATAAGTGGGCCGTGGAGAAACATGTGAAACCTCACATGTCGGTGCTCATGAGTTATATTATATATATATATCCAAGTAAAGTCCCTCCAGAAGAAAAGACCAGAGGACAACAACGGGGATTCCAGGTAACCTTTAATTTGTCGCATTAGGGCATAATGCATTTCGGCGTTTTCGTTGCCTTCATCAGATGCCTAACCATGCCATAGGTCTGTCTTTTTCCTCTCATGGCCATCGCGGTAACTCCGAGTATTTAGAGTCATGCAGGCTCCGCCTTGATGTTATGCAGCTGAGGTTGTTACCTCCAGGACTCCATATCCCAGAATGCACTCATCAGTTCAAAGTTAGTGCGGAGGAAGCTAATGCTTCAGTGCGCCTTGATGTACCTGTTGCCAAGGGGGGAAGGGGACAAATTTGAGTCCAGACAGTCCCGTAAATAACAGACGTGAAAGGCCACCTCGGGTCCCCACCGCTGCAAACCCAAGAGCAGTTTTGGACGGAGCCGTGACGCCGTGATGCAGTGATCCAGCGTCTCTGTGCAATGTCAGACTGCATTCAGCAGCAGCCCCATGTCCATAGTGTTTCTCGCGGTGGACCCTTGCAAACTACCAATACCTTGGTATGTATATATACATATACATATACATATATGTGTAATATATATATGTGTATATTTATAAAAGACAAAAAGTCCTGTGTTTGTTCGGATCGAGGTGGCAATCGCTTGCCCCATAAAAGACAAAACACATTGGCCCCGTTTCTGCCTCGTACAAGAGACCGACGCTCATGTTTTACACCTCACTCTGCCAGGGGCCCGGCAGTGTTTAGACCAAGGGCCCACCTTTGGCCCGGCTCGGTTCTGCCAGGTGTGGAAAGTGCAGGGCGGAGCCTAATCTCCGGGTCTGACCAATCAGGGCGAAAGGATTGCTTTGTTGCTTCTGAACATTCCAAGCGAGCCGCCTTTCTGCCAAGGGCCGTTTGGACATATTTACTGTAAACAGATTCTCCTCAACCGAACCTTTAATTTGACCTTTCCCTGGTTGCAATCTCAAAACAGAGCAGTGAGCCCATGGAGGCCGAAAAAGATGGATTGCATTTGCACAACAACCCCCCAAACAGGTGCAACCTGACCCGGTTATTGCACCTGGAAGGAGGCTACCAAAACAGCCAGTCCCCATTGATACAACAATAACTGGCAAAACTAAGCCTTTGTTTCCAAAGTTACAATCTGCCTGCGCCTGCACACTCCAGCCTCTGTGTACAGACAACAAACAAAAAATCACATATTCACTCGCGGCCGTTTGAGTGAAGTGCCGACAACTGATTTTTATGTTTTTTGTGCAAACAGACCCGGGGCACAGATAGAAAAATTAAGATATTAAATGTTCTTAGGCAAACACGGGGCAGCCGTTTACTGCAAGCCAAACACCGAGAGACTGATAAAAGGTATCTTCGTGGAGGCAGGCACTGCTTGCTAAGGTGTGTCCTGCCGGTGCAGCATACAGGTGGCTTGCTTCACAGCTTCTCAAACGAGAGAGAACTTGGGGGGCAGATCGGTGATCTGATGGGGGTACAATAAAGGGCTGTCTGGAGCGCACGTGCATGCTCGTCTCCCCAGCTCTGTTGCACCTGCCTCCTGCCCCCATTTGGGATGCTGTTAAAGTGATAATGTGGGATTCTTGTTAACTTCTTTCCTATCTCTGCAGGACCACCGTTGTGGTACAGATAGGTTCACTGCTGCTCTTTTTCAGGGGCGGCAAAACAAACAAGAAGAGGGACAGAATGTTGCACAATGGCAAAACATTCACCCCCAGTCACAGATCTGGGTTTAATCCATCGTTATTTTGCTCACAAAGCCACCCCAGTTCAGACATGGCCATATGCAAATCAGTCTTGACCCTGTGCCCCATGGGTACAGTCCAGCCCGAACTGCCAAGCCATGTCATCCCTGGACCGGAATCAAGCATCCTAAGACCGGTTTCTGGCTATCAGCCGTCTTCAGCCAGGATAGCTCGACTCCAGTGGCTTAGTGAGCACGGGACCCACGTCTGGGCATACCCTTCCCACATAGGGTGAACAGCAAAACAAACAAGAAGATGGACGGAATGTTGCACAATGGCAAAACATTCACCCCCAGTCACAGGGGCGGGCAGCAAAGACTGCCTGCTTTGTAGTGTCGCAGTAGTGGCACAAACGTAACACTATATTCCAAACGAGGACGTTAATGACTGACTTGTCTACAGTGCTGCCACACGTGAACACATGTAATAGCTGATACGTTTGGTGGCCATACGTCACTGCTTAATTAATATACATATATGGCGCATCACTGCGCACTACAAGTAACAGATGTTAATTTTACCCATTTTTGGTGCCCAATTTTCTGCCCTCGACATGAGTTGGCCTAGCTGGGATTCAGACATGTGACCTTCAGACCGCCACATATTTTACAAGTCAGCATGTCACTGGCAGCGCCATCTTGTCATGTCCTCTGTATGGCTACAGGGCTAGTACAATATAAGATTTTCTACAATATACAACTTGAGAAGTGACTTTTAAGAACTTCACAACTGACACGAATGACATGTCTACTGGTGTGAACCTTATGACATGAAATCTCACCGCAGCGATGTGTAACCCCCTGACCCAGCATCGAAACAGCTCAGTAGGGCGGCCCGGCCAGAGTAGAAGCCACTGCTCCATTTTCTTCCAAAGTTTTCTTTGAAGGAAACGTGACTGGTCAAAAGGCAAAGCTTGACTTCCTGTTTCGGAAATGCTTGCGAGTCTAGTGTTGAATTAAGCGACAATCTCGCTTCCCTTTTCTGTCAATGCTGCCATCCCCCAACACAGCACATAAAACATGCGTCCTCATCGGTGTGGCGTCATGCGCCAGAGACCCTGGGGTAATTCAGTGATTCATTTGTTAAAAAAAGAAGTGCCAAGGCTCTTGTCAGGAGGCCACTGCATCTTGCACCACACATGTGGAGAAGTGTGGCTCAATGGTTAGAGCGGCAGACCCTGATGCAGAGGTCTATCCCGGGACCAGGGTTCAATTCCCGCCTCGGCGGCTCTTGGATTCCATCTCCCCGGACCTGATAATTCTCGCCTCGGTGCCTATTCCAATCACGGGTCCCACTCTGTGACTCTGGGCAATAGCTTGCTTAATCTCCACACAGACCCCAGCAGCGCTTGGATGCCTGGCTTCACCTTGGGGGTGCCCAGGAGTGGACATCTCAGAGGAAAGCCAGGAAGGGTTCCACAGCGGTAGGAATACAGCGCTATGAGACCTCTGGGTAGAAGGCGCTATATAAATACAAACACATTTACATTTACATTGCCCCTGCTATGCTAAACAAATACTAACCATCACACTCCTACAAGTCTGACAAATCGGACTGTTTCAGGCCTCCATAGCTATGAAGAATGTCTTGGGCAGCAGGGATAGTCCTCCATTGTATAAATAATTAACGGTTGTTGTGGTAATCTCTAACGTAGGCAGACAGCGCCACCCAGTGGCAGACTGCCACAAGTGCCAGTGTTGACAATTAAGTGCTGGTGCCAGCACCGGAAACCACAGGCTCAAATTAAGCACTGGGTAATATGTTCTATATACATGTGGTCATTATTAGTAAGTTGTACTACATGTGGCAGTAGCGGCTCGCACAGGTAAGAGCGGTGAGCAGTGGGGTAGGGCGGGGTGGTCGAAGTCGACAGGTTAAGTAATAGTAAATAAATACAACCACTCACCTTGCGCTCAACGCATCACTGGTTTTTATTCATTATTTAATATTACTTAACCCGTCGTCTGCTCACTTCCACACACCCCCATCACCACTCTTACCTGTGTGAGACGCTACCGACTTGTGGCTGTGGTAGAAGTGCCCCCACCCACTGCAACTTCTGGCAGTTCGTAAACAATAATGTATTGCTTGGCTAGGGGTCCAGTTGGGATATTTGATGCTTGCAAACAAATGATTGGCAGAATAGAAGCATGTTTAAAGTGGATATAATCAAAAAATTAATTAGGAGCAGTCGCATCTTGAAAAGTTTTAAAACGGAATTGTACATCTTTTACGTGCCAACGGATAAACTGTAAAGTGCTGACTTTGCTAGCTTCTACTTTGTTTGGCTCTCTTTGTAACATACAACTCAGGGCTCCTTTTACAAGCTCTGCACTGCTCCCTACTGTCGAGAGGTGGATGGGACGCCTACTGATGACATCACAGCATGGCTGTTCCCAGGCTCCCCTGAACGACAAGTCAGGCTGAGAAGACAAAGGGCTCAGGTAGGACTGCTTCTACAGGCCAGAGAGACCAACAGCAGTCAGTTTACAAGAGATTGGGTTTAGTGTCCCTCCTTTAGCAGGCATTATGTTTTCTTTGCAAGGGGATGTGAAGGGAAAAACAATCTGCATTATTATCATTCAAAACTAATCTAACCACTCTTGTCCCATTCTGCATTCAGTCAATAGATAAAAAGTTATCTGATCAACAATGGCCTCTCATAACCTTTCGATGTTGTCTTCTTCACGGAATAAACTGTTTCTCTTATGTTTGATTTGTTTTTAGAATTCAGAGCACTGAAATGTGTTAAGCTTGTCAAGTACAGCTGTGAACAGGAAATCCGTCTTCTTTCCTGTCACGAAAATATCTACAAGAAAAAAAAAACACCTCGAAACTTGTTGAACTTTTTACTTATTGGTCGGCATGTTGTAGAGTTGGCAGAAGGAAGGTGAGCAGCCGGTTCCCTTGTACAAGAAGGCGTGGCGCATAGAGTGGTCTCACCACTGTGGTATGGATGGACGCCACACTTGAACCCGCGACAGACGTTACCCCTGGGTGTCCGACACTGACGCCCACGCCAATGTGACGCTGGTATGATGAACCACGAGTGGTAGGAAGACAGGCTCTTCTAAGATACCGCCTACCAATACCAGGTCTTAGACACCGGCTTATTTGTCGATAACGCCTATTGGAATATGGCTATACAAGAAAAACACATGTATATAATATTAACAAATTCAGTTTTCTTGCTAACCACAAATGATGCTCTCAGAAAGCTCCTCAACTCATAAGCAATTTCCTTTTAGTGTCTGCACATGTGCATTCATCTAAAAAAGAACTGGCTGACACTTATGGTGTAGGGTTATTACATTACATTATTATTACATTTCTTATATAGCGCCAGAATCGACCCCCGAAGGGGTATCTCCGCGCTTGCCTTGGGAACCCGTCCTGGTTTTTCCCTGTGAGATAGCCCCTACAGGGCATCCCCAAGGTGAAAGCCAGGCATCCCGCCGCAGGGGGGCCGTTGTGGAGATTAAGCAAGCTTAATGCCCAGAGTTGCAGAGTGTGAACCCATGATTAGGTCAGGCACCGAATCGAGAATTATCGAGTCCGTGGACATTTGAGCTCAACACCCTGCCGCGTCGGGAATCGAACCCTGGTCCCGGGTCTGACCTCTGCTTCAGGGTCTGCCTGCTCTAACCAGTGAGCCACACTTCTCCACCTTGAAGCTTGGGTTGGGAGGAATCGACACACAGAAGACAAACTAGTAACTTTCTTTTTGTAGCCCTCCCAGGAGTATGCACATGATGCTGTGAAGCCTGGAGCATATTGCCTTTGCCTCTCTGGGAAGGAAGGTTGGCTCATCCTTGTTTGAAACCAGTTGCGGTCCTCTGAATGTGCACAGAGCCTAAAGTGAGGGCATCGGAGAAGGTGAGATACTTTGCTAGGGCAGGTGCCGCATGATAGCAGTTTCAAGAGAGAACCGACCTAATGGAGCCAGCAGAGCGCAGTAACTGTCAATTGAAAAAGACCTTTGCTAAGTCCTTTTGGAGTTTGTAGGTTGGGAGAGATCAGGTCATGAACATGCTCTGCAAGGAATTTCCAATAAGAATCTAGAATATGACAATAGACAAGTGTGGCCTGTCCCATTAAATCCACTACCAGCTTACACACTGAGCACTTGAGTACATATAACATGCCAAGTCTTTTCCAAGATTCTACTTCCAACATTCCCTCTGGCTCTAGGGTATTTCAGACACTAAAAAAGGTTCACTTTTATATTGCTCGTCTTTGTCTTCCTTCCCCTGAAGAATTTGAAGACCACTGTCCTCGGAGGCTGACTCTGGTGCAGAACTTCTGTAGCAAATTGAAAGGTTTTTAGATAGTTGCAGAAACTATACCTAAATATACATGTATGCTTTAAGTCAGATATGGAAACTGAATGGTCCAATGATATGATTTTGTCAATCTTTCATTTTCGGTACAGACTTGAAAATTCTTCTATATGATAAATAAACTACTTTGGCATATAATATTGAGGCTCGCCTGCTTCCAAAGGCTCTTAATTCCCAATTCCAACAGCAATTAAATTATCCTAGGAAGATTTAGCCATTTGTCCAGGAAAATAAAATTTGATTAGGGTGGATGCTGGGAAGCATGATTTACCCACCACTGTTCATTTCTCTCAACGTGTACAGGTGTTTATCACACAGGTAACAACACAAAGCTCCATGGAGCAACAGAAGAGGCAGAGGGAAACAACACATACCTGGAAGACATGCACATTCATAGGTGGTATCCCCTGTCTGGCGGCAGGTTCCGCCATTCTGGCACGGGGAGGGGTAGCAAGGCACGTAGAGATTTTCGCAGTTGCGTCCCGTGTATTCCGGTTTGCAGGTGCACTGGTATGATCCCACCTCGTTTAAGCACGAACCTCCATTCTTACATGGGGCAGAATTACATTCGTTGGTGTCCTGTTTGCAGGTGGGTCCATGGTAAGCTGGAGGGCACTTGCAGACATACTGAGCTTCGAAAGGCACACACTGTCCTCCATTGCCGCAAGGGTTCGAGGCACAGGGATCCGCCTGCAGGCAAGTTTCACCTAAAGAGCCAAAGGAAAGGAAAACATTATTTAGCTCCAGATACCCAAATGTTTCTTCCTTCCTAAATGTGTAGCCTTTGCTTAATTTATACCAAAATATGTACTGGTACCCAAAACTCTCTTGCAGGATCAGAAGGCTCAGCGAAGAGGCTCGATGGGCCAGGGAGGAAGGCTTTGCCATACCCCATGTCCTCCCAGATCTACTACATAAAACCTCCCCGGAGAGCAGCATGCTTGCCGTCAAGAGTGAGAACAACAGTCCTTCATTTACAAAAGAAGGACTGTCTATACAACAACTAGTAAAGGATAACTTTATTGGTTGTCCTTTTTCTATGTCCATAAACCATAGTGATAAATAAAAGGGACAGGGGCAGTGTGGAAATTACTGTGGAATATGAATAAGCGCATGATCCCCAGAAATAAGCGCCCACTGGTAACTACAGACACAAATTAAGTACAGTGTGACGCAGACATCTGTTCATTGGGTTTCCACTTTACCTGTCCACCCCGGGGGACATCTACACTTATGCTGGGTGAGGCTGGACAGCAGTTCGCATGTCCCACCATTGCGGCAAGGGTTGTTCAGGCAAACATTATCGGTGGGAGTCAGGCACAGCTTGTCGGAGTATCCCAAGCGGCAGATACAGCTATAATCCACGGTGTTTCCACGGATCTCGACTTGGCACGTTCCGGAGTTCATACATGGAGAGCTAAGGCAGGGGTTGGAGTATTCGCACCTTTCGCCTACAAATGCACTGCTGCTACACCTGTAACAGAAAAGAAAGTTTGGGTGATTTCAACGCAACACATATCTCATCTTGTGTCCTGAACAACAGTTTACTGTACTTCAATTTGCTTCGCGCCTTTATTTTCCTATTTCTTGGACCTCTCAAGTACCTGAGTGTAATTGACTTATTTCGGAGTGATTATCTAAATTCCATAATATCCTTCCAGCTTCGATCCAAAACCCAACAAACCACATTTCAACACTATTAAAACAACCAGCCAACATTCATCCAACACCCAACGAACAGCCATTCCATCACCCAACCAATAATTTTCCAACACCCATACTGCACTTAACCAATAGCATTCCAAAACCCTTCCAACCATTCAGCACTCAAGCAATAGCTTTCCAATACCCTCCAGCACCCAACCAATAAAATAGTCTTCCGAAACCCTTCCAGCACCCAACCAATAGCATTCTAAAACCCCTCCAACACCCATCAAATAGCCTTTCAAAACCCTTCCAACACCCATCCTGCACTTAACCAATAACATTCAAAACCCTTCCAAAAACCATTCAGCACTCAAGCAATAGCATTCCAAAACCCTCCAGCACCCAACCTATATCCTTCTGAAACCCTTCCAGGACCCAACCAATAGCATTCAAAAACCCTTCCAACACCCATCAAATAGCCTTCCAAAACCCTTCCAACACCCAACCAATAGCATTCCAGATCCCTTCTAACACCCATCAAAAAGCATTCCAAAAGCCTTCCAACAACCATTCAGCACTCAACCAATAGCATTCCAACATGCTTCCAACACCCATCAAATAGCCTTCTAAAACCCTTGCAACACCCACTCAGCAGTCACTAAGGGCCAGTCAACAGTCAGCCAAAATCCTTCCAAAAGACTTCCAGAAACCATCCACCACCCATCAAAGATCCATTCAATAGCCTTTCAAATCCTCCCCACACACTTTTACCGATTGTGTTTCAACAAAAACTACAGAGCTACTAGCAAGTCTGCTCACCAAGGTAACCGTAAATCTACTCAGAGCACTTTTCAAGACTCCTATAAATATATACATTTGTTATCCATGGACAAACAGACATCCGAAGCGGGTCCTCTTAGAATTGCAAAGTATCAAGATTACATGGAGATCACACATTGTTCGATCACAGGAAACGAATGGGATATTTCTGTGTTCATCTAGCTCGCCTTTTAATATGAATCAGTTACTCCCAGAGGAGGAGCTGTGGTCAGAAGGGAGCAAGGGAGGGTAGTGTGCAAGGAGTTTGCTGTCCAAGCGATGTGACCTTTTTTTGTGTCCTTTCATGGCAATGAGTCCACATCTGCTGTCTGTTAGGCAAGTGGTGCCCTTGTACACAACCTTGCTTACAGCACAGTTTAGGCTCTTCTTCAAAATTTAAGATGCAGATATGTATAGTGTTTGTTCCCATACAAGTGGGGTTTGCAAGAGCTGTAATAGGTACCTTACCAACAGCATGATGAATTACTAGACACTGCCTAGCTGTGTCCTGTAGGCCGGGGCGGTAAATTCCGTTCCGCTTGCGGAATATGCGGAATTTCGCGTTCTGCAGAGAACGTGGAATTGCCAAAAATTCTGTGATCCGCGGCTTCGCTGAACTTTTTGCTTGTTTGCACTTTCAAAATGCGTCTTCATGGGATATTTCCACCCCAAGCACGCGAACAGCGTTCGCGAACAGGAAAAAAGCATAACGAACGGGCGGAACAAGCAATTCCGCATGTTTGCGGAAATTCTGTGTGCTTGCGGAGATTTTTAACAGTTTCGCTGAGATTTGCGTAGCGCAACTACGCAAATTCCACCAATCCCTATCCTAGTCCCTTGCACCTGGGTTACGCAACACGCACTAAGCATTCTGGGATTCGTAGTTCAGTTTTCTCAATATAAGTAGGAATAAACAAATCCCAGAATGCTCAGTGGTGCTGGATGAAACACCAGCGATGCTTTAAAGTTTCCTTTGTGACAGGAAAGGGTCATTTGACAGCGACGACTCTGTGTTGCCTCCTCGTACAGAGCGCCCTTCTCCCATCCTTAAATGAATGGGTTTTGTTTTGGGGAGGGTGCAATCAATCAGCTCCGCCCTTAGGACGTGACCCCTCCGTCCAAGTGGACCAGCGGTTCTCTGGGAATCCCTGGTTCACACGGGCCATCCCTGCACGTTCCTACCTGCCTCCTGCATCTTCCACCGACCCCCCCTAGAGCCATAAATCATGGAGCTTAAAAGAGCTTTTCAGGAGAGTCTCCTCCTGCCCCATGCCTGCCAGATGAACCGGAAAAGAAACCCTCCAGAGACCAGTGCTCTCTGCCCCTTCTCTGAACAGATTCACTCGAGCAAGCAAGATAAATATGAGCCTCCCACCTCCCAGCCAGGCGCAAACACTGCACATCACTGCCCTGCAGATTCCAGATTAGCTGTGGCAGTTTCCATGTTTGGGGAGGGAAACTGATCCGTTTCACTTTGTGACACCCTAATGAGAATGGACACATTCCAGTGGCTGGGGGTGCGCATGCGCACTTGGTCGACAAGGTCTATTGGTTTGCTGGATGTTGCATCAAAGTACACCTGACTCAAGTAGAAGGAGCTGTGTGCCTAAAATCCCCCCCACCCCTTCTGGGGTGGGCAGCACAGGTGACAGGAGGTCAGGCTCGACATGTTTAGTTGCAAACAACTTGAACAAAACTCCTCTGCCTAGTTAATGAATATTCTGAAAATCCAGCTTGGGTCCAGACCCCCCCCCCCCAGTCATATGATAGTCAGATGTGCAGCCCGTGCCAACCCCTGGGTTACCCTGTAATGCCCATGGCAGGGACGGTGTACTTGTTTATTGGACAGTCATACGTTAGACGGCCCTGAACCCAGCAAATGAAGGGCATATGGAACCGCATTCAGACTGCGAGAACCCTCATGTGTGATGCATGCTTATAGAATAAGGCTATCATCATGCTTGTAGGGTCCAGTGGGAGACAACAGCATCAACAATCTCAAGAAAGTTACATTTATCTAAGCCTGCACTGCATGCACACCATGAAGGGGCCGTGGTGAAGACCCATAGGACCTCCATGTGCACGAAACGTCAACGAGAGGCACACAGGGCGCCGGGCACATCACAGCACGTCCAACTGTTAGAACTCAGGAACGGTGGCACGAACTCCTGCAAAGTGGACCCCCAAAGCCAATATCACAAACAAGTTATGGTTTGCCTTCAGCATCATCAGACTGATAGCTATTCTTGTATTCTTTTCGAAGGCTGTATTATGCATGACCGCTGAAATAAGGATAATGTTGTTAGAACATTGTTTTTTATGATCGAAGGCACTTCGTGGATTAGCAAAAATCAGTCAAACTGGAAAATGTGAGTTTCAGAAGTTTCACTGAGTGTCGCCTGTGCAGTTTCCCGGAAGAGCTGTGCGTCATGTGCGGCAGATCTTAGAGAGATAGACCCTGTGTTATGAGCACACCTCCTGGGCAGTGCAGGTGTGTGGGAAGCTCGCAGCCACGGGGCTGGTGCGAGGGGCGAGGAGCCCTTTTGGAAGGGGCACAAGGGCGCACCATCTGTTGCCCGAAAGCTCAAAGGTCTGGACTTGCACAAAGCAAGTGCGAGAAGACGAATTACTGGCCATTGGGGTGGGTTGTTTACTGACAGAACAAAGAGGGGTGCTCTCAGCACACAGAGCCCCGGAGGATGGGAAAGGAAGACAGACTGCAAGAGGCCAGCAGCAGGCAACAGATGGACCCTGGGTGAGCGAGGGCAGGGGACAGACACACGGCTGACAGCCTGCCTCTGGGCACCTCAACTCTCCCCTCAACTCTGAGAGGCCACGATTGCAGCTAATCCAATTAACTGCTTTGTTTTCCAAAGTTACTAATGCCTTACTCAACAGGTTCCTAATTAACACTCTGATCATGGGTCAGATATTAGAAAACTGATCCTTATTTTTCAGCTACCGAGAGTCATTCTTGTCCTGAAATGTGTACGGCAAGGTCCTCTCGTAGGCCAGGTCAGCCCCTTGGGGCAACCAGGCACTGGTGCTTGCACTTTTCACAAATATCGCTGCACGTGCATCTTAAGGACAGAGCTAAGCGCAGTCGCTGTGAGCAGAGTCAGGCTTGTGCGTGTGTGGTCTCCTTTCCTTTTAAAGTCTGGTGGTGTTGCATCTCCTGGATGTTACCAGGGGGGTTTCAGAGTGTAGCTTGCTTAGCTAAGTACTGGTTAATGACTTAGTATGTTTCCATATCCATTTCTAATGTTACTAGCATTTGTAAGGCACGCTTCTGCCTACCATTGTGCTCTGGACACTCTTTCCACCCTCTACTGGATTTTTCATCAACAGGTTGTGGTTGACAAGTGAATAAACGTCTGTTCAAGTATTACTTATTATTGGCTTGGATAAGTTCATCTGAATAATTAAGGGTGCCCGGTTGCTGTGGTTTCTATTAAAAAAAGGGTTGATGTGGATGTTTGTAGCCGGACAGTATCCCACAGTAAATCAGCAAACATCTATTGAAGACATATTTGGGGGAATGGCTTAGTACAGTACCCTACATGAATGAGAAAATGTAATCATATGTCAGGGGGCCGAAAAGTCTCAGCGAATGAGGGCCATTGATCAACATGGATCATGGGTCTTCTGAAAAACGTTTTATTTTTAATTAATAATAAGCACCTAACGTGAAACAACAAACAAACAGGGTTCCCAAACAAAGTCTTGAAGCACTGGAGATCTGGGCCATCATTGCTTGCCTGGCACACTTCCTTCGACAACCCTTCCAGTTTCAAGACTTTTCAACACAAGGTGCTGTTTCTTCCACACTCTAAACCCACCGCCCTTATCAGGGTGCTTGAAAATAATCTCTCCGAGAGGCTACACCGGTTATCAATGCAGAACAGCTATCGCAATAAAAACAAGCATGTCCCCGCTAGCAGTTTATAGCCTCAAAAAATTCAATTCTATATTAGTGGTGATATTCGTGTCCTTGTGGCATACACGACCTTCTCGGAATGTCAGGACCTTATACTGATCCACGATACTGTAAGACGTGAGAATCCGCCATTTTGGGCACTTCTCGCCATTTTGGGCCCTTCTCCGGGGTTGAGATAGAACCAGCAGCTCGAGAGAGGCAGGTTATGGCAGATACTGACAGACTGGCTCTTCGCGGACACAAAGATCACTTCTCTAATCCCAGGTCTTTACCGATGGGGAAAGACACTTCTTGTCCAGGATTTACTAGGACAAGCATCACTCAGAGATTTGGACCAGGACTTCATCAGATTCCTGTGTGTGGTCTTCGCCCGTCTGATCCCAACCCCAAACCAGGCCAGGGATCAGCATTTCTTTCTGCTCACCTGTAAATAAACCCGCCCACTGGTCCTTTGTCTGCTGACCGACCCCTTGACCTCGGGAGACACACCTGCCTAGATGAAGCTAGGTTAAAATCACGTTTGTACTTTCTTTGCTGGGTAAAGAAAGCAGGCTCGCTTTACAGTGAATCCCTTCATTCCTTAGACTCAAGCCTCTGTAGTGTGAAAAATTGAGCACGGACTTTTGAAGGACTTTTGTAACTCCAAATATCTCTTCCACTGTCAGGATGCTGATCTGTTCTAGAAACTTTACTCTGTCCAGGTGTAAGATGTCTAACTCTGCCAGCTCTGCACGATGTTCATAAAACTCGGGTAACATCACCTGCCTGGTGTTTGGAACCCCACACAATCCAGCTATTGGAATACGAAATGAAATGAAAACTGTCCACCACTTCTGACAGACGTGTTACTCAATCCTTGCAATGAACGATCAATTCATGAATATTGAAATGTTTGAGATGGAAGAGAATTGGACATAAATTGGCCACCCCACAAAAGCAGCACTTTCCAAACCTGGGGTCGATGTTTTGCCAACATGGCCTACAAGTTGTATCCAGGTCAGGAATTGGAGGGGGGGGGAAGAAGAGAGAAATGGCGGGCAAATCCGAGGGAGCACTGCGCCAACCTCGGTTTTTTCTCGCTTCCTTGCCAACCTCACCGCGGATTCACTGCTTAGAAATGCTGCGCCGGGGTGGGGGCCCGGAGACTTTTCAAGCAAACAAGTTTGCATTCTCCAGACCCAGTGAAAGAAAATGTCCAAGATAAATCTGTGCATCTGCTGCGGGAGTACAAAAGGCGCCGGGAGCAGGTGTGTGCATGCTAATGAGAGGCGGCAGCTGCTCTCCAGGGCCAGCCCCCGGCAACCTTTAATGGCTGCTGGGGGCTCGTGGAGGCGGGTGCAAGTGAATTATACAGCCCTGGGTAGTGCAGCAGGGCCGCTTTCTGAGGCCTGCTGTTGGGATGAGAGGCGGCCTTTGTCCATTGCTCCGGGCTGCACTCCCTGGGGGCCAGCAGTGGAAGCATGCTGACTGCAGAGCATTCAACAGTCCTCCCAGAAGCAATGTCTTCCTAGAACTTCTCGCCTTCTTTTCTTTAAAGTATAGATGCAAAGTTTATTAGAACATGTGAATAAGGCATCAAGTCACTCTACATACAACCCGATAAGCAAAGTCTTCCAGCAAGCCACACCATGTGAAATGCACTGTAGATTTACAACCAAACAAAAAACATTCCACCATTACTCAATTCAAACAAGTAAAGCGATAGCTACAAATTGTTTGATTGGCTGCTAGGCAGACCATTAAAATGACTCTTGCAAGAGTCGCCCATCACGGGTAGGCGATCATACTATCACAGGGTCTCGCAGTGTGGCCTAAAAAGTGGGATGCAGGTTTGTTGTATTGGGGTTCACCTTATCTCTGCGACTGCATTAGGGACCAAACACAGACCACACAGGCATTGCATTGCAGACCGCACTGAGATTTTACAACTACAGAACTTTGACTTTTCCTCTTGAAGTTTCCATATACCCTTAATGCCCTGAAAAAGTCCAGGCGAACCTACACAGGGGCGAAACATGTGGGCTCAAATGGTATTCCCTTGGAAAAAGGAAGGGAAACACAGAATACAGCAAATCTTATCGTTCTGTGTTAAAACAAGAAATACTCACACAAATATACCTTGGTGACTTCAACCTCCACTGGAACGATCATAATGATGCGGTGGTAAAAGGTCTGAAGAATTTCCTTAACGCCCTTGACCTCACTCAAATTTGCAACAGTCCAACACACAAGAAAGGCTCTATCCTCGACCTCATCATCTCCAAAGAGGCCGCTATCAAACTCGAATCTATCCAACCCTGTGATTGGTCGGACCATCATACCATCACATTCTTCATCAATGAAAAAGTTAAATTTAACCCCGTTCAACCCGCCAGGCCCAAAGTCTGGAAAAGAGACATGAAAAAACTAATCTCAAACTCTCTGCCCCCCAGCAGCTGCAACTTACTACTTCCTCCTGCTGGCGTTAAAGATGTCCAATCCTTGACTGATCACTATCTTAACACTATGACCTCAATAATTAATGAAGTCGCACCCTTGCAACTAAAAAAAGCCACCACAAAAATGTCCAATCCCTGGTACAACGGGAGTCTCAATGACGATAGACGCGCCATGCGAATGGCAGAGCGCACCTGGAGATCAGCTCCCTCCGCACTGAACCTAAAAAACCTGAAGAAAAGGAGAAACGCCTACTTCAGGAAAATAAAACGATCAAAATCAGACTTCTTCAGCCGTCAGCTTGACCAAGCCAAAAATCGTCCGAGAAAGCTGTTTGAGCTTATCCGAACACAATCCAAAGAACAACCCCAACATCTCAACACTATGTGCGAAGCTCCCTCCTGCGAGGACTTCGCCTCCTTCTTTAACCAAAAAACTGACAACATAAAAAATGACCTCCTCATAGACGCAAGCCTCTATCCCAAACCCCACCGCATAGCACCCACTAAACCAAAAAACAATGCCACCTGGTCAACCTTTCTCAACTACACGGAGGAAGAAATTGGCAAACTGCTCAGCACTCTGAAACCATCCAATCACCTCACGGACCCCCTTCCTGCTAACGCTGTCAAAGTCCTTACCCCGTCGCTCCTTCCACTCTGGACCAAAATCATTAACAGCTCACTTCAACAAGGGATCATTCCCGACTCCCTCAAAGTTGGTCAAGTCACACCTTTGCTAAAGAAACCTACAGCTGACCCCTCTGACCTAAACAACTACCGTCCCATTACCAACATTCCGACTCTTGCCAAACTGCTGGAAAAATGTGCACAAATACAATTAACTAAACACATTACTCAGTTTGATCTCCTCAACTCTCATCAATCAGGCTTCCGAGCAAATCACAGTACTGAAACTGCTATGACTCACATAATCGACGACGCCCTCCAAATCCTAGATCATAACGATACTTGCCTCCTCATCCTCCTTGATCTCTCCTCTGCATTTGACACTGTCAAACATGAGAGCTTACTCGAACTACTAAACACAAGAATGGGCCTATCTGGAACTGTGCTCAAATGGTTCACGTCCTTTCTGCATAACAGGTCGCAGAAATTCAAGAGCAACAACTTGATGTCCGCACCAAGACCTGTATCGCTAGGCGTACCACAAGGATCCTCCCTATCCCCAACTTTGTTCAACCTAGTTATGGAACCTCTCACCACCTTGCTGCAAGAATCCAATGTACACTTCCACATGTATGCTGACGACACTCAACTCTATCTCAAACTACAATCACCCAAAGACATCACGCTCTTGAACTCAACGATCAGAAGCACCCAATCGTGGTTGGCCGCTAATCATCTCAAACTCAATGCCCTTAAAACAGAGTTCCTTCTGATCTCACCACCCGCGAAGAGCACTACCGCACAAATGTGGCTTAAAGACCTAACGGCACTCAATGTCCAACCCACCATCGTGGACTCAGCAAAATCTTTGGGCATAACACTTGACACCAATCTCAGCATGCAGGAACACATCAACAAAGCAACTAAGGGAGCGAACTACCAAATCAACACCCTTAGGAAACTTAAACCTTTCCTTCCAACCAAAGACTTCCAAACTGCGGTACAATCTCTAGTCATACCTCGAATAGAATACGGCAGCACCGCCCTCTGCGGTCTCCCCCTAGCCACTACGGCACCCATCAGAGCCTCTCTAAACGCCGCAGCGAGACTTATCACTGGATCAAAAAAACACTCACACATTTCCCCTGACTTCAAATCCCTGAATTGGCTGCCGTTTGAAGCCAGAATACACCTGAAAATCGCTTGTCTGACGCACAAGGCTGTCCACCTGAGCTCACCTAGATACCTCGCTCAGAAGCTGACGATTTCTGGAGGCTCCAGAAACACTAGAGGTACAAATAATCTTTTGCTAAAGCCTAAAAGATTCCGCAAGGAAAAAACCTATAAACGCTCCTTCTCAGGAATGGCTCCCAGGATTTGGAACTCGCTCCCCCCTGAAACCAGGCTCATCACCTCTACCATACTTTTCAAGAAAGAAGTAAAAGCGATCCTCATGGCTAAATACACTTGAACCACTACTGGAGAAAAACTACAAAGACTTGATACTCATCTGTACTACTTGTCGAACCCTTTGTATTTTTATTTCGACTTTGAAATTGACTTATTGATTGCTTTATGTTATCACTTCAATGTACCTTTAACATGATTGATGTATCTGCGTATACATGCTCCCCTCCTCTGTAAAGCGCTCTGATATCTGCGAAGATCTTGTTCGCGCTATATAAAACTTTCAAAATAAAATAAATAAAATAAATAAGTGATATTATATTCAAACATGTTTCTGGTGTTGTTGGCCTGCAGATTATAGTCAAAATCTGGTCCTGTGTGCCACCCTTACAAGTAGAAACTGTGACTCACTACTGTGCAGAAACTAACAGAATGGTAAGAAATTGACAAAAGTGTCCATTTCAAGCATTTGTGCTTGACCCTCTAACTCCTTCAAGGAAGAGTTATGTCCTCAGCCAGAGCCTGCCCGGCAGCCACTCACAACATTCCTCACCACCTCTGATGGGCGCTGTCCGTCTGGCCAGCTCTGCTGAAATATGGCGGAGTAGGCATCTTTCATGCGTCGCATGGATATGCTGATGCCTTTAGTCAAACACCAAGGTTCCAAAATAGCAGCTCAGCGCACGCTCTTGGGGCATTTCTAAGTGTGGTCTTTAACTTTGCACTGGCGCGCTAAATACATCACCAGCACAAGTCGCGAATTCATGGAGCACGCGCCTACGGAACCATGGAGACGAGGATACATTCAACATGGCTGCCAGAGGTCAGACTGGAACAGCAAGTGTGGAAAACCCATCCATTCCTTCGACAAAGTTGCAAAATCCAACACTATCGATGAGTTGATAGATTTTATAGAAATCGATTGGGGCAAATTCTGTCAGGTCGGGCAGTCTGCGTAGGCGCAGCTGCGTCATCATTGGAGAGCATCCCTAAACCTCACGCATCTCACACAACACCCCGATATATGCCAGAGATCAACCATGCACTAGAGGGGGCCAGGAACTCGATATAAATCGGAGTGCTTAGAGGCCTTGTCTGGGGTTGGAAGTGCTATATACATTCCACAACAGTATGAGTAGAAGGTAATAAACCTAGGCTCTACAACTTTTGTCTGTAGCTCCCAAGGTTGGTGCATCTGCTGCACAGCAGGGTCAGTAACGTAAGAGTCTAGGCAGGGTCCACTCAGTCATATATCTATCTGAGTTATGTAAAATGAGTTCAAATGAAATGGGCTATGGCGCTACGAAGCTGCATGACTGTGGGTGTGAGCACTACACAATATATGTGTTAATATGAATAACATCACCCATCTCCATTTGATTTCTGAAGAAAACTAAGACTTTGGACGTCTCCTTCTTAGAAACAGGTACTGTATTCGTTCCAGGCAAGCAGAGGTTTTAACAGATGCCCATGGCATTCAACCAACCTTCAGAGTAAGGGCTGGAGAACATTTACTGAGACCATTTTACCAAAAATGAGACACAACATCAAAGGAATGAAATCTTAGGCCCGTGTTTACAGGACCTCCGACTTTGGCAGATAAAAGATAGATGGCAAAGGAAGATGAAGTGTTTTGCTCAACATCACACAATTTGGTCAAATGCGGAAGCCAAGATTTTTACTCGTGTTCCCCAGCTCCACAAAAAACATAAGTCGCCTGCAACAAATTAGCACCAACTGCAAGCTATGATTTTTTAAGTGTTGAGCACGGGGCTGGAATTGTGGGAGACACCCACGTGGAAATGCATAGCTCCGCGAATTTAGAAAAAGGGGAGAACAAATCAACTCAAATTTCACAAAATCGGAAGGTGCCTTTAAAATCCATTTCTCCCCAGAAGCGTCGAGTACAGCTCGCCAGAGACACGCCCACCGCAGTTGTCCAACAAACATCGTCTGCCCTTTTGTTGGCCGGCTTCAACACTTCCCTTTAACCCCTCGAGCAACAGGTTGTGTCTTTTTCACGCCCTCCCCCCCATCTGCAGAAATGTGACTCCTGGAAGCATCCAGGGGCAGATGTTCCTCTGACCTCTGACCCAAGGCGAATGCAGACTTCTGCCGTGGTCCCTTCGTCTCCATGCCTCCCCCTCCGCCTCCTCCCAGCCCCAAGCTAAGCTGCCATCTGCCGCCCTGGGACAGACAATTAAATGGAAAAAAGCTAAATGGAGGGAGGGGGCGAGAGATTAACCACTAATTACCGTAGGACTTTGGCACACGGCGTGTGATAAAACGTGAATTGTGGAGGTGAAGCGATATACCAGTGTATCTGGCGCTACCTGGCACGTTTTACCCAGGATCACACTTGTGAATGAGAGACAGCCGAGCTTAACGTGTTAAAAAGATATTGGTGACACGGCCTTGATCGGAAGTCTAAAGCACAACTGGTTTCACTAGGCAAAATCGTGGCACGTGAGCCTGTTTTGCTGTGTAACACAATAGCGCATTAGAACAGAGTATGTATACACACATTCATCAAGAATTGGAGTGAGGCGCAGAACGACGTGACCCTCTAAAGTACACAGAGGCATTTTACGCATGTCAACAAACGGGCAGAATGTGTGTGACATCATGAGCGTTGGATGAGACAGCGGAGGGAGAGAGAGACAGACACAAAAGAGAAAGAAAGCGTCAGCCATACAGTTTGATCGGCGTCTGCCCACTGGAAAGCAGCCTCACGTCAGCCTTCTTTAACACTTCGAAAAGCTAGAAGTGGTTTTCAGGGCCTGGCATTTCTCGTGGTCTCTCTTTCAATGGAGTGGCACACACCAGATGCAGTCTCACTCCATGCCAGACCCAATCCATGTGAGGGCCAGGGTACAACGTGCAGGCTTTTTTGAAACAGTAGGTGAGGTTTTTTTGACACCATCAACATTTACTTTTACTGCAAGTTGGAAAGGTGGCAGCTAAACTTCGTATAAACTCAACAGGGACACTGGACACCTCGGTCTATTCTCTCAAGGCACAGGATCCATTACAAATGCGATTTCAAGCCCCCTAACCAGGCAGACAGACCGCCTGGAAGGCGACTGGTAAGATAGCTCAGTGGGATAATGTATGTACAGCGGATAACTGTCAGTAACCTTAATGTCAGGTTTTCGACTTCTGGTGGGGCCACGCAGACTTTCATGCATATAAGGTCGATTAAATGACTATGTCCAAGAGAGCCAATAATGCCATCTAAAACAAGTACCTACATACAATTCGGTTTATATAATATGCTATGTGTTGTAATTACCTTATAAGTAGGGACAAGCACTTCACTCCATGATAGGATTTGGTTTGCAAATGGCTTACAGTTTTGCTTTTCCCATTACACACGCAGGACTACAGGTTCCAGAATTCAATGGAGGTGGACGAGGTACTGGCACCTGAGACAGTACACATCGACAATGCTATTTTGTAGGTACACAAATATAAGGCTAGCGTGGTATAAAAAATAATAAATAGTTTTTTTTTCCTGAATGAATGTGTTACTATGAATACTTCCTGCACTGAAGTCCCAGCTCCTTCCTGCATGGTTTACTTTCACTGCCCCCTTATCTCACGCACTATCGGGTATGCTTTCCAACTTCGCTCTCCTGTAAACACAAATGCCATGTTTGTTTTTCTCCATGGTAAAGGCACCGTGGGAAAGGCACCCAGAAAGCGAGGGGTCAGAGATTTAACGAGCCTCCCCCGCTTCCAGAATAAATGGTTTGTGCCAGCGGTTTGCTCTGTGCCTCCCCTACGCCTGTAATTGCCTGCAGGTGCTGGCAGGTGAGACGGCGGCCTGCCCAGCCCTGAGCGCACGGGGCTGCTGACATCTGCCTGGGAAGCCTGATTCTCCACGCCGGATCTGGTCTGCGCCCCCAGGCCATTCCCCTGGGCGCCATCGGAGATATGAAGTCCCCCCCCCTGCCCCGGGTGCTGGACAGAGACCAGGTGATCCTCACGCCTCATGGCTTACGGATGCCGAGTGGGTGATCCTTCAAAGTCAAGGTGTGACAGTTACAGACATGGTCTCTGGATTGGCTGATGGAGAATGGGCACGCTTCCGGGGTCCATACCTTGCTGAGGGAGACGAGGAGAACTTCCGGGACCACTGACCAGGTGTCATTGATGGAGACAACGAGCACTTCCGGGTCCCTTTGTTTGCTGAAGACGACTTGGTGTTCTTCTGGGTCTAGGGGTGCCATTGACGGGAGATTGTCTGGTCAATAAACATCTGTAATTCAGCGCCAAGATACCCTTGGGTGAACGTGCGCTTTAAAAATACACATTATGTCATGTCTTCTGGGCCTCTGGTGTTAAGGTAGACTGAGTGATCTTTCAAGGCTAAGTTGTCGCCGGATGCAACGTGGTAGCTGTTCCAGACCCAAGGCCTCTCTGAAGAAGACTGAATGCTATTTGGGGGACAAGGTGTGGCTGACGTTGATTGGGTGCTCTTCTGGGGCCTGGGTATCAGTGAAAGCGAGTGGCTGCTCTTCTGGGCCAGAGACGTCGCTGCTTGAAACTCGGTTACCTTCAACGTATCAGGAATCACGTACCAGAAAATGAATGTACTCCTGGGACCCATGTGCCCCTGACAATATACCCAGCACAGGGGCTTAGGCATTGACTCAATATTCTAAAACAAAAACTGCTTTCGGCAATACAGGACGCCATTTTGTTTTGCGTCCTTGCAGTTCCCAGTTCAGTGGTCACACATTCACAATTTATGCTTATAGCTCTCAACACCAATAAATGTCTCATTCTCTTCATAAGTTGCAACCATGATGGCCTGGAGGTTTAGAAACAGATTGTGCTATGGGCACTAAAGAGGTGCTATGGAAGTGCCCCAACACAATAGTTGATCAGTCCATGGTTGGAAAGCGCTATAGAAATGCTGCAACACAATACAATACTTAATTGATCTGGGGTTGAAGAGTATCAGACAATCCTACCAAAAGTAGAGATGCCAATTTTATGATGCGCCAAATATTTCCAAGATCTGAATCCTGCACAGCCAATGGTAAGCCTGCTCCTATACCAGGCACGCAGTGATGACATTTGGGATAGTGAGTAGCAGAACATCTGTGTGGCTAGCCTCCTCCGTCCAAAGCACACTTCACCGACATGCAGATCCTGCATGGCTGTATCTTTCTCTCAGCTCAGGTACCACACCAGAGCGGCGCACAGTGTCCTTGTCAGCATCAGATGTGGCAGGGAGTCCACTTTGAGCTATACGTACCTTGATGGGGGTACGATGTGCAATGCGTGCCTTAACAGGCACAAGTCGCTGTTGATCCATAGTGTGTTGGGCTCGTCTGTTCCTCATCTCTCAAATACACTGTAAATTGTTTATGTAGTACATTCATTCAATGTTCAAAGATGCCTTAATCAAGCTCACTTGGTGGAACATTGGGGACCAGCATTTCTAGCGGGGGTTGGAAGTTTTCTTTATAAATCCACCCGTGCCTTCTATAATTAGCGATATCTTGGTTCTTTGACTTCGCTGTTCTGCTAACATCAGGTGGCATTTCCTGGTGGATCAAGGTCTACCGCACTCCAGTGGGAGGGCTGGTAATCTCTGCTTAACTACAGGATTTATGGTTTTAGTACTAGGTGTGTTTTATTCTCTCTTCCACTGAGTGCAAGGACAAGCATGTGTCGGGGAGGACCGCACTTAGAATCACAGCAAACACCGAACATGGGACTCTTGCAAGCCAGAGCGACACACACTGCTACTCCGGTCCTATCGAGGAATACGGCTTTCCATGTGTGAATGCTGCTCATGACAAAGGGAGAAGCGACAGCCTGTAGGAACTGCCGTCAGTCCAGGGGTGGTGCTCCGGGTAGATTCTTGCCCAGGAGCCCACGTTGGTTATGAAGGTGCTGTTGGACGTATAATCGAAAGTACAATTTATTTTCGCATTCGAGCAAGTGCCCATGATCAACTGCCCCAAAAGAACAGACCTCATGCGTTGATTCCAAATACATCTTCCAATCACATCAATTATCCTATATAAGCCTCCTGACTTCTTGGCCAAGCTCTGACAAGTGTCTCTGGCAGATCTCCAAGCCACCTGACCTCTTGGTCAACTACAAGTGTACTATAGTAGCGTAAGGAACATAGAGGCTGCACTGGGGCATGTCTAACGTAGTAAACTGGATGAAACAGAGCTGCCTAAAGCTCAACACAGATAAAACCGAAGTCCTGACCTTCAGAAACAAGAGCTCTCCATGGGACTCCCCCTGGTGGCCAACAGACCTGGAACCCAAAATCACCCCCACTGACCACACCAAAAACCTTGGCATCATCATGGATTACAGACTCACGCTGGCCAAACATGGGTCCGCCGTCACCTCCTCCTCCTTCTTAATCCCATGTATGATCCATTGGCTCCCCAGTGACATCAGGCACATGGTCACCCAGGCCCTCATAACCAGCAGGCGAGGTTACGGCAATGCACTCTACACCAGCATCACAAATCAGCTCGTACAAAGACTCCAGAATGCACACAATGCCGCCGCCAGACTCAGCCTCATCATACCCCACAACGCACACATCTCGCCCCACCTCAGAGAGCTATACTACCAATCCAGAAGCGATGCCAATTCAAACTGCTCACAACATAATCCAGGCGCCACTACATGCACCTTAACCTCTACTGCAACAGAATCATGAGCCTCCTGTTCAGTGAACACCAGCACACAAACATGCACACACAAAGACAAACGTGACTGCACACACACAAACACACACACATACAGATGCACGCACATGGAGACACACACAGCTCTCGGCCCACTGAGGGTCTATCTTGACAGGTTGCATTAAACGTTGATGGCACATTTAGGGTAAAATGCCTACTTTTTTTGAGAATGTTGTCAGTAGACCGGCAGTGCTAGCACCAATGGTGCCTCGCTGCACTTGAGAAAGGCTGCACTCTGCTGCAAAGAGTTCCAAGTAAGGTCCTGATAACACGACAGACAGGCTGTTTGTTCCCAGGGGCAGCCTCCACGGGGAGACGTGCGGGGTTAATGAGAGTTAACAGGACACTTGCCTGGCACCCCTTCCCATCAGTGCACATATACGAGTGAGCCGGCTTGAAAGCGACACAACCACTTGGGTGTGTAATGCAAGCACACTCAACACTCCTGTGCCAGGCTGCGTCTTCTGATTGGCTTCAATGGAAGGGGTCAGGGTTTGCATACCAGGCGGCATGTCTGTGATAATGTGTGCTACAGCCCAGGCACCAGGGACCGGTTATCAGGGAATAGCTCCTGAACACTTATTCGAGGAATGCGCCTTTCTGAGCACTCCAGGAGTTTATTCTTGGCACTCAGTCCCACTGAATAACCTCGCCACACCCAATAAAGGCAAACAGCATCACATGTTTGGGCCTCAGATCCCTGACAGCAGTTAATTTCCAAGAATCTGAGCTGCTGAGGATGAGAAAGTGCCCCATTCTAGATGTGAGGCTAGGGTGAAGCAACGCTGAAAGTCTGAAACATAAATCCGGTACACACTGCAGACGTAGGACAGGGAGATAAGCACCGGTTGTGTGTCCTTCATGCATTTGAATGGGGTGTCTTTAAAATGAGGATGGTGGGGAATTTGACGAGGCGTGGCCTTCTTCTAGAAACGTTTTAGTGATTTTGTTTTGTTTAATATTTAGAATTTTTATATAAATTAAATGGTGCTATGTTCTGGAGATGATTGTCCAGGGCACGTGTTACCAACACTGTAAGTTGGTTAGTAGTGTCACCGGTTGTATGTAGGCTGGTTGTAGGAGCTGTGCTTCTAGTGAAAGCTGCATGGATCAGGGAAGGGGTACATGTGTATGTCGGACTTCTACAGGTCAACATACCAACTCCATAAAATGATTGACACGGGGTTTGTTGGCGAGATGTCTTCAGAAGGAGCTTTAAGTTCAGTGGGTGCAGAGACGCATGTGACATTTTGGATTGGGGACAGCCATCTTGTAAACCGGAAGTGATGGGATGGTGGGATCTGCCCCGTGCTGAAGACTACCCCTCGCTTCATAAATTTCCATGCTCCCCAGAGTATTGAAAACAGCACAGGCCCTGGCATTTTGGGTGCCCAGGAAGCGAGGGACGCTTCGTCATAACACAGTATTTTGGGCTGCACGTGGGGTGGGCTAGTACTCCATCTGTTTGAAACCTAACAGGCATCACCGGGGTTAAAGGTAACTCGCGTCGAGGAGCCCGGGGTCTACTTCTCACTTGTCGCCCCAGGACCTGAAGCTTTCTTTGGCTGGGTGAAACACGCCCGGATTTTACTGGCCAAAGGAGAGGCCTGTGCGCCTCACCTTAACAGAGCTCTGTGACATTCCCCCCGTCAAGGGGTGATATTTGACCTTCTGCCCGTTCTCCGTTATTCTTAATTAAACTTCACCCAGATTCACATGTTGTCGTCAGGCGCGTGATGTCTCAGGGCAGAGAGCAAGTGCTGCCCTTTAACCTCCAGAACGTCATAGAATGTTGCTAAGGCATAGAGATGGGGGGTCAGTTGGAGTCTTGGGACTGCTTTGTGTTTTAAGCCTTTGCCCGGCTCCCGGCTGTCCTTATCTAATAAAAGGGAATTTGTTTGGGTTAAAAAGCGGCCTTTCCGCCTCATGAAAGTGTGTGTTTGTGCACAGCCCCGAGAAGTGTTATTGAGGCAATGTCCTCAAAAGAATTCAAACAAAGCTCCGTATTTATCCGGGCAGTAGATATACTTCCGCATTTTGTGCCTGGACCAATTAGAGTGAACCAGTTGTTTCCCTATGTTCGAGAACTTCCAGATACAAACTTAAGAGGAGAACTTTAATTATCCCAAAATACTCTAAGTGGGGGGGGGGGAGGGGCACCTCCAGCTAGAGAATGCTTCTGCTGCTTTGGTCTTCAGACTTGGGGTGTCTGGCCCCATCACTCCTGCCCCTCCAAATTCACACGCCCTAAGGGAGAGAACAGATGCGTTAGTGCTATGCTATGGTGGTACAAAAATACGCCCCCACCTTTCTGGGTTTGCTATCTAGTGTCACTGACTGGGCAGAGAATGTCCTTATGACATGGAAGAGGAGTTGGCCTAACGGTTAGGGCAGTCGACCTCGAATCTGGGGAACCAGGTTCGAGTCTCTGCAATGACGCTGAACATCCTGTGATTCTGGGCAAATCACTTAATCTCCTCGTGCCTAACAAAAACAAAAAAATGAATGTGTCCTCATGTAACACAACTGGTGCTATGTAAAGTGCTATGATACCCAATACCGGGTCAAGTTTGCGCTATGTAAAAAAAACTCTGACCTTGATGCCTCCAATCTGGGGACACAACAAGTGGCTAGGCAGACTGCATGGCATATGACAGTTTCTGCCGTCAGCTTATTGGATTAATAGACATAGGGGGTCTCAGAAGTCTCCTTAAGTCTGCATATGGCCACTGTAGGTCAACCCAACATCAACTCCATCTCTACTGGAGTAAACCTTTGTACCAAAAACTCCAAAGGAGCAACTGGGCTGAGACGAGGAGAGGTGGCACTCCCCTGTCACCTCATAAGAAGTTTTATTTTATTTATTTTTTATTTATTTATAGAGTCTTGGGCAGTGTTTAAATTCATAAATGGTTATCTCCAAAAAAACACGTATAAGAAAATCTGCTCTTGAAAACACAGGATTCAGGGGAACACTAGCATTTTCAAATACAAATCACTTTCCCTACAAGGGCTATTGCCATTTAAGATGTAGCATAGCGATGCCTTTTCACCTACACATTTTGATGAATGTTTTCCTCTCAAAGTCAACTAACCTGGGTTTTCCATTTAATTCCTGCCAACTGTGGGGCAAATTTCAATGATGAGGCAAAGCTCTTTTACAAAACGGACACTTTCCTACACCTGTGTGGAGTGCAAATGGAAGTCATGTGCGACTGTCAGTACTGCGGTCACCCTGAAGGGAGGTCTTGTTCGACCCCCAGTACTGCACTCACCCTGAAGGGGGGTCTTGTTCGACCCTCAGTACTGCGCTCCCCCTGAGGGGGGGTCTTGTTCGACCCTCAATACTGCGCTCACCCTGAAGGGGGGTCTTGTTCGACCCTCAATACTGCTCTCACCCTGAAGGGGGGTCTTGTTCGACCCTCAGTACTGCGGTCACCCTGAAGGGGGGTCTTGTTCGACCCTCAGTACTGCGCTCACCCCGAAGAGAGGTCTTGTTCGACCCTCAGTACTGCGCTCACCCTGAAGTTAGGTCTTGTTCGATCCTCAGTACTGCGCTCACCCCGAAGAGAGGTCTTGTTCGACCCTCAGTACTGCGCTCACCCCCGAAGGGAGGTCTTGTTCGACCCACCCTACTGTGCTTACCCTGAAGGGAGGTCTTGCTTGACCTACACTACTGCAGTCACCCTGAAGGGAGGTCTTGTTCGACCCCCAGTACTGCAGTCACCCTGAAGGGAGGTCTTGTTCGACCCCCAGTACTGCACTCACTCTGAAGGGAGGTCTTGCTCAACCCTCACGACTGCAGTTACCTTGCCACCTCCCCTCCAGCCAGAAATGGTTTGGCCATCAGCAAGACTATGCAATGCAGTGGTTGCTTCTTAACACCTTACATGCGCTCCTACAGAATGTTGTCTTAACTAAACCAATGAACCGAACTGCACAAGGCAGTGCATAGACTGGGCTCTAATTCAACAAAGGCACCTCGAAAACATGCCTCCTGAATGTTACCATGCATTGCTAACCCATGCCATACACAGGCAAAAGGAAACAGGGACTATTTAGCATCAGTTTCAAGTGGAGAGACAAGAGGTTTGTAAAAAACGGCGAATGAAGAAAGAGAGCAGATGGAAGACGAGGAAAAAAAGGAGATATGTGTTTGCATAGCAAATGTGTTGCTTTGGAACTTCTTATGCGTGTAGAAATCAAAGCCATATTGACTACAAAAAGTATTGACAGATGAAATATACTTTCACGGAGGCCTTGTTTTCTTTGCTATCTCAGGATTCAGAAATGAGTCTATACAGTGGGTCCCTCATGGTGATAAATGCCATGTGTCAACACAAAGCCTTAGTGTCTAGAGGTGCACAACAGGAGCGTGCTGGCAGCTTTCAGGGCCTGCATACTTCCAACCTGCACCTTAGAAACTCGGATCCTACTGCACCTCCGAAGAAGCAGGGCGTGTGCATGCCTCGCATTTTAACTCCAAGCCCATGCATCTACCATGTTTCATAGGAGCCCATGTGTATGGTCATACACTTTTCATAAGGTGCCAAAGCACTTCCACGCTCCCTCCCACCCGAATACTCCCTCTCATGGACAGCAGAGGTCTGGGGCAGGACAGTGGATTTCTTTCACACATGAGATTGAGTCGCTGCCGGTCAACGGAGAAAGTGATGACTACAACTGAAGGATTGGAAATTTATGCCACACACACTTTTTCATTGCCACTGAAGAAGGCTTTAAACACACTTGCCATGAGTGGAATTACAATTCCAACATTGTAGAAAGGCAATCATTTCCTTATAGTCTTGCCTCTGCAACTCTGCACATCCCTTATAAGTCATCTGGCCACGAGTTGAAGTCATTACTGAGTTCCAATTTACCGGTGATTTATTCTGCAAGCAATAATGCTGCCTGTGAAGCAGGCTAAACTGGGCAAGTTTGGCTCTTTTGTGGCCTGCACTGCCCAAGACATGCAAGCCAGAGGTGTCCAATGCAAAGGATTCTGAATCCAAACTGAGCCATAAGTCAATCGTGGCTCCAAGAGTCAATACACGGGCCACCACATTGGTTTCAACACACAACAGAGCCATATACATTATACCAAGCATTCAAAGAGCCAGGGTGAAAACTAAGGGTACAAGCGGCTGCAGTGAGCATAGTAACTTTTACTTTACTAACTTAAGTTTGCTTGTTAGAGACAAGTAGATTATTTGTAAACTCGATTGCCCCTTCCAGAAAAACCTAGCACAACCCACAAAGACAATGCCCAGCCTTCATTGCTTCATTGGTTTCCCCACCTCAACCGGCAACCTGTATTAGACTCTGCATCTTCAGCAAGTGCTTTAAGGTTGACATGAACCACAAGACAAACCACGTTATTCAAACTGCAAGACAACACACACCTGCCATCACAAGGAGTTGTATACTCTTACTTTGTACATGCCAATGAGCCCCTTGTTGTTATTTTTAATCCATGTCATAGTACCTGTACAGTACAACAAGTGTGATTTTATAACAACAAAACCTTGATTATACAAGTCATCACAACAGGTATTTATACCATGTAGCTGATCTCAACTTTTCCCACTTGGTGAGTTTCTAATTCAAAATTATTTTATTGAAATTTTTTTACAAGTATAATACCATACAGTACAGTAGTGATGCGGGGGCAGGACAGACGATCTCAATGCACAGTTATGTATATCGACATTGGCATTAATGACAATTGGCATTGCTTAATGATTGCTTGGCATGTGGGTGTTGCCCTATCCTCCTTGGGTTTTAGGTCAGGGGCTAGAAAAGCTGTGGCTATTCCTTCTAGGCCTCGTTGTATGTTCCCTCCCACTATTGTGTTAATGAAGTTATACACTTTGCTCCAAAAGACCTTGTCCTTGGGGCATTCGTATATGATGTGTGTCAGGTCCCCTTTCTCTTTGAGGCAGTTCCAGCAGAAAACAAAGGGTGCCCAACATTGGTCCACGAGGGCAGGGTTGACGCCAGATGATTCTCATTGAGATTTATTGTATGTAAAATGATCCCCTGTGGATGCCAAACGCATTCGCCCCATGCAGACCTATGTTGGACGCCCTGAAACTAAGACGGTCACGAGAAGCTACCTGTAAGAGAAACGAACGGAAAACCAGTCAACATCTGCATAACTCCCATTACAGTTATGGTTGGGTGCCCGACCAAGCGCTAAGCTCCGCAGTTAAACACTTCTTTGTAGTGTTTCTCATTTATGGACGCCTTAATGGCTCGTTATGGTTAATTTCTCACCCAAGCTTTCCAATATCGTTTCTGAGCAGCCTCGGGGCTTCAGATAATGGGGGGACACGGAAACAAGCCGTAAAAAGCTGTAACGGTTTCCAACCATGGGGCCTACATCTCGTTAGACTTCGTGTTAAGGCTGGTCTGACTGAATATTAAGCGCCAATAATACACGGTTGGTGAATGATTCACTTAGTTGAAGTGTCCTGCATAAGCCAGGCACTGCCCAACAATGGCCTCTCCATTGGCCGCGGCAGGAGTCGCTTCAAAGACATGTTTTGAAGGCTGAGGGTGTGGGAAAAACATCAGGCGGTGACTTCCTTCTGGAAGTCCCACGGTAATGCTCATCTTTCTATGGTGGTAAAGTTTGCTAATTTCAGAGAAGCGTTCTGTGATCTGCTAATTGGTGCGCATGCTTGGGCCCTAGCATGTCATTACACACACCTGCACCGCCGCCAGCAAGCCCCAATTAGACGCTGCGCTGCAGGCATCCAAGGAGCCAATAAAACTTGCGGCTAACATGTATATCCACAGAAAATACAAAACAACTAGAAGAAGTAAAAAAGTCACATATTTACAGGTAAATGTGTGAAATTGTCATAGATGTGCATCACCAAAACCTAATCCAACCTGTAAACCTACCCTAAGCAAAACAACACCGCCTACCGTAAACCTAGCACTTAGCCCCGCATCTTATTCCAACCCTGATCATAACTCCTTTCCCTGTTACTTCCTCTAAATTAATCTTTACTGTAACTCATCCTCTAAAATGAATGTAACTAATTCCTAATCTAATACCCCACTGCCTCACTCTTACTGCCGCCATAACACAATATCCCTTACCCGACCCTTATTTCTATACCATACTGTGCATATCTGTATACCATACCAACCACCCCACACTTCCCACCTTACTCAAACCCAACCCTGACCCCTAAACATTACCCAAACTGTCGATTACCATCTAGCTAATCCTGTCCCTTATCTCTGTCCTTATGCGTATAGCATTCATACCATCCTGCACTCCATATCTTACTCAAACTCAATATTAACCCCTAAACATAACTTAAACAATGGGTTATTTTCTACCTAATCCTATCCCTTACCTCTATGCATATCTGTTTACCATACCTACCACCCCACACTCCATATCTTACTCAAACCCAATATTAACTCCTAATCATACCCTAAACCTTAGGTTATCTTCTACCTATTCCTATCCCGTACACCCCTGTGTGTGCATATCTGTTTACCATACCTACCACCCCACACTCCATATCTTACTCAAACCCAATATTAAATACCCTAAACCTTAGGTTATCTTCTACCTATTCCTATCCCTTACACCCCTGTGTGTGCATATCTGTTTACCATGCCTACCACCCCACACTCCATATCTTACTCAACCCTAACCATAACTTACTAAACACTACCTAAAACTTAGGTTAACTTCTACCTAATCCTATCCCCTACCCCTATCCTTTTCTGTATAGCATACCTACCATCCTGCACTCTATATTTTACTCACACCAAATCCTAATCACAAAACATAACCTAAACCTGATGTTATATGTATATTACATGTACCATCCCGCACTCCTTATCTCGCTCGAACACAATCCTACTCCCTAAATATAACCCAAACCATGGGGTATCGTATACTTCATTCTCTCCCTTGACCCCCTCCCCCAACCAATACCCATGCATTTTATTTAATACCTGTTAATCCACATTAAAAAAATATATATAATCTACTTTTTATAGTAAATTGTCAACGTTTTTACTATTTGGTTACTCTGCTTTTTCTATTTGTTTACTCTCAAGGCGGGCCTCAATCTAAAATGTGTTATGTACCATCTCAACTTCTCCCAACTGCTTATTGTTGCAGAAATGTATAGGATTGTTATCTGTATAAATACTGTTGTGTTGTTATATACACAGACTGAAAGTGGCCTCCAAGCAATTCTATTCACAATACTGTCTGGCATCGCAAACAGTCAATATTTACCCTGCTTTGTAATTCAAACTTTGTGATCACTCAGTGGATGCACTGTGTCCCGTGGCCTGTGGGACGACACAGCAATGACTCACAAATGACTACACACACCAGTATGTTTTCGAAGAACACTCAAGTAGAGTTTCCCAATTAAGTTGGTTAATATTTGTTGGAATGTGTTGCTTGGTGTGGCTCTTCACCTGGTGTTTCAATTTGTGGGTCTTCCTAAATCTTCACCCCATATAGTCAATACTTTTGAAAGAAGTTCTCTAGCCTGTGTTAATGGGAGATACCTGGAACACCCCCCTCCTGCTTTCGCCAATCCCCATATATTCCCCATAACTTCCATCAGGTCTAAGCCTTATGTCTGCAAGTATCTGATGCAGGGAATTATTATATGAATCCACTTATTCGGGGTAGAAATGCTTTCGTGGTGACGCATAATGCTCGGCCCTTCTGTCCCATACAAAGAGTCCAGCACTGGTCCACAAGTCATGGATGGGTTCACCAACCTCGCATCACAGGACATTTGCAACCAGCAGAGCATTAAACCTAAGGAATGCTACTTTATTAACCCTCTGCATTTACCTGTAGCGAAACGCACCTGCAGACAAGAAAAATGGTCTCCGCGATCCGCCTCAAAGGAAACAGGATCTGTCTGAAGCCAAGCACACGCCAGGTAAACGAAGGTTCTTGGCCAACGCAGCCGAATCCTGTCAATGATTTACCCGAATGAGTCCACTTCGGTCCAGTTCACAACTGTACCCGTTAACAGCACTGGAACATCGAATCAACTACCCGCTTCCAGTACAACCAGTGCTCGGTAAGATTTGGCCAACACGGCCATAAAGCCCATGATGGAGTTGAGTAAATCAGTAGGGCTCGAATCACAAAGATTTTTGTGCAAGTGAGGGTGACTTACAGGTGCAAACAACCTGTACGTGTATTAAAAATTGCTGCTTCTTATTGACAGAATCAGTTTCAGTGGACATTTTACCTGCAGAATTAATTTACTTCAGGAGGGAATCTGTCAGGTCTGAGGAAAGTACACTGGAGTAAGCCTGCCATCAGTGGAGGACAACAAAGTATTTTTGTGCGATTGTCGAAAAAAAGGAAGGGAACACTCTAAAATGCCTTAATTTGTGGGCATGGACAAGGAGTATCAAGGTTACAGAAAACAAAGAGGTTCAGCAAGTCCTTCCCCACCTTCAAAAGGTCACCCTGGAAAGCGCGTGGTTAATCAACAATCTGCATGGGTTTCAATGGCATACACAGCCAAATCACTGACATTTCCTAAATCAACCTAATGCAAAAGTTTCCTTTTTTCTTTTCCCTCAAGTTGAACATTGCAAACATTCGGAAAATGCCCTCCACTATAACTAGCACATAGATTGCACCTCAAGGCTAACTAGCTAGTCAAATCGTTTTTTCTTCTCGTGTAACCACACATTAAACAGCCTGAGTAGTTAAACATTTGCTAAATGTTTTTTTTTCATTGCTTAGATTAACACCCTCTCAATTAACTGCAGTCCACTGTAGTTCAAGCTGCAAAGCCGAGACATATTTAAGGCAGACACCTCACTTTCACAGAAAGTGTCTTTACAGCTGACTGAATATAAAGAGAAAAAAAAATTAACTCCTTCCCAAAACCTTTTCATCATAAATTGCTTCAAATGTGTTAACTCCTTCCCAAAAACTTTTCAGCGTAAATTGCTTCAAATGTGCCAAATCCCAAAAGCCTTCTCACCAACTTTTTAAAAAAGCAATATTTTCAAACTATTGTTTTACATAGATTTTTCATTTCTGGAATAGATGCATTACTCCATACCAAAATCAAAAGAGAGGTATTAGATGCCAAATTATTTTACGTCAGCTTGATTCCCTGTACAGTGCTTGTCCTACTTAATGCTGCATCGAGGAGCTAGCGTCGGGGTGTAAGCAGACAGAAGAGGCATGAGTGGGAGGGAAGAGAAAATGGGCCCAACCTCGAGGTATGTTCTAAGAAGGGTGAAATGTAACAAGATCCGCAATATCAGAAGTTTTCTTAAAGAGGGAAAGCCCCTTTAAAAAGGGGGTGTTGGCAAGAATGCCCAGGCAGGCGGGAGGATGAAGGTTTCATTAAGAGGGTGTTCAAGGTTTGAGTACAAAGGTGAAAGGGGTGGACTTTCCTGCACAAGGGGTAGCAATCTGCAGTGTCTCCCCCTTGCATGATTTGCCTGTCTGCCACCCTTCAATGGTTTGACCAAAGTGCATGACTCATGTTAAAAGACCGGGAAGCCGCGATTCTCAAAAACAACTCACTCAAATCGAAAAGGCGTCTGGGAACTAAACTGAAAATTGAATTCACCTATTTTTTGTTTACAATTTTTCGTAAATCCTTCGTAGAGCATCCAGGTGTTAAAACTTCAAGTAACACCTCAAGTGAATCGTGAACATTCATGTTGTTGTGGGCTATAACAGAGCCTTTGCAAATGTAATTTTTCTTAGCTTTACTGTTAACATCAATGAGGGGTTGCTCCAAACGTGCTTTCATCTAAATAAACGAAAATTCAGATTTAATGAGACCGTTCTTTTTAAATATACCTATGAGCACATCAAGTAAGTTAAGAAAAAAAGTAGTCCAGACCAAACCACTATTTGGCAGAATAAATAAGGCACAGCATGTGAATTCAGAAAAAAATCACAATAGGAAATGTAATTTCCTTAATATTTTTCCATACATTAATACTTATTTTTGCTGTTGGAAGTGCTCCTCTTAATTTACTCTGTGCCACACTGCCTACTTCACAAAACACACAGCAGTCTCAACGAAAGAAGACATTACACGAACTGCAATAGTGAGCACCTGTGCTCAAGCTGACATCAGGAAGGCACAACTTGAACCCAACATGGCTCCTGTCAATGTGCCTGTTCAACAAGTACCCGTGTTGAGTACACTAACCACAAGAACAACAAAACTAAAGGTTGGGTCAGTTTAAAGCGGGATACCCACATCAAACACAAAAAAGTGGCTGGATTAGTGCCAGATTTTCGGGATAAACACTGACCACTGACATCAATTCAACGCAGTATTCCTGTATGGTAGGGTCGGCGAGGACAGCAGGGCTTTAGCGCCACTGCTGAGCGGAGAGATCTTGTTCACTGTACTGTGCGACTCTGGAGAATGAAAGGCGAGTGGACAGGATGGAACAAAACTACATTCAGGTAATCAAAAGACAAACAGTGGCTTGTGGCCACCCAAAGAAGACACCCATATACCCTACTACTGCTATGATCTCCAAATAAACACTTTCTAGACCCCTACCTCCACTGTCCCTCTTCTGTCATCTTCAACTCCACTACTCACATGTCCACCGCTTAAATTAATTTCATATTTCCCTATACTAATTCACCACTAATCCTTTTTGGGTTCCGGAGCCACTCACCGAAAAGTACTTCAAAGCCTCATCAGGGGTAGTAAGCGCTATATAAAAGCAATTTGCAATTACAATACAAGACAACAGAGTTGTACTACTCTTCGAAAACGGCTTTGATGCCTTATCAGAGGTACCAAGGGCTATATAAATGCAAACCCTTCCCTCTTCCATTCCTCCACTATCCTTTTCAACCCAAAAACAGACTCTTATGCCCACAGCTCTAATTATTTTCATATTTCCCTACACTAATTCACCACTAATCCTTTTTGGGTTCTGGAGTAGCGTGCTACTCGCCGAAAAGCACTTCGACCCCTCGTCAGAGGTAGTAAGCACAATATAAATGCAATTAACAATTACAATACAAGACAACTAAGTTGTGCCCTTAAGACACAACTTCCATACTTGGGTCACAATCTGAAACTCCAACCCTGGCGCAAACTGGATAATGCAGGAGAAAAATATGGTGGCCTAAAAAGCAGGATATTATGTGCACGGATTCACACAATTGCTGTAGCGTGACCCTTGCAGTACAAAGAAATACACACAACACACCCCAGACAGTCCCAAATATGCCTCCCACATCAGCTCGCGGAGTCTGTCTTGTCGCGCTCCAGGCTATGAAAGAAGGGCTGAAGAAGGTACCAGGGAAGGTTGCAGAACAACTTTCCAAGATCACCACAAGCTGAGTATGCAGCCTATGTAATTAAGTACAATTTAGATTCATTGTATGCAAATAGATCCTATTTGGGTGGATATCATGCGAATCCTGCCTGTATCGAGCCCTCAGGAGCCCACCTGGCACACTCTTGCGATTAAAATGTAATATTGCCCTGCTCTGCTAACAAGCCTCGGGGTTCAGGGCGGAGAGGCTTTGCATCTCATTCACAGCTGATTTCTGCTGACGCCCCTAGAAACACATTGGGCCCATGGCCCCAGGGGCTGGCAGCCTGCTTTCACCAGTTACCCAATTTCTTAAAGGCCTGGTTTGCGACACACCACAAAGCCCACACTTCTGCATGCAGCTGCTGTGTAAAGGTCGGCGTTACCACTTCCGGTTAAAAGTCTTTTACTTTCAAGATCACTTTTAAAAAACATAAATACATTGTCACGCAACGGGTCAAATCCAGGAACACGCTGCCTGCCAAAATGAAAAAAAAGACTTGCTCAGGGTAGAGAAGTTAGAAAAAACGTGTTTTTATAAGCAGTAACAGCCGCATCAAACCACAGGTATACTGAATATTTTAGGTTCTTGCGGAAAACAGGTTATCGTGGCCGCCTCAGCAGAATAGTATTTTATCATCCGACCTCGGAAGGAGGAACAGCTAAACTGTGACAGGTCAAGGTATGACCTGCAGGCTCTAAACCAATTACAGCAGAGGAGCACAACCCGCTGAGCTAACCTGCCGGTGCACATGTGCTTATGTACATGAATTCTCAGCAATCTCAAGATACCTATGTGGGCCAAGTAGAGCAGGAGGAAGCTGCAAAAATGAGCAGGCCTCAATGTCAGATTGAGCCTGTGTTTGGACAACGCAGTGGGCGCCTTTGCTATGATATGTTAGGCGACCTGTCCTCGGATCTTCAATTCCCCCCCCTTGTACCAAGACCAAGTGAGAAGTATCAGCGATATGTTGGAGGCCAATATTCTACGGCTCGACATAGGTCAGACTAGCACCATCGGTCCTCCACCGCAGAAAGGTTAAGGTCCACCTGAGGATACCGAGCCTTTTAGAGCCCACGGAGCTAAATTCCCACTCAAAATTCATCCTTCAAGCTTTTGAAGTTTAGGGAAGCCCTCGAAGCCTGTCTGTTTCCCAGTAATGCTTCCATGTGATGTTCCGGTATAACACATCAGCACCAAGAGAGAGACTCCATTTACTGAGGTAGGTGCACCTCATAAAATCCCATAAAAAATAGAATAAAAACTCTTCAAGCCGCACCTGTGCCCCTAATCGACCATCAGGAAGGGTCCTCTCTATGTCTCCATGTTGCCTTGGTACATCACTCTGTTGGTCCCCAGCAAGAACAAGACTATGAAAGACTGTAGAAAATGTCCAATGCAAGCAAAGCGGGCATAACCCTCTTTCTGACAGGCAGTCATTTGTGTGGTTGGCGTCAGCCTTCTCCTTTTCCGTTTCTTTAAATTGATGTTTCCACATCAGCAATCAACAACATAGGTGTTTACAACGTGTTTTTTGTACTCCCCTCCAAATTGCTGTAGTAGTGTTGGTGCTCAAGGTATCCAGGTAGCCACACCATGATTAATTAAAGAGTTGGTAATATTTGTACACAGTTTAAGTAATAAATACCGCTAGTCACATATGGATGAATTATTACAAAGAGGAGGAAAGACATTCATCCAATGTATGAATGTATGGAAATTCATCCACTAGATCAAAAAATTGGTAACGGAGATCCGATGCAAGATAAACTAATTTACAACCAAAAAGTCACAGGCTTCATGTGTTTCGCCCCGTTGTGACTTTAAGCGTGCAGGCCTGGGGTCTTTTCAAGGCTCAAATGGAGTGAGATGGTGGCAAACCATTCTCAATGTATATCACTAGGTCAAAAAATCCAAAGTAAAGGATCTCAGAAGCCTTATTTATATAGTCAATGAGAAGTTGCAGCCATATTAGCATAAGGACCAGTCAAGACTGCGGTGTGGCCATTTGTCACAATGGTGTATTTCACCCAGGAAAATGCGTTATCTCCTTTCTTGCCCTCTGATCAAATGTCACCTCTTATTCTTTGCCATACACTTTACACTTTGTTATATTGATAATGTTTGTTAGCAATATATGGAGCAACCAAGACCCCAAAGAGCTCCACCATTAATTTAAGGGGCTGCCACAACTGCACATCATCTGTGGATTCCTTCTTTGAAGGACACAAGGTCACCAATGAAATAGTCAAGATTGTCTAAAGTCAAGTCACTGAGATATGTGAGTGTTTGGATCCCAGTAAAGAAGGTGCATGTGGTTATCATACAACTGTGGCCTTTCTTAAGATGTGTACGTGGTTGTCATAAGCCTGTGGCCTTTGTTAAGATTGATTTATTTTGTTGACATCAGCCCCTTTCAATGGAAATCAACCCTTTAGGCGAGTGAGGCTAAAACGTAGAAATGCATCATGTACAAACATTTTACAGACTCATAGACCAGAACTAAAAAAGTGACAACTTCTTGTAACGTGAACAATAATACATTGAGACGTTCAGTGGAAATGTCTCACTACTTTAGATGCAAGCAGTTTTAATAAAAACTCCACATAGATATTTCGAGAAAGTACAAAGGCAACCATGTAGCTAACAAACCCGCTTTACAAGTACTTATATCTCGGATTCGCTGAGGATTTGAACGTGGATAAACTTTCTGTAATTTAAAAAAGAAACAATAAAAATGGGAGATTCACTTGACTGAGTAAAAACTCCTTGTTTTTTTGCGCGGAAAGATTTTACATTCACGGAAACTCGCCAGCATGAGATTCCGATGGCAGGAGAGCGTAACACGTAAACTACCAAAAAAATGAATTGTTCATTGAAATTAAAATGAATTGCCCAGCCTGTTTTTTAACAATGGGATGACACCTGCTCTATAAAAACCTGGGCCCAGTGCCACTATTACACTGCATACTTGGAGGGCAGCGGTAATTGTGCACAGTAACACACCCCATAGCAGATGTTTCCAGTAGTGTCAAGGTTATCCCACGCCCAAGGGAGATGTTCCATGAAAACAAAGAGTGTCAAAGAAGCTATCTCATCATCTGCTCCACTGACATTTAAGTATCTGTGGGCCTGCACCAATGGGAGGCGTGACAGCAGCCTTGTTGTCAGTGCTGAGGGAATGGATAGCTGTGGAACATCAGATCTGTTGCCTCCAATATGCCAAAAAAATCAAACAGCCTAGCACACACCACTGTTCTTATCTGAATTTGCTTTCATTGAAAGAGGGCTGATGAAGGCCGAACACCTGCAGAAACAACAGCGAACAACGAATCTGATTGGTGACGCTTGCACGTTTCATGCCAGACTGCCCCAAAATGCGAAAATTACAGCATCTGTTACCTCGATAGAATGCACTTAGCCACGCCTCCTCATAACACTGTGTAATCTATAAATATGTATAATTATGTGCAATTTCACTCTTGCCACACCTGCTAAAAGTCATTACAACTGTTGTGTTGGGTGCTGTAGACATGATGCAGAATTAGGAGCAACCTCTTGCGGAAGCGTGCCACTGTGGACTACCATTCTCCAAGCAACCCTTCTCTCTAGATACCCAACTGAATATTTACTCTTCAGTTTTATGGAAGAGTTTCTGAATTTCCACTGACTTGTTTTGATGGATCTGGCAAAGACCTCTCCCGGAGCAGATTCCGCGGCCATCTGCGCATGTATTAATGCAAATCAGAAGCCGCAGGTTGTAGAAGGAGTGAAAGGCCACGAGGAAAAGGGGCCATTTATGCATTCGGGAAGCCACACATGATTAGTCACACGGCATTAATCTGTCTCCCCTAACAATGGCCGCTGGATTTCGACCGAACCCCAGCTGTCGCGCTTTCAATGGAAGAAAACAAGATTTAGAGCATCAAGCGTCCGTACGGCTTCAGTTCGCGGAAAAAGTGGCGTGCATTCATTAGCGGGCCACAAAGACATGCTCGCCTTTGTCTATTAAATTGCTCATGGGCCCGATTAATTTACAGAAGTTTTTCATTGGAGGATCGGCCTGGACGAAGGGAGTGGGCTTGGAAAAGCACTAGAGGGTCTTCAACAACACCAGTGGCGGGAGAAGATCCCCAAATACGCTACGGTTGCCCGGGAAATCCAGCACTCAACAGTTGGCATGAAGATTCCTTCTACCTTTACTGTCCAAAGATGGTTTGATATTTATGGCTTTGGAGAAATATTTTACAACTGTAAAAACCACCTCCAGAGTAGGGTGGGAGAGCGTAGTTCATTTAAATTCTGGCCTACATCTGCTCAAAAAGCAAATAGAATCTGCCTGTCAGCTCTCTCAAGAGATTGAATCTGCATTCATTGTGATAAAGTCCTTTCTTGGGGACTGGAAAGCAATCAAGGTCTACCAAACGTCTGCCTAGATCCATGGATAAAAAAAAATACAAGACCCTCCCTAATCCCAAGCAGAGAGGACACAATGCAAAGTAGAAAAGACAACCGTAGAAGTGTAGCTACACCTGCCATACAGTGTGAAGGAAATTGTTTCGACGTGTGAGGAGAGTTGTACTTTTTGCTTCTTAGCTGTATAGTTTTCGATGAATGTATGGGTTGACACCAAAACTGACATTGCGCAGAAACCCACTACACGACAACTTAACGTTTTGTGTTGAACAATAACAAGTCGAATTAATTCATGCAATGACACTGAAATTACATTATTGAAACTTCAAATTGGGAACATTACCAGATTCTTTTTTTTCTGGGAATTTTCTAGGTTTTACAGTGGTAATCCATTTCTCCGAGATATCAATACCAAACTTCAAGTTCAAGAAAAGCTTTATTCGATTGTTGAAGCAATCGTAAAAGCACACAAGTAATTCATACAAAAACACTTTCTTAAAAAAGCCATAATGATAACATTATAAGTAATAAGGTAAAAAAAATACAATGTGACAATCCTATCGATTTAACCACCGTTGCTGTGCAAAATGAGCATTCAAGTGACCATAGATTCCTTTGGTAAATCACTTTTTTCAAAAGGGATAAAATTCTTAGAACAGAGTTTTCATTGGCTAGTAACTGTAAAAGTAACGATGCCGGACGACATTGTCGTAACCCAGATCTCTTTAAAATAGACACTAAAAACCTACCTAACTTTATCGAAGCCAATAAAATCACAAGAACCCTGCTCACGCTCCTATCTCTAAAATATTCCAACCTAACATCCTAACACCAGGAGTTGCTCTCTTTTCTAGGGCTAGGCAGTTTTTTTTCTCCAAATAAGAAACCTGGATGTTTCATGCTTTTGGTAAAATGACTTACGTGCAAGTGAAAGTCCCGTTGGGAAGGGCTTCGCACTTTCCACCATTCATGCATTTTTCACTCTGTAGAGTACATCGTAGGGCTGAAAAACATAAGTAAATGTTTTGTTTCCACTTCAAAGATCATCAGACACCTTAATATTCACACAAGTAAATATAACACTCAAAGTGATATCTTTGGGCCTGTGTTCGATGCCCTTTCCTTGATTTGGTCGGATAAAGATTATAGGAAAGGAATCTAAATTTGACACTGAATGATAGTTTGTCTTATAACAAGTTTATAAGTCAATATATATTTCTTAAGGGTTTGAAAATACAGCAATTTAGGAAAACATGTTATTTACATTTGTCATATAGGTTAATAGCAGTTTCTCTTCATAGCCAAGTCTCGACATCTGATACCTTCACGAAGCAGGCCACTTCCATGGGCGACCTGTTAGTTGAAAATGCTAGTTTAAGGCCTTCTCCTTGACACGTCAGCTGTACGTCCAAGGCAGACACACAACGCTAAGGGACTTGACATGCTGAAGTTAAGAGCTGAGATAAGCAGGCAGCAGAGTCAGCCAGGGGCCACAGATTTCGATGGAGCAGATTTCTAAGCCCTGGAGGCGGCTGATAAGAGCAGCCATTGGTGTGGAAGAGGCCTGCGGCACGCACAGACTCAAGAGAGCTTAGCAGGGAGTCTGGAAGGTCTGCTGCAGTCAGTGTCTGCGGGGCTGGGAGGGAAAAACTAAAGCTGGCACCGGGTGCCCAAAACAAGAACCCATCAGTAGCGCAGCCAGTGTGTCACGGGTCCTGGTGGAAGGGTGGGAATGTCCCCCCCTGGCTGCCGTCTGAATTATAAAATACAGCAACAATTAGGGTTCACTGGGCCCCTCAGCCTCTAGGCTAGGCCCTGGTGCCACTGCACCTGCTGCACCAAAGGAAGCTAGGCACCTGGAACCCATATGGATCTTTCCTAGAATATTACAATGGAACAGGGCTTTCTTTAGACTTTGTTTTAAATATATATCATTTGAAGGTGCCTTCGTTCCTGAGACATTTCATTGATGCAAACTTTGACCAACAACAAAGGTTAATGATGCTGCGAAGGAAGACATCCAGCGTGGATGCTAGCGCCCAGAGAGGAGTGCTGCAAGGTGGATGGAGAGGCGCTACATGAACAACGGGTGCCCTTCAGCCATGGCTTGTAACATAATATAACATGTATATGATATTTAAGGACACTGGTTTTAAGATGAGTTGCCCCTGCGAGAAGAGCGACAAAATGTGGTCATTCTATTCACCTGCACCAAATTACTATCAAAAAATGAAACAAATGCGAACTTTTCAGACATTAGTAAACTGAATCCAGAAGTTAGACTTAAAGAAGGTAAATCAGAACAATACGCACAAGCCCACGCACTCAACACACACAAGATGATGCCCCTTGTGCAAAGGAACCGGTGTGCTGACCGAAGATCGCCTATAACTATTCGGCCCTGGCAATAGACTTTCATAATATTAATGTGGGGCTGAGAGACAACAGAGCATTCTTCCTAAATCACCCACTCGGAGGCTGTGGGGGGACCCCCTCAGAGATTGTCTCCCTATGGGCAAACAGTGTGCTACCAGAGCACCCGGGTGCCCTCTTGAAGAGACAACTTGCCCAAAAACATCTGCCTCGCCACAAGAATCACAGCCCAGCTGCCAGCGGTGAGGCCAGGCCTGCTTTGGCCACAGCCAAGGGACACAGCTTATGCTTGGTGTTATTCTGCGTGGGAAGAGATTTGTGTAGCTCCCCGTGGAGGGGGTGCGCAGTACTGAAGGCTACACCTCACTAGGGACAGAGGCCGCCATGATATGGAAGAACTGAATAATACCAAGTGCACTGGGGGCCCCGCGAGGACAGTCACAGGCATTCGAGTATGGCAAGACTGGGAGAGAGAGGAGATGCGCGAGACAGACTATCCAGGTGTATCATAGAGTTGAGGGTGAACATGTTCCAGATGAGCTGAGCCTTTAAAGGAAGACATGACGTGATAACATGTATAGAAGGAGTAACAAAAGAAGCGTTGGTAACAGAAAGTGTTAAGAACCTTCTATGTCATTAACATAGATGAATCTCCTGTAGCTAAGAAAATTGAAACCTGGCAGTAGGTGTGCCATGGCCATCCGTGTGCCACCAGTATACACGATAGGGCCGGCTCGCATGGTTTGCCACAGGTTCAGTGACATCTCTGCTGGCATTGTGCCAGCCAATGTGCTGATTTCCTAACTTGAAGTGCCTTCATGAGTATGTCTAAATAACTAATTTATAACTGCCCTTGCCAAGTATGTGTGCCAAGAAACCCAGTGTAATGCGTCAATGATGATGATAGCAGGGAGTGAAGTTTTGCCTGGCATAAAAAACACTTTGAAATGTTATTTCTATTATTTATGGTGGAGTACAGGCCCCTCTTTTGCACTGGAACGCTGGGATTGTGGAGACCTGGAATAACAAGCTCGCGAAGCGGTACCCTCTGTGTTCATGAGGTGTCCTGAGTTACTCTACCCCAAGGGTTGCCCAATTTCACTTCTCAGCACTGAATGAACACGTCTAAATTACTGGCCAGTGATGCTGAGACGGATGGAGTCAAGCAGGATTTCTACCACATGGACTCTCCCTAGAGTATGGCTGTCGATGGATAGTGCCTGGTTGGGTTTTATGGTTTAGAATATCTTATTGGTTGACGATGCCTGGTTGCGTTCTGTATTTTACAATATTGTATTGTTTGATGGTTCCCGGTTGGGTTCTATATTTAGGAGTATCTTACTGTTTGACAGTGTCTAGTTGGGTTCTATATTTAGGAGTATCTTACTGTTTGACAGTGTCTAGTTGGGTTCTATATTTAGGAGTATCTTACTGTTTGACAGTGTCTAGTTTGGGTTCTATATTTAGGAGTATCTTACTGTTTGACAGTGTCTAGTTTGGGTTCTATATTTAGGAGTATCTTACTGTTTGACAGTGTCTAGTTGGGTTCTATATTTAGGAGTATCTTACTGTTTGACAGTGTCTAGTTGGGTTCTATATTTTGGAATGTCTCATGCATGATGGTGTTCCGTTTGATAGTAGATTTGGGAATGTCTTTATGTTGGATGCCTTAAAATGTAGTTTTAGGTATGGAATGTCTTTTGTTAGATGGTGTCTGGTTGTTTTTTTATATTTTAGAACGCCTTATGGTTTGACAGCATCTAGTTGGCTTGTACATTTTAAAATGTTTTATTGTTTGTCAGTGTATAGTTGGGTTTTACAATTTAGGATGTCCGCTACGTGGTGGTGTGCAGTTGGATTTTCTTTATGTTGAATGCTGGTAAGTTTGGTTGTACATTCTTGAATGTCTTTTGTTTGGTGGTGTCTGGTTGGTTTTGCGCTCTGTAATTAATGTGTTGGTTTCTGACCTGGTTATGGATCCCAGGATGCATTTTGTCAGCTGGGTCACCGCTGCTGTTAAGATTCCGGATACCTTAGTTTGATGGTATTAGGCCGATATGTTCTAGAGGTTTGGTGTCTGCTCAGATCTCTGACTACAATGGGTCTGATGATGTGTGCTTGTTTTTTTAGACCACTTGTGACATCCTTCATTGATGGCCCTTGCAGAGGAGTTGAATCCTTCTAAAACTGAGCTCCAGGTCGGATATTTTAAAACGACATCTCTGCGAACCTTTTTACGGGCGGTTCAGAAATTTAGATACAAAAGGTGACTTTTCCCAAGATCTGCCGTAATGAAACTGTTGAAATATTTATTGCGGCCACTGGGTTGCAACAATAACTCCATATATTATTAATGTGATAACAGACAATGCAATCTGCAAGAAAGTGTCTGCCCTGCACAACGCTCCTCGACGACCCGAGGCTGCTTGTAATGCAGTTGCTACTTTTCAATGTACTTTTATGGCCACTTTATTTAGATCCAATCAAGTAATTTTTGATTCTGACTTAAGGCTGTTTCTGAGTGTTGTGTGGAATGGTAAAGCTAAATACGAAAAAATGCCCAGGAGCCGCGCCCGCCTGCCACCAAGATGCGCCGTGAATGGGTGTGCTGGTGCCACCGAAGGTGCGGGAAGAAAAGGACAACTGTTGCAATATTCATGGCGACCCCATCCGCGGTGCCCGGGAGGGGTCGAGGGTGTTTGTGTCTCTCCAGCAAACATACGTTGTCTTCTCTCCCGAGCTCGTGGGAAAAAATAGCAACAGCTGCTGAGCAGGGAGCGCTCTGATTTTAAACAAATGGCGCAATCAGAGCCGCCCATTGTGAAGCGCCGGGGACACTTGGCGCTTTGTTTACAGCCGTGATACCTGAACCTTCTGCCCGGGGGCCGTGGGGAGCCCCGCCCCCAGCCCAGCAGGCAGCGCACACAGCGCCTCTGTCTCCAGTGGCTGGGGGGGGTGGGGGCGCCCACAGGTACATTGATAGGGAGTCCAGGCACCTTGAGAGGTAGAGGCGGGAAGCGCCTCTCATACAGTGAGTCAACTCCAAGAAATGAGCGCTCGTTAAGTGGATCCCGAAAGGGCAGGGACCCCCCCCTGGCTTGGGAAGTCCCAAGAATCTCCGGAAACTGCACTTAAAGAAAGTTCCCTCCTCACACTTCCCGACAGACACAATCCATACGAAACAAAAAAATGCAGACGCGTCTGCTCTTTATGCAAAGTAACCGTGAAGAGAGGCGCTATATGACAACGATACATGGAGCTCTTTGTAAGGAGAGCGTTAGCCCCCCCTTGAACCGATAACAGCAGGTGGGGTACAGTCACTCGCAACACTTTCTGAGTTATCTAAAATCGGTCTGGATTGATTCAGGGGGTAATCGTCTCCACCCACTCCCCGGAACAATTCACTCAAATGGCTCGAGATAAAGGCCCCCATCAAACAGCACCTAACAGGTGTGTGCACGGTTTGCGGAGGGCTCCTTTTCATCTGCATTCTGGGACTTGTGGTCCAGCATTTCTAACACAGAAGGCACAATAGCAAGCGCCTGAAAGCCATGACAAAACGAACACAGCAGGAGCGTCTCACGCCTGACATGGGACAATCACCCCCACCCACCCCTCTTCCGAAAGTCACCCGAGGGCGCGAGGCAACGACTGGATAATATGAAAACTCTCTCCTCACAGAACTATTCCCCCACCCCGAAAGGGGTTAGCTTCCCTGCGCCAAAACGTAATCTATGTATTTATTTTGAAAGTTTGATATTTATTTTGAAAGTTTTCTATAGCATGAACACCCCTTGCGGGTATCAGAGCGCTTTGCAATTGTTTTGAGTGAGAACAACCTTGACAGCTTTCTCAGCTGTCTGCACCCGGTTGGTGGTGGGGGAGGGAGGGTGAAAGAGGGGGGTCTTGTGCGTGTAATGCGGAAGCTCCCTGGGGTAAAAGCCAGACCAGGCTCTGTGCGACAGGACCCATGACTGTGAACAAAGCTACAGTTTGCCAGGCAGGGATCGGGTGAACGACATATTTCATAATGACAACTGCATTCAGCATCAGCACGCGGCGCCCGGGTGCCCACTCATCAATGCCATCACCCCCACGAAGGTGCAGGCCTCCGCCAGAGGCAGTGTGCTGATTTGTGCGCCTGTGTGTTTGACGTCATAGTTCATCTGGGCGCTCCCCCCGCCCCTAAAAACGTGTTCTATCCGGGTCTGCGAATGCACGCCCGCCCAGAAGCACGACCGAGAAAAGCAGCCGCCAAAGCGGAAACCTGACGTCAGGGGACATTTCTGAGCTCCCGGAATCGGATGGAGTCCGACAGCGAGCATCTCTGGTGGGGGTGGGGAGGCTGCGCAGGGCTGGCCTCTGCTCCGCTCCAAAGTTTTATAGTTCAAGGACCTCACCCTACACTTTAAGGGCACCCTACAGGGTCTGAGCGCCCACACATAGAACCTCAAGGTATACGCGACCAGTCCAAAGAGTCACATTACTCAAGGGTCTCACTCTTAAAGGGACCAGGCATTAAATGATGTCACAGTGCACCTCAAATCTGGAGCTGACATCATCGAACACACATTCTAGAATGCCTATTGTTGAGATGGTTATAGGCGCAGGACAGTGGGCTTCCCTCCACACTGGATGGCACGGAGTGTGCGCCCACAGTCTGGGCTTAGAGAGTTAAAGAGTATCTTTCTAGAAAGTCAACCTTTCTTACAGCCTTAGAACGCTTATCACTGATTGGCAGTGTTCACTGATTGCCAGCAAGGGGCGACAGGACCCAACTCTCCTGTAGTCAGAACTACTAATGACTGCCAAGAGGGGCACTCATGGAGAATTCGAGGCCCCAAATACTAGCTAACTTAAAGCCACCACTCTCAGAGAAATGGTAGGCCCAGACACAAGCATGCCACTGGTGGCGAGTTTCATAGCCCATTGGTAGGGGGGGGGGGCAAGTTTTTCAACTCCTTCCAACATCCATAAACAAAGTTTCTCTTATATCAAAACAGTACCTCACATATGAAAAATAGGCGGGGATCGCAGAGATTATTTACAATAATATTAGTGAGTTGCTGTTGTATTATAATATTGAAAACAGACGTCACCGGCCCTAAATATTAGATGTAAACACGTTAAGAATTTGGACCGGAGTGTCTGTGCAGTGTCAGTGACCAAGCCAAGGAGGGCATGAAAGAGATGAAACTGAATCCTACATTTAAAGCTCTTCGGAACAGGGGCCACCAAATTACTTTTGGCCCAAGGCCCCTGAAATTCGTAAAATGTGTGCTGAGTGCCAACAAGGGTACTCTTATCCTAGATAATTCAAAGGCACCACTTTTAGAGACTCTATGCGTCCAACAATGGGGGCGCCACTCCTAGCGAGTCTGATAGTCCATTTCCAGAGGACCAAACTCTCTTATATTCTAAAAACCCCACACATTGAGTGCCGACAGGAGTACACTTATCCCAGATAATTCATGGACACCACTTTTAGAGACTCGTGGGTCCAACCCTAAGGGTGACACTCTTCGCAAGACTAATAGTCCAATTCTTGAGGGCCAATCTTTTTTTATAGTCTAAAAATCCCACCCAGTGATTTCCAAGAGGAACACTCTTGGAAAGTTGGCGGTCCTGTATTTTAGATAACTCACAGGCAGGATCCACGAGAATTGGTGAACCCAACCCCAATGGTGCCACTCTTGAGAGGGCCAGAGGGCCCACATTTGGAGAACCTAAGTGCCCCAGTCTGTGATAGCTCATCAAGAAAACCTTACCCAACAATGGCTAGATCTTGAAAGCCCAATACCCACTTTTAGATATCTCTAGTGCCCAAAAGGCACCAACCACTCTTCCTGGATAGCCAACAGGGCCCTCCCAGACAGCCCAACAGCCAGTGCCCAGGGTCCCACCTCAAGAGATCCCCATGGCCTACTCATGATGGAACATGAAGCCCACTTGGAGAACCCATGGGTGGGCAAAGGAGGTACAGCCCACAATAATAATAATACCCTTGAATTTGTAAAGCGCACAGCTACCTCCGAAGCGGTTTCCCGGCGCTGGGGGCCCTCGGGAAGATTAAGCAAGCTATTGCCCAGAGTCACATGGTGTTGGGCTGACCTGCCGCTGGCGATTGAACCGTGAATCCCGTGGTCCGGAGTCAGGCACCCTGGCCGCTGCGCCACACCTCTTCCACAAACTTGCTCCCTAAAAGCCAGACAACCATTCTTAAGTGATGCAAACACCCACTTCTGTATGGCCCAACTGATCCACTCTGCTGATGCCTAACAGATGTACTGCACGTGCAAAGGCCACAGACAGACGACCCAGGAGCCCGCTGCCTGCTGTCCCAAGGGCCCAGTGTGAGAAATCATTAAAGTTTGCTCACAGGGATCCAGGATCAGGCCTAAAATTCAGTGGGATGAGTGGTTACTAATGAGATCTGTGTGCGCGAACTTAAATCCTGTCAAGGTGTGCTTGGCTTTGCATCCTTCTGAGGGCCACACACTGAATACCATTCATCAAGGTTATTGTAAAACATGTCATTTCAAAGAAACATTTGATGGTCAATACTGCAGTACGAAGTGGTCTATAAAACAAGATGGTATTATTAATACTCCAAAAGAGGTCAAGAGCCCACTGTAGGGACATTGCATAGACAGCCAAAAGGCACACTCTCTGAGAGCTTCAAGCCCTATTGTTCGAGAATATGCTGCAAAAAAGACAGACCAGAGCCACTCGTAGACAATACAAGAGCGCGTTTTCCAATAGCCGACTCTTAGATAAAAGTTAGGATAATCTAAGGACACACTTTAGAAGAACCCAAGGACTTAGTCTAAGCAGCTTAAGGACCTTGCCTAGGAAAACTCAGGGGGTCTGTAGTAGCTGGCTCAAGGCCACCCTCTTACACAACCCATGCCCTTCTCTTAAAAGGGCCAACTGTTGGCTACTCCAGAAGGACAGTTCTTCAATAACCAAAAGCTCCCCTCATGAGGAGTCCACAGGTCCAGTCTAGAGAGTGCATGGACTCACTCGGAGAGACACCAGACAAAGCATTCGAAAGTCCCGTGGACCACTTTACGAAACACCAAATACTGACTTTAGGTACTGCAAGAGCAATTCTGAGACAAATGAACCGCCCACTAATGGAACGGTGAAGAACCTACCCTTAATCATCTCACGGGCCGCCCAGTCTTGGAGGGACCAAGGACCCTCTATAGGGCAGCCCAGGTAGTCATTCTTTAAAAACAAGGGGGTGGGGGGAGAACACATTCTTAGATAGATCAGGTAGACACATGAGGACATTGCAGCTCACGGCATACTCATAGAGAGCACACAACCCACTATTACAGAGCCCAAGATAACATAACGTAACATGTGTATTTGTAAAGCGCACATTCACCTGCAGGTCTCTTGGCACTGAATAACAGACGTTTATTGTTACCCAACTCACTGGTACTCATTTTATCGACCTCAGATGGACGAAAGGCTGAGTGGACCCACCAGGATTCGAACATGTGACCATGAGGTCGAACACAGGCCCCCTGCAATGGACGCAATAGTCCACTGAACCAACAGACCAGGCCAACAACCAACCTACAGGCCTGCTCTGGGACTGAACAAGGGAATTTAACGCAGCCCAACGACTCCACTCTTACTGAGTGGAAGAACCCTCTTCAGATCAGCCCAAGAGGACACACTGACAACGTCCAAGGCCCCACTTTTAGGGAGTTTAAGAACCCTGTCCATGTCAGCTATAGAGGACGCAAGGACACAGCCCACTCTTAAAGGGTCTAAAGACTCTGCCCAGGTCAGCCCAAGAGGGCACACCAACATAGGCCAAGGCCCTACTCTTTGAGGGTCTACTAGGCCTCTCAAGGTCAGCCCAAGAGGTCATGTTAACACAGTTCAAGGCCCCAGTCTTTGTCTACGAACCCTCTCCAGGTCAACCAAAGAAACACACGAACAGCAGTCCAAGGCTCAACTCTTAGACAGACTAAGAACCCAACTCCCATTGAACACAAGACAACACAATAACACAGACCAAGGCCCGCTCCTTGAGAGTCTAAGAACTCTTTCCAGGTCAGCCCAAGATGACAGGTTAAGATAGCCCAAGGCCCCACTCCTAGAGAGACTAAGAACCCTCATCGGGTCGGCCCAAGAGGAAGCACGAACACGGCCCAACATCCCACTCCAAAAGGGACTAAGAACTCTGTCCAGGTCAGGCAAGGAGACACACCAACACCGCCCAAGACCTCATTTTTACACAGTCTAGGAACCTGTCCAGCTCAGCCAATGAGGGCGCATGAACACAACCCAAGGCTCTGCTCCCAGAGGGCCTACAAACCCTCACCGGGTCATTCCAGGAAGATGCACAAATACAGCCCAATGCCCCGCTCTTGGAGGGCCTACAAATCCTCACTGGGTCATTCCAAGAAGATGCACAAATACAGCCCAATGCCCCGCTCTTGGAGGGCCTACAAACCCTCACTGGGTCATTCCAAGAAGATGCACAAATACAGCCCAATGCCCCGCTCTTGGAGGGCCTACAAACCCTCACCGGGTCATTCCAAGAAGATGCACAAATACAGCCCAATGCCCCGCTCTTGGAGGGCCTACAAACCCTCACCGGGTCATTCCAAGAAGATGCACAAATACAGCCCAATGCCCGGCTCTTGGAGGGCCTACAAACCCTCACTGGGTCATTCCAAGAAGATGCACAAATACAGCCCAATGCCCGCTCTTGGAGGGCCTACAAACTCTCACTGGGTCTTTCCAAGAAGATGCACAAATACAGCCCAATGCCCCGCTCTTGGAGGGCCTACAAACCCTCACCGGGTCATTCCAAGAAGATGCACAAATACAGCCCAATGCCCCGCTCTTGGAGGGCCTACAAAACCTCACCGGGTCATTCCAAGAAGATGCACAAATACAGCCCAATGCCCCGCTCTTGGAGGGCCTACAAACTCTCTCCAGGTTAACCCAAGACGATACGCTAACACAGCGCAATGCCCCTTTCTTAGACAGCCTAAGAACCCTCACTGGGTCAGCAGAAGAGGATGCATGAACACAGCCCAACACCCACTCTTACGGGGCCTGAAAACTCTGTCCAGGTGATGCCAAGAGGACACATTAACACCGCCCAAGACCTCATTTTAGAGAGTCTATGAACACTGTCCAGCTCGGCCAAAGAGAATGCAATAACACAACCCAAGACCCCGCTCTTAGAGGGCCTACGAACCCTCACGGGTCATCCCAAGACGATGCACAAACACAGCCCAAGGCCCCGCTCTTAGAGGGCCTACGAGCCCTCACCGGGTCATCCCAAGACGATGCCCAAACACAGCCCAAGGCCCCGCTCTTAGAGGGCCTACGAACCCTCACCGGGTCATCACAAGACGATGCACAAACACAGCCCAAGGCCCCGCTCTTAGAGGGCCTACGAACCCTCACCGGGTCATCCCAAGAGGATGCACAAAAACAGCCCAAGGTCCCTCTCTTTGACAGCCCATGGGCTCTCTCCAGGCCAGCCAGAGAGCACACTCCTACATAGCCCTAGGTTCACGCTATAATAGGCCAGGAACAGTCTCAAAAGGTGTCAATAAGCCACTCACTGACAGAGCTCGAAGCCATGCTGAGGGCACGATGATGTGCTTGGCGAGAGACCAATCTTTAACATCTCAAAGCATAATTACATATTTATCATTATAGTGTTTATTTGAACTTAAAGGCGTTCTGATTATCAAAAAGGAGAACAATAGTTTAAGTCAAATATTCAATGAAGGGAAATTCCACTGGCCCAAACAGAGAAATCCCACTGACCCCCTCTTAAATATCCCCAGGGCCCACTGATCTACTGTTTGAGATGCCAATGTGTCCCATGTACAGAACCCAAGAACCCACTCTTAGATATCAGAGCATCACACTCTCAGACACATTAGAACCTATTTGTGGCGATCCAAGCACCCGGGCTCAAAGACCACAAAGATCCCTTCTAAGCCATTAAAAAGCACTTTCACTGATCCCAGGAACCTACCAGTAGGGATTACCATAGTCCACTTTTGGAGATTCCAAATAACTCACTCTTAAGAGACCTTAGAGAGTCGAATGACCCATGGTTAGCGGCCCTTTTTATGAGATCCCAAGTAATCGTCTCTTGGAGACCCAGGGACCCCATATTTGAGATCCTAAAGCCCCCCACTCATAAAGATCTTAAGAACCACTCTGAGAGAGCTCGAAGGCCCACTCTTTAACAACCCTAGGATCCACTCTCACAGATCCCACGTGCCCGCTGTAGAACGGCCCAAGAACTGATGCTCAGAGCCCCCTGCGCCCGCTGTGGAACGGCCAAGAACTGATGCTCAGAGCGCCCACGTGCCCGCTGTACCAGAGCATAAGGACCACTCTTAGAGACCATCACAGCTCAAGCGTCTAACTTTCATGGAAGGTCCACTGCAGAGATCCGGCTGACCTACTCCTGAGACGTACACGTGACAACAGGTGTCTATTTCCCGTGCACACACGCCAGTGACTGCACCTCCCAAACTGCAGCCACAAACAACTCTCCCGTCTGTCTGGTGCCCGGGCGGCACTTCCACCCCGGTACCTCGCCGGAATGCACACCACGGGGCACTGTAGGACGTGGCCCCTCGTTCATCAAAAAGTGAAATATACACAGGGCTCGGGGCTGCCTTGGAGCAAACCGCACTTTGAAAGGGGACAAAAGAAACAGCATTGAAAGGGGCCAAGGCCAGGTTATCCAAATGGTGCCGTCTGCTGGGGAAGGCAGAGGGAGATAAAAGAGGGATTTATTCCGGCACGGAGCCGCCCTTTGAAGTCTTTCAGCGCGGTCTGCACAGAGCACATGACAGCAGGCAGGGCCGTGCGCCTCACACTGGCCCCTCTGTGCGCCCGGCGCTCAGCCCCGCTCTGCCCCGTTTCCTCTGTACAACATCCTCTTCTAAAGCAGCGAGTGAGTGTCTTTCCGGCCCAGGCCCGTGGCGCACTGCGCGCACCCAGGCGCACTGCACCCGCACCAGGGCTGGCCTCTCCCCCGTCCCCTGCCAGGCCCAGGGCGCACTGCACCCGCACCAGGGCTGGCCTCTCCCGTCCCCTGCCAGGCCCAGGCCCGCGGCGCACTGCGCGCACTTCACCCGCACCAGTGCTGGCCTCTCCCGTCTCCTTCCAGCATTACGGGACAAAAGCTTCATCTTCGTTTCATGTAAACCCGCCCCTCGCGTTTCTCTCTTGCCCCATCAGACCGGGCATCCTTCAGGCCTCGGTGTCAATGCCCCCGCTGACAGTGGCAGGAGCGTTCCTCCTGTGCCCATACACTCGTCAAAGTACAAGTCAAGTATCTGTGGCCATCAACCTAAACTGAAAGTGCCCCACGGAGCACAGAGGGTTCATCTCGCACCTCAGCTGTGCCCTCTGCTCCATAGGAAACGATCTCCTGGGACCCTGGAAGGGCACCGGAGTCCTGCTGCATCTGAGACCACCCTGTCTGACCTCAGGGTATGTTTATAGGCCCCCAAAGCCACCTGTGCCCTCTAAAAGTACCAAGGAAGGCACTGCACCCAACTAAAAATAACCCCTTGGGGTTCAGATGCGCACCCTAGTTCATCTGAAACTTCCCAAAAGGCCTCTCGCAAAATGTGCAGTAGAAAGCTAATTCCGCACTCCCTCGAAAGTCTGTGCATCATAATCTTTGAGAGACGTCATGCCGATCTCTGCGCCCCTAACTTTATTTGGCAGTATTCTTGCGCTCTGTTATCCATCGGGGCCTCCCGTCTCCCCGGGTGCCCACAACTTCACTCCACTCTTTCCTCAAATCCTCCTCTGAAAGGTTTCTGCTACCTCCCCCCCCCCCCCCCCTGTGCACTTAAACTATCCTGCGCCCCTTTGTGCTCCTAGTATCAGCAGCCCCCCAGCGGCGGAGGCAGTTGGTCAGTATGAGCCTCGGTGCAAGGAAGGAAATGGGCCCCTGCCTTTTTAAGCTGTGAAATATAAAACTAATCAGGGTTCGGGTGCCACACCAGGCCTCTGAGCCCCGGTGCCACTGCACATGCTGCACCAATGGAAGCTTCTCCCCTTGTGCGCACTCTGCGCCCACTGCGGGTACCACCATGCGCTTCAAACGCCACCTTAAACGTGCGCTCTGACACACCACTGTACCCGAAGCATCACCTCTGGGCCATCTACCTAACCCTGACGAAAAACTATCATGTATTCACCGGTGCCCACTTCAGCATACCTTACCGCTGCCCTTAAGTGCCACCCAATCTGTTTCCGTGACACCATCACAACCCTCGGCAGTCGGCAGTGTCTCTGCCTAAGCCCCCCGAGCGCCACTGTTGCACAACATCACCCGACGAACACCCAACTCTCCGTGGGAGGCTAGTAGCATGACCCATCTTGCACTCCGGGTAAAATATGCTGCCTGAAATACAAGTTCCGCGGGCGAGTCTCTCACGGGGGTCTGTGCGCATCCCACACCGCCTGCGCTGCGCACCTGGAAACGGGACAAGTCGCTCTGCGAAGTATGAGGAGCTTCACAGACTTTGTGAGGAATCTGCGCCTCTTGGACACTTTAGAGGCAGCCACACAGCCAGGGCATTAAAAAGAGCTGTTGTTGCTCAACCACAAAACGAGTGTTAAAACCGTTCCCCACCACTACTTAAGAGTCGGGGACACTTTTTAAAGCACGACAAATACATGATGCTCGGCGCGCGCACAAGACCTGAAACAAACTCTCGAGTTGCAGAAAGTTCTCTTGTGTTACCACAGATTACATCCGCGCAATTTTCATCCAAAAAGTTGTGCATTATTCTAATTTATAAAATCAGATTCACACATTCTGCTTCAAGTCACACACCGATAACTACGGACACACAATAATACAATATTCCGACGGGTTATTCTCACGTCCAGGGTCTCCTGGAGAGTTGTTCCCCTCTAGTTCAAGGGGCACCGCTCCTTGCTCACAAACCCAAGAGGATGTCCGGATCGAATCCAAGCTCCGGACTCCAAACAAATGAAACAAGGTGCCAAGAAGCCCGGAATGTTCTCGGACTGAGTTATCCAAGTTATCGATCCGTGTTACCTGGTGCCAGAGAGGGCAGCGTCAGTAGCAGCGCCGCGAAGCCCGGTAGCCGCATCCTCAGGCTGCAAGAGTCCGTTTTAAGGTGTCATAGGTTCCAAGCGGGGATGAAGCAGCTACTGTAAGTGTCCCTGTAGGTAAGTATCTCTCTCAGGTGCGTAAATAAATAAGCTCCGGTCCCAGGTGGGTGTCTCAGTCGCTCCGGGCACCCGGTGTCTCCTCGGAGCAGGTCGGTATCTTGCCTTCTTCTTGGCTTCGGCGCCACTGACTACAAAAGTGAAGCAGCAACCCTGCCAGCTCCTGCAGCCAGCAACCACAAAGGATTAGCAAAACAGAGCAGGAGCAGGCCCCGCCCAGAAACAACAAGGGCGGAAACAAGCCACGCCCACAAAAAGACACACGCCGTTTACTAACAAGTACTTGAGACTGACAGATTGGAAACATTTCCCTCCTGCACACATTCATTCTTCACCTTACTTTTACTATTTCGGTCGTCAGTTTGTTCCTTTGCTGTATATGGTCAGTATAGTATTTGATTACTTTTTCTTCTTCCCTTATTTACCTCTTTATGTTTTGTTTTTGCTCGTTTCATCTTTCTCACCTCCCATCTTTCTTCTTCTGTTATTTATTACTATGAGTACTTTTCTCCCTGTCCCTTGATGCTTTGCTGATTCTTTCACGCTATCATTTACTGGCTCTAAATGCTTTATGTTAAACATATTTTTGCCTTTTCTGTCAGTTTGTAAACTGTTATGGCTTCTATGTTGACTTTCCCCTTTGTGTACACTTCCTTTTACTGACTCACTCTTTATAGCTCCCCCTCTCCCGCGCTTGATTTGGGCAGTTTAGGTCGTGGTTTGGTCCATATTCTTCCTTAACCTGCATCATTACCCCCCCCCCTTTCATATGTGGCTCTGCTTTTCGCCTTTCTACTTCATTCTGTCCTTGTGTTGCCCTTTGTTTCTTTTTCTGTTACTTAACTTTTTGATGATCTTTTTGATTTTTCAGTACATTTTAATTTTTTTCGCTACGTGCAATTGCCTTTTGCTTGTTCTTGGTCCTTTTGGTTCATGGACTAGACATTTTTTATGTTTTATTCTGGATCTTTATTGCCTTTTCTCGCAATTTGCATTTTTTTGGGCCTAACCAATTGTGGGGGAGGAGTACACACTACTTTTACCTACTGGTACTTCTGAGAATTTGCATGACTCACTCTGCCTGTCTAATGAGCTTGCCTAGTGACGTACACCACACAATATTGGGCTTGGATTGGCAAAATACTACTATTTTAAATTTATGATCAGCTACTTGTAGCCAGTGTTTGGCTTGTTTTGTTGAAAGCCGCGTATTTGAAGTGATATGTATTTAACTAACCATGTATCTATTTATCATTATCTTAGCTGTATCACTCGGCCCTAGTAGATTGCCACTTTGTTTAAACAACCAAAGAAGTTAACATGCCCAGCCAGGCAGTGGCATCTTAACGCATGGGCACGCTGGGCAGTTGCCTGTGGGCTCCATGCAAAACAGAATTTAACACAAATTTTCTGCTAAACATTTTTATTCCTGTGAGTGGTTGTGTAGGCTGGGCCCGGTGCACTGCTTTGCCCAGGGCTGATAATGCTGTTAAAACAGCCCTGCAGCCAGGGCCTAATGTGAGAAAACATTCACACCATAGGTTGATGCTATATACGGTGCTAGTGTATAGAATACCAGAGCAGAATTCGTTAAACCTGTGCATGGTGCCCAAACCCTCCTGTAGGCACGTTAGTGTGGGTCATTGGCGTTGCCTAATTACTTGATGAAGGCAGGAAGGAAGCAATGCAGGGTGTAATTTTGAAGTAAAGTGGCCAACACTGATTGGGCACTCTCAGCCATTAGCCTAGTACAATCAGACTGGGAAGGGTCAATAGCTAATTTCCCCTGCCTCGTGCCTGCCATACTGCAAATTTTTAAAAAAAGAAGCGAATGATGAAAAATATAAGAAACAGCAAAAGTGGGTATAAAATTTAGAGCAAGAAAAAATAAGGAAAAAATAGAAAATGGTCACGAAAAAAAAATAGTGGAGGGAAGGACAACATTTAAGAGGATAATAAGCAAAAAATGTAAAGGATTGAGTAAAAGAGAAAAGGAGGGTTGTCAAAAATAATGCATGTGGGTAGACCATTAAGATCAATAAATGTAGGGAAGGGCAAAGAGAACTTATGAAGTAAACAAACAATATGCCGTATAAACCCACGAGGAAAACAGAAATAAGCAGGTGGTAATGCTACTTTGTTACTTCTCTATTCACTCTGGTTTACACTTATTGTCCACAAAGCTGTTCACTCGCATCCAGACCACAAGAGGCCTTAAGAGCACCACTAGTGTATTTTCAGTACCACAGCAAGCACGCGTCATAATGCACGATGATGATGGTTGGCACGAGGCTCGTACCTTGCTGTGTCCGCGCGCACCTGTTCGGGACATGACACCCCAGGACACAGATACAGTCGCTTATTCTTTAAAGATCACGTATAAACGCACAGGCCTACCGCAATAACTGGAGAATGCTTACATTCGGGGGATGAGTCACTCGGAGGTTGTCAGTGTAGATTTTTATAAACATAATGATTGCACAAAAGTGCACTTTATCATGTTAACATTTTTCTAAGTTGCAAATCGTATTGCAAAACCGTTTAAAATGTCCCCAGGATCCTGCAGCAAATGCTGCTTGGCACTCAGTGTTGTATTTTGTATGCTATCCCATAGATTTCTGGAGGGAGGTGTCAATGGCCATTCCATTCAATTGGCGGACTACTTTCATAGGCGCGAGACGGTGCGGGCGGCGGATAGATCCGCGTCATTGGACGCGGGGCAGAGCGGCAGGCGGAGGGATCCGCCTCATCTGCATGTGAATGGAAGCGTGTGGAGCGCGGCGCTGGCGGCAGCCGGCCAGTGTGAGGCAGGCCGCGGAGGGCGGGGGCGGAGGAGGCAGGCGGGAGGGAGGCTGTGCCGCCGACGCCGCCGCTGGGCCTGCCTCCCCCACTCGCCCTCCCCTGGGGCTTCTTTATTGTACTTGTGGTGACACACGGAGGGAGACGCACAAAAGGGGTTTCTTTTCTCCTCTGAAACTTCTGTCTTGTGTTGCTTGGCAGGGGCGCGCGGAGGGGGCGGGGCCGGGGACAGGCTCGCGCGCAGCGCTCCACTGCCAGGCGGACTGCGCGTTCCAAAGAGCCCTGAAAGGAAGCTGGCAGGGTGGCGTCTTTTTATTACCGGACAAAAAGCAGCCAGAGAGAGCTGCAGAAAGTAAAACTAGCGCCTTTCCATCCCCTGTGCTGAAGCAAGCTTGGATTTCTAAGAGCGAATCTAAGAAGTACAACTTTATTGCATGTCTGATGACTCATTGGAGTTTCTGTATACTTTTCTAATGGAACGTTTCTTGACTAGTATACACAGACTGCGGCTTCTGTAAAATTCGTAAGAGGCCCCGAGGCTTCCATCAAGCAAACCATATATATATTTTTTTACATATTATTCGCATACTTTCCTATACAAAGAATTATGGTCAAATACACTCAAATAACTACATACACGCACATCTATCCAAACAATGTGGCCTAAACTTCTCACTTGGATACCTAAAGCAAAATCAAAATATAAATAAAATGCTTTTTCTATGCAGATGATCTTGAGCAGCGTGAATGGTCGGTAGTTAAATCTGCAGATATTGTCCCCTATGTCATCATCAAGGTGGTTATCAACACATTGTTGTTGTAAGTCATCAGGACCGCGATAAGATCGGGACAGATGGCTAGAGCCGGGCAGCTGAAAGCAAATGAGCAGGTGCATTGCTGCGTGTTTTCCGACTCCACATTTTCAAGAGGGTTGGCCCCTGCGGTGTTGACAAAACCATTTGTTTCCCCGCCCCGTAAAATAGCGTCCAATCCTGTTTGATAGGGATTGAGTTGGATTACGCCATCTATGTAGGGCTACATTAATTATTCGACAAGGCTGACAAAATTATGGGGCAGGGTTGACAAAATGATGCATCAAGAAACGGCAAATTGTGCGGCATAATGAGGCAATTTTTTATAGCATTCATTAGTTTGTAATTTTTACACGTTAATACTATCTGGGCAAATATTTTACCTCACTAGTTCAAGTTTAACATTCAGATAAATAAGCAATTGAAAGATGACCAATTAACCTTTGCGAAGTGTCTTCTCACACCAGCAAATTCAAATTGCCACGTTTTCAGTAACTTTTGATCCATTTGAGCAAGAAACATGTTTTTTGTTAAAACCTGCAGTATTATGTAGCATATGCTAGACATCCTTAATTCTGCACACAAAAAAGCAGCATCCGCAGCCTCGCATAATTACAGTGGCCCTTGCTATAGTAGCCTAAGATTCATTCTTGCCAACTCTTAATTTTTATAGGAGCCTCTAAACTTTCCAAATGAATTTTTAAATATTCTGATGATATCAATTTCTCAGTATTGTTGATCGAAAAGTTAAACTTATCATTCTTATATGCATGAGTTTTTGCTCAAAACATATAATAATGTTTAGGTGAAAATATATAATGTTTACCACCCTACATTCCTGCCAAATTTCTATAAATGCTCTATAAGTGTTAAGATGTTTAGGTAGCTTGATGATGAAAAAACCTATCTACCGAACAGCTCTCCTGGTCCAACCAGGACCCGGCAGGATGCATAAATACCTTGTACAGCGAAGGAGCTTATTCAAATTTTGAGAAAGTGCTTTAAGCCTCATAAGAGTCATTGAAAGAACTATATAAGTATTTTAGACAACACTACCAGGATGTTGATTTCTGTCTGCTATGCCATAGGACATGTTACAATGAACGTTTGTGAATGCCCACAAACACTTCATCTTGTGAACACCATACATTTTTTTCTGTATTGTCACTTACAGTGAATTACGCTTGACTATATATGGCACATATCGGATGTGGGCAACTGGGCTATACAGCTGTGAGATGCTGGTGCCCTAGAAATCAAGAATATACATACCATGAGTCTGATCACACCAGAAATCATCATCAGGAGCTATGAAGTTGTAGCCTCACAGCTCAAATCAGTCTTTTCCCCATGCTGCCCTGTTGTGCTCGAATGCATTCAGCTGTAACATCTTAATGGTCACCTCTGACTCAGTAAACGCCAGAGGCAACGATGGACAGAGCAGGGTCTCTTAATTATGAGCTAGGTCCAGGTGAGGTCCAGTCCCCGGTCAAGACGGATGCCACATGCATCTCTTGAAGCGGAGGATATGTTGGAACATAGGTTGCATTAATTCCAACCTCTTATGTTATTTTCATTTGTTTTCTCTCCTTTTTCACTTGATTTTGAGTAAGATATATGCAGTAGCAATTTTAAGAACAGAGGTCATGACAAAAGCCTAGGGCACACTTACCCTATTGGCTGAAAGATGTTGGCCTTGATAATTTAGCAGTTATTTATTCATACTGCTCCTTGCACTGTTCTGTTTTTAGCTTAGAGGGTGAGGTGATAACTCCAATAAAGTCTGTATTTTCTCCTCATGACTCTATTTTAATATCACTTACTTTTGTTTTGTTGCCCTGCTTTTGATTTCCAAGTGGTCATAGACTTAAACAACGCATAGTCTGTCCCACTTTTCTCTGGGGTTCCTACTCTGATTCCATTGAGCGAATCCCTTTTTGGAAGTCTGTCTCTATGATCAAGAGACATATTATCCATATGGGTGGATAACCAGATGTTAAGATTGATCACACTGATAATTGATGGGAATCCAAGCTTTGCTCAATGATTTCTGGTTCCTTTAACATTCCTTTTTTTTCCTTTTTCTTCAGTTTTCTAATTCTGTTTATAGCAACCTAAAGCACTTGGTGGCTTTATATCTAGTAGACCCCCAGTTCAGTTGGTTAGTGTCATTGTGTAAATTGGGGATTGGAACTGTGGCTGGTCGGTAAAATATCCCTTTGACCCTATTTTCTCGGTTGTGTTTTTTTGAAGGTGTAGAGTGAACCAACCTGGTAAATATAAGATCACTGGTTGGCGCCATCTTGGGAGCGATCAAGGAGTATAACTCTTGCATACCTGGGCAATGAGGACTAAAAATAAATAAATAATAATAATAATAACAGTAATATTTATAATACTCACAATAGTAATCACAATCATCATAACCACAATCATAAACATAGTCATAATAAAATAAAAAGGACACTTTTAAAATAACAATAATAATAATAGTAGTTATAATCATAAAAATCATGATTATTATTAATCTTATATGGACAGAAATGTATATCTGGGACTAAAACTGTGTAGAGGATCAATTCTTGGGAACTGACATAACAAAACTTAAAAAAGCAGAGCATTGTTCTTGGGATCTTTCTAAAGACCAGTTCTCAGATGAACTGAGGTACCTCGTTGACCTCTCTCTGACCTTACTGTTAGAAAAAATGGGTATACTGACAGAAAATGTAGTGAATGAATACTAATAATATAGAATGATTAATTAATTCCTGATGAATGTTTTGATAGAGCTAACATACACAAACAACAATGTAGATTTTTTTTTCTTAATGACATTTGTGATACTTCTATGTAAAATATGATGTGTTTATGTTCAGAGAATACATATAGGTTAACTTGTGTAATATGGTTCCACATTGCCATTGAGGGCTTTTGGTGACAGTATATACCAAAAGATTGAAAGCCAAGTGGTTTGTAAATAACACCAGAAGTCCGAAATGGAACTAGAGACCCACATGACACATGTTACGTGTTATGGAATGTTCCCTTTACACTTTTATATTGGGGTCACTAGCTTAAAAATTATGTTTTCTTCAAAGTGTATATTAACAACAGGCACTGAATGGAATTATAATATATAGGTTTTATTTTCCTTTCGTAAATAAATATCTGATAAAACAATGGCGAAAAGTGAGATAATGTGGTTATTTGTGATTCTGTTGTAACAGTTCTTACAGCATAATTATGGATTTATTGCATTTGCTACATAATTTGCAGATTTTACAAAAAATATTGTTTCTATTTTTAACTGAAGAAAGTAATACTGTCAGAAAATGTGGCACATAATTAACATGTTTGCTACATAATTCAGATAAGGTGGTCGCATAATTTGGACTACTATGCTGCATAATCACAGTAGCCCTGGCAAGAGTAAATCTCTATAGAGTGGCTTGGGAGTCGACATCTTGATAATGAACTGTATATTTCACAGGAAACCATGGACTATTTCCAATATTTTATAATTACCTGTGAAATGTTTTTTTTATATACCACTGCAGTTTGTGCAACAAAAGCATCCAAACATGTAAAATAAATAGTTTAGGTGTTTTTTTAGAAGGATGTGTTTAGCTTAATAAATATAATATAGACTAGCAGCCCGTCCCGACGTTGTCCGGGTATGAATTGCTGCCGCCCAGTAGTATATTGTTTTGTAGGATTTCGTTTAGATAGCATTTCTTATCTGTGACAGGCCTGTGAAACGTTCCGATTCACAGTGCACTGCTGATGCACTTAAGAGTGCGCGTTCAGTAGTGTGTGAACTCGAGTTTCCCTACTTTATTTTTCCTTGCAATATTATATAGCGCAAACTCGACAACATGGCATGAGCACAATTTACATTACAGAAAAACACATTCATTTGGGGTAGGCACGGGGAGACAAAGCGATTTGCCTGGAATCACAGGATGTTGAGCTGATGCCGAGATTCGAACGTAGCTCCCCAGCTCTAAAGTTCGCAATTGTAGAACTTGTGGCAGGAGGTGTGTCTAAAAGTGTATGTCGGTGCTGGCCGTCAATGAGAGAGGCCTGTGCATTTTTCCAATGGGTGGTGAAAAAATATGAGTATGTTGCTGGAGATGTGGGCCGCCGTGCCACCAATGTACTTACCGGGGGAGGGTAAACACCCATTATTCCGCAACTTTCTTTCCGCATACCATCACTCCGCATACTTTCATTACGAAAGTACCATGACCCCGCAATGCCATTATAACGCATGGCATTACATTCTATATGATTTTACCACGCATACATTTACAACGAAATTCGTTGTAAATGCATGAATGGTAAAAGCATGTTTTTTAAAAATGTTTGGATACGGTAAGTATGGGTATAGGGGTATATGTTTTGGGGTACTGAGGTATATGTTTTGGGGTGTTTGGTTATTTTAAGGGTTCAGATATAGTTTTGGGTTATGGGGTACAGGGGTAGTTTTAGGGTTTAGAGATACGTATGGGTTTTGGGGTACAGGGTTATTTTTAGGGTTCAGGGCTAGGTTTGGGTTTTGGGGTACGGGGTATTTTTAGGGTTCAGGGGTAGGTTTGGGTTTTGGGGTACAGGGGTATTTTAAGGGTTCAGGGCTATGTTTGGGGTACAGGGGTATTTTAGGGTTCAGGGGTAGGTTTGGTTTTGGGGTACCGTGGTATTTTTTGGGTTCAGGGCTAGGTTTGGGTTTTGGGGTACAGGGTATTTTTAGGGTTCAGGGGTAGGTTTGGGTTTTGAGGTACAGGGGTATTTATAGGGTTCAGGGATAGGTTTGGGTTTTGGGGTACAGGCGTATTTTTAGGGTTTAGGGATAGGTTTGGGTTTTGGGGTACAGGGTATATTTATAGGGTAAAGATGGGTTAGTGTTTAAGGGTGTTGGGGTATTTTAAGGAGCAAGGGTGGGTTATGATTATGGGGTGCAGGGGTATTTAAAGGGAGCAGGGTGGGATTAGCACACAATATGAGACATGGCATGAAAGGCACATACCACACGCCCCCAGCAAACGCCCACAGCACAACGCAGACACGCCCCCAAGGGACTACTTTGCTGGCACGGTTCTTTTACCTTTTAAATGTATATGGTGGGCGTCTGCATAGCCTATGTCCTTCTGCTGCAACTGCCCTTTCCAACGCTGTATTGAGTGTTGTGATTGGTGCTGTGGTTCCTGAGTTTACCCGCCTCAAAGGTTTGGGCTCTCTCTTTATTATATTAGTATGGATATTATTCCTATTATTAAAATAGGTTTCATTAAAACAAATGACATTATTTATATACACAGAAATCCTAAATTTGCTTTGTTTCTGCCCCAAACTCAAATCTGACTTGCCTGAGTAAATCAAGGTCATAATCTTGCATGGAACGCCCTTCCGCTCCACCTCAGACAGACAACATCGCTCCCCATCTTCGCAAGAAACCTCAAAACCTGGCTCTTCGCCAGACCCCCTCCTTGATGGAATGGAACCTGCACCCCCCCACCTCCCCCACCCCTAGCGCCTTGAGACCCTTACGGGTGAGTAGTCGCGCTTTAACAAACTCCTGATTGATTGATTGAATCTATGGAATTGTGGCCAAACAAGTCGACGCTAGAACAAGGGTTTCTAGACGCAATAAATTGCAGAATGTTGAGTCTCTTTGGGTGTCACTTACAACACGAAGCCTAACACATGAGGCCTCAGATCTTCCTGTATACACACTCAGAAGAATTATGCTAAAAAGGAGAATGGCTGACCTTGGCACAGAATACGGAAGTGGTCCATGCATGAACTTCTAGGTGCTGGACCCGTGAACACAAACACACATTAAGACTGACTCAAGATACATCACAGGGAGCAGGACCACAAAGTGAAAGGAAATGTGATGGGTATATCTAAGAGAGGTGTGTATCTCTTCATGTGCTCTTGTTGACTATTACATGAAGATGTAGCAGAAGCACAACTAAATACAAGGATGGACAATATCAGACACTGAGTTAGAAAAGGCATGACAGGAGAGTTCTGAAAGGGCCTTTTCCATGCATATCTTACACAGCACACATGTATAGTAGTGGTGCATTGTAATTGGCATGCAGAGATGGCTATGACAACCTACTTGCCCACTGTCTACAGATACAACAATTGTTAAAGCCCCCATTCCTGGGTCAAAGGCCTGAATCGGAGGCGATAGCTAATAACGAGGAAGAGGATATTTTTCGAGCAGACAAACCTATATCATAATGACTGTAACATTCCACTCGCTGTGGGTAGAAGGTTCTGACTTATAGGAGGAGAAAAAGTACCATAATTGAAAGTTCAGCAGAAGGCATGTGCAGCAACTACCATTGACTCTCTGCCAGTCACAAGTCTTCAATTTAGCACCGAACATTCCATTGCTCCAATTCTATATACGCATGCAAGTCTTCGACACTCTCACATGTGGCTTGAGTTAATATTATAATCATGACCGCTGGAATTATGTGGCAATGATGGAGCAAATTATACAGCAGGGTTGACTAAATTATGCAGCAAGAAAAGACAAATTGTATAGCATAATGTGGTACATGCTCCCAGAGTATTATTTCGCAATTTTAACACACATTAATGCTGTCTGGGTAAATGTTTCACCTCATTAGTACCAGTTAGAACCTAAATATGGCAATCACCAACCTAATGCAAATCAGTTGATCTTTTTAAGAGGTTCGCCAATATACACACAGCAGGTGGTAACTTGTTTTTGGCGACTTTTCATCTGTTTGATCTAGAAATATTTTTTATCAAATCTGCGAATTATGCAGAAGATAGTGGATTGTCTGGTAAGTGTGGTAAAACTTTAATTATGTGGAAAATACAACAGCTGTCGAATCGCTTAATTCCAGTGGCTCTGATTAAAGTCTTGTGGGTCGCCAACCCGACCTGCACTCCCTCCTCCCTCCAATGAGATGCCTACACTACAATATCACAGCCCAGTTTGTGTTATATATTACCATCTTAACTCCAGGGTTCACTACACCGCTTTATTGCCACACCTGAATCCCTTATCTATGCACAGCATACCTGTGGGACCCCAGTGGGCTCATAGCCTGGAGCGCAAATATCTAAAGATATGGGGGTTATATCCAGAGATGTAAACTCCACAAGGTGATCCTTCGGCGGGTTCCTCGCATGGAAAACATCTCACACAACACTACACTGCAGGCCCTGGCTGTCACAAGTATGCTCACCTATATTGCTGCTAATATTCACCTAAGCGGTGCTTAAGTTTTCCGACACATTATCACCAGCACCACATGCAGGTAATGATTCCGCCTCCGGCACACTGTAGAAGTCGGCTTCCAAGATCAGTTGACTAACCCCTTCAGTGCTTTGCCATTGACTGAACTGAAGATGAAGCGATGAGAAAACGTCATTTCTTTGACATCTTGCAACAAACATGTGACGTCAGTGCGTGAGGAGACATCATCTTGTCTGCCCCCATCTCTACATGCAACTAAATTGAAGCTCACTCAGCCACTAAATACTAAAATGTAGGCAAGTTTTCAGACTATCCACTATAGATAGATAAATATTCACATAATACATTATATTAAGAATTATTTATATGTGTTTTGCGCATTCTGAAAACCAACTGGGTAATACTATTTGGTGACTAAAATGTTCTTGAAAAAACTGAACTTGCAGGTTTCCTCTAAAGGAGAATCACTAGGGCATAGATTAATTGAAAGGTTTCATTTTCTTAGTCCATAATGTAGATTGTTTTACTGTTATGAGGGGGTTTCCGATCAGAGGTTCTACACTACTCACGACGAGTTTTTAGTGTGCTTCTTCCGTTCACACATTGTTTCAGAGCTTCTTTATTAGGGCTTTTATTATAGTAAGTTGCAAAATCAGCTTTCCTAAGATTTTGACTTTTATCGGTCCTTTACCAACCTGAGTGATTTTAATTCTTTTTGTCCTTATCATAGATCAAGTGCTCTTCATCCAACGCACACTCATCTATCGTAAGCGATCACAAGAATTTGCACACACATCTGTTAAAATGATTGCTGTTTGAGCAGGGTCCGGAGTTTTCAAGAGATTGTCTGTCTCAGTATACTCTTCTAATCGACCTCTTCCAAAAAGGGACCTCTGGTCACTTTGAGTGCCACACAAATTTGATAGTCTAATTTCCAAAATGTATTCCAATCTGTCTTGTTTCTTCACAAGAAAACAACAGCTCTTTAAGGTGTTTCCTTTCTTGGCAGTGTGAAATGACACAGGCAAGTGTTAATTTGATGTTTGTCATGAGGAAGGTCCTGACAGCCTATGTTTTCCATATTAGCCGAAACATGGCACGCTTCAATTATGATTCTATCGAACTTGAGACTGCATTGTACAGGTATGAACACTGCCCCTTCCTGATTAGCCCTACACTTGGTACTGAAATGATCTGTGTGTTTGCTATGTCAAAAACCCTCTTCTCTCCTGAACCGCAGTTCATTCTTTAGAATGTGAGTCAAGATAGAACCATTCATTGTCTCCAATTTTTCTGTGTCAGCCCATTTACTTGTCATGTTTTGAGCATCCAAATGTCAGCACTCACAAAAATATATTTTCTGAACCAACTAACGTTAACTCTGTTTCGAATAGATAAACCCGGTTTTATAACAAGACGTTGAGATATCTTCATAAGATATGATCTGACTTACATCTTCTCACAGACTGTGGTCCAGATATTGCTTTCTTGGCTCAGCGTCATTCTCCTTGAATCTCAACTCTATTTGTGCTTTTCTTTTCTCTCCTACATGCATGAAAAAAATAAGTAGTAGAGTCTGCCTCTTACCCAGGCGCTTGCAACTTGTTACATTAATCTGTGTTGCATTGAAATCCTATTTGGTTTCTAATAATTTTTATTTCAGAAGTACTGAATAGTGTTACATACATCACGGCTCAGCGGCGCAAGGAGGTTGGTGACTGGCGTACCTCTTGGAGAAGAGTTTGAACCTCTCTTTTTGGACTTCAGTATTTGGAGGCAACCGATACATCTCTCATCTGTGTAAGTCATTAGCTTAAGAAGATGTATAATCCTCAGATCTTTTTCCTGGCAATGAATATCTGGTGGTTGAATGCCAAGCTGCCCATTCGAAAGACAGGTGCTGCTTGGCAATGCCGAGGCATGCGTGGCCTCTCTAGGGTACTCGTAGGTGCCACGTTGCACCCTGGAAATATATGAGGTGTTTCCAGAGTATATTAAATTGATGTGCTACATCATTGAAGGCCCCAAGTTAGGTACCCGCCTATTATAGTCAGGTGTCATTTTGCAGAATTCACCAAAGTGTTTTGTGGCACCATTATTATATAGTTTTCCCAGGGTATTTCCATGTGGAACCGTCCATGGATACGTCATACTCCAGACTACTCCCTGGTGCAGTATGGAATATTGGTACTGGTACCCCTGCTACTATACTTAACATACAATACACAAGATAACGCAAGATAAGCTTGGTTAACATAACATACGTGACTGTGTGTGTAGCCAAGGCGAGCCAGTGAGACAAAACATCTCAGCCTAATTGGTTGCCTGGTTGTGACTGCAGCTTTTAGGGCCAATTCCTTTCTGAGGTTCCATTAATGCAAATAACAATGCAAGCGAGACTCATCAACGTTAGCCATAGCTTGAAATTGAAATTCCCCCCTTTAATAAATTTGGCCCATAGATTTTTTACTTCCAAATAAATTCCATTCCCACAATTCGTCAAAGTAGCAGAGCAGGAAAACACATTTATTTTCTTTCAGAAGGGGGATGGGAGCACACTGCCTCACCTCCCAGCACAGTTCGCCCCTTAGTATTGTGGTAAATGCAGTTCACAGTGATTTCTTACTTGAATTTTAGCTGTAGTGGTTCACCAAAGTTGGTGCAGGTTAGTGCTGTAAATCTCTAGACACATGTGTTTCTGGATATTATCCTTCATCAGTAGAGATAAAAAACGAAAATTCCTTCTGGGGTTGCTGGAAAGGCTGCCACAGTCTCTCAGTTCTCAGTACCTCTCTCTGGCGCACAGGTGCATCTCCAAAAGCTCGTCAGCTCAGTGGCTGACAAGCTCTTGGGGATGCACCTGTGCGTCAGGGAGGGGGTACAGAGACCTGAGTGGATTGTGGCAGCTTTCTCAGCAAACCCCAGAAGATGTTCGTTTTATCTCTACTGATGAAGGATACAATCCAGAAACACATGTGTCTAGAGATTAACAGCACTAGCCTGCACCAACTTTGGTGAAACACTCTGCAAAATTTCAAGTAAGCATTTAAATTGAACTGCATTTACCAGGATGCAAAGGGGCGAACTGTGCTGGGAGGTGAAGCAGTGTGCTCCCTCCCCCCTTACATTTATTTTCTTTGTTTCAACAGAAAATAATTGTACCAGCTGTTCAGTACCAGGTTCAATTTTGCAGAAAACACTATTTAATGATGTACACTGTAGATCACATATTAACCCAGAAGTCCTATAAAAGCATATTATCAGGCATATAACTAGCAACTCACCTTTCAAGTGACATGAGTAACTAGACATTTCCTTAGCTTCAATCCTGTCCTGGTCCCTGATCAGTTAAGTCCACTGAGTGCTCTGCAGCAGCCTTTTGTCGCATGAAGCACTATATGAGCACCACAACACACCAACAGATATGCTATTGCCAGCCTTAACCACCCCCCACCACCATCACTGTACTCCTTCCCCCCTCCAGCAGCTGTGCTTTGTGCTTTCAGTCAAAGCAGACAAGCATCATCACCCTGTCAGCCTGGCCTAGAATTCCTTTCTGATTTAGCAACAGCAGGTAACTAGTTTTGGTATCAACTGGTGCTACATCAATCATAGCAGTGAATGTTCGGATTTTGAACTGGTGTAAACATAGGCATCCCACGGAAGCCATGCATAACAAATGCATTTTTAAAGGACTGCGCTCAGTTCGTTCCTCAAGGCATTTTTTTTAACTAGTGTCACATGCTTCTGTCTGCATGAATCACTCATTAATCTGATTGCAAAGATGCTGATGGGTAAATATGCGCTTCTAAATATTCACTCGGCAACTTATTCAGAACATTCAACCAGCAGCGTAGCTTGGTCAGTTTGATTGGGGAGTGGTGGTTGGGGAGGGAGGGGGGGGGGGGGGGGGGAGAGGTGAGCTGCAGATTTCCAAACAATCATGCTGGAACATCTTGTTAAAAATAATCCATAAAAACAATAATGCATTGTTGTTTTTATGGATTTTTTGAACCCTGTCCCTTTTGTTTAGAAGGGTACCTCTCTCACAATTGTGGACATCTTGTTAAAACACATTATATGAGAAGCAGGAGATGAGGGGGGTTGAAGGGACATTAGAAAGAGCGAGGAGGGTGGATGGTTAGGGGTACTTAAAATGCAATATTTTTCAAACAAATCAATATTTTCTAAGGCCTTCAAAACATAGGAGAGTGAGAGTGTAAGTTTTTGTCATTCCGGGCATGTAACAATTCCAGGTGAATTCAGACAGACACTTCACATTACCCGACTGAAAGCCTTTGCGCCTAACTATCTACTAAACAATACATTTTTTAGGGAGATGTAACACCCCAAACACCGCCCCTCAAGCTACGCCCCTGAATTTAACGCAATCAAATGCTTTCCGGCCCTTTGACTCCTGGGAGCTGTAGTTTTAAATTTACCATCATGGACATGGTCCTACAAGGCTCAATATGCAAACTGTTGTTAGCTAAAGCCAGAACTGGCGGAAGGTGTCATATTTCACATGCTGGTACCTGACAGTTATGAAATGGTAGTGCTTAAAAATGGCAAACCAATGGGATTAGGCGCTGTATAAAACTGGACATTTATGATCAACCTTCCTTCCTCTGGCTGAAGAGGAAGAAACAGAAAGGTGATTATGTCAGAAGACGCTTGATAGGAGGTTACGACAAAAAAACCTGAAATAAAATTATATCTATAACATACCTACTTATGGGTTTTCGGCCAGCTCTTTTCATCCACTGGTCTATTATCATGCCATTCACATTTTTCATCTGTCCACTACAGCTCACAGCAAGGGGTAATGGGTCAACCCACTTCAGCAATTGGCTAACTTCACTGAGAGTGACAGCATTCTTCCCTTTGCAAGGAGCAGAACACACAAAAAATGTCAGGGACTACTGCGACACCAAAAATATTTTTGCTGTTAGTCAAGGTTTTTTTAAAGATTGATGAGGGCCTGACAGATTCCCCAACAATAAAGTTTTGTAAAAATCATAAAACAACAAAAGAAACGTGTACAAAGTGAAAAGGCTGGCAGCCAATACCACTGGCTTTGCGAATACTTGAGCTTTCTCTATTACGTTCATTTATAAGAGGCATTTAAAGGAAGTGAAGGGGCGAAAGTCATTAATTTTCTATTGTTATTTTCATTTTTTAATTTTGTACTTACTTTTCAAACCATAAAAATATATACATATTTGGGGAAGTGTCTGCCATGGCTACATACACATCAGCTAAATGCAAAAAACAATAATCAATGGAAACCCCAGTTAGTGTTACATTGACGATATCACACATAATAACAGGCATTTTTAAAGGGGCGCATCCAACTCAGAGACAAAACAGTTCTCTTTACCCAGTAATGCATCGCGAACAATCACCAGCAACAGGCGTTCTAGAACGTTCCTTTGTTTTATGACGTCTACTTTGGCTTTGAGTGTATTGTGACATCATGGCCCCTTACACGTTACCGTAGGTAAAAGGGTAGCGCCTAGTGCCGGTAGCCTCAGTGTTACTTGCTAGCTGAGGGTACTCGGGCTGGTTTTACCCAATCTGAGCAAGGACTTGTTTTTTAAACTAACGTGCCACGTTTAACGCATCCAATTGGCAAACAGCCTGCTTATTCATGTGCGATAGTATTTGAACATCAACAGAACCACTGCCAAGGTGGAGCAGAGACGGCTCGCGCGCCCACCCCGAGCACAACATTTTGACAATTTTGACAAAACAGCAAACCGAGCAAAATACTCACTTCCTGTGAATCCGTTTTTTTCCCTTAATACGCCACTTACGCCCATTATTTTCTTTTAAATCCAGGAGATGTTACCAACCGCCTGCGCAGCTGCACTGTAGGGTTTCACTGCAGTGTAGTGAAACTTGCTCTGACAAAGGCATCATGGCTAACTCTGCCCCAACATGTCCAGCGTTCTGTGAGAACCGTCAACATTGCTGGTTCTCAGGTGGGAGTGCACATGGTACAGGCTAACAGGAGCCAGGTTGGATTTTCTGAAAATGCATTTTTTTTCCTTTCAAAAAATGCTTAAGTGCTGCGAAGTTTCGCTGAGTGGCAAATATTTCAAGATCCCGCAGGGTCACGGCGAGCAGGTTGCTGCATCAAAGAGCTGCGGCAGGACCCTGTATTTTTAACAAAATCTGCAAATTGTGAAAAGTCCTCGACGCTGACCAATCATAATGCTGGATATATAGACATGACCACAAAGGAGAGATGTAAGCAAGACGATGAGTAATGAATGATTGGCCTGAAATTATAAGAGGTGGAGGAATGTGTCAGTTGTGACATATAGCGCCAATATTGGTAACTGACTCTAGGTGCTGCTTTAGTCTGATTTAAGGCGCTGAGGTTTGTGTTGTTGGATACCTACTTAGAGAAGCGTCCTAATAAACATATATTTACAGGAATTGGTGTCTTGTCTTGATAAAATGCAAATCCACCTATCTCCCAAACTCGCCCATCTCTACCCCAGCTTACACCTACAGCCTATTCTTCCTCCCTTACACCTTTACTTCCTTCTTTTAAATGTTTTAAATAGCACAAACATGACCATCGCGGGTATCAGAGCGCTTTACAGAGTTTCAGGGAGCAGAGTAACAAAAATCAGTAATATCACATTCAGTGAAAATTCAAAATTCACTAACAAACCGAGTATCATAGTTCCGCCTTTAACCTCATAGGAGCGTCGAACGTTCAGCGCCCAGTGCTGAACGTTCGAAGAACGAATGCTGGCCCGTTGGCCAACGGTCGTGCGCAGCACTGGCAAGGTGGTGCTCGCGACGACTGTTGGCCGACGGCAGCACTTAAGGGGTTAAAAACAACATATTGTCATAGTTCAGACCACTGCAAGTACCAGGCAGAACGGAGAAGCAGGGCAGTAAAGACGTTACTACACAGAAAAGTAGCCGGAGATAGGTAATCATGTGAGCGCCTCAAGAGACTAGTGTCAAGGGATCTAGGGAAGAAGTTTGTTCATAAGGAGTTCCTGGACTTCTTTCGTTACCTTCGAGGTTCCCTTCTGTCTCGGCTGTGACTTCTGTTATTAACCCCCCCCTTGATGACAAAAACTTGGAACGCTCCAGTCTGCTAAAGACCTCTTCCCATTGAGGTGGAGACTTCTTGCACCCCTCCTTGAAGCTGCACCGGCCTTCTGCTGCCCCTCCCAGCGCTTTAGCAGGTAACGGGGAGACCTATCAGTAGAACCCCTAGGAGTCGGTGGAACACATTTGTGTGGGCGCTTCCCTATTCACGTGATGTCCCATGTGATCTTGGGAGCTGATCGACGTGGTCTTCTGGAGTTGAGCACTGTGCTCTATCGGCAGGGGAAACCCTCCCGCAGACAACAGTCCAGGTGACCGAATTCAATGTTTATTGCACGTGCTCCATTTTATTGTATTGTAGCATTTCTATAAGACTTATTACTCCTATCTGGGTTGCTAAAGCGATTACCCACACAGTATCTTGCTACAACGTGCGGGGCGTGTCGCTGGAATAGTTATCTGTGTCCTTTGTGGAAGGTGTTTTCATGTCATGCAGGAGCGATCGGACAGGTGCTCTTAGTTTTAGGATGCAGCACTTACCGGTGTGATGGATGAGGAGTGTGAGAGATAGGCAAGCAGTTTACTGTTTAATGCTACCCGGGGGCGTCCTGGCGCTATAGACCGGTGGGGAACCCGCCCTGGCTTTCCCTGTGAGAGGTTCCCTCCTGGGTATCTCCAAGGTCAAACCAGGCATCCCCGGCGTTTGTGGGGGGCCGTTGTGGAGATGAGGCAAGCTAATGCCCAGAGTTGCCGAGTGTGATCCCTGGTTAGAGTAGGCACCAAGGCGAGTATTTATCGAGTCCGCTGACCCTGGTTCACAACCCTGCCGCGATGGGAATTGAACCCTGGTCTCGGGCCGTCCTCTGCTTCCGGGTCTGCCGCCTCTAACCAGTGAGCCACACCACTATACTCGTCATTGCATTTGCCTCCGCAGGTGCCAATGATTCTGTTTGAGATTACTTTATATTCAAAGTCGAAGATTTATGTGATGCCTATGGCAAAAGGTTGACCATCCTGAGATCTTATGGATCTTAGGGAAGCTTTGACGTAAGAGATGGAGAACCACCAGGATGGACCGGGTTACAGTCATCCTGTGCGCAGCTGTTATGAGACATTGTAAGCTAGAAGATTCCAACTGATTTTCAGAGTACATGGCTAGTCGGGAGCTGCAGATGTGGACTGTGTTAGAGTCAGGTCTCTTTAGCAATTCAGTGAATTGGTTTCCAGTGGACATTTGTAGTGGAATGGCTGATTACATCTCATCCACATCAGCAACACCAAGATTGTCTAGGAACAGAGACGTGGTTATTCATGCAGACCTGGGATTGGCCAAAGTACCCTATATGGATGTATGACGTTACAACGCATGCTTTTACTATGCATGCCTTTACAACGCGGTTTTTACATCGCAATCCATTACAAGGCATAGCGCTTTGGGGTGCTGGATAGTGAAAAGTTTAATTTACTATTCCAACTCCAGTCCCCGTGGACACTAGGGAAGGTGTTGGATAGTAAATTAAACTTATTCCCTATCCTAGAGCGCCCCCCAGTGCAATGCGTTGTAATGGTTTGCGTTGTAAATACCGCGTTGTAAAGGCACTGCGTTGTAAAAGTTTCGTTGTAACGGTTGTTCACCACCCTATATAAGTGGAGGTGAGTTACACCCAAGAGTGACTACCCCAAGAAAAACGCAGGAGTGACTGTCCCACCCCATGAAGTAAGAGGACGGATCTGTACGGCAATATTTTTTTCCCATCTGTGCTTAGGCGAGCCAGTAATGCAATACCCCTGATAATGGTCTGTGAGTATTTTAGGGTTCTTGATTGCTTTTGGTACTTTGTTGTTATTAATGGTCTGAGTGCTTTTCAGGGAGTCTGGATGAGGAGATGTCACCTGGTGTTAGCGAGGGGTAGAAACTGATACCCCGGCTTCCATGTTGAGAGACCTCCTCCCACCCTTGGTTTTAGCTTCAAAAGACAGTGGAAAGTATAGTTTGTCTATTCACTATTTCCTCAGCAGCTAATAGGAGGCTGTTGGGAAATAAAGGGAAGAGAAATAGGTCATCTCACTGATATCATCAGAGGACAAAGGGCGCATGATGTCATTTACGCTATCCTGGACCTTTTAGTGAATCAAAGCCCATGGGCTTGGCTCTAGTCCCAGGTACTGCAAAACGTTACCTTTGCATTCTCTTTGTTTTGGGAAGTATGCAGCATCGCTGATCAGATAGCACATGGTGAACATTTTTTGCATACTCTTAAATGTCTAAAGACGACCTTGCTGGCACTTTAGCCTGTAGCCGGGGCCACTGGAATTATGGAATTCTGCAGCTTTATTTTAGCATAACTATAGATTTGCCACATTTGCCACATAATCCATCCTCTGCCGCATAATCTTCAGATTTGAACAACAACAAAAATTCTAACTCAAACGGAAACTTGGCGACATGTATTTGAGCGCAGTGGGTGGCCCTGGGCAAATGTTAATTGGTTATATTTTAATTGGTTATTTCTGTTTGTGGTTGTTAAAGTGGTACTAATAAAGTGGAATATTTGCCCAGACAGTATTACCATATCTAAACATTACAAACGTTAATAAAATACTATCAAAACATGTGCAATGCTATGCCGCATAATTTGCCCTTTGCTGCTTAATTAATCCATCCCGCCGCATAACTTGGTGATGCTCCCCTGCCGCATAATTCGTAATAATGTAGCACATGCTTTCGAATCCATTGTCCTGCGACTAGTTGTTATTTATTCGCCCCTGTTTTATAAATTTCCCCTTCAGGCCAAGGATGATCTAAGTCACCGCACGCAAGGCAGTGCAGCTCACGCACGCAAACTTTAGACCAATCTGAGCAAACAGCGCGCACCTGTCAAATGTTTTCCTTCCGTCTCCCCCGCAGGACGCGAAAATCCTAAAGAAACAAGCACATCCCACGTCTAATAATTTCCTTGACAGCTATGGAAAAATGGGCCCAAAACACAGGGTGAGTGGGAGGCGTCGGTGTGGGAATGTTGGTTTTAGCGGCAGGGCGGCCTCCAGCAAATTAAATAAAAAGAGCTTAGCGGCGCATACCTGCAGAATGGCCTCTCATGGCTACCAAGCGCCAGGAGCGCGCCAGGTTCGGTCGGAGGGACAAAGGCGGGCCGCTGGAGGGGATGCTGTTTGCTCAGGACATGATGCGGCCCGTCGCTGAACTCAGCTCGCCGGGTTCTTAGCAGCTGGGAGGGCGCAGACAGAAGACTTGACTTTGCGTCTGATAGATGGCTGGCACACAATGCAAGCGAGCAGAGTGCATTCCGGGAGGATTCCATCATGCTTTGCGGTTAGCCTTGGGGGGTGATGGGGGGTACATGTAGTACTATTGTTGTGTAGCAGGTGCACTTAATATTAGGTTTTGCATCTGGGTCCACACTCAGAAACGTACATTTCGTAATGTACTTACTACCCCTGACGAGGCGTTGAAGCCCTTTTTCGGCGAGTAGCACGCTACTCTGGGACCCATAGAGGATTAGTATTGAATTGGTATAGTGGTATAGTGAAACATGAAAGTAATTTTAAGTGGAGGATAGGTTAGTCAGTTATTTGGATTCGGAAGGATAGCAGAAGGCTAGAAGAGGAAAAGAAAAGGTTTGTATTTATATAGTACTTGTTACCCCTGATGGGGCGTTGATGCGTTTTTTTCTTCTGTTTTTTTTTGGCGAGTAGCACGCTATTCCGGAAACCCATAACGGATTAGTGGTGAAATATGAATTTGAGTGGTGGATATTAGTCAGTTATTTGGAATGAGAAGGATAGCGGAGTAAAGGCATGTCTGGTAAAGGGATATGTGTGGTAAAGATCACACCCCATCCCTGCCGCCCTGAGCCCTAAAAACAACTCTGACTCCCCCTGAGCCCTAAAATCAACCCAAAACTCCCAAGCCCTAAAACAACCCAACCCCCCTGAGCCCTAAACACAACCCCAGCCCCCAAGCCCTAAAAACAACCTGAACCCCCTGAGACCTGAAAACAACCCTGACGCCTGAAAACAACCCGACCCCCCAGCAGGGCCGGACTGGGAACCAGAACCGGCCCTGGCAAAGTGCTCAGCCGGCCCCCCTCCCCCCCTCCCGGAGGAGGGGGGTGGGGGAGGTGCAACCGCGTTCTGTGCCAGGGCCGGTTTTCGGCCGTTTTCGTTACAGGGCCGTTTTTGCAGCATAACGGCCCTGTAACAAAAACGGCCCCCAGGGGCCCAAAACCGGCCCCCAGCCATGCGGCCCACCGGGGATTTGCCCGGTGCCCGCAACGGCCAGTCCGGGCCTGCCCCCAGCCCTAAAAACTAACCCAACCCCACTAAGCCCTAAAAACAACCCTAACTCCCGAGCCCTAAAAACTACCGACCCCTCGATCCCTAAAAACAACCTCAACCCTCCCAGGCCCTGAAAACAACCCCGACCTCCCCTCACCCTCAAAACCCCAAAGCCAGCCCCAGCCCCACTTACCAGACCACATCCATGTCTCCCGATCCTGCCTCTTCCTGTGCCCGCCCATTGACGTATCTAGACCGCGCACTGCCTTCACCACGCCTATGAGTGGTTAAAGCATATGCGTGGTTGAGGCAAGCGTGGTTCTGCTTGTGGGGAATCGGCATGCATGGCTGACCCCAGTTGTAAAGGCCGCTTCCCTCATGCCATGGATGGCCACACTATACCAAGAGTTACCACCAGTATGCCAGTGCCAACATTATATCAGAGCTGGACATCATCATGTCATGGATGCTGACAATATGATAACAATTACCACTCCTTCGCCAGGGGTCGTCAGCATTGCACAAGTGGATGACCGCCATTATGTGATGTGTGGCCACAGTATCCCACATATTACAACCATTATTGCTAGGTGACATTATCCACAAATGACCATCATTATGTCACAAGACCCTGGGGTGTGCATTTACATTGTAATGGACAGCACCTGCGACACAGCTGCATGTGACTGGCTATATTACGGGCTTTATGCTAGTAATCACCCCTCCCCCCATCTCTGCTGGAGCACTTCTGAATTAGATTTTTGTCCCTAGTTCTTTGACAGAATGCCAGTTTGATTTTCATAAAGTATGGTAAGCTCAAAGTGACAGCGTAAAGGTCGTGGCATAGAATGTGATACAACCTGGATTTATTTTGAAATGCCATTTGAACCCTACACATACATATACATGTGTTACCTACTGGTGGTTGCCAGTCGGTAGTTATAGTTAGGACCAAAGTTTCCAAAAGCGTTTTTTGTTTTGGCAAAACCATTGGCGCAGCTTGACGGATCTTAACGAATTTTTCACAAAACGTCCCCTATTTGGTTCAGCTGCCTGTGTTGAAAGTTTTGGGGTGATCCGTGAAGCGGGGGACGAGAAAAAAGTGGGTGTCCCAAAACACGTTGTCCACATGTTATGTCTATGGAGATTTAACATTTTTTGAACTAGAGCCTGAGCCGCAGAATTACACCAAATTTGGCAGAAAGCTAGATATTAGTCCAGAAAGCGTGTTTTTTCTTATTTGGTGTAAATCTGTTCAGTGAGGTCATAAGCAGTGCATTGTGGGGACATAAGTTATAGTTGGTTGTATGACAGAACAATGCAGGGAATTACTCCACATGTCTTTACCACTCTTTTTTTCACCTCACATTGATTTTGGAATGCATATGCTTTTCCAATGTATACCTTTACCACAAATTGTTTATATATATATTTATACTAGCAGCCTGTCCCGACCTTGTTCGGGAGCAACAGGCTTCCCCGACCCCTGACGCCCCGACATTGTCCAGCAGCCCAGGCCCCCGCCCGGCCCATCCCCCACCTGCCCCGACCCCCGCCTGCATTCTCTTTTCTCCTGCAGCCCGGGCCCCCGCCCAGCCCGTCCCCCGCCTGCCCCGACATGGATCCCCTTACCTAAGCCGCCGCTCCTCCCGCCTGTCCGCTGCTCGCACCGCCGCTGGCCTGTCCGCTGCTCCTCACGTCACCGCTCCTCCCCCGCGCCATGTCCGCCGCTCCCTTACCTCAGCCGCCGCTGCTCCAGCCTGTCCGCTGCTCGCACCACCGCTGGCCTGTCCGCTGCTCCTCACGTCACCTCTCCTCCCCCGCGCCAAGTCCGCCACTCTTTGTCGCGCTCCTGGACGCCGCTCCTCCCCGTGCTCCTGACGTGAGCACGTACGCCGCGGCCGGCGCTACTTCGGAGGGACTACTTTTTTTTTTACTGTAAATTTTTTAAATAACGTTTTTTTTTATTTATCTAGCCTATAACCATCTACACACCCTGACGATTCCAACAGTGTATCGGGTGTGTGGATTGGTGCTGTGGTTCCCGAGTTTACCCGCCTCAAAGGCTGAAAGTTCTTCCTTTATTATAGTAGTATAGATATGTAAACAATGTATTTGTGGGGGAAGACCCCCCAGCCCACCAAACTTACCTTAAATGCGTGGTAAAGGCCTATGTTATAAAAGCATATTTGTTCTAAAAACATGCATGGTAAAAAATGAATGGTAAATGTACAATGTGGTAAAAACCATGCATTAAAGGCTGCTTCCCGTTATAGTTAGGTCAGGTAACTATGACTGCTGAATTTCACTGGTTTTGTACAAGTGAAATCTGAGCCTAACTATAACATCCCTGTAACCTTTGGTTTTTCCTGTGAATTTTTAAGATTTTTTAAATTATATTTCCTGACTATAACATCCCTGTAACCTTTGTTTTTTTAAGTGAATTTCTATGTTTTTTTAACTAGTAGTCGCGTTTGTAGAGTGATGGAGAAAGTGGTCGGGCCTCCGACCAGCTCTCAGGATTCCCTCTGCAAGTGAATTACTGGAGGTAACAGGAGGGCTTCTTGGCCCCAAGGTCCCACAGCATCCAAGAGGACTTCATCCCCAATTAGTAGTGGGCCAGGAGGTGCATTTGCAGAATGGTGGAGAAAGGGAGCATGGCCTCCAAAGTCCTTTCAGCAATCCCGCTGTTTGGGGCTTACTGGAGGTAACAGGTGGGCATGTTGGCGCGCAAGGATGCTCTGCAACCAAGAAGACTTCATCCCTCAACCAGTTGTGCGCCAGGAGGCGCATTTGCAGAGTGGTGGTGAAAGGGGGCGGGGACTCCGTCGACTTACAGGTTTTTGTTCTTCATTTTTTAAAATTTATTCGGGGAGGGGGGCTGCGTGGTACCCCTTCCCTAGGCCAATATGGGTCCTAGGGACTCCATCCCCCGGTTCCAGCCCATTTTTGAATGGGGGTGGGGGCCATGCGGCCCTCCTATTCGGCCAATTTTGGCCCCAGGGACCCAACCCCCGGGGCCCGGCCTTTTAAAAAACATTTTTTATACATTAAAGTGAGGAGGGCGAGTGGCCTCCTTCTGGGATGATTCTGGCTCCAGAGACCCCATCCCCCAGGGCCCAGCCTTTTCCTTTTAAAAAAAAGAAAATAATAACAATGGGAGTGGGTCACTCAGCCCCCATTCTGGGTCGATTTAAGCCTTGGGGACCCCATCCCCTGGGGCCCAGCCTCTAGAGAGGGAGCCCTGGTCCACCCAGGGCACTCACTTTGTAGTGTTGGGGACTGCGGGGGGAGCCTCAACGCCCCTGATATCTCCTGTGGGAACCTGCGTTTCTTTGACAGAGAACCAGCTGCTAACATGCAGCTCCCTCTCTGTCAAAGCAATTTTGCTCCGCTTCTAGCAAGCAAGAGCATTTTCAATGGAGCACAGTTTGCTATGGCTTGGTGCGAGCAGTAAAGCTCCTGCCAATCCATAGCAAACAGCTATGTCCAGGGGGTTGGCACCCCGGGACTTAGCTGGAGCCAACCCCCCTGGGGGGGGGGCTTTCCCAGGGCCACATATGGTTCCAGGAGGGGGGCAGCACGGCCCCCTCCTTTCTTGTAAATTTCCCCAAGGAGATGGGGATCCCCGGGGCTGCTGGGGGGCTGTGTGGCCCCCACACTCAATTGAAATTATGCCCTGGGGAGTTGGCGGTCCTCAGGGCTGTGGGGGGCTGTGTATCCCCCCTGCATTATTCATCATTAAAGCCCAGAGGAGGTGGCAGTCCTGGGGCTACATGGAACCCATTCTTCATTCATAATTTGAGTGTGATTTGTGGATCCAGCGCAACAATTTCTTTTACAAAAATCCTTTCTTTTTTTTTGCCCTGCAGGATCCCTGTGCGATTCCCCCTGAAGAGGCCTACGGGGTCAGGGAGTTTCTACCCTGCCGTCTTTTCTGTTTTCAAATGTTTTTTCTATCACTCTGTTCAACGAGTCACAAGAATTTTGGTTTGAAGTGTTGGCAGCCAATCAGATCTCAGCATGGGATTAGAAGGGGTCATGGATCTTCTGCTTCCCTAAATATACATCTGGAAATTTATTTAAATTACTCCACAACTACTGAAAGGATTTACACCAGATCAGAAAAAGGGCGTTTTCTGGACCAACAGCTACCTTTATGCCATATTTTGTGTAATTCCGTTCAGCAGTTTGGGCTGTAGCCATGTCTAAAGCTCCTACGGAAATTCACATTGGGAAAATGCGTTTTGGGACACCTCCTTTTTCTCAGCTCCCGCTTGACGGATCACCCTGAAATTTTCAAAACAGCAGCTGAAGTGAGCGTCAAACTAGTTTTGAAGATTTCGCGAGGATTCATCAAACAACGCTAAAGTTCTTGCCAAAACAAAAAGCGCTTTTCCTATGGCAGCTAGGTCTTAACTATAACTTCCTACTGGCTACTGTAGGAATATAGACCAAGTTGAACATGCACCACGTGCTGAACTTTTTTATTGTTACACAAAATAATTATTATAATCATTCCTCCATTATCGGCTCTGGAATTAGAAAAATCACTTGGAGAAAGACTGTGACCATTCAGGAATAGTATTACCCCAGGTGGTCATGCACCACTTCAGGAAGAGGGGCTTAGACCTCATTTGGAGTGAACTTTCCAAAAAAGAACCATCAAAGGAATATGCAAACTAAACCTGTCACAGTGACAATACTGTAGTGCTGAGGTTTGATGCCGGGCTGAGATAGGTGTGTTAACAGGGGATTAAGGAAGGTGGCTGCAGCCCCCATGGTGCAGGGGACCCACAACCCTCAAGGGGACTGGGGACCTCCAGCTGTTCAAGGGGGCCCCATTCAGCTCAAGGCCAATGAATATCTGTGAGATATAGGAGCCTTATGTACGGTGGGTGGAGGTTTCTTTAAGAGTAGCAAGAGATTGGGGTGGGGGGGGGGGGGGTTGATTCATCAGTTCAAGACAGGTCTACATTAATGCACAAAATATGGGAATGTAACTTACATACTTTCTATGTTGGACTAAGTGCAGGGGAACCAAGGTGCTTGGTTCAGGAAGGAGCAGAACAGACCTTTTCTCTAAAAGGAAGGTGCTGCCTGCTTGGCAGGAAGGCGCAGAGGACTCCTAAAGTAATGTACAGTATGGCCCTAGCTGTTTGTTTAGGCACTCCCAAATAACAGCACATTAAGCGAAGTTTACAGAGACGTGATTTACCTGCTTTGGTTTCATCACTCCCAACTGCTGCTCTACACCACTGCCCTGTTACCACTGCCTTAAACTGGATCTGTTCACCACTGCTGCTTTTGCCACCACTAGAAACCTAAACATCCTGATTTATTATTGTTTCTTATTAAGTAAAATCAACGTGTTACAGAATTTCTTTGTACTCTTTTTAACTTTGCAAGATTTTGGAACTACAGGTCGTCTGACCAGATCCTGCAACTGAACCAGTAACAAAAACAAAATATATGAACCACTTACGGCCTCATGCTGAATTCAACAGCAGAATCGGGTGCATGAGCTATCCCGTGAAAGGCATCTTATGCATTGTATAAGGTTATTGTTGCACCTGATTCCAAGTTTTGCACTCTGCAGTGAGGAATAATGTGCGAAAAAGGTCTTTCTGATGGATACTTCTAACAGCAGATTCCTCCCCTTTAGAATATTCCCAGGCAGAAGGCTGGATCCGGAGATTTTTTTCAGCAGTACTCCCTGCACACTAGTACATGGCATCATAGCATCGGTAAACAGCATTTACTTTGCATGCCAAACAGCTCATGCCATAACAAGACGGTTGTTACAAGACCACGTTGTTATTTTGCATACCTTTACAATACAAGTCGAAACCACATCTTGCGTTAGGGGCAGAAGGTATGGGATTTAAAATCCCTAGTGTCCGCACAGGCTGGAGTTGGAATAGTAAATTATACTATTACAACATCCAGCGCCCCCTAACGCAAGTCCTGGTTTCGACTTGCGTTGTAGCGATATGAGAAATAACAACGCGATCGTTGCTATGGCATACGTTGTAAACGCATGAAGAAATAAAGGCCTATATTCCATAGCATCATATGACTCCTGAGTGACTACAAACCACCTCGGACGTGGCAGAGAAGAGCTGCATAAAAGTGTTTCCCCTACATGCTGACACCAGTTCCTTTCTTTTTGTGTCCTTCAGCACAGATCCAGAGCTCTTCGCCTAATTTTGCAGCTTTTACGATGACTCTAATATTATCAAACATAGTGTGCTAGGAAGACATCTTCACCTAAAAGATCAGGATTCAAGATGCCCATGACTGTAGATGTCAGTCACGAACCCACACAGTGTGTGCCACTGGTGCATGGGCTCTAGCTATGTCTCGAAGGTGTGCCGTAAGTGGGCCCTCATGCTCCTGAAGGCAAGCAGGAAGTGAGAGTTGAAGTTTTAAGTCACTGAGCATAAGAAGAGGTCTTGTTCAAAACATAGGCCTCATTCCCACTTCAAGCCATGCAGCCATTTTTGGTTGCTGTCCTGTGCAAAGTTCCATTACTCTATTTCTTCCAGTAAGTCGAAATGCAAGAAAGCCAAGTAGGACCCGCCCCACCATTTGAAGTCTGGAGACAAGTTGCAAGGGTGACACTCGAAGGGTCCAGTGTCTCCTGACTTTGAGCCCGTCCAGGCCCACCATGACTTCCCTGGACCACCATTGCCCATGCAGGAAATTGTGGCATTTAAGGAGACCCTGTTGCAATTTTTTAAGCCTTTCAGGCCTCACAGAGCCGTAGGGGCACTCAGACTTCTGCCAGTGCGCCTTCTCTGATGCCGCCTGCCTACTTGGGGCTCATTTCAACACCTGGATTGAAGCTGATCCAGATGTCCACAACAGTTGCACTGTCCACCCTAGATGCCCCTGTGCTGGCGCTGGTATCAGGTCCCTTTGTGATGCTGGTCCCTGACCCCGAACTGACGGTGGCCTGCGTAAGTCCTATGTAGAACTATGAAATAACTAAGGCATAACCAGTGCTTGTAAAGCCAGACCTTCCGCCTCGGCCTCTCACACAAAAAAATAGTATCCGAGGATACTCGACTCCTATGAAGTACAGAGCATACCTAATGTTCCTCATTACACTGATAATGACGAGGAGTTGGACAAACTGCTCCCTCTCATTACATTGAAAAAGGGCTGTATGTAGACGTACACAGTGCCAGGGGACTGAAAAGAGACACCACCAGGTCCATCAATGGAAGAAAGTGCTTCTTTTCCTGTAGTAGTGTGAAGAGAACCAGAAGTGCTCGACTTGCAATTGCCTACTCTGGAAACCAAAGCCACCTGATTGGCTGAATTTCTACAACCGGTCTAACGTCATCTAAGCCACGGTTACCATTTAACAAGGTACGTTTGAGAAGTGGGGCTAGAGGATCTCTAGTCTCATCCCTAAGCAGGCACACATATAGTTTGTCTTTGTTGGGAACAAAAGACTTCCACTCAATGAATTTAGTTTACTGTTCTTTATATTTCATGCAAATTATATTATCCATTTGTTTTCAAAGTTCATTCTTGTCACATCAAAAATCGCTATGAACAATTTCTACTTCAGGCAATGTCTTTGTGATATATCCAATGCATTTCGGGCATTTATCTATGCCCTTCATCAGGGATTTGACAATGCCTGGCAGAAAAAGTAACCTGGAGTCTTGAATGCGGTTAGAAAATGCTTTGATCCGGCCCTCGTCTTCAGGAAACTGGCGTTCATGCAGAAGAACAAGTTACTTACCCGTTAGTAATATTCGTTCTGGTGAAGAATCCTCATTGTCCTACCACCTCCCTGTGCTGTGTAATATAATCAGGTTCTGAGTTAGATTATGACACACTGTCACTTGCAAAATGTTTGAAGTGCTCGGCTTCTGAGGGCACAGAAGGAGAAAATTAAGAAACTGATGCTGGAACGCAGGGACAGCACGTATAGCGGCTCCACTTTGTTGCTTCCAGGATGACATGAAGTCAACACAGACCTGGCTGTATGATGTTACAATGTATTCCCTTACAACGTATGCCTTTACCACGGGTGCGTTACAATGCAAATGCCACTATCACGCTTTACTTTTACTATGAATATGCCTTTACCGCGGATACCCTTACAACAAATTTCGTTGTAAAAGCATGAATGTTAAAGGCATATTTGTGGTAAAGTTTTGCCCTGACCCCTGTCCTAAGTCCTAAAACCAGTACTGTGCGCCACCCCAGCCCTTTTAAAATAATACCCTTCTCCTGAGCCCTAGAAGTGGACCCCTGCGTGACACCTTCCAGCCCTTCTAAAAACTACTCCTCCCCTGAGCCCTAAAAGAAAACCCTTCATGACTTTAAAAGTAACCAACTCCATCCCCAATCCGTAAATCCGTAGCCCAACGCCCCAGGCCCAATCCCCCTTACCTCTCCTTGACGTCACCTCCTCTCCTGCTCTTCTGAGGCGTGGCGTACGTCCTAAAGAGGAAGCGGAAGGGTCTCTCTGTTTCCTCTAACGACGCCGATCTCCTTCACCACTCTTACCACACATACACCTTTACCATATGCACCTTTACAATGAATTACATTGTAAAAGCATGCGTGGTAAAGCCTATGCGTAGTAACGGTGCACACCCTTACCACACATATACCTTTACCATAAATATCTTTACAACATAATTCATCGTAACGGCATGGTGGTAAAGACTATGTGTGGAAACTCCTCCCGGTTTCTCATGGTCTTTACATATGTCTCACAATCTTACTCAGAATCGTGGCTCTGCATGCACTGTTCGCAAATTCATGAGTATTTTCTGTTTCACCTTTGGCTTTGTGGGTTTTCTACCACAATCGGATGCTCCACTTCTCTAGGGAGTATATATTGGGGTGGTCTCAGCGTATTAGTAGCATTCACATAGAAGGGAGAGATGACGAAAACAAAATGACATCAAGGGTATAAGTAAACAAAAACAATAATATTCAACCAATGTTATTTAATCACAATGGAGATATGCATCTTATGCAAAGAACAAATCTTAAGAAAACCCAACTAGGTAACACAATTCACATGAAAGGTGCCCAGAAAGGGGGGGGGGGGGAGGGAGTGCGACAAGGTATGGTGGTGGAAGAGAAAGTTTGTGGTGGTGACAAAATATCACAGGCAATTCTGGCATATATTTTTCATATCCCGGACGGTCAAAATACACATAATAAATACATAATCGCCATATAACACATGACTTCACAGTATATTCATTACTGTTGAGTGGGTATTGGCTCAGCACAACTTTTTTATCAATTCGCCTGCATTGCTAATAGGCAATAGCTGTGTTAACAACTGCTTTCAGTCGCTACCAGTTTGGTTACGCCCACTTTGCATGTCATTAGCGATAAATATTGCTGACATGCAAAGCGGGCCCCAAACTGGTCGCTATCGCCTGGAAGCTGTCGCTAACTGCTGTTAGCGACAGCTTGCTGCTAGGGCGACAAAAATATTGCTCCTTTAGCGGCAAAAAGTGCAGCTAAAGCGGTGATAGTGCCGTTGCTAATATGCCCCAGGGTGTTATAAGATGAGACAGCGTTAACTGAAACATTTTAATTAAGGGAATAGAAAAGCAAACATTAAAATAAGGAATGAAAATCAAAAGAATTTGAATTGAATTCTAAAAAAATACTTTGGAAGCATTAAGTATATTTCATTTAAAGGGGTTTATTCTGGAAAGAAGAGACATAGGTGCTTGTTGTTTTTTTGCATTGCACTTATGACTTTATATTTGGTGGTGGTGGAGTGAGTACTACTAGCAGGAATCCTCTTTTGTTTAATACATACTATGATTTGTGCTAGTCAATATTGAAAGTGGGTGGTGCTTGGGGGGGCACTAGTTGTTGCACTTAGGTGGGAGTGGTTCAGCATAATTTTTATAAACAGTTAATGGTCTTCGTTTTTTGGTGGAAGTGGTTGGGGACAGTGGAGAGTATAAGTTGTTTCCCTACATTTTTAGGTCTAGCTTAACAGGGTGGCTGTCTGCTGAACCTATTGTTACCAATTCTTCAAAATATATACATAAAGTCAGCTTTGGCTCAACTAGAGCAATACTACTCTCTCGTGTCATCCTATTGGCCGTTTCACATATCATTCCATCTTCCCAGAAGCGCTTCCATCTGAATGCATACGGAACTATTTTAATCGGAATAGTACATTTAATCATCACAATGTTTGTCACACTGATATTTGTTTCTCCGTCATGCAGTCCAAACAGAATGAATCGTTCTTGCTGCTTTTTACCCATCTCTGGCAAAGCCAATAGGGCTGGTTTTCATGTATTTTGCTGGCGGCACAAAGGATATAAGTCAAGCTAAAGATCAAGGAGTTCCCGTCTCTTTTCTTAACTCAAGCCTTTATGCTCTGCTTGACAAAAATATCTTGAAATGGGAACTATATTCCATATTAGAATTTAATTTCAAGTCATGGTTTACATTCCGCCACTGAGCCAACACGTTTCACAACATATATTGTGGCTTAAGTATTACTTATGCAGCTTTGTTAGTGCACCATAATCACGTCCTGTTGTTTCTCATTCATAATGTCGCTTGAATACTGTAACCTGAGCACGATGCCATCACGAATTGCAGAAATCTTATCTCAGGCACATTCAAATGAGGTGACCATACATTTTAATCACTGAAGATAACGTAATAAAGGAGAAACAGCTGTTTGAGTTATAGTGCACAACTAAATGGTCATAAAAGGTTAATAAGACACCCAAGATGTCCGCCCTTCCCTCCCTGACTTTGTTTCACCTACTCTATGGAAGAATGCTGCGTCTTTATGGATGTGCTAGTGACGTGTTCACTGCTTCTGCCCTCCTCTACCTCGTCTGTGTGCAAGGGACGTGTGCACTGGCGCTCCACTACTGCACCTCTTCTGTGTGTCAGCGAAGCTTGCACAGAGGCTACGCTTGACATTCTGTACCTCTTCTCAGTGTGAGGGAACATCTCACAGCTACTGCCCCGCTCTACCTCCTTTGTGCTTGAAAGAAGCTTGCACTGCTGCAGCTTGTCCTATACCTGTCTGATGTATAAAGGAATCACGGGTTGCCACCGTGCTGTTCCTTGGTGCCACAGATGCTTGCTCTCCTTCAGCTACCAGAGAGCATCCATGTTCTGTTTATGAAGGAAACTTGCACGGTTGTGTAGGAGTATACCATACACTGCTGCAGCTTGACCCATACTTGCCTTGTGTGTGAAAGGAATCATGGCCTGACACTACACTGATCCTTGGTGCAACAGAAGCTTGCTGGGCTTCAGCTGTCCACTGAGCGTCCTTGTTCTGTTTATGAAGGAAGCTTGCACTGTTGTGTGTAAGTGAAGCTTGCACTGCTGCTGCTTGTCATATACCAGTCTTGTGCGTGAAAGGAATCATGCCCTGACCCTACACTGCTCCTTGGTGCAACAGAAGCTGGCTCTGCTTTAGCTACCAGTGAACGTCCTTGTTCTGCTATGAAAGAAGCTTGCACTTTGTGTGTGAGTGAAGCTTGCACTGCTGCTGCTTGTCCCATACCAGTCTTGTGTGTGAAAGGAATCATGCCCTGACCCTACACTGCTCCTTGGTGGAACAGAAGCTGGCTCTGCTTCAGCTACCAGTGAGCGTCCTTGTTCTGTTCATGAAGGAAGCTTGCACTGTTGTGTGTAAGTGAAGCTTGCACTGCTGCTGCTTGTCCCATACCAGTCTTGTGTGTGAAAGGAATCATGCCCTGACCCTACACTGCTCCTTGGTGGAACAGAAGCTGGCTCTGCTTCAGCTACCAGTGAGCGTCCTTGTTCTTTTCATGAAGGAAGCTTGCACTGTTGTGTGTAAGTGAAGCTTGCACTGCTGCTGTTTGTCCCATACCAGTCTTGTGTGTGAAAGGAATCATGCCCTGACCCTACACTGCTCCTTGGTGGAACAGAAGCTGGCTCTGCTTTAGCTACCAGTGAGCGTCCTTGTTCTGTTCATGAAGGAAGCTTGCACTGTTGTGTGTAAGTGAAGCTTGCACTGCTGCTGCTTGTCCCATACCAGTCTTGTGTGTGAAAGGAATCATGCCCTGACCCTACACTGCTCCTTGGTGGAACAGAAGCTGGCTCTGCTTCAGCTACCAGTGAGCGTCCTTGTTCTGTTCATGAAGGAAGCTTGCACTGTTGTGTGTAAGTGAAGCTTGCACTGCTGCTGTTTGTCCCATACCAGTCTTGTGTGTGAAAGGAATCATGCCCTGACCCTACACTGCTCCTTGGTGCAACAGAAGCTGGCTCTGCTTCAGCTACCAGTGAGCGTCCTTGTTCTGTTCATGAAGGAAGCTTGCACTGTTGTGTGTAAGTGAAGCTTGCACTGCTGCTGTTTGTCCCATACCAGTCTTGTGTGTGAAAGGAATCATGCCCTGACCCTACACTGCTCCTTGGTGCAACAGAAGCTGGCTCTGCTTCAGCTACCAGTGAGCGTCCTTGTTCTGTTCATGAAGGAAGCTTGCACTGTTGTGTGTAAGTGAAGCTTGCACTGCTGCTGCTTGTCCCATACCAGTCTTGTGTGTGAAAGGAATCATGGCCTGACCCTACACTGCTCCTTGGTGGAACAGAAGCTGGCTCTGCTTTAGCTACCAGTGAGCGTCCTTGTTCTGTTCATGAAGGAAGCTTGCACTGTTGTGTGTAAGTGAAGCTTGCACTGCTGCTGCTTGTCCCATACCAGTCTTGTGTGTGAAAGGAATCATGCCCTGACCCTACACTGCTCCTTGGTGCAACAGAAGCTGGCTCTGCTTTAGCTACCAGTGAGCGTCCTTGTTCTGTTCATGAAGGAAGCTTGCACTGTTGTGTGTAAGTGAAGCTTGCACTGCTGCTGCTTGTCCCATACGAGTCTTGTGTGTGAAAGGAATCATGCCCTGACCCTACACTGCTCCTTGGTGCAACAGAAGCTTGCTGGGCTTCAGCTGTCCACTGAGCCTCCTTGTTCTGCTATGAAAGAAGCTTGCACTGTTGTGTTTAAGTGAGGCTTGCACTGCTGCTGCTTGTCCCATACCAGTCTTGTGTGTGAAAGGAATCATGCCCTGACCCTACACTGCTCCTTGGTGGAACAGAAGCTGGCTATGCTTCAGCTACCAGTGAACGTCCTTGTTCTTCTATGAAAGAAGCTTGCACTTTGTGTGTGAGTGAAGCTTGCACTGCTGCTGTTTGTCCCATACCAGTCTTGTGTGTGAAAGGAATCATGGTGTGACACTGTACTGCTCCTTGGTGCCACAGAAGCGTGCTGTGCTTCTGCTACCTGTGAGTGGCCATGTTCTGTTTTTGATGGCAGCTTGCACTGTAACTTGTGAGCTCATTTATGCGTTTTTATATAGTGCGGACTTTACCCGAAGCTGTCAGAGAGCTTTACATTATGAACAGAACTGATACGTAAGGAGAATATTACAAGTGAACAAATTACAAAAGCAAACGTTAAGTTACATGAGGCAAAAGTGACAATTGTGCGCAAACAAAATACAAGAGGTAGCAAACGGCACATTACAGGAGAAAAAAGTGACATGTGTGCAGGTTACAAAAGCGTACAAAGTACAAGTAGAAGTATAGTACTGCAGTATATGGCGGACACTCAAACACAAGAACAAACGTTTCGTAGGCAATGGTGGCACTTGTGCAAGTATCGAAAGCAAACAAAATGTAAGAGGTAGAAAACAGTGTGTTACAAGAGAAAAGTGACATGTGCATGTTACAAAAGAGTACCAAACACAGGTAGAAAGATAATACTGCAATAAATAGTAGAACACACTGGGAAAACACTACTAAGGTCATGGAGAAAAGGATTCACTATAATGGAAGGTCTTCCTTCAGATAATAGAGAGGGTGTTAATTCAATTTGTAAGTGTCTTTGAAGGAAGAGAACTTTGAGGTCAGTTTTGAAGGCCTGGGGGGAGGTGGTGATCCGGAGCTGAGGCGGAAGTGAGTTCCAGATTCTCACTGCATTGCCTGAAAATGATTGGGCCATCAATCTTTCCTTCTTGAAAGTGGGAGGTTCCAGCAGTACATTTTCTGCATTACGTGATGGTCTAGAGCCTCCAGAGAGTTTCAGTTTATCCGCCAGGTAGCGAGGAGAGGATGAGTGCAAGGCTTTGTGGGTGATACAGGCAGTCTTGTGGATAGATCTTGCCTCGATGGGAAGAAAGCAGAGGGTGGATAGCATATGTGTGATGTGGTCGCTTCTTTTGGCCCCATAAATGAAACGAGCTGCTGAACAGATTTAAGGGGGAGAGGTGGGATTTGGGGAGGCCAGTGAGAAGAGAATTGCAGTAGTCCAGTCTGGAGAGGACCAGCGATTGGACCAGGGTTTTAAGGTCTTGCTCTGGGAAGAAGCGACAAATTCCCCAAAGAAGGCGCAGTTGGTATCAAGCAGACTTTGCAATGGAGTTGATTTGGGAGATTAGATTGAGTTTTTTGTCGTGGGTTTATTGTTAGGTAGATTCAACTGATCCATCCATGATTGAACCGGGGGAGGAGAGGAGCAGCTCGCACTGCTGCTGCTCACTAACCGTCTTGTGGGGGAGTTACATCGTGCTCTGTCTGTTGTAAGCTTGAACTGCATATGCCTTTGTTGCTGCTGTCAGAAGTGAACCATACCTGTTCTGTGCCTGTGGAGGAAGCTTGCATTCCTGTTTCCTGTGCTCTACGAGCTCTGTGTGTATGAGGGGATCCTGCGCACCTGCCAAGGGGGGTGTATCTCTTCTGTGTCAGAAATGTGTGCACTGCTGCACCATTCTTATGTGTGTGCGAAAGTGTGCTTCGATTATGCCTATGCTAGACACGTTTTGTGTTTGAAGTGAAAGAAGCGTGCACAGCTGTCCCCCCCGTTTGTCCGGTTGCGATTCGGTGATGATATCTTTTATTATGGGTCTTACCTTGTTCAGTAAAACAGAGCAGACACAGGAGGGGCTGCATGAGCAGTGTAATTAGCATTTCACAGCACAAACTGATTGCTTTCTTAGGTATTGTCATTGCTTCCTAAATACAGTGATGGTCGTTGTCTTCGCTTGGGAAAGGATGAAAAGCTGAAATGGATTGAAAATGGCCCGGGTGAGCAGGCAGTTGCACAAACACGCAGCAACAGGTGCTGAGCCAGCCGAGCGTCTCCAGGCTGCAGGACGCTTGCACAAGAGATCTGCATACAAGGTGCGGGTCAAAGGATAGAAATCTATTCGGACAAGTTACTCCTGAGTTTGGAATAATAACCTCCTATAACGCGCCTGGAGCTAACTTCGTGCGTTGTGCGCGCTATATAAAAAGCACAACTCTTATTTTCTCACTGTAACGGTCGGCATCTTAGGCATGTACTCTGCTCGCGGATTCCGGCCCTGGATTCTTTGCTGACATGTCCCTGTCTGGATCAAAGAGCTTCCATTTGCCACAAGTGAGGACAGCAGCTGCTGTCAGCCGCGCGCCATCAGGAGCGCGCCTCCTCGCGCTCGGCCGCGCGCGCCCTGGGAACCCCGCGTCTGACAACAGGAAGAGCAACAGCAGCGTTTGTTGTTTCCTCAACGGACATGAAGAAGTGCGGGCATTTACTACCTGGGACTCCGCTGTCACAACACACACGGCAATCAGCGCCTGCCGCCTGCTCCCTCCGCCGCCCTAAAACAACACTGGCCACTTGGCATCCTGGCTGGGCCAGCAGAAGCCACAGAGGGCCTGTGGCGCTTCTGGAATAGCCACGCTGAGCCCTTTTATGGCTAGGAAACCATCAGCATCCGCATTTCCTCAATTTACTTTTCTTATTGCAAATTATTTTCCACCTACCTACAGCATTTCCCATTTTTCTCTGCCGCACTGTGATATATGGGATAAAGTACCCTCGATGTACATTATATCGATACTACAAGTCGTCGGCCTTGTTACTTTTTAAAGTGATTGAAATCCGAGGTGGCTTGAAATATCCTTGTAACGTAGGGCAGTGGGTATTTTATTCCATATAATACATGGTCATACCATCAGCCTTCGTCACTTAAATTCTTTAATGAATATTGCATACAAGAAGAATAAAAGCAGAATCTGTGGTGCGAACCTAAACACACGTAAAGATTTTAGTAGTTTTTACCAAAAGATTTTCAAATCAGTTTAATACAAGATGAAAAAAAATCTCAGAATGTATGGAAACATGCTGCCATTCTATCTCTTCTGTAATGACCAATGTTTGGAAAACATAAACATGTTGCCTTAAATATCCTAGTTCTGATGATCACTTTTTTTTAAAGAAAATATTAGAAGACAGAAAAGCCAGTTCCTTTTTGTGTGTGTTTAAACTGCAGGTGTAATTATGCTGCTGCTCTGTCAGCAAGCATTGTGATGTCGAAACTCAGCTGTAATAATTAATTACAGTTTAGTAGCTGCCAAATTTCAGCTCACTAGAGTCGTCACAGCTGAACTGCTATAAAGAAATTAGAGATGAGCTATAACACAGGGATTGCAGGTTCTCTTGTATTATGAACTAGCTTACCCGTCGCGCGTTGCTGCGATCTCAGAAGAAAGGAAATTTAAGGAAACTTGTTATGATAACATTCAATTTACATTTTGTCATTTTTATTGAAACTTATTCATTGTAATATGGAAAACATTTTAAAGTGTTGTTTTAATTCTGTTTATTTATTTGAGTGCTTGTGGATACACAATATTTTTTGTTTTTCCGTCTGGTGCGTACACAAATAAATCAGAAGGTTTTCCGACGCGTGAGCTGGCCACATACAGTTGTCCATGTGAGAAGCACGAATTCTCCAAATCTAGTCCACACACTTGCAGCGATTGTCCTTGTGCTTTGTTGATAGTCATTGCAAAAGCGAGTCGCACCGGAAACTGTAAACGTTTAGTATTGGAAAGATTATGAGGGCCCTGGGAAGCCGGGGTGCCAATATTTAACAAATTGTGCCAGAAACCTTCATGGGAGTGTACTCAACAACTTTGAACAATTTAAATTTTTTTTTTTTTTTGCCAGAAATCTTCGCGGGAGTGTAATCAACAACTTCCCAAAGTTTCATGGCGATCGGATGAATGGTGTAGTAATGCATAAAGGACAAACAGACAGACATACTTTAGTTTTTATATATATAGATTAATATGTTTACATTACACCTTACAACCTCAGGGCTCCCCTTTCACAACACAATTGTCACGAACACTAAGTTCCAAGAGATCAACCTTAGAAGAATCCGTCCACACCTTTACTCGGTGCAGACAACAGGGCTGTCACCCAGTTGCCACTGAGATGAAAGCTATCCCTGACTCATGACAGACAGCAGCACTTTGTTCGGTCATCCGACTAATTCATAGGGGTGGGTGATAAATTTTGCTTTGCCGGCAGAGTTTTGGCCACTCTATGTTATGCTTGTAACGGGGAGTTCCAGCAAAACTCTGCCAACCGACGCATATAGAGCTTTCTCTTGTACACGGCTCGCCAATGATAAGTTGGCAAGCGTGACTGAGAATTTGCATCCCCTAGTATGATTTTTGGGCGCTAGAACGGCACCCATGAGATTTTCTTAACGCAGGCTGTCGCAGGAAGTTGCGGCCGTTCGCAGGGAGAAAGCTGTTGCTCAAGTATAAAATATACTAAAGCAGCAGCAAAGAATCAGCGCCCTCTGGCACGCTGCCTGATGCAGTTCGTGCTGATTTGCCAGTGCAGAACAAGGTCCTGGTGCTAAAAATCAGCACGTTGTACCGATTGCCGCCTGCTAGCGGAACTCCGCAGACTCTCGTGGAGTTTTTATGTAACTCTGCCGAATTCCGCTGAGTGAAACTCTGCGGGTTCCGCCCACTTATTCGTAGTTCAATGCAAACAGTCTTTCTTCTCTTCTTTTGCCACAGACATCAGAGTGACCCACAGAGCTGTGCGCAGGTGCATACTTGTCTGTCGAAGGCTACCTCAAATTTCTCGGTGCACAAAGCAAGGATAGGAAGAAGATCGTTCCCTTTCCTCACTGCTGGACTCTGGAATGCCCTTCTTATTATCCTTAGGCTTGCCCCCTCTGAAGCAACCTTTAGAAAAAACTATAAAACCTTTCTTTTTAACTCTGCAGTCTAAGTTTGTTCTCATTTGACCAACGCCGCGAGTGCTGGGACGCCTCTTCAGGGGTAGCTGTGCGCTTTAGAAATTATTGTTTTTGTATTGTATTTTGTATTGTAGTGTTGAATTGTCTGACGGGCCATTCTGTCAGGCGGTCTGGATTACTCTAATCCATCACAGAAGCTGCAGGGAAGAGTGCCTCAAGGACTCTGACTCTTGTGGGACAGGGAACAAGCAGTCTTTTTTGGGATAGGGGAGCAGGTGATAGGGAGACGTGGTTAGAGGCCACAGTGACAGAAGAACTTGCAAAAGTTAAGCAGCATCATCTGTCCTCCCTGCCCCCTTTGAATTACCATTGTGTGGGCAGTCCTCATTTTAAATGTAAATGTAAATGTAAATGTATAGGCATTTATATAGCGTACTACTTACCCGTAGGGTCCCAAGGCGCTTCGACCGCTGCGAAACCCTTCCTGGCTTCCCTGAGAGATGGTCCCTTAATGGGTATCTCCAGGGTGAGACCAGGCATCCCCGGCGGTCTGGTGGGGCCGTTAGTGAAGATGAGGCAAGCTAATGCCCAGAGTTGCCGAGTGTGAACGCTGATCAGAGTGGGCACCGAGGCGAGAGAATTATCGAGTCCGCTGACCCTGGTCCAGAAACCTGCCGCGCCGGGAATCGAACCCTGGTCCCGGGCCGTCCTCTGCTCTCGGGTCTGCCGCCTCTAACCAGTGAGCCACACTACTTCTACCAACTACTTTTACCAACCACAGACATGGGCAAGGGCACACAAGGACAGAGGAACTCATACTCACAGTGTCAAGGAGCTGGGAAACACCAGACATAAGGACACAGCAACACAAGACTCCAGAACAATAGAAAATGATTTATTTATTTTTCATTTTGCAATTTTATGTAGGGTGAACAAGACCTCAAAGTGTATGTGAGTGCTTTAAATACAAGCAGCTTGGAATAGAACTGTTACAAAGGTTTTGTTCAGTGCTCAGTTTGTAAAAGAATGAGTGCCGGTGCCCAAAGCTCTGCTCATAAGCCTTCTATTGATGCTATCAAATGTCAGCATCCCGTATGCCAAGGCTGCGCAGTCTTAAATCCAGCTCATACCTCTTTAATACCACCAGACAATGTTTGCCCATTTATCTCACACCCAAAGGTTCTTGCTCCCTCCCTTTGTGACGGGTTTTTCCATCTTGCTTTTCCTTCATCTTTCCCCTTTGTGTTTTTCTCTCTCTTGATTTCTGGAAATGTGTAATGAAAAATAAGTCAACCACTGGCTCAAATTAAGGACTGTTTCTGATGCATGAAAACAGTTTACAGTTACGCAAGTTTAATCCAATGTCACACACAATCAAATTCTTACAGAATGTTTGGGTCTTGTGTCATGTAGACAATTGATGACTATCAAGCAAAATGTAAACTGCTACAGGAGGCTAAAAATGGTTCTGGACCCCGCCCGCTGCATTGTAGTGGGCAGTTAACCGCTTTGCCCACTGCCCACATGCTGATCGCCTCCTCACATCCATGTAGATACAGATCCAATCACTCATATGGACCTCTTAGGGAAGACTACCACAAAGATGACCTGACAGAGAGTTCTGTGGGTTGCAATGCTGATGGAACTCAAACAACCTCTTCTCTCCATGATGGTTGGAATACTCAGATGGCCCTGTTGGTGGCCCCTGATGACGGTAGATGCAAAAACCTAATAAGGGACAGACTACATATCTGGATGCCCACACTATCCCCACAGGTACTCAATATACATTCATCCGCCCCATACCCCTCCGATAATGGACTGCTCGAGGAAGCAAGGCAGAATGGATAATGGAGGAGGCCATAAATCATACACCAGTACCTCTCTTAGCAGCCATTTTTTCTCAAAGGGAAAACTGTAAAGCTGTACTGCGCCCATCCCTCTGCAGATGGTGGCCTGCTTCTCATATGAATCAAATGATAACTTGGCAGCCATATTAGGTGAGGGTTCACTCTCAGTTTAGCTAGAAGGAAGCCACATTTCTCAATATGTAACCTCAAGGGGTCTGTGTTGAATAACTTTTCAATTATCCCTCTTCTACCCCGATCCTCAACCTCCTAGTCCCTCCTAGCCATGACATAATTAGTCTAGACAGACCTAAGAAGCAGGGCAGCGGACTAGTTGTATACACCAGAACTACCTCTCGGTTTCTCACTCAGAGACCACTACGCCATTATCCAGTGAAAATCTCTGCCTCAACATTGCAGGTTTGCAAACTACATATATTCTACCACCCTCCTGGAGACAATCTCTTCTTCATTAAACAAATATTGGAAATCATCTCTTGCAAGGACGACCCCTCAGTGTCCCAAATCTTCCTCAGAGATTTCAACCTTCACTGGTCCAACCCTAACGACCAAGCTGTAATCTGCCTAAAATCATTCTTATTAGATCATCAGCTGACCCAGTTCTGTGACCGGCCAACGCATAACAAAGGAGTAATTCTGGACCTCATTATATCAAAAGTAAACACCATCACACTGGATGCCATTACCCCATAGGATTGGTTCGACCACTACAGCATCTTCTTCTTTATTCCCCTCGAGGTGTCCCCGAGGAGGGATCAACCAAAGAAAATGAAGCAATGGAAAAGGGAACTCATGAATATCAATACTGAAGAACTAGCATTCCGCTGTAAATACGCCTTGTCTTCCCAAGTTGACATGTCAGATGTTCATGTACTCACTGACTTCTATAACTCTACTATCTCTAGTATCCTGGATTCCATAGCACCACTGCAACAAAATAAATGCCTCTTCCAAAATCTCCAAACTTTGGTTCAAGGACAACCTAAACTCGGAACGCCACAACTTAAGGGCAGCTGAAAGATCCTGGAGATCCAAACCCTCTCCTGATCATCTAAAAGCCCTTAGAGAGGTAGGGAGCTCCTATAATAAAAAAATCAAGAGTGCTAAGGCCGATTACTTCAGATCCCAACTTAATCAAGCCTCAAATCGCCACAAGAAACTTTTTGAAATTGTTTAAAAATATTCGGTGAAAGCACCCAACCGCCTCGACCCAGGAGACAGCCCTCCTTCATGCGACGTACTGGCTACTTTCTTTACGGAGAAAACAAAACTCATCAGTATTGACCTGGAATCTAAGAAGGCTCTAAGTCTTAGCACAAAGAACAATGCCTCATGGTTTACTTTTACTCCCCTCATTGAATGAGACATATACTCTTCTCAGTATCAACCCATCTAGTCACTTCAGCGACCCGCTGCCACTGCCCATCTTCAAAGAAATTGGAAACTCCATTATCACAAGGCACGATCCCCAAATACCTAAAAGCAGCTCAGGTTTCACCCATTCTAAGAACAAGCATTTGCAATGCAATAGGTCTCGCATTAATTAAGTTTGAGCTATTGGCATTGCGAAATATTGCAACACCAATTGCAACAAAAGTCTATAAATTGTAGGCCTAAAAATGTGTATTTTTTTTTGCAATGGTGGCATGCTGCGCTTTAGATGAATATGTTTAATAGTAAAGTGTGCCATACTGCAATTGCTACAATAGTTAATTGTGGATGCGTTATCAATTGATGTGTGCACTGATGGCTGGTGATGTGTGTGCCTGTACAAATGGTGCACTGATGGCTGGTGGTGTGTGTGCCTGGTGGAAGTGTGCACTGACGGCTGGTGGTGTGTGCCTGGTGAAAGCTTGCACTGACGGCTGGTGGTGTTTGTGCCCGGTGAAAGTGTGCACTGATGGCTGATGGTGTCTGTGCCAGGTGAAAGTGTGCACGGACGGCCGGTGGTGTGTATGCCTGGTGAAAGCGTGCACTGATGGCTGGTGGCCTGTGTGTGCCTGTTGAAAGCGTGCACTGATGGCTGGTGGTGTGTGTGTGTGCCTGGTGAAAGCGTGCACTGACGGCTGATGGTGTGTGCCTGGTGGAAGCGTGCACTGATGGCTGGTGGTGTTTGTGCCCGGTGAAAGCATGCACTGATGACTGATGTTGTCTGTGCCCGGTGAAAGTGTGCACTGATGGCCGGTGGTGTGTATGCCTGGAGAAAGCGTGCACTGATGGCTGGTGGTCTGTGTGTACCTGGTGAAAGCGTTCACTGATGGCTGGTGGTGTGTGTGTGCCTGGAGAAAGCGTGCACTGATGGCTGGTGGTTTGTGTGTGCCTGGTGAAAGCGTGCACTGATGGCTGGTGGTGTGTGTGTGCCTGGAGAAAGCGTGCACTGATGGCTGGTGATGTGTGTGTGCCTGGTGAAAGCGTGTACTAATGGCTGGTGATGTGTGTGCCTGGTGAAAGCGTGCACTGAAGGCTGGTGGTGTGTGTGTGCCTGGAGAAAGCGTGCACTGATGGCTGGTGTTGTGTGTGTGCCTGGTGAAAGCGTGCACTGATGGCTGGTGGTGTGTGTGCTTGGTGAAAGCGTGCACTGATGGCTGGTGGTGTGTGTGTGCCTAGAGAAAGTGTGCACTGATGGCTGGTGGTGTGTCAGTGCCTGGTGAAAGCGTGCACTGATGGCTGGTGGTGTGTGTGCCTGGTGAAAGCGTGCACTGATGGCTGGTGGTGTTTGTGCCCGTGAAAGCGTGCACTGACGGCTGGTGGTGTGTGTGTCTGGAAACGTGCACTGATGGCTGGCTAATGGTGTGTGTTTGCCTGGTGAAAGGGTGGACTAATGGCTGGTGGTGTGTGTGCCTTGTGAAAGCGTGCACTGATGGCTGGTGGTGTGTGTGTGCCTGGAGAAAGCGTACACTGATGGCTGGTGGTGTGTGTGCCTGGTGGAAGTGTGCACTGCAGGCTGGTGGTGTGTGTGCATGGTGAAAGCGTGCACTGACGGCTGGTGGTGTGTGTGCCTGGTGAAAGCGTGCACTGACGGTTGGTGGTGTGTGTGCCTGGTGAAAGCGTGCACTGATGGCTGGTGGTGTGTGTGCCTGGTGAAAGTGTGCACTGACGGCTGGTGGTGTGTGTGCCTGGTGAAAGCATGCACTGATGGCTGGTGGTGTGTGTGCCTGGTGAAAGCGTGCACTGACGGCTGGTGGTGTGTGTGCCTGGTGAAAGCGTGCACTGACGGCTGGTGGTGTGTGTGCCTGGTGAAAGCTTGCACTGATTTGTATGTGCTTTTATTTTGTTTAAGAAACCGAATAAAGATAAAGACTGATTGATTGAGATTGATTCCAAGTAAAGCTTCTACGACCCCCCCCTCTTCGAGACTCCCACTTTCTAATCCCACTTTAACCAAGATGTATAAACAATCCCGTACCTGCAGTATCATTTTTTACCAGGTGTGGGTGTGTTGTAACAAGCCCCCATTTGAGCTAACGCTGTCAGACACAGCACGGTGGCTGAGAAGGTCATAAAGAGGAGGAGGTAGTGTACGGTTTAGAAACCTATTTCAATTACTGCAGCTGATGCCGATATCAGCCACTGAGGCTAATCCCCAAAACAGCTCCCTCACAATGCTTCAATGCATCCAACTGAGACTGTGCAGAGCCTGATAATAGGGATGTGGCCTAACGACCAGAGCTGCCCACTTTAGAGCTGGGGAACCACGATCGAGTCTCGGTGTCGCCTCAACATCTTGTAATTGTGGGCAAAGCATGTAATTTTCCCACGCCTACAATAAATTGGACGTGTGCTTGTGTAATGTAACTGGTTCTCATGTGAAGCCTCCAATATACCTTCGGTTCAAGTTTGCGCTATGTATATTAAATTGCACACAAAAACACCCTCCTTGCATCGACTCTGGCCTTCCATGCCTACTGGCTTTTCTGGTGTGGGTTGTCTGTGCCTCGTGGGCCTCTCCTACTGCACATGTAATTATATCTTTTCAAGACCCTGTAGTATTATCCTTCGGGTGATTCTTCATGGATGTTGCCCTTCTACTGTGACCACTTTTCGGTAAGCTCTGAGCTGCATAATCTCGATGCAGATGAGTTTTTTCTGCTCCACTCTTTGTTGTCGTTTTTTTAAAGACTATTTGTCATGTTTGTAGGGAGCATTGCACTGGCATCATTTTATTTCCGAATCTGCACCGTATGTTCAAAGGAAGCGCAGGAGTTTCACAGAGACACTTTGGACAGAGGTCAAACACCCTTCCTTATACCCGGCATTAGGGTCAGTTTGAAGTGGCATCGAAAGCAGAGGGCATGGTAAGCATCACCGAACCTGCCATCTATCTACTGCAAACCAAGACAATTCCACAAACAAGAGCAATTAAAGCAAAAGGCTGTGACAGAAAACATGTGTGGATCGTACAAGAATAGAAACCAAACACAGTTTAAGACTAACAGTACAAGAAACAAACACCGTCCCTACGTAGCACTTTAAAGATTTCCTGAAATGAAATGGAACAAGGCGAGAAAGACGTGCCTGTTGACTAATTGTGCCAAAAAGCTAAAAGGGAGTGCAAAAGTCTCTGTGCTCGCTGGCCATACAACAAACACCCGGAAGAGTAAGACCCCCGGGGAGCAGCAGCAGGCCCTCCCGTGGCTCATTTCCCTTCCCTAAACAGATGGTCATTAACACATAGATGCTAATGAATCCATTTCAGTGACGCTTTGTTACCATAGTTACAGATTCAGTGCGCTGTCAATTAAGGCGCCTGCATTGCACAAACGCTGCAACAACAAAATGCGAAGCTCTCATTAACCCCTGCCCTGTTTTATTGCTGATATAGTACATAGAATTAGTATCTTAGGCTCCAAGAGAAATACACAAATGTTCAAAGGATATTATTAAATGAAAAAAAGGGACTGTAAGAGCAGAATAGATATAGCATGAACTGCACTGCATCTTGGTGCTTTAATACAGCAACGCTTGTGACATTGGTAGAAACCCGTTGGGGGTTTCTACCAGGGGTGATCTGCTGGCGCCCAGAGCGTTTCGACCCTCTAAACTGGTTTACTGGTACTAACCACACGCTGCGCGAGTGCCCGGGCGGGTGGGGGTGAGCCAACGATCTTACAGGAGAGCTGAGCCAGGGGTCTGGCTTTGTCTTAAAGTCTGTGCAGGAGCCGAGCCCCGAACATATTTGCTAATCGTAGAACAATCATCACTAAGACATGATAAAGTCTCTTCAAAGTTAACAAGCATTACCCCTTCCACCAGCGCTTCCGCCGCCTCCGTTGCTGCACACATACGAGTAAAACGACACCTAAAAACAAAACCGAAACCTACCAGCCACGCGTCGTGAGCTGTCTATGTTACAAGCTCACGCGTGCGACCCAATTCGAAGGCGCGCGTCTGAATCTGCCTCTGCCATTGACAATGCTGCGCGCGTGGCCAGCTCTTGTTTCCACTCGTTGTCGGCTGAGCCGACAGCTATAGTTCTCGCGGCGACAGCGCGCTTTCGCCAGGGCGAGACCTAAAAAACAAATGCAGACGTAACTGATCTTAACAACTTCCATCCTCTCTCCAACATCCCCACTCTGGCTAAACATCTAGAAAATCGCGTGCAATCGCAACTCTGTGCTATCATAGAGAATTTCTAAGCCCTGGATCAACATCAATCTGGTTGAGTGGTCACAGCACAGAGTTGGCGCTCACTCACATTATGGATGACCATTTAAAAATGCTAGACCAAAACAAATCTTGTCTCCTTCTCCTAGACCTTTCCTCTGCGTTTGACACTGCTAATCATGACAACCTCCTTGAGGAACTGGCATCGATTCTCGACTATATCGTATCTATAATCGATATTTCAAAATTAGCATGATGTATCTAAATGTTTTAACATATGCACGCAAACATTAGCATAAATCCGTTCGACATGTTTTAGAACTCTAGCTTGCACCACTCTCTGCATTTCACACTTCCTTGGCCTGACCGGCGCCATTTTGTGGCCTCGTTCGAAGCCCTGCATTAACAGACCCCATCCATTCCTTTTTGCTAAAGCGTTCTCCTGAGAAATAACCCAACTGTTGCAGAATTGCTGTTTCAGCTAGTTAGGCCTGTCAAGGTTGTAGGTAGCAGGAGAAGGCCCGATAAGCACATTCCAGGAGGGGTGCGGGGTGGGCTGTCTCAAAGCTGGCAGAAGGGAGTCACCCGTTCGACCTTGCTAATCTAGGATGAGCTAAACCAAGAGTGCTTTGTCTGCCATATATGGCCTTTCCTTTCTGTACCAAACTGTGACAGCTTGTACTTTTCCATGTTGGGCCATGATTTCGCAAATGCAACTGTATATATGATGTCCTGACAGTGTGCCAGCAGTCTTCTTGGCGAACCTCGTGGGGTTAGGTCGCAAGGAGCTCCTCTGGCAGAGTTTGTTTGTCTAATAAATGCTTGGACTTTCTACACTGCCAACTGACTAATTATTGGTAATGGGAATGGGATTGGTTGTGAATATAACTATAATTGGGAGGTGGTAAATAATTTTCGGTACTTCATCCTATCCATTCTTGAGCACAGGATGGGCCTTTCTGGACTGGTATTGCAATGGTGTTCATCCTTCCTTCATAACAGATCCCAAACAGTCAAGGTGAACCAATCTCTTTCCCAGCCCTCTACAGTCTCCATGGGGGTCCCACAAGGGTCGGCCTTATCTCCCATACTATTAAACATATTCTTTGAACCGTTAGGAAATGCATTGAACTCCACAAACATTCTTTTTCATATATATGCAGATTACACACAACTTTACCTGAAAATCACCTCCCCTGAAGACTTCACATCACTCAACTCTACCCTGATGAATACTCAAAACTGGCTAACTGAGAACCACCTCCTGCTCAACCCTTCCAAAACGGAATTCCTTCTCATATCGCCTCCTAATCACACCCCCAAGATTGACCTCTGGATGAAACACCTCACAGCCTTCAGCTGCTCTCCTCACATTACTGATTCAGCTAAATCTCTTGGAATCACCCTGGACATGCACTTGAACATGAAGAATCATATTCGTAAGGTGTGCAAGGGTGCTAATCACTAGATGAGGACACTTAGGTATCTCAAACCAATCCTGCCACAAGATGACTTTCTGCAGGTGGTTCAAGCACTTGTCTTGCCAAGGCTAGACTACCGCAGTGCTACGCTCTGTGGCCTCTCCAAATATACCTTGGCCCCACTAAGGGCTTCCTTGAACGCCGCTGCCAGATTGATTACTGGTACAAAAAGAAATGCTCACATATCCCCAGCCCAAAAATCCATAAACTGGTTGCCCTAAGAAGCAAGAATACAGCCAAAGAGCACCTGCTTGACTCACAAAGCCCTCTATTTCAATATCATCTGTTACCTGGCTCAAACGCTAGAATTATCTGGAGGGGTTAGACCATCACAAAGTGCGAACTTATTCCTCTTGAAACCACGTAAAAAGAGAACACGTCACAGAACTTTCTCAGGCTCTGCCCCGAAGATTTGGAACTCTCTCCTATCGGAAGTCCATAAAATCTCCTCCACTGCTTCTTTCAAAAGGGATTTAGAAAAGGGGGTGGTGATGAACAGAGTGTCTGAGTTAAGCAGACCACTCTTACCCAGTCCAAAGATCAGGGCTTGATCCATCACCGTTATTTATCTCACTGCCCCATCCCAGCTCAGAACCTGGCTATATGCAAATCAGTCTGTCCCTGGCCCAGTGCATCATGGGAACAGGGCAGACTAAACTACCAAGCCAATTCTTCACCAGAAAGGAGACAAGCTACCGGGGACCGGTTTCTGGCATTTCAGCCTTCTTCGGCCCGGCTTGCTTGAATCCTGATGGAGCAGTGAGAAAGGGACTCATGTCTAAGTATACCCTGCCACACCTATAGTGGCCAAAAACGATTTAGAAAAGGGGGTGGTGATTAACAGAGTGTCTGAGTTAAGCAGACCACTCTTACCCAGTCCAAAGATCAGGGCTTGATCCATCACCGTTATTTATCTCACTGCCCCATCCCAGCTCAGAACCTGGCTATATGCAAATCAGTCTGTCCCTGGCCCAGTGCATCATGGGAACAGGGCAGACTAAACTACCAAGCCAATTCTTCACCAGAAAGGAGACAAGCTACCGGGGACCGGTTTCTGGCATTTCAGCCTTCTTCGGCCCGGCTTGCTTGAATCCTGATGGAGCAGTGAGAAAGGGACTCATGTCTGAGTATACCCTGCCACACCTATAGTGGCCAAAAACGATTTACAAAAGGGGGTGGTGATGAACAGAGTGTCTGAGTTAAGCAGACCACTCTTACCCAGTCCAAAGATCAGGGCTTGATCCATCACCGTTATTTATCTCACTGCCCCATCCCAGCTCAGAACCTGGCTATATGCAAATCAGTCTGTCCCTGGCCCAGTGCATCATGGGAACAGGGCAGACTAAACTACCAAGCCAATTCTTCACCAGAAAGGAGACAAGCTACCGGGGACCGGTTTCTGGCATTTCAGCCTTCTTCGGCCCGGCTTGCTTGAATCCTGATGGAGCAGTGAGAAAGGGACTCATGTCTGAGTATACCCTGCCAGTAACCTGTGAGTCCCTTGCTCATTGCACCATCAGGATTCAAGCAAGCCGGGCCGAAGACGGCTGAAATGCGAGAAACCGGTCCCCGGTAGCTTGTTTCCTTCCCAGTGTAAGAATTGGCTTTTGTAGTTTGGTTTGCCCTGTTCCCATCATGCACTGGGACAGGAACAGACTAATTTGCATACAGCCAGGTTCTGAAACTGGGATGGTGCAGTGAGCTAAAAAACGGTGTTGGATCTAGCCCTGATCTCTTGACTGGGTGAGAGTATTCTGCTTAATTCAGAGACTCTGTCCCTCACCACCCCTTGTTGTAAATATCTTTCAAAAGGGAAGCAAAAATATTTCTAATGAACAAGTTCTTGCCTTAAATGGCCATGGCTCATCTGTTTTACTCACCGCCCCCTGTTCACTTAGGATATTGGACTAAAACCATGTGAAGCCCAGAGTTGCCTGCTATACTCATATAAGTAACATTTGTTCTTCTCCCAGTACGCTATTGTAATAGCTAAGTGTGATGTTCTTTGATACCCCCTCTGTAATTGTTCTTGCTTGCATACTTAAATGACGCTGGTCCTTCCCTTTATTATTTCCTACCCTTCCGAATTGTAAAGCGCTCTGATACCCACCTGGGTCATGTTCGTGCTATACAAAACTTTATAATTAAATAAATAAATAATTGCCAAAGTTGACTTTAAGTGCATACCTGGACGCTGAAGCCTTGCAATATTATCTTAAAGAAAATGAAACTAAGTGTATGTGTAACGTCTGTGGTAGCTTTTCTTATGGAAAAATCTCTATTCACTAGCAATTTGTTGTTCTCATAGTAAGTGCTCTGATGCCAGTATGGGAATGTTCACGCTACAAACAACTATAGTTACAAAGGTCAGAACATCAAGATACACAAGAGGAACACACACTGAACTGTGACACTTCTAACAAGAAAAGCATTCTTTTGGAAGGCCACATGGTCCATCTCCCCCTCACAATATTATTAACACAGTTGACATGGGTTAGGCCATGAGACCTCAACATTTCCTAAAGAGCACCCCGCTGCGATAACAATGAAATATCTCGCATTGACACAGACTAGGATGGACGGTCACACGTTCTACCCCTTAAGAAACACCACTATTGGGAAACCCTCACTTTGCAACCACACCACCCACATTTGCTTATTCCAGGGTAAGGTAGAATGCCCCTCCCACTCCAGAGACCCTCCATTGCCAGCAGACACCTGTCTGCCAACCAAGGCCTATTGTGTGAAGGGACCAATGAATTGGTGAATGATGTGCTGTTCAAAGCACCTTAAAATAACAGTGCATAGTGCTTGAAGTATCAAGCACCCCACTGCAACCCACCCACCCCCTCGCATCTGCAGTCTCCACATGAGTCACCCCGGTCAGCCTCAAATGAGCTGATTCATATATCAAGGTATAAGGCATTGACCCCTAAAACGTCCTTGAAACTCATCACCTGAATTCTGAAACACCCCTGACTGAAAAGAAAACCTTGACATCCACTTGCTCCTGTGAGTGTAACTAGACCGTGCTTCAGCCATGGTTTCTGGCTCGGGCATACATTGCCCACAGGAAGGGCCCTTCTCCAACATTGAAGCACTTGTGTTTGGGATTAAATAGGTGAAAAGCTTCTTCATTCATAAAACATTGGGATTTTGGAGTTACTATTGGAGGTGGATCTGCTATGCACACAGGGCCGGACTGGCGATAGCGGGCACCGGGCAATCCCTCGGTGCGCCGCACGGGTGGGGGCCGGTTTTGGGCCCCGGGGGGCCATTTTTGTTACAGGGCCGTTTTTACAGCATAGCTCCAAAATCGGACCTGTACCAAAATCGGCCGAAAACCGGCCCCAGGAAAGAGCTCGGCTGCACATACAACACCCCCGGGGGGGGGGGCCTGCCGAGCTCTTTGCCAGGGCCGGTTGTGGTTCCCAGTTCGTCCTTGTATGCACATGATCTCCGCTAGGCACCTGCTTGTGTTCTGTGTGTGACATCTTACAATGGGACTGACACTAGAAACCTCTGTGAGAATAAATCTGGGCTCGGTCTCTACTGGTCGAAATGGTTTCCATCCGTCTATTCAGGGGGACCCGCTGGTTGATGGACCCACGGATGCACCGACTATTCATTTTTCGTCACTAAACTCCTTCAGACTCTGAAGTGGAGTGTCAGTAGATATCTTTGACAGAGAAATCCCATGCCACGTATGGAAAAGGGGTTCCCATCACTGGAGCAACTTCTTAAAGACACAGATCAATGACAATAACTAAACAAGTACATTCATGAGTAAATAGAGGCACTCCCAACATTAGAATCAAACCCTCAATTGTTCCTATACAAAGCCCCCTTTTCTAGTAAACAACACCCCATCACAGACACCTGGGAGGCAGAGAATCACATTAGAGGTCCTGCATTTTGTACAACATCTTATTGGAAAATAGTGGAAGCATTATCAGCTTCTCCACAGGTGAAGGGGCTGCAGCTGTATACCTCAAGCACTTCAAACATAACACACATGGGAGAAAATCCACGAAGGACGAGGCATTGGACTGTGGCTGTCCTTGGCCTTGCACCTTAGAGTCGCTGTGCAGCCCACCTGCACTCACAAGGAGCTTTAAAATAACCTTTTCAAGAAAACTGATGCCCTCGAAGGCCCCCTCCCCTCCCCATCCCCAGGGACCAGACTCCCTCAGGCAAGACTGTCTCTCAAGCGCTCCCCCATACCATGAACCTGCCTCTCAAGGGCTCCCCCATACCATGAACCTGCCTCTCAAGCGCTCCCCCATACCATGAACCTGCCTCTCAAGCGCTCCCCCATACCATGAAGCTGCCTCTCAAGCACTCCCCCATACCAGGAACCTGCCTCTCAAGCGCTCCCCATACCATGAAGCTGCCTCTCAAGCGCTCCCCCATACCATGAACCTGCCTCTCAAGCGCTCCCCCATACCATGAACCTGCCTCTTAAGCGTTCCCCCATACCATGAACCTGCCTCTCAAGTGCTCCCCCATACCATGAACCTGCCTCTCAAGCGCTCCCCCATACCATGAAGCTGCCTCTCAAGCGCTCCCCCATACCGTGAACCCGCCTCTCAAGCGCTCCGCCGTACCATGAACCTGCCTCTCAAGCGCTCCCCCATACCATGAACCTGCCTCTCAAGCGCTCCCCCATACCATGAACCTGCCTCTTAAGCGTACCCCCATACCATGAACCTGCCTCTCAAGCGCTCCCCCATACCATGAACCTGCCTCTCAAGCGCTCCCCCATACCATGAACCTGCCTCTCAAGCGCTCCCCCATACCATGAACATGCCTCTTAAGCGTTCCCCCATACCATGAACCTGCCTCTTAAGCGTTCCCCCATACCATGAACCTGCCTCTCAAGCGCTCCTCCATACCATGAACCTGCCTCTTAAGCGCTCCCCCATACCATGAACCTGCCTCTCAAGCGCTCCCCCATACTATGAAGCTGCCTCTCAAGCGCTCCCCCATACCATGAACCTGCCTCTCAAGCGCTCCCCCATACTATGAAGCTGCCTCTCAAGCGCTCCCCCATACCATGAACCTGCCTCTCAAGGGCTCCTCCATACCATGAACCTGCCTCTTAAGCGCTCCCCCATACCATGAACCTGCCTCTCAAGCGCTCCCCCATACTATGAAGCTGCCTCTCAAGCGCTCCCCATACCATGAACCTGCCTCTCAAGCGCTCCCCCATACTATGAAGCTGCCTCTCAAGCGCTCCCCCATACCATGAACCTGCCTCTCAAGCGCTCCCCCATACCATGAACCTGCCTCTCAAACGCTCCCCCATACCATGAATGTGCCTCTCAAGCGCTCCCCCATACCATGAAACTGCCTCTCAAGCGCTCCCCCGTACCATGAACCTGCCTCTCAAGCACTCCCCCATACCATAAACCTGCCTCTCAAGCGCTCCCACATAAGCATGAACCTGCCTCTCAAGCGCTCCCCCATACCATGAACCTGCCTCTCCGGGCTCCCCCGTACCATGAACCTGCCTCTCCGCGCTCCCCCATACCATGAACTTGCCTCTCAAGCGTTCCCCCATACCATGAACCTGCCTCTCAAGCGCTCCCCCATACCATGAACCTGCCTCTTAAGCGCTCCCCCATACCATGAACCTGCCTCTCAAGCGCTCCCCCATACTATGAAGCTGCCTCTCAAGCGCTCCCCCATACCATGAACCTGCCTCTCAAGCGCTCCCCCATACCATGAACCTGCCTCTCAAACGCTCCCCCATACCATGAAAATGCCTCTCAAGTGCTCCCCCATACCATGAAATTGCCTCTCAAGCGCTCCCCCGTACCATGAACCTGCCTCTCAAGCACTCCCCATACCATGAACCTGCCTCTCCGCGCTCCCCCGTACCATGAACCTGCCTCTCCACGCTCCCCCATACCATGAACCTACCTCTCAAGCGCTCCCCCATACCATGAACCTGCCTCTCAAGCGCTCCCCCATACCATGAAACTGCCTCTCCGCACTCCCCCATACCATGAACCTGCCTCTCCGCGCTCCCCCGTACCATGAACGTGCCTCTCCACGTTCCCCCATACCATGAACCTACCTCTCAAGCGCTCCCCCATACCATGAACCTGCCTCTCAAGTGCTCCCCCGTACCATGAACCTGCCTCTCAAGCACTCCCCCATACCATGAACCTGCCTCTCTGCGCTCCCCCGTACCATGAACCTGCCTCTCCACGCTCCCCCATACCATGAACCTACCTCTCAAGCGCTCCCCCATACCATGAACCTGCCTCTCAAGCGCTCCCCCGTACCATGAACCTGCCTCTCAAGCACTCCCCCATACCATGAACCTGCCTCTCCGCGCTCCCCCGTACCATGAACCTGCCTCTCCACGCTCCCCCATACCATGAACCTACCTCTCAAGCGCTCCCCCGTACCATGAACCTGCCTCTCAAGCGCTCCCCCATACCATGAACCTGCCTCTTAAGCGCTCCCCCATACCATGAACCTGCCTCTCAAGCGCTCCCCCATACTATGAAGCTGCCTCTCCGCGCTCTCCCATACCATGAACCTGTCTCTCAAGCGTTCCCCCGTACCATGAACCTGCCTCTCAAGCGCTCCCCCATACCATGAACCTGCCTCTTAAGCGCTCCCCCATACCATGAACCTGCCTCTCAAGCGCTCCCCCATACTATGAAGCTGCCTCTCAAGCGCTCCCCCATACCATGAACCTGCCTCTCAAGCGCTCCCCCATACCATGAACCTGCCTCTCAAACGCTCCCCCATACCATGAAAATGCCTCTCAAGCGCTCCCCCATACCATGAAATTGCCTCTCAAGCGCTCCCCCGTACCATGAACCTGCCTCTCAAGCACTCCCCCATACCATGAACCTGCCTCTCCGCGCTCCCCCGTACCATGAACCTGCCTCTCCACGCTCCCCCATACCATGAACCTACCTCTCAAGCGCTCCCCCATACCATGAACCTGCCTCTCAAGCGCTCCCACATACCATGAACCTGCCTCTCAAAGGCTCCCACATACCATGAACCTGCCTCTCAAGCGCTCCCACATACCATGAACCTGCCTCTCAAGCGCTCCCACATACCATGAACCTGCCTCTCAAAGGCTCCCACATACCATGAACCTGCCTCTCAAGCGCTCCCACATACCCTGAACCTGCCTCTCAAAGGCTCCCACATACCATGAACCTGCCTCTCAAGTGCTCCCACATACCATGAACCTGCCTCTCAAGCGCTCCCACATACCATGAACCTGCCTCTCAAGCGCTCCCCCGTACCATGGACCTGCCTCTCAAGTGCTCCCCCATACCATGAACCTGCCTCTCAAGTTCTCCCCCATACCATGAACCTGCCTCTCAAGCGTTCCCCCGTACCATGAAACTGCCTCTCAAGCGCTCCCCCATACCATGAACCTGCCTCTCCACGCTCCCCCATACCATGGACCTGCCTCTCCGCGCTCCCCCATACCATGAACCTGCCTCTCAAGCACTCCCCCATACCATGAAACTGTCTCTCTGCACTCCCCCATACCATGAACCTGCCTCTCCGTGCTCCTGCATACCATGAACCTTCTTCCTTTTGTGCACCTCACCTTAGAGCACTCCAGATGAAGCCACCGTCTCCCACATGACATCTGGATAGATGTCTCCATCCTGAAACAACATCGCAAGGACCAGGGTCTGCGAAAACACCTAAAGAAACACATACATGATATTCATAAAGACTTTTAGGTCTAGGGAGAGGATTACATTCAAAACCCTCTGCTATGCGCATCGCATTGCCCAGGGAAAAGGCCCTGATTATTTAAAGAACCTACTCACTATACATCGCCCCACTCGGAATTTAAGATCATCCGGTACAATGCTATTTAAACTTCCTCGTATTCTCAGGGCCAGAATGGGCGGCTGCTCCTTTAGGTACCTAGCCTCCAAGCATTGGAATGTACTCCCGCTTCATCTGCGGATGGAACCATCTGAATTGAGATTTCGGGGAAAACTTAAAACGCTTTTGTTCCCCATCATGTAAACCCCCCAGAGCTTCTCCATAGCTGCTATCTATCAGCAGTTAGCGCGGGGACACAGAGTTCTTTGTGTAGCCGGGCGCTCTACAAATGATTTATTATTATTATTATTATTACTTTCCAGAGATCTAAAATGCTTGATGCCAAAAAACTACGGTGGAATGATTCGGGCCTTTTCTGCAGGTGCTGGTGCTGTCAGTGATTGCCGAGTTTCATACGGACTGGTCTTTGCAGTGCTTAATTTGTGCCAGTGTTTGCAGGTGGTGGGCACCAACACTCATCTTTGGGGTACGGGACTTATTCATCATCTGGCCCAGGTAAAGAGAGAAAGAGACAGAACAGTGAGAAAGAAGGAGCCAAAGAAATAAAGGAAAACAGCGATGAAGCAAGACAGCATTGATGAAAAATAACCCACCTGAGGGAGAAAAAGAGACATAACGTGTAGGGTGGTGGAAGAAAGAGGCATGTGCCGAAAACAAGACGAGGTCTTTGGCAAACCAGAATTCGGCAGCGTGACTGGAGGGCTCTTCGGAAAAACGTTGGACCCCTCATTTACTTTTTATGAATTACGTGCTGACTGCTTGTCCTGGGGTCTGAAGTCCTTGGGTACCACTGCTCCTCAGATCATCAGCCAAGGAGCCCGCTCTGTGCCTGCCTTTCCAGCTGTAGCTCAGTCTGTCGAGGGTCACACAGATGTGAGGTTGTTCGGGCCAGTTTCCGGGGATAGTATCACACAAAATAAAAGTCAGTATGCAGTTGACACTGAGATTTGAAAATGAATATTTATGTGTTTATTTAATAATTAATACAGCTTTAGCGAGCACAAACATGAGCCCGAGGCGCTAGAGAACGATACACAGACAAAGTCAAATGGTTAGGAACACAATTAGGAGGCTACAAAAAGGAAACAATGACATTCTATTTGAGCAACAAGGCAAACAATTCAATGTGAACGTGGAATCCTATATACTAGAAAAGGGAAAAAACATATGTAATATGTCCAGTGGCACAAAGCGGACTGCGGTTAATAAGATCATACGGTAAGATAAAAGCCAGAAAAAGATGCACAAATAAAGAATAAGCGGCATGATTAAATTCTGTTAGGATGGAATTATCTTCAGAAGAGAAGACGCTTCAGCTCTTTCTTAAAAGTAGCCAGAGATCTGCACAAACTCAGGTGTTCAGTTCCACACCATTGGTGCATTACCTGAGAATTTATTTATTTTAAAAATGTATAAAGCGCAGCATATACCCGTGGGTGTCTTGGCGCTGTGACTTAGCTGAAGATCTCAGATTAGGCATGTGTCTACCCTAGAAAAAAGTAATCCTGATCGATTTATTGGTCAAATAACCAGGTTTTTATCAACTTTCTGAATTATAGTAGCGAGGGTGCCAGTTTTATTTCAGTAGGAAGCGTGTTCCAGAGTCTGGCTGCAGAGTTAGTGAAACATCGATCGCCCCATGTCACCGTCCTAGTACGTGACACTACCAATAGATGTCTCTGTTCAGATCGTAAGGATCTTTTCGGTAGGTAGTAGAAGAGTTTCTGTCTGAGGAATGCTGGTCCCAGACCTTTGAGAGCTTTGTAGGTGAGACACAAAGTCTTGAATCTAATGCGATTCCTTACTGTTAACCAGTGAAGGTTTTTTATCGCTTGCTTGGTGGACTGGAACTTGGGAATACCAGCTAGTAGCCTTGCGGCAGCATTTTGTATAAGCTGCAGTTTGGCCACCACCCGAGCCTGAGCATTTGCAAATAATCCATTGCAATAATCAAGTGATGAGAGTACTAAGGAGCTCACCACCGTTTTCCTCGTACTCTCGGGAAGATAGGGCAGGATTTTGAGAAGGACGGTGCAATAGTGCTTTCTTTCTCGAAATTTGCTTTTTCTAGAAGAAATGTATCAGAGCTACAAACAGAATTGAGACCACCTAAACTTTGGGGAGTAAAGGTGTGAAGTGTTTTGGGTAATTCGTGCAGTCTTATACATTGCTCCAGCTGCAAAGGGTACCCAGCATAACATCAGTAGCGCAGACGTTATATGGTTGGATTTTTTTAGTTCCTGTAGCAAGTCGGACGGCTGCATGCAATGCCGCTTTCAGAGGAGCAAGCTGGATTCCAGGAAGCCAGATCAGATGGAAGTTACCATAGTCGAGTCTGGAGAGCACCAATCACTGGACTAGTGTCTTAATGTCTTGTTCTGGGCTGAACTGGCAGGTCCCAGGCGTAGGAAAGAGGGTGTTTGTGTCCATTGCATTGATCTGTTTTTTTAAATTAAGCTGATTGACTACGATGCAGCCAAGAGCTGTAGCACTGTCAATGATGGCCGGTTTCAATCTAATATTCCACAAGGATTAATCTGTGTTTTGACTTGGAGTGTTAAGTGTGATGAGGAGAAATTGTGGGCCCGATTCACAGAACTAACTTAAGACAAAATCCTAAACTTACTACTTTTGGTATTCACAGAAGTTAGGATTTTGTCTTAACTTTGTCTTAATCATTGGGTTCATCTAAGTGGAGACTTGAATCTCTTAAGCAGATATTTTTTCGGAAACATGTTGATTGGCGATATGTTCTAAGCACTCCTCAGTCAAACAGCATTCGTAAAGCGCAACACTGTCACCCATAGGGGTATCTGGGCGCTGGCACACTATCACAGCACATAATGGAGAAGTCAGCAGGTAAGAAGAGATCTATAATGTTGTGAGAAGTGTTTTTAATTAAGGCCATGGTAAGCACTAATATGTCAAGTTGCGATACATCAATCGTGTCGGTGATTTCAAGTCTGAGCAACAGTTGTCAGAATACAGCTCAACGTAACGCAGACAGATCCTAATGTTTCTGGTGGAATATGGACTGTGTACTAATGTCCTCGCCCATTTGGTGCAAAGTTGTAAGACCTCAAGTGATCCTGCTCTTGGAAGCATGCCATCACCAACTTAATTGTTCATTGAAACAGGTCAGCTGTATCCGATAGGTAAGTTACTCTTGGCGGCTGTCAACACTACCTGTGCCAGAGATACCTATAGGATCAGGGGCACCAACCAAGAAGGCAATATATTTAATTTAGAGTTAGAGTTGCACCAAAAGGTCAACCTAGCATGTGATGGCACCAGTTTTGATGGCATTTTATTTTTTTATTCTGGAATGCGGCTGTGGCTGTGACATTTGAACAGTAGCTGCCATTTAAAGTCCTGCTACAGATTTAACAAGGATTGGCAAAGCCGGTAGGTCTAACGTTGGCCATCAGTCTTTTGGCTTTATCAATACTTGTTTTTGTTTTGTAATAGAGTTTACAAAACATTATTGGGAAAACTGTCTGGCCCTCATCAACCTAAAAAAATGTTTGGTCTCTAAAAACTTGTATTTCTATCATCATTTGTGGCCCTTAAGGGATCTGCGTTGTGTGTGGCTGTGCTCCTTGAAGTTGTAATAGGGCAATACCACCACTCAAAGCGAAGTTAGCCAGTGGCTGAAGTGGGCTGACCCAATTTTCTCCTTGCTCTATACCTTAGCACTTGAAAGAAAAATCGGAATGACGCAATAACATACCGATTGATAAAGAAGGTTGTCTGAAAGCCCTTTAAGTATTGTATTGTATTGCAGCATTTGTATAGCGCTTACTATCCATAGGTTAGGGCGCTAAAGCTCTTAACTACACAGACAGCATGCTGCACCGTGTACGGTGTGTGGTTGGGAGATGAAAGTACACTGTGTCTTGCAAGCCGGAAAAAAACAAACTACCCCCTAGCACATTAAGGCTGGTCCTAATGTCACAGGTTAGCGTTGGTGAATCCTGGGCTCTTGGCCCCATCTGCCCAACTTTTCCCATTGCTAAGATACAACCCACAATCTGCCTTGTACATTGGAAGATGAAAGAATGCCGAGCCCTGCCTACCAAGAAAATAAAAATACATCTTACTCCCTTTAGGTTGGTCATATTGTTCTAGGTTAGCCTGGTTGATTCCTGGTCACATTGGCCTGTACTGCGGACACAAAACTGTAAGTACAATCTATACTACTATTATAAAGAGAGAACTTGCACCTTTTGGCAAGGTAAACTCGAAAACTACACCACCAATCTGAACACCCAAGACATCTTAGAAAACCTCAGGGCAAGCAGAAGGACATAGGCTACATAAAAATAAAAACAAACGTTGTTTAAAATATTTACAAATAAAAATAAAGTAGTCCCTTGCAAGTAGCGCCGGCTGCGACGTTTGCGTGAGGGGAGTAGCGTCGTTCACAGCAACAGGAAGAGCGAGGACATGAGTAGCGTCTGCGTGAGGGGAGGAGCGGAGTTCACCAGCAACAGCAATACGGAGCGGTGAGAAGCGGAGGAGCAGTGGCAGCGCGGGGAGGTAAGTCGGGACCTTGGGGGGGGTTTACAAAGCCGGGGCAGGAGGCAGGAGGCGGGAGGCGGGCGGGAGACTCGAGGCGCGAGGCGGTAGGCGGAAGGCGGTAGGCGCTATGCGCTATGCTCAATGCTCAATGTCGGGTCGGGGCGGCGGGCGGCGGGCTCAAAGCGGGAGGCGGGAGGCGGTATAGCCAATGTCGGGGCGGAAGGCGGGAGGCGGGAGGGATGTGGACTGGGCAATGTCGGGGGGGGCGGTGCACAGAGGCTTACAATGCTGCCCCCAGCCCCTTTCTGCCCCAGGCAACGCTGGAGCGGGCTGCTAGTATATATATAATTTTAGTAAAATTAAGAAGTCATTTCTAAAGCCAGATCCCAAAACTGGGGTTATGTATCCTGGCACAACGGTGGGTATGTTCTACTGTGGCATAACGTATCAAACAAACACTTTGAGAGAAACAATTTATTTCATTTTTTTATTTGGTAATAATTTTTTATTTGCTTCATGGACGCTTGCAGCTGGAATGGTTTAATTATTTTGGGCACTTTGGCACAGGTTGGGACACTGGGCTATTTTATACATTTTCCTTCACAACTTTAAACTTCATATCTGTAAAAAACATTTAATTTTATTAACATGTCTATAATGTGCCATCCTGGCCTATGGCATCTGAGTGTTGTTCAAATCTGCTAACCCGACAATATGTGTTAAAAGGGATTGTATATCAAGCAAAGCAGCCATAAAACATAATAATATAAATTACAAGATTGGAAACTACGAAACCTCAGGAAAAGAACAACAAAACAAGAAGAAAGAAGAAATCATTGCAGATAAAACACAGGCAGAAGTCCCTTAAGTTGGAGATCCACCAGGAGTGAATTTCAAAGAGAGTTGCCATCTTTAGGAAGGACACGGGCTCAAATCAAGAAGCTGTTTGCATGTATGTTTGGCTCATAGATGTACTGGGCCATTTGTCAAGTGCAAAACCACTGTGGAATTGACAGATGTTGGTTTTGTACTTGTAATATTATTAACTCTCACCAAGGTCTCAGGTGAGGCGACAGGGACGAGAGTGTGTGTTAAAGAGCCGGAACGCTCGGTGAGTTTATGGACACCCACAAACAATACTTTTTTGGGCTACATTTATGGGTTTTGATTGGATCCTCCCCGAATCCTTTCCACCCTAAATTGTAAATTGATAAGATCAGGAGTATATCTCCTTGAGGGTTGAGAAAGTGAAGAAGTACCTCCAAAATGGAGAAAAGTAAAAAAAAGTAAGCTTGTGCATTGCTTGCCAAACCTGTCCATATTAGCTATTAAGAAAATGAAATTCATAAAGGTTTTCTAGAAAAATCTCAGAATATCGTAGGTATCCACGTCAAATTTACTTTAAGGCAAAGATCTACTGATTTTCCGAGAATCAGGCCCAGAGTATTTTATGCATCTGGAATTTTGGGACCCAGTGACATAAAAAAGTATGACGCCGAAAAGTTTTATGTGCACTTCATAAGGGAAAGATTTCAAAACCCTACAGATTTTTATTTGCAATCTCTGTTGGTGACTTCAGGTATGGTCACAACGTTACGTTTCTGATTTTTAGAAAGGATGCCCCGATCTGAAAGAATTGTAAGGCCTACCAGATATTGATTTGCTTATGTGGAGTCAGCAGGATGGTCTACAACCTCCACCCGGGTGTATAATGGTGAAAAAGGCTTTTTTTACTCATTTATTTTGCACTGCCTCCTGTCTCCAAAGGCTGCACCGGAATTCAGTTAGTCTGATCGAACAATCGGCGATGAATAAGTGTGGCTAAAATGCACAAGTCTATTAGTCGATCTGTTTTGCCGAAATCAGCCAATCAGATTGACCTAGAGCTCGTATCACTTTGGGAGTGCTGTGGGGAATGCTTTCTCGCGAAATAATCTGTTCATCAGCCAATGAGGACACATTCTGATATTGCACGGTCATCTGGTCTCGCTGAATGATCTGCTCATCATCCAATTACAATGCAGAATTCGGATAAATAATACCCAGCTAGTTCTGCAAAATGATCTGGTGATCGTCCAATGACAATGCACGTCAGATCATTCCACACTTAACTAGTTTCCAATTTGGGAAAAAATATGGAGGTGAAAAAAAAAAGTGAATCAATGTAAACAGAGTTAAGAAAACACATCACGGCAACTATTGTGTTCTAAGTAAAATCACAGCACACAGCGAGAAATGCGTGAGAACTGCAGGAAAACAAACACTGACAGAAGTAAACAGGAAAACGGAAACAGCAAACAGACAAACAAAGTAGAGGAAAGGAGGACCAGACTGGGAGAGTGGGAGGATGTGGGATGGTGCAGTGATCCGAAGGAATAATTGGGGGCACGTGACGCACACTGTACATCCAAAACACATAAAAAAAAAACTAACAACGAGAGGACATTGTAGTGCATTAATGTGGAAACGTTCGGCGGACATAAAATATATACATTCTTGAAATGTGAGGAGTAAGTCCCTATGCAGTGCTTTAAATTGCCAGGTATTGGCAGGTACAGAGTACCTGCACTTTAATTTGAAAGCGAGAGTACCTGCACTTCTCAGTACTTGTGCAATACTTGTAATAGGAGAGTACTGCTACGTCTCATTAGCAAATAGGTACTGTTTGTTCCTGAGTACGTCTCTTCTGCATTTCATTTTAAGTACTGTCTGTGTGTGAAAAAAGATGTGTTGGGGACCAGTGCCATCCAGTTGATTTTAGGTGGAGCCTACCAGATGGGTCTTTGTTTGCCTATCAAGGCCAGAGATCAGAGAAGAACTCCTTGTAGCAGCCTGGAGCCAGTGTTTTAACGCAGCATCACTGCACCTGCTCGAGCCACTGGTCCTATCTCAAGCCCAAGAGAACTGGCCAAAATGGCGGATTCTCACCTCTTATAATATTGCAAGCTGTTGCAATGTCCTGACATTCCTGGTGCCTTTGAAATGTAACAGTAAGGAATTGTATTTGCAAAGGGCAGTAGGCTTGTTTAGGTCGAGCCTAACAGACTGCTCAACTTGTCTTCGGTTTCAAAAGCATGATTGTGGGCTTACCAAGGATTTATAGTGGTCTTTTATCCTGCACACTGCTTACAATTGGTTGGATTTATCCTCATCTTGATTTGGTTTCTGTTATTTGATGGTTTTTCTTGTTCCTGCTTTTGCTTGTTCCTCCTCTGGAGTGCAGCCTCTTTACCAATATCACTGATCGGTTGGCTTCTGTACTTCCACTGCTCAATTTTAGGGAACTTTTTTTCTTTTTGGTTACGCACTATATGAGAGTGCATGTGATTTCCAGCCCTCTCCTTCACTCTCCAGTGTGCTCCCCTCAAGTACCCACTCCTGCTACATGTTTCTCTCTTGTGTACTTCTCCTCCTTACCTCCTTGTTCTCCGTGTTGTTCTCACCCTTTTGTGTTTCTCCCCCACTACCTATGTTGCTGTCACTTTTGTGTGCTCTCGCTCTCTCGTCTGATTCTTCTGCCAAACCCCGACACTCCCTGACCTTCTCTTCCCATGCCCCCGCGCTCTCTGTTCTTCTTTCCATGTATGTTTCTCCCCCATCCCGACGTTGCTGTCTCCCTCATCCAATGCTTTTTTTCTTCTCATCCATTTAGCTCATCCTTCACCACACCCCTTCACTTGTGAGGTCCTTGTGTAAAAAAAAGTGTGCCTTCTCTCTAAAAAATATTTATTTACCAATCCAAGTGGTTTTTCCCATCTTAGAAAAATTAAAGCAAATAATGCCTGCGTCATTCCCCTAGTGCGTGCATGCGTTCTGATGCATTAACACGCATGCATAATCTTACATGTACATGGAATTATGCTATTGCCAGCAACGATCACTTCAACACGTCTTTTTTACACCTTTTTTTGGGACGAAGTTGCAAAGTGTTGCGAAAAATCCTAAAGTTTTTTTTTAATATTGATAACATTGATGCCAATGTTTATAATGATACACTCGCATATACGAGCGAAATCGCATCACTATTAACAAACTCGCCCATAATGAACTCTCCATCAACCCTGACTCAGAAATATGTGGTCAGGCAGGCTCTGCAACATAGACCTGAGGTTACTGATTGACACATCACAGGTGGGGTGGCACGTAGCTGGCAGATAAACGTGCAAACCGTAAACTTAGGACCATCCCCAAGGTAAGCGCAGTGACACGTCAATGGTACAGGGAGATTGGCCCCAATAAATCTGACATGGCCGGAGGGGTGCGCACATTCCCAAAACATCATAAAGTCAGATGCCACATGAAGTTAGGAACCCATAGCCAATCAGGACACAGCACACACAGTACACACAGTGACCACATGCCCTCATGCCTGACATGTGGACATGTTACCCACTGGCCCCCATTGTGTCCACACAAGGTCGAGGCCCCCCTGGATTTGTTATCAGTGGCCTTATTTATGACTCCACAGACAAGGCCTGCATTCTTTTACTAAACAAGGATCGCTGTAAGAATTTTTATGATACCCAAAAACCGTATAAAGACTTGTTCAGATTGATTGTACTTTGAGACAGTCCTCATACCCGTTTCTGTAACTGTGCTCCCAGTCGAAGTGTTTAATTAAACCAACTGTTTCTGTTTTGCCAAACACCTCTTGTCAATTATTTTTTCAAGGTAAATTCATATTCAAACAATATTTTGGTGAACCAGCCAAGAGAGATTGGTACCTCAGTCCTGACTGTAGCTGAAGGAAAGGGACAACGGCCGGACGGATTCACATCCGCGCAGCATGGAAGGTGAGCAGGCGCCACAATTGATTGAAATTTCAGTTGAATCTGCAGGGTCGAGGTCCATCATGAAGCTGCCGTCAGAGGGTAGGAGGCGACATTGGATTGCAAAACGTTGACATGAGTGTCCTGCCACTGTCAGAAATCTGGCATGTTACCAATTGTATGTACCCCAACTGAGTAGGTGCAAGGTGTCTATGTTCATGTGGAGGCCACCTTTTTTTTTATAGTCTTCACGCTAGGAAGGATGATATTGGTTATCGCCTGGACCGCTGGGCATGATACAGATGCTACGCTTGTCTCCTGGGTGTGATACCGGGTTGAGGCCTGGTCGCTTTGATAGCTGGGCGCGATACAGATGGTACGCATGGGCCCTGGGTGTGATATAGGGCTGGCATCTCAGTCTTATTTTCTAGTCTAAAGGGTTTGCTCAGTGCTACCGGTTTGCTTAACACTGGTGGTATCTGAAAAAGGTGCGAGGTGCTGTTCGCTTGGACCTCTGGGAAAGACACAGATGGTTCGCTAAGCCCATGGGTTTGAAACAGGGTGCAATTCAGACATTAGGGAAAAATATTTGGATCTGGGAGATCAGGTGAAGCTTGTGTTTGGCCAAGACGGGCCTGAGGTTTTTCAAGTTATTCCTTTAGTTTTCTTTGTCTAAGAACCAATATTGACAGACTATCTGTCTCACTTAGTCCAGTGTACCGCAAGGCTTCGCCTGGTCACAGGATATCATGCTTTAGGAGCAGGCTAAGGTATTTTTGACAAAGTCATCATTTGTATTTGATGCTGGGGTACTGGTAATTAGATGCACCTGTATTTTGTCTTGAGTATTGTGTTTTGTGAATGTCTCAATGTGCTGTATGAACATGAACAGAATCGTTATTTCATATAGCAGTAAAGGTAGGTATTTTTCTGCTAAATTTCATAACAATTGCACTTTCTTCCAGGTTGTGATCCTTCATATGCATTGTTATTTGTGTTTGTGAAATGTACATATTGATGCATCTGTAAGTAGTGCTGAGCTCTTAGCAAGAATTTGGAACCAGCAATCCCCATGCATAATATTTCCGAATGACCAGAGTAGAACTTAAAGATCACCTAAAACCAGAAAAATTAGTGTGCATCTGTCCCTTAAAAAGTACCCAACGTATCATGGAATTGCCACTAAAACACATGCAAACCAGGTTCCCCGGGCAAGCTAAAACACTTAACAAGCATTGCCACGGATGGCATGCACACGCTAAGGTACACGCATTTCCCTGGCCAAAGGCGGGAATCTTCAACACTAACACACAAACTGACCAAATACGCAGGACAGAAGAAGGGCAGGAGAGAGGCACTATTGGAGCTTTGGGCCATCTTTGAGGAAGCCCAGACTGACAACCATAACCCACAGACAATAAGAAAAGCGTCCGTACCTTTTCTGCCATATGCAGGTATGAAGGTGCTCTCCCCGATGCCAGCTATTCCTGAATTAGGATACACCAACCCACCAGCTAAGGGAGCTAGAGGGTCCCCTACGAAACATCAAACTGTTAGATCCAGGCATGAAAATCTGACAGTTTCCATCCACCGCTTTGCTTACTCCACTAGCCCGACCTAACAACATAGTCATTTGTGTCGTTTTTTCTCTCTTTTCTTGTTTTTCAGTATGTCTTCACAATCTTCTTGAATTATAAAATGTATGTCATTGACCTTTTAATTGAATATATGTATTTTTATAAATGAAACTTCCAACGAAAATGAAGAAAACAATTTAAATAAACTAAAAAAACTATTTTGTATACAAACAGCAAGTTTTGTTTCTATTAATTTTGTCTACATGTCACAATATTCATTTAAATTAGTAGACTGGTTTCCTTTGTTTTTTTTGGCTTATTATATAAGCTCACTACTGTTTGCTTTTCAAAAAATAGTTCAATTTATTCCCTACTAGTAGTGAATACATTAGGAGTAGGGGTCCCCTTTTTTCCAAATTATGAAAATCTAACAGGCCAGCAGGCCTGGACAATCCCAGCACCACTCCAGTCCAGTGCTAGAAATCCCCAAAGTTTGACCCCACTGTCCGTCGCGTTCAGCCCATCGAATCCCACCGACAGGAAAACGTGCACTCCCACCGAGTCAGGTGAACTCACTCGAGTGACAGGGAAGTTCATAGTGGGTCTCAACAGTGATACAACTAGCAAGGGTGAGAGCCCCAGTCCCCCGGGATCCGTGTTTAGGTTTTGACTAGCGATGCATGCGTACGAAGTACGCGTGCGCTAGGAAAAAATCTTATGAGCTGTGTTTGGAGTCGGGTCTACGCCCCCTCCTCTCATTTGCTAGCTCCATAAATGGAGACTAGCCATTGGGAGGAGGGGGCGTCCGTCAATCTCGGACCAGATTCGGGGGCGTTCCCGAGAATTTTTGGCTTTTGGCTACGTCACGCGACGTCAGCCAAAAGCCGGGAACGCCCCCGAATCTGGTCCGGGATTGAGGGCACCCGCCTTCCACTGTGCCCCTTCCTGATTGCCTTGCGAGCGCACGTAGTGCACATGCGAAATAGTGAAATGAAGGGCATGTTTGATACACCACTATGCCTCTGTTCTCCAAATTGTAAATCCGGCCCGCGACCAGGAAGCCAGGCAGGCCGGGGGCGGAACTGCGGGACACTCCCTCGACGTCATTCCCGGGCCGCGCTGTGATTGGCTGCCGGCCCGGGACCTGACGGGGAAGACGAGCTGCCCGCGTCTCCTCCTTCGTTCGGCAAGCTTATTGATTGGCTAACAGTGCTTTGCTATATTTGCAGAGTGCGATGCCCTAACTTGTTTATCTTATCGTCATGGTCTGACATTCCCAACACACTTTTCTCATTCACTGCAGACCTATGAAGTCATGCATCACATCGCTACTCCGGAGACTTAGATATCTCCCAGCGCTATTATTATTATTCAGCACCGGAAACTCTGCCTTCAACCTGTCTTTTTCTTTATATTTTACATCGTTCTCTTGTATAAATACACGGCTGTACATTATACCGACATTTTTGTAAACTAGATGGTCTGACATATATAAACACACTGCCTATTATAAGTATTTGGCTGTGTATTCTATCACCTTTTGTGCATATGAGTTGGTGAAACATGCACGCTCACAATGTCCGGAATACATCATTAACATGTTCCAAGATGTCGGACTTAAAACAAACAACAACCCGGCACTTCGGACTTTGCCCTTTCTTTGCACCCGCCTTCCTGCTCGCGTGGGCGTGCTCGCCTTTCCCGCCCCCTCTCCCGCCCGCTCTTAATGCCACAGGACACAGAGGGGACTTGCAGTGTCTGTTTCACACACAGACAGCAGTGGGTGTTTCATTCAGTACAGAGCGCGGTCACAGCATGAGCCTTCCTAACAAAAACGCCTATTAAATCCTTGGTCTTTGGCTGCTCCTAATCAAAAGATACCCAATCTATAATAAATGTGGATGTACTTTGTGAATATCAGCACACCAATAAGCGCCCTTTAATTTCTTGCAAACACTCTATTAAGCAGTCTTATTTAAAGTCTGTGTCATAGATTCATGGTATCTGAGGTTGAAGCTGATTAGGGCAATAACGAAAGAAATGGTCGCCTAGTCAGCCAATGCATGTGTTTTCAGGTTAGAAAATTGAGAAGGGCTCGAGCTGGACCGCTGGGTGTCCCTTTAACTGTTTGAGGTACCGTAAAGTTTCTGGTTAGGGGGGTTGCCTTTATCGGTGTCAGTTGACCCTGGCAGAGGCATAACTCATTTGTAATAAACTATTCACCGGCACGCTTGTTTTTCAGTTTAGGAAAGACAAAAGGCTATGCGGACCTAGTGGCAGCAGGTGCTTTAACCCACGGAGCTATCTCCTGGCCTTAATCTCATCGAGGCCTAACCCTGAGACGAGCACGGGTCTCGGTACTGCGCCGCATCGCTATCAGAGGTGTCACCTGGGCAGGGCGCAGTGTGAGGCTGACACCTCGCACCACAGGCCTCTATCAGCCCGATAAGGACCTGAAAGGGATCAAAGGCAGACCCGCTTATCCCACACAGCTCCTTATCTGGCCATCAGGGGCCTTGGTATCTAGGCGCAGATGAGCATTTTAAAAACGCATAATTTGTTGAATGATTTGATAAAGAGCTTAGCCTAGGTATACACAAACCCTGTCTGGCCAGTTGGCATACTCGGGCTTTGTCGCTTTTACACCATGGTCCACCATTTGGCTGCTTTCAGCGGAGTAACCCAAATCCAGACAGGCTGGTGTTTCTCAACGGCTGGGATGGTTGGGAAAGAGTCAGTCACACGCCATCTGCTCATCAGGCGCCCCCTAGCAGTCTGCTAGAAGCAACCCGACCTAGTCACAGCCCTGCCAGGCGTTTTCAAGGACGCAACCCTGATATGTGACTAACGAGTTCCCAGCCCCACTGGCCTTTTAGTGGCCGCCGGAGATCATGGCATGTAAAGGGCGGCTCTGGCCCAGCTCTACTCTCTCTCCGAAGCAGAGTGGATCAGTGTTTACAGCGCATCAATCGAATGAACACTAAGTAAGGCATCCTCAGACACCACAACATACAGCAGCATGGAAACATATGGCGCCTACCATTTCCCCTTCTTTCCCGTTTTTCTGTAGTGCTGCACACCTACGTTTCTTACTACTATTAGCTCTGGTGAATGTTGGCTCCGGGCTCTGTAGATTGCTTCGTGGTGACAGTTATTAAATGCCAACATGTGCCATTAAATGACAAATACCATACGTTTTAAATTGGCATTTTTTCATTTATTTTTTTAGTACCTGCCAAACACCTCTGCTGTTCCTTAACTCGAGAGACCCTCCCTGAGGTGATCATTATACGTCTGACGCTGACACAGGCCTCATATCTCCCAGAAAGGGAATGAATGGATCTAAACTGATTCAAAATGTGTCTCTTCAAATCCAGCCCAACGAGCTTAAATGGATGCTAACATGAATGAATAACACCATTAAACTGTAAAGCACTTTGAATTCTAGTTAATGCCACAACTGTGTGCATGAGAGATGGCATCTAATGCAGTCTATCTCAGCGCACTTCACAACTCATTCTCTTATTTTTAGGTCTCATCTGAGACAAGGCATGTGCTGTCTCTTGCAAGACATTTTGTAAGTGTACAATGGTCTTTGATAGTACCACATTGCTTACCATTAGTTGCCTTCATTGTCACTCATTTGCAAGATCCACATTTGTGAGTGCATACGGACTTCACTTAAGCTTCCTGTGTTTCTCCCTCCCCTGGAGCAAAGACGCATTACTTGTGTCCTTCCAATGCTCCCTTTTAGGGCGTTACTTTTGATTTTTATTTAAGGACTCGACACTCGCAGTGTGTGTGGGGGGGGGCTCGCAGTGTGTGGGGGGCTGTGTGTGGCTGTGTGTGTGGGGGGCTCTGTGTGGCTGTGTGTGTGGGGGGCTCTGTGTGGGTGTGTGTGTGGGGGGCTCTGTGTGGGTGTGTGTGTGGGGGGGCTCTGTGTGTGTGTGGGGGTGGCTCTGTGTGGGTGTTTGTGTGTGGCATTTGCGAGAGATTAAGCTATTAGCATTGTAAATGACAATTCCATTTATTTATGTTAAAAAAACATAAATAAAAATAATGTCAAGAGCAATGCCAATAGCTCTAACTTTAACAAAGGCAAAATCATTGCATTGTAAATGCTTGTTTTGAATGAAGCTACAGGGTTGGCTCAGCTGACCAAGGGGGAAAATAGGGAATCAATGCCCAACCAGAAGAGACTCCCAAACACACCCACACCCTACTTTCCACCCTTGTTGATCATAGACAGATCCAACCACCACAGTGCTTGTGAACAGCAATCCATACAGTTTGTTAATATACACGAGGGTGACAAGGTCATACCTGAGGAAAGGGAAGGTACCCGTATCAAGAAATACTGCAGGTGTACAAGAGTTCTCGGGCACGGTGAGACAGATCTCCTTCACTGAACCTCTCAAGTTAGAAGTGGGGGGGAATAGGGTGAGGAAACAGTTATCATACTTTCCCTTATCCCCGGCTAATATTCTAGGGAGAGACCTGATGACCAAACTCAAAATGACCATCCAGTTTGCTGATGACGGAACTATAGCCTGCTCTTCTCTAGGATCTCTTTTCCTAGAGCCTGTGCCATCAAAACACTCCTGCATCGCATGTACATGGGCGAGGACAATCCCTATGAATCAGACCCCCTTCACAGAGGCAGTCTTGGAATACATTGAAAATTTCTTTGAATTATGCGAATTTGCTCAACAGTGGGCATGCCGTGCACATCGACTCTTAGTTGAGCCACAAAGATGAGGACCTTGATAACAAACAAGATACCAAAGGAGGAACACAACTGGGGCCCCAACACACACTCGTCTGCTGGGTCCCTCTAGGCAAGGGGGGAAGCAGGGCTAAGGCCCACATGGGCAATGGCAGTAAAAATCGGAACCCACATGCTTCTAGGACCTCCAAATTCAGCCTGTGCCACCTGCTTAAACCTCAACGCGCTGGAAAGAAGCGCAGAAAAAGCTGCCTGGCACTATGTGGGGCATTCCACCCGCCTTAAGCCACCATTCTTTTGTCAAATAGGGTACTCAAACGCATAGCCACTATAGGAAATTCGGCACCCAAGATAAATGGTAAACCATGATAAGAAAGTGTCCCTGGCTACCACTCCGGAAGGGAAGCTAAGTGCAAGATGGGCAGGCAGACACACATACCCCTCCCTCAGTGACCCACTAGGAAGGTTTTGTCATGTTTCCGGCATCCGCGTATCACCGCCAGTCGCGGCTGACACTTTGAGACCCGAAAACGGCAGCAGCGTCTCACCAGACTACAATTCCCGGCATGCTCGGGAGCACGTTGCGTGTGTGACGGCGGTCACGCAAGACACGGAAGTAAATAGCGGGCTGAGAGAAACAGACCTCGCCGATTATTCGTTTGCGGAGAAGACACAGAGGGTCGGTAAGGAGCAGTGCTGGTAAGACTACTTCTCTGCGCAATTCCAGGAAACAGACAAAGCCCCGCTCCGGATTGGGTACCTTTTGTCACTATTGTTCGAGTTAGCATCAAGGGGGTAAGAGCGCTGTTAGACGGGGACCCGGAGGGTCGGCCGAGCAAGGGGGAGAGGCCTCCTGGCGAGGGCCCTCTCTTTAGATCGTACGGACGAGCAACTACCCCCCCACAGATGGACGCCACACAAAGATAGGTTCTGTACACTTTTATCGGTATTCTTAAGCAGGTTAACTTGACGATACAGCAGGACCAGGATACGGTGATCCCTTCAATTCTAGTCTCTGAGGGAAAGGGGGTAGCGGGACAGTCTCGGTACCGGTCCGGTACAGGGGTAGCTGGTGTATAGCTCTCAATCCTCGAGCTGGAAGGTTCGCAAGTAGGGGCCGCGGCAGCGCAAGCAGGCCTTCAAGGATGGTTTACGAAGATGAGCAGCGGCAGCGCCAGCAGGCCTTCAAAGATGGTTCACGAGGATGAGCCGCGGCAGCGCCAGCAGGCCTTCAAAGATGGTTCACGAGGATGAGCCGCGGCAGCGCCAGCAGGCCTTCAAGGATGGTTCACGAGGATGAGCCGCCGCAGCGCCGGCAGGCCTTCAAGGATAGTTCACGAGGATGAGCCGCGGCAGCGCCAGCAGGCCTTCAAAGATGGTTTACGAAGATGAGTCGCGGCAGCGCCAGCAGGCCTTCAAAGATGGTTCACGAGGATGAGCCGCGGCAGCGCCAGTAGGCCTTCAAGGATAGTTCACGAGGGTGAGCCGCGGCAGCGCCAGCAGGCCTTCAAAGATGGTTCACGAAGAGGAGCTGCGGCAGCGCCAGCAGGCCTCCAAGGATGAGTTCGTCTAGGTGTCTCTCGACTCCAGGATACAACTGCCTTCCTGCTCTGGGGCTTCCCCAGTTATAGGTCTGGCGCCCTTTGATGTCCGGACCCTCGCACTTGGAGGTCGGGGGGTCCGGGATGAGGGAGTCCAGACACCCAGCAGGGGTGTGGAGCCAGCGCCCAGGGAGGCTGGGGGCGATCGAAACCAGGCGGAGGGGAGCCATCGACACTCCTTCTTCCATTGACTCGCCAAGTGGTCTCTTTACCCCCTGGGTGGATGGTGGTGCCTCGCTGTCGGGGCCTGGCTGGGCCTGAGGCGGAGGTCGACCCGAGGCCATGAGGCTTGGCCGTGGAGGGTCCAAAATGGCGGCTGGGCCGGGAACGGTGGTTCGGCACAGGGCCTGGGCCAGCCGAGAAGGTTGTGGTTACGAGTCTGGGTTCCGTCGGGTACGAGCTGGGGGTTGACCCGGGGGGGCTGCAGGTGTGATTCTTGTCCGGGGAACAGGGGTAGCAGTAGTCCGGTATCCGCCATGCGGAGAGGGGTCGGGCATGCCACGAGGCCTGTCCAACAGGCGCTAACGAACTTTGGGGCATAATCCAGTTTACCTTCTTTCTTGCTATCTCCCTGTTGGAGGAGACGTAGTATTTTCATCTCATTGCAGGGAGTGACCTGAACCAAGGAGTTCGGAGTATCGAACTTTATGGTCTAGAAGTTGGGGCTCTGAGTACGTTCACCTCATTTCTATTATGTACTATTGCATGGATGTCTAAGAGGTATTAGACGTCCGGGGACCCTGGAACTTTATGATTCACTTGAACCGATTAACCTTTGGCTTCTGAAAGAGTTAGAGAAGTATTCACCTTGTTTTATGCCTTATTTCATCCCTACACAGGTAAAACGAGATAGGGGGTTCACGCCAGACGGAGTATTGACCCTATAGGAAGGAACACATACAGTGTTTGGTATGCAATAAGAAATTGTGTGTATGTGAATACTGCCTGGCTAAAACTGGGAATGTGTGTGCATTTAAATTCCACCCGGCTACGACTGTGAAGGTTAAACCATTAATTGTGTCTTCCTTAGCAGTTGGTTACAACACCCTGGCATCGCCCGAGTCTCTTCTCCTAGATTACAGGTCCAACGTATTTTCCTTTACAGGTAGGGGTGGTACTGTTCTGTAAATTTGAAGAAAGAAGGTAGTTGATGTGCATGTAAGAGGGAGTGGGGGGGACTCATTATAACTGGCTGTCGTTCTCATTTCAGATCTCCTTCCCTGCTGTCCCCTTCCTTTCCCTCCCCTGAGGGACGGTCCTAGTCGCCTGTGTTTATACTTCAGGCTCTGGGAGAGTCGTGTAGGGGAGGTTATAGGTCATTCAGCACAGCCCCGAAGAGCTTGAGAAGACGGAGCTGACAGAATAATGGGCCCACGATTACTTTTGTTCTTCTAGACTGTGCTGAACACATAGATTATGGCTACCTTGGACGACGTAATAGCGGCACTGGCGCTGGTACAAACTGAACTAGCTGCTTCAAATAGGGAGGTAGCAGCATCTCGAGCAGAAACTGCGCAGTTAAGGGCTAGAATGGATAGGATACAGGCTAACCCGTTTGACGCTGGGGGGGGGGGTGGAACTCCATCCACCTCAGTAGTAGTAGAAATGCCTGCCCAAATTCCCCTAGCGCCCCCTGAGAGATTCTATGGTGACAATAAAAAAGTACAAGTCTTTATGACTCAGGTGTTGTTACACTTTATGTGTAAGCCAAAGATGTTTGCCACCAATCAAGCCAGAGTAGCCTTTTTGATTTCGTATCTAGGGGGTGAAGCAGCGCAGTGGTCTGTTCCTGTGGTGAGACGTGATGACCCTTTACTCTATGATTGGGATGAGTTCCGAGCAGAGTTCGAGAAGACATTTGACCGCCGGGCTGAGACATTTACTACCGATAGATAACTATTAGAACTCAAGCTAGGGAATACGGAACTAGTAACTTATCTAAACATCTTCCGTCGTCTAGTGGCCGAGACCGATTGGCCTGAAGCAAAACAATCGTCTGTATGCTACCAAGGGCTAAACGACGAACTAAAGGATGTGATAGCCCAGATCGATCCCCAACCGCGCACCTGTTCAGCTCTTATAGAACTCGCTCTACGCCTGGATCACCGAATGAAAGAACGGTAAGGCGTTCATATGAAAAAAGAAAGGAGAGTCACTTCATTTGACCGAGGCAGCCAGGGCGAAAAACCCGCCACCACACCAGAACCCATGGACATCGGAGCTGTAAGAGTATCGCTGACTTTAAGTGAAAAAGACCATCGCCGGAAACAAGGCCTTTGCCTCTATTGCGGCAAAAAAGGATATTACTTACGTGATTGTCCTGTAAAACCCAAACCGGGAACGTTTAGGTCTGGCCAGACTGCTGCGGGGTCGCAGAATAGGGGCAGGAAAACTCCAGAGTTTGATGGTGGGTGAAGGGAAACCATCAAACTGCCTTATAATCCCTTCCATACTGCCAGACTGCACGCAAGAAAGAAACCACTTGTTTCTTACCATGTCTTTGGTTATTGATCATGAAGAAAAACCTATAAGTGCTATGTTAGATTCCGGCGAGACCGGATGCTTTATGGACTTCGCAGAAGCTAAACTTCTGCGAGTACAACTCCTAACTAATGAATTCCCCGAAACGGTGTATGCTGTGGACGGAAAAGAACTCGAAGCCGGCCCTATCAAGTATCACACTCCTGAATATGAACTAACTCATGGTGGTACACACAGCGAGTCTCTTTCCTTCAACATCATCCAGGCTCCTCATTACGGGGTCATCCTAGGGCTCCCCTGGCTACAGAAACATGAGCCGCTTGTACACTGGACGTCCAAGTCGGTGAGTTTTACTTCGGAATATTGCAAGGAGTTTTGCAACACCAGGGCGTTTGGTCCCTCGAGGGCACTGGCTTCGGTGCAGAATATTGCCACTGCCGCTGAAAAAGAAGTGACGCTCCCTTCTTGTTACGCAAAGTTTGGGGATGTTTTTTGCGACACCCAGGCCGAGTCGCTTCCACCCCATAGACCATACGACTGCCGAATTGACCTCGTTCTGGGAGCGGTGGTTCCCAACGGAAGGATATACGCCCTCACCATTCCTGAAAACGAATTCCTAAGGGAGTATCTTGATAAATACCTCGCTCTTGGGTACATCAGACCATCACGGTCCCCGGCCGCATCTCCTATGTTTTTTGTCCCTAAAGCCAACAGAGAAAAGAGATGTTGCATTGACTATAGAGCACTGAACTCGATAACGGTGGAGAACCAATACCCACTACCGTTGATCCCAGTTCTGCTAGAACAAGTAAGAGCCGCCAAGATATACACCAAGCTGGACCTCAGAGGCGCCTATCACCTCGTAAGAATACGACACGGCGACGGATGGAAGACGGCCTTTAAGACGCGGTATGGGCTCTTTGAATACCTTGTGATGCCCTTCGGGCTCTGTAACGCCCCAGCCGCCTTTCAGTTTTTCTTAAATGAAGTCTTGCGGGAGTATCTTGATCATTTCGTCATAGTGTACATCGACGACATTTTAGTCTATTCCAATTCCACTGAAGAACACATGGAACACGTGAGTTGGGTGTTACAAGCCCTGGTAACCCATCATCTGTATTGTAAGATCACTAAATGTGAGTTTCACGTCACCAAGGTGGAGTTTCTGGGGGTGATGCTCACGCCATCCGGCCAGGTGATGGCCGAAAGAAAAGTACGGGCTATAAAGGAATGGCCTCGTCCCCGCTCTGTGAAAGACATTCAATGTCTGTTGGGGTTCGCCAACTTTTATAGACGTTTTATACGCGATTTCTCTGCAATGGTAACACCGTTAACCCGCCTTACGAGGAAGAACGTTCTGTTCATCTGAAATCAAGAGGCACAAGGAGCTTTTGACCACATGAAAACCGCTTTCTCAACCGCTCCAGTCCTTAGACATGCTGACCCGGAGAGGCCTTTTTTGGTGGAAGACGATGTGTCTGAAGTAGAACTGGTAGCTGTGCTATCCCAAAGAGATGAAGCCACAGGAGTTTTGCATCCTATCGCGTATATGTCCCGAAAGCTCAACCCCGCGGAACTGAACTACACGATTGCCGAGAAGGAGTTGCTCGCCATTCGCGACGCAATTCTGGAGTGGAGACATTGGCTGTTGGGAGCGAAACATCAAGTAACAGTGTACACAGACCACCAAAATTTACATTTCATGCGAGCTGCCCATCACCTAACTCCCAGACAACTTCGTTGGATGCTGTTTTTTGAGGAGTTCCAGTTTATCGTCACCTTTAGGCCTGGGGTAAATAACAAGAAAGCCGACGCCCTGTCAAGACAGACCACCACGAATCTCCACACCGATCCTCCTGTTAGAGCTATAATGAATCCGTCTCAGGTGGTGGGGGTAACTCAAACAGAGGATATGCTGAAGGGCATAAGGAAGGGCGCTCAAACTTGTGTTTGGAGAACCTGGCTACGTTACCATCCTGAATGGAAAGTGAAACACAGGATACCCATGAGGGGTACACAGGTTCTGATACCCACAAAATCCCTGCATAAAACTGTGTTTTCCTGGTGTCACGAGGCCCCTTGTGCAAATCATATGGGGTATGTAAAGACACTCGAAAAGGCATTGAGACAGTTCTGGTGGCCCTCTATTCGACTTTATCTCTGTCAATGGGTAAAGGAATGTACCAAGTGTGCCCAGATAAAATCCGACCGACAACAACCACAGGGGCTCCTACAACCCATGCCCACTCCTGAGAATCCATGGGAGAGGTTTTCGGTGGACTTCATTGTTGGGCTCCCCAAGGATCATGGCAAATCCGCTATCATCGTAGTGGTTGACTATCTTACCAAAATGGGCCATTTCATCGCATGCAACCAAGTCCCTACGGCTGGTCTTTTAGCGCACCTCTTACTGGTAAACATCGTCAGGTTACACGGACTCCCGAGGGTGATAGTTTCGGACAGAGGGGCTCAGTTTACTGCGCGTTTCTGGAAGACATGGTGTTCGGAGTTGCAGATCAACGTATCACTATCTACCAGTTTTCACCCGCAAACTGACGGTCAGACCGAGAGGCTGAACCAAACCCTGAAGCAGTTTTTACTGTGTTACGTCCAGAGCAACACAGACTCATGGGTGGACTGGTTATGGGTGGCAGAAATCGCATATAACAGCACTCAACACTCCTCCACACTCCACACTCCACACTCCTTTTTTCTGTTCTTATGGACATCACCCTAGATTCACTCCCTTACTCCTCCCGAGTTCCAGCGCCAAGTTGCCAGACGTCAAGGAGAGGTTGTTACGTGTTCGCAAGATACTTCTAGCCACGCGTAAGAATCTCATGATAGCCAAGGTACGATACAAAACCCAGGCAGACAAACACCGCAGACCTGGTCCTGCATACAAAAAGGGAGATCTGGTGTGGTTGTGCACTAAACACATAAGGTTTAGGAGGCATAGTGTGTTTCATCCCAGGTACATTAGGCCATATAAATTTCTCCAGCTGGTAGGCCCTGTAGCGGTACGACTCCGGTTGCCGGCGCATTTCAGGATTCATCCAGTATTCCATGTGTCCCTCATCAAACCCTCGCTCTGTCCGATCCGTAGGGCTCCTGTGCCTATATGGGTGCAGCACGATCTGGAATATGAGGTCCGGGGGGTACTTGACTCTAAGTGGGTGAGGAATCGGTTGATGTATCTGATCTCATGGAAGGGCTATGGGCCAGAGGAGAACTCATGGGAGCCCCGCAAAGGCTGTGCACGCCCTTAGTTTGGTCGCTCGTTTCCATAAGGCGAATCCTTCCAAGCCTGCTGCTGATCCGCGTCCTTTCTGAAGGGGGATGTACTGTCATGTTTCCGGCATCCGCGAATCACCGCAAGTCGCGGCTGACACTTTGAGACCCGAAAACGGCAACAGCGTTTCACCAGACTACAATTCCCGGCATGCCTGGGAGCACGTTGCGTGTGAGACGGCGGTCACGCAAGACACGGAAGTAAATAGCGGGCCGAGAGAAACAGACCTTGCCGATTATTCGTTTGGGGAGGAGACGCAGAGGGTCGGTAAGGAGCAGTGCTGGTAAGACTACTTCTCTGCGCAATTCCAGGGAACCGACAAAGCCCTGCTCCGGATTGGGTACCTTTTGTCACTATTGTCCGAGTTAGTCTCAAGGGGGTAAGAGCGCTAACGAACTTTGGGGCAGAATCCAGTTTACCTTCTTTCTTGCTATCTCCCTGTTGGAGGAGACATAGTATTTCCGTCTCATTGCAGGGAGTGACTTGAACCAAGGAGTTCGGAGTATCGAACTTTATGGTCTAGAAGTTGTGTCTTTCTTAGCAGTTGGTTACAACACCCTGGCATCGCCCGAGTCTCTTCTCCTAGATTACAGGTCCAACGTATTTTCCTTTACAGGTAGGGGTGATACTGTTCTGTAAATAAGAAGAAAGAAGGTAGTTGATTTGCATGTAAGAGGGAGTGGGGGGGGGGGGACTCATTATAACTGGCTGTCGTTCTCATTTCAGATCTCCCTCCCTGCTGTCCCCTTCCTTTCCCTCCCCTGCGGGACGGTCCTAGTCGCCTGTGTTTATACTTCAGGCTCTGGGAGAGTCGTGTAGGGGAGGTTATAGGTCATTCAGCACAGCCCCGAAGAGCTTGAGAAGACGGAGCCTGACAGGTTTCACCACAAAACCTCAGAGGGTTTCAACCTAACTATAACGGTAGAAGTCAGGAAGGCCTTAGGAAATGTTCTATTGCCACAGAAGGGGCCACAGGGCCGACCGATGCCGGCTAAAAGCCTATCATCAACAGAGGTCGATAAACCTGGGCCAGTCCCCGCAAAACCCCCATCCAAAAAAACAAGCCATGGGGAACCTAAATACACCCTACTCACAGCCTCCGGGAAGTCAGTCAGCTACCGCACCACTGCAACAGGAATCAGGAAGTTGGACGAACGAGTGCCAACAGCAATAACATACAGGAACCCTAGCCCAACAAGGACCGGGGCCACAACTGCGGCAGGTAGGGTTAGCTGTCTGAGGAGAAAACACCTTTGCGCACACAGAACTCAAATGTGCAGTAAGTCAAAATCCCCAATGAGAAGCATCCATTTCATGCACACCTCACAATTCATAGTACCAAAACTCAAAGAAGGACCAATAAGACAACATTAGGTATTCAAACCTTTACTTGTATTCGGGAACTCGGGCTGCTGGACTTGTTTTGTCGATTCAGTAGCCTCACAAGAGTCCCCCATTCAGGGTGCCTGCAGGAGCCTAAGCACAACTCTGCTGCTATTCCCCCAGGGTGGGGCTGGCTGTCCACATACCATGGGGAGGGCAGTCTGACAAGGGGGCAGGGCGACACCCCATCCAGGCCTTAAAAGCAGGCACCCAGGTCCTTGCCCCCACAAGACAATTGAGATGGGCTCCAATTACCAAATCAAAAGGACCCCATTCCCGGGCCCCTAGCCCGGGACCAATATTCCTTCATGATGTGAGGTTCCCACAGCACCCCCAAAAGCTAGCGGCCTACGGGCAATGGAGGCCCCATTAGGTTCCAAACGAGCTGTCCTCCTGCATCAGGACCCAGGTTTCCCATACACTCAGGATAGTAAAGACCCCATAACTTCCACTGCACAATATCCGTCAGGTTGTGAAGCGCCGCACTGTGCAAGTCAGTTGGGAGGGGAGGTCTACCCAAATAACTAACTGTCCCAGTTCAACAAATTAATTAGATGAATTTCAACAAGTTCTCAACTTTAAACTCCAGATTTTTCATAAAGCAATGTTTTTCCTTCCTTCTCTCTCAAATTTTTCTAAGTGTCCAAAGCCTGTTCGCTGGGGCATGACCCTCCACAATAACAGCAGAAGCATGCCACTGGTTAGAAGCTCCTAGTCACTACTATGAACTGCTGGTTCCTTCCAACACATCTCACACAATGAATTTATGGACCTGCTAGCAGCCCTTCTGACTCTTGTCCTCCACAAACTTTCAAGACAATTCTTTTAACAACCTCTGCTGCCACTCCAGTAAGAAGAATCATCAATGATTCCTTCACTACCTGAATATTTCCAGGAGAGCTCAAAAAATCACACATACGCCCTTTACTGAAGAAAACAAACTTGGACCCGCTGAACCCTGACAACTACAGACCCATTACAAATACACCTTTCCTGGGCAAACTGATAGAAAGAGCAGCGTTCGCCCAGATGTCACAATTCATTGAAGAGAATGACATACTTTCAGACTTCCATACAGGATTCCGTCCGGGACGAGGCACTGAATCTGTCCTCCTTGCCATCTGGGATGACCTGAAGAATAAGGTTGACCGCAACGGGGTTGCGCCGCTAATCCTCTTGGACCTTTCAGCTGCCTTTGACACAGTTGACCATGACACTCTGAAACAAAGAGTCTATGAATCCGGCATAGAGGGAACTGCTCTAGACTGGATCACGTCCTACCTTGGAAACAGAACTAATGTCATCCATACTCCACCTTTCTCGTCCAAACCGTACTCCACAAAGCAGGGGTCCCTCAAGGTTCTATCATCTCACCAATGCTTTTTAACATCTACATGAAGTCATTACCGGTACTGATCAATAAATTTCACCTCACGTGCTATAACTATGCAGATGATACACAAATACTCCTTCAACTGGAAGACCGCAAAGACATTGGAAAATCACCCATTTTCAGCTGTCTCAGAGCCGTGGATCAGTGAATGACCTGGAGCCATCTCAAATTGAATGCTTCAAAAACTGAAATACTCACGTGTGGCGATTGGAAACATTACAACCAGCTTGCGCCTGGCCTAATGAACTGGGATCACCACCTAAAGTACCATAGGAAGTAAGAAACCACAGAATGACCATGGACTCCAAGCTGTTGATGAATCCCCAAGTGGACAAACTAGCAAGATCAAGCTTTGTCACTATAAAAACGCTGCGACAAATTTTCCCTCATTTGAGATTTCCACACAAGGTCCAAGCTACCATCTCCCTTGTTCTGTCCAAACTTGATTACGCCAATAGCCTCTACCAAGGATCACCGTTAACAACCATGAAAAGACTACAACGGATTCAGAACTCGGCTGCCAGACTACTCTTGCATATCAAACTGCAAGACCTTATCTCCCCTGCCTTGAAAGCCCTGCATTGGTTATCGGTTGCCAGAAGATCCGCGTTCAAGCTGCTTTGTATCACCCACAAAGCAATATATAGAATGGGACCACTCTTCATCAGGAATAAAATCACCAAACACATTCAACAGAGGAACCTCCGCTCTAAAGGAGCATCCCACCTCAAAATCCCAAGATACAAGAAAAAAAACATGGGTGGAACATCCTTCTCTGTTCAAGCAGCCAAACTATGGAACTCTTTACCCCCCCAACATAAGATTCACCGACAACCACCTTATCTTCAGAAAACTACTCAAGAATTGGCTCTTCCCCACATAAGTACCATACGCAAACAGAAATTTACAGCATATTCCTCTGTATAAGCATTTGTTTTCACTATAGATATGTACCTATCTTTGTGTATTGCTTGGTATAAACATGTAGAATAATTATGCTGTTGAGAGAAAAAAAATACCTATAATAATAAATAAATAAATATCATCTTTGGTCTACATGTACTTAGTTCCATTGTGCGTCTATGTACCCTCCATGTACTTGGATCTGTGTATCTGTTACTTTTTTCCTGAAAAAGCATAGCCAAATGCACTACCCTATTTCTCATCCTGTGCCTCTATCAATATCTTTAATCTATATATATACTTACCTCCTTTATGTATCTATATACTTTCAATGTACTTATGGATCTATATATTTTTCAATGTCTTCTAATTTAGCATTTCCAATGCACTATCCTATTTCACAGCCTATACTTCTCTCAATATATCTTCTAGCCCAACCTTCTGACTCATCTCAAACTTCTTTCTACTACTCTTTCCAATGCACTGCCCTATCTCTCATCCTATACATTTATCAATACAGCCTCTACATCCACTCTCTCATTGATCCCAAACCCCATACCACTATTGAGCCCCAAAATAACCCTTTCTAGACTCTCTCCTACTCTACCCCTCCTTGCATCATCTGACACCTTTTTTACTATACAGATCTCCCAAAAGAAACCTTTCTAAACTCTTCCCTCTCAATCCTCCCATCCAAAACTACTTTTTACTCATCCAAAAGCCTCCTCCTACTGCTAAGACCAAAAGAAAAAATCATTCACTCTTTTATCCCCCCACTATCCTTTTCAATCAAAATTAACATACTAACATGTTCACTTCTCAAATTCCATATTCAACTATACAAATTCACTACTAATCCTTTATGGGTTCCAGAGTAGCGTGCTACTCGCCAATAAAGCGTCTCAACACCCCATCAGGGTTAAAAGCGCTATATAAACGCAAACCTTGTCCCTTTTCCACCCCTCCCCAATCCTTCTCAATCCAAATAACTGACTAACATATCCACCACTAAAATTCTTTCATGTTTCACCATACTAATTCAACACTAATACTTATGGGTTCCAGAGAAGCGTGCTACTTGTGCTTCAAAACCCCATCAGGGGTAGCAAGCGCTATATAAATACAAACCTCTTTCACTCTTCTATCCCGCCACCTACCCTTCTCTACCCAAATAACTGATTAACATATCCACTACTCAAATTACTTCATATTTTACTATACTAATTTTCAACACTAATCATTTATGGGTTCCGGAGTGGCATGCTACTCGCCAGAAAAGTGCTTCAACACCCATCAGGGGTAACAAGTGCTATATGAATGCAAACCTTTATTCCCCTTTTATCCCTCCGCTATCCTCACTCCCAATAACTGACTAATATCCACTACTGAAATTACTTTCATATTTCACCATATTAATTCACCACTAATCCTTGATGGGCTTCCGGAGTAGAGTGCTTCAACACCGTATCAGGGGTAACAAGTGCTATATAAATACAAACCTTTTTTCCTCCTCTATCCTTCTGCTATCATTCCAAATCCAAATAACTGGCTAACCTATCCACCACTTAAAATGTACTTGCATGTCTCACTATACTGATTCAACACTAATCCTCTATGGGTCCTGGAGTAGCGTGCTACTCGCCGAAAAAGTGATTTGACGCCTAGTCAGGGGTAGTAAGCGCTATATAAATGCAATTACATTACAATACAATACAATACAAAACATGGTTCGAAAGGAGAGGGGGTGCTGGGGAAGAGGGAGTCTGCAAAAATCCACCACAGCTCTGTGCAAAATTAGAAAACAGGAATAGCTCATCCCCATATCAGGCTAGCAATCAGCCAAATACACCAGGCTTTGCACACACACCATCTAAAGGAAACAGTAAGCCCGATCTCAGACACCACACTCTCAGAAGTACACAAAAGACACGGGTCACCTTTCCAACAACCTCCATTCTTTCCTGAAAAATGAGAATAGCAGATCACGTGAGATCCAAGGAAAGCGTACAAAAGACCGATAAAAAGAGGCCCAAAGCTAAACCAAAAAAAGAACTTCTTGGAAAAGGGTTTAGTTAAGACACCTGGCACCACTAGGGAGGGCCACATTGCATGCTGCATACCAGGACTAGAGGGGTAGACAGGTGAAATCAGAGCATGTTGCCATCACCATCTGCATGCAATTGCGACATGCCCCCTCTTTATACATCACCCCATGCATGTGTAGGTCAAAAGACACCATCCACACAGATAACACCCCGATGTACATCTTGGAGAGAGGGACTGGCGACGTCCATGGAACCCTAGCTAAAATTAATACCATCCCATGTTCACGAGATTACCCCATAAAAATCTTACACCAGTCTAAGCTCCCTGCTTGGTACGGAAAAGGGGGCAACAACCCATAAAGATTAACGTGTCCCATGAACGATACTGCACATTTCAAAATAGATACCACAACTTGGGCCACCTTCCGGTGCCTCACTAAAATTGCGTAAATGCAGTGTGTGAAGAGCACACCCTAAAAAGGAAAACACAGGAACCCCGAATGACTGCACATGCAATAATGCATTGTTCTTTTAACTAACCAGGTGAACATTGCTCTTACTGAACAGGTTGGCAATCGAACATCCAAATGTACCACATTTTTCAGCGGCCACATCAGCACCCAGATAGGATTTACAGTGTGCAATTTAAGAAATACAAACTGTGCAGTGAACTTTTTGCCTCGAACTTTGTTGACTAAAGACACTCCCAATTACCAGAGGATTACAGAAGTCTCCCCTGGATCAAATCCCAAGACCTGCAATATTCAATAGCTTATGTATTGTTGCACTTCTATGTACCCTCTGTTTACTATGGGTGTTTCTGCATCCATTCATCCCCAAAGCACTGCCCAGTCTGATGGAGTCCACCCCAAAGCTATCACTGCGCTTGCTTAGGGACCTCTCCCACATCACTTATAATTAGACCGAACCCAACACTAGCACCCTACAAGTACTACACAGTGCCCTCTTACACAACATGTGGTATCAGCACATGACCGCTGTGGGCTCCAAGACAACAACTAGGTCATGCTATGTCTGTTCACTGATACCCCATGCAGTAGGCGCAAACAGGCTTTGCTTGTCTCAAGAGGTAGCCCCCGAAAAAGCAAAATGCCTTCTCCACCTATACTTATGTAGGATTAGGGCCAAGATACAACCCAACAGAGTAGAACCCCATTGAGTAATAGTGAATCTGACCAGATTCAAGACCAATCCCACAGCATTGTACCTTTTCCCCAAGCCTAGCGACATTCAGACTGAGCTAGACCGGATGTACAGGAGGGATACCATAGGGGAGGATAGTGTTTGGCTCTGAGACTTTCCAGAAAAGAGATTCTTGGAGGTGTTAAAACCACCACATCAATGCACAAACACGTCCACTCCCACTTTCATCTGTGGTCCCAGGGTGGCCCTTAGCATTTCTGGGGCTGTCTTCTTTAATAACAATTGGATCACAGACATGGAGTTCCAATGTGGGGCCATCCACCTCGTTGATATAAAGGGAAACGAGTCTTGTAGAGGAAGGTTGAACCACAGCATAGATACCTCATGTCAGGAAATCTCGGATACTGAGGTGAACAGGTATTTGAGGTTAGAAGGAAAGGAGAAACCCGTAATTGTATGGAAACTTACACTGTATTCCTTGTGTTTCAGAGGTAAAGGAACAATTTCCATGGTGCACCTCCAAGCTGATGGACAACTACTGGCAATGCGGCGAGTCTGCCTACTCTCAGCTCGTCCCCGGATGGCGTGGTCTCTGCTCTCTAGTCACAATACATACCCCAACCCTGGTCATTCCTGGAGAAGATCTGTCAGAATTGAGCCAACATTCGATAAAGAAGATGACTCATGGCATCAGGCATCGGAAAAAAAAAACTGTGGAGTATTTTGGCTGGGCTTAGTACAAGGACATACTGGAAGAATTCAGACTATTTTCAGAAACACAAATAAACAGAGTAGAGTCCATACCATTTTTTACAGTGCAAATGAAGGTGACGCCCGCTGGTTACAAATAACCAAGTGGGAATTTTTCAAGAAGTTGAACAGCCCTGAGCTCAGCCTTAATGCAACCAAGGAAGAACAAAGAGCCATCTGCCTCATGGTGATGCAACATCGATATGTGTTGAACTTAATGACCGCAATAAAGGGAGTGGTGTGTGCCAAGATCAGAGCGCCCTGCTACACGTTTATCCCAGGCAATGATCGAGACAGCGGGACGTTAACTCCTGCCATCCAAGCATTGCACTGTTTACAATGAGAGATGCGTGAGGAGGGAGGCATCGCTGAGCAGGAATGGTACTTGGACTGGTTTTCCTGGCTCCCCCGGTGGCTGACCAGACCGTGCACTCACTGTTGCCCATTATCATATTTTTATTGTTCTTGTGTGGTTTCATGCAAATGGGAGTTTCCTGCTCTAGAAAACGCAGTCTTCAAATTAGGTAGAATGCAAGTAACTAAGAAAGTAGTATTAGTCGAAACTGAAAAACAGCATGTTCCCAATAAGGTGGCTGTCATGAAGTGTGGGTTAGATAATGTAGTTCAAAATTCAACTAGAGGGGCAAATGTTAATATTGATAACATCGATGCAAATGTTTATAATGATACAGTTGCATATACGAGTGAAATCGCATCACTATTAACAAACTCAATCCCAACTTAGAAATATGTGGTCAGGCAGACTCTGCAACATAGGACTGAGGATACTGATTGACACATCACAGATGGGGTGGCATGTAGCCACCAGACAAATGCACGAACAGAAAAACTCAGGTTCATCCACCAGATAAGCGCAGCAACACCAAAATGGTTTAGGGACATTGTCCCCAATAAAGCACACATGGCTGGAGGGGTACGCGCATGCCGAAAGCCTCATAAAGTCAGATGCCACACTAAGTTAGGAACACATAGCCAATCAGGACACAGAACACACAGTACACGCAGTGATAATGCGTCCCTCATGCCGGACATCTTGACACGTTACCCACTGGCCCTCATTGTGTTCATGCTCGGTCGAGGCTCACCTGGATTTGTTATCAGGGGCCTTATTTATGATTCCAACAACAAGGCCTGCATTCTTTTACCAAACAATGAACGCCTGAAGTATTTGCATGATACCCAAAAGCTGTATAAAGGCTTGCTCAGATTGATTGTACAGGTACCTGTCGAGCTGGTGCCCATGAAAAGCCAGGAGGGTTGGGGTAAGTCGAGAGCATGTCTTAGAGCCTTTCCAAGGTAATCGTCCCATGTCCCTAAAGGCCAGTCTGCAGTGCGCTTGGGCATACCCCAGAAACCTGAGGGTAAAGGTACCGAGCGCCTTCTGCGCCGCAAAGTCATAGTAACAGCAGGGGATGTGCTTTGTAATGAACCGGACATAACTAGGGTTGGGGTGACACCACGTCGCAAAAGACATGATGCTCCAGTCCTGTTATTTGTTTAGCAGCCTGTTGCATTCTGGGAGTTGTAGTCCGGGCTCCTCTCCAGTTGATTTAATTTAAATAAGAGACATGAAACAATAGTTTGTAAGAGAAAATTACAGATCTAGAGCAATGCGTCTTTTGTAACATTGAGACATATATATATACATTACATAACAATACAAAAAAAAAATAACACAAGGAAACATCTCATAACATAATATAACATATCAGAAAACATAACTCACACCTCATAACATAACATAGTGTCACATCGCAACGTAACATACCGTAACAAAACATAACTGGCTGCAGAACGGGAGAGGGAGGTATGTGCTGGCCTGCAGCTGAAGGGGCGGAGCACGTGACTGCTGTAATTGGGGTCATTTGGGGTAAACCTTTTTTTAACACTGTCTGTTTTGTAAACATCAATCCACATTCAAGTTGGCTGGAGGGATTGTCGCTGAATAAAACGAAAGGTTACGGTTACCTGAGCTGCAGATAGGGATCTCAGCCCCCCAACCCCGAACAAAGGCTCCCTCTTCGGGGCCTCGCGCCTTCCAAGCCTTTAATGGCTGCGTGAATAGAAATAGACCCCATGACCCCCGCCGCCCCCCAGCGCTCGAGGCAGCGGACTGAGAAGGAGCCGGCCTTGCCCTCCCTCGAGGAGGGCAGAGATTCCTGCAGGTGCATTCCACAGGTAGGCGGGAAGAGTCGGGCTATGGAGGGGGTATTGGTGGGAGGGAGGCGGGCAAGGGTGAAGTTTACTCTCCAGTCTCAACAATAAAAGAAGGAGCAAGTGAGACCTGTGCCTTATGCCACAACGACCCTCTTCTGAAAATATTCCGGAACCCGCTGCCGCAAAACACAAACATGCCCCCATTATGTACCCATTTTGCCACGCAGTGACGTGGTCAACGTGCCCAGATCCCCAGCCTTTCAAGGGCCCACTGAAAGAGCCAGCTCTGTTCTGCAGAAGGTTTTTTCCCCTGATGACCTTGAATAATTCCTAAACAGATTTGTTTTAAATACAGTTTCCTTTAATTTATTTTGAATGTGGGTGATGTCTGAGAGTCTATTACAGACGTTTTCCCGAAAAATGTGTTTATGTTTCTTGTAACAGATCAAAACAGGACCTCACATTTGCAGTGATATTAGTGAGCTGCTCCTGTGTTATAATAGTGAAAACACACACTGAATGTTAGATGAAAACACATTAGGAATTTGGACAAGTGTGGCAGTGCACTCTCAGTGACCTGTCCAAAGTGGGCATGAAAGAGCTAAATTGGATCGCAAATTCAAAACTGTTCCGAATATGGGCCCCCCAAAATACATTTGGTCCAGAGCCCCCAAAATTCTTTAGCTGTACTTGCTGCCACAGACAACCACCTTCAGGTCATAGAACCCCCATTATCTCCCAAACTCACTTTCTTTTTTTCATGCCTCCCATGTGGTGTTACAGCCAGAGCTGCCAGCTCTGGAGTTGGGAAACAAGGTTCGAGTCTTGGCATTGACTCACCATCCTGTGATTCTGGGCAAATCACTTCATCTTCCTGTGCCCAACAAGAACAAATGAATGGGTCCTTGTATAATGTAACTGTTGCCCCTGTAAAGCGCTCCAATACCTTCAGGTGGAGGTCGCATAATATAAAATGGCAACATCAAAAAATTATGTCACTGGCACCCCATATTGACAAAGAAACTTTGTACTGCATTTCTGACACTGGTATCCCAGTTCTGTCACAAACTCTCCCATAGCAACACTGATAACCTTATTCTGTCATAGACACTGGGTATTCGTAGTTTGTGACAATACGCCCTATTAGTCATCTCCGCAATCACACTCAGACCTAGACCACACACTCACATCCCATCCTCACAATACCAACCCAACATCATGCACATCCCGCCAAACACCATATACTATTTTTGGTTTAAAGGAAATTGAAATTTGATTCTTTGGTTCTAAATTCATAACCTTAAGAAATTTGTAATTCTAATTAGGTTTTTTTTATTTTATGATGAACCTACTGAACACTAAGCCATCCAACAAGCCTGCTCTCAGTATCCTACAACATCGGTGACACAGAGTACACTGACCGTGTCAAAAGTCAGTCTAATTTCTCAGGGACTAGTAGCACAGAGAAGCCGCCATCTTAATATATTTAACCAATGATACAATTTTGCAGGCACAGCAATTTCGGTGTAATTATGTTTTTACTGTCCTCCATATTATCCATTTGATACTTAATTTGTAGATTACAATAAAAAGTATTATTTGTAGCTCAAACCAATCAATAGTTATTCAAAATAGGTGCAACACCAAGTGCCCCATAGAGGCAAACTGTTTTCAAAGATTAAACAAAGTGAACTGGTATTTGAGGTCTGATGAATATGGCAATGGATTCCTTAAGGATGCTTTGTTTGAAAAAAGAAACATATTAATCTTTAATCAAAACGCAAAACTGGTTAGCACATTTTTCTTGGCATAAGTTGCTTCCTCACGCTTCCTTCAGACGTCTGAACACTTAACAGGATAATTTACTGTCGGACTGAAGAAGTTATCAGGTCGTGATCAATTGACAAGAAATCTGTCTAACATTTTGAACGTTACCTTCTTCTTACGATAAGACTCTTACAAAATTATTCTTATTTGCTAATTGTTTTAACATCCTGACATACACGTCATTGTAGAATTGTATGACCATTATTTCAAGAATATCCTTGTAGATCAATATTTAGTAGTAATATTGGTCATTGGGAAAGCAAATGTTGTCGCCAAACACATGTTGGCCAGTTTTGCGTTTTGGTTAGAGATTAATACATTTATTTTTTCAAACAAAGGATCCTTACGGAATCCATTGCCTTAGTCTTAAGAGCTCAAACCCCAGTCCACTTTGTTTATGATATGTATGTGGGGGTTGAGGGATTAACCCGCACTCTGTTTGAGGTCTATGTGTCTAACCTTGAGAGCCTCTGTATCCCTCTCCAAGCCATTGTTTACAAAGTTTAACTGATCACCTTTCAGTTGCTGATTGCTGTAGTTTGTTGCTCAACTGGACTACTGAGGTGAAACTTTTATTCCCACAGTATTAATGTATGTTAAAATTGCAAGTTTGTGACATAAAACTATCACAAAATGTACTGCATCATGCCACGTGCTTTGTCTTTTCTTGCTGCTTAATTTAGTCAACTTAGCAGCAGCACAGTTTGGTCCTCTCTTTCTGCATGACTCTATTGACCCTGCTCATATTTCACAAGGATGAAAGAGGCTGATGTTGTAAGGCCTTTTATCCATCACCATTATCCTTTTTTTGGCAAAAATCACTTCAAGATCTCATGATACCCATCATTTTTCCAAATAAAATGCAACTCTTTCCTGTTTTACTCAAACTGTTTCTGAAAGGGCTGTTTGCATCCCATCTTCTTCAGGTTGTAAATGTGTTTGCAAGGATATGATTAGTTTTAACCGTCTGTGATTGGTGTATGTGAATTAGTGGGCGAACAAAACCTGAGAAACGATATTGGAGGAAACCAATCAATTTGAAGGAAATACATTGAAAATTAAAGAAACATATTAAAGGTAACCTAATGCTAAAGAAAATCAAAAATTTTATTAAAGTAGGGTGGATTCAGGGATGGGTGATGTTTAGGGGTGATTAAGGTTCTTCGGGGTCAAGAATGGTTAGAGTATATGGGCAAAAAGTGTTTTATGGTTCAAGAATGGGTGGCGTTCAGGGTGCTGAAGAGTTCAAGGATGACTGGAGTTTAGATGTAGAAAGGCTTTTTATGGTTCAGGGATGGCTGGAGTTTAGGGGTGGTGAGGGTTTTTTAGAACTCGTACATGGGTGGTATTTAGGTGTAGAAAGGTTTGCTTTAGGGTTCAGGAACAGATGAGTTTAGGGATAGACAGAGGTTTTAGGGTTCAGGATGGGTGGAATTTAGGGATCCTGGATGGGTGTAGTTTAGGTATGTTGGGGGGTTTTTAGGGTTCACAGTGTGGAGTTTATGAGTAGAAAGGGCTTTAGGTGATTGAGTTTAGGGATCTGGGATGGGTGTAGTTTAGGTATGTTGAGGGTTTTTAGGGTTCACAGTGTGGAGTTTATGAGTAGAAAGGGCTTTAGGTGATTGAGTTTAGGGATCTGGGATGGGTGTAGTTTAGGTGTGGCAAGGGTTTTTTAGGGTTAATGATTGGTTTTGAGTGGGCCAGGGATGGATGGTCTTTATGCGTGGTAATTAGTCTTCAAATTAAAAGGATCCAAAATAATAGTGGCTCGATGTACAGGTCACAAGTGTTGAGAGACAGTCATCCATTTTCATCCTCTGTGATCTGCCTATAGGGAATGATTTGAATCATTTAAGGGATGTGCCATTGATACCTATTTGAGTTTTGAGCATCTCTAGGCGCATGTGGTAGATGACCGTGTCGAAGGCTGATGACAGGTCGAAAAACTCAGGAGGCAAAAGTTGCCTGAGTCTAGGATTTAAAGTGCATCATCGAACTTCCTGTAGTAAAGCTGTTCTTGTGCTATAACCCTAATTGAAAAGGATTGGTATTCATCTAGGAGGTTGTCATTTTTGATGTGTTGGGTGAGCGCCTGCTAAACACCTTTCAGTGATTTTTGCGGGGCAATGCTGGTTGGAGATCGAGCAATATTTGTTGCGGTCCTTCATTTATGCAGAGGGTTTTTTGAGGTGAGAGGTGAGCTTTGGGGAAGTTAGGAAATGTTCTTCCCCTAAGAGAGGGATTCACCATTGTGTCCAGTAGGGAAGCATGTGAGTATAAGTGTCTTTGGCAATGTTACTCAGGATTGGATCCAGAAAGTGAGTTTCATATATTCCGGAAATATACATTATTCTATTGCCAATACACAGGACTTGATAGGCTGCATAATTGCTTTACATGCAATAAAAATGATGAACAGACATGTTTCCTGGAACCCTCTTCCAATTATCCTCTTTCTCTCTCCTGTCCCTTCCTTTCATTTTGGTCCGCCTCTTCCTCTCTTCTTGCCCCAAGCCATTGAAAGCTCCCCAAGAGCAATGTCAAACACTAGCAATTAGCTTCTATGGTAGGCCATTATGCTTCCTCCTCCTTTACACCACCCTGCTCTCTCCTCAGTTCCTCCCTTCACTTTGGCCCTTTACCCCGTCAGTGCCACGACTGTTCCTTCTAGTGCTTTGAAGCAGCTCATAGGCAGCGTTGAATGCTATATAGGCAACGTCCATAACGTGACACCCGGATCTCTTCTCCACTCTCCCCCATATTCTTTTCCCCTTTCTGCTGACTCCATTAATCCTTTGATCCTGGTAGCACATTCAAGTGGTTATGACAGATTGGTGAGTGCTATAATAGTGCCTTACATGCAATCTCATCATGTTGACCACTTCATTCTAACGCGTACCATCTTTCCCTCGCTCTTGCACCATCCTTCACTTTCTGTCCCCTACGTTTCCCTCCAGTTCCCCGTGGCACTTTGAAGTGGTGCAATGTTTTTGTTACGCACTATACAAACAAGCATTTGGAAAGCTAATGGGAATTTGGGACTTAATGGCTTTGCCAATAGTTTTTAGCGATGCTGTACAGCATACCTTTTGAAGAATAAAAAAAGCCCATGATACAGCCACTCATGTCATTTTGAAGGCCCACGTGCCACATATGGGTGCTCTTACCAAGTGATGCAAGCACGTTTGCTTCCTTTTAGTTCCCCATCCCCGTGAAATTAGTAAATAAAAAGAAAAAAACATGCAAAAGTGATTTTTGAGAGAATGGGAGCAAGCTACATAGAAGTCTGGAAACAACAAAAGGCGTCTGGGTAGTGCAGATAAAACATGAGGGGCGCTGGGGAGGAAGCAACATGGAGGGTGCAGGTTGGGGAAAAGCAAATAGGAGAGAGAGAGTGCAATGTGAAGCTTTTGTGGCCATGCACACGGGCGAGAAAGCAATGCATGGGAGAAGTACACGGGGCAAGCACATCACAGAGGGGGGAGAAACTCAGGAATAAGACAGAGTAGCACAGAGCAAATAAGGGGAGAGGAACATACTAGATAGACAGCTAGAAAACACATGCACTCTTCTGGAGGACTTAAGACAAAAGAAAAACGTAGTTCTCTAAAATTGAGCACTGGAAGGACATAAATAAATTGCCAATGCTCCGGGGGAGGGGGGGGGGGGGGACAAACACAAAATGGACAAAGCGAGCCATTGAATTAATTGAATTAGAAGCAGGTGAATTTGAGTAATAATAAAGCCAACCAATGTTAAGCAGTGACCTTCCTCCAAGCCCCTCTATGTTCTGGGCAAGCTCTAAATATGTCTTTCGCAACCGGCTCGACCTAATAACATTTATAACTTAACTAGCAGCCCATCCCGACGTTTTCCAGGTATGAATTGCTGCAGGCCAGTAGTATATTGTTTTGTAGGATTTCGTTTTGATAGCATTTCTTATCTGTGACAGGCCTGTGAAACGCTCCGATTCACAGTGCACTGCTGATGCACCTAAGAGTGCGCGTTCAGTAGAGTGTGAACTGTAGTTTCCCTACTTTATTTTTTCTTGCAATATTATATAGCGCGAACTCGACAACATGGCATGAGCACAATTTACATTACAGAAGAACACATTCATTTGTGGTAGGCACGGGGAGACAAAGCGATTTGCCTGGAATCCCAGGATGTTGAGCTGATGCCGAGATTCGAACGTAGCTCCCCAGCTCTAAAGTTCGCAATTCTAGACCTTGTGGCAGGAGGTGTGTCTAAAAGTGTATGTCGGTGCTGGCTATCAATGAGAGAGACCTGTACATTTTTCAAATGGGTGGTGAAAAAATATGAGTATGTTGCTGGAGATGTGGGCCGCAGTGCCACCAATGTACTTACCGGGGGAGGGTAAACACCCATTATTCCGCAACTTTCTTTCCGCATACATTGCATTACATTTTATATGCTTTTACCACGCATACATTTACAACGAAATTCGTTGTAAATGTATGAATGGTAAAACCATGTTTTTTTTTAATGTTTGGATAAAGTATGGGTATAGTGGTATATGTTTTGGGGTACTGAGGTATATGTTTTGGGGTGTTTGGGTATTTTAAGTGTTCAGATATAGTTTTGGGTTAAGGGGTATAGGGGTAGTTTTAGGGATAGGTATGGGTTTTGGGGTACAGGGGTATTTTTAGGGTTCAGGGCTATGTTTGGGTTTTGGGGTATAGGGGTATTTTTAGGGTTCAAGGCTCGGTTTTGGTTTTGGGGTACAGGGGTATTTTTAGGGTTCAGGGGGTAGGTTTGGGTTTTGGGGTACAGGGGTATTTTAAGGGTTCAGTGCTAGGTTTGGGTTTTGGGGTACAGGGGTATTTTAGAGTTCAGGGGTAGGTTTGAGTTTTGGGGTACAGTGGTATTTTTAGGGTTCAGGGCTAGGTTTGGGTTTTGGGGTACAGGGGTATTTTTAGGGTTCAGGGGTAGGTTTGGGTTTTGAGGTACAGGGGTATTTATAGGGTTCAGGGCTAGGTTTGTGTTTTGGGGTACAGGGGTATTTTTAGGGTTTAGGGATAGGTTTGGGTTTTGGGGTACAGGTTATATTTATAGGGTTAAGATGGGTTAGTGTTTAAAGGTGTGTGGGTATTTTAAGAAGTAAGGGTGGTTTATGATTATGGGGTGCAGGGGTATTTAAAGGGAGCAGGGTGGGATTAGTACACAATATGAGACATGGCATGAAGGGCGGAACGTACCACACGCCCCCAGCATTTGTCACGCCGCCAGCACACGCCCACAGCACAACGCAGACACGCCCACAAGGGACTACTTTGCTGGCACGGTTCTTTTACCTTTTAAATTTATATGGTGGGCATCTGCATAGCCTATGTCCTTCTGCTGCAACTGCTCTTTCCAACGCTGTATTGGGTGTTGTGATTGGTGCTGTGGTTCCTGAGATTACCCGCCTCAAAGGTTTGGGCTCTCTCTTTATTATATTAGTATGGATATAATGTTTACTTCTCTCAACACTTGCACCATCTCTCACCTGTACTTCTCTGCCTCCTGCTTTTCTTGCTTTTCTATTCATTCATCAAAGTGCACTGAAGCACCGTGAAGCAATATCAAGCAGTATGTACGTGAAGTGGCCTTAACAGGTTCGCCGTTACTGACAAGCCTAAACCTGAACCAGGCGTGTTGAGGCTACAGATCCGTGGTAGCACATTGGACCACCAATGCCACAGACAAGGCTGTTTGTGTAAGCAGAGTGAACAGACGATTCCATGCCACTATGGGCTCTACTTACACAAACTGTTGTAATCCGTTAGTTGAGGTAAAACTGCAACTCCCAAGATCCATTAAATTGCAAAATGTAATCCTAGTAATAGCAACAAAGGCACATATTGCAAAAAATTGCACTGGTGCAAAAAAAGTCAGGCACATCCTTTCAATCATTGTTGTTACTTGGGTAATAAGAAGTAGAATAAGTGGAAGGATAACATGGCACAAATTACTGTATTATTTTTAAAGGTGGTGTCCATAATGCAGTTTCTCCACCTCTCAATTCGATAGATGGAATTTCCTGTGAGGAAAAAATCATGTTGGCCTCTTTTTAACACATAAGTAGCAAAATAGGGTCAAAGCAGTCTGTGCTATTATCAGTGCACAGCGGCACCTCCTCCGCTAAAAAAAAAAAAATGAAAATAACACAATGTTATTATCATTTTATTTTTCCCTGCTGAGGCAGTTTTGCATGGCGGGGCGGGGTGAGCTGCTCACAGAGCAGGGGGAGGAGGGGTTGGGGCACTTTCTAAGTGCATATGACGGTTTGGCCGGCCCTCTTGGGCCAGCCAAACAGTCATGTGCACTTAGCATGTTCTTCACCAGGTTGTAGTGCACAGCCTGGGTGGAGAACATGCACAGGCTCCCAGTCCACGACGCTCACACCAATCATGATGCTGCTGTAATGCTGGTGACCAATGCAAGCACAATAAGATGGTGGATGGAGCGCTGAACTTTCCAGACACTAACCGCAAGTCATTATTAGATCTTGGTTAAATCCATCATCAATCAGTTATTTAGCGCATTTCGCCACCCCAGTTTAGACCCATTCATATACAAATCAGTCTTGACTCTGCTCCTCATGGGATCAGCCCAGCCTGAACTGCCAAGCCGGGTCCTCCCTGGACCAGAAACATACATCCTGGGACCAGTTTGGGGGTAACAACCCTAATCAGCCAGGCTAGCTTGAATTTAGTAGCAAAGTGAGCAAGGCACCCACGTCTGTGTATACCCTCTCAACTAAGGGCTAACAATGCAAACACAATAAGATGATGGACGATGGATTTAGGCCCAGACCTCTGTACTGGGGTGAATGTATGACATTGTTCAGCATTCTGTCCATCAATTGTTGTTTTTGCATTTGTCACCCCGAGTGGGATAGGTATGCTCAGAAGTGGGTCCCGTGCTATCCATGCCACTGGAGGCAAGCTACCCTGGCTGATGAGGGGTGATAAATAGCAAACCTTGGGCACATACTAAATACATAAATGGATGAGTTCCATAGAATAGTAAATATTGATTCATACAGTAGCATGGGCAATAAAGTATTGCTTCATATGAATAATGCAAACATCCAAGTATTCAACATCAGCAGAGATCTTTTATTTGTAGATCTTGTTCGCCGTTCATGTAGCCAACACGTGTTTCGTAGGTTTAGCGACTTCGTGCTAGCTACAACCAGTAAAAATATAAAAATCAGGGATACAGATTATCCCAAAAACAATAGCTTAATACATTTAGGCAAATTCATCACCATCACCAAAATACGTGAGAAAGTGACTGTCTTGAATAGTATCTTTGGCATAAGTTCATCCAATGTGAATAGACATGGGTGCAACAAAGTAGTCATACCGACTAGCATTCCTAGGTTATACATATCCTAACAAATTAAAAGTTTGGTAGCTGGGGTATTCATGTTTACCTAGTTTACCAAGCTTTGGGACAAAGGGGACAATCAGGCCTATAATAATGGATTCAAGGGAAAAGTCCATCCCTATGTAGAGCATGTGACGAGTCAGCGTGCCAAGACAATGATATGCGACTCACCATCGGAGTTTCTTTTGAAGTCCCCGTAGTTAAATATACAAGAGCAGAGGTAATCCAACGGTAATGTGCTTTGTCTTCTGTTGTATAGAAATCTTAAGGTGGAAAAGAGTTGTAACACGACATTTAGGATAAGTATTTTAGCCATCTGTCTTGCAACAACAGAGAATCTATAATTGTAACCAACCCGTTAAACAACTCACCAATGTTTGGTAAGTTCAAGCAGTGCCAGCATAAAAGTGTAATATACTATAATTTCGGTAGCGTAAAGAGCTGGAGGTAACAAAAGAGGTTCGGGATACCGCATTAAAGTAAGTTATGAAGGTACACATTTAAAATAAAATGATGAGGGGTGATACCCCGAAACCGGTTCTAGGATGCTTGTTTCCAATCCAGGGAGGACCTGCCTGGCAGTTTTGTCTGGACTGTTCCCATTGGGAACAGGGTCAAGACTGATTTGCATATGGCTGGGTCTAAACTGGAATGGCATGGGGAGCAAAAAAAACGATGGTTTTAGGCCCATATCTCTGTACTGGGGTGAATGTATGACATTGCTCAGCATTCTGTCCTTCAATTGTTCTTTTTGCAATTCTGGTGACAGCAGTGCCGTGAATGGCTTAGGGGAACCTGTGTGCTTACTGCTTCCGTTCCGGGTCCCGTCGGGTATAGAAGTGGAGGAGAGACGGGGCAGAGAAGGTAAGTGTATTTTTTTTCTTCACCCGCCACCCTGATCTGTGCCAGCCGCCACTATCAATGCGTACTTTGTAAAAGAATAAGTGCTGGGATTCCACCTCATGCCTCTCTAAGGCAATCCCTGTCTCTTTATCTCACTCTTGCACGTTTTCAACTCTTCTTTCTCCCTGTGTCCCTGTTGTTCCGTCTTTCTCTTCCTCCTTTCCCCTTCTGTGTTTTATCGCTCATGCTCTGGTTCAAATGTTGTTGAGGTAAATGAGTGTTTGTTCCCAAAAATGACTGTTGGTCGGCCTCTCCTCCAGCAACCGGTCCCAGGATGCTTGTTTCCAGTCCAGGGAAGACATGGCTTGGCAGTTTGAGCTGGACTGTTCCCATGAGCCACAGGGTCAGACTGATTTGCATATGGCCATGTCTGAACTGGGGTGGCGATGTGAGCTAAAGAATGATGATGGATTATCATTAAACCCATATCAGTTGACTTGGGGTGAGTGCTTGCAATGTTCAACACTCCGTCCATCATCCCCTTTGATTTTGCTCTCCTCCAACCACTGGCTCAAATTAAGCACTGGCTATTTTTTAAAATAATGTATACGCAAATTAAAGTAGAGCTGACCCATTTCCCAGGTCCATGGTCCAGGTCCATGAGTGAGTAGCATACCCAGCCAGGTTTTCCTTTGGATTGTGTGATAAACAGGACTACAAATCCCAGAATGCAAGTTAAAATCACCTGGACTTAGTGTGTTTTGGCAATGGTGCCTAAATATATTAGTTTCTTGTTTAGCTGGGTGCAAACACATTTCTATGATTGAAAGAAGTACTGAGCAAAAATGTCTTTGCTCGATACCTTATCATAGAAGCACCAATGCAGTCTGCATCGGCTTGCCTTGTTGCAATGGGGACCCTGTCTCCTGGGTTCAAGCTTGAAACCTTACTGTAAGCTCCTCCCGTGTGTTTATTTCCCATGTCTGATCTCTCGTGGCTGGAGGGGCATTCCCTGATTCAAGCCCGCCAGCATGCTACCCGCACAAGGATATCTGATGTGAATCTTGCTGACAGAGTTCTATGAGGGCCCCTATAATATCATTTCAGGGCTGTTTATGAACTCTCGGTTGTCTTTCAGCACTTGCAGATAGGTCACTTTCACCTCCCCCGTTTCCCTTCAGTGGTTTCCCTGCATCTCCTGCCCCTAATCTGTTTCAATCACTGATTTAAACTCCAGATTCGACATATTTATGCGAGGGGTCAGCAGTTTACGCACTAGTGTCAGAAATAATTTCTTAGTATCCAAGTAACGTTACCAAAAATATTTTGCATGTTGGAAATCTTAGCCGCAAAAATACCATCAGCCAGATGCATCAAGCTAAAAACCGGTCGCAAAGGGAAAGGTTCTCAGAATCTGCCCCTTTGCGACCGGTATTTTTGCATTTGGGATGCATCATCCCAAATGCAAAAATCGCAAATTGAGAACTCGCTAAATTGCGATTGATTGCATTTAAGAAATCTCAAATTGAGATTCCTTAAATGCAATGCATGAAAGTTTTAAAAATAGCGAATTCGCTGATAGGGCACGCAAATTACCACGAAGTACAACTTCATGGTAATTTGCTAAAACTTTGAAAAATGCACTAAAGTGCATTTTTCAAGGTTTCATGTTGCGCACACACATGCCCTAAGGGCATGTGTGTGTGCGCAACATATGTGCACAGATCAATTTCTGGGGTGCAACAAGGTGTCCTCTGGACACCCCTGCAGGGGCGCAACTAGGTCTTAACTTCGGGGGTGGCTAACATAGCAAATAAGGGGCGTGGCTTAAGTTAATCAAGGGGGCGGAGCTAAAATGGCAGACAAGCAGGATCAGGTAATGCTCAGGCCAAGCTGAGAAAAAGAAGTGGCGATTCTGCATTACAAAACTGCACCTTGGTATTCATCATACACCGCATGGAGACGCTTTCCACAGAGGCTCAAAACAAAGAAAACACTCTTCCAACCACACGCGCATAAGGTGTAACCTGCTACTCACATGGACAAGTGCTTCAGCATCGCACATAGGGGTAGTAAGTGCTCTACAAATACAATATAATACGCCCTGCATTGTCTCTCTCTCTTGGAACACAATGACTATGTGAGGACTGTGCCTGCCCTCTGCATTAACGTATCTCAACTATTGATGAAAAGTGTCAGAATTGGTAGGACTGATCTGTCCCGTCGAAGGAGAATTCCAAACAGGCTATGTCTGAAGGATGCACTGGTTGACAGTATAGATTGGGTTCACAAAGATGGAAACACTCATGGCACAGCTTTGGGAGAGCACTGGTTATGGGAGCAGACCCAGGAAGGGAGGAACAGAGATAGAATAGGAGCCGCAGTCCCCTGAGTATTCTCACCTGCGACAGCAGTTGGTGAGTTACCTTCACTCCACGATGCTCTATCACATGTTTGTGTCACTACAGTTTTATTTTGTTCCGTATGGGGTTGGCTCTGTGGACCTGAATCTGGAGCTTGCAGCTACTTCACTTCTTTCCATGGAGGATGACAGTGTCTTCCACCTCAGCAAAGTATCCTGCCTTTCTTCTCTTAGGTTCTCTGGCTGGATTCAGGCAGTTGGGAGACTGGTCACACTATTGTTCTGAATGTTAGCAGTAAAATTCTCTGTGCTAATGTGGAGATCTTTTGGTTCACATTTCTTACCTTGTATTTGATCATATTTTCTCTAACCTACTCCAGACTTTCCCTCGGATAGATGGACCATGGCAACGCATTGATTGGCGCGTCCTTGTGGTGATCTTTTGGGGGGTCTCCCTTTTCTCTCTCCCTTATCCCTTTTTCCTCCCAAGGGTCAGTGACAGACCTCACCTCAACCGCTGTTGATATTCACCATCATAGGAGACTGAGTGAATTTGACAGCAATTATGCAGTCTCGTCCATACTGAATCTCGATCCTAACACCATGCCCATGATGTCCCAGGTGCCAAGATGCTCATGTACCATTTCTCTTAAAACAACCGTTGACATGTGAGGCCCCTGTGCCCAAAACAACATGCGCCACCTATCTTCAAGCATAGTTCTCCGTCTGGGGCCAATGTTTCCCCCAAAGCAGCTGCTGCCTTGCCTTGTTAAAACAACTGAATACAAATTAAACACACCAAAAGTGCTTAGGTGAAATCCCTGCATTCAGGCAAGGATATCACCTCGGTGGCAGCCCGTCTCAAACAAAACAAGAGGTGTGGGGCAGGGAGGGCTGTTGAAACCTTTCAGAGGCGGGCTGGCAGGGCTTGGTTCTGGGCCTCTCCGAAAGGGTAATTAAAATCACATTCTCGGATGCTAAAGCATCCTATGCTACACACAGCCTAAAAAGAAATTTAACTGGGGAAGAAAGGTTTCCATGCTTTAATTATTTTAATGCGTGTCAGTAAAGTGTAATGCGGTCATGATATCTTAGCCTGGCAGACATGTACAGTCATCTGTAGCTGTGTACCTTCATTTTGTACTGCCGTCCCCTGGCCATTCCACCAACAGCTTCACTATTCCCATTCAGCAGAAGACGTACATTCTTTTTATAGTGCAGCTTTGAGAACACCCACTTTTTCACAACTGCTGAAGAACGTGGATTGTCTACAAACAGCAGAAGTTCTGCAGATAAAAGAGTACGCTTCATGTATTCCCTTCTTTGAACCTCAGCAATTTACACAACGTTCAAGCAGGTTTCAGGCCTCCTGTTTCTGTGCGCGAGTAGCTTTTCCAGTTAAGGTTTTTCTGTAAATTCAGGCACTTATAGAAATGTTCATCCCGTTACAAATTTAGGACTACAAGAACCAGAATGCAGAGAAAACGTTAACTGGACATTTCTAGCGCAAGGAATGGGGAAACGTGAGAATACTGCATAATTTCCTTATTCACGTAATGCCTATTGCCTATTTACTACGAGACAGCTTTCAGGACATTCACGATTCTGGGTAGTCAATTTTTTTTTCTTTCCACTGTCACGTTAAAACCTTCACACCTCCCAGCAAATAAAGTCTCGCTTCACGCCATCAGGCTGGGTTCACAATGCACCAGAGAATACCGAATCCCAGCCAATCCCACTGTAAACAATCAGCAGAGGTGTGTGGGTGGAGGCGACTACAGGAGGCAGGCGGGGGGGGGTGGGGGGGGCTAATTCTACCAGCCGTAACCAGAGTGGATGCAAGAAGGGCTAAAAACATAACAAAGGCCTCATTTACATTTAAATGGTCTTTTACAGACCTGTGAAGTACTCGGGCGCGGCTGCAATTAAAGCGTCGCCAGCCGCGAAGCTGTGTCAGCCCAGGCTGACACACACGACGGGGGGGGCTGAAGCCCGGTGAGCCCAATGGGTGTTGCGCGCCTGCACCCCTGCACCCTTGAAATCGCAATCTCAATTTACGATTCGCTAATTGCGATTCGCAAATTGAGATTGTCTTCCCATTCATTCCTATGGGCCTCTAGGTCCATAGGAATGAATGGGGAGGTATTCCTTAATTGCGACTCGCAATTTGCGACTCGCAATTAAGGAATTCTAAGAAATCGCTATTTTTTATGCGATTTCTTCATGCATAGCATTTTGCTATTCCTTATTAGCGAATCCTTATTTTTCGCTAATAAGGAATCGCAAAATGGATGCTTCATGCATCTGGATGTATATTCGATGCCAAATCATGATTCGCAGAATACAATGTACTCATGGCTAAAAAAAAGCCACAATTTGTATTTAAATAACATAACACAGCCTTTGAGCACCCTCTTCATATTGTATAACGTCCTTTGGAGATAGTTGCCAGATGTTGCATTAACCTGAGGAATTCTTACAGCTAGTCCTGTTTTACTAGCCAACAGCACTCAGCATTCTCAGACTGATTGTGGGCCTTTCTAATCTGACTATGAGCTATATGTCCCAGCATGCTTTGAGTTCTTGGTTGCGTGATAAGACACCCTTATGACACTGGGCCCATTCATAGCTGTGTTTGGCACCATAGTATTCAGCTCCAGTTCGGTTCCGCTCTTCTAGATTTCAAGCGCACCCTCAAACCCCGCCTCCTGTATTTCGGAAGTACAGTCAGCGGATCACCACTCCTCGCCCGCCCTTAATATGGCTACTTTGAAACCGACATAAATCAGCCTGCCCGTTCTCAGTAAATATATTCTAAAATCCTCATTGCAAGTCTCTTCAGGATTAAAAGTGAGGCCCAAACCTGGTTCAAGTCATGGAACACACACTGCACATTTCTGACTTGTGCACCTTAGAACAGGCCAAAAAGCACAATTAATTTGTTATTCCCCATTCTGAGGCCTAAAAAAATTATTGACTTAAAGTATTGGACCACCTTGTCTCAGTCTCACTGCGGACAACCATGTATCATGGTTTTACACCGTTAAACCACCCCACTGACAGTGTTCCCACACCCAGATATTCTTCTTAGTGAAGCACTCAGGTGGAAGGGTTTAAGAGTATATAAATCTAAATAGACTTATATTTATAAATCAGCATGAGTAAAAAATAACTTGAATAGAAAGTTTAGGGGGTTAACAACCACCATGTAGAACACCCTGCTACTTAACGCTCCACGATGGACCCCTCTAGAAGATCCTGCCTGGGAAGGTCCCCCAGGATAGAATTGGTTTTAGAAGTAGGGGACAAGATGTGGTGTAAGGCCAGAGCTACTGACTTTGGAGCGGGGGAACCGGGTTCGAGCTTCGGCGTTGGCTTGGCATCCTGTGGCTCTGGGCAAACCACTTAATATCCAAATGCCTACCAGAAATTAATGTGTTCTTGTGTACCTGGTGCTCATGTAAAGGCTCCAGTACCTTCGGGTCGAGTTTACACTATATAAATCTCTCAACAAAAAAAATTTAGCCGGGGAGTTGGAAGTGTGACCACGGGGGTAATCCCTAGTTTTGGCAAGTGTATATCTGGAGATCCAGCCCGCCCCAACCCTCACAGGAGTCCTCGACCCCTTGTCCTTGGAAACCAGGAGGGGGGTCTGGGTCCTGGGGATATATCTGCCTGAGGGCTGGAGTCCCTCAAGGTCTTTGGAGCCGGAGCCTCCATATATTCCTCAAAGGAGAGAATGGAAGGGTCGCCTTCTCCCTACAGACAGTTCCGGCCCTCCCTTGTCCCCCTTGGCAATGATCTGAATTTCTCCCAGGTCTAGGAGATGCTCCAGCCCAGAGAAGCTGATGGGTTTAGCTTTTATTGGAACGGAGCCATCTTACGGCTCTACTGCCATTATGATGGGAAGGCTCGGGAGAGGGTGCGTGGCCAATGACCTAAGATGGCGGACGTGCTCTAGAGACACTCCGCGTCCCATCCCCTGGTTATCCTGACAATCACGGCGAGCAGCAGATGGGAACTTACTCTGCAACCCTGGAGTGCGTAGGGGAGTCCTCGCTGATTCTGGCGAGGGGTCTCTCGATATTGTAGACACTGCGGTTCCGGAGCCCTGGCCTGCGGCCTGCTGCGCACACGGTAAGAGAGCGGGCCCAAGTGGTGGAGACCCTCGATGGATGGGAGGGGGCGCGGGACCTATCGGGAGACGGTGAGTCGAGCTGAGGCGGGGTGGCTGACCTGTCTGCCGTGGGTGGTGCAGGAGGTATGGAGAGACGGGCACAGCTAATCCAGTGAAGCCGTCCGGAGCCCTCGATGAGCCAAGAGGAGGGGCACCCCGCCTGCGGTGCTGTGAGGGGAGATGAGGTCCTGAGTGAGTTGACGTCCGGGATATCGCCCGACGGGACCGAGGGGCACAGGGGATCCTGTCCTGGAGAGGCGCCCCTTTCCACAGCATGACCATCGGAGCCCCTATTGAGCCAGAGGTGGGCTCCCCCCTCCTCCCCGGCAGACGTGGGGTTGGAAGAGGAACGGGACAGAGGCTGAGCCTGGAGCGGCTGGACCCAGTGTCGTGTAGCATCCCCTGAAGCCACTGGACGTTGCCTGAGAAGGCCTCAACAGCAGAGAGGACGACTGAATACCCCGGCCTGAAACACAGGGCGCCATCTTGTGATGCTCACATCCATTGGGTTGGAGACACGACAGGTGAGTCTGCGACAGCACTGCTGGGCTGAGGCGTAGAGCGGGGGTCCCAATGTCGGTTGGGCTTAGGCCCCCCTCCTGGTGTGAGGAGACCCGGCAGAGTGGCAGTGGGGGGCACCTAGGCGACGTAGGGTAGCCAGCAGGCACCAGGGAGTAGTGTGGAGGCCGGTCCGGGCCTATGCTGCCCCTAATCTTGTATTGCCACACAAGGGTCCTCGCCTGCGGCAGAAACAGCTATTTGAGGTGGGAAGGAGTCCCGGGGCCGGTCGGGCCTAGTCCCCCCTCACACGATCTTTTCAGTTCCTGCCCAGTATGACTGTGGCAGTGCTGGGATCTGAGCGGGGTGGGCCCTGCTAGGCGTGGCCCTTCGAGGCAGTGAGGTGGCAAACTGCAACGGACGGTCCTCCCTAGGCACTCGTCTTTGCGCACCGCCGTATGGCGAGGTACGGCAAGGTCCCGCTCCAGTGTATCTCTAAAAAGGCAATTTCCTTCCCCATCTGGTTGGCCTCTGTGGTGGTGCACTGACCGGAAACGCCTGGAGGGTGGTCGAGGCGCCACAGCGTCCATGAATGGACGCTGCCCACATCTCGCCCCCTATGCCAAGCGCACAACAGATAGTCATGGGCTGCCTCCGTTCCAAAACCCACCAAGATGCCCCAGTCAGGGCCTGACCGAGGGAACACCCAAGACTTCTGGAACATCTGCGGGGGCGAACCAGCCTGACCTTTCAGCCAAATTGGATTCAGTGCTAGCGGCAGTGGAGAAGATAGGCACCATGCTGCAGCAGACGCACACCTCCCTGGAGGGTAGGATGGATACCATTACCTCCGACTTCATGCTCTTACGAGAAGATCACCACAAACTGTTTGACAGGGTCTGCAGTACTGAGACAGCTTTGGCGGACCTCCAGGCCAGATCCCATAATTTCGCTACCACTCTACAGGACCTGATGGATTGGTGTGCACCCTAGAGGAGAAAGTAGATGATGCCGAAGGGAGGTAGCGCCGCAACAATGCGAGGGTGATTGGCTTGCCGGAGGGGACAGAGGGTCAAGATCCAGAGGGCTTCACAGAATCCTGGATGAGAGAACTGCTCCCCCCCCGGGATCGCTCACACCACAGTTCATAGTAGAATAGGCCCATAGAGTTCCTCCCTGCAGGCCTCCTCCGGGGGCTCGCCCTCGACCCATCTTATTTTTCTTAATGAACTATAGGGACAGAGATGTAATACTACGGGAAATAGGTAAAAAACCCAGCCCCAGAGCTGTTCCGTGGCACCAAATAGCAGGCGCTTATTTTTACCTAAATTAATAAGGCTTCTATTTGGACGGATGAAAAGATTAGTCGGCCTGATGGGAGTCAAACCTCTGACCTTGGGATCTAACACACGCCCCTGCACTGGAAGCATTAGTGAACTGAGCCATCAGACCCCAGAGTGTCCACACCGCAAGACCTGAGGTACTGGCTTGGACCTTAGCAACCAACCCCAAAGGACCGTCCCCACCAGCTTCACCAAGCTGCCAAAATGGCTCAGCGAGACAAATGCCAGCTTTAACATGTGGTCCAGAGGGACTGCAGCTCGACTCCAAAGAAAGTCTGATCAACCTTTGCTGTCTATTATCATTTAATTGGATATAGCAACAGCGACCATTTATAAGGTACAGATTGAACAACTTTATATAAAAAATGTTTGCACTGTAGGATTTTAATTGGCATCTGAGTGATATACGTCCCAATCAAGGAGTTTGAAGTGATGAAAACCAAGCCTGTGTCCATTGGAGCGACACAAGTTGTTGATGTAGTTCCTTAACTGTTATACAGGGCACTATAGGAATAGTTTAGTTCTTGTTTTCACACAGACATGGGGTGCACTACATTCCACATATACACTTGGTGTTGCTGGAACTGTTTTGTGAGTGGTGGTGCTGGTCGGGGGCATCGGCTCACTATAATTATAGGGGTTCCAAAAAATTCTGGTGATACTGAACACGTTCAGATAATGAGCAAAAAACATTAAATGGTGAACTGTGACGGTGTGGGACGGAAGACAGTGGATGAGATGGTAGTCACAGACATTTCCTGTCTTGGACTTTTGAAAATGTGGGTCGATGGTTCATTATAATGCACCATTATTAAATGAATGAATAAATAGTGTGAATTTTTACCTAAAAACAGAGTTTGTTGGAAAAACCATTAACAAATCAGAGTTGATTTAGCCATGCTTGCACATAACGATAATATAAATGTTAATTGGTTTGTTTACGCCCCAATTTTTAGGTCAAGCCTAGCGTTGAAGCGCATGCGCTGCTCGCTTTGCGAGGCATATTGTAGTAGAGACAGATATGGAAGTGCAGTGAAAGCTCCGCCCATATTTTTCATTGGCTGGCATCATCGTCCATGGTAAATGCTGGCTTCTGATTGATAATGAGGCTTCTTAGTCTCGCCTTGTTACCGCCCTGTCTCCTTTTATGACTGCCCATCAGGACTGGATATTTTACTTGCGGCGTTGCACGGTCTCCTTCATTATTCGGGAAGCACTATATTTTTTTCACAATGGCAACAGCTTGTTCATGGTTCCAGGCGAACTAGACACGCATAGACACAGATGTAGGACTAAAATTATGTTCTCACTCAGTAGGCTGTTATGATAACAGATACCCATCTTCTTTTTTTGATAACTATCTGCTTTTCTAAATCTGTGTAAATGTGGCAGTGCACTTAGCTTTCTCAAGCTCCCTTTCCTTGTAAGTGACAAAATAACCTGGTCCTTTCTGCGCCCAGTGTATTGTTGTACAATTCTGATCAAAGGCTATCAAGCTGCTGCCTTTCAATATGCCAGAATAATTCGTCATCATTATCACCAACGGCGTAGGAGGTTGAACGTAAATACCGAACTACAAAACCTCATTACATTTTCCGAATTGTAGGCGCCATCTCAGAATAGTAAACACTCGCAGCACATTGACAGTCACGTGCCTCCAACTGATCACTGACTTATATTTTACGAATTAAATGTCCAATGGCACATTAATTGGTAAACAGTAAACAATGACTGCTCCTTGTATAAGAGTGTTTTTGCACACCACAAACACCTTTTAGTTTTTACAGCTCTCATAAACAGATAGGGAAGGGGCACTACCATGATGTTTACTGGTGACACCGAAAAAGGATTAAAGTTAACACTTGCAGGCTGCAGAACCTCCGTGCGTGACCTTATCTTTTGCCGGGTTGTTGGTACTTTCACTGATCCCGGCTGGACTTATGGACCTCAGAGAGAGCCTGATGTGTGGGGAAGAAGCTGTTGCTGATGGGCTTAGCGCGGAGAAGAGGCACTGGATAAGTGTGGATCAACGGTTAGAGGCGGCAGACCCAGAAGAATAGGTCGGTCCGGGACCAGGGTTAATTTCCCGACACGGCAGGGTATGGAACCAATGTCAGCGGGCTCGATAATTCTCGCCTCGGTGCCTATCTAACCATGGGTCCCACGCTGCAACTCTGGGCAATAGCTTGCTTAATCCCCACAACGGCCCCCTCGCAGCCGGGGATGCCTGGCTTCACCTTGGGGATGTTCAATAGGGACCATCTCACAGTGTAAAGCCAGGACGGGTTCCCCAGCGGTACACAGCGCCAAGAAACCCTGGGGTGAACGTGCGCTCTACAAATTCATACTAACATAACTGGATGCACAAAGCTTTTTTTATGGTAATCGAAAACAGACTCCATTGCTTAGCCCAAAATGTTGATAGTTATCTACTTTTGCCTGTTTCCTCCTAGAGCACAACCGTCCACCATTCCAATGTCAAGGAGATATTTGGAATTTTTTTCCTTCAGGATTTGGCGGATTATTTATAGAGGCTGGCGAGCCAAGAAATTAACAGAAAGAGCTGAGCCACAGCCGAACAAAGTGTCTAACTTGGAGGATTAACGAGCAGAGCCCTGATTTGATTTGCCACGTAAATCATACAGTAACCCTCATTTAAAACTGTGATAAAGGTTGTCTCTTTAAAATTAAAAAAAACTGTATTTAACATGCAAAACTGTTTCAATTTAGTACATCAGATTGTCACTGAATTGAGAGGCAATGCTAGTTTTTAGGTCGAGCCTAGCGGCAGCGTGCATACACTACTCGCTCTGCGAGGCATGCAGTAGTCGAGTATGCTGTGGAAGCCTCGCTTTCTCTCTGCCCATATTTTTGATTGGCTGGGGTCATTGTCCTTGGCAAATGCTGGTTTCCGATTGAGAATGCGGCTTGTTAGTCCCTCCTTGTTACTGCCCTGTTGCCATTTGTTACCTCCCATGAGGACTGGATCTTTTACCTGTGGCGTTACACAGTCTCCTTCATAAGTCGGTAAGCACTATTTTTTTTTCATTGGAGGGAGGTCCGCTTTCACTTTAACGGCCACGCTTGTTTATTTAATTAATTTGACGCGCGGGCCGAAAAGAGCGTTTCTACTCATTAATCTAACAAGCATTCTCAATGCAATAGGTCTCGCATTTAGGCGAGTTTCAGCTATTCACATTGCAAATAACAATGCCTTTTATTTTGTTTTAGTTTTTATCACATAAATAAAAGCCATTATCATGTACAATGTCAATAGCTTAAACTCATGTAAATGCGGGACCTATTGCATTGCAAATGCTTGTTAAACTTGTCTGCCAGCACATTCCACGGTTAAACGACTCCATTGAAAATGGACCTAATTTTAAAAAATATTTGTAAACTTTAAAAAGAATTTACGTTTTGTACTCGTGGCTTTCGGGTTCTTCATCCCTTCATTCTTTTTTAGGACCCCATCACGAGTGTGACAAAGGTTTGATGGTCATATACAGTACACTTACATGTGGATAACAAACAAATGTGCAGTGATCTGTTGAAAGGTGTTCTCTGTGCCCTTCTTCGTTACCGTTGACCTTACACTGCTGTTGGAACAAAAAATGAAAACGGATGGACAGGCCTCGTTGTTTTCCATTATTTTTAGGTCTCGCCTGAGCCAGTGCATGCGCTGCACTGGCTAGAACTTTAGTGAGTGAGCTTTAAAAAGCCGACCACAGCTATTTGTGTGGCCTAGAGCGTGCGGTTACGCGCACAGTAATGCACATACCTCGCATCGCTCGATCAGGTGCCATCTGGCTTTCCTCTCGCTTGCTCTCCCAAGCGCACGCTTCAATGCTCCTCCCCCTCCCCCACCACAGAGCTCATCTCGCGGCCGCGCGTCTTGCTTGCTTTGATTTAAGCTTCACGAGCTGCCAATGCTTGTTGTTATTACATCCTGTCCCCCACCCCCTTTGCACCATCCACTTGCTGCTCTGTTTCCTGTCTACCCTCGATCTCTGCCTCAATGTCGCCACCTCTCTTTGCTGCATCCCTCACCATCACTAATTCCTCTTTGGATGGACTTCTCTCTTCAGTGCCACCTCCAATATCCCCTCCGCCTTCACTCTGACCTGCTCCCTTTCTCCTTGCTCCCTCCACCTCCCCGCCCCTTCCCTCTGTTCAGGGCTTTTACTTGTCGCCCAATAAATTCATCGGAGTCCTTTCAGTTAACTCCCTCCTTTCTCCCCAGACAGAAGCCAGGCTGTTGACCCCGTGTCCACCTTGCCTGATGGCCAGGCCCCACCCCTCCGCCATTAATGATATCAGCTCCACTGAGCAGGCCATTCAGGGGGCTGCACGGAGCCTGAAGGGGGCTCCTGCCGAGCGGCCCTGTTTCCTGACCCATTCACACGAGAAAAGTGTTGCTTGGAGCCTCGTCTCTGTGATATTTAATTGAATAGTTTGTTTACATACTCTTTAATGGAAATATATTGCATTTAAATGTACTTCTGTATTTACTTCACCTTCTCCTACCATGACGAGTTTCAGTTTTGAACAAGCTATCAATAGATCAGTTACATAAATGGGTAGCCATCTAATTAAGTATATAAGGTATATTATAGGGAAGCCCAGAAAGGTACCCTACCAGGAGCTACAATATTTAATAGCTCAGCAACTTACACAGACTTAGTAATGGGGCCCACAGGACACAGGCACAGCATCACTCAGCACCACTACAGCATCACTCAGCACCACCACAGCATCTCTCAGCGCAACAGCGCCGGAGGGGACAGAGGGTCAAGATCCAGAGGGCTACACAGAATCCTGGATGAGAGAACTGCTCCCCCCCGGGATCGCTCACACCACAGTTCATAGTAGAACAGGCCCATAGAGTTCCTCCCTGCAGGCCTCCTCCGGGGGCTCGCCCTCTACCCATCTTATTTTTCGTAATGAACTGTAGGGACAGAGATGTAATACTACGGGAAATAGGTAAAGAACCCAGCCCCAGAGCTGTTCCGTGGCACCAAATAGCAGGCGCTTATTTTTACCTAAATTAATAAGGCTTCTATTTTTGACCTTGGACGGATGAAAAGCTTAGTCGGCCTGATGGGAGTCAAACCTCTGACCTTGGGATCTAACACACGCCCCTGCACTGGAAGCATTAGTAAACTGAGCCATCAGACCCCAGAGTGTCCACACCGCAGGACCCGAGGTACTGGCTTGGACCTTAGCAACCAACCCCAAAGGACCGTCCCCACCAGCTTCACCGAGCTGCCAAAATGGCTCAGCGAGACAAATGCCAGCTTTAACATGTGGTCCAGAGGGACTGCAGCTCGACTCCAAAGAAAGTCTGATCAACCTTTGCTGTCTATTATCATTTAATTGGATATAGCAACAGCGACCATTTATAAGGTACAGATTGAACAACTTTATATAAAAAATGTTTGCACTGTAGGATTTTAATTGGCATCTGAGTGATATACGTCCCAATCAAGCAGTTTGAAGTGATGAAAACCAAGCCTGTGTCCATTGGAGCGACACAAGTTGTTGATGTAGTTCCTTAACTGTTATACAGGGCACTATAGGAATAGTTTAGTTCTTGTTTTCACACAGACATGGGGTGCACTACATTCCACATATATACTTGGTGTTGCTGGAACAGTTTTGTGAGTGGTGGTGCTGGTCGGGGGCATCGGCTCACTATAATTATAGGGGTTCAAATAAATTCTGGTGATACTGAACACGTGCAGATAATGAGCAAAAAACATTAAATGGTGAACTGTGACGGTGTGGAACGGAAGACAGTGGATGAGATGGTAGTCATAGACATTTCCTGTCTTGGACTTTTGAAAATGTGGGTCGATGGTTCATTATAATGCACCATTATTAAATGAATGAATAAATAGTGTGAATTTTTACCTAAAAACAGAGCTTGTTGGAAAAACCATTAACAAATCAGAGTTGATTTAGCCATGCTTGCACATAACGATAATATAAATGTTAATTGGTTTGTTTACTCCCCAATTTTTAGGTCAAGCCTAGCGTTGAAGCGCATGCGCTGCTCGCTTTGCGAGGCATATTGTAGTAGAGACAGATATGGAAGTGCAGTGAAAGCTCCACCCATATTTTTCATTGGCTGGCATCATCGTCCATGGTAAATGCTGGCTTCTGATTGATAATGAGGCTTCTTAGTCCCGCCTTGTTACCGCCCTGTCTCCTTTTATGACTGCCCATCAGGACTGGATATTTTACTTGCGGCGTTACACGGTCTCCTTCATTAGTCGGGAAGCACTATATTTTTTTCACAATGGCGACAGCTTGTTCATGGTTCCAGGCGAACTAGACACGCATAGACACAGATGTAGGACTAAAATTATGTTCTCACTCAGTAGGCTGTTATGATAACAGATACCCATCTTCTTTTTTTGATAACTATCTGCTTTTCTAAATCTGTGTAAATGTGGCAGTGCACTTAGCTTTCTCAAGCTCCCTTTCCTTGTAAGTGACAAAATAACCTGGTCCTTTCTGCGCCCAGTGTATTGTTGTACAATTCTGATCAAAGGCTATCAAGCTGCTGCCTTTCAATATGCCAGAATAATTCGTCATCATTATCACCAACGGCGTAGGAGGTTGAACGTAAATACCGAACTACAAAACCTCATTACATTTTCCGAATTGTAGGCGCCATCTCAGAATAGTAAACACTCGCAGCACATTGACAGTCACGTGCCTCCAACTGATCACTGGCTTATATTTTACGAACTAAATTTTCAATGGCACATTAATTGGTAAACAGTAAACAATGACTGCTCCTTGTATAAGAGTGTTTTTGCACACCACAAACACCTTTTAGTTTTTACAGCTCTCATAAACAGATGGGGAAAGAGCACTACGATGATGTTTACTGGTGACACCGAAAAAGGATTAAAGTTAACACTTGCAGGCTGCAGAACCTGCGTGTGTGACCTTATCTTTTGCAGGGTTGTTGGTACTTTCACTGATCCCGGCTGGACTTATGGACCTCAGACAGAGCCTGATTTGTGGGGAAGAAGATGTTGCTGATGGGCTTAGCGCGGAGAAGAGGCACTGGATAAGTGTGGCTCAATGGTTAGAGGCGGCAGACCCAGAAGCAGAGGTCGGTCCGGGACCAGGGTTCAATTCCCGACGCGGCAGGGTATGGAACCAATGTCAGCGGGCTCGATAATTCTTGCCTCGGTGCCTCTCTAACCATGGGTCCCACGCTGCAACTCTGGGCAATAGCTTGATTAATCTCCACAACGGCCCCCTCGCTGCCGGGGATGCCTGGCTTCACCTTGGGGATGCCCAATAGGGACCATCTTACAGGGAAAGCCAGGACGGGTTCCCCAGCGGTACACAGCGCCAAGAAACCCTGGGGTGAACGTGCGCTCTACAAATTCATACTAACATAACAAAACATAACATAACTGGATGCACAAAGCTTTTTTTATGGTAATTGAAAACAGCCTCCATTTCTTAGCCCAAAATGTTGATAGGTATCTACTTTTGCCTGGATTTTTCAGGATTTGGCGGATTATTTATAGAGGCTGGTGAGCCAAGAAATTAACAGAAAGAGCTGAGCTACAGCCGAGCAAAGTGTCTAACTTGGAGGATTAACGAGCAGAGCCCTGATTTGATTTGCCACGTAAATCATACAGTAACCCTCATTTAAAACTGTGATAAAGGTCGTCTCTTTAAAATTAAAAAAACTGTATTTAACATGCAAAACTGTTTCAATTTAGTACCGCAGATTGTCACTGAATTGAGAGGCAATGCTAGTTTTTAGGTTGAGCCTAGCGGCAGCGTGCATACACTACTCGCTCTGCGAGGCAATGAGTAGTCGAGTATGCTGTGGAAGCCTCACTTTCTCTCTGCCCATATTTTTGATTGGCTGGGGTCATTGTCCTTGGCAAATGCTGATTTCCGATTGAGAATGCGGCTTGTTAGTCCCTCCTTGTTACTGCCCTGTTGCCATTTGTTACCTCCGATGAGGACTGGATCTTTTACCTGTGGCGTTACACAGTCTCCTTCATAAGTCGGTAAGCACTATTTTTTTTTAATTGGAGGGAGGTCCGCTTTCACTTTAACGGCCACGCTTGTTTATTTAATTAATTTGACGCGCGGGCCGAAAAGAGCGTTTCTACTCACTAATCTAACAAGCATTCTTAATGCAATAGGTCTCGCATTTAGGAGAGTTTCAGCTATTCACATTGCAAATAACAATGCCTTTTATTTTGTTTTAGTTTTTATCACATAAATAAAAGCAATTGTCATGTACAATGCCAATAGCTTAAACTCATGTAAATGCAAGACCTATTGTATTGCAAATGCTTGTTAAACTTGTCTGCCAGCACATTCCACGGTTAAACGACTCCATTGAAAATGGACCTAATTTAAAAAAAATATTTGTAAACGTTAAAAAGAATTTACGTTTTGTACTCGTGGCTTTCGGGTTCTTCATCCCTTCATTCTTTTTTAGAACCCCATCACGAGTGTGACAAAGGTTTGATGGTCATATACAGTACACTTACATGTGGATGACAAACAAATGTGCAGTGATCTGTTGAAACGTGTTCTCTGTGCCCTTCTTCGTTACCTGTGACCTTACACTGCTGTTGGAACAAAAAATGAAAACGGATGGACAGGCCTCGTTGTTTTCCATTATTTTTAGGTCTCGCCTGAGCCAGCGCATGCACTGTCTGACTAGACCTTTAGTGAGTGAGCTTTAAAAAGCCGACCACAGCTTTTTGTGTGGCCTAGAGCGTGTGGTTACGCGCACAGTAATGCACATACCTCGCATCGCTCGATCAGGTGCCATCTGGCTTTCCTCTCGCTTGCTCTCCCAAGCGCACGCTTCAATGCTCCTCCCCCTCCACACCACAGAGCTCATCTCGTGGCCGCGCGTCTTGCTTGCTTTGATTTAAGCTTCACGAGCTGCCAATGCTTGTTGTTATTACATCCTGTCCCCCACCCCCTTTGCACCATCCACTTGCTGCTCTGTTTCCTGTCTACCCTCGTTCTCTGCCTCAATGTCGCCACCTCTCTTTGCTGCATCCCTCACCATCACTAATTCCTCTTTGGATGGACTTCGCTCTTCAGTGTCACCTCCAATATCCCCTCCGCCTTCACTCTGACCTGCTCCCTTTCTCCTTGCTCCCTTCACCTCCCCGCCCCTTCCCTCTGTTCAGGGCTTTTACTTGTCGCCCAATAAATCCATCGGAGTCCTTTCAGTTAACTCCCTCCTTTCTCCCCAGACAGAAGCCAGGCTGTTGACCCTGTGTCCACCTTGCCTGATGGCCGGGCCCTACCCCTCCGCCATTAATGAGATCAGCTCCACTGAGCAGGCCATTCAGGGGGCTGCACGGAGCCTGAAGGGGGCTCCTGCCGAGCGGCCCTTTTTCCTGACCCAGAAGAATTGATTGATTTCCTTCTGAAATTTTAGTATTAGACTTTCATTTTTTAATAAAAGATTGTAAACGCTATACTTTGATATTTGGTGTGTCCCTTTACAATAGACCTACGGGTCCTGTGGACATAGAAAGTACATCAGTCCCTCATTCGCTGTAATCTCTAATACTATTCCAGGGATTTTCTCTAGACTTACTTGGTCAGATAGTACCCTGTTCCTTGGAACATGAGGGGTCTTCTCTCTTATTTTTTCTCATATTATAGGGAAGCCCAGAAAGGTACCCTACCAGGAGCTACAATGTTTAATAGCTCAGCAACTTACACAGACTTAGTAATGGGGCCCACAGCACACAGGCACAGCATCACTCAGCACCACCACAGCATCACTCAGCACCACCACAGCATCACTCAGCACCACCACAGCATCACTCAGGGCCACCACAACATCACTCAGGGCCACCAAAACATCACTCAGCGCCATGCATCACTCAGCACCACCACAGCATCACTCAGGGCCACCACAGCATCACTCAGGGCCACCACAGCATCACTCACCACCACTACAGCATCACTCAGCAGCACTTCAGCATCACTCAGAAACAGGCAGAAAAACGTTGTCAGCATTGCAAGAACAAAAGAAAACTGAGGAAATGTTTTATTGTAAATACTTTTTTAATATGGTCGTTCAGTTGTACATAATGCCTTCTTGGTCATATATAAGGTAACACAAATTCTTCTGACACTTTTTTATTGAAACTTTTCAGCAAGCTGCACAGCAGCCACACTTCTCTACAGCACAGCTTAAAGACATTGACAAAGTCAATAGCTCTGGCTAAACACTTATAAGGCCCCAAAGGCGAGACCTTTTGGCTATGCAAATGCTTGTTCTGATCTGCCTCCAGGTCTGGTAGTGTCAGCACCTGCCACCCGCCTTGTCCCAGCGCCTGCACTCCCTCTTGGAGTGAGGGTAAGGCACACTCTCCCCTGTTCTACACTCCAGGTCACCCCACCTTAAAGGCTTCCTTGATGGACTAGGCACTACATCCTATATCTTGGCTCTCTTCCCTCTCAGAGGATTCGGGGGGTAAGCAAGGGATGCTGAGGGTTTCAAGACAATGCAATATAAGGAAGTGTTTGAAAGCATCGCTCGTGTTGTTTTTGGACTTTTTGTTGTTTTTGGTCATCTTAGTATCCCAATGGGGCCTAATTGAAACATTGTTGGTATTTCTCGGCTTAGAACTGGGAAAGCAAAGCAATAAATGCGAGAATGTAGAAAAAGAAAGAACCACTCGCATCAGAGAGGGGCAACCTCAGCTCTCAGAAGACAAGCAGCTCTCAGAGATACCCAGCAATCACCGACACCTCTCCACCATGTCTTGGTCCCTCATTGCACCGTGGATGACATGCTACTTGGTACAGCAGTGCAGTGAAGCCAGGGAGGCCATGCCGCGTCATTTCAGTGTTACTGGGAGTTATGGCGCTGCTGCTTTAAGTATTAACCCCATGTGTGCCTCAGCTGAGGGTGGATCCACCGTGGTACAAAAGCACACACGGGCGAAGTGAGCGGTGGTGACAGAGGTCATTTCCCACTCATTTCTGACTTCTGGGCCTGCAGGCAAAATAACATTGATGGGATCCGAGCCAAGGATAACAGCCGCCTGCTCGAACTCCCTTCCTTCCCAGCCTGTCCTCATTATCAGCTTGGCCTACAGCAGAACCGCGGCCTAACATGAGAAGTGGGAAGAGTAGCTTTCAAGGTGTCCTTTCTTTTCTGAGCGGGGCGAGCTGTCATTTAGACAGCGTTAATTACCTCGAGAGCTTAATGTAAGGCAGTGCGACATGGTGGGCGGAAGCAAAACGTGAATGACAGCTGCACGCACCAATGGAGGAAAAGGGCTGAACAAAATTCCCTCTTTGTATTTTCTCTGACCTTAGGTGCTCAGAAGAGAAAAGCATAACAGTGCCTGGGCCGATTGGACAATGCTTTGCCAATGTTCTTTTCCTTTCTAGTCTTTATCCTTTTTATTTTTAATCATCCCTGTGTGTTTAACTATATCTTCAGGTTACTGTAATTTAACGCCAACAATACCTTTTCTTTGCACCAATAAGAATCAAATTTCCCGATATTGTGCTTTAAAACTGAGAAGAGTTTGTGTACCATTCCATTCCAACAAACTTTATTTCGGTCATAAAAGGCCATAAAAAGTAGAAGTTCATACACAATATAACATTGATAAACAGATTTTGACATTTCTTTTTTTAGATATTGCAATACATTCCAAAAATACATTTTAATATGCCCAAGGTCTTTATGCCAATTAAAAGCAAGAATGAATAAAACCAGATAAAAGGTATTAGTTTAAAGGACAAAAATGCGGAAAAAGTTTTTTACAATTGCTGAAATGAATTGAGAAATACCCTGCGCCTGTGTCACAATGAATTAAGGAAACGAGACACGGCAAAAACTATGGGGGGGGGGGCGTATCAGATCTTAACATTCTATATGCCTCCAGACACTGTATGCATCCCAGGTTTCTGCATAATGGAATAAGCCAACGCCGTCTGGCAGATTTATAGCCTGCGCAGTAGAAAATACCTTGAGTGATGGTCCCAGGGCAGTTGCAGGCAAGACAACCTGCAGAGGGATCATTTGACCATTTGTTCACAAAAGCATTGACCGGGAGGCTCCCTGTTCTGAACTGGACATACATCGTCCTAGCCATAGGAGGCTGTATGTCTTCCGGAAAAGACTCAAAGAGGTACTCAGTTTTTATGTTAAGAAATTCAGCTGTTAGGCGCCCGAGTTTGGTACTCACCTGAAGATCAGATAATTTATGTGCCCTATAGGCTCTGACAAGTTGTAGTTGTGATGTTGTTAGGGACACTACCTCCGGGTTGGTCCACAGGTTGGGCATCCCTATTCTGACACAGGTTTCTTTGATGTACTTAAACCAGGACAGTTTTCCCACTCCCGGTAAACCCAAGACCCCCTTAAGTTCATTTCGGTAGAATGCTAATTCAGGAGTTGGCCACTGTCTGCGCCAGAAGGTCATTGGTCTTAGACCTATATCTTCTGCAATCGGTTTGACTCCTAGGTCCAGGCGCAGAGGGATGAGGGGAATGCTAGGTGGTAAACCCAGGAGGGAGCTTTTTCATAAATTGGTTTTCTGTTTTGGCCAGTTCGTCAGAAGGGCGGTGGCCCCATAGTTCAGCCCCATACATTGCAGCACTTCTCACTTGCACTTTGTATATTTCAACTACAGGACCTGGCGGTTTGTATGAGGAGTTCCTATAGGATTTGGTGATTCCCCCCCAGCTTCGCTAGCCTCAAGCCTGCCATGGCTAGTCGTGGGCCCCAATCAAATGTTTCAGACAAAGTGATGCCGAGGTATTCGAAGACAGTCACCCGCTCTAAGGAAGTACCATTTAGGGAGGGATTTGGGCGAGATGTTTTGGCTGGATTAAAAACCATAAATGTAGTCTTCGTAGTGTTGATCTCTAGCCCTCGATTGTTACAGAATAGAGAAAAACTATCTAGGATCCTTTGGATGCCCATGGGAGATTTAGACAAGAGTAGGGTGTCATCCGGAAACATCATTGCTGGCACCCTGCCTAGCTCCAGCTTAGGGGCATCGTTGTCCGCCACCTCTTTTAATTGGGCCACCAAAGCATTGATAAAGAGACAAAACAGAGTGGGAGCCAGCACACACCCTGTCTCACTCCTCTGTTCACTGGGAAATGGGGGGGTCAGTTCTCCAGATTTACTATGCCTGACTTGGGCAAAATTTCCTGAATGTAAATGCATGAACACTGACAGCAAGTTGGGCGGGATACCAAGCTGCTCCAAAACCTCCCACAATTTTGCTCGGGGGACCAGATCGAAAGCCGATTTGAAGTCGACGAATATCAAATAGAAACTGCCGCCCTCAATTGACACCGTCTTCCAATATAAAAGTTGGAGCCTGAAGAGCTGATCGATGGTGGAGGTATTCTTCCTAAAGCCAGCCTGATACAGACTCAAGACTTCATGGCCTTCCAACCAAAAATGAAGTAGAATCCTACTGAACAATTTCTGGGTGATGTCTATGAGGCTTATTGGCCTGTAGTTGGAGGGCAAGAGGGGTGAGCCTTTCTTGAACACTGGGACGATTTCGGCCCCTAGCCACGTGTCCGGGATCTTCATGCCTAGCATTATAGCGTTAAATATTGCCCAGAGATAGGGTCCCAAGATGTTGGGTTCTTCTCTGAATAGGTCCGCGGGGATCTTATCTAAACCGGGGGCCTTACCTAGAGGGAGCTTCCTAATTGTGTTTCTGACTTCTTTTAAGGTGATCCACTGAGGTTCTTCACTAGGGTTCCCTGAAATTACTGAAACTGCTACACCTTTGGTCTCTGTGGTTTCCTCAGTTATATAGGGGGCTTGGAAATGCCATTTCCATGCTGCTACAGGGATGTTTGGCCCTATCGCTGAGTGCTCTGCGCAACCATCTGCGCTGACTAAAGACCAAAACCTCTTCACGTCCCTGTTATGAAGAGCTCCCTTAATGTCTTCCCACCTTTCAAGCTCCCAGTTCTTTTGGCCAGCTTGGTACAGTCTCTATACTGAGCCCTGCTTTGTTTGACTAAGGATCTATTATTTAGCTTTATAGCATCTATGAGGGCGCCCCCTTTGCCTTACCGCAAAGGTTGTTATACCAGGTTTGATTAACACCCGTAGTGGGCTTGGGACGCGTCATAGGGTTGAAGATGTTGGTCAGGCTAGTTGTCAGTTCTTCATGGAGTGCCTCTAGTCTGCTGATGGTGAGTGGAGTGACAAGTGTTGCAGCAGCCAAACTTTCCCCACCTGATTTTCCTTCTGTTATTGGCGAGTATTAGGTTGGTACTATCAGAGGTGGCAGTAGACGTAGGATTATAGATTTCTGGAGGCTCAAGATCCAGTGTCAGAGCATTATGGTCACTGTCAAATCTTGGTATGACAGCGAAGGCGACCACCCACCGCCACATGCTTGTCTCCACTAAAATATAGTCCAGCAGGGAGTATTAACCTGTTCTGTTAAAAGTTAACTTCCCAGGCTGATCAGACTTGGTGTGGCCATTACAGGCCCTCAGGGAGTGGGTTAGGATTGCTGCATTGATCTGAAGCACCAGAGGAGTCCAGGCCTTTATCGGTGGAACTTGCGGGTCAGGGATTGACCAGAGGCTATTCTCTTCACTAGAGGGGGCATTCGTAGGGGCAGCCAGGGGCTCAAATTGGCAGTTAAAGTCCCCCCCAAGAATCAGTCTGGCGTTCGGGGGGACTGTGTCAATAAAGGAGCTGAGTAGTTCTATGGTCGGGGATTCCTGGGTAAGGTTTACAGGTCAGGAATAGAAGTTAATGAGTGCGAGTTTCAAATTGGAGGGGAAAGTGAGTACGATACACTGCAAATCATTGGATGCAGTACTCAGCTGGACTGCCGTGCAATCCAGATGGGTAGCGACCCAAGTGCATAGGCCCCGAGGGTCTACCCTTTCCACCTGAGGTGGCCTGCACGTTAAAGGTTGCAAAACCTCCCCTCTCACTTTATCCTCTCTTGCCCAGGTCTCCTGGAACATACAGACATCGTGAGAGCCCACAAACCTCCCCCAATCAGGGCAGTGGAGCTTGTTTTTAATTCCAGCGATGTTTCAGGATAAGGTCCTTAGCTAATGGCCAGAGGAGGTAATACCGCCATAAGCATCCTGACTAATGTAGGTACATCTACTAGTGACGACTGGGCGTGCCAACGAGATAACTTTGGGTTCCTCCATTGAAAGAATTGGGCAAGGAATTACATTATCCATAAGAATTTCAGCTGGATGATTTGGCATGGCTGGGCCTAACTCATAAAAAACAAGTGCTCCTCCGGGATGTAAGGGTAACTGTGCCTCTGTTTCGAGGTCTTCACTACTGAGGGTGTGCTGTATCTGTGGACCACTGAGATTCTCCCTTGCTGCCTTCTTTGGACCCCCGTCCCTATATTGGGGTTGAGGCCCCCTTGCAACCCCAGTCAATCCACTTCCTGGAGGGGCCCATATCAATTTGCTAATGGAATGCTAAAAAGAGGTCTTAGGAGTTGGCCTGCATTTTTAAATAGCTGAAATCTGTGGGTTGGGGCCCTAGAGTGTAGAGTCTAGGGCATGGTGTGATTGCCTGGGTAGAAAAAGTCCAAGGTGTGAGCGGTACATGAGTACTAACAAACTGGCCTGCAATATTTTGTACGGTTAGGGGATTGCTGCAATAGATGACTATACAATCTCCCTGAATTGTTTTTGGATTGTTGCCCACCCATTGTACTCTTCGGACCATTAGAATTTCCCCAGCCCTGTCGTAGGAGAACTGCTTGTGCCTGGTTAGCCAAAAAAGACACTTGTTCGTGAGCTGCGATTCTTTCTGCCCATGGTTGATCTCAGGAACCCCTGTAAGAATGATGACATAGGAAAGTGAAGCAGGGGGTATGGTCAGTGTCATCGGTGTTGCTGGACCTGTGTCCTCAGCCTCTGCTGGGTATCACTTTTCCCTGCCTCCCCTCTGCACTGTGTGGATAGGCCCTCTTCTATGTAAGTGCTCTCCAGGTGGAGCGGGCAAGAGATTACCCTAGGCTCATGTGGGGTATAAATGCCAGATCTTTCAGGTTGCGTTGCGGGGTTAGCAGTCGGTAAGGCAATAGGGGCGCTGCCTTTTCATCGCTTGGTAGTGCAGCAGAGATTGGAGCCAACATAGGCCCCTTTTTGGAAGTGGAAGAATTGTCTATACTATCGGTCTGTGAGCTACAATCTTGCCTCTTCCCCAAAACAATGGTAGTTGCCGCTCAATCCAGTCTGTTGCCCTGCATCTAGATGCTTGAGTAAGAGAGCAAGTGCTTCCTTAACAATGGCTCTCATCTGGTTCTCTAGCTCCACTATCAAGTTCCTTGCCCACGGAGGACAGTCAGAGGCTATCAAGGGGTTGGTGGGGGATTCAATCATGCTTGCGCTACAAGCGATTCCCTCAGCACTGTTTGTTGAGACTGGGGTTTTCCTTCTCTTGTTTCCTGTTGCATTTCCAATCTTGCGTTTAGTAGTCTTAAGGGTAGAAGTAATGGTGCCACCTTTGTGGATGGTTGACTTCAATGGGAGTTGTTGCGGTGAAGGTGAAGATGACTCTATTGTTCTAGACAGGGAATGGTTGTGCACGCATCAGGGGTAGGTTTATGATGGGTGCTCGAGCCTCTGCACCTACCCACCCCCACACCTGCACGCACCATACAGCTTTTTCGATTTTAAAAGATCTCCTCAAAAGAGACCCTTCGGGGGCCCGAGAGACATTGCAGCGCCGGTCTGACGAGGAGCACTAAAAGCCCGATGATGAAGCATGACATCTATCTGGGTGTGTGAGGGCGAATAAGAGGCAAGACTTGGTCTTCCCCTTCGGGATTGGTTTCCTTGAAATTGGGGATATACATCTGCCTCTTTTCCTCTTCTCTCACGTCTGCCTGTCTCTCACCTCTTCTCTACTCTACTCTCTCTTTCCGCTTCTATTTTGGGTGACATTCATGCGCCCATTATCATGGAACAGTGTCCTCTTTGATTTAGCTATGTAATAACCTGTACAGACACGGGTTGCCTAAAGGCCCACAGGAATGAATGGGAAGACATTCTCTATTTGCGATTCTCAATTAGAGAATCGCAAATTGAGAATGCAATTTCAAGGGTGCCAGGGTGCCAAAAGGACACCCTGTTGCACCCCTGAAATGTGCATGTGTGCACATGTTGCACACATACATGCCCTAAGGGCATGTATGTGCGCCACATGGCACTTTGAAATTTTTCAAAGAAATCGCAAATTACCACCAACTTGAAGTTGGTGGTAATTTGCGATTCCTTATGGCCCAATTGCACTTTTTCTGTGCCTCTTACATTGCATTTAAAGAATCGCGATTTGCAATTCCTTAAAATGCAATCACAAAATAGGGAATCGCAAAATTTGCGATTCCTTAGTTTGCGAGGGGTGTTTTGTGTCATACATTCGACACTGCTGATTTACGATCGCAAAATTGCCTTCATACATATGGCCCTTAGTGCCTGGCAACCATGAGATACTCCTTATTGTTATTATCGTTTCTATGTGGCCTCCATCCAAGGAGGAAGAAGTGCCTTTTCATTAATTCTTACGTTTTGGCTGACTACATGTTTTAGACCTGTCCTGACGAAAACCCAACGGGATGTTTACTCACTAATGCATTCACCTGGAACCGAAACTTCGAAGCTACCTTAATTAGTCCACGTTCTGAGTCACATCACCCTAGATCCAATACCAATGGACAGAAAGGGTTTTTGCTGAACTCCATTTTTAAAGAGGAGAAAATCTATCTATTTATATGTATTATCTATGTTTAGATGATTTTTGTGTTTGTTTGTGATTTTGTACAGAACATTGTAGCACTTTATGTCTCGTAAGTCACTAATTTTCTGTTGTTAGTTTTGTGATTTATAAATGTAACAGCGATAGATAATAGGAAACATAAATGAAAAATATATATATTTACATTCAAAGTATGTTTTTTGTGTGGTTTGTTTTGACTTACATTTGTGATTCAAAATAGATTGACTAAACATTGTCATGTGAAATAAGTGATTTCACTATATTCAGATTAATTTTCATTTATACAAAGCAATTGTATTACCCAATAGCATACATTGTAGACTATATTACAACTGCAGTGAACAGTACCTGAAATAAAGGAAGTCTGCACTCCCTCGGTGTGTTAGAGGGAATATCATGAAAGCCGCTAACCCGAAAGGTGCTCCAGATGCCCCACAGATTGCCAAAAGGGTGGCAGTGTGTCAACCATCTTCAGAGACATGTGTTGAAGTGTAATAGAAGGGAGAGATAGGGAGGGGTCCGCAGGAGACATCAAGAGTGGTGATCTACACCTGGCACCTGCTCACAAAGTTACCCCAAGAGCACATCCCATGTCTCAGATATTGGATAGTTATGGATACCCCTCACCTCCTCTCTGTGTAGTGCCGCACTCTCTGCCTGTGCCCATGCCACCAAGGACAACACCCATGCCGAAGCGGCCAGGGGGGCTGCCGCCTTCCACTTGCGGGTGATCAGATGTTTTGCTAGGATAAGAGCTAGCTCTGCAAACCGTATCACCCTCTGTGCTTCTTTGGCCCCTGATCGAGAGCCATTATGCACACCTCCCAGGTGTAGACGACAGTGGTGCCCGTTCAGTGTGATAAGTTCGTAGTGACATCCCTCCAGTAGTCAGTCAGCGACGGACAGCACCAGAGCATGAGAAGTAGCTCCACGTCAGGGCAAAACAGTGAGGGCAGGCGCCATCAGTACGATGAAAATAGCAATTTCTTTTATTGGGAGTGAAATATATATATATATATATATATTTTTAATTTTCAATGTTTATTTAATGTCCTAGAAATGCTGTCAATTCCCAAAATAAATCAGATTTATGAATTCAGCTATAAACTGATGGATGACTAGACACTGCAAATAAACCATATTGCAAATAAAGATGTTAACCATTCAGAGGAGCCGCAGATGAAAAAGAGGAGGTACTGTTTCATTTCAATATGGTGTCTTCATTGGCAGCTGCAATTTCTTTTGCAATTTGCTCTGCCTCCTCATGCTTTGCTTTCTCCTCCGCTTCTATTCTTTTTTCCTCTGCTGCAATAGGCTGAGGATAATCATATCTTGTTTTTCCATAGATCATCCCAACCAGAGTACCTGGCAAACTTGATCAGAGGAGAAACAGGCACCGGAGGAACCATCTTGCTTCCAGAGCCAACGGCGATTGAAGTCATTGGGAGTTAAATATGCTCTGTGTTGGATATAGAACTTTATTAGCTTAAAATTGGCATTTCGGAACACAAGAGTGGGATAAGCTAAGATACTTTGCCATTCTCCGTCTGTGCAATTACGCCCAAGATCTGTGTTGGGTCAAAGTCAGATGATGAAAAATAAGTCTCGTCCCCAAAAATGGCTGCTGTTGCCTGCCATCAACACCTGCCAGTATAAATTAACCACTAAATCACCTCCACAGGGCAGCTACCAGATTACATCTTCATTGCTCCACCCACAACGCTATGGCCATGAAATCCATACTCTTCATGCTGGTCATAGAACTTTCAAATTTCAGAGGTCTTTGCCTTAAACGGTCATACCCAGGACAACCTACCGAAAGCAGGAACCCAACTCTACTAACACATTAACTGACTGAGGTCAGAGTCCCCAGAGCTGCTTTCTCTATGGAAGATGAGATGCCAAGGCTTTGGGGATAAAGAAGACCAAACCCAACGATCATGCCACTGCGTGTTCCTTCCAATGCACGAACCATCAAAATCAGATGCCTGAAGGTCAGAAAAACTTACATATTCTAACACCTTTGGAACCAACTGATTCTGTGCCACCTTTCTCCTTTCCTTCTGTGAAAGTGTTTTTTTCCAAATGGAAATCCAAAAGCACTTAGCACAATACTAATGTTAATGAATAAATATTTAAGGCATAGCCTCATATTCGGGGATTGACCTTAGACATAGCTGGTGGTAATTTTAAGGCTACCTATAGACAGGAATGGTGGCAGCAAAAGTGCCACTCTTATTTCATTTTATTTACCAATTTGGGTTTTTGTACAGTGGTGTGACGTCAACTGAGGGCACTTAGGATGGGAAGAAAAGCAGTTGCACAGGGGAGAGAGACACCATTGCTCATGTGGCTCATGAGTGTACAAGTCAATATATGAAGCGATGGTGAAACTGTGGTACTGAGGGGCCAGCAGAAGATCCAACATAACTGTGGTATGAGCCATAGAGCTGAAATTTTCCTAGGAGTAATTTTGATGACAAGAGCAAGTTGATGGGCTTTAAAGTGGAAAAGGTGGATTTACCCAATGGAAGGTCTCTTTGGCTGGTGGGAATATTCAACTGTCCCCTTGTCATAGTAAGTGTGGCTGCTGCGTTTGTGGGGCACGGAATAGAACCGATGCAGGCCGCGGGAAGACGCTTTGCAGAGCTTCAATAATTGCAATTGCCAAACACGCACCTGTGTTCTCACCCGCGGCAGCTTATAAATAAAGAAACATATTCCTAGATTGGAATACATATTTGTGCATTAACTTACCTTGCGGTTTAGACCTGCCGGGTTGGAATTATCACTGGCATCTCGAATACATTGCTCCATTACTAAGAATACAGATGTCCATGTACCTGATCACACCTGATTAATATAACTGTACTCTACTTTCCAGCCGGGTTGGAATTATCACCGGCTTTGGGATTTACGAGTCTCTGCACAATTCTACACAGCCCTGAAGAAGTCGTGGGAGTATTTTCCTAGACGAAACACGTGTTGGCTGGTTGCTTTGGCTGGTTGCTTTTTAATGTGATAAGAATAAAAGAATCATGAAACAACTCTTCTGTGGACTTTAATATTATAATTCTCAAATGGACTTACGTTTATGAAATGTATTTGTACCTTATATACGTGTGCCCAGGATTCAGGTTTACAAGTGTGGCTGCTGCGTTTGTGGGGCATGGCTATTCCATACAGTTGTGCTCCACAGTGGGAGATGGATATTCTGCCTTTTACCCTGACGCATTGGCTTTCCCTATGGGACTCTGCAGGCAGGATGGGAGGGCTCGAGGGTTATGGCCAAGCGCCTAACCCGTGTCAGCCAAGACAGCGTTGTGTTGTACAGACAGACACAAACTCTTCCCAGTAAATATCCTGTAACAGCTCAGGTGAATGGTAAATAGGTTCAGGTATTTGGACCTCAGGTGCCAGGTTTTTTAGGTCGAAGGCCTAAAAGGCTGCGCTTGCGCAGTCTTAGGCCGGAGATTTAATGAGTCTGAGTAGCGGTGAATGTCCCGCCTCCGTGCCCCCTCTCTCCTTCATTGGCTGGCTTCCTAAACGGAGGCCAGCCATTGGAGGAGAGATCCATCACTCCGATGTAGCCCCGTCCTTTTCGGATTTGGGGGCGTCATTTTTGCTGTTCTTTAGCTCGTGACGTAGTCCGTCACTCGGGACAGCAAAACCACGCCCCCAAATTCGAAAAAATATCGGAAGCTCGAGTCCGCCATTTTCCCCCGCAGTCTAGCCTGCACCAACCCGTTCCCTGTGAGCTCGTCTCTTCAGGGACCATTGGGCTCTCCTGCTGACTTCGCTGAAACCACAGAGCCTGCTTCGCTGACCCGCCGCTGGACCCGCACTTCTGGGGCCGCCCTGAGACCCTAACTCGCGGACGGGAGGTCTCCCCGTGCTCCTGCTCGGCAAAGAGAAGAAGCCCGTCCCCAGCCGCCGCCGACCGGAGAAGCCCAGCAGCCCTGCCCGCGGCAAAGAGGAGCCGCCGCCTCCTCAGACAGCCGGTAAGTTGTCCGCCATTTAGCCCGTCCCCAGCCGCCGCCGACCGGAGAAGCCCAGCAGCCCTGCCCGCGGCAAAGAGGAGCCGCCGCCTCCTCAAACAGCCGGTAAGTTGTCCGCCATTTCCCCCCGCAGTCTAGCCTGCACCAACCCGTCCCCTGTGTGCTCGTCTCTTCAGGGACCTGCTTCCCCCAACCGCACCCTCCTCTCCCCCATTGTTACTTCCCTCACCCTGCCCTTAGTGTTGCTTCTTCCCCAACTTTTACCACCCTGCGTGTTGCGTCCACATCCTGGTTTACTTTCGCATGTGCCCTCGCCGATCTCGCAAGCCACATCTGCCCTTGGTGTCCGGTTTCCTTGTGTACTTTGTTTTGAAGTTTCGTTTTACCTAGAGTATTTGTTGCCGAAGTGTAAATTAAAAGTTTTTTTTATCTTGAGAAGTCCTGTGAGTGGCCAGATGCATCCAACAACGTGTATTTCAGACTCCATCTTGGATAGCGCAGTCGTTTTCAGGGCTGGCATGAACTGGAAAACTCTTGCAGAGTGTGGGCAGGCGGAAAGATCACGTTTCAGGGGTTCTTTTAGATGGTAGTTACCTCTTTGTAACCATTCCCGTTTTTCATCTTATTTAAAATGTAAACCGGCTATACAGGTCACTCACAACCAAACATGTATGTTCCCAGGAAGCATGTCTACTGTCTTTTTCTATCATTTGCATCGCACTATTGCATTTGTAATATAGTTGGGCAGCCAATCAGTCCACCCATATATTTACGTGTATATTATAGCATCTTCTACAGTGTACCCGAACCAATCGTTATTGAAGTGCTGCAGGGGCCTGCAGAAGCATATATAACAATAGTTTATTATTTACCACGCCTGACACCACAGTTTTCTTTATTTCTAGTGGTGTAAATAACGTAGATGTTACCCAACCTACTGGTATTGGGTTTTCTGGACTTTGAATGATGGAAGGCTGTGAATAGCTTTAGTGGGTATAGAGCATGTGACCTGCAGATCACAGCAGATGCCAGTGGCAAGCGTTTAACACATTGAACAGTAGTGCTGACAAAGTGGGAAATGCACAATATATTCATTTTATAGAAATCCATTTTAACAGCAAATATTTATGAGTTCCACAGTTAGTGAAGATGCGTAAGATAGGAAGTAATGTATCAGGATGGCTTTACATGTTTTGCAGTGTATCTTCTCTATTATGGCCAAACCTGTAAACATTATAAACCTCCTTGGAATGAATGGTAGGATCTGTAGAAAACCAATTTTGTTATCAGTTTTAGGATACAATCCCTCTCACTGGAGACAGGCAATTTACAAGGAATAAAATCCAGATCTACCTACCCGTGTTGTGTGATTGTGCAATTATCCCTTTTACATTTCCTTTTCAAAACAGTAGCCAGCTATAACGTGCTAACAAGCAGAAATATGTTATTTTTATCCCCAGGGTGTACCCTCCTCAGTGGACTACAGGTGAATGCCTACTTGGTATCAGTATACTTAGGAATTCTGAGTCAGAGCCTTTGTCTGTACCCCTCGTAGTGAAGTGTATCGGTTCTCTATGGCACTCTTCAGTGAAACCACGCCGAATAGATTTTTAAGAAGACCTATTGAGAGAAAGAGATTGGACTGAAGGAACCAGAGAAGAGGAAAAAAGACAGTGCAAGAGAGGGAGAAAGTAAAAGAGGGAGGGAGAGATAAATATAGAAGAGAAAGTGTGTTTGTGTGTGTTCACATAAGCAGGACATTCCTAGTAGTAGAGATTAACCCAATGAGCATCATCCCTCTTAATGGTCCACCCCTGTACTTCGAGTACGAGTCCCTTCTGTTTGCTTAGGTTGCTATGGTTCCACCTGGGTGAGTCATCAGTGTAAAATACACTCCTCAGGTCCCAGGAATGGCTCCTGTGTCCCAGTACACTTGTGCTAGTCCCCCTCTAGGTACACTTCACTGCGCCTGAGGGCCAAAAAACATAAAATAGGCTGCCCCAGGCTGAAAAGGACCCAATAATAATTTTCTTTTCATATGTACAGGTGGTATCCGAGTTATTGTTCTCTGAAGATTCCCTGGTAACCTCAACCTCACCTCATTGTTCAACAAAGAAACCTTAGTTCATCAGACCTGTAAATGGTTTGTCTACACCCATTTCATATCACATTGAAAGCAGACTAGTCACAAGCCAACTCACGGTTCACCAACTACTTGTGACAAAAGAAATATTAAAACAGACAACTAAGGAACTGTCCCAACACTCAACTTCATACTTACAGATGGCAGTCGTCGTTAATTATCAAGTATATAAGCAAGACAATCTCAGAACTAATCTCTGAAGCAGACAGCCCTTCCAATTAACTGGTCACCAACCTTGGTCTATATTGCTTACTCAGTATTTAAAATGCAATGGTCTCGGCATTATTAAAGGTAGAGCTATTGGCATTGCTTATGACTTTTTTTTTAAATCATAAATAAATGGCATTGTCATTTACATTGCCAATAGCTTAATTGTTAAATAAATGGCATTGTCATTTACAATGCCAATAGCTTAATCGCTCGCAAATGCATGACCTATTGGCAATGTAAATGACAATGCCATTTATTTATGATTGAAAATAAAAAATAAAAAGTCATGAGCAATGCCAATAGCTCTACCTTTAATAATGCCGAGACCATTGCATTGTAAATGCTTGTTATGGTTGACGGAGAGTAAGGGTTGGTGGAGGCTGGAATCGTCAGCCTTATCAAATGTGGCTAAAGTCCCCGATTGAACCTCAAGCAAAGTTAAGCTTTTTCAGATTTTCTGCCGCAGGATGTTGTGTGCCGGACATCCTGTAGCAGAAAATGGTGTGGCGGCCCTCCTGTGCAGGTGCAAGTCCCAGGTAACGTGCATTGGAGGGGTTATTTTCAAGGGAAGCACTGAGGAATTAACTTTGGCAATGGGCAGATTGGGTGCAGGTAGGGACGGGTCTTGGAAGGTATCAGCCCAGTGTGCAGCTATCAATGGTGCAGTAGGTTGAGTGGGTCCGGAGGCCAGAAGGGTACCCTGAATCATGATTGTTGATGTAGTTTACTACTCGGCCAGGTGTCAGGGGGCCAGGCTTCCTTGCCTGTACAAAAGCCCAGGGCACCCTTGCCTTGCCACTTGGGACACACCGAGGGAAGCAGGTTGGACTTCCTGGGGTGATGGTTAGACTTCCTGGGGAGATGGTTTGGAGTAGGTGATCCAGAAACGCTGCCAAGGGGCGCCCTTCTCTAGCTGCTGGTTGCATGTTGATTGTCTTTCTCTGATCTACCCTCATTCTTATGAAAATATGATTGTAATATGGAATTGATGATGATGGTACAGGCTTGGTGGAGAAAGGGCATTTGGGTGAAATCATCACGAGTTCTTTGGCTGCTGAAAACAGAAAACCTAACAACAGCTTGAAAAAAGTACATTGTGATCTTCGTAGTTGGATCAAAAACTCCAGCCGCTCTCTGAGTTCACAGGAAGTCGAGAAAAATGGAAACAGGAAATCGGAATTTATGGGGATTCACAGGGGGAGGATGAGGACGGGGGAGGGGGGTGAAAATTGGACCCCTGCCCCCCTAATTACTAGAAAGGGTACGTGGTGAGCATTAGGAACAAAATATGTTTAAGAGGTTTCCGTTATGGATTAGCGCAATTGTAACAACCAACATGGAGTGCATTTAATTTGCATCAGGTTTATAACATGGAAACACAACACGGACTTTAACTGAGCATCCTCTTTAGTACCCTGTATCCGGACTGTCAGCGGCGGTAGTAATGAATCCGCCGCGGTTGTGACCTCTGACCTCAGCGCAGCCGCGTCAGCTCTTCTCAAACCTCGCCTACCTCACGCGGCGTTTCCCAGACGCTCCCGGAGTGGGGGGGTCAGACGGAGGCTATATTTACTTCACATTGCCGAAATGAGTTTCCTGGAGCAATGCATTGCGGCCGGAGGTTTTATTTCCTTTGTATCTATTCCATTTCCAGTGGTATTTCAGTACCACGGAAGGAGCGAGCGCATCAGGGCGGGGAGATGGGTGGCAGGCACTGCTTAACTTGAGGCGGAGGTAGGGAAGGGTGTGTCCAATCGTGTCACAGATTTGAGTCGTGCATTATGTACAAGTGTGCGTGTGCTAAAGGACTAAGGGGGCATGTAGAGTTTGGTGTGAGGAAGCACTAGTGTAAATAAGCACTACTGCCCTCCCCCGCCAAACTTTGCATTTCTCTCGCTCTGCTTGAAGTTGTGGTAAGCACTTAGGGGCAGATTTACAAGCCCCTTGCGCCTCTTTTACGCCGCCCTTGAGTCACTTTTGTGACGCAGCGGCGGCGCAAAGCCAGCGCCATGCTGCAGGGTAGTTACAATGTGACGCATCTGGCAGATGCGTCATGTTGTAAAGCTCTGCGCCACATGTAGGTGTTCCGGTGCAGGGGGGGGGGAGCGTTCTGGCTCAGGAATGCCCCCTTAAAGTGGCTGAGTGAAATCTACAAGATTTTACTCAGTCACTTTTAAGGCCATGCTGCGTCAAAACCCTGCGCCTGCTTGAAGCAGGCGTAAGGATTGACGCAGCATGTTAGGGATAGTGCACCCCCGAGCCTTGCTGGAGCTGCATCGCGGTTGCGACGCAACACCAGCAATGCGCCGCCTTTCTGACAGGGGATGCAACACGCATCTGCCCATCCGTTCGCCATGGTGCGCCGCGTTGTAAAGGCGGCGCATCAGTGGTGGTGCACGGGTGGGCAGATGCAACGCAACTCTTCTGGCGCATCCCTGCTGATTAGCAGAGATGCGCCAGAAGTTGTAAATCTGCCCCTAGGTCTTAGCAGGCTTCACTGGCATCAACATTTGACCTGGAGGTCACTAAGTCAGCAGACTACAGCGGGGCAAACCCAGCCCTATCTAGGGCAGGGTGAATGTCAGCCACTTTCCTTTTGCTGTGTGTGGCATGACTACCCTGTGTAGGGAAAGCACATAATGGGTCTCTCTCCCTCTCTCTCCCCCCTCTCTCTCTCTCTCTCTCTCTTTTTCTCCCACCCTCCCCCGCTTAGAAGGGCCATTACTTTTGGGATTTCTGAAAACAAACTCCAGCTTTGACAGCTGTTTTCAGAAAACACACAAAAAAAACTTTCTTGGGGGGGTTGCATCAAACATAGTGCCCACTGGTAAAAGATCAGTGCCTTCAATACAGCTGTCGCAGCAGTCACTCCCCTGAAGGTTCTGAGATCCCCTCCCTGCTAGTGCTAGCAGGATCTCTCAATCTCAGGTGTGGTCTCCATCAGTGGAGCAGAGTCTGCATCCTTTGCCGACTTGATGGACCAGGAGGCTGCCTGCCAGACTTTAAAGGTCTCAACCATTGAGCCTGCGTCCATGAATTCTGGTCCAATGGGGTGATGGATGTCTATTGCTCGGCCCAAGGAGGCTGGTGTGTTTAGAACCAGATTCAGTGTTGGCCATGAGTGCATGTTTCAGACAAGTTATCCAGAAAATCAAAGCTATGAACGTTGGTGAGGGGGAGTGGATGTACTTTTGAAGTTACAACACTTAAACAACTGTATGGTTTTAGTGCTGTGCTGTGAGCATGATGGCGTGGACTGCCTAATGCGTTCTATTAGTGTAGTGTATTCCTAAATATGTGTTTTCTGTTGAGGTGGCAGCTAATAAACAAATATGGGTTTGGTTTGTTGTTCTGAACATGATGGTGATCAGGGGTGTCTAATGTGTCCTGTTGGTGTAGGGTCAAGCTAAAATGTGTGGGCATGAGCAAGCTGGTAGGATGGTAAGTCTTAGCCACCATATGGCTTTGATGCTATATACGGGGACGCCAGGGGTCCATCTAATGAATTCTTTTGGATGAGAAGTGTCCGGATGGAGTGAATTATGATTTATGAATTAGTGTAAACCTTACATAATTGCACAGTAGTTGATTATTTAAGTAAAGAGACAATAAAATACATTGAAAAAGTGGTATGATACATTTTACATGTGGAAGCGAACCTACAATGCAATATTGTGCGAGTCCCAGGAATGTAGGCTAACGTGTTCTGAATGTCTAAGACATGTATACTAGTCTGAAGATATGGATATGTTGCTGTGATAATGAAGACCTGGCACATATAAGGTTTTGATGCATTATTTTGTACATGTGTGTGTCGAACTGGGCTATTGTGACCTCTTGAGCTGGGAAGCAGTATGTTATGTTAATAAAATGTTATGTTAATAAAATGTATAAAAGCGCACAAATACCTAATGGTGTCTTGGCACTGAGGACGACAATAACCTGATGTACGCCTAGCCCCGGAACAGCCAGGTTTTCAAATTTCTCCTGAAGCCAGTTAGCGAACTAGCGTTCCTAAGCTTAAATGGAAGAGGATTCCAGAGTTTGGATGTCCCGTAGTAAAAGCCATGGCCACCCCAGTGTGAGGTCCGAATTCTAGGCACTGGCAGAAGTTTAGCACCTGTTGACCGAGGTCTAGTAGGTTGGTACCAAGCAAAAAGATTCTGTAAAAACACCGGACCAGAGTGATTTAATGCCTTATAGGCAAGACACAACGCCTTAAATTTAATGTGCTGGTACCGGCAGCCAATGGAGATTACGGATTTCGTTGGAAACCGTTTTATGCCTGGGAAGATTAAGCAGTAAACGTGCTGCTGAGTTTTGCACCATCTGGAGCTTCTTTAGACACTGCTTCTGGGCGTTCAGATACAGCCCATTACAGTAGTCCAATTTGGATTGGATAAGAGATGTGACTACTGTTTTCTTAGTGTCTGCTGGAATATAAGGAAGAATCTTCCTTATTTTCTTTATAAGAAGGTATGAGGCAGATACAATGGCATTAGTCTGTTGACAAAGCGTTAGTCTATTGTCAATCACTACCCCTAAATTCTTTACTTTTGCCACAGGTTTGGGGGGGGGGCATCCATCTCTCCCGGCCACCATAGATTGCTCCAGGAAGGCTGCATATTGCCAAAAAGCAAAACTTCAGTTTTATCTGAATTAAGTTTGAGGCAATGAGCAGTCAACCACTCATGCAATTTTGAAACTGCTGAAAAGGAGAGGTTTGATGTTGATAAGCCGCTACCACAATAGGGGTGTCATCGGCATAGAATGTCAAACTAAATCCAAATTTTCGGATCAATGGGGCCAGTTGGGAGACTTAAATGTTGAACAAGGAGGGTCTCAACGAACTGCCCTGGGGGACTCCACATGGTAGAATGTAAGGGGCCGAATTGAAACCGTTGAGTGATACCGTTGATCTCAGATCCGTTAGAAAAGAGGACAGAAGAGCCAGCGTCATTCCGTCCACTCCCAACTTTTTCAGCCGATGTTGTAAGAGAGCATGGTCCACCGTATCAAAAGCGGCTGATAGATCGAGGAGCACAAGAGCAGCTGTGCCTCCTCCATCCATCACCACTCTGATCTCTTTGGTCGCCTTAATAAGCGCAGTTTCTGTGCTGTGTTCCTACGTATGGGAATATGTGAACTAGATATATGCCCTGGCTGCTAAGTGCTATGGGGACTTCAGTCATAGGCGATTACAGTCGCGGCTGCTACCTGGAAGCTGCAGTGGGGCGGGGTGAGGTGGGGGGGATAGGGTTAAAAGAAACCCTCTTAACTCCTGGTCAGTTGACTGGCCGCATGCCACCACCTCTCCTGCGTCCTCTTCCTCGTTTCTTGGGAGAATCAGGAAGCAGGAAGCACCAGGGCACCCATGCTCCCTGCAGCCCATCACCACGCTGCAATGCAGCGTGGTGATTGGTCTGAGCACCGTGACACGCCGCTCAGCCAGGGGCTGGAGGGGTGGGAATGTTCTCCACAAAGGCTGTAATGCAGCCTGCATGGAGAACAGGGAAAGTGCGCATGACAGTTTTGGGCTGACCGAGAAGGCCGGGCAAACAGTAATTGCGCACCTATGAGTGTTCTACAACTCCGCTCCTGAAGTTTCACCTCGCCCCTCACGTAAAGCTGCCGCTGCAGGAGGACAAAATAAAATAATAATAACATTACGTTATTATCAGTCTATTTTTTCCTTTCTTGTGCTGCTCCGAGGTAGTGGGGCAATGCTCCTCCGCCTTAGCGGACGAGTCGCCACTGGGCGATTATATGGCAGATCCGATCACTATTTGCGCAACAGATTTCATACCTTGTTCTGCTGAGTGAGTCTGGAGCATGTGTTGTGATTGGATGTAATTGAGCGCTGCATGATGGGCAGTTGAAATGGATTTATTTATTGTTTGTTTGTTATGCTCAACAAGTGCCAGGGATCCAGCTTTTAGGCACAACACACATCAACAAGCAAGTAACTATAAAACAAGCAACGGTGGTCAACGTCATCATCCAGCATGGTGGAGAGGGGAACAAAGTGCTCTGTGAGTGATATCACATTCAGATGTGCGACATGGCGGGTTTTACAACACAGATGAATAAATAAAGACATAAATCATTTTTTGACAATGTGCAATGATAAACCCAGTTTTTATTCAAGTCTTTTCGAAGCCTGCTGAGGTGTTAAGACAGTGACACACCACACTTACTTCACTGCTCTTCAGTAAGTGACTGAAAGACTCATTCGTGGCTGGATATATAATAGACATGGCTCACGAGACACATCAAATGTATGTGGGGCTACATGTTTAGCAAGGCATACATGTTGATAAGCATGCTTCCTTTGAAGACTATCTATGTTGTGAAGAATTAAAAAATTCATTGATACAGAAACATGGTTAATGTGTGTAAATAGTATATGAATGCACCTGCGAATAAAATAGAACTAAAAAGAGGCTGTGCAGGGAAACGGAGACATGTATTAAAAGTATAAAAAGGCAACAAACTGCTAGTTTGCTGACGGTGTTAGCAGGTTGGAAGAGGAGACATTGTTTACTTAATGGAAATGAGTTTTTGTGTTCGTGGGACATTCATATTCCAAAGGACAGCTAAACAAGGTTTCAATAATGGAAAGTATTCTTTTATAATTTCCAGGAAGAGGGAGGTGGATTCTCAGAATTGTGGCAGGAGCTCAAATCTCAAAGAGAGTGAGGAATAGGTGTTGTTGATTTACATCTGTGAAGACATTGCTGCATAGTAGGCACAGAAGTCTCCACAGTGCAGAAGGAATCCTAATTCATAGTTAACATACCGTATTTTCCGGCGTATAAGACGACCTTTTAACCCCTTAAAATTTTCTGGAAAGTCGGGGGTCGTCTTATACGCCGGGTACAAAATTTTATGGTATTTTTTCATGCTCTTTTTCATAGCGAGGACTTCACTCGAAGGTGTCAGACCGCTTCACAATACGAAATAACAAGAAACAACACACCTTATGTTAAAAAATACAGCCACCGACCCTGGCAACGTCCAAAAATACAGCCACCGACCCTGGCAACGTCCACACCCAGGCCCTGCGCCATGAATTGTGCAAGTATCGAAAGCGAGCGTGTTTTTGTCATAGCGAGGACTTCACTCGAAGGTGTCAGACCGCTTCACAATAGGAAATAACAAGAAACAACACACCTTATGTCAAAAAATACAGCCACCGACCTTGGCAACGTCCACACCCAGGCCCCGCGCCATGAAGTATCGAAAGCGAGCGTTTTTTTCATAGCAAGGACTTCACTCGAAGGTGTCAAACCGTTCACAAGCGAGCAAATGGCGCCATGAGTCTTACCTCGACTGCCGCTGCCGCTGTACACGCGCCTCCAACCGCTTGCACATCCCCAGGCAGATGAGGCAGCAGGACGAGGCAGCAGGACGTCCGAAACACGGTACATGGTAATGGGCAGCCAGCGCCGAAGATGGCAGCGCCCAGTGTGTTGACACGTTTGGCACGTTTGGCACGTTTTGGCACGCTCACCTCTCCCCTTGGCATGGGCGTGGCATAGAAAGGGGACTGTACAATGTTCCCGAATGTTCCCGAAGGCAGTAGAGCACTTGCCGTGATTGGCTGGTTGTTGCTAAGAGGAAAGGCAGTCTCGTGACCAGATAGCGTATTTGCCGTACCGTACGTGTGGTGTTGAAGACAGTCTCTGCACCTGTCCATACTGTACAGCACCAGTACCGTACATCGAGTGCAAATGACTGACAGTCAAGAACCCGGCAAGGCTCCAGCAGCACATTCCGTGCAAATGGCAGACAGCGAAGAACCCGGCAAGGCTCCAGCAGCGCATCCAGAGCAAATGGCTGGCAGTCTAGAACTCAGCAAGGCTCCAGCAGTGGCAAGGAGAAGGAAATATGAAGCCAGCTACAAACTCAAAGTTGTGGCTTTTGCCACGGAACATAATAACTGTGCTGCTGCTAGGCAATATGGAGTGACAGAGAAGATGGTTCGGGCCTGGAGAGCAAATGAGCAAGCATTGCGGAGTATGCCAAGGGGCAAGTGTGCACTAAGAAGAGGCACCCCACATTGGCCAGAACTGGAAAAGCATGTAGCAGACATGGTGGCCGAGCATCGGCAAAGCGGGTATGTCGTGACCCGAAATAAAATCCGATTGGTTGCACTTCAGTGGGCCAAATCTAATCCCGATCTCAGCCACAGATTTAAGGCCACTGTGTCCTGGTGTACCAGATTCTTGGGAAGGCATAATCTGGTATTGCGGCAAAAGACAAAAATTGCCCAGAAATTACCTGCGGATCTTGATGCCAAAATGCATAGCTTCCATCGCTACGTCATTAGGCTGCGCAATGAACATGTGTATGCGCTAAGTAGCATCGGAAACATGGATGAAACTCCGATGAATTTTGATATGATTGCCAACAAAACTGTCCATCAAAAAGGCGAAAAGACAATTTTAATAAAAACAACAGGACATGAGAAGTCCAGTTTCACTGTGGTACTTGCATGCACAGCTGATGGTGGCAAACTGAGGCCAATGGTTATTTTCAAAAGAAAAACAATGCCGAAACTCAAGTTTCCTGTTGGTTGTTTTGTGCATGTGAATGAGAAAGGATGGATGGATGAAGAAGGGGTAAAGCTATGGCTTGATAACGTATGGAGCAGGCGACCAGGTGGACTTCTACAAAGGCGTAGTCTACTGGTGTGGGATATGTTCAGGGCTCATTTAACTCCCAGCACCAAGCAAAGGCTGGCAAGACTAAAAACGGATGCTGCTGTTATACCTGGAGGACTGACATCGTTGGTGCAGCCACTGGATGTGTGCCTAAACAAGCCATTTAAAGATCGCATCCGAGAACAGTGGAATGAGTGGATGGTTAGCGGTGAAAAAACATTCACAAAAGGAGGAAACATGCGTGCGCCACAGTTGGATGTTTTGTGCAACTTTGTCATAAAGGCCTGGAACGACATCGATGCAGAAACAGTCATAAAGTCTTTCAAGAAGTGTGGCATATCGAATTCATTAGATGGTATGGAGGACGACTATCTGTGGGAAGGTGAAGAGGATGCCGAAGAAGAGACCACATCATCTGATACGGAATTGGTACAAGATCCATACGATGACTGCCTTACAGATGTACCACAAGATCTCATTGACTTACTTATGAGATCAGATGACGAAGAGGAGGATTTTGAAGGCTTTTAAAGGGAACGTTATAAATCCTGTAGAAATCGCTTGGATTTATGGGAAGTTATGGAACGTTTAATGCACTTGCACTGTTTCATGCACTACGTTATTTATGTTTGCCGTACCGTACCGGTATATTCAGAAGTGACAGTTTTTGATATGGTTTTAAATAAAAATATTCCGAGTAAAACAAGATTGTTTCTACAACCAATTTCTTTGCGTTCAGTCTTTCAGTTTGTAAAATAAACGCTTATAGGTACCCACTGCCCACTGATAAAGCCTTACTGCTCACCCACAGGGAGGAGGACTAGACTAATACGGTAAGTTCAAAATACCGGTACATACTCGGAATGGCTAAGCTGCGCTGGAAGTGGGGGGTCGTCTTATACGGCGAGTATAGCACAAAACCTAAAATTTTTCTGCCAAAGTAGGGGGTCGTCTTATACGCCGGGTCGTCTTATACGCCGGAAAATACGGTAAGTGAGAGGAGGGTGGAACTGTCTCTGGGGCACAGGAAGATTTGCCCCTGATAAAATGACTGAGATTTCAGGTCACTCTATAGATAGAAAAACTAGCACTGACAAAGCCACTACTTAAGACTTTTCTGTACTGCGAGTCTTTCTGTGTTGCACGAGGAGGCATTCATTTGGGCCCATACACATCTTACATCCAGTGTGAGGTTGTTAAAGGCCATTAGATTAGGGTCTGTCAACGTTGTTGCAATCCCACGATGATGAAATGCTGAACCTTCTCAAACTTTCCATTATAAAGCATTGCCTTTCTGAATGAACTAATATGTTGGTGATTCACAAAACAGTTTGTGCTCCAGGCATTGGGAAATGGCCTTAGGCAAAGAATTAAGACCTGTAAAATTTACATCTGAGGGTACACCTGATATCCATGGACATCCACAAGAAAGGCATTTATTTTGCTGTTGCAAATCTAGAATAATGGGTGGGTTCCCAGAGAAGGGGTAAGTGGTGGTCATTGTGAAGTTGATGAACGCCCACAAAGTCCTAATTTCGCATTGATTCACAAACCATTTCAGTATTTTTTTCACACATAATTTGTGGCAAAAATTGGGATACATTAAAGGTTCTCGTGGGGTGGCTATCCTTCGACACCAAGGTTTCCCTCTTGCTGTGACCCTTACACACACTGACCCCCATGCGAGGTATATTTGGATAGAAGGCCTGCTTGAGGATAAACAATACAACTTTATATCGGAGTATGTGCTGAACCAACTCCTCTCCTGTGCACTAGACTCACTGACTTCTCTTTTACTGATGCTCCTGTAGGGCACCACTGTGGTGGGAGGAGACTTTAATGCTGTCCCCAATCCAGAGACAGACTCAACTAGCCTCTCAGGACAGGGGCGCTGTGCCTAGTCCTGGGCTGCTCCCCACCCGGGCTGACTCTCTGGGACTCTGCGACATGTGGAGAACATGGCACCTTTATGACCAAGCCTGCACTCACATCCTTCAATAAATCAAAGTTACTCTCCTACCGCAGGGTATATCCGACCGTGCACCACTTATGGCACAGCTGCGATCCCCAGAACCAGACCTCCGACCTGTGTGGAGCTACAGTGCATTTTGTCTGACCGATCACGACTGCGCTGACTACATAGGGCCTTCCATACTAACCTACTTTGAAGAAAGTCAAGGTACCTTCCAGTCTGCTTGCACCCTACTGGTGATCAGCAAACCCACAATCCAAGGTCTCGCTAAAGGGTTTATCTGAGCCCAAGAGAAACAAAAACTCGCATAAATCATGACCCTGGAGGCTCAAATCCTTACCCTGGAATGCTGATCCCAGTTTGACTCCTCGGAGTAGCTCGACTGTTGGTGTGTGGCAGCTAGGGCATCATTGAGACAGCTCTCGCTGGAGGAGGCCTAGCAAGGCCTTAGGGCATTTATCTGGCGGATCTATGACCCGGGCAACAAGAAGCCGAAACTTCTCTACTGGCTGGACACCAGGGAGACCGCTTCTAGGTTGATACTGCGGGTGGTAGACACAGAGTGAGGACCAAATGCCCTTACCTCAGAAATCGTTCAGGTGTTCACTGATTACTATCAAGCTCTGTACAGCCATTCACTCTGACCCACCCTCAATTCCACGTACCCTGGTCAAAAACCACTTACGAAATTACAAAGACACTATCAGACATGACTCTGGTAAAACATTGGGCTCAGACGGGTTCCCTGTAGAGTACTATTGCAAGTTCTGTGACCTCCTGGTCCCTCATCTTCTATCCTAAACTAGGTCAACTGCTGAACAACTAACTGTGCCTCCTATTGACCAATCTCCATTATAAACACCAAACTTAAAGTGGCCGCCAAGGTGCTGGCCAACCAGCTACAGTGGACCTTGCCATTCCTGATCCATCCAAACCAATGTTGTTTTATACCAGGCCAGGACACCAAACACTTTATTTGAAGGGTTCAAGCAAGTTGCATCTCTGAGGCACGCCTAGTACACCACCTGATAGATTTTGAGAAGGCCTTTGACTCGGTGGACTGGGCCTTCGGGACTGCAGTTTTGGACCTGCCGAACTGGATGCCCACTTCCGTAGGCTCATCGAACTTTTATGTTCCCACTCTTCTGTGTAGGCCAAAATAAATGGGCACCTTTCTTCCCTTTCCAAATCCGAAGAGTCAACTGACAAGGCAGCCTCCTCTCCCCCTTCCATTTTCCCTCTCCGTTGAGCCCCTGGCATGAAAGATATGCCGCGATTTCCAGATACCAAGGTAGGCGTGGGACTCTGAGCCCGAGGAATGTATTGCACTATACGCGGATGATATACTACTTTTCTTAGCAAACCCACAAACCTCAGGCCCGCGATCCCTGGACATTCTTAATATCTAACGCAGAGGCCTCTGGATTCTGAATGTACAGGGCAAAATCCCTGTTGGTCCCCGTCCAAGGCGACTTGGGCACCTGCTTGTGGGGATCCAACATCCTAAGATACTGCTTGTCATTCCAATACCTGGGTATTCATATCGCCTAGCTTCTGGAATTGTCATGGGGCCTAAATCTGTCCCCCCTGCTTGCTACTATGAAACATGACCTGCAGAAGTGGAGGCGCTTTCCCCTCCATGTCCTGACCCTCTTTAAAATGCTGGGGTTTCCTCGGTTCTTATGTTTTTCAGAATTTTCTACTCACACTCCCCAAGAAATGGTTCCACAACCTGAACTCTATCGTCCACACCTTCATAGGATCAGGCGAGTGACTGGTTTCAGGGGGCTTGGACGACCCAGCCTATCGGGCAGAGCTGACCATGCTGGGCCTCGACAGGAATCTAGTTATCATCTATGGGGCCCCAAACCCTTGATCCCTCCCAGAGATTACTAGGGCAGTCTTTTTAAACTGGAGAGCGGCACTATGCATTATGGGCTGGGACCAGAAGTTGACATAGACGACCTGTCTCTGGCAGGGAGCAGGGTATGCTCAGACAGGAGTCCCTTGCTCACTTTGCCACTGGATTCAAGCAAGCCGGGCTGAAGACGGCTGGAATGCCAGAAACCGGTGCTCGGTAGCTTGTTTCCGGTCCAGGGAAGGCATGGCTTGGCAGTTCGGGCTGAACTGTTCCCATGAGGCACAGGGTCAGACTTATTTGCATATGGCCATGTCTCAGCTGGGGTGGCGGAGTGGGCTAAAGAACGGTGATGGATTAAACCCAGATCAGTTGACTGGGGTGAGTGCTTGTATTGTCAACGCTCCGTCCATCATTTCCTTTGGTTTTTCTTTGCACCATACTGCCAGGCTAGAGGATTCTCAAAGTGGTACACAATAGGACTCATCGCCTTGAGCGGCGTTTAGACAGGCAATCAAATACTGCCATTCCAGGAGATTCAGAAAAAGTTCCTGCTCTTCTGCACCCAGTTTTACAAATACTTACAAGTAACGCATGCCCTTGTAGCAAACGTACCCCTGACACCACAATCTCTGAGTTCAGCCCTCTTGAGGCCACATGGTATATTCCATACCCAACATTATCAATATTACTCTGTGCAGAACTACCTCTAAAAAAAGCGCACAAATCATAATGAAACTCTGAGATTTAAAATATTGTAAAACTGTTACATCAGGGATACAAAACAATTTTTAATTGACATGAGTAACTAAGTAGTATGGCCATCTTGTCAAAGGTGCTTTTCTTCTAGGAGGGAAAGATATGTACCAAGCCATTAATCTCCAGGGATCTGGGTCGCATTCCACGTATTAAAGAAATGGGTCCTGTTTAGAGCTCAGAGGAACTAATATTTTAAAATGCTAAAATTAAGAGAGACCCAGGAGCTGTCCCACAAGTACATTTTATAGATTTACAAGTACCATTAAGGAAACATGTCTGATTGAAATAAAATCAGCAACAATGGAGTAGAATATTATAGAACATCACTATAAAGAAAATGTTTTAATATCATAAAGAGGCGGGTGATTGTGCAGTGCTCAGGGTATCGCACATACAGTGTGGAAACAACAAAAACAAAAGAGCTGATGACTGTCAGAACAGCTCATCAAATGGGGGCAGGACCAGTGATGTCTCTGAAGAATTGTGTCTGATATGAAAGGAATGTAGGCTAAGAGAAGTATTTCGTGCAGTCCAAGATTTAAAAGTCGATGTTTCAATCCCTTGAAACCCAAACAGTTAAATTTAGTCTTCATACGAATACAGAAGTTAATGACATTTAGAGATGGCAGAGTCAACAAGCATTTACAATGCAACGGTCTCACCTTTGCAAAAGTTAGAGCTATTGGCATTGTTAATGACAACATTTTTATTTATGTGTTGGTTTTAAAAACAGATAAATAAATGGCATTGTCATTTACGATGCCAATAGCTTAATCTCTCGCAAATAGGAGACCTATTGCATTTGCACACACACACACAGAGCCCCCCACACACAGAGAGCCCAACACACACAGAGCCCCACACAAACAGAGCCCCACACACACAGAGCACCACACGCAGAGACCGAAACACAGAGCACCACACACAAGGCACCACACACAGAGCACCACAGAGCCCCCCACACACAGAGCCCCACACACAGAGCACCACACACAGAGCACCACACACAGAGCCCCCCCACACACACAAAGCCCCACACACAGAGCACCACACACAGAGCACCACACACACACACACACACACAGCCCCACATACACAAAGCCCAACACACACAGAGCCCCACACACAGAGCACCACACACAGAGCCCCACACACACACACACACAGAGCCCCACACACACACACAGATCCCCCCCACACACAGAGCCCACACACACACACACACAGAGCCCCCCCACACACACAGAGCCCCACACGCACACAGAGCCTCACAAACACACACAGAGCCCCCACAAGCACAAAGAGCCCCCTACACACACACAGAGTCCCCCCCCACACACACAGAGCCACACACACCCCCTGCTTTGTTTTGGGGAAGGGTGTGTGTGCTCCGAGGGCTGCTCCGCACCGGCCCTCTCTGCTTGCCCAGAATTGTGGGGGCTGCTGTAGACGTGGTGCGGCCGGGAGCGTGGCCAGGGCTCACCCTTCTTGGCGGGGCTGCATGATGATCCTGCAGGTCCGGGAGAACCACAAATCCCTGGTGTGGAGAGGAGCCTGCGGCGCTGCTCTGGCCCCCAGGGGCGCGGGGAGCCCGGGCTCCGCTTCAGAGTGGCCCGCGGCCGGGGAGCCGCTGTTGTTGGGTGGCGGGTTGGACGCCAGGCTGACGGGCTTCCCGCTCCCCACAGGCCCCTCTCGGCACGGCGCCGCTGTACTCACCGGTGTCCAGCCACACGACCTGGGGCAGCCGGTAGGAGCTCATGAGCTGGTCTAGGGGCAGAGAGGCAAACTCCAGCGCACCTCCTTGAGCGGGGGCACGGCGGCGGGCCCCACTCGCTCCTGGGCTGCGGTTGGCAGAGAGGTGGCCAGAGTGCAGGGGCATAAGTGAGACATCGAGAGGGCCCAGAGCCTGATACGCGGTGGTGATAAAGTGCCGGCCTGGCCTGCGCTGCCCCGAGCCTCCTCCGGGACTTGGACTGCGGCTGGCAGCCTCCATGGCTGTGCAGTTAGGTTAGTGGAAGGGACTGGTAGTTGCCTGTTTCTTTTAACACATTATTGTGAGAAATCCATCCTCGTGTGGCTGCTTGCACAAAGGAAACATTTTACTGAAATATATCTTCGTGTGGCCGCTTGCAAAAAGGGTAGCATTTCTCTGTCAACGATCTGTGAGAGCTGTTCTCTCATGCTGAAGAGACTGCAAGCAATAGGGCCAGGGGCAGTTCGTGACCCCCACACTCACCTCTCGTCCCACCGCGTGGCGATGCCCGCTTGAAAGTCTGCCCCAGCTGCTCGCCTCTAATCCGTGTGGATACGTCGTTGGGCTCAGGACCTGTGCGTCACGCAGAGGGAGCTGCCAATTGGGGGACACATTAGGCTCGGGCAGTCTCTTTCCCGCACAGCCGCGGCCAGCGCCTTTGGACGGAACGGGATGTCCGGGAGTCGACAGCCGATCCAGGCGGCATTTGAACCCGCCCCGCACTCCCCTACGCTTTCAGGCTGCTTGGAAGGGCGGGGGTATTTTGCAGGCGCAATACGGCAAGGAGAGGGGTCACACAAGCATCCGGGCCCTCCACAGCGCACCTCCAAGAAGCTCTGCAATCCTGCTCACTTCAGATAAATAGCAATATTTTACACTTGTTCAAAACAGGCCTCAGTCCCGCATGCCGTCACTCCTACTACCACAGTTCCGTGGCTGGGACTGCACTGTGCCAGTCCCTCCGAAAAGCAACCTACGCGGGCCGCTCCCGTGCGACGCCACTAGCCTGGGAGCGGGGGGGACAGAGAGAGGGAGGGGAGGCCCAGTGACGAGGACGCATCCTTGCTACCCTAACGCTGCAAGGGAAGTGACATGGGGGGGGGGAGTAGCAGGGTTTCTCAATGCAGTTACCCTCTGTTTCTGCTGCCCGTGTATCCCCATAGACTATACTACATACAAGAAGCGGTTTCAGAAACGAGGCAGCATTGCAGGCACCGGTGGCCATATCTGGGGGGGCCTTTTCCTTTTCCTGGCGTTGCGCCTGTAACCACGGAAGGCATGACGCAAGTTTTCTTTAAGTCTCGTCCTTTTCAAACTGGGGGGCGTGTTTTTGACTGTTGTTTGTAAAGAATGTAAAAAGAAAGTCAAAAACACGCCCCCCAATCTGAAAAGGACGGGCCTTAGATCAAAAGAAGAACGTCACTAGGACCTCTTCTCCAATGGCTGGCCACCGTTTAGGAGGCCAGCCAATGGAGAAGAGGGGCGGGGCTTAACCTCGCTAGTGATGTTCTCTCTACCCCATTAAGTCTCGCCAGTGAGTCTGCGCATGTGCGCAGTCTTTCGCAGGCGGAGACCTAAAAACTAACAAAATCTCAGGACTCTCATCAGGGCTTGGGAGCACTAACTACTATCCTCTTAGTAATATAGAAAAGGGATGTTCTTTCCTTACATGTAACCATGTAGGAGGAGCAGAAAAATATTTTCTGGGTCAAAGGAAATAAAAATGTGCTTAATTTAATTCCCACTAAGAAAGTGTTGGTGTGGAGTGGTCAAGTGTTGGTAAAGAAAGAGAGTACACTAGTGGATACAAAAAAATAATCTTAGCCCTAGTTATTCACATCCTTGGATTGATTTAAGAAGAGTTACCATCGGTGTGTACTGATCCCAACATTCAGCTGAAAATTAAATGATTCATTCAAAATCTCATAAGAACTCATTAACTTTATGATTAGATCACATAAAATGCTCATCAGAGGATGAAGAAAGATGCTGTAGAGCAAATGTCATTTTCAGCGCGAATCGCGGTCATGGAATCTTGCGCATCCTGCGTATCCATGACATTCAAAATGCATGCTCACATTATGTGCACACGTCAGGGCATTTCTATCATATTGGCGTTCCAGAATAGGTGATGTCATTAAAGAGGCAACAGTTGTCTAACCAACAACATTCAAAATGTTTTTTTAACATTTGAAAAAAAGGGAGGTAAAAGTCAAAGCAATAAGCATTGGTAAATCCAAAAGGACTCACTGATGCTAGAGCTATTGACTTTGCCAATGTCTTTTAGCCACGTTGTACAACAGTGTGGCTGCTGCTCAGCATGGATAAAAGTTAGGGGCATGAGATTTTGTGGCATACAGTGAAGTAGCGTAGAATCACAGCACGAGTAGCAGGAGATAATCTGTGCTTGGTTCAAACTCCATACAAAGAAAAGGAAGGATCGCCAAGCATGCATCGGCCACTCAGGAGGCAGCAAAGAAGAGTGCCAAGGAATGGTAAGCAATGGGTGGGCTTCAAGCCCTTTATTGCAAACAATACCCTATGCAAGCACACTCCGTGCACTGTGCAGGCAAGACCTAAAATATAGGTAACAAAAAACAGTTTGCATTATTGAACCTACATTTTATTAAAAACTCGATGCAGATATTTTAAGCAAAGCAATCCAAAACCAGCTCTTCAGTGCTCAGAGCTCCTCCAAACTCTTTAAAGAGGAGCTTAGAACCATAACTCCGGTCAATGAGACAAATACAAAGTGATGCCAAGACAGAGAAAGCCTAACAAAGCGCCACATATATTCTTAACAAATACTGATCACTGAAGCATAATCAGTATCTTTTAAAGTTTGAAGGCATTATGTCCTGTAGGTTGGATCTTTGTCAGACGGCAGCAATACCAGGTCTCTGTGGAAGGCCAAGGCAGGCTAGTGTTGGTAGACTTTTTTTAAAATAAACAATTCGATAGAATTTTGCACAGATGGTATAGCAAGACACTCAGTTTTCAAGACAACAATAATCATTGCAGTTAGCCACGGTACAGGCCAGTAAGATATTAGGAGAACATAGATCAGAGGCAACGCGTCACTAGGGGGGTGCGGGGGGTGCGGACCGCACCGGGTGTCACCCCATCGGGGGTGACACCAATCTAGTAAGTTAGCTGCCTGCCTGGCCGCCACTACTGCTTTAATTAGTGCAAAGTGCAAGCGCACCGCGCACGCCACCCCGCACCAAACGCAACGCACGACGCACCGCACCAGAGATGTACTATGTGTGTGATGATCACTGGTCACTGGTGGTGCGATGCGATGCGGATGCGTGCAGGCCGGCGCGGCGTACGCCGCGTATCCAGCAGTTTGAGTCCCAGGGCCGTCAATCTAATGAGCACTGCCAATGATGACGGCCCTGGCCTGGGACAGCCCCTGCGCCGCGCGCTGTGCGCAGTGCGAACCTGCTGCTGATGCGTCACGGCGGTCACACGCCCGCCAGAGGTTGGAGACGAGAGTACATGCACAGTGGTGCGTCGTCGTGAGAATAAACAATTAATACCGACGACGATATCACCAGAGACCACCATCATTCTGTTCTTCTGACTTTTGATGATATCGTGATTGGATTTGCGAGCGCCGTCGTGTTCTCTCCAGTCTCCCCTTCAAATTTGGGACGGTGAGGGAGAGAGAAATAATATTTATTTATTAGAATACTGCATGAACTTACTAAGTTAAAAATGTGGCAGTGCAGTGGCACACAAATGAACTGATCATAATTCCGTTAGCACATGCTTTTTTTACTGGCACAAACGAACGAAAACACGGCCCTCTTCCGGCGGGTGCACCACCAGGCTAAAGCTTTCTTCCTTCCTTAGTTGGGCAGTCACGATAGGCCTGGGCCCGGCCCCCCCCCACCACACCTCATGTCATGTGCCCCCTGCTAAGTGCAACTTGTGAACGCTGATTATTTGAAAACACGGTGTAGACAGTCACAAAACAAGCTCTCATCACCACCTAGTAACCAGCGCAGGGCTCTGAAAGAGATGATCCTTTTAAATCAGCACCCTCGATGTGGACATGAAATCTTAGACCGCCAAGATGCAGCCAGGCTGGCATGTGGGAGAACTGACAAAATAAGGACTTTCTTAGCATTCAGCTAGGCCTTCTGTGCTGCGCACTTCCTCCCAACAAATGCAGCCATGTCGAGACTGTTGTTCTAAAGGAAAAGGGTGCAACTCATGTATAGGAAGTGCTTTCCTGCTGTACTGTACCCTGCCAGCCGGTCAGAGGGAGCCTGTTTATACCAAACATCAGGAGCGGGGCCTGCGCACTGCATGCTAATTCTAAAGGTCTCCCCAGTCCCCACCCTTTCTTAAGTCGTTATAGGGGTGGGGGGTTCAGACATTTAGTATCACAGGCACCACCCTATGACACGCTAAAGTGGGGTACCTTACCATCCCAGCCCCCACAAGGTCTTGAGTCGGGGCCACTCGAAAAGCAGTAACCATTGAAGCCCACCTTTCAGCCACCATCAAGCGCCACTGCCGGACACCTGTCTGCTTCACGCTGCCCTGTAGGGCGGCAGACCCTGAAGCCGGAGAGCTGGGTTGCTGTCTCAGCAGGGAGGCCCAACACACGGAGCTTCTTTCGGGCCAAATCGCACATCTCCCTCCCTGTGCCTAAACATGAAGGAGCCCCCCTGTAATATCTAGGTGAAGAAACAACTCTCTCCCCCCATCTGTACTTGATCGATCCCTTCAATCGTTGTGAACACAATGTTGTGCAGATTCAATACAACCGGTATTCGCACATTCTATGGGTTTATAATGCTAAACGGAGGGTGTTGTTTCCGCAGTGTTCATCGTGTCTCTTTTGTAAAGCTGTACGGATGTCTAAGGTGGTTATTTAGACAGACCATGTTCTGTCTGGATGTACAGTGGGCGTTTTGTTTCACAAAAGGTGTAACCCATGCTCCTTCTAGCACAATAGGAATGCAGGCACTGAGGCACATCTCATGGTGTGCCCAATGGGGGTGATGCTCTACAGAAAGACTATCAGATTTTGTGCACCTGATCCTCTTCAGATTAACACAGTGGGTGTGTGGACAAATCTACCTGGGTGGGAATATAACGATACTCTCTCCAGTTGACAAAAAGGGCACCTTGGCAGATCTTTTGAGTGAGTGTTGCCGGGGACTGCGCTGTAATGGCATTTGGTTTGCTTTGATACTTGCACAAGTGCCACCATTGCCTACAAACGTAACGTTTGTTCTTGTGCTTGAGTGTCTACCATATATTGCAGTATTATACCTCTTCTAATTGTACTTTGTTTTCTCTCGAGCAGACTTCACTTTAAAATAGTTTATTGGGATTAGACTGTAGACAGCTGTAAGATAACTCTTTGGTAGTGAATACACTTGCTGGCGAGATCTGTGTGCAGTCTAGTTACAGGCCGGCCTGACTCATACAAAGTATAAAGAGACAGAGTTAATGTGATGTCATGATGTCCCAGCTGCAAAGTGAAGAATGCACCATGCAGGTCACAGATTTGTATTTTACGTAGAAAGCTCAGCGAGTTACTGCTTTCATTGCAGACATTCTTGAGTGAGATAGGTCTCAGGTTACCATCCTTGTAATATACCTGCTTAATGAATTATGAACCATCTTTAAGGAATTGCATGCTAACGGCAAGGTATACGTTTAGAAACCGTGCTTTTTGCTCAGTATTTCATTATTCAAACTTTTCACAAAAGTGTTCCTTTAGTAATAAAGGTGCATTAGTAATTACTTTTATACACTGTTATTAGTTTAATTACTTGTGTAAATAATGCATCTGGCATTGAAACAGTGGATGTGAAGCTCTTACATTCAGGGATTGGAAAATTCAAAACCTTCCTTCAGTCATAATTTATCTTTTAAGCACTTGTAACCTGCACACATGTCACTTTTTCCTCCTGTAATGCACCGTTTGCAACCTCATGTATTTTGTTTGCTCACAATTATCACTTTTGCCTCTTGTAACTTAACGTTTGCTTTTGTAATTTGTTCACTTGTAATTTTCTCCTCATGTTTCATTACTGTTCTTATTGTGAAGCGCTCTGACACCTTTGGGTAAAGTCCGCGCTATATAAAAACGCATAAATAAATAGAAGAGCCTGTCCGGCCACGCCCTTCCAGCCTCCTAGGCTAGTCCTGACCCGGGCGGTGCACTATGGCCTTTGTAAATATACGAACTTAATTCACAAGCGTTACTAATGATTCTGTATGGTCCCGTTATTTGCCGTCTGTGTCCACTGGCAGAGGAGGTCCATGCGGTAAGTCGTGAGGGGGTGACACCATGAGTTACCCGCACCGGGTGACACCAACCCTAGTGACGCCACTGGCAACAAAGCATTACAAATACAGATAAATGCGGGCGCTAGCTAATTGCCCCAGCTACTTCCCCCCACACACGCCCATGTTTCAAGGGGCACTCCTGGGCTTCAAACAAGGGTCGTTTTTGTGAGTTGACAGACTTTATCCTCTGAGTACCAATACCTCATATTGACTCTTCATTCAAGGAAGACTTCTCAATTCATTATTCCTCTTGCATTCCTAGAGGAAGTGGTGTGAAGGCAGCGCTTGACAGCAAAGGGGGGTGGAAAGGAAAGGAACACAGGGAAATTTTACACCTCGAAAGTTTTTATAGCAGCTTAACAAAATGTGTATTTATTTTTGAATGGTTTGCTTATAAAAAAAAACAGACAGAGGTTAAACACACAGGGTAGGGGTAAGTGTTAATTAATTCAAGATGGTGTTTGGACTGAGTATGTGCTTTGAGAAGTGAGAAAGAATACCTACTGGCCTGATGAAAATGAGGTTTACTTTAAGAAAGACGGTTAATAATGTTGGCAGTGTATGTAACTCACACCATAAACTATAATGCCCCTTTATAATGGGTGTTCTTATTACCCAATCAGTGGTACTTGTATTCGAATCTTGGAAACGGATGAACTGGTGAGAAGACAGGCAAGGATGCTGGTATGGGACCTGTAGTTACACACAGTTTGCAACAGATGGGGACGAACCCACCTAACTAGATGATTGCTCAGGCTTTATGTTTGTTTTTTGTACCTTTCCACAGTGTCACTCTTCGCCAGTAGGCCGCTTCGGAGAACTTCCTAGAAGAATGGTTCCATGGAGTTCAGACCCAGCTGGATGCAGGATGGTCCTTCAGACCCTTCATGGATCACTCTTCTCTCCTCTGTCGTTGTAAATGTAAATGTAAATTGATACTTGTATAGCGCACTACTCACCCGCAAGGATCTCAAGGCGCTTGTATGACTACCGCTGTGGAACCCATCCTGGCTTTCCCTGTGAGGTGTCCACTCCTGGGCACCCCCAAGGTGGAGGCCAGGCATCCTCAGCGTTGTGGGGGCCGTTGTGGAGATTAAGCAAGCTATTGCCCAGAGTTGCAGAGTGGGACTCCATGATTGGAATAGGGACCAAGGCGGGAATTATCAGGTCCGTGGAATTTTGAGCCCAAGACCCGCCGAGGCAGGGAATTGAACCCTGGTCCCGGGCTAGACCTCTGCATCAGGGTCTGCCGCTCTAATCATTGAGTCACACTGCTCAGGCTAAATCCAGGTTAAAGGGCTCCATTGTACTTAGTTGGCAGGTGCAGGACCACGAAGACCACCCTCTTTCAGTACTCAGCGATGCATCTTTAGGTTCTAAAATCTTACCTAAAAACAGAGATTGACATAAAAAATGTCAATGGGAGGATATGGAACAGTAAGGAATAGTGTGCTCCAAGGTCTTTCCCTCACACTCCTGGGATCTTGTACTTCTCCCTCTTCCCTCCCAACGTTGTTAGATCACTAGCATTTATTTAGCATTTTGCAGCCATTTGTATGCTCTTTTCGCTATTCTCTTCCTCCCTCTCTACATCTCTCTCTATGTCAGCACTCTAACTAGGTCCCTCCCTCTCCCTCTGCCTTTACCTTTCTAACTCTATGCCTCCCTACCTCTCTCTTTATCTACCCTACCTCTGTTCGGGACAAGCTGTACTAAACTTTTAAGCGGTCTTAAATCCTCCGATTTACAAAATCAGATGGTTTGTGACTGCTAAAAAGTTATATTGTGTGTACATTTATGGAGTCAGAAACTTTAACCAACTCCCAAAATATGTTTCAAAATATATATCTAGGGGGCATGGCTACCACGCCAAACAAGATGGCGGCTTGCACTTGAGCACTGCTTCGTCGCGGAGTGTCGGAGGAGGATTCTGACCGCTTCCTGACCCTGCTCTGTGAATTGGTGGCAGTCTACGACTTTCACTTCATGGCGACTCGGGTGTGCTGAACTTTTTGGAGCACAGTGCCAGCTTTCAGCCGGGTTTGCCGCGACTTGCTTTTCCTGAGGTGGGCAGCCCCCATTTTATGTGTGCGGCGCCCACAATACTTGAGGAGATTATCACCGTTTCAACACCAGTTGCTGACACAGTTATGTTTTCCTAGTAACTGCATAATAATTGCCATACTCTGTTTTGCTACTGCTCAATGTGTTTAGATGGAAGGATATCTATCTATAAAAGGGGCACTTCTGAGCAAGTTCAATTCTGGCATCCTTCATGTATTAACTACATCATTGTCAGGTTTATTGTTTACCCAGGGGAATGTTTACTGGCATTTTCTTGCCTCTGTGCCTCTTCCCCTCAGGTCCAACTGCCTCTGCTTTTATCTCTCCTCCCTATGTGACCTCATGATCAACTTTGGGTGTGGGGACCTCCTTTAAAAGTCAATGTGCCAATTGTCATGATGTGAAGAAGCAAAGGATACCACCAGCCCATCTCTTATTGACGTAACAGATATTTGGTTCTGTGACCACTCCTTTGGGCTAGTGTTACCAATTATATTGTATGTTGCCTTAATTCCTACTGTTTTGACCTATGTTGGAGTTGACTGGTTTGGAATTTTTCTCACAAGTGATTTGCTTCTAGGAGGTTGTGAATGGTTAGTCACTGTTTATGTTTATGATCTTCCTACACTCAACTGCCTTCCTCTTCTGTTTTACCCGTTTTCAACATCAGAATTGTGTATGAAATAGCTGCACATCCTCGTTGTGCTCTACAGTATTGAGAATCTTATCTATGGGAAGGATCTCTACTCTTAAAACTCATCTTCATATTGTCTCACTAGTGCCCTTTCTGACCCCTGTAACATATGGTCTGCTGTTATCTCTTCTGACCTAGGTAACATACTGTCTACAGGCATTTGTAACATTTTGTCTGCATCTATCTGCGATCCAGCACATCTCCTCTGCTCAATCTCCCACACCCACCTTTCACCTTCCTAACATGGATCACTGCGGCAAGCACACATTTAAAATAATCTACCCACCCGCACTCACAAAAAAAGCCGCTAAACGCTTTAAACACAACCTCCTGAGGTCCCACCCTGAAAGACCCTTTGCTGACACCTACTTCTCTCCGGTAAATGGATCCCTGAACACTGATATCATCTTCCTCACCGCACGCAGAGCTCAATAGGGAAAAACCTTCCAGGCCTTACTCAACGTCTCCACCATCAGGAAATCCGCTCATGGACTATCACTCTCCATCGCTCCATCCAAACGCTTCCCTGGCAGTACAGCCATTACTATTTACAATAACGGGATTGTTCTAATTCAAGCCACAGACAGGAACCTGGAACTACTCGACAACCTGTTCCCCACTTTCAAAGAGCACCTCTCCAAACGGCGGCCCTCCACACATACCCCAATCCAACTGAACCAGAACTCCTCACTTCCAACTAACGTCTCAGAACGACCCACCGCCTCTGACCCTCACAACGCGACTCTATGCCATCCCAATTACCCCCCAATCTTTCCACCCCCGCCCTCCACTCCTGGTCCCCACTCCCCCCTCAACATCTCCCCCCCACTCTCACTCCCCATTACTACACTTGCCCTCCCACAACGATCAGTCTCCACTCGTCCCGCATTTGCCTCACCCCTCCTGTCGCTGATTACCCTTCCAATAACTCTAACCCCACTCCCAACGGCACGCTGGATATAATCATGACCACCCTCCTCCAAGTGAAAGAAGAGCTCCACTCGCTCAAAGAGTTACTCCTCCCGCACACCGAGCACCCCCCCCTCACGACCACTTCTCAACGAATGAACAACTCCCCCCCACATCCTAGGCACCCCTTACATGGGACTTCTATCCCCTCTCGCAATACCTCCAACAGGCCTAAGTGCACTATCAAGCTTGTTTCCTTCCCAGTGTAAGAATTGGCTTTTGTAGTTTGGTTTGCCCTGTTCCCATCATGCACTGGGACAGGAACAGACTAATTTGCATACAGCCAGGTTCTGAAACTGGGATGGTGCAGTGAGCTAAAAAACGGTGTTGGATCTAGCCCTGATCTCTTGACTGGGTGAGAGCTTTCTGCTTAATTCAGAGACTCTGTCCCTCACCACCCCTTGTTGTAAATATTTTTGTCCACCCTAAGCGTGGAAGGGTATTCTCAGATGTGAGACCCTTGCTCATTGCACCATCAGGATTCAAGCAAACCGGGCCGAAGACGGCTGTAATGCCAGAAACCGGTCCCCGGGAGCTTGTTTCCTTCCCAGTGTAAGAATTGGCTTTTGTAGTTTGGTTTGCCCTGTTCCCATCATGCACTGGGACAGGAACAGACTAATTTGCATACAGCCAGGTTCTGAAACTGGGATGGTGCAGTGAGCTAAAAAACGGTGTTGGATCTAGCCCTGATCTCTTGACTGGGTGAGAGCTTTCTGCTTAATTCAGAGACTCTGTCCCTCACCACCCCTTGTTGTAAATATTTTTGTCCACCCTAAGCGCGGAAGGGTATTCTCAGATGTGAGACCCTTGCTCATTGCACCATCAGGATTCAAGCAAACCGGGCCGATGACGGCTGTAATGCCAGAAACGGGTCCCCGGGAGCTTGTTTCCTTCCCAGTGTAAGAATTGGCTTTTGTAGTTTGGTTTGCCCTGTTCCCATCATGCACTGGGACAGGAACAGACTAATTTGCATACAGCCAGGTTCTGAAACTGGGATGGTGCAGTGAGCTAAAAAACGGTGTTGGATCTAGCCCTGATCTCTTGACTGGGTGAGAGCTTTCTGCTTAATTCAGAGACTCTGTCCCTCACCACCCCTTGTTGTAAATATTTTTGTCCACCCTAAGCGTGGAAGGGTATTCTCAGATGTGAGACCCTTGCTCATTGCACCATCAGGATTCAAGCAAACCGGGCCGAAGACGGCTGTAATGCCAGAAACCGGTCCCCGGGAGCTTGTTTCCTTCCCAGTGTAAGAATTGGCTTTTGTAGTTTGGTTTGCCCTGTTCCCATCATGCACTGGGACAGGAACAGACTAATTTGCATACAGCCAGGTTCTGAAACTGGGATGGCGCAGTGAGCTAAAAAACGGTGTTGGATCTAGCCCTGATCTCTTGACTGGGTGAGAGCTTTCTGCTTAATTCAGAGACTCTGTCCCTCACCACCCCTTGTTGTAAATATTTTTGTCCACCCTAAGCGTGGAAGGGTATTCTCAGATGTGAGACCCTTGCTCATTGCACCATTAGGATTCAAGCAAACCGGGCCGAAGACGGCTGTAATGCCAGAAACCGGTCCCCGGGAGCTTGTTTCCTTCCCAGTGTAAGAATTGGCTTTTGTAGTTTGGTTTGCCCTGTTCCCATCATGCACTGGGACAGGAACAGACTAATTTGCATACAGCCAGGTTCTGAAACTGGGATGGTGCAGTGAGCTAAAAAACGGTGTTGGATCTAGCCCTGATCTCTTGACTGGGTGAGAGCTTTCTGCTTAATTCAGAGACTCTGTCCCTCACCACCCCTTGTTGTAAATATTTTTGTCCACCCTAAGCATGGAAGGGTATTCTCAGATGTGAGACCCTTGCTCATTGCACCATCAGGATTCAAGCAAACCGGGCCGAAGACGCCGTAATGCCAGAAACCGGTCCCCGGGAGCTTGTTTCCTTCCCAGTGTAAGAATTGGCTTTTGTAGTTTGGTTTGCCCTGTTCCCATCATGCACTGGGACAGGAACAGACTAATTTGCATACAGCCAGGTTCTGAAACTGGGATGGTGCAGTGAGCTAAAAAACGGTGTTGGATCTAGCCCAGATCTCTTGACTGGGTGAGAGCTTTCTGCTTAATTCAGAGACTCTGTCCCTCACCACCCCTTGTTGTAAATATTTTTGTCCACCCTAAGCGTGGAAGGGTATTCTCAGATGTGAGACCCTTGCTCATTGCACCATCAGGATTCAAGCAAACCGGGCCGAAGACGGCTGTAATGCCAGAAACCGGTCCCCGGGAGCTTGTTTCCTTCCCAGTGTAAGAATTGGCTTTTGTAGTTTGGTTTGCCCTGTTCCCATCATGCACTGGGACAGGAACAGACTAACTAAAAAACGGTGTTGGATCTAGCCCTGATCTCTTGACTGGGTGAGAGCTTTCTGCTTAATTCAGAGACTCTGTCCCTCACCACCCCTTGTTGTAAATATTTTTGTCCACCCTAAGCGTGGAAGGGTATTCTCAGATGTAAGACCCTTGCTCATTGCACCATCAGGATTCAAGCAAACCGGGCCGAAGACGGCTGTAATGCCAGAAACGGGTCCCCGGGAGCTTGTTTCCTTCCCAGTGTAAGAATTGGCTTTTGTAGTTTGGTTTGCCCTGTTCCCATCATGCACTGGGACAGGAACAGACTAATTTGCATACAGCCAGGTTCTGAAACTGGGATGGTGCAGTGAGCTAAAAAACGGTGTTGGATCTAGCCCTGATCTCTTGACTGGGTGAGAGCTTTCTGCTTAATTCAGAGACTCTGTCCCTCACCACCCCTTGTTGTAAATATAAGCGCACTATCAAGACACATCCTAACCGCCCCTTACGTTGGACCTCTATCCCCTCTCGCAATACCGCCAACCGCCCCCAGCGCGCAATCAAGACTCTCTCGGACCGCGACATACACACCCTACTCAGCTCATATGTCCCGGCAACCCAAAACAGCTTAACCACCACGCACATGTCCATTTCTACGATTCTCTCCAACCCTAGTAGGCACCCCACTCATAGCAACAGAGGCTCTGTTCCCAACAACCTCACTAAAGTCCCTCTCGCTACGGAACCCTCCACCTCCCCTTGCACCCCCAGACTCAAATGCACACTTCTCAACTGTAGGTCGGCCCAAAAACACGCGACGGAGGTCGCTGACCTCATCTTGTCGAGGAACCTTGACCTGGCCATACTAACTGAAACATGGTTAACTGAAGCCTCCAATCCTATCATGGATATCCTAGTCCCCCCCAACTACTGCATCTCTAGACTTTACAGGTCCAACAACAAGACAGGTGGCGGAATCGCCTGCATTTACAAGAGCAACCTATCTATTAACAAAGTCACCGCTCCTTCTTTTACCTCCTGTGAATACTTCTGCCTTGATGTCACCAGTGAGAACAAACCTGTATGTTCACTACACATCATGTACCACCCCCCGGGGGACAACATCGTCTTCTCCCAACAACTCATGGAAACAATATCAATCAACGCAGGACGGCAAAACACACAAATTTACCTTGGTGACTACAATCTCCATTGGAATGACTGCGGTGACGCAGTAGTTAATAGCCTCAAAATTTTCCTTACCGCTTCGGACCTCACTCAAATTTGCAACACCCCGACACATGAAAAAGGCTCTATCCTCGACCTGGTCATTTCCAAAGAAGGCACCACTCAACTTGACTCAATACAACCTTGTGACTGGTCAGACCACCATATTATCACATTCCTCATCAAGGAAAAAGTAAAACTCATCCCGGTGCAATACGCCAAGCCCAAAGTCTGGAAAAGAGACATGAGGAAACTCAATCCAAACTCTCTACCCCCCAACAGCTGCAATCTCCTACTCCCCCCTACCGATGCTACTGACGTTCAGGACCTAACTGACCACTATCTCAACTCCATGGCCTCAATAATCAATGAGGCCGCTCCAATGCAACTGAAAAGAGTATCCACTAAGATATCCAACCCCTGGTACAACGGGAGTCTCAATGAAGAGAGACGGGCTATGCGAACGGCAGAGCACACCTGGAGAGCAGTTCCCTCGACATTGCATCTCAAAACTCTGAGGAAAAAGAGAAATGCATACTTCAGGAAAATAAAACGCTCAAAGTCAGAGTTCTTCAGAATGCAGCTAGACCAAGCAAAAAACCGTCCAAGTAAATTGTTCGAGCTAATCCGATCTCAATCTAAGGAACAACTCCCAGCTGTCGACATCATGAGCACTACTCCTTCCTGTGAAGATTTCTCAGCTTTCTTTAACAAAAAAACTGACAATATAAGGAGCGACCTCCTCATTGACGCAAGCCTCTACTCAATACCCAACTGCTCAACACCAAATAAACTAAAAAACAATGCGACATGGTCATCTTTTGACACCTACTCTGAAGAAGAAATTGACAGAATACTCAGCACCCTAAAACCATCCAATCACCTTACTGACCCTCTTTCTGCTAACGCCGTAAAAGACTTCATCCCTTTGCTACTCCCACTCTGGCCTAAAATTATCAATAGCTCACTACAACAAGGAACCATCCAAGACTCCCTCAAAGTTGGACAAGTTACACCTTTATTGAAGAAACTAACAGCCGACCCCACGGACCTAAACAACTACCGTCCGATTACCAACATTCCCACTCTTGCCAAACTTTTAGAAAAAAGCGTCTAACTACAAATGACAAAGCACATAGAACAGTTTGATCTCCTCAACCCACACCAATCAGGCTTCCGAGCAGGGCACAGTACTGAAACCGCGATGACTCACATATTTGACGACGCCATCCAAATCTTAGATCAAAATAATACCTGCCTCCTCATCCTTCTTGATCTCTCTTCAGCATTCGACACAGTGAAACATGAGAACTTACTCGAACTCCTTAAGACAAGAATGGGCTTCTCTGGGTCTGTGCTTCGTTGGTTCACTTCCTTTCTACACAACAGGTCTCAAAAATTCAAGAGCAAAAACCTGATGTCTTCCCCAGTACCGGTATCGTTAGGTGTCCCGCAAGGTTCCTGCCTATCCCCTACTTTGTTTAACCTTGTTACGGAACCTCTCACCACTCTGTTACAAGCATCCAATGTACACTTTCACATGTACGCTGATGACACGCAAATATATCTCAAGTTACAATCCCCCAAGGACATCCTGAGTCTGAATTCAACGATCAGAAGCACCCAATCTTGTCTGGCCGACAACCACCTCAAACTCAATGCTATGAAGACTGAGTTCCTCCTAATCTCACCTCCCACGAAAATATCTTCCGCACAAACATGGCTTAAGCACCTAACAGCACTCAATGTCCAACCGACCATCGTGGACTCAGCAAAATCCCTAGGCATAACACTCGACACCAACCTCAACATGCAGCAGCATATCAGCAAGGCTACTAAGGGGGCGAACTTCCAAATAAATACCTTGAGGAAACTGAAACCCTTCCTCCCAGCAAAAGACTTCCAAACAGCAGTACAATCTCTAGTCATCCCTCGCATAGACTACGGCAGCGTGGCCCTCTGTGGCCTCCCCCTAACGACAACTGCACCCCTCAGAGCGTCACTAAATGCGGCTGCAAGACTCATCACTGGATCAAAAAAGCATTCGCATATCTCCCCTGACTTCAAATCCTTGAACTGGCTGCCTCTTGAAGCCAGAATACAGCTGAAAATTGCCTGCATGACGCACAAGGCTATACACCTGAAATCACCCAGCTACCTCACTCATAAGTTGACAATGTCCGGTGGGTCCAGAGCTACCAGGAGCACAAACAATCTTCTGTTGAAACCGCGAAGATTCCGTAAGGAAAAAACTTACAAACCCTCCTTCTCTGGAATGGCGCCCAGGATCTGGAACGCACTTCCTCCTGAAACGAGGCTCATCTCTTCCTCCCTTCTTTTTAAGAAAGAAGTCAAAAGTATCCTTATGGCTAAATACACTTGAACAATTCGTTTGATTTACATTGCGAACAGTATTATCAGTATTCTGTTATGATACAGTCTATATATTCCTATGTACGTGTGTCTGGACTTATATTAGTCTAAAGTGCTTAGATCCTTGCTACCTCATATCAGTTTTTTATCGATTTCGGTATTATTCACAGCGTTTTGATGGCCTACGCTCCAACTAGGCCGTGCTACCTCATACCTGTACTATACGTAATTTGTTTTTTGCTATGTACATGAACTTGATGATCTACCTCCCTACTATCCCCCCTTGTTCCCTTACCCTTCCACCTGCCTGTGTAAAGTGCTCTGTTATCTGCAAACATCTTGTTTGCGCTATATAAAACTCTCAAAATAAATAAATAAATAAATAAATAAATACGGTCTTAGATCCAATCCTGGAGGGACTACGTGCTTTAAAACCATTCATGAACGCCACCAATAAAAAATTACAACTGATTGAAGACCGATGGATCAATATGGAAGGTAAAATATCCGAAATGGAACAACGTATAAGTAATCTTCAAGATGCGACCACTAAAATACCTTTGCTAGAACAAGAAATTCATGAATATAAACTCCACACTGAGGACTTAGAAAACCGTAACAGAAGGAACAATCTTCTGCTGTATGGTCTTTCTGAAAATATTAAATTTCCGGATCGCCTCTCTTTTTGAAGAAATTCCTGGCTGACCTTCTTGATCTTCAGTCTTCGACTCCTCTCAACATCCATCGAGCTCATCGTCTTGTTCGTCCTCAACCTCACTCTACTAAACCGCGTGGCAAAATTAGGCTGTTTCTTGAATTCACTGACCTGATTCATGTTCTTAAAATTGCCAGAGAAAAATGTTGTCTTGTTTGGTTGGGACATAACATATTCATCTCACAGGACCTTTCTAATGCTACCAATGCTAGGCGCAAAGAATTCCTAGTCCTCCGATCACAAAGGAGATCTATGAATATCCGTTATGGCATTTTACATCCTTGTCTTTGTAAAATCACCCATGAAGGTGTTTCCCGCTCTTTTGCAGATCCTCTCAAGATGAAACAGTTTTTGCACTCCATCACTACAATGCCTATGGACACAAATGTACAATGTCCTTGACATTTTTTATGCTCCTATATTATTAGATTGTTAAGGTTTTACATTTCATTAATACTTCTTATTTTGGTCTGTAATGTTCTTCATCTATTTATGATGATTTATGCGGTCTAAATAGTTTCTCTTATACTTTTTTATTTCCTTTATATCTCACATTGCCTTATTTTCTATACTTTTTTTTCATCTTCCTCTCCGCCTTTCTCCATTGCTTCCCTTGCCCATGTGTGCGGACATGTCTGGTTTTTGTATTTTTCTCTGCATATTACAGATCTGGCTTTCTGTACTTGATCTGTCTCTTCTTATTTTTTCTTTTTCTACTTTTTCCTGATTTACTCCTTTTCCTTCATTTTCTCTATCTTCGCTTATTTTCCTTTTCTTCTTCCTATTTGTATGAGTATTTATACTCTTTGTTTATGTATGATCCTCTTACTTTTACCCTGTTGCCCGATGTTTATGATCATCTTTTTTTGTTTTAATTGTTATTTCCTGCATTTTGTCACCATTGTGATTATCCCCTTGTCTCTTAAACATTACTATGTTTAATGTCATATCGTGGAACGTTCGTGGTTCGGGTCATCCTGTTAAGCGTCAAAAGGTACTTTCTCATTTATCAAAACTTAATTCCCAGATTGCTTTTTTACAGGAAACTCACTGTAATGATGTTGAATCTCTCAAACTCAAACTTCAGTGGGTGGGCCAGGTTGTTTTTCTCCTGCTATTAATCATAAGGGTGGTGTTGCTATCCTCTGCCATAAACCTTTGAATTTGCAAATTGTATCTACTGAAAATTATGCGAGTGGGCGATGGGTAATACTTCACGCTAAGATTTATAAGAAACATATTACTTTTTTTAACATATATGAGCCGGTTCAATCTGACCCTGATTTTTGGAACAGTATTACATTAAAATTATCTTCAATTACTAATCCTAATATTATTGTTGCTATTGAATGCAGTAATTGGCTTGACCCATTTTCTGATAGGAAATCTGACTATAAATTTAAACCAGATAAATCTCATAAAGCATTTCAATCTGCTATCGTTCACTTGCTTGGAAGACTAGTAACCTTGATGATTGTAAATTTACGTTTTACTCCAATGTTCATCATGCCATGTCCCGTTTCGACTATGTTTGGCTCTGAAAACCTTTATTTACCTCGCTCCAATCCTCTGTGATTGGCTTCATTTTTATCTATGACCATGCCCCTGTTTCAGTTTCTATTGATTTGTCCCTTACCACTTCTAAACATGCTAGATGGAGGTTTAATAAATCCTTGTTATCTGATCAAACATTTATTTCAAAGGCTACTTCTTTTATATAGGATTTTTTTCATTTTAACATACCTGATCACACTTCTGTACACAACAATTGGGATGCCTTCAAGGCCTCATTTGGAGCTTTTACCTTCGCATATACTCTTAGCAAGAAAAAGTCATTGAACTCACAGTACCTCTCCTCACTTAGTCATGTTAAAACCCTTGAACATTCTTATTATACCCCCAAATCCCCTTCTCATCTTCGTGACCTAATCAAGGCTAAATCTGATTTAAACAAATTAGCTACAATTGATGCCTGTAACATCTTAGTTAAAATCAAATCTAAATATCATGGAGGACAAAACAAAGCGGAGAGGATGTTGGCCAATTATTTAAAAGTAAAATCAGAAAGGAAAACCATTGGTCCGATTCGTAATACCCTTAATCACACATTACTACATTCCGATTCTGACATAGTTACAGCATTTCAAACTTTTTATCATACACTATATACGAAAGACACCCATCCTTCTGCAAACAATAACCAATCATTTTTTGAGGGTCTCCCCTCTCCTTGCCTTATTCTGGACACTATGGCCCTCCTGGAAAAGGACATTACTCTTCAGAAGATTTCAGATGCAATTAAATCTTTAAAAATGGCTTAAGCTCCTGGCCCTGAAGGTTTTTCCATTGAACTTGTATCCTCTTTTTCATCCACTTTTGCTCCTCATTTGCTTACTCTTCTCTCCTCCTTTTTACTCCACTCTAAACCTGAAGGTTCTTTTCTTGATGCTCTTATCGTTATTCTTCTTAACCTGACGAAGACCTCTCCCTTTGCCAACACTACTGCCCAATCTCACTAATTAATTATGATTGCAACATTTTTGCAAAAATTCTTGCTTCTAGATTGGAAGGTGTAATCCCCTTACTTATCAAACCTGATCAATCCGGCTTCATTAAGAGTAGGCTCTCTTCAGATAATGCCAGAATGTTCTGTAATGTTCTCGCCTTGGGGATGAGCTACCATGATCCTTTAGCTGCTCTATCCCTCAATGCTGAGAACGCTTTCGATTGTATCAATTGGCAATCCATTTTTAAAACTCTTCACAGGTTTCGATTTGGACCCAAATGTATTTCTTTCATCAAATTATTGTACTCATAACTATTTGATTACTGGCTTCTCACACAACTCTCGTGATATTAAGTTATCTGCCTATGCAGATGATATTCTTGTTTAGATAAAATATCTGACTATAAATTAAACTTTTCTAAAACTGAAAAATGGCCCCTCAATTAAATTTGCTATCAATTCATGTTTGCTGATACCAACTTCAAATGGTGCCCTTCAAAAATTAAATATCTTGGTGTATGGTTCTCCTCCACCATCCCTCAAACTCTCACCCATCCTTTTACTGCTTTAAAACTCAAAATTCAAAATTTACTTACCTCATGGTCCTCACTATATTTATCCTGGTGGAGCTGATTGGACACCATTAAAATGATGATCGTACCACTTATTTTATTCCTTCTCTCTATGTTACCATTTAAAATCCCTTACTATTTTTTTAATGAAATCAATTCCATTTGCACTAAATTCTTTTGGAATAATAAACTGGCCCGTATTGCTTTGAATAAATTAGTCAAACTAAAAAATGAAGGAGGTGTATGATTTCCTAATTTTAAACTGTATCATACTGCTTTTTTAATTAGCTAAGCATATGCACTAAATAGACAATATCACTTTGTCCCGATTCCTAGATGGATCCACTTCGAACGCTCTCTTTTACATGACGTTTCTTTTTATGATGTCTGTTTTATGTCTAACTGTACCTTTAGCTAAGCACCCAGGGGCTTATTTAGGAGCCCTTCCGTCATTTTTGCGCCGCTGGTGCACCACTTTTTGTGATGCACCAGTGGCGTAAAAGATGAGCCTTGTTGCGCCATATTTTAAAAAAGTGACGCATCTAGGTACCCCTGAGCCACATTGTACCTGCACAAGGTATAATGTATTTATTTATTTATTTATTTTTAGAGTTTTATATAGCGCGAACTTGAACCGATTAGGTTATCAGAGCGCTTTACATAGCACCCGTTCCGTTACATGTTATCAAAGCATTTTACATAGAATCAGTTACAAATACAAAAAGAACACATTACTTTTTGTTCTAATGAATAGGGTATCTCTTCACACGAGGGAAGGTATACACCTGGCTTTACTCCGACAGTCACACAGGCAACTAGTCGTTAAAGCTATATCTCTAAACACAGGGAGGGGATGCACTTGTTCTACACTAGTTCTAGTGAATAGGGTTATCTCTTCACACGAGGGAAGGTATACACCTGGCTATACTCCGACAGTCACACAGGCAACTAGTCGTTAAAGCTATATCTCTAAACACAGGGAGGGGATGCACTTGTTCTACACTAGTTCTAGTGAATAGGGTTATCTCTTCACACGAGGGAAGGTATACACCTGGCTATACTCCGACAGTCACACAGGCAACTGGTCGTTAAAGCTATATCTCTAAACACAGGGAGGGGATACACCTGGATACAATCTACAAATCACATAGGATCCTAGTCATTAGAGTTATCTTCAATCTACACAGGAGGGATATGACTGGAAATACTCTGAGGGTCACATAGGAGTGGTAGAGAGTATAAAGGTCCACGGCACACACTAGTGATAAGAGTCAACTAAAAATGTATGCAGGGGGGGCGTTCCGACGCAAGAAAGGGTCGTAGAAGTGATGTAAGATTTCACTGCGCCACTTCTAGGATGAAAATGCGTCAATATCTGATGCCTGCCTCATGGCAGGCGTAAGACTGACGCAGGCACATTTAACATGGGATTTTCACATGTGTAATGACCCATTGCTGGAGTTCCGTCACTTCTGTGACACACGCTAGCAATGCTTCATTTTTGCGTCTACAGATACATCAGAAATACTGACGTATCTGTAACTCCTTGCGACATGATGCGTCATACTGTAAATATTACGCATCATTGGTGTCGCAAGGAGGGCGCAGTGAATAGTGATACTTTTTGTGTGCATTGACTTACTGATGACATATTGCCCATAGCTGGGGCCAGACTTTCATTTGGTGGTAGACCGGTAGGACAGGAGCTGGGTAGGTGATACTAAACCAAATTGTGTGATCCTGGGCAAGTAACACTGTCTTCTTATGCCTCTGTTCGTATAGTATATGGTGAGTGTCATAGAGCAATACTGTGGTACTCTTCAAAAGAACATGTTGTAGTGTATTATTGCCAAGCAGAAGCATATGGCAGCGAAACATGTTCAAGAACAAAGCAATCAGAAAATATAGAATCAATTGTTTTCAGGAGATTGGACATATTTGCTTTTGCTTATTTAGGCTTACTGTTGCACAGGAAGTGTAGCACATTTGTTCGCTAAAAGGGCAAATGAGGAGCTGCCTCAGTAATGTGGGAATTGCTTCCCCGTGCGTACACACACTTAGACGTAGCTATCCTTTCCCATTGGCATCTATTTTCCACCATTTCACAAATACCTTCCATTATGCATCCCTCCACTGCCACATGTGTGTCAGGCACAGGTATGCCTCGTTTTTCTTATGAATTAACAGCTTCCAATTCTTTTTATGTCATGTATAACATCTTGAATCAGTTCTGAAACTTTAGACAATATGACTTTGCATTCTGGGACTTATAGTTTCACCGTTCTCATTATATGTATGTGTAAAAGGGTCTATCATCCAGGGTAGTGTTACAAAAAAAGCATAATTTGCATACGGCTGGGTTCAAACTAGGATGGCATAGAGAGCAAAAGAATGATGGATTAAGCCCAGATCTCTTGGGGGTTGAAATGTTTCAGCGCTCCATCCATCATCTCCTTGTGTTTGCTCTGTTCGCCCTAAGTGACCTAGGGTATGCCCAGATGTGGATCCCTTGCTCGCTGTGCCACTGGATAAAAGCTAGCCTGGCTGATGAGGGGTGATACCCCGAAACCTGTCCCAGGATTCTTTTTTTGGTCCAGGGAAAACCTTGTTTGGCAGTTCGGGCTGGACTGTTCCTATGAAGAGCAGGGTCAAGACTGATTTACATATGGCTGGGTTCAAACTGGGATGGCATAGTGAGCAAAAGGGGTGAATGGATGCAAAGTTTCAGCACTCTGTCCAGCACTTTATTGTGCTTGCTATGTTTGTCCTAAGTGGCTAATCGTATGCCCAGGCATGGGTCCCTTGCTCACTGTGCTTCTGGATTCAAGCTAGCCTTGCTGATATGGGGTGATACGCCGAAACTGGTCCCAGTATGCTTGTTTCTGGTCCAGGGTGGCACTGGCTTGGTAGTTTTAGCTGGACTGTTTCCAAGGGGAGCAGGGTCAAGACTGATTTGCATACGGCTGTGTCCATGGTGAGCAAAAGAACAATATGTTGTAACCCAGATCTCTTGATTGGGGGTGAGTGGTTGTAAAGTTTAAGCACTTCGTACATCATCTTGTGTTTGCTATGTTTGCCTTAAGTGGCCATGGGTATGCGCAGACATGGTTCACTTGCTCGCTGTACACTGATTAAACCTAGTCTGGCTGATGAGGGGTGATATCCTGAAGCCAGTCCCAGTCCCAGGATGCTTGTTTTTGGTCCATGGAGGACAATGTTTGTCAGTTTGGGCTGGATTGTTCTCTGAGGAGCAGGGTCAAGACTGATTTGCATATTGCTGGGTCTGAACTGGATTGACATGGGGAGCAAAAGAACAATGGATTCAACCCAGATCTTTCAACTGGGGGTGAGTGGGTGCAAAGTTTCAGCACTCCGTCCATCATCATGTTGTGTTTGCCAATTTTGTAATACAATGTGTGATTCTCTCAACAGGTGTATGGCATTAATACCAGTCACTTCATAGACATGCATCTAACTTTTTTATCAGCACATACCTGCTCGGCCAAGACAATAGGGATCGATCTACCTACACTTCTTTGGGCTTCTGGGCATAAGTACACACTACCCATGCGGCTCCATGTCCTGGAGGACTGACCTTAACCTCTGCATCACTTTTTATGCTAATACTCGTAGGACCATGCAAAGGTGAACCCACAGCTGCAGGCCCCAGAAGGCAACATCTTTAGAAGATGACACAGGTTTGTTCACAACCATATTATGCCACCCTTAAATAATTGTAAACATACTTGTGTAAACAGGGATTGCAGTGTGCAGATGTATGTATGTACTTTTGTACATGCATGCATCACACTAACAGGTGCATGCACGTAAACGCCCAAAGAAGAACTGTTTCACCGTTATTTGCATATGCAGATCATGTTCCTTGAATTGTTGTACGTGTAGTCCTGTTTATCCTATTATACACTCAGGGCAACATACCAAAAAAGAAAATAACAAATATGTACCGGATGAGTGAAGTTAAGAGTCGCACAAAGAGATTTGGGTACTGTGTCACGTGACACCATATCACGAGACACACCACATTTCATGCTTTTTAACAGCCCACATATGCCCAATGCACTCTGGGAGTTGCAGTGTTGATTCACTTCCATGAAACCAAGTGAGTTATAGTGTGGGACCAAGGTGGCTTGTAAAGGGATAACTCGGGCCTGGGGCTCGATGCCCCGTGTGACACCGACTCATCCGTGACCTTGTGTTTTTTGAGGTTGCTCCCTGGGGTGTGCTGACACTCGAAGCTGCACATATGAAATACTTTGGTAGCCCCATTCCTGCTTAGGGTTGCTCAGTAATCCCTTCATTTTCAGACCCCTCTAGGAAGTTCGTTCATCGTTGTAAATGTGTAATATTTTCTTGTACATTCCTCACCCTTGCTTGCTGTGCTTGGTGTTGTGTTCTTGCCTTCTATGGTTTTATCCTACCTCTTCTAGTCTTCTGTTTATTTTTGTCACGTTCTATTTTATAACATTTCTCTCATGCAACGTAACCAGTTCTGTTGTACAGCGCTCTGACACTTTCGGGTAAAGCCCGCGCTATATAAAAATGCATTCAATAAAAAATAAAATAAATAAACAAAGTAAGGTTTGTTACAGGGCACTGCAAGTGGCTTTCCTTTGGTGTGAATGATCTATTGATCGCATTGTTGCCGGGGAGGGGTCTTCCTTTCCCTCCTCCCTCTCCCCTTGTGTGCTCCTGTCCCAGGTGTGAAGAGCCCTATCGAGTTTATCAGCACATTGGAACGTTCAGGGAGGACCCGCCTCGAACAAAGCGAGGCCGACAACAGGAGCCGAGAGGGGACAATGGCAGAGGTGCGGCGCGGGCCCGCCCCTCCCAGGGGTCGGCGCAGTGGGACAGTGACATCAAAGGCCGTGCAGCACGCACGGCGGAAGTCATTTGTTCTGTCAGGTGGCCTGGAATGCATTGAGAGAGGCGGGCAGCGAAGCATTTGAATGTGAGGTATCCAGGTTAATAGGAATAGGAAATCTATGCGGGGAGGGGGCGGCGGGTTTATTCACTGACCCCAGAAGTTTTTGTCTGCTTAACACCCACGTGCCTTTGCAACCAAACGTCCTGCAATGACCTGATTTAGCAAAGCGAAAATCCATGTTTAATCCTGAGAGCTCATTCATCCCCTGCTAGGCGTAAGTTCTGGTTTTATTTTGCATGTTATGTTGGTTTTGCCATTACTGAGTCAGGCCATCCTGGCATGTTATCCTAGAATGCAACATGCTGCATGCTAAAAGCTAGGACTGGCTGAAGGTTCGTTTGGCAGATATGAGAACGGCAAGGGCTAGAAAAAAATCAGTACAATTGGAAATCGGTACTAGCAGATTCCGTAACTCACAACACTGCACTCATATTTCCAAATTTTGGGAATTTACGAATGTTCCCAATTTTCCAACAGTTCTCCTGAAAAAAACGTTATGAATTTCTATCTGCGTCTATCTCACGGGTTTTCTGTAAACACAATTTTATAGAGGCCATGTATTGTATTGTAATTGAATTCATATAGCGCTTACTACCCCTGACGAGGCGTCAAAGCGCTTTTCCGGCAAGTAACACGCTACTCCGGAACCCATGTGTGCAATTGCAGGTTTTTCGCAGTGATTTAAGAAAAACAGTTTCCGCCATGGAACCCTCCCTCCCCATCCGTCCCACCCAAATACCTGTGGGGACGCTCCTTACCCGTTTCCACTTTGTGATGGGATTTACTCCTGCCTTTGAAAAGAGTGCATCTCTGACCATTTACAGGGTGGGAATGGGTTCTAAGCAAGTTTGTGAACCCCTCCTCACGAGTATGAATGAGTCTACAGTCTTTCCAGGGTCCCCCCTCTTAGAACTCCATGCTCTTGAAATAGGTTGTAGATATGCCTAACATTGCACCATCATGAGCTGTGCGTAAACTTGCACAGGAAGGCCAATCTCAGCGTTTGAGGTCAATAAAATTGAGGACCTCTGTGTTGAGTACTGATGAGGCCTAGTGTTAGGAGCCTTAAAAAAAACTTTGTGCCACTTTTGGGTCACTTTTCCCATGTTAAAAGTGACGTGAAAATGGTGCAAGGGGCTTGTAAATCTGCCCCTTTGTGTGTGGACTGTGCTGTATAAAAATACATCACTTATGATTTGACCGTCAATGGCACCGTGACCTCATTAACCTCATGGGTGCTGCTGACGAGCTCAGCTCGTCACGGCCGTTGGAACGTTCGCACGCGGGGCTAATTTCCTCGCTGTGCTGAACGTTTCAAAAACGGGTGCAGCCGTGACGAGCTGAGCTCGTCATGAGGACAGCTCCGCTGTACTCCATGACGAGCTGAGCTCGTCACCAGCATGCGGGCGCTGCGCGCGGCCCCCTCCCCCCCGCAGTGAAGGGGATAATATTGGCCCATTGCCTCACCCTCGCCCTGTAAATGCATCCTGTTTGCTTCTCTAGGTCTATAGAAAGGGCACAGTAACCTTGCTGCTAACTTGCTTTTCCTTCCACCTGTCCTCAAGAACCTGATGCCCAGGGTGTAGGGTGACCAGAATTTTAAAGCCAAAAACCGGGACATTTAATGAAAATAAAAGAACTACAATTTTACTTCAAGCGTGCAGACAAAATGACAGCCCTCCTCAGCAGAACATTACAGAACAGGCAGTTAGAACATACATAAAATGCAAATTTTTGAGGTAATATGAATTTTTATGGTCAATTGTGTCCCCTATCGTAGACCCCAACGGCTCCATGTACGTGCTTCAAGTACATGTAAGTTCCCTCCACAACCAGCTATGAAGACGCAAATACATTTGCGTCCAACGTTAACATGTCCTCTTTCAGATCCACCATGAAGGGTCGAATATTCAGTTCCTAAGTATGCCTTGCCACCGTCTTTACATGGTGTACTTTTCACGTTTTCCTAGCTCTGGCGAGTTAGGCCCTGATTCCTGCCATCAAGCTTTTTCTGCCTTCTGCCTCTGGAAGCTGCAGCTTGGACCTGCATCTGTATCCATGACCTTTACCTTACTCCCTGCGCGGCTAGCGGTGCCTGGCTCGGCCTGCTTGCCTGCCAAGACTGTATTTTGCCTTCAAGTTATCTGCTCCGCTCCTCGAAAATACATTCCTGTCTAGTAATTTAGGTAAACATCCTTCCCAGCTGCAGAGCAAAGGGCCCGGCCTTTCTGTCTCCATGCAAGTAATTCATAGCTCCCGTTACCATGGTAGGCCCATGGCCCCCTTGCTTTACACGTAGACACGTAGTCACATATGCACGCACTAGCAGTCAGTATAGAATAGCCTCTGCCCGAGAGACCTTTCCTTCTGGATAAAGTAGTTCCTCAAACACCAGATACCAGATATGATTTGGGATTAGGTTGTTTCGACACGCCAGACTTCTGTCTCCCTGTATAGTGCAAATGTCAAGTCCCCTTCACCCTCCAGTTACACGTCAATCACACGTCATGCTGCTGCGCGCGCATCTCTGCCACATGTTTCTGCTGACACTACAGAATTCTCCTATGGATCCACCCACTTGTGACACCTCTATGTGACGTTTCTAGTGCACACCTCCGTGTACGCCCTTGTGCACGCCTTCTGTTACGCATTTGTGTTCTTATCTCGTTTCTCTCAGCTGTTACGCCTTCTGAACCCATCACCACTGTAATGCATTGACTATATATATGATGTACTGTTAATAAAGCATTGTGATTCCCTTCCTGAACCCTCGTGGTGATGGAACATGATACCTGGTTCGAACCAATTCCTTTTTAAGGAATAAAACCCTTATAAACTCAGATGCCACGGACTCTGCCTCTTATTTTTGACTGAGTTATTCTTATTGAACTTTACCGCATAAATTAAGTATAGGTAATTTAAATTTACCACACCCAGTAGCTTGCCTGTTTATTAATTTGCTTTCTTGAAATAACTGATAACTATCCCTACTTTGTAAAACTTCAAAAAGCACCTCCCACCGTTTTCAGTCGACCCTCTGTAAAAACCGGGACAGGAGCTAAATTTCCTGAAATCTGCCGGGACAGCTGGTGAAAATCCGGGACAGTCCGGGCGAATCCGGGACGCCTGGTCACCCTACCATGGTGTCAGCTAGCAAAGACACGAGAATGGCACCAAAGGTAAGCCGAGGATAGCAGCTGCTACCCTTGCTATCCCTAAATGACTTCTGTGGGCGAAAGCTGTCCATTGTGTAGTAATAGTTAATCATGTAGCTGGCCTGTTTGCTGTCTGCAAATCCTGTTTCAGGGGTGCATGTTACAGATAGTCATGTCTTACAAACATGTTTCCTATGGTTTCCCAAGCGTCCACATAGCAGTCAGGCCGGCATCGACCTTGTTCAGCCTCATCAACCTCATTTGCGTATGGTTGGGCCATGTATATAACAACGAGTTAAAAATGATGGAATGGAAGGCATCCTAGAGTCATTACCAGCGGTCTACATTGCTTCAAGCATTTCACCCAAAACCTTTCGTGCTCTCGATGTGAGCCTCTCTACCTAGGAGGGTTCAGCTCAGACATGGTTTCCTTGCTCACTGTGCCAAGGGACTCAAGGTGTGCCCAATGAGGAGGCCAACAAGAGTGAAACCACTCTGGGGTTGCTGGCGTTCCAGGGGCGGCTGCTACCTACCGAGAGTGGTGAGGCGGACAAATGGGTGGTGGGGTCATACAAGTGGCAGAAAATTACATTAAATTGCCGACATGCATTACATTATCGTTTTAAAGTGAAAAATGTAACCTTAAAATGGTAATGTAAGGCTTGTCGCGATTTAATGCACATTACAAATAAAACGCACATCTAAAAAAGAAAATTAACTTACTTTGCTGCACGTCCTCGCTCCAATGTCCTTTTCTTCTACAAGCAAGCACCAGCCAACTCCACAATCCAGTTCTGGTGCTGCTCTCATACTATAGACCTGCGTGAGAAAAGCGTAGGTATTGGATAAAGCGGGTTCTCTCAGCACTCCTAAGAGCACTGGATGACTTTGCTTGCTCTCAACCAGGTTAACAAGCATTTGCAATGCAATAGGTCTCGCATTAAGAAAGTTTGAGCTATTTGTATTGTAAATGACAATTTTTTTATTTATGTGTTGGTTTTGAAAATAGCGAAATGAATAGCTTTGTCATTTACAATGCCAATACTTTTAACTTTTGCAAATGTGACACCTATAGCATTTGTAATGCCACATGTTTTGTATTTACATGACTTAGATGTATTGATATTACAAATAAGAATGGCTTTTACTTTTTTTAAATAATTAATACTTAAATAAGTTATTGTAATTTATAATGGCAATAGCTTAAACTTTTGTAAATAACTTTTGTGAAGATTATGTTCAGTGTATTTTATTGTGACGAAAATCCAAGAAGAGAAGTGAAATATCAACATCTTTTTGTGACATTTGTAATAAAGCTTGAAACATTGAGAGAACATATTTGAACCAGTTGTTGTTGAATGGTTGCACAGATTACTGCTGTGGTGGCGCTGGGTGATGTTGTGGTGGGGCCGAGTGATGCTGTGGCGTTCAGTGATGCTGTGGTAGCGCATAGTGATGCTGAAGTGCCCCTGAGTGATGCTGTGGTGCCCCTGAGTGATGATGTGGTGGTGTGATAGACAGATAGAGGGAGGGCGATAGATAGAGTGAGGGCGATAGATAGATAGATAATAGAGTGAGGGCGATAGATAGATAGACAGAGTGAGGGCAATCGATAGATAGAGTGATGGCGATAGATAGAGTGAGTGCGATAGATAGACAGAGTGAGGGCGATAGATAGATAGAGTGAGGGTGATAGATAGATAGCTAGATAGATAGAGTGAGGGCGATAGATAGATAGAGGGCGATAGATAGATAGAGGGCGATAGATAGATAAAGGGTGATAGATAGAGTTAGGGCGATAGATAGATAGATAGAGTGAAGGCAATAGATAGATAGAGTGAGGACGATAGATAGATAGAGTGAGGGCGATAAATAGAGTGAGGGCTTTAGATAGACAGATAGATAGATAGATAGAGTGAGGACGATAGATAGATAGATAGAGTGACGGTGACAGACAGATAGAGTGAGGGCGACAGATAGATAGAGTGAGGGCGATAGATAGATAGAGTGAGGCCGATAGATAGATGTGTGTGGTTGTGTGTTTGTGTTATTGTGTGTGTTTGTATGTGTGTGTGGTTGGGTGTATAGATAGAGTGAGGGCGATAGAATGAGTGCGATAGATAGAGGGCAATAGATAGAGTGAGGGCGATAGAGTGAGGGCGATAGGTAGATTGATAGAGTGAGGGCGATAGTGTCAGAACCAGCTCTTCTCCTTGGAACTGGCTAGTGACACAGGAGCAGAATGACGCTAGCTCCCAACTCCCCCTCAGGACTCTCCAGCCACACACTGTTAATAAATGCGTAGCCAGAAGTGCCCCACGGGGGAAAGGGGAATTGGACAGAGAAGAGAATGCACACAAGTTGTCTTCTTTCTTCTTCTTATTTTGTTTGGTTCTTTTCTTTATCTGCTCTACTGGTTGTGTGATTGCTGAAAAATAAAGCACATATAATTCTCTCACTGACCTATTCTTCCTTTGTATCTTTTCTGTATCTCTCAGTATATCCACTACCTACCCAGGAGCTGTGTGCCTTTGCTTCTCTTCTATTGGCTTCTAGTTCTTCAATTCTGTGTCTTTAATCACTGTAATGTAAAGTCGAATTAGTATATGTTCCTACTCTAAGTCTACACTGCTCTTCTTCCCTATTTTACTCAGGTGCTCACCTACAGAATGGAGAACTGCCGCCTTGTAAGTATTTCCTATTCTTCTTTGCTTCTTTCTTCTCTTCTTATTGTACTGTAGTTACTTCTCTTTAGTATTATATTGCAGTCTAGTCTTATCTTTTCTTCACCTCTACTTCTCACTTCTTTTTCTGTGTATTTATATACTGTAGTATAGCGTATCCTGCCTTGCTCTACTACTCAGACCGTTTCTAGATTGAGTATGCCCTTAAATGCCTCGAGCTCTACTCTTATTTTCTTTTACAACTTGTGCTGACTCTAGTTTTCTTGTCAAAATATTTCTCTCAACCCGGCTGCGCACTCGCACAGTGAATAAACTACTGACAACGAGCATGCGCGATTTAACATACACTAATTAGCTGCGCATGCTCCAAGATAAGCTACTGACTCGAGCTTGCGCATTTCTCTACACACAAACTTTTCCTCCGATAATCAAAAAATGGAACGTTCTTACTTGGAATTAAAGTCTAATGACACAGTCAAAATAGTTCTTTGCTCTAGAATTTGCGACGCATAGTTTTTTCCCCTAAAACTAGCGCAACGCGACAGGACACCTCTATCCGCCTCCGCTGCTCCGGTGAAGTGCGTAGTTTTCCACGCACCTCACCTGGAACACGCTAATCATTTTGATGGGCTAAAGCGCTGACCTGAGTCCTACTGAGGGGCAAACGACTGCCATGCTGCATTCTTCCTCACACCCAATTCTGCCTACACAGTCTTACTAGCGCAGCTACCACCATTCCTGTCTGGCCTCTCTGTGCTCCTCTCCGAGTGGTTAACCTCCTAGCTTGGGACCTGACAGTACCCCCCTCAAAGGCCTCTCTTACTTCCGAATTTTGTTTGGGAACCTTCTGTGAAACTCAGCTATTAACCTTGGAGCATTTACCATAGACTCAGGCTCCCAGGATCTTTCTTTGGGACCATAACCTTTCCAATCTAGCAAGTAATATAACTTCCCTCTCATCAACTTAGAGTCTAGAATCTGTTGAACTTCAAACTCATCACCTTTCTCAGTTTGAATGGGTTTGGGAGTCTTATGTAATCTAACTTCTGGTACTGCCTTTTTGAGTAGTGATACATGGAATACTGGATGTATACGTAAGGTCTTTGGTAATCGTAACTGGTAGTTTAGTGTACTTAACTTTTTCTCTATTTTGTAAGGCCCAATGAACCTTGGCTGGAATTTCCTTACCCCTTTTAGTCTAAGATTTCTGGTATTTAACCAAACCTTGTCTCCCTCCAACAGCTCTGGTGCTTCTCTTCTCTTTCTATCTGTGTAGCGTTTGTAATTTGCTTTAGCTACTGTAAAGTTTTGAATTGCTCTACTATGTACCTGTGTTAGCTGTTCTACCAGATTTGTTACCGCTGGGACATCTACTTCTTGGAAGTTCAAGGAATGTGGAGGATGTCTACCAGAGTTTAAAAAGAAAGGTGTGTACCCTGTAGATGCATTAGTAGTGTTGTTATGTGCAAATTCAGCTGCCCACATATAATCTGGCCAGTCTCCGTCATGATCTAATAGACACATTCTTAGATACTGCTCTAGTTCCTGATTAGTGCGCTCAGTCTGACTATCAGACTCTGGATGAAAACTAGTAGTGTATCTATTTTCAATGTTCAATCTCTTAGTGAATGCCTTCCAGAAATGAGACAGAAATTGAGAGCCCCTATCTGACACTAATACTTTTGATATGCCATGTGCTCGAACAATGTGCTGACTGAAGGCATTCGCTAGAACTTGGGCAGATGGAACTCCTTTTAAAGGTACAAAATGGGCCATCTTTGTGAAGGCGTCCACACACACTAAAATGGTATTATATCCTTGACTAGAGGGTAAATCTACTACTAGATCTAAGGTTACTGTGTGCCACGGAAAGGGAGGGGTGGGTAATTGGTTGTAACAACCCCTGTGGACGTCTTCTGCCTGCTTTTCCTTTTGCGCAAGTCTCACAAGTGGCTACATAATGATGGATGTCCTTGACCATGTTTGGCCACTAGAACCGCCTACGCACCAATTCTTTAGTCTTGTTAATTCCTTTGTGCCCTGCTAAGATGCTATCATGGCATTCTTTTAAAGCTTGTAACTGCATCTCTGTAGTTGGCAAATACAATGCTCCATTGTGATATGGTAGACCTTGTCGTATTTCCCTTCTGGAATCTTCTTTTAACCAACATCTTTTTTCTTCCTCGCTTAAAATACTTGATTCCGCTCTGTCCTCCATGGTCTCTTGCAAAACTGCACTGATTACCTTCTCTGAGGGAATAATGGTCTGATTCTGAACTTTTTCTACAACTCTCTCAGTTTCTAATCTTGACAAGGCATCCGCCTTTCCATTTTGGGCTCCGGGCCGATATGTGATGCCAAATCATATTCAGAAAAATATAATTGACCAGCGCAATTGTCTGGGAGTCAGAGTTCTGGCAGACATTAAAAATTTTAGATTTCTGTGATCTGTGTAAACTGCTACCACATGCTGCGCTCCCATCAAATAATGCCTCCATTCCTTGAAAGCATCTTTTATGGCTAATAGTTCTTTTTCCGTGATGGTATCATTTATTTCTGGGGGGGTTAGTTTTCGAGAGCGAAAAGCCACTGGATGGAGTTGGCCCGTAGTCTTGTGTCTCTGTGATAACACTCCTCCCAAGGCCAGATTTGATGCATCCGTTTCTACAAAGAATGGCTCCGCCGGATCAGGATGTAGCAAAATTGATGCTGAAGTAAAATCCTCCTTCAACCGCACAAATGCTGCCTCTGCTTCTTCACTCCATTGGAACAGAACTCCCTTCTTCAATAGCCGTGTGATAGGGATTAGCTTTTTGGAGAAATCCGGGATAAACCGTCTATAAAAGTTGGCAAATCCGATAAAACTTTGGATTTCTTTTACTGATGTAGGAGACTTCCATTCTATCACCGCCTTGATCTTGTTTTGGTCAATAGTGATTCCTCCTGGAGCTAGTACGAAGCCCAAAAACTCTACGGAAGTAACATCAAAGGCGCATTTATCCAATTTAACAAAGAGTTTGTTCTCACGAAGTCTTTGCAGGACCTTCTTGACATGTTCTTCATGCGATTCCACTTCTGCTGAGTAAATCAGAATGTCGTCAATATACACTATTGCTATTTGATCAATGCAATCTTTCAGTACATCATTTATAAAATGTTGAAAAGCTGTAGGTGCATTGCATAGCCCATATGGCATTACTTGATATTCAAATAGACCTTGTTTAGTCCTAAATGCGGTTTTCCACTCATCACCTTCCCTGATACGGACCAGGTGATAAGCTCCTCGCAAATCAAGTTTTGTATAGATTTTAGCTTCCTTTACTTGGTCCAACAGAGTTGAAATCAGTGGCAAGGGATAGCGATTCTTGATGGTTATTCGGTTTATTGCTCTGTAATCTATGCAGGTGCGTAATTCCCCACTCTTCTTTGGAATAAAAAATAAAGGGGAAGAAACTGGGGACTGAGAGGGCCGAATGAACCCATTCTTTAAATACTTTGCTAAGTATTCTTTTAAATGCTTGTCTTCTTGTTTAGTTAAAGCATAGATTCTGCTGCAGGGTAAATTCACTCCAGGTTCCAAATCTATCTTGCAATCATACTCCCTGTGGGGAGGCAACTTCTTCGCTTCGACTTCATTGAAGACATCTTGAAATCCTAGATACTTTTCTGGTAACGTAACAGTGTCAATCACACAGACTAGTTTCTCAGTGTTACTTAAGTGATAAGCGGGGGACTGCTCCATCTTGAAGTTACAGTTATGAAAACAATTTTCCTTGCAGTAACTTGAATTCAAAGTAATGGTTCTTGCCGCCCAATCTATGGTAGGATTATGCTCGGTGAGCCATGGTAACCCTAAGATTAATTGGAATGGAGGGGCGTCAATTAAATTGAATTGAAGAATCTCTTGATGTCCTTCTGCAGTTTCTAGTTGCACTGGTTCTGTATGACTCACTATGGGGCCTGATGACAGGTTAGTGCCGTCGACTGCTCTAACCGGCTCACTCTTTTCCTTCCGGATTGCTCGTATTCCAATCTTTTCTGCAAATCGCAAATCGCAGAAATTTCCTGTTGCTCCGGAATCTATCATAACTGCGATTTGTTTCTCTCTCTTTTCTCGATAACTCAAGGTCACTGAAATCACTAAATGAGGAGCTGCCGATTGAATAGTATTGGCCAATGCAGGATCCCTTAGAATTGAATTTGTTTCTGCGACCACCAGTCCAACCCCACTCACTGGTGGCGCGTGGCGTTTTCCGCCAACGCTGTCTTTGGCTTTTTAGGACAATCTCGAACAAAATGTCCACTACCTCCACAATAGAGACATAATTTGTTTGTCCGCCTCTTCTCTTTTTCCTCCTTAGTAAGAGGCCCACGAATTGTCCCAATCTGCATTGGCTCCCCTCCTCGATTAGAATCATGATCCTTTGGAGGTTCACACCTGTCTCTATCGTAACGCGGCACATTTGGTCGATACTCTCGCTTCTTCTCGCCTCTCCTTTCGCTTTGACGAAAGTCAATCTCCAAAACAAGGTCAACCAAAGCTGAAAGTTCGGTAGGACGATTGGGAACTTGCGCTAAGGCCTCCTTTAATTCGTCTTTTAGCCCCCGATAGAATACCGCGGCTTGTTTTTTCTCTGGATATTCCGTCTCTAGTACCAACTTGTTGAATTGTGCCAGATATGCTAATAACTCTCTGTTTCCTTGTCTGATTTCCAAGAGTTCGTTGTCCGTAGCTTGAGACACCTTGCGTCTATCAAAGATTCGCATGAACTCCTTTTTGAATGCGTCTAAATCAAACAGCACTGGATCGCTCCTAGTGACCAAGGGCATCGACCATGCTGCAGCATCCCCACTTAAATAGGATAGGTTAAATGGCACACGAGACTGCGCGTCAGGAAAAAGTGCAGGTCTGCACATAAAGTGCAAAGTACATTGTGTCAAGAAGACTTGTGCCTTCTGTGGGTCCCGGCTAAAGCGTACTGGGTGTGCTAGGGGAAACCCTGGGAATAGGGAATGTATCACTTGTGTATTTACTTTTTGCTGAGGTGAAGCTGACTCTCCAAATGGACCCAAAACTGGGGAGGATAACTTAAACCCTTCTCCGTACACTAAACTTCCAATTCTTTGCTCTAATTCTGTAGTATCCTTTTTGAGTTCTCTATTCTCCTCCCTAACGGTTATTAATTCATTTTGTATGCCATCCAAAATATCCCCCAACTTCTTTAAATCCGATCCTTCCGCCATTCTGCTCAGTTGCCTCTATTTGTCGTGGGCATTTCACTGTCAGAACCAGCTCTTCTCCTCGGAACTGGCCAGTGACACAGGAGCAGAATGACGCTAGCTCCCAACTCCCCCTCAGGACTCTCCAGCCACACACTGTTAATAAATGCGTAGCCAGAAGAGCCCCACGGGGGAAAGGGGAATTGGACAGAGAAGAGAATGCACACAAGTTGTCTTCTTTCTTCTTCTTATTTTGTTTGTTTCTTTTCTTTATCTGCTCTACTGGTTGTGTGATTGCTGAAAAATAAAGCAAATATAATTCTCTCACTGACCTATTCTTCCTTTGTATCTTTTCTGTATCTCTCAGTATATCCACTACCTACCCAGGAGCTGTGTGCCTTTGCTTCTCTTCTATTGGCTTCTAGTTCTTCAATTCTGTGTCTTTAATCGCTGTAATGTAAAGTCGAATTATTATATGTTCCTACTCTAAGTCTACTCTGCTCTTCCTCTCTATTTTACTCAGGTGCTCACCTACAGAATGGAGAACTGCCGCCTTGTAAGTATTTCCTATTCTTCTTTGCTTCTTTCTTCTCTTCTTATTGTACTGTAGTTACTTCTCTTTAGTATTATATTGTAGTCTAGTCTTATCTTTTCTTCACCTCTACTTCTCACTTCTTTTTCTGTGTATTTATATACTGTAGTATAGCGTATCCTGCCTTGCTTTACTACTCAGACCTTTTCTAGATTGAGTATGCCCTTATATGCCTCGAGCTCTACTCTTATTTTCTTTTACAACTTGTTCTGACTCTAGTTTTCTTGTCAAAATTTTTCTCTCAACCCGGCTGCGCACTCGCACAGTGAATAGACTACTGACAACGCGCATGCGCGATTTAACATACACTAATTAGCTGCGCATGCTCCAAGATAAGCTACTGACTCGAGCTTGCGCATTTCTCTACACACGAACCTTTCCTCAGATAATCAAAAAATGGAACGTTCTTACTTGGAATTAAAGTCTAATGACACAGTCAAAATAGTTCTTTGCTCTAGAATTCGCGACGCATAGTTTTTTCCCTAAAACTAGCGCGACGCGACAGGACACCTCTAGCCGCCTCCGCTGCTCCGGTGAAGTGGGTAGTTTTCCACGCGCCTCACCTGGAACACGCTAATCATTTTGATGGGCTAGAGCGCTGACCTGAGTCCAACTGAGGGGCAAACGGCTTCCATGCTGCATTCTTCCTCGCACCCAATTCTGCCTACACAGTCTTACTAGCGCAGCTACCACCATTCCTGTCTGGCCTCTCTGTGCTCCCCTCCGAGTGGTTAACCTTCTAGCTTGGGACCTGACAGATAGATATAGTGAGGGCGATAGAGTGAGGACGATAGATAGATAATAGATATAGTGAGGGCGATAGATAGAGTGAGGGCGATAGATAGATAGAGTGAGGGTGATAGATATAGTGATAGATAGATAGAGTGAGGGTGATAGAGTGAGGGCGATAGATGGAGCGAGGGTGATAGAGTGAGGGCGATAGATAGAGTGAGGGCGATAGATGGTGTGAGGGCGATATTTAGAGTGAGGTCTATAGATAAAGTGAGGGCGATAGATATGTGTAAGGCCAGTTTTTTTTAAGCCATGCCCTTAATGACATTGACCACGCCACTTTGCGAGACCTCCCCAGTTCATCCCACTTAAAGCCTTGCTGAAAGGAGCACCCCAACCTGCAGCCTTTATCGTATAAGCTCTGCAATAAATGTGGAAATGTGTGCACGTGAGCTCAAGGAAAGTCTGCAGGTTTACAACCACCTTCAGAGTTTCAGAAAGACCACAAGACCAGCTCTTTCTTTGAGAATGTAGTGCTCCGATGTTGAATGGGAGAAGCTTTGCTGATTTAATGCTGATGAGGAGGTTGCCCGTATATTGTTTGTATATTTAGCTCTGCCATGACACCACATCTTCGCCATGCATAATCATCAGTCTCTGATCATCAAGCTGTCAAACAAGTGAGATATCAAAGTGCTACTACCCTGTTTGTGAGTGCGTGTGTTTGTTAGTTCGTGTGTTTGTGAGTGCGTGTCTTTGTGAGTGCATGTCTTTGCGAGAGCGTGTCTTTGCGAGTGCGTGTTTGCGAGTGCGTGTGTTTGTGAGTGCATGTTTGTGAGTGATTGTGTTTGTAAGTGGGTGTGTAGCTGAAGCCCGTGATTGATTGAAATGGAGGGGGGAGGGAGAGCGGTGGGAGAAAGCAGAACCAGCGCGCCGCTTTGAAGTCCCCATAAAGTCTTTCAACACGGATGTCAACAGCGCCGAAGGATTGTCTGTTGCCTTAGTAGCTCATGAGCTTAGAATCCTCCAGGAATATGATGGATAAATAAAAATCCATCCGAAGAAACATATTGAAAGTGTCTTTCGGTTACCAGTGTATATTAGTGTTTAATGACGAGCGGGGGAAGTGGAAAATGTACCTCTCGTATCGTCCTGTGGTTTGGCCAGACTCTTTAATTAATGGACAGTTGTGTCAACATTGCAACAGACGTGGCTTCCATCTGGCGCCAAGGGTCGCAAGCGTTGATTCTTGGGTGGGGAATGAGGCCTTGTCAATTGCTCCCCTCCACGGCCATCCTTGTTGGTCAAAGGGATGGGCGGAAGGCTGCAGCCAGAGGCCACCATCCTCGCAAACACACAGTCGTGCAAGAAATAACCGCTATCTCCACTAAAAGCCAAATGAATGTTGTGCCAAATGAATGTTGTGTAATCGTGCCATAGATGTGCAGTCAAATGCGCTCGCCACTCTCTTTGAAAGCGTTTATAGAGGAACACTCTATTAAGTAATGAGCTTTACAAACATTTGCAATGCAATAGGTCTCGCATTATTAAAGTTTGAGCTATTGGTGTTGCATTATTTAGCAATGCCAATAGCTCAAACTTTAATAAAGCTAGACCTATTGCATTGCAAATGCTTGTTACTCAATAGGCTCCTAAAGATCGAGGCCCGAGCGCTTTTCGTTGAGTGCCCTGAAGCCTGCCTCCCCCGTTGAGGGGAATAGGTGAGTCTTTTTGTTTAAAGTTGCCTGTTGACTATATTTCACCAATGTTACCATGCTTCAGTCCTATGCTTTTGTTTTTACTAATCACTGCTTTCGGAGTCCGTTTAACTAAAGATCAGAACTACAATTCCCAGAAGTCTTCAGTTTGGTAAATAAAAGCTCCGGAACTGGAGCACATGGCATGGAGTCGCCTGGTACTAGAGTTCCTTAATTCAAAACCCTCAAGAAACGTTAGTGTCAGATACCCTCCAAGGCTTTCCTCTTTACTACAGCTCTCGAAGTAAAACAATGGACAGAGAAAAGTCAGAGAAAGCAAGCGAAGACAGGGCAAGGAATCTGAGGCAAGTGGCGACAGGTGAAACAAGCAGGGTCAGATGGAGTCGGCGAAATTAAGGAGAAACAGCGGAGAGTCAGAGAAAGCAAGCAAGGACAGGGCAAATAATCAGGGCCTGGGTGAGGAATCTGGGGAAGCACAGAAAGCAAGCAGGGACCGAGGATCGTCCAAGAAGGCAAGCAGGCACAGAGGAGGGCGAGAGAAACCAAGCACGGACAGGGCAAGGAATCTGGGACAAGCAAGCAGGGACATATGAAACAAGGAGGGTCAGAGGGAGTCAGCGGAAGTAGAGAGGTACAGGGGAGGCACACAAAAATCAATCAACGACGGAGAAAGATCAGGAAAGCAAGCAGGGACAGGGCACAGAAATCTGGAACAGGCAAAGTAGGCAGCGACAGGGCAAAGAAGTTGGGACAAAACAAGCAAGCTGCGAGATGGAGCAGTGGATTGAAAACAAGAACAGGGCGCATAAGCAGGGACAAGGAAAGCAGGGCGAGGGTAAGCAGGGACAAGGAAAGCAGGGTAAAGGTAAGCAGCCTGGACAGGGAGTGATTGTGACAGGAGGAAATGAAATGGGAATCAAAAGTGGACAGGATATAACGAATAAGGTAATTGACGTCATATAAGGTCATATTAGGAACAGACAAACAGGAGCAGGAAGAACACGCAGGGTTGAGTGCTACAAAGCCCGTTCAGTTTATCAAAGCACAGAATGATGAAGCCAGGAAAAAGCAAGGGGAAGCAGGAAAACACAGGGAAAGTGTATAATGATAGAGGCAGCAAGGGCTGGGGCTTGGACAGCAATCAAGTACGGGGTCGAGAAGGCACTGAATGGGAGAACACAGAAAATACCCAGGGCCAAGGATGGAAGATGCAAGCACGCAGGAGAGCAGGCGGAGACCAGAGGGCAAGGAGTAGCAAGCAAAACAAGCTATCGGCATTGCTGTGGCGGGGGCGGGGGAGCGGGAGCGCATTCCTTTGAAGTCTGATGTGGATGGCAGAGGAGCGGCAGCCTTTGAAGTCTGATGCCGAGGCACAGACAAATGGTGGTGTGTGACGTGGCTGGCGTTGTGCACGCGCCTGTCTCAAATGAACTGTGTCTAATTCGCCGCTTTGGTAGACTTTTCGGACCGCTTACTATAATCTCGCTGAAGCAATGCGCAAACGCATTGGCTCAGGCGAGACCTAAAAAAAGCACATGCCTGGCTGGTCCTTGCAAGATGGCTGGTCAAATAGGCATGCACATTTTAAACAGACCCAGTCAGCCTACCACTCCTCCCTGCTTCTGCCCGCCCTGTCCTGGGAGGCAAGTTATTGAAAAATAAAATGGTAATAAATCAACTTTATTATCATTTTATTTTTCAATTCTGGGGTATGGGGGCATTTGAACCAGTGGGGTGACACTCCTTCCTCAAACGCAGGAGCTGTCTCTGTTGCATTCCCATCAGAGCAGTGGCGGCTGATATGTCCAGAAGGTGTTGAGGCGGGTGGGACATTAAGAAAAAAAAATAAAGCACTTACCTGCAAGCGCGAAGTCCTCCTTGATGATCTCTCCTTGAGGCAGACAGGCTCCAAACTCCCAAGCCAATCCTGGCGCATCTCGCATAATAAGAACAGTTCTAGGATTGGTGAGAGCGACCTCCATAAGCGCTCACAAGTGCACTGGAGGCTTTTGCTTTCTCTAACCCAGAAAGCTGGGTTATAGAGTTTTAAAATGTGCATGTCTGTCTGGCCGTCGCAAGACGGCCGGCCAAAGAGACATGCGCACTTTAAGCTTGAGCACACAGCTCCTTGCTGCCACTCAGCAGCAATGGCCCCACTCCGTCCTAACGGTCAGTTCGGGACAGGTTGGTTGCTGGAAAAAAATGGTAATAACTAAACGTTATTACCATTCTATTTTTCAGCTATGGCTGGAGCTTTCCTTTGTGGGGCGATGCTCCTCTGCTCAAATGGAGGAGCTGCCCGAGATTCAGAGGGGAGCCATAGACACTTGTGCATCTTCTTCGGTAAAATGGATCTCCTGGCACATGATACAAGCTAGTGTGATCACAAAGAGGTGTTCTTTCATTTGCACGGAGGAGTGGCCCACACAAATGCTGGAACCCTTTCCAGTTGCACTCGTGGCGTACTACACATGCAAACACAATGGCAAAGAAGTTGTCATGAGTTGTGCTGACTGTATCTGACATAGAAGCTGACACTCAGTCACTGTGTCTGCTCAGGAAACTCTCTTGAAGGAGATTGCAGGGTTTCCAGGAACCCCCAAGCCTCTCCTCCGCACACCAGTGTGGCCACTTACTGAATCTGCCGGCGAGGGGATCCCCCTTTGAATGTGAAACTGGGTCACCACCCGCAGTGAAAGGCGGGATGGTGGCTTCAAACAGCCAGCCTGCCTTTCACTAATGTGCTGTTCTCAGCATAGACGTGAGTTCATGCCTGCACTGTGAAGATGCATTAACTGTAATAAGGCGCACTGTTCTGGTCTGCCCCCAGTGCACCCAGTTAATGGTGCAACCCTGCGCAGACGAAACAAGTCAACGCTGTCTCCTCCACTTGTTTCAACACCCTCCGTATGCTCCGCAAGATCTACAGATGGATCCCGACAGACACAAGGAAAACAGTCACCCAGGCCCTAGTCAGCAGAAGGCTCGACTACAGAAACGCCCTTTACGCCGGAGCCCTGACCAAGCTCATCAACAGACTGCAAAGAATCCAGAATGCCTCTGCACACCTGATCCTCGACGTCCCGCGCCGCGACCACATCAACCCCCACCTGAGGAACCTTCACTGGCTCCCTGTCGACAAAAGAATCTCCTTCAAGCTCCTGAGACACACGCACAAGGCACTCCACAACACCGGCCCAGCCTATCTGAACTGCCGACTCTCCTTCTACGTACCCAACAGGAAACTCCGCTCTGCAGACCTCTCCCTGGCTACTGTCCCACGCATCCGCAAAACCACAGCCAGATGCAAATCCTTCTCCCACCGCGCTGCCAAGACCTGGAACACCCTCGCCCTCATCCTACGACAAACCAAAGATCTTCAAACCTTCAGGAGACAACTCAAGACCTGGCTGTTCGACCAGTAGCAACAACACCCCCTTCCTCCCCTCCCTTCAGCGCCTTGAAACCCTTGCGGGTATGTAGTGCGCTTTACACATTTTTTGATTGATTGATTGATTGATTGAGTGGGTCATTGCACCCTCTCTGCAATATGGTCCCCTGGGGCCATACCATGACCTGCTGTGCTGGCTCAGCACAGTGCCGGGTGAATGTTTTTACTCGTATATCCTGTTATAGAGAGCATTCATTTCATCCAATATTTCTCTGTATTAGAATGATTTTCAGACACCACAGATCAAAGTGAGCAGAAATTGCCTCTTTCTGTGCTGGGCTAATTGAAAAAAAATTGGATTAAATGAATGAATTTTAGACAAGGCAAGTGTATAATAGCAAGCCCTCGGCTGTGCTCAATGGCACCGCAGCAATTAATGACAAGGCTCCAGGAGTCCAACCTCAGTATCTTTTATGCAGTTGGGGGCTTAATTACAAGCCCTCTACACCGCCGGAGCGCCACTTTTTGTGATGCTCCAGCTGCGTAGATTGCTAAATAATTTCTATGAGAGCACACAAAGCCACTGTGGTTGGCATTGGATAACCTCATGGATATGGAGTAGGGCAAGGCAGCACCACTCTGCACTCCGGAGGCGTTCCACGGGCGGTGCAGTGGGTTTTCCCGCGCAACACCCATGGATTTAGATGCTATCCAAGATTTACAAGATCAAGTAAACCTGGGGAAGCGCCAAATCCTTACGCCTCCCACGGTGAAGCGTAACAGGGAGAAATGTCTTTATTTCTCATTGTATTTTCCTCTTTTTATGTGTGCTGCAGAGGAAAACGCCTCTTAGGATAGCTTTTGCAGAGGAAGATGCCCCTTCCCCCACAAACACAATTCTGGCGACAACACAGGCACTCTTGCATCATGGTTCAAGGGAGCCTGCATTGGCGCTAGGCAGCCGAAATGGTGCCAACGCAGAGAGAAAGGACAGGAATGCACCATATTGCATAAATATGGTGCATTTCTGCCCTTGCACTGTGGCGTAGGGCAGAGCAACAAGATGACTTGCCATGAAAAGGAAGCTGACATTCAACCATTCTGAAAATGCCAGGGCTGTCTCCACAGTATAATAGCAACAATATAACTGCGTTGGTCAAGTGAGTAAATTGTTGACCTTTCAAACCAGATTATCCACGCTTTGGGGTGTGACCAATAAATTGTGTCATTTGTGGCAGAAACGTTAATCCAACTATGCTTGAAGTTGTCTGTATATGGTTTTGTGTGATGCAAAACAAATAAAAACGGGCCTAATTACATGTTTCCACCCCTTGCCTATCACCTTCTGGTTTTGAGGGGACACCCTGATGACGGAAGTGCTCCTGCTGCCTTAGGTTCAAGCTTTATCAAATATCTGCACTCATCAAATACCAATAGCTGTGCTCAGATAGTAGATAAGTCCATTGTTAAGTGTCTGTGTGCTTTACAAAGTTTGTAACAAGTCAACTATTACCCAGCAGACCTCGAACTTGGAAGAATAGAAGGCGGAATTGATCTACTTGGGCCAATGACAGCCATGTCTTTAGACCAGGGATTTACAATCCCCGATGCCATATTTAAAAGGCATCTACGATAGATAAATTTGCACATAAGCTAAATGAAACTCATTTGTATCATGGGGATGGGGTTTGTTAGATAGTTGTAGGACAGGCCGCACTCCCAGAAATAGTGCTTAGCCTAAAATACATTGTGCAGCATCCTGTCCATCAATTGTTCTTTTTGCAATTGTCCCCATGAGTGGGATGGGTATGCCAGACGTGAATCCCATGCTCTCCATGCCACTGGAGTCAAGCTAGCCTGGCTGATGAGGTATGATGCCTCAAAACCGGTCCCAGGATGCTTGTTTCTGGTCCAGTAATGACGTGGCCTGGCGGTTCGGCCTGGACTGTTCCCATGAGGAACAAGGTCAAGACTGATTTGCATATGGCTGGGTCTGAACTGGAATGGCAGGTGAGCAAAAAAATGATGGATTTAGGCCCAGATCTCTGTACTGGGGTGAATTTTTGAAATTATGCAGCATTCTGACCATCAATTGTTCTTTCTGCAATTGTCACCCCGAATGGTACGGGTATTGCCAGACATGGGTCCTGTGCTCTCCATGCCACTGGCTGATGAGGGGTGATGCCCCGAAACTGATCACAGGATGCTTGTTTCCAGTCCAGGAATGACTTGGCCTGGTGTTTCAGGCTGGACTGTTCCCTTTGGGTGCAGGGTCAAGACAGATTTGAATATGGCTGGGTTCAAACTGGAATGGCATGGGGATCAAAACAATTATGGATTTAGGCCCAGATCTCTGTACTGGGGTGAATGTGCGACATTGTGCAGCATTCCGTCCATCATTTGTTCTTTTTGTAATTATCCCAAAAAACTGTCATGGATCCACCTACCCTCCGTGGGAACATTTAGAATATTTGGGAAAATATGTTATGATCCCTTCCAAATGCTGAGAGCTTTGACCAATAATACCTGGCAAAATGGCTCTGTGAGTTGAACGATTGCCGCTAACAAATGCAGTAAACTGTAGTTCACAAGTTTGAATCCTGGCAAGGCAGACTCTACCTTCCATTCTTCCAAGGTGGTAAACCGATTACCATAAATTGAGTAATAGTAATATCAGTTATTTACACAGCTGAGAAATGGTGCAGCATAACTCGCTATGTGAAAAACAAGGTAATATTTATGAAGAGATTGACTTATTCATCTGAAATACAGCAAGGCATTTGTTTTTATAATCAGTGAACATGCTCTGCCAAGCGTGTGTAGCTCACTCTTTCATGGACGAACAGAGCCTTGAGGCGCTACTTGAGAATATGACGCAATTTCAATGCTAAGAGGCACCCACGTTAAATAGACTTTGAGTGCAATGTGCTGGAGGTAGTTCATTGGTCACCCTGGGCAGTGCTTGACATGTAAATATAGAAGTGCAGGTACTCACTAGACCAGAGTACCTATGTCCTCCAAAGTGCCTGTACTCTCCCATTAAAAGTGCTAAACCTCTCCTGATAAGGGCAGATTCTCTGCTTTCAAACCAAATTATTGCAGGTGCACAGTACCTGACAGTACCTGACAGTACCTGTCCCTTTAAACCCTTTAAATTATTGCCCTGTGGCCGAGGCGGTGCCATGTGAGCAGACGAGGAGGAAATATTAGTGTACATAATTGCACTAAGTAGGGGTAGACTATTGTTCGTGTTAACCATGTACTAGAAAAACTGCATAGCACAATTAGTGTACTGGCAACAGGGTGCTGCCTCTCATTTCCAGCTCATTAGAGGATTTTACTAGTCCACACTGCTAGCAGTCTGTAGCATTGCATCCAAGTGCTTTGTTTAAAACTAGGCTGTCCAGCTTTGGCCCACAAGGGCAGGATCTATGCCAGAATTTCAGGATAAGTTTAGATTTAGCAAATGTTTCACATTTAGATCCATTTTATCTGCATGGACTGGTGGTCCAACACTGGAGATCCCAAATAAAGGAAGTTAATGTGAGAATATGTCTCTGCAGAGTGCACACAATCTGGGTGTGACTGATGTAGACTCAGCAATGAAAACATCCTTAAAGAATGTATTAAATGTCTTCATATTTCACAGTTGCTGCGGCTGAATGCAAAGCTTCACCCACATAATGCTATTAAACAAGCATCAACAAATTACCACACATGCCTTTACCTCGTGGCACTTTACTATGCATGCAATAAAATGCATGCCCCTTTCAAGCGCTATATATATTTTTATTAATGACATCACTTCTCCCCATTCCTATACCGTAAAATAGCCCTACCCCTGGACCCTAATAACCGCTTATCATTTTCCATTCCTGAGCCCTAAAGCCCCCACACTACCCCTTACCCTACCCACCCCTAAACCTAAACACCCCTTAGAGATACCTGAACCCTAAAAACCCTTACTACCCTTTACCCTATCCATCCGTGAAAAACTCTCTCTCTCTCTCGCCTCCCCCTAGACTCTGCAGCCAACCCAACGCCGCAATCGATTGATGGTTGGGCGTTCATGAGGGAATTGCCTGCCTTACATGGCAGGAGGTTGGCCACGTGCCGTGGGTGGGAATGGTAATAACATAATAGGTGACGCAAAAAAAAAAAAAAAGAAATTCACTGAAAAAAACAAAGGTTAAAGTGCGATTATAGTTATGTGAAAATGTAAGTTAAAACGTAATATTTAAAACAAAAAAAAACACTGAAATTCACTGGTTACAGTTACATGAAGTACCTATAACTTGTGCCCTCGCCATACATGGCTTATGACCTCACATATTACATCTCTCATGACATGTTATTTGATATAATTGATGACATCACTGATAAAAACTGAAATTACATCTTTAATGAGATCACTGTACATGGCGAGTGCGCAAGTTGTAGTTACTTCAGTTCACTATAAATGTCGAATTTCAGTGGTTTTTTTTTGTTTAAAATGTTATATGTATTGTATAGTACTCTTTTATACAGCGCGACTGCCACCCTACGGGTATCCTGGCGCTTTCGAGAAAAACCTAATCAGATGGAAACAGCAAATTGAAAGGCTGGATGGTGGGCGCCAGGGTCTCAGACTTTGGCGAATAGCCATGTCTTTAGGCTCTTTCTGAAGCCTATCAAGGAGTCGGCTTGCCTGATGTTCTGGGGCAGCTCGTTCCACAGGCGAGACGCTACTGTGCAGAAAGCTCTACCTCCCATCCTGGATCTCTTGAATCTGGTGGTAGTTGCCAGACTTAGACTGAAAGAACGAAGAGACCTAGTCCGTCCGCCATCCTGTCAGGGGCAGGTACCATCCGCCACAAGGCCGGAGGAACCGTGCCCCCAATTAGGATGCACCCGCCACAGTGGCGGGTGCATCCCACATTTTTAACATTGCGGCGGACGGTGCTTAAAGCACCGGCCGCCGCAATGTGAAAAATGCTTGTTGTGCGTTTCACAGCACAACATGACAGGCACCGCGCGGTGCTTGCCATGTTGTGCTGTGAAACGCAGGGGGGTACCATAGGTACCCCCCATGTGCACACCCCACCCAACCCCCTTCACCCTGGGGGCCCGCAACGGGCCCCCAAAGCAGGAACCGTATGCCTTTTCGTGGCGGCATTGCCGCCACAGAAAGGCATTCCTCCCAGGCCATCGTAATATGGCTGGCGGTGTCTGATAGACACCGCCACCATATCAGGCCTTTTCCGCTGCGGCGGAAAAGCGGCAGACGGTCTTCCCCTCTGCCACGGTCCACCCCGCCATTGTAATATGGCGGGGGGAAGAAAGGTGGCGGATGGGCAAGGATGGCGGACGGATCGCCACCGCCTGCATGGAGGTGGCGATCCGTCTGCCATCCTAATGGACCCCTTTAATATTACTTTGACTTTTGGTTTATATTTAGTGTGGTAGCGTGGGTTGGAGGGGTCTGATTGGGATGGAGTGGAGTGGGAAATATTGGAGTGGGATAGATTGGGGTAGATTGGAGTGGATTGGAGTGGAATAGGGTAGATTGAAGTGGAGTATGGTGTGCTGGATTAAGGTAGAGTGGAGTGGGGTATATTGGAGTGGGGTAGATTGGAGTGTAGTGGAATAGATTGGGTTAGAGCGGGTGGGGTAGATTGGCATGGAATGAGAGAGATTAAGTGGAGTGGGATAGATTGGTGCATATTGAAGTGGGGTAGATTGCAGTGGATAGGATTAGGGTGGAGTGGATTGGGGTATATTGGAGTGAGGCAGGGTAGATTGGAGGGGGGAAAAGTAACACGAATCAGTGTGAACCGCGGATGGACAGCGGAAGAACACAAATAAAATGAAGTAGAATAGGATAGTTTGCAGTGGAGTGGAGTTTGGGCAGATTGGAGTGAAGCGGAGTGGGATAGACTGCATTGGGATTGATTGGAGTGGGATAGATTGGAATGGGGTGGGATAAACTGGTGTGGGGTAGATTGGGAGTGGAGTAGACTGGGGTAGATTGGAGTGGGCTAGATTGGATTGGGGTAGATTGGATTTGAGTAGAGAGGGGTGGAGCAGCTTGGAGTGCGGTAGAGTGGGGTGGGATAGATTGGATTGGGGTAGATTGGTTAAGATTGGAGTGGAGTGAGGTACCGTGGGTTGGAGGGGTCTGATTGGGATGGAGTGGAGTGGGAAATATTGGAGTGGGATAGATTGGGGTAGGTTGGAGTGGGGTGGATTGGAGTCGGGTAGATTGGAGTGGAATAGGGTAAATTGAAGTGGAGTATGGTGTGCTGGATTAAGGTAGAGTGGAGTGGGGTGTATTGGACTGGAGTATGATAGATTGGAGTGGAAAAGATTGGGTTAGAGCGGGTGGGGTAGATTGGCATGGAGTGAGGGAGATTGAGTGGAGTGGGATAAATTGGTGCATATTGAAGTGGGGGTAGATTGGAGTGGATTGGATTAGGGTGGAGTGGGGTGGGGTATATTGGAGTGAGGCGGGGTAGATTGGAGTGGGGAAAAAGTAACACAAATCAGTACGAACAGCGGATGGACAGCGGAAGAACACAAGTAAAATGGAGTGGAATAGGATAGTTTGCAGTGGAGTGGAGTTGGGCAGATTGGAGTGAAGCAGAGTAGGGTAGACTGGGGTGCGATAGATTGGAGTGGGGTGGGATAAACTTGTGTGGGGTAGATTGGGAGTGGAGTAGAGTGGGGTAGATTGGGAGTGGGCTAGATTGGATTGGGGTGGGGTATATTGGAGTGAGGCGGGGTAGATTAGAGTGGGGAAAAAGTAACACTAATCACAGTGCGAACAGCGGAAGAACACAAATAAAATGAAATCCATTGGTAATGATCCATTCTCCTGAGAAAACAAAGGAAGGGACATGAGGCATATATGGACCAATTAGGAGGCAGCAAAAAACAATGACAATTAAGCAAGCAAGCGGTAAGTAATTGGCAGGCTCAAAGCCCTTTACTGTTCACAATGCACCTCACAGCAACAGCGCATGTGTGCTGTTAAGGCGAGACTTAAATACTATCACTTCTAATAAATGCCTCTCAATCCAGTAATATAATTTGAAGTACTAGTGTGAAACGCTTCTGCGTGTCAAAAAATTACACTTTTTTGAAGTTTGAAGAGACTTTATCCTACTTTTTACAGGATGTTCGTTGCATGATTTCTATGCAGAATGTTTTCATGGCTTGGCTCATGAACAGGCTCTTGTAGCCAAGCCAGACCCTTGCAAAAGCTCTGTCTCGGCTGTTCCTTTTAAATTGCGGGCTCACCCACCTCTATTGCTGGATATTCAAAAACAAATTGTAGGTTGATCCCACCCAGGAAATGCAGGGAGATTTGCACCTGACCAAGCCAAGATGCCCACCAGGGTGATTATATACACACAACTGTTGAGTGTAAGGAAATAATTTCTCCCTTGTTAAAAACCATTTTCTCTGTGGGAACAAAAACATAAGTGCAAATGCACTTTGTTGTCAACTTTACATGTACAGGATTTTTCACTAGTTACAGTTCAGGACTCGCGAATGCTCATGACTTATGTACATAATCAGCAGGACACCTCCAATTATTTCAGAATTCAAAGTAGTGCAAAATGTGAGAAATCCTATGTGAGTGAACATGATGTGCAGATGTTTTGAGAAGCAAGCCCTTAGCCTTTCCTCCACTTTGATTCTATACATTTAAATAGCCCAACAGACACAGGCTTCCTGTCCCGAAAGGTAAGTATTTTGCTACATGAAAGAGTTTCCTTTCTAAATTAAGAGCAGCCAGACTTCAGGATGTTATAGAAGGGGCCACACACCCATTTGACATACAATCAGAAACAATGGGAATGCTATATGAAGGCCCCCTGCCTCACACCAATAATGTGTACTCTATATAGCTTGCTAATAGTGTCTCAGTTGTGTCTAGGCCTTCCAGCTAAAGCAGGTGAGGCAGTCGTGGCGCATGGAAACACTGATTTGTCCAGGGTCACATAGATTGGGGAAACTGGGAAGCCAGGATAAGATTCCATGTGTCAAGCTTGAACATACAATTTAGCCACAAGACCACATAAATAACTTTGGGGCATATTATCAAGACAGGTGATAAAATTGTCGCCGCTTTAGCAGCAGGAAACTGCTGCTAAAACGGCGATAATGGGCTTGATAATATGCTCTATGGAATTCCTATTGAAGCCCATGTTAGATTTCCTTCACATCTGACATGGGCTTCAATTGGAATTCCATAGAGCATATTATCAAGCCCATTATCGCCGTTTTAGCTGCAGTTTTGGGCCGCTAAAGCGGTGATATTTTTATTGCCTGTCTTGATAATATGTCCCTTTGTTTGTTATGTGGGGAAAGATGGTGTAGCTGGAGTACAGGGCTATATTACACTCTGGAATCAAAAAGAGTGAACAGCACAGCAAAACAAGTATGAGTGTAGGCAAGATGCATTGCCTTTGTCAATGGTTTTTTAGACATGTTGCATGCGCAGCAGTGCGAGCTGGTGCGAAACATGACTTGAAGTCCAGAAAAAAAAGCGCTTTGACACGGCCAGCGTTGACTGTGTCAAATTACTTTTTTTTTTAAAGCCATGTTGCACAGAAGCATGCACTGCTGTGCAATATGTTAAAAAGACACCAGGGAGGCACAGGGGAGGAGGGTGGGAGCAGCAACAACAGGAGAGGGGAAAAGCAACAAATAGAGGTGTGGGGAGGGATCAACAGATGGTGGCAACAACAATGAGAAGGGATGGGTGGAAAGGGAAAGAAGAAATAGTACCTCAATCACAGCGCAAGCAGCGGGCAAGTACTAATTAAGTTGTATTAATCTGTGCTTGGTCCATGCTCCACTGAAAGGAACGGAAATGGCGCATGGCCTGCGGTGGCCAATTAGGAGGCAGCAAACAAGAGTGACACTAAAGCTAACAAATGGCAAGCAATGGGTGGGCTCAAAGCCCTTTATTGTAAACAATGTGCCTTGCAAGCAGTGCATGTACTGTCGCAGGCTCAACCTAAAAAGCCTTACGGATGGAGTAGTCCTTCTCAAAATGCTGTCTTTCTGCACAGAGCTTAGTGCATTGTGAGGAGCTGGCATTAAGCATCTAAAAAAGCAGGAAGGGAGAATGAAAGCAGAAATAATGGAGCGGGGGCTCAAGAGAGAGTAGAAGGATTGGGAGATAGATGGAGAGAGACATCTCAAGACGTTTGAGGCAGGGTCTTGAAAGTGATAGGCAACCTAGTAGGTCACGTGGCCGAAGTGGCTGCCTTTGGTACATTCTGAAAATGCAGTGCATGATGGTACTTGTATTTCTAAGTTTCCCACTGTAAGCCAGAATGTAAAACAACAAAATAGCTTTGTAGAAGTCATGGCCTAGGTAATATTTCACCCAGCTGACCCCCGGATGTAACTAACTTATTCCTGGTCTGTCGGAAAATGTTGAGTGCCTTGATCTCATGGGGACAGGAAACAATGCGACCAACTCTCCTCCCTTGGCCATAGGAACTGTACTGAACAAACTAAAATACATCAAAGGAGTTCAGTCTGAGTGGCCACAGGAAGTCACAAAATGGCTGACAGATGCGTTTTCCGTGTTTCCAAAGGCGGAAAAGGAAAGACCCCGTGGGGCTGTGCATATTGCAGGAAACGGTCTCACCTTTTAGGAAGCAGCGATGGGCAGTGTCTGAAAATAGTTCTTATCTTATGGCTGGAGTCACTTTGCTCAGCTTATCATGCAGATGACATTTTTGTGCATTTTCAGAATAGGCCTCCATCATCAGGGGTATGCAAATCTGTGACTGCATTTCTTGTGACCATTCCTTAATTCTCGCGAATACTACAATTATTAACCGTAGTCCATAAAGCTTTTCTGCTTGTGTGGCGCTCTTGCTAAAATCTAGAATTTCGCACATCTTTTAAATTGTATTGAAGACATTAAAGATTTTCAACCAGCATCCAGATTTAAAAATGGTGAAGAAAACATTTTATAATTCACGAGAAAAAAGCACTTCAAAATGTCAGTACCATTCTGCCTTCATGAGAAAACGTTGCGGGCTTGCCTGGGAAACAACACGTGGAAATAGGAACGTGGCAAAACGTGGAGAAGTGCTAGCTGGCCAGTATTTGGTATATGCGGGAATATTTAACTCACAAAATATAATTTTTTGCATATCACTCACTGCCTGCAACCCTTAACAGAGAAGAGTGGGTATAGTCGAAAATATTGGGGGTTCGTAGCCTACACAGAGCAGGTGGCCGCGCACATCATCAGGACTGCGAGCCATATTTATCATTTTTTCACGCAATACTACGCACCATGACTGCCACGCTGCGTGGAAGGGAGAAGGCACGAATGCGTCATACCTATCAGGATATGGCGCATTCCTGCTCGCTCCTTGCGCTGGCTCACTTTTGACTGCCAGCGCAGGCACCTGTGCACCATTGTGCAAGGGTGGCTGCGTTGCAGGCAGGATTGTATTAGTGCAGGTAGAGACACCTTCCTGCACAAAAAAATCCTTTGAGGCTTTTTCCTCTTTCTAGGTGTGATGCACAATGCAGCGCATCTAGAAAGAGGGAAAAAACGAGGAGGAATAAAGATATTTTTCCTCCTTACGCCTCCCCTGGAGAGGCTTCGCATTTTGATGCATTCGCAGGTCCACCACTCATGGGAAATATAGGATATGAGCTAAAATCCATGGGTGGATGCGTGGAAACACCCATGGTCACCCATGGAACGCCTCCCTGGTGGAGAGTAACGCAAGACAGCGTTGATCCAGATGTACCAAGCACTGCGCGGCCATCTTGCGCGGCCATCTTGCCGTGCTGGGTAAATCTGGAGTAGCGCTTGGTAAACCTCATCTAGGTTTTGCGTCTCCTTTGGGTGGCATAAGGGCGACGCAAAACTTTGATAAATGTGCCCCTAAATGTCTACATATTAATAGATGTTTCTTGTTCAAACTTCAAAGACATGTTTTGTCCTGTTGAAAGTAATATAGTTGAGATGCTTTGAGAATAATACATCTCATGGCTAACTTCACCCCCCACCCCCCCCAAAAAAAACAATACAGCGAGTAAAACTAGAGAGAAACACATAAAAGAATTTGTAGAATAAATCCGGCCACCTGCACAGCTGACTTTCACGCATGCCGATATGAAGATGTGAAGGCTGCTAAGGCAGCTGTTGAGTGAGCACTGAGCTATTTGTGTCGCCCGCAGTTCAGAGGTTAGAATCCCGCCGGGTCAAACAAGGCTCTCATCCTTCCAAGCTTATAAAATGAGTACCGTTTCGATAGGTAATAGCAATACATTTGATTTAAATTGCAGGGGGCTCCTGTAGAAACTTGTGAATCTGGCCTGGTTTTTCCCTTTCTCCAGGGGCTAGCTTATTACATTCACCGCCAGGGCTGGCCCCAAGAGAAAGACCCCCAAAATACCAGCCCAGAGACACAAACCATTTTAGAGGAACCTCTTGCAACGTAGGTGGAAAGGCCATGAAGGTTTCTACCAGGTGTACAGTTTTGTGCTCATGCTTCTGGGCAGACCTCAGGCATTCCTCTGTGCCTCAAGTCCGCGTGGCAGTCTATAAGACAGCTACTTAACGACAGGACTAACAGACGGGCACCAAACTCCCCTTCGGAGATTGAATATTTGCATAGAATTTGCTTGCAGTACCACAGCGCGTGCCTGCGGCCGGGTGTGATTTGCATAGCCTGAAAGCATCCTAAAGGCTTGACAGAGTCAGACAGATCCCTCTGTGGGCTGCATTCCACCTTGGAGTGGGCGCTTTCGGGGAGTTGGCACAGCAGGTGATGCCAAGTTTCTGTCGGGCCTCTTAGAACTGTTCAGTAAGGTTATCGCCGGAACGCAAAAAGAGAATAAAATATTGAAACTGATGAAACACAAACCATAAAGCACGACGCATGCGCTGCGTTTCTTCCACCTTTTAGCCAGGAAGCGATAGAGTTGCTGAGAGGTAGAGTCGCTATAAAGCAGGTCAAAATACGTATTTTTAAGTCTGGCATCAGTCAAGACGTTTTGATTTTAGACACATTAAATATATGGTATATTTATAGGGCGTTAAAGCCACCCTTCATCCATTGGTTTGTTGTTGAGGCATTCACGTTTTTCTTGCCCACCGCGGCATGGGGCAAAGATAAGCCCTAATCTGCCACTTTAGCTCTGGCATTAGCCCAGGCCTTTTGATTTTACTAAAATTATATTGATAATAAACTTACAAGGGCGCTCAACTAGCCCTCTTCATCCATTGGTTTATTATTGTGTCATTCATATTTTTCTTCCGCACGTTACATTATACATCATGGGGCACCTGTTCAGCCTACTTCAGTTATTGGTGAACTTTACTATGAAGGACCTCATTTCAATCTTTCACAATGAGCACATCCGCACACAAAGTAGTTCCCTTCAGTGCCACGCACTACTATGGCAATGTGTGATTTTTGAGACAAAAAATTGTTATTGGTTTTAGTCAATGATTTTGTGTTAATTGATGTGGTCCCAGCAGCTTTCTTATCAATAAAGTTTGGCAAAAACAATGACAAAACATGCATTGAAAAAGTCAAAATGTTGGGCGCTAACGCCTGACCTATTGGCTTATTTACAGACATTTTCATAACAACAAATCCAATGGAAAGTTGGTTCACCGTATTACAATTTACGAATAATGGATTGGCAGACAGTGGGACATTGAGGCTGGAGGAGGGAGATTTTGGGATTCGGGTTACAATGTAGTGTTTCTCCTTTTTTTCCATAAAAGTGTCAGGGAAAACCGTGCACCAGACTTGCAGGAAAGCAAACCTGTGTCACACAAGGGCCGTACCTATGAGAAGTAGAGCTAGCCTTCACCACACACTTCTCCTGTCTTCTTCTCGAGTGTCCCTTCTTCCTCCTCCCTGCACCCCCTTTCTGTCCCCTCTGGTGGTGCCCAGGGGGTGGAGTGGATGAGGTCAATGTGGCCGCAGGGTCCTATTGCCCTGCAGGCTACATGAGACATACAGACACTGGGCCAGAGGCACACTCCCTCGTTTAATGATGAAGGTGCGTTATCTCTCACTGAACCTGACCACTACAGCCCAATACCTTCTTAACCACATTCCTCACCGTTGTTGGACTGGTCTATAGGGCAATCTGGCAGATCCAGAAGGGCTGGTCCTGACAGATCATTGTGAGCTGGATCTGTTTGTAGTCCTGTTTTATTATCTATGGGTTTGTTTTTACTGCTGATTTTCATGATATTATTACAAACATTGTATGTAGCAAGCACCAATGCATGCAGTTTTTCAATTCCTTGCACATCATGTCCTTACATGTTCAAAACTGCCCTGATATGCAAATGTGGGCCACTTTTTTAGGTTGAAGCCTACCAGACATCAAAGCTGTCTGTTTTGCTAAGGATGTATGACAGTACAACGTGGTATAAAACACCGCAGACCATCACAACGCAGGTTTTACAACGCAAGTCGTTACCACGACTTGTGCTGTAGGGTGCTGGAGTTAGGAATAGTAAAATTTACTATTCCAACACCAGCCTACGTACAGTAGGGAAGGTGCTGGAATAGTAAATCTACTATTCCTTAGCCTAGAGCGCCCTCCAGCGCAAGTCGTGGTAACGACTTGCGTTGTGAAACCCGCGTTGTACTGGCACTGCGTTGTCATTACCACGTTGTAAATGATGTTCCCCTTTGCTAACAGCAACTTGGGGACATTCCGAAAGCTTATCTAGGAATGCATTCCGCCCATTGCTTACCCTTCGTCTTGTGGTTTGTAACTCACATTTGCTTGCTATTCGTTGAATGTATTTGTTTTAGGCTGCCTAGCTTGAGTTCGTCCCTTCCTTGGCCCATACCCTATTTACTAAATACTTCCACCAGTGTTCGATTTCTGAACACAAGTCTTTGAACCTTGTTCTTATCTTGCCACATTTGCTGTGCATTCGAAGACAGCAGTCAGGCACTGTCTTCAGAGAGAGGTTGGTGTTTACTTTTCTTTCTCTGACTTCAAAGTGAGAGGATTTATATGACGGCGATGCTAGCTACTAGGGATGTGCTGGAGGAAGGCTGTATGACAAAATTTAAATGCCTGTAAATTAACTGTGCAGATGTTTCAGAATATATCAGAATTATGAAAGCGCAAAGGAAGCTCATTTTTTGGTAATTCTAAAGTGTGGTGGAAACAACTATTTTAATACAATCAAATCAAATCAATACACATAGGTGATGACATTTTCACACATTATCATTTGTGTGCTGTATATTTTATCAGTAAAACTGTATCTCTGTGGAAACGTAATGGTCATTTCAATTGAAGATGTGTTGTCTGTAATGTCTGTGCGCTACCACATCATGCTTTCCTCACTTTATGTCACTCCACTTTAGTCTGCACCACTCCACACAACTGCATTCTACTCTGCACCACTCCACACTTTGCCACCCTACTCCATGCCACACCACACTGCATCACTACATTCTACTCTGCACCACTCCAATGTACGCCACTTCACTCTATACCTATCTACTCTACTCTGCACCACTCTACTCTATGTGAATGCACTCTACCCCACTCTACTCGACAATGCATCCATGCACTCTTCGCCACTGCATTCTACACCACTCCAGTCTAGGCCGCTACACTCTACTCTGCACAGCTCCCCTCTACACCACTCCACTCTATGCCCCTCTTCTCTGTAGCACTGCCCTCTATACCACTGCAGTCTACGCCAAAGCACCCTACTCTGTACCAGTCTACTCTATGCCAGTGCACTCAACAGCACTCCTCAATGCCACTGCACTCTACCCAGCACCCCTCTAAGACTGCACTCTCTGCCCCTGAACTCTACTTCACTCTACTCTACAACACAGCACTCTATGGGGCTGCACTCTATGCCACTGAATTCAACTCTGCACCACTCAACTCTACGCCACTCTACTCCACTCTACGCCAAAGCACTCTACTCTGCATCACTCCACTCTACACCTCTCTACTGCTCTCTACGCCAAAGCACTCTACTCTGCATCACTCCACTCTACACCAATGCACTCTATGCCACTCTAACCTACTCGGCACCACTCCATACCACTGCACTCAATGCTACTCAACGATATGCCACTGCACTCTACGCCACTCTACTCTGCACCTCTGCACCCTACACTGCACCACTCCTCTCTACCATGTACCACTCCACTCTGAAACAATCTAACCTAAGCCACTGGACACTATGATACTGCACTCTACTTCACTCAGCGCTACTCCATTCTATGCCATTACACTCGATGTCACTGCAATCTACGCTGCACTACTCCACTCCACTCCATTCCACGCCACTCTATTCCGCACTACTCTACGCCACTGCACTCCAACACTCCACTCTATGACTCTCCACTCTATGACAATCCACTCCACGATACTCAACTCCATGAGGCCTATTAAACTCTACTCTACTCTACTCTACTCTACTCTACTCTACTCTACTCTACTCTACTCTACTCTACTTCACACTATGCCACTCCACTTTACAAATCTGTTCCACTCTGTGCCACTCTACTACACCACTCCACTCTATGACGCTCTATGTAAGTCCCTCTCTGTCACTACATGCTGCTGTACTTCACTCTATTCTACGACACATTACTGCACTCTACTTCACTCCACTACTCCACTCTAAGCTACTCCAAGTCACTCTGCACCACACCACTCTGACAGCCTATACCACTCCACAACACTCTACTCCACTTTCCACCACTCCACTCTAGAACACTACTCCACTATATGCCATTCCACTCTACTACACTACTCCACTCTATGCCACAGCTCTCTACAACAATTTACTCCGCTCTACTCCACAACACTCTACTCCACTTTACACCCTTCAATTCTATGGCACCTTCCTCCCTCCAAGACACTTTACAACACTCTTCATTACCCCACTCTACGCCACTCAACTCCACTCTACACCACTCTACACCACTCTACGCCACTCAACGCTACTCTATGCCATTATACGCCACTCTACGACTCTCTATGCCACTCCATAACACTCAACTCTACTCCAGGACACTCCGCTTTAAGACACTCCACTCCATGTCACTCTCCTTTACATCACTAACTTTTAGCCATGCTGAACAGTATCCACTCTGGTGTAAAGCGTGGCTAAAACCTATTGTCAAAGCTAATGGCTCTTGCATAGGCGAGACCTATTGGCTTTGCCAATGCATGCTATTTCTTTGATTTGCTAATCAAGGCGAATTTTCTTTTAGTACCAGGGCTTATTTTCAGTCCTAGTCCAGCCTTTTGGCTTTCACAGAACAAGTCTATAGTGTGTGAATATTCACAGTGGCGGCCAACAGAAAAATACCGCAGGGGTGGATGGAGGCGATGTGGGAGGGAGAGGGGGCCAGCGGGAAGCACGCTGGAGGAGTGCACGCTGGGGGGTTAATGATAGAAATAAAAAAACACTTACCTGGTGCTTCCGGCTGCCTTGCGCTGCTCTGCTGCAGTTCCTAGGACAGTATCCTGACTTCCATGTTCCATCCAATCCCTGCGCTGCTCTCAAGCATGAGAGCAGCATGGGGATTGGCCTGAATGGGCTGGATCAACGCTCACTCAGGCACAGGGAGTCTGAGCTGTTTCTCCAACCCGGCTGTACAATACAGCCGGGCTGGAGAAACCTAAGTGCGTATGACAGTTTGACCGGCCTGAGGCGGCTGGCCAAACTGACATGCGCACTTACAAGTGCACATACCACTCCTCCTCGACCCGACCCCACCCCTTCCTGCACAAGCTGGGGAGGAGCGAGGAGCTAAAAAAGAAAACAACAGTAAGATATTGTTTTTTAGCCAGCTGCTGACTCCGAGCCAATGGGTTGACGCTCCTCTGCCATTGCAGGGGAGCCGCCGCTGGCCGTGCAATAACCGCACAACAGTGACTACCCACACTGCTTCAAAATCATACAATGCCAGAAATGCACTGTAATATCACAGTGCAAATTGCCATAACACTGTCAGGTGTGTGCATACATGGCTCTACCTGCTCAGCCATTCTCTGACCATTTCTTGGGTAAGAAGTAGAGCAGAGGCAGTGGTGTAAAGTTAGCCCCTGTGGTGCGGGGGTCCCATAGGGCCCCCTCTGGCACTGTACACAGATGGCGGGCCCCTGGCCTGAGGACTCCTGACTGGGTCCGGAGCATGGGGTACCCCTCCATGTACTTTACAGGGTGGCCCTCAAGCTTTGTTACCACACTGAGCGGAGGGGTAAGCAGATGGGAAAAAAGAGAAGATTTTGAGCCTCATGCTAAATTGTTTGGTTTTGCAGGTCCTGCTGCAAAGATTCAAAATAAATGTTGAACACATTTTATGCAGTGTGTTAAAATGAGATGTAGCACTATTTTTCTGCACTATTTTTGCTTCATACTAAATCTGAACGAAAAAGAATTGTAGCGAAAAAGGAAGAGCTATTCAAGTTATAATTTCATCTTCTATGTGTATACGAATGAAACACCATTCATGTCTTTGTTTCATTCCCCATTTTAAACATTCTGCTCTATGAAAATGGCAGAAGTTTTTACACCAAGAACGTCTTATACTTTAGACAACTCAGTGGTTCCTCTCTTTGGCTGACCTTGTTATGGTTCAGCCAATGACAAGAGGCGGTTGTCCCTTACTCGTCAGAGAGTGGGATGGGATTAGTGAGACTGTTGACCCCACCCCCCCCAACTCTGTGACTAGCATCACTGATGGACACCGAGCACTTCAGTGCTTAAAACTGAAGTGCCGCAGGCTGAGTATATCAGTGATTCGCCCCCTTGTCAAGAGGGGGAGGCCTTCCAAGCATTTTACCGTGCTAGATCACACCCACAGGGCTGTGAAATCCTCAGCCCAGCAAAGTTCAAGCCAGTCAACCAGGAGGCTGTGCATTTAGTGCATGTACAGTGCCTGAGAGTGTCTCTCATGGTGACCTTTGCTGAGCCTCTCAGGCACTCTTCATGGCTGCAAAAAGTTCAAGGGCAGGGCCCCCTCTACCCTTGAGGACAGGCCGAGCTTGGCCTTTAAGTACACCTGCGAGAAACTGATATTTGTCCAAAGGTTCTCAACAATTAAACAATATTATCCAAGGGGTAATCATTCCAACTTAGTTATTGCATGGGTTTGATGACACTAAAGCCCTCCCCCACGCATGGGCAATAGCTACGTGGACTGTCCTACTGCCTGGGTAACATTGCTCGGCTAAATGAGGCCCTTGAAATTTAAGGTGCAGATCACAATTTGGTTTGTAGGACATGTTTCCTTTCATGGTATTAATTTATGTCGAAGATCATATGAAAAATAATTGTGCCTGGTTGCTTTGGTGATTAGGAACCACAATTCCAAGGATGGAGAACGTAAACAATGTTTTATTTCCTAATCAGCGCACACATATTTATTCGTGTTTCCACACTGATTTTCATGACAATCTCAAATTGTCTAAAAATTAGATTCTGTCCTGGGATTCAATATACAGGGTCTTTCCTATGGAACATGTTTTCTCATGATATTTATATGAAAAGTATAATATATGGCATGAGGAGTAGCGGATAGATGTGTCACAGCTGAGGTGTGCCTCTTGATTCTACTGTGTTTTACCTTCACAGGCAGCTGTTATACCAACAAGGTGAGTGATTTGTGGGTTGTTTGTGTGAGATGAGATGTCTCGGCTTCTGTTTCTTAATTTTCCTCGTAGACATTGGCCAGCTGGGAGCCAATCAAAATGCAGCATTGTGTTAATTAGCAATTGCCTGATGAATAATGCCATTGATAAAGGGGTTTGAGGAGGCATACTAACCACAGTGATGGCAAAACTGACCAGTGTTGGGAAGCCTAAGAAATTTGCCTCAGACCACAGAGTCCCTGAGAAACGATGGGCTTTATCCTTCTAACTCATTTTCAAGTTTGATTACAAAAAATCCATGTCTAAAAGCGTTCCAGGCTGTCTACAGTTATCACCCTTCACAACTTTCTATCTGCTCTTTAAACATAGATACTCCGACAAAACCAAGAAATGTTACAGAAAAAAATATATGCTCAGGGCATCTCTTTGGCCATGTTGCCAACTCTACTCTGGAAAAGCTCATTCTTTCTTTCATTGCCACCCCTTGTCTGGTGACCCCTTCTTTAGTCTTTAGCTTTTAAAGGGGCCATCCTGTGAGTGATGTCACAATATGCCTCAAAACCCAGGCAGACGCCATCAATAGAGGAACATTCTAGAATTTGTATTGTTGATGACTGTTAGCAAAGCAGGACAGGGCAAAGGAAATTGTTACTTTCTCTTCACTGATTGGCTTCTTTAATAGAACCCACAGGTCTACCACTTCCAATGTATCCCTCTTGGATGCAGACAAGTTTGTGCCTTTTGAGTAAGCCTGGGCAAAGCACTACGCTACACTCGCGTAGTTTGCGAAGTTTGTGCTACTTCGCACCACGCGAATTGCACGTAGCACAGTGCAAACACACTTAGCATAGTACAGCGGTAATTTTTTGCCTGCTCGCGGTCCTCAACGTCAAGTTGGCGACCGCGAGCAAGCAAAATGACATCCCGGCGAGACTTTTTCCTCGTTCGCGATCAGCAACATCAAGTTGCCAATCGCGAGTGTGGAAAATAAACCTCCCTGCGAGCTTCTCAACGCGGGGAGGTCAGGTTTCTCATTGCGAGTGGTCGCGGATGCTCGCGACCGCTCGTGATGAGAAACTACCAGTCTGCGTTGAGAAAGCTGCAGCTCGAGTAGAAATCTACTCGAGAGGCAGAAAACGACCGCTTGCACTGTGCAAGATGCAGTTTGCACTGATTGCACAGTGCGGACAAGCATCCAGCACTGTGCAATCAGTGCGAACAGCATTTTGCATAGTGCACTACGCAGTTGACGTAGCTCACGTAGTGTGAAGTGCACTTCGCGTAGCTTCGCGTAGCGCTACTTCGCAAACTACTCCCAGGGTTACCTTTGAGGTACATCGGCTTAGAGACAACCTTGGCACATCTTGGAATAATTTAACTTGCTCTCCATTATTTTTCATGGACCTGCCATCCCAAACCTACACCTGATTTGAAAGGATTTCCTATGTTATTTAATATTACATTAGGCGTCGTTTAGGAAGCTCAACAACTGTTACTGCAATGGTATTTGGATGCTGAGGTCTGCCTGTGGTATGGTAGTTTGCTGGTTAGTGTGCCCTTGTGTTAGTGTTAGTGCCTGGGTCACCCTGTTCCAAAGGTTGTGTGTCCCTTTCCTAGTGTTCATAACTCACTGCCCAATGCCATTCCCTACCGGCCTCACATTTCCCAGTGCCCCTATCACAGTGACCCTGTGCCGCTCTTTGTATCTCTGTTCTGTGCCTGTGACTCATGTCCCAATGCCTCTAATTGTCCCAGTGTCAGAGTCTCTCCTTTCCAATGTTTGACTTTTCTTGTCCCTGTGAGAATGTCATCCTGCCTCAGTGACAATCTCTTCTACTCCCTGTCTATTTCTATTTAGCTCTTTCTCAGAGCCTGTGATTCTGTCCCAAATGGTGTGAGACCGGTGCAGGAATTTTACTTTAGGAAAAAATAGGATTCAAGATGAGAAAGTGTGACAGCAATGGGTCCAGTGGTCAGGCACTTCCTCCGGGTCTGGCTTGGGTGAGAATGTCCACAGAATTAGGAAGCACCCGCAATACCAACGACATAACATAATATAGAATTTCAAATTGGGCAGGAGTTTATTAAGCGCACAAGAAGGTACCTTGTCTTGGAAATATGTTTCAGGTGCTACTCTCCCAGTAAATGTTCAGCCTATTTCACTGCTTCCAGCACCTACAAAAATAATGAAAGCTCATGTGGCATGTCCATTAGAATATACTTTAGAGGACTGTAGCGGGTTTCAGGGAAAGGCTGCGGGTCACACAGCAATGCAACTGCACATAAACATAAAATCAAGCCATTGCTAAGGAAGAATAAACTCGGGAACATGCACCTTTCCAAGGGCTGGGTACTTCCGAGTCAGCCAGCGGCCAGTGCCGCGGCGAGGGCATTTATGGGTGGGTACGAGAGTGGGCATAAAGCGGCATGGACTTCCACTTACCTGCTTTCCCGGGGAAGGAATCAAAGAGAAAACATGGAGACTCATGGTGAACGAAGCCAAGGTAGGCTGGGGTTGCCATGTCTTTATGAAAAGGACCAGAGAAGGGCAAGAGCAGAGTCTTCTTTCAAAAGGGGGCTGGGCCTCACGGCATCCACCACACCCCTCCATCGAACATGGCCAATACCTGAAGCCATGCAGATAGTCTCTGGGACTACCTGGATATTTGGCATGCAGGACTAACAGGAAGTCTATTGATGACTCCCTGTCTTACTCTTCAGATACACAGAGAACCTGTGGGAGATAATGAACAAAGACTCGATCACTGAGAAAGAACATAAAGAGACCAGAACATTCTGATCTATAGACTAATCCTGTCTGAATCAGAAGAGAAAGACTGAAGCTATAGACCATGATGCAGTGTTCCTAGGCAGAATCTAGGTTGATGGGAAAACAGTAAAATATAGTGAGCGGCCACATGCCCTGTTTTGCTTATTTCACTGGCACCAATGGCTACAAGGACTCTGATGTCTTGCTTGACTATGAAACAGGCCTTCACCTCCATAAACACACTGAATCAGTTCTAATAATTGCGCTGGTCACTTGATGGAGATACTATCAGTGCCAGGGTTTTAGTAGATCTCTTCGCCACCTTTGACCTTAAACTGTCGATACTGGGAAGCTGGTGAACCAGCTCCAGGCAACCAGAATCCAGGATATATCTTGTAATTAGCAGTGGCGGCCAGTACAGGTAAGCGTGGTAGGGCGGTGGGCCATTGGCAGGGGGAGGGGAGTCGTCAGACGACGGAATAGGATTTTTAAATTTATTTAGTTTTCCCTCTTCTGTCGAGTGTCAAAATCCCCCCCTTCCGACCGCCTCGCCCCACCGCGCTTACCTGCACCGGCCGCGCTGGTAATTAGTAATATATATTTTCAAGCACAAAACCCAATGGAATCTTGCACCCTTAAGGTCTAGCGTTAAAAAAACGTGGCTGGTGTGTTTCTCAGGAGTTTATATTTTTCCCAAGCTTATTCAGCCTTTCTATCGAGGCTTTGGCTGGTTTAAGTCAGTCACCAGGCCCCATGTTTATGTGTGGTGCTAGCCAGGTCTTCCTCCGGGTAGCTGATGGTTTGATTTCAAGAGTGGAGAGATTTTGGAATTTCACAAGGTAGGTCAGTGGCTGGATGGTAGGGCACTTGCTGAAATTAAATTCTGCAGATAGGAGAATATATAAACCTCTCCCTTCTAGCTGGGTGGGTTAGGAGCATGGTCTTAACTTCTAATAGTCATGCACAGCATAGTCTCAGAGTTTACACTCTGCTCTCCCTGGCATCAACCCTCATTCTCACATTGTCAAGCTTCCTCTAACTAAAGTGGCCGAGAAAAAGACCTGCCTTACTTGACTTCACAGGCCATACTATGAGGTCACAACTCTAGTATATGTTGACATAGATTACAGGGATTCCTTATTTCCAGGACCGCTGGAATGCAGCCATTCCTTTACCCAGGACTAGTGGAGAGAGCTCTGCCATTCATCCAAATTTCTGCAGCCAGAGAACTAATTTGTGCATCAAAATGTGTTTGTGTTTTTATCTTCCTCAAGGAATTGATCGGACTGGATGAGAATCATCTTGTAAGCCAGATGTTTTGATCCCCCTTCCATCCATGCGACTGCCCATTAAGATGTCGAGCACACCACTTTTTGAGGTGATTGAGTGATACTCCAGAGTGTAAGCTATCGGAGAACCGGGAGGAAGGGATAGGCCATCTCGGTTATAGTCCTCAAACAATGGAATTTTTGCCAACAATTTTGCAGGCAATTATAGATTTGCTCTGCTTATGAAAACCCTGAAAACCTTACTGTTTCTTCAAAGATTCTGAATGCTTCTCCTTTTAAGGTTCAACTAGAGAATACCTTACAACAACCAGCTCCAAGAAACCTCCTGGGTTTGTGTGCTTTATAAAAGTATTATTAAAGACAAAATAAAACACTCCTGAGCAGAGAACATCTACTTAGACGACTACACCTTACACCTACAATAGAAATTACCACGGGCGAGATGTATGACGGAAATTGCATGCACAAACGGGTTTGCGACCCGTTTGTGCATGCAATTTTCCTCTGGGCCATGTACTAACACTATTTTGCAACTCGTAAATAATTTGCGACTCGCAAAATAGTGTTTTGCAACTCGCTGTTAGGAAGGGGCATTCCCTTTCTAATAGCGACTCACAGGCAGTGGTCCCAAGGACCACCACCTGCCCTGAAAAAATAAAACAAAAACATTTCATTTTTTTTTTAAATGCATCCCGTTGTCCGTTAAGGAAAACACAGCTTTATTGAAAAGCGAGTCGCAATTTACACTGGTCGTACATCTGGCCCCAAAACTGTAACACCAAACAGTGTTAGTATTAAGGACATAGTTCCTGGCATTGCTTGCCTCACTGGTCCACTGGTGGAACCAAAACATTGCCACACTGGTGGAACCAACTGACTGCCCAGCACTTGATTACAAAAATAGTTGGTCCTAGTGCCTTCACGCCCGCCACTCTTACCCACCACCCCAGACTTTCTCCACACTCTTGTGGCATAAAGTAAGACCGTCTTGCGCCATTGAATCTGCAGATCTGTGAGGCTGCCAACCTAAGAGGTATTGTAGGGATCCCTCAACAAATTGTGCATCTGGGCCCTCTTTATTTAATTGAGTGTGTCTGATATTATGGTGGTCATTCATATACAATTAAGCATTGTTAAAATAAGGTATATGTGCTAACATGTATTCATTGAAATTCCCTTTAACACAGTTTCAAGAACAAATTGCAAACCAATTGAGGTGGAAGAATGAGAAGAAGGAAGTCCCGCCTCACCCTGGAAATTCCAAAAAAGAAGAAAATCAAAAAGCAGACATTTTTTGTCTGGCCCCCAGACTGTGGAGCTAGCAACCTCAACCATCAGACTCAACATACATTTCATATCTTGCTGTTGTATTTTGTTATATATTGTACGTAAAGCGTTCCACTTCCCTTGTCACTAGGTTCACACTATATGAACACCAATAGTAAATAATTAAATGAAATACATTTTCCATGTATTTAATACTTGAATAAACAATGATATATTGTAGTTTCAATGAAATGATTGCTTTTTCAAGTACATTGTATATGTAATGATGGCTTAAACTCAACATGTTTGTCCTAATCCCTGATTCTCGACCTCCACAAATAATCCCTACACGTTCTCCTGGTTCTGCTTGTTACATAGCACACCACACAGTGACCTGCACCATGCTAAATTATTTGGTGACATATGGCCACATCGCCCCGTTACCATTCTCTTATCACCATCTTTTTTAGCTGCCACATTATATCTTTTTCTTGCCTCGTTAGCTCTGGTCTCTCTGCAGTTGGATCTGTCGTGCTTGCTGTAAATTTTCATTTTCCTTCTCTAGGAGCACAGCCACACCTACACGCCCCCAGCCACGCCCTTCTTGTAGGAAGGAAACTAATTGGTGGCCAACCATTAAGTGTGGCGGAGTCCTCCTTCCACTTTGCATTATTTGTCTAGTCCTACATTTTGTGTGGTCACCTAATTAATTCTAGGTGATATAGTATTCTTTGTTTCCTTTGAACTAATTAGACGAACACACCTAAAAACATTGATTTGCAGTTCAGGACCGAAGACTTGTCTATAATGGACCGGAGTGAGGTGGCATCCCTAGCGGAGTTACAAGAAAAAACAAACTCCGTAAGGACACCAATCTGGAACACATATCCAATTTTATCACAGTAGGGGAATACAACATGAGCTTGAGAAGAGCATGGTTGGCTCTAACCAGTTGTGGAAAGGTGTAAACACGGAACAACTTCAGAGCTGGGCCAGGGAAGAGAACACTTTGACCTGGAAGGAAAGATTCTGGATGTTTTAGTACCCAGAAGATGCCTGACAGTAAAATGAGCCCATGGAGGTCTACTGAAAGTTGCTAGACGTAGCATCTCCTCTCCCCGGCTTTCCTATTTGTAACTCTACCAGTGTCACGTGACTCATAGCCAGAGTGTATTCATTCCTTCCAAAGTGTATTTTGGTAAAATAAAATTTGCAGTTTATAGAGCGTGACTCAACCTGAGGGTTTTGGAGCCCTTTAGTTGAGCACCAGTTGCATTACATCAGGTCACATTTATTTTTTAGGCACGGACAGATTAAGTGATTTATCTAGTAATAACACATGATGTTGAGCCAATGCTGAGGTACGAATTGAACCTAGTCCCCTGTTCCAAAGTCAGCAGATCTGGCCGTAAAGACACATCCTCTCTTCGGTAGTGTATGCTTAAGAAATCAAGATCATGGAAGAAATGTGGACTTGAAAATGTATACTTTTTTTGTTTTTCTGCCTAAAAACTGTTGTAGTTTAGTGAAGGCGATGTATCCTAACCACAAGAGCTGCTGACTTTGGAAGTGGGGAACCAGCTTGGATTCCTGGTTTCAGCTCAACATCCTGTGATTCTGGGCCCACCACCTAACTTCCATGTAAAACAGCTGATTCACTTGTAAATAGAAATAATGCCCTTGGGCCAAGTCCATGCTATATAAAATTGCAAAATTGCAAGTTTGCTAAATCAATAAATAAACAAACAAACAAATAAATAAATATAATGTTCCAAAGGGCAATGCCTTTATATGTACACATAGTGGATCTTTCACATTGTTTATAATATTTCCACAATTTCAGTTTGCATTTTGTTTAGTTGAAAATTCATTGCTATTCCCTAGCTCTCCTTCTGGTAAGGTACATAACCATAGGCGCTGGATGTAAGGGAGCAGGTAGTCCTGCACCACATTCCAAAAGAAGCATGCTGGAGTTCAGAAGGTGAACGGGCAATAAAGTTGCCTTTACATTTTGTTTATATCTTGTCAGAGAGGTCTGACAAATTGCTGTTAATTATTTTAACATGGAGATTGGTGTTTACTTTTCTTTCTCTGACTGCAATGAGAAGATTTTGTAAAGTGAACTAAGTGACAGTCTTGCTGAGTGTGAAAGGAAAGGCTGTTGGGTGTAAAATGTATAAATATTTAAAAAAAAAAAAAAAATATATATATATATATATATATATATATATATATATATATATATAATCAGTTAGTAAAGCACAAGTGAAGTACTTTCTTTTGTAATTCTTAAGTGTGATAGAAACAAGTATTTTAATAGGATCAAGACAAATCTAAACTCATTAGATGGCGATGTGGAAATTATAAATATACATCAAAACTCTGTTTTTCACACATTATTGTTTCTGCACAGCTTTATCAGTAAAACTATATGTCTGTGCAAACTTTCATGACCATTTAAGTGGAATATATACTGTCTGCAAATGACAGTGCACGACCACACCATGCTTGTTATATATTTGCAACATTGCGCATCAAAATGCACCACTGAATACATATCACACCCTTACCACTCTCTTGCTGAATAGGTGTGGCTCATTTACTACACTGTTCTTTGTGTGCTTGGATTGTTCACATCCTCTATGACTTCAGTGATGTAACACGGATGACAGCTTCCCCACTCAGGAAATTGTTCCAGTCCCTTATACAAAAGTGCAAGTTAGTAAGCTGAACATCTGAGCTCCAAACACGTGCAATCTATTGCCAGATTTTTTACCAGTAATTTGTACATGGTTTTAGCAATCTAGGGATTTATGTGGATGTAGTTCAAAGTTTCCTGGTGAGTGTCTAGTGAAGTATGTACCGCACATTACAAAGGGTTAAGTGGATCATAGGTAGACTTATCTTAGTAGTCTTAACAATGCATCCTTACACATTTTTTGTTATTTCTGCTTCATAAGTATTATGTTACTGTAGGTGCCACAATGTATTGACCAGGGTCATATTCAGAGTAAATTAATGGTCATCTGCTCGAAACCTTTAGAAGCTTTTCCAGATGTCATGCACTGTTTCTTCATTTGGTGGCATTAGGGACATATATCATCACTGCTGTGATACCATTAAGTAATTAAACAACAGGGGGTGGTGATGGACAGAGTTTCTGAATTAAGCAGAATACTCTCACCCAGTCAAGAGATCAGGGCATAATCCAACACCGTTTTTTAGCTCACTGCACCATCCCAGCTCAGAACCTGGCTATATGCAAATTAGTCTGTCCCTGGCCCAGTGTATCATGGGAACAGGGCAGACCAAACTACCAAGCCAATTCTTTCACTGGGAAGGAAACAAGCTACCGGGGACCGGTTTCTGGCATTTCAGCCGTCTTCGGCCCGGCTTGCTTGAATCCTGATGGTGCAATGAGCTAGGGACTCACGTCTGAGTATACCCTTCCACGCTTATGGTGGACAAAATAATTAAACAACAGGGGGTGGTGATGGACAGAGTTTCTGAATTAAGCAGAATACTCTCACCCAGTCAAGAGATCAGGGCATAATCCAACACCGTTTTTTAGCTCACTGCACCATCCCAGCTCAGAACCTGGCTATATGCAAATTAGTCTGTCCCTGGCCCAGTGTATCATGGGAACAGGGCAGACCAAACTACCAAGCCAATTCTTTCACTGGGAAGGAAACAAGCTACCGGGGACCGGTTTCTGGCATTTCAGCCGTCTTCGGCCCGGCTTGCTTGAATCCTGATGGTGCAATGAGCTAGGGACTCACGTCTGAGTATACCCTTCCACGCTTATGGTGGACAAAATAATTAAACAACAGGGGGTGGTGATGGACAGAGTTTCTGAATTAAGCAGAATACTCTCACCCAGTCAAGAGATCAGGGCATAATCCAACACCGTTTTTTAGCTCACTGCACCATCCCAGCTCAGAACCTGGCTATATGCAAATTAGTCTGTCCCTGGCCCAGTGTATCATGGGAACAGGGCAGACCAAACTACCAAGCCAATTCTTTCACTGGGAAGGAAACAAGCTACCGGGGACCGGTTTCTGGCATTTCAGCCGTCTTCGGCCCGCCTTGCTTGAATCCTGATGGTGCAATGAGCTAGGGACTCACGTCTGAGTATACCCTTCCACGCTTATGGTGGACAAAATAATTAAACAACAGGGGGTGGTGATGGACAGGGTTTCTGAATTAAGCAGAATACTCTCACCCAGTCAAGAGATCAGGGCATAATCCAACACCGTTTTTTAGCTCACTGCACCATCCCAGCTCAGAACCTGGCTATATGCAAATTAGTCTGTCCCTGGCCCAGTGTATCATGGGAACAGGGCAGACCAAACTACCAAGCCATGCTCAGACGTGAGTCCCTTGCTCAATTTGCCACTGGATTCAAGCAAGCCGGGCTGAAGATGGCTGGAATGCCAGAAACCGGTCCTCGGAAACTTGTTTCCGGTCCAGGGAAGACATGGCTTGGTAGTTGGGGCTGGACTGTTCCCATGAGGCACAGGGTCAGACTGATTTGCATATAGCCATGTCTGAACTGGGGTGGCAGAGTGGGCTAAAGAACGATGATGGATTAAACCCAGATCTTTTGACTGGGTGTGAGTGTTTGATTGTTTCAGATGCTCCGTCCATCACCACCCCCTTTTGTACCGTGATACCATTAAGGTCAAGGGCACATTATGTCACTTCCTGTTGTGTAGCTTCAGCTACTTCCCGCATTCTGGTGAATCAACAGCCATGAATGTGTCACAAAGTAATCAATGTCAATCAATCAACCAACATAGCTTTATTCAGCTGATGAAAATTTGACATGAAAGCACAATAAATTATATTAACAACAAAAGGATAAAAATACATCAAATAAAAGTGCAATTTTATTTCCTATTTGCACATTTAACAGACCACGATCTTAAAAACATAATTTCATACAACTACAATAGCAGACAGCTGATTTAAAAAAACTGCCAACAGCACGACACACAAAATCATTCGGGAGAGACCACAGATGATATAAAGCTGGTTTGCATTGGTAAAGACCTTATGATTTCAGAACTAGAATTAAATATCATTTAGTAAACTGTTTGTAGTGCCCACAAAAGAACACAAAATGTAACAACGTCTGAAAATGTGTTGCAAGTACAGATTACATTTGTGGAAGAGTTGTATTGGCCCATAAAACAACATGGGAACAATATTATGCTACCAAGAGGAAGCCTCGTCAAGAGAGCTTTTTCCCAAACCTGGTTAACCCTGTGTAGTTAAAACCCAAATGAAGGGAGAGAGTGGATGACTGCGTACTCCACAATCGAAGGATGCATTAATTTAACGCTCTTTCTATCGCTCTTAATTCTCTCCTAATAGTTTTTCTTCACCCATTCGTTATCTTTATTTGTAGTTCTCTAAGGTGCAGAAAACAGATGTGGTCTACCTAGCTCAGTAGTCAGCTGTCTAATGTAATTCAGCCAATGTATCTTATAGCACAACTCAAACTTTCAATGTAAATACACTTATATGACTATGCAGTGTCTTAATATCCTTGAATTAAACATCCAGTGCTGAATATGAAAGCCTGCAGGCTAACACTACTCGATTTTTAAATGAAACTTGCAAACTGCAGCCTATCCAGCTTTCCAAAAGGTATAGTGTCTTTATTTTGAGAGGGATCTGGCCTGCAAATTCTGACCAAAAAAAACTGAACACAGTATGCTCCTGATGATTTCAAGAGGAAAGAGAGACAGTGGAAACTTCCTAAATTGTAGCGCCTAACCCAAATCGCTCCCAAATTTTTAAATCGCCCGTGATAGTTGTATAGGCGAAGTGTGTGCACACTGGTTAACACCCACTGTCACAGTGATGGTTCATCCAAGAACTCAAGTAATCAATAAATAAATGCAAAGGTGCACCACACAATTCCAAAACTACAATGCTAATCATCACAGACGTAGATTTTCTTAGTTGTGATTTTCTTTATTCCAAAAGGGTGTACAATCAAAACACGGGTGTCCGTAGCCGACTCGATTCGTCCTCAAGGGACTTCTTCAGGGCGAATTCTTATAAGTATGGATAGTCGTCTTAATGGGTAGATAGTTTCTTTGTATCTCAACGTCTCAAAAGGATTTCTTAATTAATAGTGCTGGGATGCCACATAATTATTGTGAAGTGCGCAAACAAGTAGTCAAAAGAAAAGTTGTCTTCAAAATTTTGACAAGACGTCTATGGTCAGTCCTCTTTAGTTGCTATATAGTCTAAAGCTCAGAGGGAGATGGACAGGGAAACGATTATTCCAACAGGGGTGACTCTCGATAAAGTACTATGTTCCCTGCACCATCCTTCTTCGTACCGCACCGCGTCAAAACGGCTTCCTTCCCGGATTATGTATATTCCTGATGCTCAACCCATTTCTGCACAGAAGAATGATAGTTTTCCCAATTTCTTTATCCAACGAGCATTGGCAGAGCGAATAGGTCTCGCCTAAAGAAAAGTGGGAGGATTTGGGCACTGTTGCCAATCACATCATTCTATAGATATTCGGATGCATTATGACATAGTCTTGTGTGCAGCAGCGGCTGCCGCTGAACTGGCATGGGGGGGTGGGGAGGATGGATAAGAAAAAATAAAAATAAATAAACTTACCTACTCCTCCGCGCCCCTCTCCTGCCGCCACTCGTCTCTTCCATCCTGGAAGCACCGAAAGAACCCGGGCTTCCGGACTCTACCAGTCAATCATGACACTGCAGAAGCAGCGTCGTGATTGGTCTGAGCATCCTGTTTGGACACTCAGACAGTGCCTGGGAGTCTGGGCATGTTCTCCACAGGGCTGTGCAACAAAGCCCAATAGAAAACATGCCAAGTGCTCATGACGGTTTGGCTGGCACTAGATGGCCGACCAAACTGCCATGTGCACTTAGAGGAGTGCAAACCATTCCTCCCCTGCTCTGGCATCGGATTGCGTCCTGTTATTATCATTTTATTGTTTGCACTGCTGAAATAGGAGTGGGGCAATGCTATCCCTCCTTAGCGAAGGAGCCGCCACTGCTTGTTTGTGTTGCACCCCACATGCAGGTGCCTGCCGACCTTTTGTTTACTGATCTAAGACAACGGTTGAAATGTAAGTATATGAAAGCTCTCTTCCTGACCCAGAGCAACCACCAGCAAATAACAGCTGCTGGGCCCTCCAAAAAACATGCCCGTGAGGGGTGGGGGTGAAGAGATAGAGAAGTGGAAAAGCAGCAGTCATAGGAGAGAGTACACTGGAGCACAGATGGGGTAGGTATTGGGAGAAAGAGAGGGGTAGAAAACACATGCCCTCTCTTGGAGTGCTTAATGAAAAACAAAAAAAGCCTTGTCGAAAAGTGAGCAGTGGAAATATAAAAGTCAGCCACTGAAAAGGATGCTAAAGACGCTATGAAGGACACGCACAAAAGGAAGAAGAAGGAGGAAGGCCATTGAAAAAAAAAGAAGTAAATAAATGGGACAATAAAGCCAGTCAATGGAAGCAGTGGGGATGGGCGCTCTGAGCCCTCTTTAAGTTCTTGGTATATATAGGGTACAAAAGGTCTTTTGCAACCAGAAGGCTAAAAGCTATCTGGTAGGTGAGACCTAAAAATGTAGCACCCATTTTTTAGTATGAATATCGTCCACTCATTTTCATGCAACTTTTTAAAAAACATTACCTTTTTCTTTGCAGATACATTTTTACTTCTATGATATTTCCAGTTTATTTAATTTGTGTTTAATTTCCTATTCTGCATTTTTGAGCTAGCCCATTCTGAGTTCTGCCAGTGTACTGGTGTCATTTAGGGGTAGAACGGGGTAACAGTTGCTAACCCCTTGCTTGCCCTTTGGTACCTTTAGCTTGCCTTTGCCACCCATAGTCACAGGGGGTCAAGATGGCAGCAGCAGGAACCGGAAGTGAACTCATTGATTTCTTCCCGTTTCCAATACTGTACACGCAGCAAATAGGAGGCTTTTGTGGGGCTGTGTGTGTGCAAAGGATCTATCTTGTGATATCATTGGCAAAGAGTGTGAGATGTCAGCTCTGAACCTGCTATTGATGGGTTGTTTTCTGATCTGATGTGCATGCACCAGTGGGAGGGGGTGTTCTACCACAACACTGAAGTTATTACATCGACCTACACTTACTTCAACTCCACAATATAGGCTACTAACATAACATGCCATCAAGGTAAGCTGATGCTGACTTAAGGACAGTAAATCTATACGTCCCACGATCTGCTTACCTGGACGGTATGCTGGTAGTCTATATTGTGATGTCAATATACGGGCAGGTCGAGATTATTGACCTAGATATTGTGACATACATTTGTTATAGGGGTCTGAGAAAATGCAAAGCCTCACGACCCATATCTGAGCAATTTTACGCAAATGATGCAAGCTTTGTGAAAAAAATAATAAATGATAAAGCAGATTGGTCTGGCCTTAGCAAGCTCATTCAAAAGTTATTATTATTTTTTTTATTGCAAGCATGTGCCACAAAAATAGCCACCTGAAAAAACGAAAACATACTGACATCTAAATATAGAGTCTATATATTCATAATAAAAACTAAACATTATATAAATCTAACCGTCACATATCATTTTTTATTGGACAGGACCTGCACTGCATATCAGGTAGGTGTTTCTAGAACAGACATAAAACCCCTTTGTGGTTTTAAATCATATCTTATGAAACCATAATTCTTATTGGCACAAGGAAATGTACTGTTGGCTTTGAATTGCTGCTACCTGGCGACATATATTAAATACATAAACATGACCAAAGCATTTTAAAAGTATAGCAGTAGAAGGAAGTATTGCAAAGTCAAATACTTTCTCTCCAGCCTTGGCACTTATTTTGAGGTGGATGTTCACGTCATCATGAAATGTGCCACCACTCACAGTGCATGAAAGCCAGAGACAGGAAGAGAGGGAGGCCCCCCCAGAGTTCACGCTGGACCACTGCTCACCAGGGTGCATAAGTCCCCCGGTTCCCAGCCTCACGAAGCGCCTGATGGGCTGCAGAATCTGTTCTCACAATGACTTCCAGCCCCCAGGCACACAGAGATGAATATCTTCACCAAATCGACTCCTTACTGCGGCATTTTTGACATCTGGCCATATATTGTTGGTTTACAAGTTTATTTATGACCTGGGCTCGGGACTGCGGCGCTCGTGAGCTGTGCTCACTGACTCTGCTCGGCCCCTGGCGCTCACATCACAACTCTATCACATCTGTTCACAATCAGCGCTGGCCCGGGGCTCACACATTCCCACAACCGGGCTCGGTGGGAAGAGGCTGTGCAGGTGGAAGGGTCTGACGCAACCACCCCATGGGACATCTTTATGTGAGTGGGAAGGAAGTGACCTCGCAGGAGCAACACCAACATTTATGATACTAACATGTACATTGTGCTCAGAGGCTCTGCCGGGTACCTGCAGGGCAGATTATCAGAGGCTGCGGTGCAGTGTAGCGCCTTGGAGCAATGCCAGAGTTATGCAGATGTGTTCCAAATATACCAGCTTGAGCAGTGTATATACCCGCTTTGTGCAGAACTGCGCTCTATGTGCAGCGTGAAAGGTTCATTTATTGTTTATCATTGTTTACACAAGTTTTGTAATGCAGCGGCATGTTAACTCGCAACCTCTTCAAAGCGCTTGTTAGAGGTGAAACTTCTTCCATAGTCATCTCAGACCTCACACTCACTGTTTACTAGAGTCTCTTATTAATAAGTATCAGCCTGTTTCAGGGCCGGGGCGAAGAGGGGGTGTTATAGCAATCTAGGACACGGTTAGTATGTGTTGAGTAAGTGGTATGGTGGTTAAGAATGACACGCGATAGCAGTTAAGGGCATTTGCAACTCCAGAAGTGAATTTTGAGGGGGCGGGTGGCACACACTAGGCCACAGGTGAAACCTGTGGGGCCACCTACAATTGTCAATCATAGAGAGCGTGTGCAGGTCTATATATATATATACACAGCTGGGGTGAGTAGCAAACAAGTTCGGAAAATTTCGTGAAGATTCGTCAACCGGCACCAAAGTTATTAGCAAAACAAAAAACGCTTTTCCCTATGGAAACGATGCCCTAACTATAACTACCTCTTGGCGGCTGCCAGTAGGATGTATAATACACCCGGAACATGGAGGCTTCCCTGCCATTCACTGGCACGGGCAGGGAAGCCTGTGTTAGCCCTCGCCATGCACTACTAATTACCCACATATTACATCACTCATGACATCTTTTATGACATCATTGATAATATCACTGCAACATCTGCTGTAAAATTATTGATGAGAACACTGTACATGGGCTCAGCATTGGCACTTAATTGTCAACTCCGGCTCTAGTGACATCCACCACATGGTGGTGCTGTCTTTTTTGTTTCGAGATGAGCACAGCAATCATGTTTATTAAATTAATATGTATTGAAAATTATTAATATCAGACTCTCATTACATTATTATAGTTTTGTGTGACCTGAAATAGTCTGAATTCTCACACTTGTAGAAGTGCGATGGTTAGGGGTTATGTTGGTATTGTCATTGGCAGTGCTGGCAGGGTATGGGTGTGGGGGCTCCAGTGGCCTTCCGAAAAGGGCCCTGGCACTTAATTCTTTACAAATTAAGCACTGGGCACGAGTTATAGTTACTTGAGATAACGTACTGAATTTCTATGGTTTTGTGTATGTAAAATCTGAACCGAACTATAACATCCCTATAACCTTTCGTTTTTAGTAAATATATATGAGAACAATGTTCATGTCCAAAAATAATCACTTGTGATATAATCAATAACTCACCATGGTAATCTATTAATTATATTACATGATTGATTAGTTTTGTTTGAAGTGATATGTGATATGTCTTGTGGACATTCATACTCAGTAAATATGTAACTTGGCTCCCAAAGGAATCACTTCTACAATTTGTTAATAAGTCATGCTGTGTTAGCCATTCACAGCAGTTGCCTCATTAAGAGAGCTATATATAAAGTGACCTTCACATTATAAATAGAGATAACATATTTTGATTTTACTTCTCATCAGAACAGTCACCATAGTGAATGAAAAAGTGAGACGGCGCAGAGTGCCTTCACTGCAGGATTTGTGAACTCGTGTGGTCTCCAATATTTAATTGTTATCAAACCTAACGCACAAACACAAGTCTGAGAAGGCTACAGCATTTTTTTTAATTAACTTTGAAACAATTCTTAATTAAATAATTCCCAAACACAGTTTTCTACAAGTGTACACAACACAGACAACGTGCAATACATAGCAAAAACTCAACATGCTTCACATGAAACAGAACAGAATACATCTGAGCCTCACCACTGTGCATTAGTTTAAAAAAAAGAAAAACAGTGAACAATCTAGAAACTTCAGAATAATTTTTTAAACACATTTTATTGAGTTTTCCTTTTAAAATAACCACCGAATCGGAACAGTGAAGACGTTCCAAATAGTGCATCGGCAGGTGCCATCGTACAAGCAATAGTAAGTTGTAATAATCAACAACAGGATCCTTTGCAGGTTAAAGAGAATAATTCTAGCTGTGTGTGGGGTCTAGATCATTGTGCCTTCCAGTAGACTACATGCTGCCAGCCTTGTACGTCGTCTGGCTGTTTTCTATCCGTCCATGCCAGCTTCATAAGGGTCTCCTCTGCCAGTAGCCAATATTTGCATCTCTCTTCCATAAGCATAGCATAGAACTGCCTATGGCCATTGTGCCCCAATTTCCCAGAGATAACAAAAGGGCTTCAAATTTATAAGTGGCGGCAGCCACAAACAAAGGGTAGCAGGGCGGTGTAGGGAATGCAAGAGGGGGAGTACAGGGGGTGGGGGGGGGGGGGGGGGGTTGGAATATATAAAAGTAAAAGAACTTACATATCTACTACTCAAATTACTTCATATTTATACTATACTAATTTTCAACACTAATCCTCTATGGGTTCCGGAGTGGCGTGCTGCTCGCCAGAAAAGCGCTTCAACACCCATCAGGGGTAACAAGTGCTATATGAATGCAAATCTTTCTTCCCCTTTTATCCCTCCGCTATCCTTCTCCCTCCAAGTAACAGACTAATATCCACCACTGAAGTTACCTCATATTTCACCATATTAATTCACCACTAATCCTTTATAGGCTTCCTGAATAGCATCAACAAGTGATAAATAAATACAAACCTTTGTCCTCCTCTTTCCTTCTGCTATCATTCCAAATCCAAATAACTGACTAACCTATCCACCACTGAAAATGTACTTGCATGTTTCACTATACTAATTCAACACTAATACTTTATGGGTCCCAGAGTAGCGTGCTACCCGCCGAAAAAGCGTTTCGACGCCTCGTCAGGGGTAGTAAGCGCTATATAAATGCAATTACAATACAATACAATACCTGAAGCCGCCAGCCGCCTCCTTCGTCACGCTCCTTCTTCTCTTTCTGGTCCCGGCAGCCCCTGGGACCGACTCCCATTCAATCCCTGTACTGCTCTCCTTTGAGGAGAGCTGCGCGGCATTGGCCTGAGCGGGCTGAAAAGATGCTCCGCTCGCGCTCAGGCCAGTGAGTATGTGGGGGTCCAGTCCAGGCTTTCACTTACCAGCCTGCTCATGGTCTCACATTTTAGGGACTCTGTCCTGCCAATTCGTATTTAGTCAATACAATTAATATTACCAAAAACGAATTAATAGACCATAGTCACATGAAATGTGTTGCAGATTTGTGACCCTTCTCTTTTAATTCCAATGTATGCTGTCTTAATGCATACCAGCTATAAACCTCCTATCATGAGTCCAATAAATCCTCAGTTAAATTTTTAGATGCAAGAAAAGAAGATTGAGATTAAAGCTGTACCAAATTGCAATTTTATTAATACATTTTTTGAGAAAATGATGTGGAATTATACTTAATTTCAGAAAACGTCTTTCTTATGTTCAAAGGTTACGAGAAATGCCAGCAGGAGACTGAATCAAGGAGGAAATATCTCTTGTCTGCGATCTTACTCTTCCTCCAGGACGTTTTCTGCTAAAACCAGTCTACCACAGTGGAGAAGTGTGGCTCAAGTGGTTGGAGCGGCAGACCCTGATGCAGAGGTCTGGCCCGGACCAGGGTTCAATTCCCCTGCCTCGGCGGGTCTTGGGCTCAAATTTCCCCGGACCTGACAATTCTCGCCTCGGTGCCTATTCCAATCATGGAGTCCCACTCTGTAACTCTGGGCAATAGCTTGCTTAATCTCCACAACGGCCCCTCGCAGCGGGATGCCTGGCTTTCACCTTGGGGATGCCCAGTAATGGGTTATCTCACAGGGGAATACCAGGACGGGTTCCCTAAGCAAGCGCTAGGACGCTTACGGGCAGCCATGCGCTCTACAAATCAACTTTCATTTCATTTCACCACAAAGGAAAATCACAAAAAATCTTGCAAAATTTCTCTCTTCTTCATCTTTCGCTAGAAGCATATTTTTCCATTTTCTTTTTAATTCATGTTTGCCATTATCTTCCAGATTCTGAGGTTGCTTGTAAGGACATTTTGAGGACCATCACTTTTCAGCACAATATTTCTTGCATAGAGGATTTGCCCAACCGAGAATGAGGCAAGCCAAGATGGAGCAGTTGCTCGTCTACCATCAGAGTTGCCAACTATAAACAAAATGTCATGGAGTGGGGAGAGTGTGAGGAGGCGAAGGGCGTGGGGCCTCATGCCGAGAAGTACCTAAGAGGCACTTTTGCCCCACCACCTTACTAAACCCCCTCCTCGTTCCAAAAATGAAACGCTTGTTGAGGCTGGCGCCAATGTCCTGGGGTGTATTTACATTCATTAATGGACATTAGCTGTTCAAAGCCTCGAAAGATGAGTTGTAAATCCACCCTGTGTTTTAGTTTCCAGCTCGTTTCTGTGTGATATCGGCTCTTTACCGTGTGACTGTGTGAAGGGAGCCAATACTGTATGACACAGAGTGGCACTGTGTAAATTGGCAGGTCTGTGCCCTCCTTCATCGGACAGAAGAGCAAAGTTAAAGATTCTGCCCTCTCCTCATTCAGTGGGCCCACAAGCCTCTGTGCCCTGGTGCCACTGCACCTTCTGCACCAATGGAGTCTTGGCCCTTGCTCTCTTTGATCCTGAGCGAGGTAATAGAAACCAGCTGCCTAACCTGTGCTGGCGGTTGCAGGTGGTGGACACTGGCACTCCTTTTTGTCAACCAGGATTTATTTTTATTCTCATTAGTCTTTGACCCAGATCAAACAAGCATTGGCATAGCCAATAGGTTTCACTTTTTGAACCCTATAAGTATTTAGTTATGCAGCAGAATATCCTTAGTGCAACAACACCAACTGTTGCATGGCTAAACACTCATAAGGTCCCAAATGTGAGACCTATTGGCTATTTGTAAAGGTCTCTGACACCTCTGGGTAATATCCGCGCTATATAAAAATGCACAAATAAATAAACCAGGGGATGGTGCCGCGATTTTGATAGGATGAAGACAACCTTCTCAGGGGCATAGGTTAGCACGGGGCAACATTTTTCACAGGATATAGCACCAGGTACGATGAGCTTATTTGGGGGGTAGGTAACATGCTACACTGAAAAGCAGAACTTTTTGGGAAGGGTACAAGGAGTGGCACGAGGCGTTTGCAGGGTGAAGCACCATGTAGGTTCGAGCTGGGGACTGCACAGGACGACCGGAGGTAAACCTTTGAGGATACTGACCTGCACTCACAGGCCTGGAATAGCAATTTAATTAGATGCACTGGTGAGAAGCAGGCTACTTTTGAAGGTGATAATAAACAGCGTAGGCTGCCTACAGCCCTGTACGGCAGGGATTGCGCTTATGTGCAGGGGGTGCACCTAGCCAAAGATGGGAACCTGGCAGCCCTGTCAAAGTCTGGCTTACAGTGCAAATTGAATACTATTGTAACAGTTTACCGGAGCCTTGCAGTCTCTTCATGCTGTTCCCAATGGGCGCTGTGACTCACCAGGCCCGGCAGTCAAAAAAGGGCTTGTTCGGATTAGGGGCTCCAGCCATTTTGTATACAAACCACTCGGCCAAAATCTGAAGGCACGTCGGGAAAGGACGTTTCACCAATGGCAAAGACAGTGTGGCGCATGCACACTTGCAACAGACCACTGTAGCGAGTACATTTCAGAGAGGAACGAAAACAAGCAGAAAAGTTTGAAGACATCTGCTCTGGCTGCAAATTGAAACGAAGGAGTCTTGTGTTTGAGTTGAAAACAAGCAGAAAAGTTTGAAGACATCTGATCTGGCTGCAAATCGAAACTAAGAAGTCTTGTGTTTGAGTTGAAAACAAGCATAAAAGTTTGAAGAGATCTCCTCTGACTGCAAATCGAAAAGAAGGAATCTTGTGTTTGAGTTGGATCTATTCTGGTAGCGATCACATGACTTCGGCGAAAAAGGAGGCGCTGGTATGAGAAAACAAAGCTCTAACCCTCAGCCCCAGGACGCACTCTGTGGTAATCACACGAGTGGTGCGCGCGCAGCAGTGATCGCTCTGGAAGGGAGGCAGATGGCGGCTGCGCGCTAGGCCGGCTGTGGAAGCACTTTCAAAACCCATATACTAAATGTCTCTCCGGACAGCGCATGCTCTAGCTCAGGCGAGACCTAAAAAGAGAGAGATAAGGGAGAACGAAGGAGGAAAAAAAAGATAGGGAAACAGCAACAAAAGGGAGAAAGCAGGGATGAAAAAGACCTGAGTGATATTCAGAGACAGGAAGAACAGGTTTGGGGAGAAGGAACTGCAGACGTCCAGCATTCCCAGAAGATATGGATGGCGCTTGATTGAACAGTGGCCCACATGGTTTCATTGGTGGCAGTTCATGGACCAAACTAGCGTCCAAGTTTTACAGTGGGCAGGACAACATTTATTTGTTTGTCATTTAATTCATATGTTTAGCCTTTTCCTAGTTCTTCCTTATTTTACAAATAGGAGAAGTCTGTTCCGGATTTGAGAATTCTGCCACTCTGGTACTATCTGGGTAGACTGCAGGTGAGGGGCTACTTTCAGAGTAGGATGGACTGCCATGACCTAACCATGTCCTGATGGCCTCATGTTATTTACGGCTTCATCTAGTGCAGGCTGGTTTCTTCATTTTTGCCAGAGCTGATGTTAGCTTCCTTTCTTTCCCTGAGAACTGAATATATCTGCACAAAATCAAACATTTTTCCCCAAGTGTGCAAACTGAGATTTCAGCTTAGACCTACTTAATTCCAATTCAGTCACTGAACATACTATCGCTAATTCACTCAAGGTGAGTTATTCACAGGATGCCCTTGTTAGGCCTGGCCTTTGAGACAGCTTTATCTGTCTCTTCAGGCTATTATTTTGCTAAAGAAATCACTCATGATATATACCCATGGGACTTTGGTTTTCAGACTTCGTCCATTGGTCAGGAAAATTCATTCACATTTTGCTCCCGCCCCCTGTAGCATATAGCATGGGGCAGAGGGGTCAGCCCACTTTATCCATTTGCTGCCTTCACCTTGAGTGACTGCACATAGTCTGTGCACATTACTCACATCCACCTAAAAGTAGTTCCTGTCATTCCGAGTTACTGGTTTTGCCAGTGCTTGTGTTTACAACTCCACCAGCGTCCTACAACTTACGTCCATGAGTTCTTGAAATCTATTTTCATTATTCTTCAAAGCAGCGTAGACATTAGTTCTTTCTGATCTCAGACATTGTGTACCCTGGAATGGTTGTCAGTGTCACATTTGACGTCAGACGCATGCCACAGAAAAACCCTCTTCCAGTGAATGGTTCCACCTACTCCGAGGTAACAGCACTGCACAGCATATTCTTCCCCTGAGGTGGGCCACCCCAGTTCATTTATTAACCTTCCATGCGAGGGAGTGCGGACACCCCCTGACAGTGTCCCCTGCTTCGGCATCGACCTCTGAAGGCATCCCGTGTGGGAAACACTGCCCTCCTGCACATGGCTTTTTCTCAAGATGCGGGTGAGTGAGGGCGTCCGAGGAACGAGGCGCTTGAATATCGCATCGTGCAATAACCACTCCATGCTGTTGTTAAGCGTAAAATGCCATTTATTAGGACCAGGCAGCACAACCAAAATATATAACCAATAACTTCAATTAAAGATAACAATCCCAAACATCAACCTTTTCATCCAATTACTCACTTCACGTAACTCCCAACTCGCCTCTCATTCCACTCCATGACCCTTTCAGTTCTTCATCCACTTCTTCACTTCTCTTCAAGCATCCTCCCCTGTAACACCTGCCATTGCACTCATGCATCCGGCCCCCCTATCATTCACTCTCCCTCCCCGAGGGATGGGTGCGCCCGTCAGTGACTCTCCAACCCTCCAAAGTACCGCCAACCTTTGCAAACTGTCCTAAACTGGCACTCTGTCCTAAGCTGGGCCAAGCTGTTTCCTCTGGTGCCAAAGTCACCCCAAAGCAGTGAGCCTTCTCCTGACACTGTGCCAGCGCCCGGCCACAGTCCCCTGTGCGCCCCCTCCCCAGGAAAAGAAAATCATCAAGGTAGTGGGAGAACTCCTTATGCCCGCTGATCTGTGTAAACGCTCATTGCAAAAATGTGCTAAACATCTCGAACAGCGCGCAGGAATCGCGCACCCCTTGGGCAAGGCCTTGTCTACGAAAAAAGCACCCGCAAACTCATCCCCAGGAGCGAAAACTCCGCAGGGTGTATGGGTAGTGAGCGAAAGGCCGATTTAACATCACACTTTGCCAGCTCCGCTCCCTGACCACACACCCGAACTAGGCGGATGGCATCGCCGACCCAGGCGTACACTACCCTTGTATCTGCTTCTGCCATGAAGTCATTCACAGACGTCCCTTCCGGCCAGGAGAGGTGGTGGATCATTCTGAACTCACCCGGCTCCTTCTTAGGGACCACCCCCAGCGGTGAAAAGATCAAATCATCCACCGGCAAGTCTGCAAACAGGCCCCAACCCTCCATTCTTCTACCTCCTTCCTCAATTTGGCAGCCATCACCTCCGGCAATTCCTTGGCAGATTTCAAATTAGCCGCCCATCTCTTTTCCCATGGCAATGATCTCCCACCGAAAGCCTTCCGTAAAAGAGCTGCCTCTCTGTCAGGGTACCGAGAGAGCCATGGACCCATCGCCTCCACCTTAACTGGCGTAGGAGCCCTTCTACCCAACCTGCCCCTTCCATTTGTGGCCCGCCATTGTTCAGAGGACGAGGCCAACGTAAAACATTGTGTGACTGCGTGTCGGTCCCCGCACTTGGAGCATTCATGCTTAAACTTACAGAGATATCGTCAGCAATAGCCCCTGTTGTAGCTCCAACAGGTTACAGTATGGTTTCCCCCAGTCTTGGACTGTGCCCCCTGAATTGGGATGAATTCCCCCCGCCCGACGTGAAAAGACCGGTACGCCACTGACAAACCACTGACCATGTGCGAGGACGCGGAGGATTGTGTGGACGACCTCCACTGCATCCAAAGCTCCTGGTCAACCTCCCCCCAGGGCTTATCCGGGTTCACACTAATCCTGGCCTTAATATCCTCATCGTAACTCAGCCAGGCAACCCCCCGAAATGCATCTGGGCCTTTCTGATGATATCCATGTACTTTAAAAGTGCTATGCCCCGGTCAAGGTTCTTCTCACAGTAGATACTAGCAGAAATGAGAAACCCCGACGTACAAGTTTCAATATTTACAGGGACCCTTAGCCACCTCGTGAGCTCCCATTCCTCCTCTTTAGAACCCTCCTTTGCTTGTATCTCCCTATGAAGGGGCTTAAACACGTCCACATATTTGTGTTTCCAGTTTCTATTCCTCGCCTTATCGATAGATATGACCCCAGTGGCATGGCCAGACCTATATATGGCAATTTTGTGTGATGTTTGTCCTCTCCCTTGTCGCCCTTCTCTTCTGCCCCTTCTGTCTTATCTGCACCGTACTCCAACTCCACTGCAGGTTCCTATTCAACAGCCGTCCACAGCATCTCTTGCACCGCTCTCTTTACACCCTAAGAACAGTGTGAGGAATATCGCGAGGGGAAACCGAAAGTAGAAGCCGGGGAGACCCGTCTGACTGAGAGCTGGACAATGGGGTGAGCTCGCTCGGTGACTGGTTACTAGAAAATTTCTTGGGCGATTCCCTGGGGATCGATGCTGACCGGTTCTCCGGGGGTCCAGGACTGAGAAGTGTGCGGGCCCCACTAGTGACTGAGGGCAGTGCAACTAACTTTAAGGGAGCAAGTGCAAGGCGGACAAGCCCTGAGAACGACGAGGGCTGAAGCTCGAAGCATTCGGAGGCTGCAACGCCCGAGAAGACGATATTGCTAGCAGTTTGACCAGGGCAGTGTAAGGCGTCTCTAGGTGCACCCACCAAAAAGGTAGTGTGCGGCCTGAGATCACGACAGCTGGGTTGAGGAGGCGAGGTGAGAGGAACGGCGGGCTGACCGAGCACGATTCTCACCCCCCCACCTGATGAGCCTGGAATAAGCACCAAAGGCGAGACTCCTTGGAGGTGGCAGATAAAGGCTGGCTGGGGCTGGAGGACAAGCTGGGACCTGCTAAGTCCATCAGAGACTCGCCGAGGATCAACTACACGGCCTGCCTAATACTAAAATGGCGGTTGGAGATTTCTTACTAAGCAGCCTTAACTTCGAGAGCTACAGAGGGTGTAGCAGCAGCAACCGGGGGGGAGGGGGTGGGGTGGCTATTTTCAACCTATTCACAGGAGACCAGAAACCACCCCTTGCGCCAGGTCGAGATTCTCCAAGAAGATACCATGTGGCCTGCCTGAACTCAAAATGGCAGTAGCCGAAACTAGCTGCCTATCTAGTTGAGCCACAGATGCTGGGGAAAGGGTGCAGCAGCAGTGATAGATGCAGCTTTCTTCACGCACAACCAAGGAGATATGCTGACCCGGCCTGATCACAACACCCAAGTGAGTAATACTAGTGCTCCGTAGTTAAGACTGCGCCCAACACACACATGTTGAGACCACAGTTTACATTCAGCAGACTTTCCTACAGCATTTGATGCATTATGTTAGCACCGTCCCTCTACATGCAAAACACCCCTCTGAGCAAGACGTTTCCACTACTTTCACCGCTATGGAACCTTTTTCCCTTTGACGTCGAAGGTGATCTCTCCCTACATCCTCCAAACTGGAGGTGAGCTGGAGGACGATACATCAACACCGGGACTGATGCCTTCTTTGGAACTATGACGATGCCCCACGGGCTGAAACTATAACTACTTTTACTTATCGCGGAGCCCGAGTACCCTTGGTCGATGCCCGGTGGAGCTGTCCTATGCAGCAACTGATGTAACTATGTAACAATGATCTGAATCAATTTCCTATCTCATGTAAAGCACTCTGATACCTCCGGGTCTAGCCAGCGCTATATAAAACTTTTCACACACACACACACACACACACACACACACACCCTTGCTCTTCATTGCATGCACAGCAACACCACTTGCCATACACGCCGCCGTTGCCAGCTACCGCGATGGAGGGAAGGCCGCCACGGACCCCCCTGCTACTTCTTGCTGGGGTCCGAGGGCTGTCTTGCACCCGGCGTGCCCCCCAGCACTCTGTTGACCTCTGCCAGCTTGGATCCGCCCAGGTATGAAAGGCAGCAAGTCTTCTAAGACCCCCAATAGTGCCTGGTGCAGAGGTCCGCCTCTAATTCACCTTGGGTTTGTTACCAAAATAAGGAGGCAAGCGCTGGAAACTGGAAGACAAGAAAAAGGTTTATTTCTCATGAGGAGACCACGTCAACTGCAGGCACTGGGATGTCTGAGGGAGGTGTTCTGTCAGCAACTCCTTTCGCTCTTCCTTTTATACATGTTTGACACAATACAAGGTTGCCACACAAGCCCAACATTGTTTCATCAACATGGTTACACAAGCTTGGAGTCTCCGCCTCAGGCAGGTTATCACATAAGCCCAACTTTTATTCTCCTCCCACCCAGGCCAAACAGACAATCTTATTTTGCAGCTGGACCTTGCTTCAGGGTCTAACACATGTGAGACCGGCCAGATCTAAGAGTCTGTTCTGTTGATTAAAACAGGTCCCATTGTTGGCAAAAACAAGTCTTGCTGTTTGCAGTGCAATAAAACATGTTTGCAAGAGTCTGTTTGGTATTTGGAACCTGTTTGTGTCCAAGGATTTGCCTGTAAACAGAGATGAGAGGAAAAACGAGTTTGTGGCAGCAAGTGGTGCTTGAGGATTGTTGTGGCAATAGATGTTATAGCCCCCAGCACACATATCAGGATTGGTCAGAGTTTCAGATGGATGCTAGTAAGGGCAGGATGAAGCAAAGGTGACCAATTGAATACAAAATGGCTGTGGTCGGTCAGAATGAGTGCAGCTTATGTGCACGTAGGAACTTCCACCAGACAAGATGGCGCAGGTAATGTTCACGATTGTCGTTTTGCTTTTAACACAGGTCACTCTAACCTGGGCAGGCCCCGGCACCATCTGGCCTCAGAGCCGTCCTGGCCGTCCCTACTCCTGACTGGCGACGACCGTCCCCTTCCACCCACACCCACTTGCCCTTGGACTCCCTCTCTCACTCCTCCTGCTCAGCCCACCTCTCCTCCTCGGATGTAGGCGTAGGAGGTCCATCTATCGCATCATCCCAGGCCACCTCATCCCTGGCCTTACACATTTCTGCCCATCTCTGCTTCGTTTCCCGTATAATCCTGCGCTGGTCCTGGATTCGGTCCTCAAGTGACATGCCTTCCTACCTGGGGAGGGCAAGAGAAATGCCGCCCCGTCCCCCGCCCCTCTCCCAGGACCCCCCTGCTCTTCCCCACCTGTGCCAACCCTTGTGACCCCCTCAGCCCAACCAGCGGGGGCCTGTCAGCACCTTCCCTGAGCCTTCTCTGAGCCTGGGCTTGCCAGACAGGTCAATGTGCGCATCCTAACACTGACCATCTTGCCCAGCGCCCACTGTCCCCTGCGGTGCCTGCACTTGCTTCTCTTTGTCCCCACCATATCTGTGTCCACCCCGCCCCCCTGTACCTGTGAACCAGAACCTTCCGACCTCCCTGCTCCCTACAGCAACGAAGCCCCCGCCCTGAACACCCGCGGCATCCGGGCCCAGCCATGGCCCCTGGAGCCCACCAGGGTTGCCCCCTCCCTCGAAGGGCTGCCCGCAGCCAGCTCACTGTCACCAAGGCACGGAGGCAGGCTCCGGCGCCTGCTGCCGCACGATGCCGCCTCCTTCTTGACACCCCCAAGCCCCGGCGGTGCTGCCAGACGGTGGCTCACCACACAGGCCGACGCTGTTCTTGGGCCCTGGTCATTCCCACGCACGCCTCGTCCAAGAATCCAGGCCACAGCAGATCTTCATGACTGGCGCGGCCCAGGACCCGCAGGGCATCCCTCACGGCCTCTGGAGTGACGTCGTCCATCCTTGGCCCGCCTCCGAAAGACCACCTGCACGCCTTCGCTCACCGTCCGCGTCACTGCAGGCAGGAAACTTCACAGTCCGTACGCAGGACGCGTTTAAACCACGAGTTCCCCGACTGGCCATGTATCTCCTGACTTAACACCTCAAAAATAAGCACCCCGAAATTAACTACAACGCTCCAGATGATGCCAGAATGCAGGAAGAGGAAGTCACCTTCCTCCCCTGCATTCATATCCCCCTCCCAAACCCCACCCCCTAACCCAGCCTAGTCCTTCCTGCACGAAAGGCCCCGGGGGAAGACTAGTCTGCGACTTTGCTTCCCCCGGGGCCCACCACTCCCCGAGATGCATGTCAGCAGCGCACACCCTCGCAGTACTATTACGAGGTTTTTAAGCGGTCAAGGTGGTGCAACCAATCAACACTTTCCTCTCTCCACCTTTCCCTTTCTTCCGCCGCTTCATTCCACCGCTCTTGGTGCTCTTGCTCCAGCTTTGCCTATGTTACGTTTGTCTTCTTCCCCAAAAATTTTCTCCTGTTGCTTTATTCCGTCCTATCGTCTGTCAAGTAACCTTCTAGCTGCCTCTTGGTATGATTATAAAAGTGTAAAAAAAGGGGGGTGGTGGGATGGATTGGAGACAATAGTGGTACACCCTGCATGAAGTGGACATATTTGATCCCTACACAAAGTGGCCAATGGTGTCCAGGGCTGTCATGTAGACTTAAAGATTGTCATGCATTGTAATCAATTGTTTTGTGACAATCAATCAATTAAACCTAGCTATAGACATTCAGGTTCTACACTACACATACAACATGTAACATATGCAAGGGTGCAATCGCCCGTCGACAATGTCTTTGTTGTTTGGATCCTGCAAAAAGAAAATAATGCAATGGTTTCGTATCAAGCTATCCATGCATGTGTGTAGTGCTCTCCTGATTCTCACCCCATTCAGTGATCATGCAATATCCTAGAGAAATGTGCTTGCTGAACATTACCCAAGGCGGAATTATATTTTTTTACTTTTGTCCTATGGTACCCTACTCCCTTAGTTTTGGGTCCCTCTCTTTAATTAGAGAGCTTGCCAAGCATATGAGACAACGGAAAGACAACACAAGAAAAACAATGGTCATGTGCATTAAGGACGTATGTATGGGTTCGCCTGTACCATTACAGTCTGTAAGGCTATTTGTCATGCAGCAACAAGAACGGGCAACACTTCGTCAGCTATATTACCCTCAAATGTAGGGATAGTTATGTCACATTAGAGGAGTGGGGGGGGCATGCCACTGTAGTCACACACTGTAATATCAAGTAGGAAGACACAATATCATGTCCCAAAGAAACATTGCAAGACCAGCGTTGTGCATGTTAAGGAGAGAAGAAAAGGGCAGGCAGTAAATCACGAGTATACTCCCAGCATCCAGTCCGAAAAAGTGATAGGTGCCAGATTACTCACTTCCTCAAGAGTGCCATGTCACCATCCATACCTGTTTGTACCCCTTCTCCTCCCAAAATTGTGAAGAGGTCAAGGACCCGACATCCATTTATGTCGAATTTAAACAGAGACAGAAGCTCCTGTGAGGTTCCTGCATTACTTCACATAGTCAGTGCATGTGCACATGAGCGTGTTAGCAAAACCAAGGCCTCATGGGAGTTGTAGTTTCCTTGGCCTAGTATGGAGCCCGTATAAGGGAGCATGCACGTCGGTGAAAACAACCAAAGTGTCACCAAGAGCTAGTCATGGAGGCGTCTATATAGAACTCATAGCTCTGGAGGCCCGATTCACAAAGGTAAACTTAGACCAGAACCCTAAGTTTAGAACTAAAGTGTAAGGGCCCTAGTCACAAAGGTAAACTTAGACCAGAACCCTAAGTTTAGAACTAAAGTGTAAGGGCCCTAGTCACAAAGGTAAACTTAGACCAGAACCCTACGTTTAGAACTAAAGTGTAAGGGCCCTAGTCACAAAGGTAAACTTAGACCAGAACCCTAAGTTTAGACCTAAAGTCTAAGGGCCCTAGTCACAAAGGTAAACTTAGACCAGAACCCTAAGTTTAGAACTAAAGTGTAAGGGCCCTAGTCACAAAGGTAAACTTAGACCAGAACCCTAAGTTTATACCTAAAGTCTAAGGGCCCTAGTCACAAAGGTAAACTTAGACCAGAACCCTACGTTTAGAACTAAAGTGTAAGGGCCCTAGTCACAAAGGTAAACTTAGACCAGAACCATAAGTTTAGACCTAAAGTCTAAGGGCCCTAGTCACAAAGGTAAACTTAGACCAGAACCCTAAGTTTAGACCTAAAGTGTAAGGGCCCTAGTCACAAAGGTAAACTTAGACCAGAACCATAAGTTTAGACCTAAAGTGTAAGGGCCCTAGTCACAAAGGTAAACTTAGACCAGAACCCTAAGTTTAGAACTAAAGTGTAAGGGCCCTAGTCACAAAGGTAAACTTAGACCAGAACCCTAAGTTTAGACCTAAAGTCTAAGGGCCCTAGTCACAAAGGTAAACTTAGACCAGAACCATAAGTTTAGACCTAAAGTCTAAGGGCCCTAGTCACAAAGGTAAACTTAGACCAGAACCCTAAGTTTAGACCTAAAGTGTAAGGGCCCTAGTCACAAAGGTAAACTTAGACCAGAACCATAAGTTTAGACCTAAAGTGTAAGGGCCCTAGTCACAAAGGTAAACTTAGACCAGAACCCTAAGTTTAGAACTAAAGTGTAAGGGCCCTAGTCACAAAGGTAAACTTAGACCAGAACCCTAAGTTTAGACCTAAAGTCTAAGGGCCCTAGTCACAAAGGTAAACTTAGACCAGAACCCTACGTTTAGAACTAAAGTGTAAGGGCCCTAGTCACAAAGGTAAACTTAGACCAGAACCCTAAGTTTAGACCTAAAGTCTAAGGGCCCTAGTCACAAAGGTAAACTTAGACCAGAACCCTAAGTTTAGACCTAAAGTGTAAGGGCCCTAGTCACAAAGGTAAACTTAGACCAGAACCATAAGTTTAGACCTAAAGTGTAAGGGCCCTAGTCACAAAGGTAAACTTAGACCAGAACCCTAAGTTTAGAACTAAAGTGTAAGGGCCCTAGTCACAAAGGTAAACTTAGACCAGAACCATAAGTTTAGACCTAAAGTGTAAGGGCCCTAGTCACAAAGGTAAACTTAGACCAGAACCCTAAGTTTAGACCTAAAGTCTAAGGGCCCTAGTCACAAAGGTAAACTTAGACCAGAACCCTACGTTTAGAACTAAAGTGTAAGGGCCCTAGTCACAAAGGTAAACTTAGACCAGAACCCTAAGTTTAGACCTAAAGTCTAAGGGCCCTAGTCACAAAGGTAAACTTAGACCAGAACCCTAAGTTTAGACCTAAAGTGTAAGGGCCCTAGTCACAAAGGTAAACTTAGACCAGAACCATACGTTTAGACCTAAAGTGTAAGGGCCCTAGTCACAAAGGTAAACTTAGACCAGATCCCTAAGTTTAGAACTAAAGTGTAAGGGCCCTAGTCACAAATGTAAACTTAGACCAGAACCCTAAGTTTAGAATTAAAGTGTAAGGGCCCTAGTCACAAAGGTAAACTTAGACCAGAACCCTAAGTTTAGACCTAAAGTGTAAGGGCCCTAGTCACAAAGGTAAACTTAGACCAGAACCCTAAGTTTAGACCTAAAGTCTAAGGGCCCTAGTCACAAAGGTAAACTTAGACCAGAAGTCTAAGTTTAGACCTGAAGACTACGGGCACTATTCACAGAGGTAGACCCAGACCAGAAGCCTAAGTTTACGTATTTCGGAACTCATAAAGGTAAGTTATGAGTAGTATCTTTACGTCTGCATGCGGGCTGAGTTTCCACACTTGGGGCTGGAGAGATACTCATTCAGAGTGGAATCTCCGCACTAGGGCGCAATCTACCCAGTTGGGGTGAATCTCCGCACTGGGTGCGGATCTCCGGTAGAGTGTGGAGGTCTGAATTGAATTTTATTATAAACTAGCGGCCCGTCCCGACGTTGTCCGGGTAAAAAAAGGCTAGGCAGCAATGGTTTTAGTATCATTGTACATTCGTCCCACATGATAAGAGAAACATTTTGAAGCAGTGTCCCCAAAGGTCCGTTTTTCCGAATAGAGCATATTGAATCCCTTTCAAGGGAAACTGTTAGAGGCAGTTCAAAGGTAGAATGTGCTCTTTTCGCAGCTGTTAGCAAAGTGGCAGCTATTCCAGATGAAGCAACAGCTAGAGCCAAATTCCCAGAAGATCGAACTTTGGCAAGTATGAGGTTGATTAGGTAAGTCTTTCCTGTGCCACTGGGGGCGTCTATGAACAATAGTTTGCCTTGCTTCTTTTCAACACTATCAACTATGGTGTTGTAGGCGAGTTGTTGATCGGGAACTAAGTTAGGCAAGTGTTGAGTAGGCATGGGCGGAAAATCCGTTCCGCTCGCGGATTTTGCGGATTTTCGGGAAATTCGCAATCCGCGAGATTTGCGAATCTCCCGCAAAATCCGCAAATCCGCGAGCAGCGGATTTTGCTCGCACTGCTCGCACTGTTCGCGTGAGTTCGCGCCCCGCGAATAAGTGCAAAATTGCAGAAATACGATCTTAGCAAAACTGAAAGTAACTACTTACCAGGTTCAAAAGTTCAGGCTCATCATTAGTAGCCATTTCCTGTAGTGCTTCCTGAGGGGCCCCTCCAGAGTTCAGTTGCCAGTTGAAACTATTATGTGACCCTGCTCTGAACCTCAGAATAGTTACACATATGCCACAAAGGTCCTGAATTACAGCTAAGGGAGACAACCCGGAGCCAGGCTGGAAGTTAAAATCCATTAATCAGCCCCTAATTCATTATTGTCAGTTGGGGCAGGGCAGGTGTTGTAACTAATTTTGCAACAATGAAAGCACTTAGCAAGTGCAAAAGATCACTAATCAGGGCGCACTAAGGAAGCAGGTGCCAGCTAAAAAAATATTCTGTGACACATTAATCAGCCCCAAATTAATTCAGGTCACTTGAGGCAGGGAAGGTGTGCTTTGCTTTGCCGAAAATAATGTACACTGGACAACCAGAGGGTGTGGTGATGAAACAGAGGGTGGCATGGGTGGGCCAGAGGGTGGCATGAGTAGTCAGAGAGTGGCAGTGGTGACAGAGAGTGGCAGTGATGAAGAAGAGTGTCCCAAACAGGCTGGACACGTAGAAACAACAATTTCGCAAAACTTGCGACCCGACAGGTAAGTTCGCAAATTGCGAAATTGTAAAAACCCTCGCGAACTGGCAGAAACACGGGCGAACACAAAAAAAAAAATCCGCAAATTCGCGGGAATTCGTGGATTTTGCGGATTGCGAATCCGCAAATCCGCAAAATTCGCGAACGCGAGATCCGCAAAATTCGCTCATGCTTAGTGTTGAGCAAGGTAGTTATTTAGCTCTGGAATATTGTGTGCGGTAGCGATATTGTGGTATCCAGTTAGGTTAGTTCGGACCGCTGGCGGCAGGCTGAAATCTTGTAAGGACTTCTCGCTGAATAGATACAGTGAGTCTTCAATTTCTATAAGTCCTTGATTTATGATTTCATTGTTGATAGCAGCCCGTGCCGACGTTGTCCGGGTATGAATTGTTGCCGGCCAGTAGTATATTGTTTTGTAGGATTTCGTTTTGATAGCATTTCTTATCTGTGACAGGCCTGTGAAACGATCCGATTCACAGTGCACTGCTGATGCACTTATGAGTGCGCGTTCAGTAGTGTGTGAACTCGAGTTTCCCTACTTTATATTTCTTTGCAATATTATATAGCGCAAACTCGACAACATGGCATGAGCACAATTTACATTACAGAAGAACACATTCATTTGTGGTAGGCACGGGGAGACAAAGCGATTTGCCTGGAATCACAGGATGTTGAGCTGATGCCGAGATTCGAACGTAGCTCCCCAGCTCTAAAGTTCGCAATTCTAGAACTTGTGGCGGGAGGTGTGTCTAAAAGTGTATGTTGGTGCTGGCCATCAATGAGAGAGACCTGTGCATTTTTCAAATGGGTGGTGAAAAAATATGAGTATGTTGCTGGAGATGTGGGCCGCCGTGCCACCAATGTACTTACCGGGGGAGGGTAAACACCGATTATTCTGCAACTTTCTTTCCGCATACCATCACTCCGCATACTTTCATTACGAAAGTACCATGACTCCGCAATGCCATTATAACGCATGGCATTACATTTTATATGCTTTTACTACGCATACATTTACAACAAAATTCGCTGTAAATGCATGAATGGTAAAAGCATGTTTTTTTTAAATGTTTGGATAAGGTAAGTATGGGTATAGGGGTATATGTTTTGGGGTACTGAGGTATATGTTTTGGGGTGTTTGGGTATGTTAAGGGTTCAGATATAGTTTTGTGTTATGGGGTACAGGGGTAGTTTTAGGGTTTAGGGATAGGTATGGGTTTTGGGGTACAGGGGTATTTTTAGGGTTCAGGGCTAGGTTTGGGTATGGGGTATTTTTAGGGTTCAGGGCTAGGTTTGGGTTTTGGGGTACAGGGGTATTTTAAGGGTTCAGGGCTAGGTTTTGGGGTACAGGGGTATTTTTAGGGTTCAGGGCTAGGTTTGGGTTTTGGGGTACAGGGGTATTTTAAGGGTTCAGATATAGTTTTGGGGTATAGAGGTATTTTTAGGGTTCAGGGGTAGGTTTGGGTTTTGGGGTACAGGGGTATTTTAAGGGTTCAGGGATAGGTTTGGGTTTTGGGGTACAGGGGTATTTTAAGGGTTCAGGGCTAGGTTTGGGTTTTGGGGTACAGGGGTATTTTTAGGGTTCAGGGCTAGGTTTGGGGTACAGAGATATTTTAGGGTTCAGGGGTAGGTTTGGGGTTTGGGGTACAAGGGTATTTTTAGGGTTCAGGGCTAGGTTTGGGTTTTGGGGTACAGGGGTATTTTTAGGGTTCAGGGCTAGGTTTGGGGTTTTGGGTACAGGGGTATTTTAAGGGTTCAGGGCTAGGTTTGGGTTTTGGGGTACAGAGGTATTTTAGAGTTCAGGGGTAGGTTTGGGTTTTGGGGTACAGGGGTATTTTTAGGGTTCAGTGCTTGGTTTGGGTTTTGGGGTACAGAGGTATTTTAAGGGTTCAGGTCTAGGTTTGGGTTTTGGGGTACAGGGGTATTTTAGGGTTATGGGGTATTTTAGGGTTCAGGGGTAGGTTTGGGTTTTGGGGTATAGGGGTATTTTTAGGGTTTAGGGCTAGGTTTGGGTTTTGGGGTACAGGGGTATTTTTAGGGTTCAGGGGTAGGTTTGGGTTTTGGGGTACAGGGGTATTTTTAGGGTTCAGGGCTAGGTTTGAGTTTTGGGGTACAGAGGTATTTTACGGTTCAAGGCTAGGTTTGAGTTTTGGGGTACAGAGGTATTTTAGGGTTCAGGGGTAGGTTTAGATAAGGTAAGTATGGGTATAGGGGTATATATTTTGGGGTACTGAGGTATGTGTTTTGGGGTGTTTGTGTATTTTAAGGGTTCAGATATAGTTTTGGGTTATGGGGTACAGGGGTAGTTTTAGGGTTTAGGGATAGGTATGGGTTTTGGTGTACAGGGGTATTTTTAGGGTTCAGGGCTAGGTTTGGGTTTTGGGGTATAGGGGTATTTTTAGGGATCAGGGGTAGGTTTGGGTTTTGGGGTACAGGGGTATTTTAAGGGTTCAGGGCTAGGCTTGGGTTTTGGGGTACAGGGGTATTTTTAGGGTTCAGGGCTAGGTTTGGGTTTTCGGGTACAGTGGTATTTTAAGGGTTCAGGGCTAGGTTTGGGTTTTGGGGTACAGGGGTATTTTTAGGGTTCAGTGCTAGGTTTAGGTTTTGGGGTACAGAGGTATTTCAGGGTTCAGGGGTAGGTTTGGGTTTTGGGGTACAGGGGTATTTTTAGGGTTCAGGGCTAGGTTTGGGTTTTGGGGTACAGGGGTATTTTGAGGGTTCAGGGCTAGGTTTGGGTTTTGGGGTACAGGGGTATTTTAGGGTTATGGGGTATTTTAGGGTTCAGGGGTAGGTTTGGGTTTTGGGGTACAGTGGTATTTTTAGGGTTCAGGGCTAGGTTTAGGTTTTGGGGTACAGGGGTATTTTTAGGGTTCAGGGGTAGGTTTGGGTTTTGAGGTACAGGGGTATTTATAGGGTTCAGGGCTGGTTTTGGGGTATAGGGGTATTTTTAGGGGTTAGGGCTAGGTTTGGGTTTTGGGGTTCAGGGGTATTTTTAGGGTTCAGGGGTAGGTTTGGGTTTTGAGGTACAGGGGTATTTTTAGGGTTCAGGGCTAGGTTTGAGTTTTGGGGTACAGAGGTATTTTAGGGTTCAGGGCTAGGTTTTAGTTTTGGGGTACAGAGGTATTTTAGGGTTCAGGGGTAGTTTTGGGTTTTGGGGTATTTTTAGGGGTTAGGGCTAGGTTTGGGTTTTGGGGTTCAGGGGTATTTTTAGGGTTCAGGGGTAGGTTTGGGTTTTGGGGTACAGTGGTATTTTTAGGGTTCAGGGCTAGGTTTAGGTTTTGGGGTACAGGGGTATTTTTAGGGTTCAGGGCTAGGTTTAGGTTTTGGGGTACAGGGGTATTTATAGGGTTCAGGGGTAGGTTTGGGTTTTGAGGTACAGGGGTATTTATAGGGTTCAGGGCTGGTTTTGGGGTATAGGGGTATTTTTAGGGGTTAGGGCTAGGTTTCAGTTTTGGGGTTCAGGGGTATTTTTAGGGTTCAGGGGTAGGTTTGGGTTTTGGGGTACAGGGGTATTTTTAGGGTTCAGGGCTAGGTTTGAGTTTTGGGGTACAGAGGTATTTTAGGGTTCAGGGCTAGGTTTGAGTTTTGGGGTACAGAGGTATTTTAGGGTTCAGGGGTAGTTTTGGGTTTTGGGGTACAGGGGCATTTTTAGGGTTCAGGGCTAGGTTTGGGTTTTGGGGTACAGGGGTATTTTTAGGGTTCAGGGCTAGGTTTGTGTTTTGGGGTACAGGGGTATTTTTAGGGTTCAGGGGTAGGTTTGGGTTTTGGGGTACAGAGGTATTTTAGGGTTCAGGGGTAGATTTGGGTTTTGGGGTACAGGGGCATTTTTAGGGTTCAGGGCTAGGTTTGGGTTTTGGGGTACAGGGGTATTTTTAGGGTTCAGGGCTAGGTTTGGGTTTTGGGGTACAGAGGTATTTTAGGGTTCAGGGGTAGGTTTGGGTTTTGGGGTACAGGGGCATTTTTAGGGTTCAGGGCTAGGTTTGGGTTTTGGGGTACAGGGGTATTTTTAGGGTTCAGGGCTAGGTTTGGGTTTTGGGGTACTGGGGTATTTTCAGGGTTCAGGGGTAGGTTTGGGTTTTGGGGTACAGGGGTATTTTAAGGGTTCAGGGCTAGGTTTGTGTTTTCGGGTACAGGGGTATTTTAGGGTTCAGGGGTAGGTTTGGGTTTTGGGGTACAGTAGTATTTTTAGGGTTCAGGGCTAGGTTTGGGTTTTGGGGTACAGGGGTACAGGGGTATTTTTAGGGTTCAGGGGTAGGTTTGAGTTTTGAGGTACAAGGGTATTTATAGGGTTCAGGGCTAGGTTTGGGTTTTGGGGTATAGGGGTATTTCTAGGGTTCAGGGGTAGGTTTGGGTTTTGGGGTACAGTGGTATTTTTAGGGTTCAGGGCTAGGTTTAGGTTTTGGGGTACAGGGGTATTTTTAGGGTTCAGGGCTAGGTTTAGGTTTTGGGGTACAGGGGTATTTATAGGGTTCAGGGGTAGGTTTGGGTTTTGAGGTACAGGGGTATTTATAGGGTTCAGGGCTGGTTTTGGGGTATAGGGGTATTTTTAGGGGTTAGGGCTAGGTTTCAGTTTTGGGGTTCAGGGGTATTTTTAGGGTTCAGGGGTAGGTTTGGGTTTTGGGGTACAGGGGTATTTTTAGGGTTCAGGGCTAGGTTTGAGTTTTGGGGTACAGAGGTATTTTAGGGTTCAGGGCTAGGTTTGAGTTTTGGGGTACAGAGGTATTTTAGGGTTCAGGGGTAGTTTTGGGTTTTGGGGTACAGGGGCATTTTTAGGGTTCAGGGCTAGGTTTGGGTTTTGGGGTACAGGGGTATTTTTAGGGTTCAGGGCTAGGTTTGTGTTTTGGGGTACAGGGGTATTTTTAGGGTTCAGGGGTAGGTTTGGGTTTTGGGGTACAGAGGTATTTTAGGGTTCAGGGGTAGATTTGGGTTTTGGGGTACAGGGGCATTTTTAGGGTTCAGGGCTAGGTTTGGGTTTTGGGGTACAGGGGTATTTTTAGGGTTCAGGGCTAGGTTTGGGTTTTGGGGTACAGAGGTATTTTAGGGTTCAGGGGTAGGTTTGGGTTTTGGGGTACAGGGGCATTTTTAGGGTTCAGGGCTAGGTTTGGGTTTTGGGGTACAGGGGTATTTTTAGGGTTCAGGGCTAGGTTTGGGTTTTGGGGTACTGGGGTATTTTCAGGGTTCAGGGGTAGGTTTGGGTTTTGGGGTACAGGGGTATTTTAAGGGTTCAGGGCTAGGTTTGTGTTTTCGGGTACAGGGGTATTTTAGGGTTCAGGGGTAGGTTTGGGTTTTGGGGTACAGTAGTATTTTTAGGGTTCAGGGCTAGGTTTGGGTTTTGGGGTACAGGGGTACAGGGGTATTTTTAGGGTTCAGGGGTAGGTTTGAGTTTTGAGGTACAAGGGTATTTATAGGGTTCAGGGCTAGGTTTGGGTTTTGGGGTATAGGGGTATTTCTAGGGTTTAGGGATAGGTTTGGGTTTTGGGGTACAGTGTGTATTTATAGGGTTAAGATGGGTTAGTGTTTAAGGGTGTTGGGGTATTTTAAGAGTAAGGGTGGGTTATGATCATGGGGTGCAGGGGTATTTAAAGGGAGCAGGGTGGGATTAGCACACAATATGAGGCATGGCCACACGCCTCCAGTGTTTGTCACGCCCCCAGCACACGCCTCCAGCACACGCCCACAGCACAACGCAGACACGCCCACAAGGGACTACTTTGCTGGCACGGTTCTTTTACCTTTTAAATGTATATGGTGGGCGTCTGTATAGCCTATGTCCTTCTGCAGCATCTGCCCTTTCCAACGCTGTATTGGGTGTTGTTATTGGCGCTGTGGTTCCCGAGTTTACCTTGCCTAAAGGTGCAAGTTCTCTCTTTATAATAGTAGTATAGATTGTTTGGTTAATTAAAGTTAAAAAAATAATCTTTTACACAGTGGCCCCAACCATAAGGTTTGTAAAAAAAAGTGAAAACAGGTCAGCAAGTAAACAGCAATTGATCTCTCAGTTCATATTAATGCAAATCTTTTCCCTGTCAAAATAAGATAACCAGTCTTTCTTGAGGGTAAGGGAGTGAAGGGGCGGTTACAACCAAAGGATGGTCTCTTAAGCCGTGTTCCTTTTATCCCCATGGTTCTTTCAGTCTGTCTCATGCAGTTTTGTTTGGCTATCACAGCACTCAAATATGTAGGGAAGCAACCTGGCGAGTATATTAGTTATGATGCCCAGCTGCCATCTTTTTACCAAAATTGCCCATTTTGATGTCAGTTTAATTTTTACCCAAGTCTAGCTACCCAAGGCTCTAAATAGGCCTGAAGGAACTCCTCAACCCTTCAAATTGGCACACAGCCTTGCTCTTGGCATATTATCGAAAGCATTGGAGAAATCAATAAAAAGCAGCGTATAACTGCGGGGCCTTTGGTCGGGGGGATTCATCGTTCAGACAAGACAAGGTCAGCAGAATGCCCTTTATGTGGCCAATTTTTTTGGAACCCTATTTGGAGTAAAGGGATCAGTTGTTTTGCGCTTGCCCATTCCTCCAAGTCTTCATGTAGGAGTCAGGCATAACCTTTACCCTCAGCATCCGAAAATGATATGATTCTGTAGTTGCTTGGTGCTGGTCGGCTGCCCTTCTTGTATTTGTGTATTAGGACCAGGATAGACCCGCTCCGGCTGCCTGGGTATGAGCTCGTGCAAAAGCAGTTGGGGTATACAGGGTTCAATATTTGGGGCTTTAAAGAGAGCGGTAGGCACACTGTTGGGGACCGTGGCACCTGACCCCTCTTAGTTTGGTTAGTATTTGTTGAACATTTTTTACACTGGGCCAGTGACAGGTACCATCTAGGCTTAGTTTCTCTCACGAGGAGAGGCCTCTTTTCCAGATTCCCAATTCCTGAATCACCGGCTTTATGGGCCATCTTACTTGAAGCGGCCCTTGTTGCTGCTGGCTCTAGAGAGCTCATTTTCCCCTGGGGCGCTTGATTTTCTTACCTTACCTGGTTTCTCTCTTCATTTGAAGACACTTACAGCCTGATTAATCATTCTCCCGTTTTGCGAGGCCCTAATAGCGATTCATAGCGAATCGCTATTAAGGACTCGCAAAACTGGATTCATGTAGAAATTGCATGAAGATATGCGATTCCTACATATTCCTTACTTGCGATTAGCAAATTGCTAATCGCAAATAAGGAATAACTCGCCATTCATTCCTATGGGCCAAAAGGCCCATAGGAATGAATGGAGAGTATTCCTTATTTGCGATTAGCAATTTGCTAATCGCAAATAAGATAGCGATTTGAAGGGTGCCAGGGGTGTCCAAAGGACACCCTGTAGCACCCCTCAAATGAAATTTTACACAGGTGTTGCACACACACATGTCCAAAGGACATGTGTGTGTGTAACATGCAACTCAGAAAAATGCATTTAAATGCATTTTTCTGAGTATTCGCAATTTACCACGAGGTCTGACCTCGCGGTAAATTGCGGCTAGAAATTGCGAATTCGCAAAATTAAATTGGATGATGAATTGCATTTAAGGAATCTCAAATAGAGATTCCTTAAATGTAGTTCCTCGCAAAATTGCGAGATCGCAATTAGCGATTTTTACATTTGGGATGCTGAATCCCAAATGCAAAAATCGCTCTCGCAAAGGGCCAAATTCTCAGAATCTGGCCCTTTGCGGGCGCTATTTTCTTTGATGAATCGGGCGGTTAGTCTCAGTACATCACAGGAGTTGTCACTTTATATAACTTTTCTAAGTATTTTCTCCACTCCATTGGAGTAATGTTGCAATTTCCGTTTCCTTTCTCTCTTTTCTGTGTGAGGCTGTTAACAAGACCCCAGAATTTACTTGAGTCCCTTGTCTTCATTGCTGCATGCAATTTTGCTGATGTGGATTAATCTTTCTTTAACTGCACCATTCTTATTAATTGTCTATAAGATTGTCTGAGGAGTTTGATCTTTTGTTTCAGAACCCTGTCTGGAACTCACCATACAAAATGTAAAGTGGCTAATTTGTACGGGGAAATGTGTGTGTATGCAGCTGGAATATCACCTTTGGTTCTACCATTTAGGTATCGAAGGCCTAGCGATTCCAATCAAGAGGCTTATTGGGATCCAAAAGTGTCTTTTTTTTTGGTCTAAGCAGGCTGTTTCAGATATTTTCCAGTAAGGATTTTCATTTTCTTTCCAATCATCGCCGGTGCTTGATCCCATGAGATATGTATTGAAATCACCCTCAATAAGATTCATCACCTCCCTATGCTCCGCCCGCGCAGCCTCTAGTCTCTCCAGCAGGTGCTTGCCACTTCCTGATCAGTGAGGGGTGTAGGTAGGAGTTTCCAATTATAATTACATTCTGGAGGGTCTTGTGATTAAGTTGTATTGCAGAGATTTTAACAATAATAGTTCTCGATTGTTAGCCCAGATTTTAGTGGTGCACGTGGTCCAGTTGGCTTTTATGTGGATTATTTTATTATTATTTTTTTTATTTATTTGATGCAATTTTATATAGCGCGAACATTACCCGAAGGTGTCAGAGCGCTTTACATAAGAACCAATTGCGATACATAAGGATTTAGGATTACATACGTTACATAAAAGATACAGACAGAGAAAAAAATTACAAATGTACAAGTTCTAAAGTCACACAAGGAGAGATATAAAAAACATTGCAAATGTAAAGGTAGTAAAGTCATTCAAGGAAGGGATACTTGGGTGGCCTCCACACAGTGAGGCAAACGCCGGGAGACAATTTTGACATGGTCTTGTAAGGGCTCCCACTCCAACCTCCAAGTCTCCTGTAAGCATATAACATCAAGTGCACTTAACACTTCCAGAACTGTTCTTTTATTTTCTTCTCCTGATGTTCCTCTTACATTCGAAAAGCATATTTTTAATGCATCACTCCGGGGCTTGTCGCTCTCTTTCGCATTAGTTGTACACATTTTATGATCTGGCCAACCAGTCCCAGTTTTAGTTCTCCACTGGGGATTTGGACTGGGGTATGTTTACTTCTTTCCCCCAGCTTAGGCATTTCTTCCCCCAGATACATTTCTCTGCTGGTCACTTTGATCAATATCCCTGGATTTTCAGTCAGGGTTGGTTTATTGCCTTTGTGCTGCTTTAACTCAGATGATCGAAGGCCATCCCTTTTGACTTCTATAGCTGTTCCCCTCCTGTAACCTTGTGGGAGAAGTAGACGAGGAGCTCCCCCATTGTCATACCACTTCTCTTCTTGGGAGCCTTTAGCGTTCTTCAATATTGAGGATAATTCCAATGCGGTGAGATACTTCGTCTATAACCTCTTTTTCGATGAAGGGAGGGATTACGAACTACAGGACATTTCTCCTTCTCATCACTGGTGCGTTTAGCCCTCAAGATGCCAACAGGGATTTACTTTGCTCGAACCTTTGTGCTAATTTCTCTCCCTTTAGGCCTATCTCAGTCAGCTCCCGGAGGTCCCCGGTCCAAGGAACCTAAAGGATACATATTCAATGTCCTCAGACCTCAGGTCCCCCAGGTCTTGGATCTTGGACAGTCTGAGGATGTCCTGCCTGTTGAGGATATCCCGCTGGAGGTGTTTTCCGGTTGGAGGGGACTCAATGGATTCTTTTTGTTAAGCTTCTAGGCAGGGTTGGATCTTGAAATTTGCAAGCCGAGTGTCCCCACCCATCACTTTCCGGGCCATCTGCCAGGAATCTTGTTATATTCCTCACAACTGAAACCCACTCTGGGGCAGGTGTAGTCACCTCTCCTTGCGTATAAGGGGGCCTTCACTCCTCTTGTTGGTCCTCATTAGTGTGCCCCTCCTGAGTTGTGGGGAGTGGGCTAGAATTGCTAGCTGTGTTAAACTTCTCTCAGGGATTTCTAATAGTTCTACTCTTTTCAGTGCTTCATTGGGGTTGCTTATTCCCTTCTCCTTCCCCTCTATCAGTGTCTGGGTGGTCGAGTCGATTAGGGGCCTTGAAATCGACGTTTTCCAGTTTCCCTGACCTTCTAACAGGAGCTGCCCCTAGTCCATTACACTGTGTCCCTTAACTTCATCCTCCAAAGCGAGAACTGTCTTCTCTTCCACCTGCTTCATCGCTGCTTTTTCTCCTCCTTTGAGGTTAAACATCAGGTAAACTGGGCGCGCATCAGGAGGCCTTATGGCCGGTAGATGATTTGAATGAGCACATTTTGTTGAGGTTCTTCAGTCCTTTTTTGTTTTTCCACGATAGTCCTTCCCGGTTATCCGCCTGCATTTAGATATTATTAATATTGTTGCTATTACTGTTTTTGTTGGTATTTTTATTGTTATTATTCTTAGTCCCCTGGGGCCTCATTTGTGAGAAATGACGCATCGCTGCGTGAAAGCAGCGATGCGTCACTTCTCAGTGCACACTCCTTGCGACATGATTGATGCGTCATATTTATAATATGACGCATCATGTCGCAAGGAGTTACAGATACGTCAGTATTTCTGACGTATCTGTAAGCGCAAAAGTGACGCATTGCTGGAGTGTGTCACAAAAGTGACGCAACTCCAGCAATGCGTCCTTTCACATGGGGCAAGCCCCATCTGAAAGGGCCTGCGTCAGTCTTACGCCTGCTGGGAGGCAGGCGCAAGATTTTGACGCAACGGTGTCCTAAAAGTGACGCAGTGAAATCTCATAGATTTCACTGCGTCAGTTTTACGACCCTCCTTGCGTCAATACGCCCCTCTTGCATACATTATACCTGGCGCAGGTATAATGTGGCGCAGGGGTTTACAAAGTGACGCATCTACCTAGATGCGTCACTTTGTAAATATGGCGTAACAAGGCGCATTTTTTACGCCACTGGTGCGTCACAAAAAGTGACGCCCCGGCGGCGTAAAAGTGACGCACAGCATCATAAATGAGGCCCTGGTCCATAATTTCCCCCCTTTTTGTGCAGTAAGCTGTTGTTTCCACTTCTAAATTGTTTTCAGCAGCGATGGTAGTTTCTGAGGAAGTGAGAGCATTTATATTGCCTTCTCCCGCCTCTAGGTTGGTTGGAATCGAAGTCCCGATACTCTCAGATTTCTCTTTTTGGGACATTAGTCGGTTCTGTTGTAGGCAAGCTATCCATAGGGGCATTAGTGCAAGCCCCATAATTCCGTGCTTATGGTCTGTTATCCACCTTCCTGGCTGGCTCGCTCTTCTCCTGTGCCTGCGAGAGGCCATCCCTTATATTTACTTAATTGTGGCTCTTTTTTTAGCTCTTGAATAAGAGAGGACATGACTTCTGGTCGTTGGGAGATTTTCTCCACTATATGGTCGCATTGATACCACTCCAGTTTATCTTTTGTGAAATCAGGAGCCTGTTTAATAAGTTGGTTTAAGTGCTCCAGCTTTGAATCAATAGTCATGGTGAAGTCGACACGCGTTTGGAGGACATCAATCTGGGTGTCTAATTTATCTGTATGGAGTTTGCTAGCCTTAGCCACTTACAGGATGAATATAGTCATACTCTCATTTTCCTTATGTGGAGGTTCGGATTGCTTTTGTTGTTCCGCTACCTTACTGGATTCAATCTCCCAGAACATTGTGTTGTCATAAGCAGCCACGATGGTGGTGAAGGTTTTTTCATCTTGCTCCATCTGTTTGGTTGGAGACCACTCGCTTCTGTAGCTATTTCCCCATTTGGTTATTTATTGGCAGCTGCTGTTGGGGCATTGGGCTACTGGAGGGTGCATCCATCAGCAGCATTGTATTTGACATAGGCCATGGCTGTAACGGGGCATCACTGTCTTCCTGAGGGGACTTTAGTGTCAGGGCCCGTGAGGCAACACAGTTATCTCTGATTAGGATTACTGGGGGAATTGGACAGGCAATGGAACAGGTGGAGGGGATGGTAGACCTTTTGTCTGAAGTTCACTAGTCCAGTTGTTTAGCTCGCATTCAGCAGATAGAGGGCTTGTCCCCTCCTCTTCCCCTCTCCCCTGGGTATCTGTCCATTTCTCCTCTGTCCTAGCCCAACAGCGCAAATGTGGGATCCCAGAGCGAGGCGAGATTTACTCGAGCTTAGAGCTTTCGCTCCGTGAAGCCTCTTTCCTCTTGCATCAATGGTCTTAGGTCATTCGTTCGTATCTGAAGCTTGGCTACCGTTGGCTTAAAAAAGTCTTTAACTGTTGGTGATTTTAATTTTACTTTTGCTGTCTCATATACTTTTGGTGTTGGGGACCCCAAATCTCTCTCCATAGTTTTTTTCCGGGCTAGTTGTAAGACCCATTAAAATGGCCACTCTTTTTCTCTTATTTGGCCCCTGTGCCATCCTTGCTGCCCCTGCTTTGCGGAGTTGGAAGTTTTGAGTTCTCATTTCAACTTCTGGCATTTTGAAGTTCTGTGGGGGAAACCTCTCCAGTGATCTGTTCACTCCTTAGTGTGCTTGCAGTTTTGGCAACCAAAGCGTAGCTCGGGAGGATTCGAGAGGCAGGTGCTGGGACGCAAGCATGTAAATTTAGACTAGGATGCAATGGAGGGCGAGATGCCTGTTATCTGCCCTGTTATCTGCCTTGATGGATAGAAGAGGTAAACTTTATATTGGTTTATGCTAATAGTTCTTTAGTATTGTCAATTTTGATTTAGGTCGTTACTGGTATTAATGGTAGTACTTACAGTCTGAATGCCGGCTGTGGAGTTTATTGAGAAGTTGAGGTGGAGTAAGCCCGACCTGCAGTACCGAAAGCACAGGCCGCACCAGCTTACTGCTCACCGCCTCCTCGTTTGGGAGAGTGCATGGACTATTGCCTTGCACCTTCTGCCACCCTGATGTTTACTGCCTGTCGCTGTTATCTCCCGGGCTTCCGTTCTTCAATCTCTCATTGCTGTTCGGCAGGTAGAGCCAAGGGGGTTAGAGATGTGGGAAGAGACATCAAGGCCCCAGCACCTGCACTGGTCTCCTGGTTGTCTCGTCAGCCCCCCCCCCCTTGAGGATTCCAGAACGTTTGCTGTATTACAGTCTGGCCCCTGAATGCTCGGGGCCCAAAGCCCTCAGCGGGCTTCTTTTTCAAGGGGGGGAATCCTTTGCATGGTGTTCAGTGGAGCTAGCTCCAAAGCCCCCAGCGGGCTTCTTTTTCAAGGGGGAATCCTTTGCATGGTGTTCAGTGGGGCTCCAAAGACTCCAGCGGGCTTCTTTCGTGGAAGGAGGGACTCTCCTCACAGTGTTCAGCGCCTGGTATTTGTGCAGCGTCTGTGCAGCATTCACATGCAGCTTGGTGGTTGCCGCGTCACAGTGCTAGACCTGATGATATAATGAGATTCCGTCCCCAGTGCTGACATAAGGACTCGTAACTTATCTTTACCGAAAAGTAGTTAAGTTAAACTTTTGGTCTAAACTTAGAACGAAAGTCTAACTTCACCTTTGTGAATCAGGCCCTAAGTTTAGACCTGAAGTCTAAGTTTATCCGTAAAGTATAAATTAACACCTAAAGTCTAAGTTTAAATCTAAAGTCTAAGCTGAGACCTAAAGTCTAATTTAAGACCTGAAGTCTAAGTTTAAACCTAAAGTCTATCCTCTGACCTTCAGTCTAAGTTTAAACCTGAAGTCTAACTTTAGAACTGAAGTCTAGGGATATTCCTAATAAACAGTTTTTAAATTTAACTTTGGTCAGCATTGGATTATAGTCCATAGTGCTGACCAATTGTGTGTCATCAGCACAAGGGATGGGTTCAAACCCAAATGACCGGATGAATCTGCCAGGGGTGCCACATAGACATTGAAGCCTTACAGACGGTAAAAAATTAGTCAGCCCTTTATTGATGTGTTTACTCTTGTTCGTTCCATGACTCATGCCTTAACTCCTAGATGGGCTTTACAAGTTCATGCTTTTGAATACCTGGACTCATGGATTTGACGTACCTAACTAAAAGTCGCCTTTTTTAGTCCCAATGAATTTAGCCTGTAGATTAGGCGAACTGGGAGCTCCTAATTGACGTCGACATTTTCTATATATTAAGGATGAGGGAGTCATTCTGTATAAAGATCATGCCTTCTACCTAAAGTAGTCTCAATGACTATTGCAAGTCAATATATATTTTTGCTTGTTTTTATTCCATTCTCCAGGAAGAATTATAGAACTTGTTAGATGTCAAAATGGCTCTTTTGATTTACTTGCAAAGATCAAAGGATTTCAGTAGCTCAGTGTGGTATCTTGGTGGGGGATTCCCACACAGTTGGGCATTATTCTGATTCATGGGTCTGTAGGTTACAAGAAAGTTGGTGTCCAGTCGACAACTGTTAGAGGTGGCCGAAGGAGCTGGATGAGGTGATAGAAGGAGCTTATGAATAAACTATCATTTGAAACCATCGAGGAACATGATGAATGATTGTGTTCAGTGCTTAGAAAGCTACATTCGAGTGGACTCATGTGGAAATGGAAAAATCTAAATTCAAGGTTGACAGCATTGAGTACCTTGGTCATCAGATTTCTGCATATGGCATTCGCCCCAAAGGGGATTTAGTAACTGCTACTAGTGAAATACCGTATCCGACCAATAAGGACGAGTTGGTGAAATTCTTGGGCATGACTGAGTACTACAGCAAGTTTATAGCAAACTTTGCAGAGAAGAGTAAGAGCACCCAAATGCAGCTGAAGATGACTGGGTTTTAATGGAAGGATGATTGTAAAAATGAGTTCAAAGCATGGAAGGCAGAATTAACCCCTTTGGTGCTGATGACGGCCCCCAGCCGTCATGCATTACGGTGCTCATGTGCTGATGACGGCTGGGGGCCGTCATGAACCCGCCCACTTTGAAAAACGCCTCACAGGCGCAGAATCGCGGCCGCACCCAAGGGGTTAAGGGAGACCCCTAGTTTATTGAGCTTTGAGTTGGGTCAGGAGATGTTGTTGACGACAGACGCTAGATTGAAGGGTTTAGGGGCGGTCCTCATTCAAGTGATTGATGGTCAGGAAAGAATGATTCTGTTTATTTCTAGAAGTTTGAGGGGTGCTGAAATAAAGTATAAAGTCATAGAGAAAAAAACGTTGAGTGTTTTCTGGGCGGTGAGAACGTTTATTGGTAATCTTCATCATTCGTGTCATTCTTGAAATGCACACTCCCTCATCCCAACACCCCAGTGCCCCTCGTGTGGCTATTTCACACAAGAACCAACACCCATTGATAGTATTAAATAAGAGCACTTTCAGAGTTTTTTACATTGAATTATTAAACGACTATAAGCAAATCTCAGGATTTGCATCCTCACAACCTCTGCACGTTGGTTCAGCCTTTATTCTGGGGTCAAACCATTGAAGCGAGTCTGCAGGGGTGTTGCATGGAGGATGCATTGGCTCGAGTAAAATACCTTTCCCTTTGCGTATTTCTGTTTTCACTTTTTGAATATGATCAGTTTCTCCCCATATGGCTGGGGTTGTTAGGTTACTGGCTTGAAAGTCTTTCCTCCTTGTTTTTTTTCCTCTTTCTCACCAGTTCACGTTTTCGTATCCGTATTTTGGAAACAGAGGGAAAGAAGCATTCGGCTGCTCTGGGGCACTTTGTCAAGGTGACCTTTCTTCGTTCCCACTCTTCCACCCGAGTAGAATAAGCTGTCAAGTGATCTTTGCAGCTTGGGGGAGGAGCTACATCTTCACCCTGAGGGGCAGACAACAGACCACCAAAGACGACACGCATCCACAACTTGTCTCTTTGTGACATGAAAGTGGCAACAATTCAGTAAAGGATATTATATCCATATTTATCTAGAAATAAATTAAAATTAAAATGTGTGCCTTACAGACACTCTTTTTCTGTCTTTCTCCCTGCCTCCCTTTCTGTCTTTGCTCTATTTCCATTTTCGTTCTCTGTCTCCTTCCTCGCTCTCGTTTTTCCCTTCCCCTATCTCCCTTCCATTCTCTTTTGCTCCGTGCTGTCTTTGTTACTTCTCTCTCTCCATTTTTCTGTCACCCTTCCCTCTTTTCTCCCTCTCTCTAGCTGTCTTTCTTTCATTTCCCCCTCTCTCTCATCCACACATTCCCCATCTCTCCTCTTTTTTTGCTACTCTTTCGCTCCTCTCGGTCTTCACTTTTCTCTCTCCCCTTCTTCCCTTCTTCCCATTTTTACTTTTTTCCCTTTTATCTCTCCTCTTCCTCACTTTCTCTCGCCTCACATTCTCTCTTCTACTCCTTTCCCCTCCTTCCCTACTCTCCTCTTAATTTCACTCTATTTGAGCGTTCTCTCTCTCCCTCAATCTCCCTGTCTCATCATCCCCCTCTATCTTTCCTCTCCCTAGCTCTCTTTTTCCTACCCTCCTATGAAACTGTTTCTCATTCTTTCTCTTCCTATAAATGTATTGCGACTTATATAGCGCACGTATCACCCGAAGGCATCAAGGCGCTTGCCTTGGGAACCCGTCCTGGCTTTTCCCTGTGAGATAACCCCTACTGGGCATCCCCAAGGTGAAAGCCAGGCATCCCGCAGCGGGTGGGCCGCCGTAGTGGAGATTAAGCAGCTATTGCCCAGAGTTGCAGCGTGGGACCCCATGATTAGAATAGGCACCGAGGCGAGAATGATCGAGTCCGTGGACATTTTTGGGTTCAGGACCCTGCCCCGTCGGGAATTGAACCCTGGTCCCGGGCCAGACCTCTGCATCAGGGTCTGCCGCTCTAATCAGTGAGCCACACTTCTCCACCTCTGTGTCTCTGCTTCCTTCCTTGCCCCCTCTATTTCTCCCTTTCTCAATTAAAATCATTCTCTCTGATTTGTTTTGTCACACAGCAGCGGTATCAAAACAATTAGTGGAGCCGCCCTTGTATTTTTCATCGCATTGCTAATTTCCAGTTAAAGAGAGGAACATTACATTTATTACAACTGCAAAAACACACCCTACACATAAATGACACTTTTAAGCATATCCACTTTTCGATTTTGCCAAATCAGTTCTATCACTCTCATTTTAAAAATGTTATTTGGGCTTCAAAGTTTCACATTGTATCCTGCACCTGCCTCATTTTGGGGCCCAATTCACAAAATCTTGTAAACATTGTCCATAACATACGCCTGCGTATCTCCTCCTCGTTTGGAGCAAATGTTTATTGTTTATATGATCCACAAACATCCAGTGTGGTACTGCTTAAGTTTTACTGTGCATTTATATTTTTGTGCTTTATTAACAACATGCAGAATGTGGTTTTATAGTCGATTTTGCATGTATATTCTGATTTAGACCTATTGCAATGAAACCAATTTCCTATGACATGTAGAATGTTTTCTAGACTCTTGTTAACTAGGCCTCAGTTTGAACCTGTCAGCCATATTTTACAAAGTAGATGTGTCCGCTGTAGTTTCACTGTTCATTTCTATTGGTTATTTCTGCAGCACACAGTCAAGCACAGTCATGTCTTCTTATTTCCACTGACGTCTTTCTTTCTGTTCTCAAGAAAACCTTTTCTGGCGATAATAATGTTGCTTTGTTCAAGGATCTTCCACAAGCTCACTGTACACTATTCATTCACAATAACGTTCTATTCTTCATGTTACTAATTTGTCCTCCCATCAGTGCTTTAAATGGGCCGGTACTCACCGGTACTGAGTACCGGTACTTCCCAATTTTCTACCCGTCAGTACCGGCACTTTTCCTTCAGTCAGGGAGAGTACCGGTACTCTGATTGATGGCAGGGCAGGCTCGGGTTCGGTATCTTCTCTAGATGCCGCTCTGCTTCCGGATTTCTCAGTCTCACTGAGCCTCTGAAGTAGACTTTGGCAGAGAGGCTGCTACTGTCCAGAGGCGCCCCTTTGAATGTCCCCACCCTACAGGGCTTTGAGAGGGCTTGCGTCAACGCTGTGTTTAACAGGACAGGGTCTAAGCAGACCCTGCACTGTTAATTAGGCGTGCAACGAGCATTCAGGTGAAAGTGCTAACTGCCAGCATGAGGTCTGCACCTTCCGTGTCTAGAAACGCCTGGCTCATCAAACTGGCGTCTCGCTATTGACTGGGCACTGTGCAAGCGTTTTTTTCAATGGCATGTTCATTTGTTTGTTTACTGGCCTCCTTCGACCCCGTAATTGTGAACTTCTCAAATGCCATTTTGTATGCTGCTTTTCGGAGAGGAACATTGAGACATTTTGGCATTTCCCCTGAAAACGTCAGATTTGTGAGTTGCAGTTTTTCCTGCTATGATTGCTTGCCAATTATCGGCATGAGGAACTTAATGAGACAATCATGAAGAAATACGGTTTAACATACGGCTTCTACTGTGTTATTTCTATGATAAAATTGCCCTGTACATAAGGCTTATGTTAATTTGCAGTAGGTTATGCCTCATATTTGACTTTTTTTCAGGTCGAGACTTACATAGCTTAACCTGAAGCATTATGGGACTAGTAGTCCTGGTCGTGTATGAATGTTAACATGCAGGCCAACAATTTTGTATGTAAGATTACACAATTTGTGTTTTTCAGCCTCCTGCATGTATTCATTAAGCTTAATATGAGACTGCCCCTACCTGTTGAGGGAGTATGTGTAGTATCTTGTGGCACGCTGTTCATTGGGCGCTTCAGATTATCGCTTCCCTCTGAATGCTTTAATAAGAAAGTAAGCCTTATTGGTATGTCATTTTCCGATTTTATCCCAAATTAAATTCCGTCTCCTCTTAATAGGTCTAATTATATATCGGCAGAATATTTTTACTATATGTTTTAACACATGTTTTTTATTGAGGTTATATTTACTGAAGTGGTCAGCACCATCTTATGAGTCCATTCATACCAATTTTTTGGTTTTTAATAGTATATGCCCAAACTTTGGCAGGCAATTTGGTCTTTCATGTGCTCTTTCATATTCACTGGTAATGTGGACTGATTACGTTCCACGCAGTCAAATGTATTTTATAATTTAGCAGTTTGCCTAATTATGTTTTTGGCAATTTTTCCTCTAAATAGCCACACTGTTTGAGTGCCGAGTTGTGAATTATTCACTTCATGTGTCTGAAGCACCACGGAACGTCAAATTTCTATGTTTACCTTGTCGAACAGTGGGGGTAGAGCTATTTAAGCTCACGTGTATGGCGCCGGCCAGATTGAGAAAGGCTGCTTAGGTAGCCAAAACCTTTCTATTCAGTTGTAGGGTGTGTGCCTTCTTCTGATGGGAGCTGGATGGATCGTGGATATATATATATATATATATATATATATATATATATATATATATATATATATATTTATATATATATAGAGAGAGAGAGAGAGAGAGAGATATCCTGTTAGGTTTTCATTTTGTGTAATGAGGTAACCTGTTTTGTTTACATAAACACATTTCCCCTGTTTTAATATGTACTGCAACTTCCATAGAAGTTATTGTCTATAATTATGTCTAGCACTTGGCCCCGCCCCTAGCCCCGCCCACCTGCCACACCTCTAGCTCGTTTTAATGAGTACCTGCACTTATTTTTCCCCATTTAAAGCACTGCCTCCCATGTTCTGGTAACATTGGCCTAGAGTGAACAGAATCAATATTCATTTAGTGGGTTAGTCCTTGGCTGCTAGGGCAGTATGACGTTTAACAAAACTGTGCTTTCATTTGCTGAGAATGTAACACTTTTTATCATACTACAAAGATTTGAAGTTAGTGGAAATTAAACCTCCATGTGGGGGTGGACCAGAGAACTTTCCTATGTTGGTAGGGATGCTGTGCTTTTCTCAAGGTTTTTGCTGCACCTTTGAGCTTAAAATTTTGGGATTTTCCACTTTTCTATACTGGTCTTTTTACTGAGAGCCTTCAAGGCAGCAACTCTCTTTTCCGCCTACAGCACATCTTTTGATTTTTGTAAAAAATCCTTTAAAATGTATTCCTCTGATCTAGAACTGTTATTGCGTGAGCCCTTTCTTAATTGACTGTTTTTAGGTCGAGCCTTGGCAGCGCATGCACTGCTCTGTGGCATGCTGTATTGGAGTATGGAATAGAAGCCCCACCCACCCTCCGCCCATATTTGTCATTGGCTGGTGTCTTTGTCCTTCGTAAATGCTGGCTTCTGATTCGTTAATAGGCTTGTTAGTCCTTCCTAAGTACATCCTTGTCTTCATTTGTAACCTCCCATGAGGACTGGACCTTTTACTTCGTTGTTACACGGTATGTCTTTTTTTAGTCTGTAAGCACTATTTTCTTTAATGAGTTTCTACTACTGCAGGCACGACATGCTTTACTGCAACATTCAATGCGCCATGTGTGCTTTCACTTTCTGAGCAGCTGGGATAATTGCGGCCGCTTCTTTGAATAGGTCTTGTATTTACAATAGCTTGAGCTATTGGCATTGTAAATGACAATGCCTGTTATTTATATGTTAAATAGCAAACAGGTAAATAAAAGGCATTATCATTTACAATGCCAATAGCTTAAACACTCGCAAATTCGAGACCTATTGCATTGCAAATGCTTGTTTGATGTGTTGGGCTGTGCCTTACCTCAGGGACACATTTTCTGTTGAAACTGAAGTTTAATTTCATCTCTGTTTCATCAACCTGTAGGTGTTCTGAGAAGGTAAAGTTTGGGGGTGTAAATTATATGGGATTCACCTTGCCCACAGTACTCCTGGAAATGTACAACATTTATTGATTTTCACGAGTACGACTCTCCACTATACAAGGTGAACGAACCGACAAGAAAAATGCAAAAAAAAAATTCTCTCAGCAATAAAAATGTACTCTCTATGAAGTAACTCCTTCTCCTAGCTCATATGAATTGTGGTTGTGTTCCTTTCCTATCCCAAACTTGGAAACACAGTTGCCCCACACTTTTTTCCTGAATAGCTTTATAATTGTTTCTTGGGTAGAAAAGGCCAGCAAAAATGTTTGTGAATACCCATCATTTTAGAAGCATATTGGTATTCCATGCATTTTGAATCCTGGCATTTCTCTGTTGGGATCAACACTATTAGCAGTAGTTTGGAATGATTAAATAATTTCACCCATCACTTATGTGCTGTCTGTAAATGTCATGCTGGTACTGTTTTTGTTGGTAATATTTTGTGTTTTGTATATACATTTCTTATTGGTGCTATTTTTACTTTAGTACTTTTATGTGTTTGTAGTATCTGTTCGATCCTTGAAACAATTGTTATGTTTGTTGTTGCCCCTTGTCCATAATAAATATACCAATTGCAAGGATGGGAAGATTCCTGCGTCTCAAAGCTTGCTGGGCCTTAGTAAGTGTGTGCTCTTCACTGATGAAGCGGAACAAGGACAAAACATGTCTCTAGTTGCTTCTTTTCCTGGAACTGATGTGGCAAAACAATTTTGGCTTGAGTGAACACAGGGTCGGACTGGCCTATAGGGGAATCAGGCAGTGCCCCAAGGGCTGGTATGAAAGATGACTATTTTGTCAGTTTATTTTTGGGGCTGTTTGGGGGGTATGTTTTATCGTCTCGTGAGCTGGTATATACTGTTCAATTCTCTGATATAACCACAAACATTATCTGCAGGAAGCACAAATGCATGTAGTCTTCCATACCTTGCAAAACACTTATACAGCTTTTCGTTACAAGTCCAAAACTGCTGTGATTAGCAAATGTGGACCACGTTTTAGCTATTTGATTCGCTTATAGGGGCCACTTTTAATATGGTGACCACGCCTAGTTTTTGTCCCAGTTCGACCCCGAGTGTTCTTCTTTAAGAACTGCCAAGACTGACTTGCCCATGGCTGCTCTTTACCAGCAATGGCACAGGCGATGGAATGTGCCCACAGTGTTGCTTTATCGGTGGTTTACATCGACTCAGAACTAATTGACCATATAAAAACAGTGCATAAAATAATAGCTGCATAGAAATGAAATATTTGGCAAGAATATCCACTAGCCCACCACAAAAGAAATGTAAAGAGTCAACAGTCCTGCACAAAGATTCATTAGCGGTCCACATCTGCAGTTTTAAGAGGGGTGAAAATTAAAATAAATTGTCAATATTTGCTTGATAAATACAAAAAGAACAATTGATGGACAGAATGCTGCACAATGTAAAACATTCACCCCAGTACAGAGATCTGGGTCTAAATCCATTGTTTTTTTGCTCCCCATGCCATTCCAGTTCCGACCCAGCCATACGAAAATCAGTCTTGACCTTGTTCACCATGGTCACAGTCCAGCCCAGACTGCCAGACCAGATCCTGGGACCGGTTTCGGGGCATCACCCCTCATCAGCCAGGCTAGCTTGACTCCAGTGGCATGGAGAACACAGGACGCACGTCTGGGCATACCCATCCCACTCGGGGTGACAAATGCAAAAAGAACAATTGATGGACAGAATGCTGCACAATGTCAGACATTCACCCCAGTACGGAGATCTGGGCCTAAGTCCATCCTTTTTTTGCTCCTTATGCCACATAAGATACAACCGAGCCATATGCAAATCTTTCTTGACCCAGCTCCTTATAGGAACAGTCCAGCCCGAACTGCCAGGCCTGGTCCTCTCTGGACCGGAAACAAGCATCCTGGGACCGGTTTCGGGGCATCACCCCTCATCAGCCAGGCTAGCTTGACTCCAGTGGCATGGAGAGCACTGGACGCACGTCTGGGCATATCCATCCCACTTGGGGTGACAAATGCAAAAAGAACAATTGATGGACAGAATGCTGCACAATGTCAAACATTCACCCTAGTACAGAGATCTGGGCCTAAATCAATCTTTTTTTTGCTCCCTAGGCCCTGGTATTATTAGATCTGTCAGCCGCCTTCGACACGGTGGATCACAACATCCTTCTTCGCCGTGTCGAGCAGGCTGGCATCCAGGGCCTGGCTTTGGCCTGGGTCAGATCCTTCCTGACGGGCAGGTCCCAGACCCTTAGCCTGGGTACCTTCAGGGCCCCTAAAGAGCAGTCGCTCTGTGGGGTCCCCCAGGGTTCTTCTCTGTCCCCTCTCCTCTTTAATCTTTATCTTCGCCCTCTTCTACTTTCTCTGAGGCTGTGGGACGTCACCGTGTTTAATTACGCGGACGACCTGCAGCTCATCTTCTCTCTCAATTCCCCTTCTGCTATTCCTAATTTTCAGTCAGCCATGTCCCACATCCTCCAGTGGATGGGCCATAACCAGCTAAAACTGAACCCCGGTAAGACGGAGCTCCTCCTTCCTGGCAGGAGCCCCACCTTCTGGGGGCCACACTTCTGGCCGGCGGAACTGGGTCCGTCTCCCACCCCCGTGGCCTCGGTGAAGAGCTTAGGGGTCACTATTGACTCCGCTCTATCCCTAGGGCCGCAGGTGGGGACAGTGGTCTCATCCTGCACTTACCAACTGCGCAGGATCAGGAAAGTGGCATACCTCCTTACACCTGAAGCCCTCCTGCAAGTCATCATGGCCCTTGTCCTCTCCCGCCTAGATTTTTCCAACTCGATCTACCATGGTCTGCCCAAAACATCGATGGGCAGACTACAGGTGGTCCAAAATCAGGCGGCGAGGCTGGCCCTAGGGATCCCGAAGTGGCAATCTGCCAGGCCCCTCCTCGTCAAACTCCACTGGCTCCCTGTTGCTTCTAGGGCAGCCTTTAAGATCGGCTGCCTCATCTTCAAATCCTTGGCTGGCTCTTGTCCCACCTTTGTAAAATCTCTTATCTTACCCTACTGCCCTTCCCGCTACTTGAGATCCTCCTATCTTCATCTCTTAACCGTCCCCTCTTACAAGCTCTGCAGATCTGGAGGCCGGAGATTTGCTTACCTGGCCCCCAAGCTCTGGAATTCTCTCCCTCTTTCTCTTAAAACTTCGAATTCTCTGATTCTTTTTCGTAAATCTCTAAAAACTTGGCTTTTCCCTCACTCTGGCTAGTCCTTCTGTCCTCTCTATTTCCAACCAGCGCCAGGAAACCCATGGTGTCAGTGCGCTATACAAGCACCCCTTACGATACGATACGAAGATCCGACCCAGCCATATGCAAATCTTTCTTGACCCAGCTCCTTATAGGAACAGTCCAGCCCGAACTGCCAGGCCCAGTCCTCCCTGGAGTGGAAACAAGCATCCTGGGATGGGTTTTGGGGCCTTACCCTTCATCAGCCAGGCTAACTTGAATCCAGTGGCACAGTGAGCAAGGGACCCACGTCTGGACATACCCTTGGCCACTTTGGGTGAACATAGCAAACACAACAAGATGATGAACGGAGTCCTGAAACATCTCTACCACTTACCCCAGGTCAACAGAACTGGATTTAATCTATCATTCCTTTGCTCACTGTCCCACCCCAATTTGGACACACCCATATGCAAATCAGTCTAGGCCTTGTTCCTTATAAGAACAGTCTAGTCCAAACTGCAATGCCTGGTCCTCCCTGGTTGCAACAAAGCATCTGGGAACGGTTTCAGGGCATTACTCCTCATCAACCAGGCTAGCTTGAATCCAGTGACACAGCGAGCAAGGGTCCCACTTCTCGGCATACCCTTGGCCACTCAGGGCGAATACAGCAAACACAACAAGATGATGGATGGAATGCAGAAACTTTTCAACCACTCACCGCCAGTCAACAGATCTGGGTTTAATCCATCGTTCTTTTGCGCACTATGCCACCCTAGTTTGGACCCAGCCATATGCAAATCAGTCATGACCCTGCTCCTTATAGGAACAGTCCAGGCCAAACTGCCAGGCCAGGTCTTTCCTAGACAGCAAACAAGAATCCTGGGACCGTTTTCAGGGCACCACCCCTCATCAGCCAGGCTAGCTTGAATCCAGGTGCACAGCAAGCACTTCTTTTTCACCTAAACAAGTGGCCATCAAACTCTTATGGTAGGGTGAAACTTGCAAAAATAGGTGATGCCAATGGATTATTGAACTTGTTTAATCATCATTTGTGTGGCACATGTCTATTCGCTTGGGCTTTCTTAAGTACCCTGAAGTCGCCCAAAGATATACACCATATAAGGGAAGTTTACCCCTGCCAGTCATCGGACCCATATTTATGATTAGAACACAATGTATATACAGACATCCACTGAAGAGGTCTGTGTGTCATTGCACCCTAGAGAGGGCCACGCATTTCCATCCATTGCTTGTTTAAATCTACAGCTTGCTATGTTTCAGGCACAGCACAGGCCTGATACTAGCAAGACTAACATCCATTGGCAAAGCCAGTAGGTCTCACCTATTCGCTTTGGCAATGATTTTTAGCCATGATGTACAGTAGCGCGGCTGACTATACTGTACAAAAAATACACAAAAAGCTGGCATGTAATTTTGTAGGTGCACAACAACACGGCTGCTTGCACCTACAAAATAAGGCAAGCATTTTTTTTACTTACTAATCCGAGACATTAGTAAATAAAAGATTGTTCGAAATATTCTTTTTTGATCTAGCACTAATGCGCTTTAAAAATACAAATGCATAAGTAGGTCGGGTGTGGAACGGGGGCAAGGCAATTCTGAGGGAGGGAAGGAGAGAAGGATGTGGATGAGGGAGGAGAAAGGCACGCAAAAGACAACAATAGGAAATGTAACAAACAAAGGAGGGTGAGGGGGATGTTGAAGGAAGCGGACAATGGAGGATGGGCAGGTGGAGGTGAGGAAGCACACGGATAACCGAGAGTGGGCGGCTGGCAGTTGACTAGCACGCTGATAACAGACGATGGGCAGATTGGGATTGGGAAACACACAATCAACAGACGATGACTGGACGAAGATGGAGACGAAAACAGACCACTGAGGATGGGTGGGTGCCAATGGGAAAGCACACTGACAATGGAGAGGAGGTGATGAAGTAAGAACAGTAATGGAATGTGGGTAGGGGAGGAAGGAAGAATGGCAATGAAGGAAGGGAAGGAAGGGGAGGGAAGGAAAGACAATAACGAGGAAGAGGAACACAAAGTACATGAAGGAGACAGCTAGAAAACACATGTGCTTTCATAGAGTGCTAAACCAAAAATAAACTGTAGAGCCTGAAAAGTGGGCACTGGAAGGACACAATTAATGGTTCAATGCTCCAGGAGAGGGACAAACACCAGAAGATAAAGGAAAACCCTTTGAGGCTAACAAACAAGAAGTAAGTAAATGAGGCCAAAGGTATGCAATGAGCAGGCTCTAAGTCCACTGTAAGCTACCAATATGTCTCACAACAGACAGCACATGCTTAGTCTTAGGAAAGACCTAAGTAGAAGATAACACGCCATCTTATCAACCATTGATCAGAAGCTCAAATGTGTATTGCTAGAGCTGCAAGGGTGGGAGTGAACACGACAGATTCACAGGGGTTGGTGAGAGCATTGGCCGTACCTGGGTGACACTAGCTCGTTTCAGGACTGCCCACATTTTGGACTATCTTTTATGGACCAAACTGTATTTCAGGTGGCTGCGAACTAAAACTTTAAACTGATACCTCCCGGGAAAGGATCACTACGTAAAATGTTTGCCTTTAATAAGTTATACAATTCTGCGCTTGGTGTGTTTGATTCTTACTTTCCTAATTAATATTCCATTCTTGGCTATGCATGTATAGCACACATTTGCCACTTTGGCTAGGTTTATGCTGTATTGAGAATTAAAAATATAAAATAAACAAATTTGTTAAACATGGCGTCAGTTTGGTGATCCTCTCTTGGCTTTTCTGGGGCACAGGTTGGGGCCTGATTAATAAAGCCTTTAATTGCATAATCTGTACATAAACAAATAAACATCGTCTCAGCCGCAAAATAATATCTTGCGTCTTATGTTGTCCTGCTGGACAGAGCAGAAGTACATTGGCAGAGCTCTGTGTGGAAGTGTTTAGTATCACTCCACTCTCTCCATTCGGCTGCCTGGCAGAAGCACTTAGGCCATGAATGCATGCATGGCACAATCCGATAACACAGATGCTAAGCATTTTGATTGGGAGGCTGCCATCAATTTTACATCTCAAAACTCATAGGGATTCTGAAAAATCTAAGCATCACACAAAGAACAAGTGTTGCAAATGAGCCACACCCATGCAACAGGAGAATGGCAAGGCTTTGGTATATACCCGATGATGCACTTTGAAGCGCACCGCCACAAATATATTGCTAAAGCATGGTGTGGTAGCCTCTGTCATTTATAAACAGCACACTTTCCATTGAAATGCCCACTAAATTTGAACAGACATACAGTTTTCACTGATTAAACTACATCGCTCACAAACAATACCATGTGAAAATTGTGTTTCAGCAAATGTTTGTCATTTGCGCATCACCAGGTAAAGTATCTTGATTGGTTTTGATCCTATTAGTCTTTACAAACAATATTTTGTCCCCGAGCATCCAAAATGCAGTATTAAAGAATGATCATTTCTATATTTTCAGTTCAAAATAATCCTCCAGATTTTGTCATTCACAAAATAAATTCTTTATTTTCTAATGTAGAGATTTGAGGTAACATGTTCTGAAAGATGATCCTGTGTAGTTGGTATCATCCGGTGTAGCCAAACAGCCAACACATGTTTCGTCTTGGGGAACAAATCACCCAATGGCATAAACAGTTCTGTAGTAATCTCATCACCACAATACAGGTATGTCTGTGTACGATCCCATATAATAATGGTCTAAAAGACAAATGAGTTCCGTTGTATTTGTCGCATTCCAAGATCAGGTAATTCAATAGCAGCAAAATTTCTTTAAAAGGACTAGTAATTTCAGGTCCAATAATATTGTGGCATAAGAATTCTTGAATCTTAAAATGGACTGGTTATATAACGGGTCCATCAGTATAGCAGTATAGAGATTCCTGGATCAGGTCCCGGAGAGTACTCCCGCCATCATTGAACACCGCCAGTGATATTGGTTTTGCGCGAGACACTACCCAGCCACGTCCTGTAAGCTCTATTACAGTCTTTGTTTCCATCACACTTCAGAATTAGAAAAAACACTTAATATGTGCATCCAATTCATTTTGAAATAGTTGCGCAGTTAATTTATAGCTATTTAAATTTTGTTGTTAGTAGAAACCGATATCTTACAACCTTTCCTTTCACAAATGCAAGATTGTCTAGAGTTCACTTTGAAAAATCCTCACACTTTGCTGTAAGAGAAAGCAAACATCAGTCTCCATGTTAAAAGAATAATCAACAAATTGTTAGTGCACATGTGACCTCTGTACAGCAAATTTGACAAGATAAAAAACAAATGTAAAGAAATCTTTATTACTCATTCGCCTTTGTTAATACCCACATGTCTATTTTGGAGGTGACCCACACACCCCTACTTCCAGCACCTATGATGCCAAGTGGGATCTGCACTGTCTTTTTGTTGCACATATTTTTCAATAGCCGGAAAGCTCTTATGAGGTAAACCCTTTAAGGACTGAGGCTATGCTTGTCAATTTATTGGCGTATTTGGTAATGGCACATTAAGGACATCACCGTAAATACAGATACATGTGCCTATGTTTGTGTATGGAAAATGGACATTTCATCTTCTCATCATCTGTGTCCATTGAAGAGGTGGACCAAAAGTTTTTTACAAACTGGATCACTTTTAGAAGTACCGGTAAGCGGTTTAGAGAGCCCTGTAAATACACAGCAGAGGGGAACAGGGAATATAGGAGTTTACACAGCGCCGTTGACATATGATGTAAAACCTTAGCCTTCCCCCTGGAGCCAATCTGAGACTCCTGTCCTCTGACCAGTGTACTGTGCTAGACACATGTTTATATTTCCATGAAAATCTTCACTGATTAAATAATTTTCGCACACCAAAAAGAACAGGAACATTACATTTATATTAACGCTACGCCCAAAACCTGGCCATTGCTGAGACTCTCTCTGATCTAGAGGTTTTTTTTGGAAATACAAACAAAGAAAGTCATTCGTCCAATGTAAAAAAAATATGTGATTGCTCTTTCCTGACTCAGAAAATCGAAAACATAGGTCTTCAGTCTTGAACTTTGAGTGAACCGCTCGAGTTCTCATTATTTGTGCAACACAAACAATGTATAAATAAAAACTGCTATAGGTGTCACTTGTTTGCATCGTAACTTTATTTCAGCATGGCTAGGCTGCTATAGGGTTAGAAGTCATGTGGTTTGAGGGACCATTTGGAAGTGGTGAGAGCGAATTTACCTCCCTGCCCCCAACCACGCCCAGTCGACCGTCAGCCCGCTCCAATATACAACCCTGAGCTCACTACGTACTGCACCTTACACAGCTTGTTTGTCTCTGTCTTGTCCAGTCTCAATTTTTCCATTCACTCGGTTGCATGCAGCTATATGGACAATTTCTACATTAACCTTCCTCTACGTAGACACCATTCATCACTCTACTATAACATCAACCTACAATTACATCAACCAGGTTCTTTATTTGAGATTACTAGCCACTTCTTTGACTATATTGCATTGGCTTCACTGAACTTAACTGGAAGCCTAACCATAACTCTACCATTATCCTCTTTCACAATCGCCAATCAGGGCCACTGTCTCAGATCCGACACTCAAAAAGTTCAAGTTGTTCCGATCTGGCTTTAGCCAAAGAGAAGGTGGCCTATTCTACCCAACCACATCTGTTCCCTGCAAGGTACTGGCCACTGTTCAACTAGACCTTGTCCGCTATCACCATCTCCACCTCAACTCCCACTTTGGTGGCGCTGACGTGCAAATACAACTGTGCGTCTTTGGGGAAAAGGATCCTTTCTTAGATGTGTCACATGCCTTGAAAGCAATTAAGATCAGAATAGGACTCAACTGCCTAAAAATGTACTGATAAACAAATGAAATTCTTGCCCAAGGCCAACCTGCAATGGCAATAGATGAGTTAAATAGGCCCACTGCGTCTTCTTTTGTATAAATATTCCTATCAGAATCAAGGTTGAGAAGCCTGGGCTTTGTGTGAGAAGCTGATCTGACATTAAACTCACAAACCGGAGTAGTAGTAAAGAGAACATCCTTCCTGCCAAAAGTTCTAAAAAGACTTCGGACTACCTGCATACCAAATCAAAAAACTGAAAAAAACAGTACTAAATCAAATAATACTGAACCAGTCCTTCTGGGGCAGCAGAACCAAGATCTGGCTGCTGCCATCTTGGGTGAGGAGGCTCACTAGGCGAGCGGTCTAGCGCTCGGAGCCTCACACCAACCATCTGCCCTATAAAAGCCATTATATCTCGGCCCCCCAACTGTTTGGAAGCTCGAAATTGACAAGAGCAAGTCTTTGGGATGATGCAATGTGCTAGAGGCAATTTGCGCATTTTGTGCATTTTAATGTAATTTTACCGTTTTTTCTTCTAATAACAATTTTTGTTGTGCAGGTACCTCTGGGGTTGTGCGCTGGGCGTTTTCTGCGCTGCATTCCCTCTCCCTCTTCATCACTCGGTCCTGCAGGAGATTCAAGTCCTGTCGGGACCCACAGTTGGCCGCCATCTTGGGTGAGGAGGCTCACTAGGCGAGCGGTCTAGCGCTCGGAGCCTCACACCAACCATCTGCCCTATAAAAGCCATTATATCTCGGCCCCCCAACTGTTTGGAAGCTCGAAATTGACCAGAGCGAGTCTTTGGGATGATGCAATGTGCTAGAGGCAATTTGCGCACTTTGCGCATTTTAATGTAATTTTACCGTTTTTTCTTCTAATAACAATTTTTGTTGTGCAGGTACCTCTGGGGTTGCGCGCTGGGCGTTTTCTGCGCTGCATTCCCTCTCCCTCTTCATCACTCGGTCCTGCAGGAGATTCAAGTCCTGCCGGGACCCACAGTTGGCCGCCATCTTGGGTGAGGAGGCTCACTAGGCGAGCGGTCTAGCGCTCGGAGCCTCACACCAACCATCTGCCCTATAAAATGGCGCCCCCTTACAGGGAGCGCAGCGGACGGGCGCAGCGGGCACACCGCTTGCGCGCCGCAGTCGCGCCTAAGTCCAGCCCGTCTGCGCCCGTCCGCGGCCGGGCGGGCCCAGGGGCCAGGGACGCCGCTACCGTTATTCCCTACTCCCCTTCTGCCCTCATGCACTTACAATCCGCAGCTAGTCCCCTATCGCGGGACATCTGGACGCGGATTACTTCACTTGGAATCGCAGGTAACCTTCCCCCTCATTTAGGCCCGATTACTTCTTCCACCTCACCTTCCACTTCCGAGTCACAGATTCATCTACTTTATCTAAACACTCGTTCCTTTGTTAGACATCAAACTGACATTTTTCACTTACTCACGACTGAGAGGCCTGACGTCCTTTTACTTTCTGAGACCTGGCTCACTGACGACTCCCTCCCGGACATCCTGGCAGCGTTACCTCCAGATTATTACCTGCTAAACATCAACCGCCCAGGGGGCCGTCCCGGGGGGGGGTCGCAGTGGTAATTTGTAAGAACCTTAAGGTTATTGCCTCCACTTCTATGATTCTTCCTGAAGTGGACAATCTGGTCCTCAGCCTTGGGACTGAGGCAGGTGCAGTTACCCTTATGGTACTCTATTGCCCTCCCCAGCCCATGCCCTCCTTTCCCGTATCTTTCATTGAACAGCTTGCCAGTCTAGCCACTTCCTCCCCACGCATCGCCATTGTTGGGGACTTTAATTATTGGTTCCAGCATAAGGACGCTGGTCCCCATGCCACCGAATTGTTCGAAGGTCTCTCGAGCCTGAACTTTAGCCAATTAGTCACCTCTCCCACTCACAGTGGCGGTCACATACTCGACCACATCTGGGTTCATGGGGTTAAGTCCTCCTGCCCGCTTACCACACCTTGTGTGTGGTCTGATCATTTTCTAATTGATACCACCATCTCGGTGGCCGGTTACATCAGGATCCCCCCGCAGGAGGGTGGCATGGCTCGTAAGTGGAAGGCTGTTGATTCCTCTAAATTGTTATCTCATCTGTCTCATACACGCCCCCTTACCCTTAACGATATTGATATCAACAAGCAAGATGGCCACGTTTCCGACTGGCTCGTGTCAGCTAGCGACATCTTTGCCCCTTTAATCAAGTTCCCTCGGTCCCGACACAGTAATTCTCATAAATGGTTTACTCCCCAACTTAAAGCCATACAGCTGGAACTCCGCCAATCAGAACGTAAGTGGAGAAGAGATTACTGCCCGTCAAGCAGAGATACTTATGTGGCAGTCCGTCATAAGTATAAATCTGCCATCTCTGCAGCCAAAAAAGCCTATGCCTCAGAGAAAATCTTACTAGCCCCCTGCAAATCGAAGGAGATTTTTAGAGTCCTGGATGAATTCACCTCTGATCCCAGGACGCTCTCGACCCAGGCCCCTACACAGGAATCCTGTAATGCACTCAGCACTTTCTTTATACAGAAGATTGTTTTGATTAAGGACACTTTTCCGGTCACCTCACCTGGCGCTGATTCTGTTACTCCCCCTCACAATGCCCTTTCCATTACTCAGTTCCCTCCCTTAGATCCCACATCTCTAGCTACTCTGGCCGCCCGCATTAAGCCTGGTTCTCCTGACGACCGCTGCCCGCCTTTCATATTTCGGGACATCTGCCACTCTTTACCTGACCGGCTCCCTGTCAGCCTCAGGGCAGCCTTCAAGCTTGGCTGCCTTATCTTCAAGTCTCTTTCTGGCTCTTGTCCTGCTTTCCTGAAATCCCTTATCCGGCCCTACTGTCCTTTGCGTAACCTTAGATCATCACACTTACACCTCTTGGCTGTCCCTTCCATTAAACTCTGCAGATCTGGTGGTCGGAGATTTGCCTACCTCGGCCCCAAATTTTGGAACTCCCTTCCTCCCCCAGTCAGGATTTCTAATACTCTCATCCAATTCCGTAAATCACTAAAAACCTGGCATTTTCCACAATCTAGCTAAAGCCCCTCTGCTTCTTTCAGCATCCAATCAGCGCCAGGAAACTCACGGTGACAGTGCGCTTTATAAGCACCCCTTAACATAACATAACATAACATAACATCTGGAATTGTATTCATCCAGTTCTAAGATCTAAATCCTTTCACGTCACCTTCAAGAAAGAAATTAAACACTTGCTCTTTGCTCCTCACTTCAAATCATGATTCGCCTCCGTCTGGACACATGTTGCTGGCCATCGCCATGGCCGAAAAAGAATCCACGGGGAAAACAATAACACATCTGAGGAGTCGACAGTCCATCAGCTTCTGCCGTCTTCCAACTGAAGATGTCCCTTCAACCTACATCTCGCCTGCCTCCTCCATTGTCACCTCCTACAAAGGATGAACACAAAGTTCTGCTTCTCTAGTTGTGACACCTATTACCATATATCCTATTTGGATAAGTATCTAATGTATTTTAGCACCGGGACACCCCCGAGGGGGGTAGCTGTGCGCTTTATAAGCTTCTTAAATAAATAAAATACATTTCCACTTATTTATTGAGTGTGATACTTGGACACCAAACACCACTTCGGAAATTTCATACCATATACACTTTTTGTGTGATCACTCACCCTGTGTACATTAAAGTGTTCTGATACTGATATATGGATGCAGTTCGCACTATATGAACCCACAAATGCATTAAATAAATAAATATAAATCCTCCATTAAATCTCTTTGCAGGCAGAAGTCATAATAAAGATCCTATGTCTCACGTATATGCACCCCTAGAAGGATTTGCACCCAAACCCCTTTAAGACACGATCCTATAGTACCAGACATGAAGCCCGCTCTGGTCCGCAGGTAGCTAACAGTGATATGGCTCTGCCCAAAACCCCATGCAGAAGCACCCCACTTCTGAAACATCCTACCCACAACACTCAAACATGCATGCTCCTATCATAATTTATTTATTTTATTTCAAAGGGGGTTTGTATAGGTGCCAACTAACCCCAAAAGGTGTCAAAGAGCCAAGCATCGCAGCCATTTATTCAATATTATACAAGAGAAGTAATAAAGAGAAAATTGCCAGTTTAACATAATTTCTTATACTGTAAATAACAATGTGAGTAAAACGTAACGATAAAATCATATATAAGATTATTAACGTAGGGTAAGAGGTGATTTCATCATTTCTGATACTCTACATAACAGAGGATGTTACACAGAATCATTTAAATGTATTCTGAAGAAGCTGTAACAAAGGGGAAGTAACAGGTTTAACAACACTTCTGATGCGATAAAGAGAGCTACAGATATTTATTACGAAAAATACTCGAGCGGTAACAAAAGAAAAGAGTCGAGTTTAACATAATTTCAGATATTAAATAACAGCGGTACCGACACAGAATCATTACAACATGAAAAAACATAACCCTGTATTCTTATTCCTTAAATATTAATTCTTCTTTGCATATGTATTTCAAAATGTACAAAGAATATCACACAATCGAATGTGGGTAAGCATTTTATATAAGCCTGAACTGCTCATCAGCCTTAACATGCATGTTGAATTTTATGATGATTCCCAGAGTCCTGGGTCCCATTTCATTTGAGGGCGTACATCTGCACATTTCCTTCATCTCGAAGTAAAGGGTAGGCTCACTTTCAATCTTGGCAAAGAGAAGCAACGTTTAGGAATTCAGCAGCATGTTTACATATCCTTATCTTCATTTCAAGGACTTCTCACAGTCTCTCTGTGAGAAGATCCTGCTTCCAGCACATTTGATAGTTTCATTGAAGTAACATTTCTGTCTCATGTTTATGCCAATGCTCCTTAGCCTCGCATTCAGAGAAAGGTTTACCAGAACCATCTAAGATTGCATGTATTTCAGCATTGCATGCTCCAACTGGCTTTTTGAGCAAGGCAGCAGAAATGACAACTGTCTCCTGAATATTTGCTGTACCGCTTTACATTTGTGCATTAAACGCATTAGAGTTTTATGCTCTCTGACATATTGTATTTTTATTCTGACATATACTGCACATGAGTGCTAACAAAGGGGACCATTGATTCAGTAAATAACCATGGGAGATGCACAGAATTAGTAAAACATATAAATGAGAGGTAACAAAGAGAAAGGGGTGGGGCAACATCATTTCTGATGCACTTCCTAACCACGAGAATTACACAGAATAATGTAAACACATACGTGAGTGGTAACAAAGAGAAAGAGATAAGTTTAACATCACTTTTGGTACAATACATAATAGTGGAGTAACACGTGTTCGTGAATATTGATGAGGTAGGTCAGATTGCGACCAACTACAATTAAGATGCTTTTTGTATTGGCCTATTTGTATAATCCGTTTGCAAAATTACTTTCCATTTGCAAAAGGTTGTGTGCAATTTGTGACCTCTTTTTGCAAATGGAAATTTCATACGTCAGCCCAAAACGATTTGCCCACAATCACTGACTTTTTATCGAGTACCAAATCAAGAACTCGAGCCTAAGCGGTCTGGGTGTGTATGTCCACTTTTCGCGCAACTAGGACCTCGGATACTTGAACAACTACTTCTTTAACACACAGTCCGCACCTGAACATTCTGCACCTGTGCAAAGTAGAATGAGCATTCCTTGATTTGCATAGAAGCATGCTTCATGCAAATGAGAGAAGACCTGTGTGCCACACTACCAATGCAGGCCCAAGGGCAAACAGGCAATTGGGAATGTGCAAACTATTTGTCTCTTAGGAGGTGCCACTCAATAAGTGCTTGGGTAGGGCAGATGGAGGGGCCCAAGTAGCACCTCGAGGCGCTGCACAGAGAGTGCAATCACAGTGTCTGGGACCTCACCCCAAGGGAGGGTGCATGGCCTCCTCCAATGGCAGGCAGTGATGCTCTCCAAATACTCTAACAGTGCAGCATAAGCCTCTCTGTCAGCGTTCCTGGAGGCACACCAAGCCACTAGTTCTGAGTTTGTGACTACATGAAAATCGTGTGGTGCCTTGAAGGCCTCCTGAAGGGTCAGGATGAAAAGCAATAGCTTGATCCACTCCACCTTGTCTCTCTGTTGCACTCTGCCCGGTGCTGTTCTAGCTAGCATGGCCAGGTGACTATATGTAGTCAGCAGAGCGCTTTCCTCATTCTGAGCTTTCTCTCAGGGATGGACTGGGAACCTCAATCAGCCCTGAAAAAATGTTCACACCACACTGCAGAAGGCAACAGCTATTACAGAGTTGTGGGTGGGCATGGTTAGGTAATGGCAGGCCATCCTGTACTGAAAACAGCCTCCTAGCCTGCACCCGACTGGGGAAATGCCAGTGGTCCAGAATGGCCAGCCCGGTCCGGTCCTGCTTTCCTTTTACCTTTCATTGTTACCAAGTGTCATAATCAAATTGGATCGATTAAATTGAGCCAAGGCTACAGATTCCAGGATGAACTAACTAACTCAGTAGTACTGTAGTGAATAAAATACCACTAACTCTGCCGTGTTTGTTTGCCTGAACCTAGCGAAAGGAGAGAGTTTTCCTATTGGCTGAATACTGATAGTAAAACCTGATCTCAAATCCTGGCTACTCCATTTGACAACATTGCATTATTCTGGGCGAATCCCTTTTCTTCACCTTGTCTTATTTTCCCAAACTGTCACATTTTTGAACACATAGACGGAATTCAGTTCAGAGAATGAACTAAGCAACAACATTCAATCCTCTCTCATATATAAACTAATCGACCATAATGTTGCTACCTATATACTAATAATACTGCCCAATTTACACCGTACAGCTCATTACACAATAAACTGTATTTTGGTTCACGTTTGACAAAATCAACCCAGTTGAATGTTTTTATTGAGAAACTATCAAATTTAATGAGAGCTATTCAATAAAGTAATTTAACCCCTTGTGTGCTCAGAACAGCCGGGGGGCCGTCCGAACGTCGCCGCTTCCCGAGCGCGGCGCATATTCCCGCCCTGTGCGGAAGATTTAACTAGTGGGCAGAGTTCGGACGGCCCCCGGCCGTCCTGAGCTCATGCCCAGCGTGACGTAGGACGGCCGGGGGCCGTCCTGATCACGCAAGCGGTTTCGCCCCCTAATTAAATACCGCACACAGCAGGGAAGGGGTTAAACTGATATAATATATTGGAACAATTATGAATGTTAAAAACATAGAAAAAATAGAAGCCTTATTTACCCAACAATATTTTGACGTTTTGATGGACCAGACCATATTTTGGCACTTAGGACCAAGCTAAGCAACTGGCTTCACTCTTCCTATGAAGATACCAACTTGCCCATCTCTACCCAATTACACTCAGTCACCTGATTACCATACACTACTCCAGATGTCTCCTAGTTACCCTACTCTAAAACCAGGTATCATCCCTACCAAGATTGGTCTGGATCACGGTTGAACCTAAAGGGTTGACTTCAGTCGTGTCTCGCAATACTCGCGAGTGGGGCCAGGGGTTGTGAGTCGCACAGGGGTTATCGCAAGGAGTTTCCCGGGGGGAGGCGAAGGAGGGAATAGAACATAAATCTTACCTGACCGGGTCCCGTGCCGCCTCTGCTCCTGGGCCGGGTTCCTGCTACTGAACAGGAGCAGGCTTGCTCCCTCCTGTAAGCCAATCACAACACTGCAATGGCAGCGTAGAGAAAATGTAGAGTGCGCATGACTGCTTTGGTCAGCCTTAGGGCCAACCAAACAGTCATGGCACTCAGAGTGGTGCAAGCCACTCCTCCCCGACCAAACCAGCTGCCCGCCCCCAACCAGGCATACCTCTGCCTTCTGCTTTCTCGCAGTAGGAGAAGCAGAAAACAAAATGGTATTTAAAATACCACATTATTTTCTGCTTCTCGCACTGCGAGAAAGCAGTGGGGCGGCGTTCCTCTGTTTTAATGGAGGAGCCGCCCCTGGTTGACTTAGCTCAATTGAATACGGTGTATAAACAAACGCCTCTAGTTCAGTTTGGCACTTTTGTATTGTATTGTAGTTATATTTGTGATTTATACACCAGATGTGGTGCTGCGCTCTTTTCAGACAGGCAGCAGGATACTCCATAGGTTGGATTGTACAACTGAATATAGACAAATGGAATTTTGTGGTATACAAGAATATTGAGGACAAAATATTGAAAGGTAAGTGCATATGGGAAAGTATAGGTTTACTATTCCTAACTGAACTTCTAGGTACCTATAAAATACATTTTTAGGTATATATCTTAGGTAAGTTATATGTTTAAGTATAGAAATTCTATATTAGCTGTCAATATTTTGCCATCGATATTGTGTCCCATCGATAATCTGGTGTTGATATTCATGATGCACACCATAGGTTGTGCTTAGTTGGAAAGTGTGGGTTTGCAACATGGCCTATGTATGTGGGAAGTGTTTCAGTGTCATGCATGATGTCGGAGCTGTGCTTTGCTTGAGTTCTATGTATCTACCACCAGAGCAAAAAGGAGTGAAAAATAAGATGCCTAACCTCACAACGCATTGCTATTGGTTGGAAGTGTCGGCAGAGCTGCTTACACGTAGCTTGGAGTTGAGCAAGGGAGGGTGAGAGATAGTTCGACCAGTGGTATGAGTACGGTCCTCGAGGGAAAGTGGTTTCCAGTTCGAGAGTGAGTACGGTCACGAGTTCCGTCACTTTACTGATGGTTGGGCTGAGAAAGTGCTATCAGCCAAACTATGTAATCTACAGAATCACCTCGAGGTTGCACTTTTTGTAAAATAGACTAAAAAGTAGATGCAATGCTGTTCTTGCACCAAGAGAGAATCAGTCTAACCGTTTTTGAGATAACCCACACACGCGCAGTGATAACACACTTTCGTTACTACTGGCAGAGATAGCATTACAGTTTCTGACAAATTTACAGAGTTTGAGATATAGCCTCGTGATGAAATGTCGACTTTGGGCAAGATGCACCAAAATCACACCTGGACTTCTTTGGTGTCTGAGCTGGATTACACTCAACCCTTCCTAAATTATTTCAAGATGAAAACCTGGCCACTCAGGAAAAGGCTGGTATGTGATTGAGGCTGTTACTATCTTATGCTGTGGAAGAATCTGAGACAGCTGATGCTGCGTTTCTGGAGATGTACTGAGTTCAGTGCCTAATTTGTAAAATAAAATAAGAAAATAATTGCAGGGGTCTAAAGTTTTTCTCATGAGCTACTCATCGGTACTTCTCAATAATGGGGTTGTTGGAAACCAAGGTTACCAAGTCATCATTTTGCCTCATGTCTCTTTCTTCCACCACCATACATTTCCCTTTTCTTTATTGCACTCTTACACATTATTTTTCATCCCAGGTTTTTCCTATTGTCACTGTTTATTAATATTTCTTTTCCTCCTTGCTAATCACTTTTCTGCGTTCTCTCTCTTGCTGTATGTCTAAGGGCCATATGTATCAAGCCTTTTTCCCGTTTGCAAACAGGCCGATTCTCAGAATCGGCCCATTTGCGAATGAGAAAAAGCCTTTTGGGATGTATCATACCAAAAGGCCATCGCAAAATAGAGAATCGCAAAATTTGTGATTCTCTATTTTGCGAAAACAATTAAGGAATTGCGAATTGCGATTCCTTAAATGCAATTCTGGAAGCACCAGAAATTTGCTATTTGGCCTTAAGGAATTGCAAATTACCACCAACTTCAAGTTAATGGTAATTTGCGATTTTCTTTAAAAAAACACTTTTTTGATTTTTTTAAAGTTCCATATGTCACACATACATTCTTTTAGGGCATTTATGTGTGCAAAATGTGCACACATGCATATTTTAGGGGTGCAACAGGGTTTCCTTTTGGCACCCTTGCAACCTTGAAATTGCATTCTCAATTTGTGATTCTCTAATTGGTAATCTAAAATTGAGAATGCCTTCCCATTCATTCCTATGGGCATCCTAGCCCATAGGAATGAATAGGAAGGTATTCCTTAATTGTGAATTCTCAAATAAGGAATATGTAGGATTCGCAACATTTTTAGCAAATCCTACATACATTGCATTTTGCGATTCTCTAATTGCGATTTTCTAAAAATCGCAATTGGAGAATCGCAAAACTCTTTTTTCATACATATGGCCCCTAAGTGTCATGATGAAAAATTGTTGTCGTCCACAAAAATTAGTGCTGATGCACCTCACTCGCAACCACTGCACAAATTAAGCGCTCTTTAAGCTAGCTATTATAAGTTAGAATTTAACGAACCACTGATCTAAAAAATCAAGGGGCAGAGATTAAATTACTTATTAAATTCTGGGGAGACCTGAAAACTCACCTCTTGCAACTAATATTAAAATCTTACTTTTTTTTTCTTTAAGAGACTTTAATTCATGAATTCTGTCCACAGGCCTAAAATCAGATTCAGCTTATCCATGTTTTCCATGTAAGACTTTCTTATCATTTCCTTGGCAGCCATTTAAGGACTACATGTATCTAGAAACACCGAAAAAACAAGCTTAATCGCCATGCCATTCAAAGTGACCTGACGCTGCTTTCAGCTGCCAGGGTGCAGTGGCAGCTGGTATTTAACGGCAATGGGGGCGGGGGGGGTGTTGCGGGATAATGAAGACAAAAATTTAAAAAAATACTTACTTGTCTGCCGTCGCCTCCTCCGGGTCATCCTTGCCCGCTTCCAGGGCAGGAAGCAGGAAGCACCCGGCTCCCAGCCTGCTGATAGCCAATCACAATGCTGTAATGCAGCATTGTGATTGGGCTGACCGCTGTGGTTCGGCGCTCAGCAAGAGAATGTGAGGTTGGGCATGTTCTTCATGCAGGCTGTAATGCTGCCTGCATGAAGAACATGTAAAGTGCGCATGACGGTTTGACCGGCACGAAACGGCAGGCCAAAGCATCCTGCGCACTTGAAGTGGGAAAACTACTCCTCCCCTGCCCTGCTCAGTGAGGAGAGCAGCCCGCCCCTACCCAGCTGAGCAAGAGGAAAAATAAAATGCTAATAACAATGAGTTATTATCATTTTATTTTTTCATTTTTTGACCTGTTCAGTGAGGCGATGCTCCTCCGCCTTAGCGTGTGTGCCATGGTGTGCATTTTAATCCCTTCCCTGCGGCGGCTATTCCGCCGCAGTGCTAAGGGGGCGGGGGCCGCGCTGTGCACCCATGCTGGTGACGGAACTGCTCCGTCATCAGCCGCGGTTGCGCTGTGTTCATGACGGAGCGGTTCCGTCACGGCCCCGCCCGCTCAATAAAACGCTCAGCGCAGGCACGGAATCCGCGCCGCGCAGGCGTGCCGAGCGGGCCGTGACGGAACAGCTCTGTCACCAGCACAGCGCGTCCGCGGCTGATGACGGAGTGGTTCCGTCACCAGCAGGGGAGGGGTTAAATAAGTATGTAAATAAATAAATAAACAGAACAAGAGACAGTAAGTTAAGTGAGAAAGAGAATATGGTAGTAAGAGCGAAATAGAAAGAAAGGGAGAATGAGACCGAGAAAAAGACATATGCTTTGATACCATTGAGGCATTTGCTTTCTTAATATATATAGTTCAAATACGGGTCAGCCTTGTAAATAGAAAGGGAAACGAATAGATGTTACCTTCAGACTGGATCATAGGTTTCCAGCTAGTTACAAACTGAAAGGTGGGTTGGATGTGGCAACAGTTGTGAAAGACAAAGGCAGTAGATATGCTTTTCCTAATTCCCTACATAATTGGTCATCAGTTACCTGCCTGCCTGAAGAATGGTGAATAATGGATAATTATGTGTTTGAACACACATTTGGTAAGGATGCCAAACCGGGAAACAACCTTTACAACACAGTCATTACATCGCACTACCTTTACATAGCAGTCATTACATCGCAACATCCTTTACATCGCATGTCATTACATCGCAGGCATTACATTGCATGTTATTACAACACAAGTCATTACAATGAATGTCACTACATCGCAGGCATTACATCGCAAGTCATTACAATGCATACCATTACAACGCATAGTACCCTTACACTATAAGACACTTACCCTATTCCTGCCCTCACTGGAGTTAGAATAGTAATTTTAACCCCTACACTATCCAACACTTACCCTACTGTTGCACTCACTGGAGTTAGAATAGTAATTTTTACCCCTACACTATCCAACATTTACCCTACTGTTGCACTCACTGGAGTTAGAATAGTAATTTTTACCCCTACACTATCCAACACTTACCCTACTGTTGCACTCACTGGAGTTAGAATAGTAATTTTTACCCCTACGCTATCCAACGCTTTCCCTACTGTTGCACTCACTGGAGTTAGAATAGTAATTTTTACCCTTACACTATCCAACACTTACCCTACTGTTGCACTCACTGGAGTTAGAATAGTAATTTTTACCCCTACACTATCCAACATTTACCCTACTGTTGCACTCACTGGAGTTAGAATAGTAATTTTTACCCCTACACTATCCAACATTTACCCTACTGTTGCACTCACTGGAGTTAGAATAGTAATTTTTACACCTACACTATCCAACATTTACCCTACTGTTGCACTCACTGGAGTTAGAATAGTAATTTCTACCCCTACACTATCCAACATTTACCCTACTGTTGCACTCACTGGAGTTAGAATAGTAATTTTTACCCTTACACTATCCAACACTTACCCTACTGTTGCACTCACTGGAGTTAGAATAGTAATTTTTACCCCTACAATATCCAACATTTACCCTACTGTTGCACCCCCTGGAGTTAGAATAGTAATTATTACCTCTATACTATTCAACATATACCTTAAACGCAATGTAATGGTATGCATTGTGATGGTATGCGTTGTAAAGGTATAATGCGATGTAATGTAATGTGATGTAAAATGTAGTTTCTGAAAATGAGATGTAATGGCATGCTATGTAAAAGAATACATTGTAAAGGATGTTGCAATGTAAAAACTGGGTTGTAAAGGCATGCATTGTAAATGTATGCGTTGTAACGTCATACATTCTGCTAAACCAGGTTCTAGAGTGTATGTCGCGGTCAAACAGAGATCCCAATTATAAATAGGGCGCTAATTCCATTTCGAGCACAAGCAAGAGTTTGAAGACCACAATTCCATGGTCCACGACTTTTAATCAGGTACAAATAGTGTACATTAATACTAATACCACTCAAATGCTACAATTGGCAAGTGCACAGTTTGCACCAATGTTTGCACCTCAATCATAATCAGGGCCAAACTGCCTTGACCAGTGCTCTATTTTACTGCCATTGTGGTCCTGGTGGTTTAAGGCGTAATGTGTGTACTCTACGTGGTTTTGCTTGAATCTTAACACGATGAGTGAGCTAAGTTTGGTGTTGCGAGGGAAGTAGGAGGGAGTGGTTTTTGGACATGGTGTGAAGAATGTGGCACAGAGGCGAGGCTTTCCCCTCATCTGACTGTCTGCCATTTTGTGGAATTTTTGCTTATAATATGAGCAGCTGACAATATGGCCCCTACGTGTGTGGAATCACAGATTTTTCTTTTTTTCCCCCTTTTTCATGCAAAATATGTCCTCATGCTCAAGTTTTCACTAAAGTAAGTCAAGGAAAAAAATCTTGTTAAAGGATGAAGTTACAAATTAAAGCACAGATAGAGCTGTAGTTCAAGTACATGATTTGTGGTTAAGGGGTGGCCATATTTCCAGGTCAAAAAGCTCCAGCAAAGAAAATAGGTCTGCATTGACAAAGCCAAAACGCGAAGCCTATTATCTTTGCCAATGCTTGTTTGCTATCTGTCTACTTGATTTCTGGCTTTTTCTCTGTCTGGCTCCTTCGGCTTCTACCTCTGGTTTCACGATAAAGCTACGCTTTCAAAAGGGTGAGAAAAAACACTGCGTACAGACGAAAAGACACAAGTGGGAAGTTTAATAGGTTATTTTCACTCTGTTTAAATTACATTCATATATTCAGAATGTTTAGTTCTTGCCTTACAGACAGCATAGCTGCGTGTTGAGGAAGACCTATTGGCTTCAATATAATATAGAGAGTGGGCTTTGGACCAGCACCCTGCTCATAATTGGAGGCTTTTTTGTCCGTCTCAGATCCCTGGTCTTATTTGAAGGCTTTCCTGCCTATTCATGTGTTTGTTCCACCCCAGAAGCCATCCTGATTTACCATGCTTCTATTAAGTTTGGTTTGTATCCTTTTGACTTTGCTTTCATTCAGGTAACTACTTTTTCCCTTTTCTTTCATCTCACCATGGGAGTGCATGTGATTTCTTGCTCCCTTCCCTTGTGCTCCTTCCCCCTTCACTACTTTGCCTCCACACTCTCTTTGTTGCTCCCTCAGCTCGTACACGGCTTCTCCCACCCTTCACACTCTGCTTTTTTCTGTTTTTAGGTCTCGCATGAGCCAGCTCATGCGCTGTTCTGGCGAGACATTTAGTGAGTGGGCTTTCAAAAATCCAACCGGGTTGCATAGAGTGTGTGGTTACGCGCACAATGACGAGCAGAGGCGCCATCTGGCTTACCTCTCTTGTCATGGTGTGCACACATCGCACACCACTCGCCAGCCTGCTTTCACTTTTGCCATCACGCGCACCACTCTTTTTTTCTTTCACATTCGCGTCCTCGCGGCGGCGTCACTTTCAACCGAAGAAACAGATCTTGTTTTTTTATGTATCCCAATTCCATTTAATTTAATTTCTTCCGCCCTTGCTTTCCCCGTCCTCCCTTCTGCACTTCCCCCTTTCGCCCATTCCCGTGTTACCGGATTCCTTTGACTGTATGTTTTATGTATATCAGCCTTTTTTTTACTGCTTTGTGATGGAGGAAAAGTCCACAAACCAATCCGCCCCCCCTCTCCCCATAGCGCTCTGCTGCCGTTCGGCTGGATTCACGCTATATAAATATAGCCTACTTCCCTACAGTCCTGACTGTCGAGCTTGCTCTCTTTCTTATTTTCCTGTTGTTTATTCTTTCCCTCTTATATTCATATCTTTGTTCATTTTTACATAATTTCCCCCATCAATTCCATCTCTCCCTCCATTTCCTTCCCCTATTTTCATCTCTCCATGCCATGTCCCTCATCCTTTTAGTGCTTTTCCCTTCGCCCCCTTCCAGGACACGAACACACATCATGCTATATGGGCCTATATGGGATGCTTGGGGGCGGGGTGGGGGGGGGCATTGGAATTAGTGGAACGTAGGTATGCATACACACACATTCCTTGTACCATTGTACCATGGTGTCTGTGACGCCACCTCCGATATACGTATTAGTTGCTTCTCTTTCAGTGCATTCATGCCTCCGTTATTTTAACACACTCGCACTCCTCACCGTTTCCCTGAATACACAATGTCTCCTCCAGCGGGTAGGCGTAAACAGGTGCGAGCTGGCCGTGTGGACATACTGTTCCTGTCCCTGAGTGCCTTTACCCCATTACAGGCGCATGCGCTCGCAGTAAAGCCGTACCTCATGGCACGATAAATCCGCCTGTAAAGTGTCGAGCTCTGCAGAAAAGGCCATGTATATTTATTGGGTCTTGTATTCTGAGGGCTTGCGGTGGGGCTGGCCTCCTAGGGGGGCTGTCTCTCGATGTACGGAGGGAAATTAAAAATACATTTGAAGCCAAAAAGCAATTGGAACAAAAACCCTTGCCATTATTATTTATTCGCTTCAAAATAAAGCGTGTTCTTCACAGCAGCCTCACAGTATCACCTTCTTTGTTTTTCAGGGTTTTGTTTGTGCAATATCTGTGGGCTCCCGGTGATTTCTGGGACACTTTTGTACTCACTCAAGTTCGAGCTTGTTACGTAACTAAGCTGATGGCAGAGCTTACTGGCCGGAGGTCAAGCCGTAACAAGCATTGGCATAGCCAATAGGTCTCGCCTTTCGGACATTATAAGTGTTGAACCATGTAACAGTTAATGTTGTTGCACCAAGGATATTGTGCTGCATAACTAAATACTTATAACGTCCCAAAAGCGACACCTGTTGGCTATGCCAATGCTTGTTTTAATTCTCCCCAGGTCCTCCACTGTCCCCACTTCCCTGCGTGAGACCCTCTGTCCCCAGTCTTCTCTTCTATCCTCATGGCTTTCTCCTGCTCACTGCTGGCCAAAGCTACTGATTTTGCCAGTGTAGGATGCTTTTTAAACTGTTATGAAAGCTCCATGTTGCCTGACTCAACATGACAAAGCAAAATGGCTGTTATCTTGAAAATGTACAAAACAAGGTATTCTTACTTTCAAGATGGCAGCTGTGGAATGCCATCATTTCCCATCATTGAACAATGGGCGGTCTCCACTCTTGACTTTGCCAATACAGACACAATTTAAAAGAACCTGGCATTGGTAAAGTCATTAGCTGTGACTGAGCAGTATTGGCAAAATGAGATTGCTTTACCTGTGCTTATTGTTTCCTGCTGCTGATAAAAATCACTTCATCTAATTAGGGAAATTGACATCATCTGGCCGCACTTATCACCTCTTCGGTGTCTGTAAAAAAGAAATCAACATGTGATCATTGTTGGAGGAGCGTTGCAACCTGTACGCAGCATTTATTGGTAACTATTGATCTTTTTGTGATTTAGAAAAAAATATGCAGCAGATGATGGAGTATCTGGTAAGAGAGGCCACGGAATCACATATTTAAAGTCGCCCTCAGTATGATTTTAAACCCAGGTTCCTGTTTGGAATTTCAGAAAACAAGAAGCATCAAACTCTTAAAGTGCTTGACAGGTTTTGTAAAGTGCCACGTGCATGTTTGTGACCTTTGGGCACACTTTCCATGTAGGCCTTGCAGTAGTGGCCAACAGAGGTGTCTGGAACAGCATTCCAAAGTTGTGGGTGATATTCTGGACGCTCAGGTCAACTATTATTAACTTCTTACGTTACAGTGAGGTCTGGCCACCTTTTGTTTTGAAGCATTAATTAAAACACCTATACAAATGTTGGTCAAAGGTAGACCATTCAGAGTTTAGGATGTAACGTATCCTTAACTGGAGTAAATATATGCAGGACTATAATTCTGCTGTGTGAAGCTGACCAGGGTGCAACTTTGTGAATGTGCATAGCTTTTCAACTTCACCTGCAGGCATGATTTCTTATTACAATTATTTTTCCTCAAGCAAAAAGTAGATTTTGCACTTTTTTTCGGCCACAAAATTAGCTTTCTGCATGATTTTCACCTACTCTTTATATACTTTATTAACTAAGTACGCTACACTTGGGGTAGATGTAAATACAATTTTCTCCAAGATGACAATGTAAAATTTGTAAATTTGCAGTCCCCTGACGATCACCTGAAGTGATGACCTCACAATAGTCAGTGAACAAAAGTTACCAATAAAATCACTACTGAATCTTGCGGAAATTATTTAGAGGTCAACATAAATGTTATCACAAATAGTATTCTGCGTCAGAGATAATTGAGACCTCTTTATAAAGACAAACCAATGTTAGATTTGGGCCCACTCCTCGCCACACCACCTCAAAGTTAAGTAGAAAAGAATGTCCCAGAATTTAGGGAGCACTGTTTCTTTTTCTGTAGTACCTTGTTTTAATAAGGTAGCAATGTAGCAGTGATCAAATGCTTCCATATTGTAAAGCAGTATCATATTGCACAGTATAACACTGCTAAACTCCCAAGCTCAGACCTGCATTATCCGGTTGCATACTTTCCCTGCACCATGAGAAACCCTTGTGTCACCCTGGCGCAAGGATTGACAGATGCGACAGAAATTCTGAAGCATCTGTTGGAGCAAAAGTCACGCATTGCTGGAGTCGTGTCGCAAGCACGATGCAACTCCAGCAATGCATGGGAAGGCCTATCCTTATTATGCTGCGTCACTCCTTACGCCTGCTCCAAGCAGGCGTATAGTTTTGACGCAGTGGTGTCTTAGAAGAGGAGCAGTGAAATTAAGTAATTTGAGTGGTGGATATATTAGTCTGTTATTTGGATTGAAAAGGAATAGTGGAGTGATAGAAGAGGGAAGGAGGAGTAGAAGCCCACCCCCTTTAGCCACCACACTCATGATCTTAGGTCCCCTGGCAGGCCCCCAGACCACCTAGTTCCCGGTGGAGACCACGGGCTCTGAGATGGGAGCACCCATGCAGTGGTGAACGGCAGTGCCTGCAAAGGGGTAATGCCCAAAATAAACAAGATGGCAGCCCCACATTGGTAGCGGAAGCCGCAAGGGTAGCGGGGAATTGGCCCGAGCAGGCAGATCAGCCGCAGAACAGCCATAGCAGGGCCAGGGACGCCCCTGACCAGGGGCCCTCCCCCTTCTTGGAGTACCCTCATTGGTATTGGTCTCTCCAGCCTTATACTGGGCCTAGACGATTGCACTGTGGAGTCCTCGAGGCTGCAGGAGAGTACTTCTTGTGCTGACAGTGGTGGGTGCCCGGTCTGGACTGTTTGGACATCCCCCCTCTAGGATATTGGCTTTTGCTGTGAGGAGTGGACTGGAGATAAATGGACAGTCTAGAAACCGTCCGATACTGGTTCCCTCGGCTCATATACCGCTCCTCAACACTGTATTACTGGTGCTAGGGTTGGTGTAGCCTGCCCTGCTGCCAGAGAACTTGGGTCTTGGAGTGTGGTTGACTCCCTGGATGGGTTCAGGGATCTGGCTGCCCGGAGCCTTTCCTAGATGCTTTTAGGGACCATTTTGATGTCAGTGACATTCTAGGACTTTGGCATGGCGCTCATGACTAGTTGATCTGTTCTTTTGGGCTGGATGCTGTTGGTCTTGACTGCTGCTTTTCTCTTGCTCCTGGCCCCACGTACGTGAATCTGTCATGGGTCGCACTCCGAAAACCAGGCAAGAGACAGTTCATTCACCTAGTTATAGCTCTCAGGAATGGATATCAAATGTTTCTGGGTGATGGAATTACAAGTGCAGTGCATGTGAGTGAAGTTAAAAAGGATTTGGAAGAGAGAAACTACCTTTAATACAAATATCTCTGCCAATCCTACATTTAAAATAGTGCAGAAGCAGCTTTGAACACATAGGCCACTTCACAATATGGTCAATACCTCCCACATTGGCAGCAACTTTGACAAGCTCCTGGAGCGTCTAGAGGGTAAGGTCGACTCTATTGCTGTGGAGCTGGGCCTCATCCGAGAGGACTCTAGAAAATTGTCAGAGAGAGTCGCCGCCATGGAGGTGTCAGTACAAACGTTGACACCTTAGGCCCAGGCCACTGAACGCCACCTCATGGACCCATACGCGAAGGTCAGTGGCCATGCTGGACACTCAGGAGGAGAGGGCTCGCTGTAACAACATCAGGGTTGTGGGGCTACCAGAGAAGATTGAGGGTGACCCCATGCTGAGCTCCCCCCAGGAGGAGTGGCTCCTGGAGCTGGTGACCCCAAAGGGATTGTCCAAATGTTATGCCCTGGAGCGGGCTCACAGAGTGCCCATGCATTTGCCTAGACCGGGGACTCCACCCCCCCTGGTTGTAGCACGCCTCCTTCATTTCCGCTATAGGGAATTCCTGTTACAGCAGGCTAACAATCATGGTCCCTTTGCGGTGGAGAATGCAAGGGATTTCATCTATCCTGACATTTCACTCCAGGTGCAGACCCAGAGAGGCTTGTTTATTGCGGTCAAAAAGAGGATTCATGAACTGGGGCTCCTCTATTTCCGGTCAGGCTGAGGATCCAGGTGGATGATCAGGTTCATTGTTCCACAGAACTGGCTGTGGCATGGGACTGGTTACAACTGTACTTGCAACAAGGGCAGAGAGGGGGAAAACTATGTGAACATTCGGGCTATTGTGATGTCTACATTGCTAGAATGAGAAATAAAATGGACATGGGGTCCTTCTGCATCACCCATGACAAGTATTCTGTTTTTGTTTCTAATACATAGCCTTCAGCGGCTTAAATGTTCATCCTCTTGCACTGTACCATTTTTATATTCACCCCTTGTTGTAACTAATTAGAGATAGAAACAAAGGGGCAGATTTACAAGCGCGTGTATCAAGAGGGAGAGAGAGGACCAGATAGCTAGTCCAGATCCCCGGTTTATGTGTAGATTAATCAAAAAGAGACTAGCTATGGGTTGGGATGGTATGATGTTTACATTGTAAAGATCATGGTGACTCAGGTAAGTTTTGTTGGTCAGGGGTGGCACCCGTTGGGTGTCTTTAGAAAGCCCTCACCCACCAACCTAGTTGGTGGCATGCTTCATCATCGGGCCCACCCAGTGACACCTAACGTGTCCCGGGTGTGCTACGACGCCTGAATACAGCGGAGCAAGTATGTCACTGTGTGTGCGGTGAGGGATGTTAAGAAAGTGAGTTTAAAACGGCTTGGCGGGGGTCCCTATACCCATAGGGTAAAAGACTTTATTAATAGGGCCTCCGTCAGCGGTTAAAAATAAGGCTGTGGGACGTAAGAGGCGAGTTACGACCTCTCACGTCCTTTAGAGTGTCAACATGTTTCAGCCAGTGCCTTATTGATATGCTGGCTTTCTTCAGGACAGTTAAAATGGGTGTGATTAAAACTAGTGGGTGTGTAGTGTGGACTATGTGTCTACACGCCCTAAAGTGTATCTAACTGTGAGAGGGGGGGATTCCCTTCTCAAGATCACGCTAGTTTTAAGTGGTGTCCTCTTCAAGGTTACTTTGAAGTGGAAAAGGTTAGACCAGGATTACTGGCCGATGCCGGCTGTGGACCTAGTGTGCCTCCTTCGTGGAACCGCAGATTTACAAGCCCCTTGTATCAATTTTTGCCCCGCTGTTGCGTCACTTTTTGTGACGCAGCGGCGGCATAAAAATGCAGCCCATTTACAATGTGACACATCTAGGGAGATGCGTCGCATTATAAAGCCAAGAGTCACATTATACCTGCGTCAGGTATAATGTATGCAGGGCGGGTGTTCCCACGCAAAAGAGCCTCATAGAAGTGACGCAGGGAAATCTACAAATAACAGACTAACATGCCACCACTCACAGTAATTTAATATTTCCCTATCCTAACTCCCTTCCACCTCCCTTTTACTCATCCCAAACCCACTCCTACGACAATAAACTCCCCCCCCCAAAAAATTCTAGACCCAACCCTCTTTTATCCCTCTACTATACTTCTCAATCCAAATAACAGGCTAACATGTCTACCGCTCAAATTACTTTCATATTTCACTATACTATTTCACCACTAATCCTTTATGGTTTCCGGAGTAGCGTGCTAGTCGCAGAAAAAGCACTTCGCCGCCTCATCAGGGGTAGTAAGCTATCTATAAATGCAATTACAATACAATACAATAGCAAGGAGCTTGCGCCGTCCGCGTGCTCATGGCATGGCGGTTAGCTCACCACCCTGCCCTTGCAGCGAATAGATTAGTTTTATCATTTGGTAATTTTGACCAGGCGAAAATATGTTTCCAAACCCTACTGTTTTAGCTTTGAGTGAAATTACTGCACAATTCAGAGTTTTCCTGCACAGAGTGAGGGACAGCAAGAGGAATCACTGGTTCTACACCTGGATTCTGCATTTCCTGCCAAAATGTGTTTGGGAAAAATCAAGATTGTGTGAGAGCACAGCAAAACAGAGAATACTAGGATTGACCCATTCCCGGTATTCCAGTGACACTCCACTGACACCCCATGTATTTTTTCCATAAGTGATGCCACAGGTAAGTTGTTGTCCTTGGTTCCAGAAGGACTTTTTGATATTGACACTCCTGAAGCGAAGCCGGGAGCTACGCCCGTGTTTTTAACAGAATTGCATGTTGTGTAATTTATTGACCCTACCTGACTGCTCTTTCTGCTGGGCACTTTCCCCTGGAAACAGCACATTAAAGATTCCCGCGCAGCGGATGTAAGCGCTGCCGCAGGTTGGCAAATTAGTCGCCGCCATCACCACACAAGCCCACAGGCCACGCCCACTGACGTGAGGCCACGCCCCTTTAAAAAAAAAACTACAAAAGCGCTGATTGCAAGCCCGCGCTTTGAGGATATTGACACTCATGAGGCGGAAGCCGGGAGCGACGCTCGTGTTTTTAACAGAATTGCATGTTGTGTATTTTATTGATCCTACCTGACTGCTCTCTCTGCTGGGCACTTTCCCCTGGAAACAGCACATTGAAGATTCCCGCGCAGCGGATGTAAGCGCTGCCGCGGGTTGGCAAATTAGTCAACGCCATCACCACACAAGCCCACAGGCCACGCCCACTGACGTGAGGCCACGCCCCTCCTCTCACCCTATAAATGTGCACCTCTCGGACGCGCGGCGGACGAGCGCAGTGGGCGTGCCTAAGGCAAGCCCGTCTGCGCCCATCCGCGATCGGCGGGGCCAGGGGCACAACACCACGCCCATTTTGTTTCCTACCCCCCTGAAACATTATGTGCCCATCAAGGCCCGTGGGACCTGAATCAAGTCGCGGTGGGCCACATCATAGAGGCCGGGATCTTAAGTACCCATCCCATACCCTCTCTACCACCCAACTTGCCCTCATCAACACGACCTTCCACCTGCACCAGCTCTTCCACTTCTCAAGTAAGTGACACACCGACAATCTCTGCTTCCCTATTAAACACTCGGTCGGCAGTAAAACACCATCTCGACCTGTTCACTCTCCTGGACACTCAGAATCCTAACCTACTGTTCCTCACGGAAACCTGGTTCTGCCAGGACTCCCTGCCTAACCTGCTCGCTGCTCTGCCCTCTTCCTACTATGCCCTCCGGGCCGACCGACCCCCCGGCAAAGCAGGTGGGGGAGTGGCTCTGATCATCCGCTCAGATTTACATTTTCAACTACTACCCCACCACCCAATCCAAGAAGTGGACTGCCTAGTTGCACGCTCTAATTCCTTCCAGACACCTATCACATGTGTCCTGATGTATCGACCTCCCAAAAATATGCCGCACTTTCTTCCAGCCTTCCAGGACTTGCTAGCCACATTAGCCGTCAACAACTCGGCAGTCCTGGTACTTGGAGACTTCAATTTCTGTCCATCCGATCTAGCAGGAGATGCTCCCTCCAAAGACTTCACAGAATCACTTCAAAGCTTGAATTTTATATCCCACATCCACACCCCAACCCACGTCCAGGGCCATATATTAGACCAAGTTTGGTCCCTCAACACCCCTATTCATGCTCCCACTGTTACCCCTTGTCTGTGGTCTGACCATCACTTAATCACCTTTTTCTTGGATTCAAGTCTGACCACTAACCCCCCCCTGCCCAAGAACACCTGGGCTCGCAACTGGGGCAAAGTCGACATCCCACTGCTCTGCTCCTCTCTATTAGCCTCTAGTCCAGCTACAGAGGATTAGGCCACACCCCTTCAGGCAGAAACCCTCAATAAATGGCTATCTACCGCCTGTGACCAGGTGGCACCCCTAAGACGCATTAGAGTAAGACGCGCTCACGACGTCAACAAATGGTTCACCCTAGAACTTAAGGAGAAAAAACTGGCTACCCGCCGTGCAGAACGTGCATGGAGACGCACGTACTGCACTGCTACTAAATGATTGTACTCCTCCACCCAGGCTGAGTACAAGAAAGCCATCCTAGATGCCAAAACGTGCTACTTCTCGAATAAGATCCTCCGGGCAGAGCTCCAACCCAGAGAAATTTTTGCCACAGTTTTCGAATTAGCCTGTTCGAACCGGACCACACCCAAGCCGGTACCTTCCCAGCCCCTGTGCGACTCGCTGAATAACTTTTTTATTAACAAAATTGCAGATATCAAGGCCAACATCCCTCCTCCCTCCCCAGCCTTCCTCAACCCTGATTCCCCACCGAACACCTCTCACCTCGACCGTATAGCCCCGCTGTCTAAAGATATCTTCCTTTCCTTACTCGCATGCGTCAAATCTGGATCTCCTTCCGACATCTGCCCGGCTTACATCCTCCGAGATATCTCCCTTACTTGCCCTTCCCCCCCCTCACCTTTCTTAACCAGACCCTTAAGTCAGGTACCGTTCCTCCAAGCCACAAATCAGCCACCATCTTTCCAATCCTGAAAAAACCAAGCGCAGATCCAACAGCGCTAGTAAATTATCGGCCCATTTCTCTTCTCCCCTACCTGGCCAAAGTTCTCGAACGCTATGTCACCAAAATCTTTAGCTCTTTCATCGAGGACAGCGGCTATCTCTCACCATGCCAAGCAGGGTTCCGCCCCCTCCACTCCACTGAAAAAGTGGTGGTCTCTGTTTTGACACACTCAGAGAGGGACAAGATGCTAATCTCCCTCAGGCACTGTTGTAAAACCCCAGGCAAAGCTGTGCATGTGGTGGGAGAGTCCACACAAGGGGAAGAAGGAGAGAAAGCTTATATATTCCAAGTCAATGATGAGGAAAATGATGAAGAGGTCACGTACCCTAAATGTGATATGTTTCTAGATGGTGTGATGTTTAGTATGTACGCAGATTCATGCTCCCCTTACACCCTGGTGGATAAAAATGTTTTTGAGGAAAAATTTGCAAATCATCCCGTGAAGTTAATGCCACCTGACATTAATCCTAAGGGGTACAACGAGGGAAAAATCCCACTTGAGGGCATGTTGACAATGAGAATATCCTTCAAGGATAGGCATACAGTTGGGAAGGTGTATGTATCCTCTAGGGGCTCCACACTACTGGGATGGAGGCACCAGAAGCAATTAGGGATCACATTAGACCCAAACAACAAAGAACAGGTGTTGTTGATTGACCCCGTGGGCATAGCAAGTAGTCTCACAGGGGAGTTCAAAGAGGTGTTTAGTGACAACTTAGGGGTCTTCAAGAACTACATGCACCGGATCATTCTCAAGGAGGGTGCGGAACCCGTAGTGCACAAAACCCGATCCATACCTTTGCGCATGAGAGAACCCCTTCAGCAGGAACTCCAGAGACTGGTCAGTCAGGGAGTCATCAGGGAGATTGAAAGCTCAGCCTGGTTGGCTCCAATTGTTATCACGGCAAAAGATGGAGGGAACAGTATAAGGCTATGTGTGGACATGAGAGACCTCAACGCGAACATTTTGGTGGACAGGTTTCCACTTCCCAGGATAGGCGAAATGCTGAGCACAATCAAGGGAGCGAAGTACTTCAGTGTACTGGATTTGTCCTCCGCCTATTATCAGATCAAACTCCATCCGGAGTCTCAGTTGCTCACTGCTTTCACCACCCCGTTTGGAAATTTCAAGTTCCTGCGAATGCCCTTTGGATTGGCGTCAGCGGCTGCGGCCTTCCAGAGAGTCATGCAACATGTATTGAAAGACTGTGAAAACACGCTCTGCTTTCAAGATGACATACTGATATATGGAGAGGGTGAAAAAGAACACTATGAGAAAACGAAGGAGGTTTTGGAAAAACTGAGGGAAGTAGGATTCACCACCAAACCTTCAAAATGTAAGCTGGGAGTAAGTTCGGTTGACTACTTAGGGCATACGCTATCCGAAGAGGGCATCAAGCCTAAACATGACTTGGTCAGGGCGGTAAGAGATGCCCCCACTCCCATGAACAAAGAGGACATACTGTCATTTCTAGGGCTAGCAGAATATATGGCCAAGTTCATAAAGGATTTTGCCATGGTATAGCAGCCTTTGAGAGACTTGATCAAGAAGGACAGTGCTTTCAAATGGGGCAGAGAGCAAGCGGAGGCCATGAAAGACATAAAGAAGGCAATAATAGAGGCCCCCTATATAGGAAAATTTGACCCAAATGGTGTGACTATCATCTCGACTGATGCAAGCAATAGAGGCATCGGGGCCACTCTGTCGCAAAGAGAAGGGAGCAAAACCAATGTGGTCGCCTTCGCATCAAGAACTCTCACCGCTTCAGCAAAAAATTATTCTACAATTGAAAAGGAGGCCCTGGCAGTCTATTGGGCAGTTTGCCACTATAGGTTCTTCATCTGGGGAACTCCATTTGAAATACAGACGGACCACAAGCCATTGATCTCACTGTTTATGAAGAAAGACATGGAGAGCATGACACCGCGTATAGCTAAGTGGGCAGTGGGTCTGCAAGCCTACAATTTCAAAGTAACCTACATACCGGGTCAACAAAACAGGGTAGCTGATTTCCTGTCCAGAGCTCCGACAGAGGAAGAAACAGAAGAGGAACAGCCAGGAGAATCTATCCTGGAGTTGCGTTTAGCAGCAGTGGAAAAAACCATGTGGGAAACGCAAATGGAGCAAGACGAAACACTAAAAAAGGTGAAAGAACATATACTCAAGGGATGGCCGAAGAGATGCAAAGACATGGAGACGGAGATCCAGCCATACTGGAATGTGAGAGAAGACTTGTCAATGGAAGGAGACTTCATACTGAAATCTGGAAAACTAATTCCTCCGGAAGCCTTACGGAACCAGATAGTAGATCTAGCTCACGAAGGACACTTGGGAAGGAGTCTGAGCAAGGCTAGACTTCGAACTGACTACTGGTTCCCCACTATGGATAGTGAGATGGAGGACAAGGTGCGCGACTGCTATGCGTGCAGCTTAAGCGACAAATCAAAGATCGCGAGAAGGGCACCACTGTCACCAGTAGAAGTACCCGATGCCCCGTGGAACAAGTTGGGTTTTGACATAGCTGGACCCATCCATGGCAAAGGGCTCCAAGACTGGTATCTTTTGGTATTGGTGGACTACTTCTCCAGCTGGGTGACTTGCAAAATCATACACAACGTGAACACCAGGACAATCATCGAATTCATGAAGGAGGTGTTCGCTAGCGAAGGGGTGCCTGCGACACTGGTGACCGATAATGGCGTACAGTTAATCTCGGAGGAGATGAAAGAATTTCTCAAGGACTGCTCAATCTCACATGTTCGCACTCCTCTGTACTGCCCCAAAGCTAACGGCAAAGTGGAGAGAGTTAACCGCATGATGAAAGAGTGCATACAACTAGCCAAACAAGCGGGACAGAACGTGGAGGAAGCGATAAGAGACATGCTGTGGGCATATCATACCACGCCTAAGTCTACCACCGGCTGCACGCCCTTTAAGTTACTGAGGGGAAGAAAGGCCGGCACAAAACTCACACCAAGTTGGATGGGAAGAAGACTGGAAGAGGAGACCAATCCCCAGGAGGTCAAAAGAAGAATCGAAACCAATCAACTCAAATACAAGGAGTGGTACGATAAGAAGTGGGGAGTTAAGGAGAGAGGATTCCAGCAAGGACAAAGAGTATGTGTAAAGAAACCAGAGAGACTGAGAATGGGAGGAGACAAGTATTATGCCCCTAGTACCATTAGGATACGAAACAAGAACTCAGTGGTCATGGAGGATGGTAGACTGTGGAGTAATGACAGGATAGTACCAGCGGGTGGGGAAGAAACCAGGTCTCACCAGGCCAGATCTGAGGGTATGGACTCCAGGGGAGATGCAAGACCTGGCAGGAGGAGCGACAGGCAGAGGAACACCCCCCGGTGGCATAGACATTACCAAATGAGATAGAAACTTGCTGGATAGGCCTACAAGCCGGGTATATCCCCTGATGTAACCACGTAGCAGGGACAGAGAGGTATCCTGTTTCTTTCCCCCATTCTTTCCCTGGGGTTGCTGTCCTCCCCACATGCTTCTTTCCTCCTGAGGTTGTCAGTTTTCATCGGGAGGATGATGTGTTGTAACCTGCATTGTGGTATTCCCCAAATCCCTTGTTTCCCCCCTCCTTCCTTCCTGGTACATGGTACAGCCCTGGTGACAGCCGGCGCTCGCTATGGAATGTTGACATAGCGGCCCGGCACAAGTGATGACAGCTGACGACATCTGTTAGAGTAATCTTCTAATTAAACACTTACTCTCACGTCTGCCTCACCGATTTATTCTACAATACACTGGTTCTTCTTGACCTATCAGCCGCCTTCGACACGGTGGACCACACCATCCTTCTCTCCCGTGTCGAGGCGGATGGCATTGGAGGTCCTGCCCTTGCCTGGCTCAGCTCATTTTTGAGCGACCGGTCACAGGCAGTCCATCTGGCGAATTTCACCTCCGAGGCCCACAAAGTGCGATGTGGCGTCACTCATGGATCTTATCTTTCCCCCCCTTCTTTTTAATTTGTACATCTTTCCGCTTATCTCTGCTCTACAGAGGATGGAGGTCACAGTGTTTAATTACGCCGATGACCTCCAGCTCATTTTTAACCTCTCTGACTCCCCCGATTCTATCCACAACTTCCAGTCGGTGATGGTGTTTATCAGGGATTGGATGAGCTTTAACCATCTTAAGCTCAACCCGAATAAGACCGAGCTTCTCCTCACTGGCGGTAAACTCAATCTTTGGTCTCCCATTTTCTGGCCCCCCTCTTTTGGTCCCCCCCCCCTTACCCTTCTCCCTCTGTCAAGACACTGGGGATTACCCTCAATCAACAACTCACCCTACACTCTCATATCAGCACAGTGGTTTCCTCCTGCTTCTTTAGTTTACGCACTATTCGAAAAATTTCACGATTTTTTTCTTTCTCAGCCCTTAAACTGATCCTGATGGCCATGGTCCTCTCCCGGCTAGACTACGGGAATGTCCTGTACAATGGTGCCCCTGCGTACGCCATCCGGCGGCTCCAACTGGTGCAGAACCAAGCTGCCCGCCTGGTCCATGGCTTACCCAAATCTCACCACACCTCTCCCCTTCTAAGATCCCTCCACTGGCTCCCTATTAGAGAAAGGGCCCTCTTTAAGATGGGATGCATTATGTTCCAGGCCCTCACGGGGACTGCCCCATCTTTCATCATGTCCAAAATCGCACCCTATATCCCCAGCAGACAACTGGGATCTTCCTCTCAGTCCCTCCTAGTGGTGCCTAGGTTCAAGAAGAGCAGAACGGGAGGCTCGAAGTTCTCCGTCCTTGCTCCGCAATTTTGGAATTCTCTACCTTTCCAATTGAGATCAACATCATCCTACCTGGAGTTCCGCAGCACACTGAAAACCAATTTGTTTGCACAGGCTTTTAAAATCTAAACTGCTCCACCCCTCCACTCAGGAATCACTCTCCTCAATAGCGCCATGAAACCGCCTGGTGTACGAGCGCTCAACAAATACTTTTAAATTCTAATTCAAATTCAAGGACTGACTAGTAAACTTGACTCCCTCACTTGACTTACCTGAACTGCCTAATTCACAAATCTCTTGTGACCCAGGTCTATCATATACCACATATGGGATTGCTAATAAATGATCTCACATTATTAACTGCAATATGCAAACCTGATATCTATGCCCCACACACTTATTAGAATTCATCAGGCTGCCACTTTCTTTAGTCAATCGTTCTTCTTTTATTTTCAAGATCTCTTAGGCAAATCCACAAAAGCGACTTTTTGGTAGATGTCTCACATCGGCTCAACTCTAAATAAACCCCAACATCTCAATAGTGTCTCCATTCCCTATTCTTAAAGTCCCTCTGATTTTAACGTTCTTTTTACATAATGGTGCTCTGTTATTTTTAATATAGTTTTTGCAGGCAGGGCATGTTCTATCCTAATACTTAAAAAAAAAAAATTATAACACAGGGAGGCGCTGGCATTTGCAATGCAATACTTCTTGCATTTGCGAGAGTTTTAACTATTGGCATTTCAAGTGACAATGCCTTATATTTATCTATTTTAAAATCAACACAAAAATAGAAGGCATTGTCTTTTACAATGCCAATAACTCAAACTCTCGTAAATGGGAGACCTGCTGCACGGCAAATGCATGTTATCCAAAGACGTTGCATAGAACATCACATGCAATTATTATTAACCAATCAAAATTTGCACTCATTTTACAGAATTTAGAAGGAGGAAAGGCGGGGTCAGATTTGCTTGGATATGAACGGGCGTCCTTCTAAGCTGAGCTATTTTACTGACCGTGGTGCACTTAACATTGGTTTGGTTTGTTTATAAGTGCTGGGGAAGGAGGCGCGTGCACATAAAGTGCCTCGTCTACGATTTGCCCAAATCAATAGTTTGACCAGTGTCTCTTCTTCATCAAAGGTATTCCCTCTCTCTTTTACAGACCTGTCCTGTATGTCTTCCCATTCCCGTTTGAAGTATAAGGCATGTTATTTAAATGTTTTAAGGGCTGCATTTGTCTCCCATCCTATCCATGTTTAATATACCCAGCAGAAACCCCGCCTGGTTCTCTTTCAATATAAATTGTAGAGCGCAGGGAATCACCCAATTTGACAAAAAGGAGCGCTGGGATTAGAACGCAGAACTTCTGGCCGCACTCCCAACACCCTGACCACTTGGTTCCTGTTCGAATACATAGACTTTCTTTTTAGCACGCAGGTCTCGGAGGTGTGACTGACTGGAAGCACAATAAGAAAAAAAAACTTGAAAATAAAACAAAAACTGTGTGAGAATGAGCGAGAGAGAGAGTGAGTCATATCTCTGCTGACACCATCATCTTCCGCATCCTCCTATAAAAATAGTCCATAGGAAGTGCTGATCCTGGGTGTGGCGAGGGCAGAAGCAGAGGAACCTGTTTACTCTGCACATTCGTGAAACCCTGCGCGCCTTTCGTTGTAACAGCGCCCATTCCCCATTTGGTAACTGCGTTTGACCCCCAGCGGCGCAGTTAAAGAGGGAAAACCTACACCTCTAATGTAGATATTAGGGTTTCTTAGCAGTTGATACATCTGTGTGTTGAAAGTACCCTCAGTAACAATAAGAAAGGAATTGATTATTAAAGCATATTTTAAATCTATTCATCGTAGGTATTCTCGTATGATTAGAGCAGATTTAAAACTTTTTGGAGGTCTATTTATTTGGCATATTATTTCATTTATTTATTTTGAAAGTTTTATATAGCGCAAACATGACCCTTGCGGATATCAGAGCACTTTACAATTGTTCAGAGTGAGAACACCCTTTACAGCTCCCTCAACTTTCTGCACCCGGTTAGTGGTGGGGGAGGGGGTTCGGGTGTAAAGTAGGGGTGGCCGGAATTTGCCTAGTCGTGCTCCGCAAAGCTCTGCAAAGCGGTAAAAACCCTCCGCGAGCATGCAGAGTTCCGCGATCACGCGGAATTGCTTGTTTCGCCCATTCGCAATGCTTTTTTCCTGTTCACGAACACTGTTTGCGTGCTCGGGGGGAAATATCTCTCGAATTGCATTTTGAAAGTGAGAACAAGCAAAAAATTCTGCGAAGCCGCGGATCGCGGAAGTTTTGACAATTCTGCATTCTCCGCGGACCGTAAAATTACCCAAATTCCGTGAGCGGAACGGAATTTACCCCCCAGGCCTAGTGCAAAGGGGCGGGAAGGGGATCTTGTGTTTGTTATGAGATAGCACCCCTATGGTGTGCGAACTACATGTTTCAAAATGACAACTGTATTCCGCACCTGGGTGCCCACACATCGATGACATCCACCCCGTGACAGGAAGATGTCGGCCTCCGCCAAAGGCAGTTTGCTGATTTGTGCGCGCGCTGTGTTTTACGTAATAGTTCCCCTGTAAGACCCCCCCGTCCCTAAAACGTATTCTGACTGAGGTCTGCGTATGCACACCCGCCCAAAAGCAAGATCGAGAAAAGCAGCCACCAAACTGAAAACTTGACATATATTTATTAATTAATTTGTTAGCGCTTCATACACCACTATAGGCTTTTGGGCGCTAACCTACACACCAGTCGGGCACTAAAAACAAAGAAAGAGAATAAATGGTTGTGATAGCTTTCATAATGGCCATGTAATCCTCAATTTTCCTTGTTTCCTCACACAATTTATTCCATGGCTTGGGATCCTCAGGTCGAGAAGACCGGCCACATGCTCATTGGCATTCGGCTTTCAGTATGGCGACCACGCATGTGTGGTGTATGTTGTTGAACAATTCAGACTTTGATGACATAAGAAGTCTTCTAAGCCAATCAAAAACTCAATTCGGGCAGCAGACACATGGTCATACTTCACAGGATTTTGAACGCCATCTCTGTGAAGGTTTGGGCATGTTGGAGGGAATGTGGTAAATAGATCAAGACTTTGAAGACATAAAGGGCTGCAACAGCTCATCAGGGGTTCTAAGTGCTACATAAATTCACATTACAATCAGATTCACAACGTTTTGTGCATACATAAGTTCCAGCAAGATGTACAGAATCTGGAACTTTAAGTCCATATAGACAAAACATCAGCTGGAAATACCATACATAAAGTTGTTTTGTTGTTGCTTGTAGAACACACAATACAACCCAGTTTGCAATGACTCTTAAGAGTCGAAGTAAGATATAACACCTTGATACTGTATGTCAGGTCTGGGCTTTCCTTATACAGCCTTATTTTACAACTGTATTGAACCAACTTTCAGACTGCAATAGATTATCAAATAAAAGTCCTGGCTGACTTGGTTCTTTTTGCATTGTTATGCTGTTATGTTATGTAGATTTGCAGCACACACTATCACCTGAGGGGGAAACCTGGCGCTGAGCAAGTGTGAGTCTAGTCAAACTAAGGGCCTAGTGGGATTACTCGAAAAGCCACGTCTTCAGCTTCTTAAAGTATTCAAAGAGTGAGGAGGAGGCTCCTGTATAGCAGCAGGCCGTTCCATGCTTTAGGAGTGATGTAGGACAAGGCCTGCGGGCTTTTTGTATGCGTGGCATGTGTGCAAGTAGGAGTCCGGACGAACAAATGTCTGGAAGGTTTGCAAAAGCAGATGAGATTGTTGAAGTATGCATGGCAAACTTCTTATGGGGCAACCCAGTATCCCTCCGAACCTGGGCAATACATTAATAATATCAACAATGGTCCTGTCGGGTATGAACCAAATTGCTTTAAATTCTGTACATATCTCCGAATATAATTATGACATAATTGTGCTACTTATTATGCCACCTCAATCAAATCATTAAGTGCAAATCCAAACAAAAAGAAGGGTCAGTAAACGTTTCAATCATTGAATTACTTTTCATTCATGATTTGTTTTTTCTTTTCAACTGACACCTTGATATATGCATAGGAATTGTTTACAAAATACGGCGCATCATTTCAAATCAGTGAAAAATGTGACATAAAGTGAAAAAATGTGACTCAGTGACATAACAATTAGTGATCTATATACATGTGAATGGGGGATATTGAAGGGGGAGAAAATTAGAAAGCCGGTCTCTGATTTAATAGTACTCCAATCCAACACGCTATATTAGTTAGCTGTGGTGTGTTGGACGCGGTCGACTGGTCCTTGTGATATTTTGTCGACGTTTCGACCCTATAGACGCCTTATTTGTGGGTCTCTGGTGGGTCTTCTTCAGGACGGGGGCAGGGGAAAGGATATTGCGCCAGATATCTTCATAAGTCGGACACCTCGGAGTTCTACTGGCTAGGGTCTCCTCTTCTATATTGATGAATCGGATGCAAGCAGATTTTGCCTTTGGTAATTATCTTGATTCACTCTTGTCAAATGGCAGCGTTACCTCATTTTATGAAGACCGTTTGTCAATTACTTCCAAGTCACGATTGCCGATATCAATAACAGATATGCTGAGTAAAGAGAGACCTTGACATTGAATTGTGCCTTATACTAACGGAGGTGATACCGAGACCCTTACTTAATGATCGTTGGAAGTAAGTCCGCAAACCATCTCATGAGAGGGGGGCCTGCACCCAACTCATGCAAATATTGTACGGTCAGATATGCGGCCAGCTCCTACACTATGCTATCCGAAGCTGCCTGCAATGTGTGAGTTAACGCAGCATGTAGTAAGAACTGGGCCTGAGGAAGGGCCCGAATCTTTGGTAAGTACATCAAACGGCAGGAGCTGCCCGTCATTTTATAAGTACCCTAATGTCTGTATGCCCACTTCTTCCCACTGAGAAAGCTCTGCACTAGTGATAGCCCAGTGTCTCATGGGCGTACCTAGTATAGGGAGAGACGGCGCATATGAGTTCACTCGGCACGTGATTCGCAGTATGCGGCAGAAGCAGTAGTATGCCACCTATGCCAGCAACTGGGCGGGCGGTTTGCCCTTTCTGTTGGGATGGAAGATCGCCACTACCTGGGAGTGGGTGAGTCCTGGCGCCCGAGTTGCTGAGTCCTCCAGGTGGTGCGCGCTCAGCCATCTTTGCCACCCACTGGAGCTGCGCTGCAAGATAGTATTGCTCCATATTGGGTAGCGAGAGGCCCCCATTGATCGTCGGCGGTACATCTTGGACAGGGCCACTCTGCTGCCCGACCCGCTCCAGATTAATTTCTGTATATCCAGTTCTAGGCCTTTAAACAGTGCTGGTTTAAGACATAATGGTAAGTTCGCAAAATGGTATAAGAGACCTAGGAGTACCACCATCTTCAGCAATGCAATCCGCCCCATGACCGTCAGGGGCAGAGTGCCCCAGAAGGCCATCTGTGCCTGCACTGCAGTGATAGCTCGCACCAAATTGCCCTCAAGCAAGTCCACTGGGTCTCTGTATATATGTATCCCGAGGTACCGGAACGTCGATAGTTGCCAGTGCACTGGCTTTCCACACGGAAAAGGGATACACGCAACGGCGCTTCAATGGCTCAGTTCATTTCTGAGCAACAGAACTCAAACCATGCAACTGGGGGCCTTCTCATCAAGCCCAAAAACATTAAGTTGTGGCGTCCCGCAGGGAGCATCCCTCAGCCCCACTTTATTCGACGCCTATGTCTCACCCTTAGCAAAAATTGGGACGAAGTGAGGTTTCAATGTATTCTCTTATGCGATTGACATGCAATTAACCATAGCCATTGGAGATGGGCACAATGACACCAAAAGAAAACTTAACAGCTGTCTCACTGAAATGGCAAATTGGATGTTGGACCACTGCCTAAAGCTGAACGCAGAAAAATCAGAGATCCTGCTCTTTGGCAAAGCCAACCACATCTGGGAAGCATCTTGGTGGCCTCACTCACTTGGAGATGCTCCAGCCCCCAAGCAGTGCGCAAAAAACTTGGGTGTGATAATTGACAACAAATTATCTATGCAGAACCAGGTATGGACACTGTGTGGAAAAAGCTTTGCCACACTGAAGCTTCTAAAAAGGCTCTTTCCATGGATCCCCCTAGAAAGCAGAAGAACAGTCACACAGGCCCTACTGATTAGCAGACTGGACTATGGAAATGTTCTCTTTATGGGCATGCCAGACTACCACTTTAAACGCCTAGCCGTGGTGCAACAGTGGTCCCATGCATATTCCAGTAAAAAACCAATAAATATAGACGGAATCAATTCTATATTTAGAATGACATGTCCAGCCAGACAGAGGTCCTTCAAGTTTACTTAATAAACAATGTTTTTCAAGATAAAACAAAGATACCTTCCACAGGACCCCTGTGTGGTGCACAAGCCTGTGCCCAACACTTGCGGAGTGTTTACAGTTGGAGAAAGATAGGAAAGGTTTTTAAGGCAAACAAGCATTCTTCTGTTCATATGTTGATTATACAGAACATATCAAGTCGCACCATTACATCAATTTAGCAATCAAAATACTTGTATAAGGTGCTTAAGCAAGTCGACGGCGTTTCGGTCCCCCTAAAGGGTCATGGGGACCATCATCAGGACAAACAAATAATTGCCTTTATCGCTAACCCTCAAAATTCCTGAAAGGAAAGAAATAAGGAGAAAAATACAAACTTTAAGAACAGAGCACCAATAATTTCAGAACAAGTGACTCTTTGTGCAGATTGCATACAACCGTGACCGAGGTGAAGATGTTGCCGGGTTTCCACGAAAATTATTTATAGGCGAGTGAAGAGGTGGTGGCAGCGTAGTGGAGCAAGCTAGTCGGCGTTTTTAGGACTAGTGACGAGGCTGGTAACTAGTGCCTAGTGCCTAAAAGGATTCGGCAATTGGGCGTGGTGTACGTTCACGAGGTATCGGTCGTTGTGACTATTAATGCCTACTGTGGTAGGCTTCACCGACTCCTCAGCAGATTCTTCTGATAGTTCAGATCCTGGGGAGGGGGGCAGTGGTCCCACACTGAATCAGACTCCTTTTTTATCCAGAGGCAATCCCGAACCTCAAAAGAAAGGGAGGGTCAAACAACAACAACGATGGCACAACCCACCAGGAGAGCGCCAGACCAGACAGAAATTTTATCAGTGGTGACAGATGATACTAATCTGAACACTATCCCCATTTTTAATATTTCTAACCATACTCTTACCACTCAGGAGTTATCCATCCTTAGCAAAGGATTATCTTTTGTCCCAACCACCTATCCAAATTTTCTAAATCTTCAATCTGAATTGCTTGGCTTCTTCCGAAAATTGAGACTGCACTCATACTTCGAACTTAATACCTCAGAACCTAAAATTGTTACGACTCCATTCCGACCACCATCAACTTTTTCACCTACATCCAATATGATTTCCAAAGAAATCATTACTTTTGAAAAAGTTATCCTTAAGGAAATCTCTAATATAGAGAAATCCCATCTCTTTATACCTTACAACATCTCTTTGGATGAAAAGTCAGCAATCAACTCCCTTAAAAATAACACTAACTTTATTATCAAATCAGCGGATAAGGGTGGTGGGATAGTTCTTCAGGATATTGATAACTATAGAAATGAGCTCCTACGCCAGGTATCCAACACTGACCATTATTGCAGATTGCCTTGCAACCCTACCAAAGATATTCAAAAGCTTATTAAAACCATTACAATGGAAGCATTGGAGAATGGCATCATAAGCAAACATGAATATAATTTCCTAAACATTACCAACCCGAGAATTCCTGTTCTTTATACATTACCTAAAATCCACAAAAGGAATGAGCTTCCAGTCGAACTTAGGATGACTGAAGAATACACCACCAAGAAACTCAAAACATACTTCTTCCCTAAAGACTGATGCCACATCCACTAGCCACACCGACCCTATGCACCACTATTCTGCTATCTTAGCGCCGTGATATCTTAAGGGATGAATGTAGCGCTTTATAAATAAATAAATTAAATAATTAATAATCAGGTGTGGGTCTAAAGTGGACTCCGAAAAGGGGTATAGGCAGGATTTATCCCAGTTCACGAGAAGCTCTGACACTGTAGCAGACTCAAGCAGTATTCTTTCTATTGTCGTGCAGGGTGACCTAAACTCTCTGAGATATATAAGCAGGTCTGCATATAATGAGACACCATGCATAACATCACCCAAGGGGATTCCCCACTCGTCTTGTGTTTTATGCAATGACTCGGCCAATGGCTCGATGGCCAGCCAGAGACCCACAAAATCAGAGGGAGCGGGCAGCCCTGCTGTGTTCCTCGCTCAATAGGGATCCGGTCTGATAAGTACGGGCCAGTCTTGATCCTGGCCACTGGCTGAGTATAGAGAAGTTGGATGAGACCCAGGAATTCATCTCCCAGGTCATATTTATGCAGCGCAGCAAACGCTTTTTCTAAATCTAATACTAGGCACCCCAAATGCACCCAGTCGCCCCTGGAATATTGCGCCACCCAAAACAAATGGCGTAGATTTAGTGACGTGCTGCGAGCAGGCTCAAATCCATTTTCGTCTGTGTGTATTGGTTTCGGAACCAATGGGACCAACCTGCATGCCAGTATTTTAGCTAGCACATTATAATCTGTATTTAGGAGTGCCAGCGGGCGATGTGAGCTCAGCAGCTCCACATTACTGTTTGATTTTGGCAGCGACACCAGTAGAGACTCACGCGGTGTGCCTGGCAATATCCCTGTCCCCTGTGTGCTCTGGTACATGGAAAGGAGCCACGGCGCCAGGGCCTGTTGATAGACTTTGTAATATTCAGCCGGCAACCCACCGGGCCCCGGTGCTTTGCCTGTGGCTAGCGATCGTATTGCTTCATGTATCTCCGGTAATGTGATCGGCTCGTTCAATTCGTCTCACTGTTTTGCAGTGATTTGCGGCAGGGCCAGAGGGGAGAGAATGGAGTCTAGTTTTGTTGTTTCAGTGCGATGCATAGACCTGTACACTTTGGTGTAATGAGCCACGAATTCATTGTGTATATCGTGTTGCTTGGTGAGCAGCTGCCCGGTGGCAGATTGTAGTCGTAGTATGGGTAGCTGCTCATGCTCTCGCCTAATCATTCTCGCAAGTAGTCTGCCAGCCCTATCTGCTGCTGCATGAGTGCGCGCAGCATGCGACGCATAGTTTAAACAGCGTAACCTCTCCAGTACCTCCGCATGTCTTTGCTTCTGCGTGTCTGTTGCTTGCTGCATGGCCCCGTCATGTACCAGGTCAGCCTCTAATCTAGTCAGGGTGTTCTCAATGTGCCTTACTACGCTGTGGAGTTGCCTTCTAACGCACCAGCTCAAGCTTAGGCATTGCCCCCGAATCATTGCCTTACCTGCATCCCACAGCACCCCTGCGTCTTCAAAGAATTTGTCAATCACTGTGTCTACTTCCTTTATGAATGGGGGATCTTCTAATGCCAGGGGTGGTAGCCTCCAGAGTCCAGAGATGGGTGGTGTGCCCCTCATCGTCCCCTTGCAACTGCAATATATGGGGGTTGTGGTCTGAGTGTGTTTCACACAGGTAATTTGTGCTGGAGCACTGCATGAGCACCGACTGGCTCGCGACAAAGTGGTCGATGCGAACGTGCAGGCCATGCAGATGGGAGTAATGAGAATACAAGCGCGATTTTAGGTTTAGGGCTCTCCACATATCTGACAGATACCAGCGGCGCAGCCACTCCCCCAGCCCTGAGTGTTAGATGCTGCAGTTGTTTGCGCCAGTGGAGGGAAGGAACTATCCAGAGCAGTGTCGAGAACTGAATTAAAGTCCCCTCTTAATAACCAGGGGACATCGCAACAGTGCAAGAACAGGTCAGTCAGCATGTGCCAAAACCAGTTTTGATTTGTGTTTGAGGCATATATGGAACCCAACACCATGAGTTTCCTGTTGAGTTGCCTCTTTGATGGGACATATCTTCCATATGCATGTACCTTAGTCTCTTCTGGGGTGAACATTGTCCCTGGCCTGATCCAAATCAGTTCCCCCCTAGCAAATGATGAGTAGCATGTGGCAAGTATATGACCTTTCCACCTTTGCTGGAGCTTGTGAATCTCTGGTTGTGCTATGTGTGCCTCTTCTAAGAGCACTGCGTGAGTCTTGGGCCAATTGAGGTATATGTAGATTTCATATCTGCGGGTTAGCGTGTGCAGTCCCCTGACATTCCAGGTAACTACGTTTGTGGGCGGCATGTAACAGGGGGGTAAGACAGTGCTGCGTGCATGGGGTTTAGGCATCTATATGATATGTGGCCAATGGGTGTGAGTTGCAACCATGTTTTTTTAAAGCTTGTGAATATGTCATTACGAAGAGTTACTGAGTAAGGGAGCCATGTTAGACTTAACTGGGGTAGAACAGAGGGACAATGTGTATCTGCACAAACAAGGAACAATGCCATGTGGCCACTAATGGCTGTGTATGTCAGGGGGAACCACTACATTAAGTTGTCTGTGGTTTCACCACAGGAAGTGTCTGCAACCCCTCGCTAGTTGGCAACACTGCCAGACAGCTGCCCTCGCTCGACGAATGTTCTGATGAAGCATCAGTGGCTCTGCTGTTTTGCCGTCTTCTCGTGCTCGTTACCACTCTCAGGATGCCCTGCCTCTCTTGTAGAACTTGTTCTGGGTTAGGAGCAGTCTTTAGTTGACGTGGTAGTCCCTCTGTTCGCAGTCTGTATCTTCTGTGGCGGGCTCTCCAGCCTCTCATGTTTGGCTCCCTGCCATTCCCCCTCTGGCTTGGTGATGTATGGTGGCCCGCAGATTTGAGCCAGTCCCATGAGTCATCCACCTTATTAAAGAAGTGAGTGGTCCCATCCGCGACCAACCACAAGTTAGCCGGGAAAATGAGGGAGTATTTTATTTTCAGGTCTCGTATGTGCCTCTTGACTGGGAGGAATGTGCTCCGCTGCTTCTGCACACCCAAGGCATCGTCCGGAAAGAAGAAGACCTGAGAATTGTCCACTATAATCGTCTCCATTTTTCTGGTTTCACTGAGTATTGCATCTCTATCTTTGAAATTTAAGAGCCGGAATAGGAAGGGACAAGGCCTAGCGCCCGAGAGTGGTCGGCCTGATGGCACCCTATGTGCTCTTTCTATTGCAAAATAAGAGGAGAGTGAATCTGCTGGCATCAGGGACTTCATCCAGGCCTCTGTGTATGAGGGTGCATTCATGCCCTTCAGCCCTCCGGTAGCCCCACAACGCAGACGTTGTTCCTACTTGAACGGCCCTCAGCAGCTTCCAACCTGTGTTCCAGCAAGCTTAGACGCGCTGTGAGCTCTCTTACTTCAGAAGTCAGCGCCTTAGTGACCTCTGCCGCTTCCGCGGCCTCCGCATACTTTCCAGCCAACTTCTTGTGGTCCACATGGAGGAGCATGAAGTCTGATGTGACTTTGTGTATGCAGCCTTCTAAAGACGCTCTGGTCTGTGTCAGCGTTTCGCCAATGTTTGCCACTGCTTGGAGCACCAAGTCTATTTTTGACTCCAGTATAGAAGGTCTGGAGGCTCCAGGGTCTTTAGTTGTTTGGTCTGACTGAGTGGGGCCTGGTATTGGTTGTGTATGCGTAGTGCCCACCCCTGTCCGGTGACTACACATCTTGTGCTATTGGTTGTGTGTTTTACTAGATGGCTGGGTAGTTGGCAATGTCTTTCGGTCCTCGTAGGGGCTCAGGGGAACACCCTGTGTGTGGCACACCAGTTATGTGCATACAGCGTTGTGGGTTGCTGCTTTGGGTCAATAGATTCCAACAGGCGTCTGTCACTTAGGCCTGGGCTGGTATGCCTCCACGCCACCACCCAATATTGTCCTTCTGCGGTGTGCTCACGTCTCCCCTATTTAGTCCTGTGGGCCCGTTCACAGTATGGCGTGCAGGCACAGGCTGCACTTTGGGATCGACCAGATCCACCCAATCTGTTTAATCCTGGCGGCAAGCGGTTGGTGTGTCGCAGGGGGCTCCACAGGTCTCACCAGGTAGGGTTTACCACTGACCGCAGTTCCAGGACGCGTTCAACTTGCGATTGCATCATAGCACGAGCACCGCAGTGTGCTGTTTTCCCTGCATCCCATACTTTGGCCTCAGTGATGACAGTGTATCCCCGTACGCGACTGTTGTGCACGACAGGCCCATTGCCATAGCCCTACGTGGGCTGGATCCAGCAGCAGCCTCCGTCACAGCCGGTTGGTGGACTTGAGCCGACACGCCTCTGGTAAAGCATGTGAACTCGGTCAGGCCTGGTCGCCGCCCCTCAGTCCGGTCCAGCTCGCAGTCAGCCATAGAAGGGGCTGCGCTGCGGCTCCCTGGCCTCTGTACCGACCCCGCATGCGTCGGCAGCTCACCTCCGGTCACCTCTGCCCCCGGCTGCACCCAGGCTGCACAAATGTACGTGCGGTCAGGACGATCCTAATTCGCAGCCTGGGCATGCTCCATCTCCCGCCTCCAGTTGCTCCGCGGCTCACCTGGGGTGCTGACACTTCACGGCCTCAGTCACAATGGGTCGCCCCACTTCTGCTGTGACCTAGATAGCGCTGTCGCGGCCGCTGAGGTCCGTCTCGGCCGTCTGCCCCGGAGTCACAGCTCGGCCCCGGCCCTCTTTCCTTTCGTCACTGCAGTGTGGACGGCTGCCTCTTGACTGATCAGCCGCCCTGCGCCTTCAAACTCGCCCTGCTGGCTCCCACCGGCGCCAGGTGCCCAGCAGGGAAGTAGAGATGGTCCAATGGCAACAGCTAGCGCAGGATAATTAAAGCATTTTTGGGCCACAAGACGGAGCCTCTTTAGAGTGCGTCTGCCATGTTGGTTGGCTGGCCATGCCCCCTCAAAGATTCTACGGCTGTTTTTAAAAAGTACGAGATACAGTTGAGAGGAATGGGTTTAAATTTGATATGTGACATTAGATAACAGGATGTGGTCATTGCCATGGGTCAATATCTGCGGAAAATATTTCTGTCCTCTCATTGTTCTAAGATCTAAGTAGGCTCTTCCCTAAGGTTGGTAGTGTTCTAACTGGTAAGCAGACACTGACCACGTTAGGAGGATGTTCTGACAAAGTCGCGTACTGTTGATGGGAAATTTGACCTTGTCAGTAAGGTTGGTTTAGAGAGACCTTGTGATTGTGACAAGCTGCTAGGCACAGGGCACTTTATTATGTTTTACTTGGGCAAAACAAGTCACATGCTGCTTGTTGTTTTGTCACTTTGATCTTGTCATTAAAGTTGATTAAGAGAGACCCGTGTGATTGAGATAAGCTGTTGGGCACAATGCAGTTTATAAAGTTTTCTTGGGCAAAACGAGTTGCATGCTGCTAGTTATTGTCACTTTCTCTCCTTTTAAAATGTTCTCAGTATATATGGAATCTTGGGATGTTGGCTTTTTATTGAGTTTCAATGTGGAGAAATTTTAAATTCTTTTACTGCTACCTATAAGCTGAAGCCATGTGTTCGTCGAATCAATTCAAATGTTTAGCATGCACTATTGATTTTATGATATTTGTGATTGTCTATATTAATGAAATGGGTAATGTGCAATATTTCTGTCAGAATTTATTTGTTTGAAATAAAGTATTTCGACTTGACTTGAGTGCTACACAAAACTTCATATTAATATATTTAGGATTCTGCAAAATGGTTATGTGTATAACATAAACATAGCCTATATCTTTAAGGATATCACATTCTTAGTAGAGGCATAAAGGCTTGTATAAGCTGTGCTCAAGTTTCTAGAGCTCCCAATGCATAAAAACGATGAGAGTAATGAAAAATGGTCCGATTTATAGGGAAAAGTCTGATTCTACAGGATAATCCACTCTAGGAATAGTCCTCTAAAATGCCAATGTGTTTGTGAGGATAAAGTGTTGCCTCGTCCCTTCTCAATGCCAGATATGAAAAGGATGAAGAGGAGCCTTATTAAAAGTCAGGTTATGAGGGAAAATGCTGAATCCACAGGAAAGCCAATTGGTGACCTTCCTCCACCACACCGAAATGCCAGCAGTGATTTTTTGTGTATATTTACATCTTCCTCCAAACATTTGAGTCCTTGTAATTACCAATCACTCGAAGACCCTTGTTGCGTGCTTATCTAGGTTCCTGATCGATACTGTGACCTTATGCCCCTATTCGGCTATAAATCCATTTATTCCCTATATTAGCATAACCGTTCAAGTGCGATTTTCTGAAAAGTCATCTCTGGCCTCACACGAACAGAGCCACATTCCAGCATGACTCTCTGCTACTTCCTTTGCGACCAATTAGTGCAATGACAGAGCAGCAGTCACTATCTGATATTCCTAGATAACACTCCGAGTTCTTCAACAAGATAAAAACTTAGCAAACCTGGAAATCCCCGCTTGCTATGTTTTGATTAGTAATGGAACTCTAATGAGCAACTGATAACTGTCACTTCCTAGTGACATCTTTAATTGACGTCTTATGTCCAGCAAACTTGCGTCAAACCCGGCACCTGTCAGGTATAAATATTACCAACGTTGCCTTAAGCAATGAGAGAGATACGAGCTGTGAGTTCGTTGCCTGTTGCTGATGCCAGCTGCCTGCATGACCCTGTGTTGGTAAAAACTAGCACTCTGTCGCTGCAGCCTGCTATCCTGTGGTGGTGAAGCTGCTGATTACCATTATCGCCGCTACAGCGCGAACTATGGTGCAGTACGCTTGAGGAGCCGAGCAGCCGTCCTCTGCGAAGACATCCAGCCGATTCCAGCTGCCCGCGGACGCTGTCACCCCTCCTTCCTCGACGCGCTGAGAGAAGCCGCTGCATTTCTCGTGCAGAGAAATCCAGTCACGACGTTTCCGGTTTACCCTCGCGGGTGACTGGGATATCGAGAGAGACCCCTGAAGGAGATACCAATCCTCCATCATTCTATTCAGAGGTATGGTGTTGACTAAACCCTTAGACGAGAATTCTTGAAACAAACCTTGGCAAAACCAACTTAACTTAAGCTACTTACTTACTCCCCTTTCACGTGTTAGGCTTAGGTCAGGCACACTGGGGTAGGCTTAGTTAGAAGCACCAGTTGAGTATGTTAGCCTAATGTATATATGACTGTATATATGTTTTATTACTTTTAAACCATTGTATGGCTAAGAAACCATATCAATGCTTTTACAGTTCTATTTCGCAATACTTATCTTACTGTAGTACTTTTTATAATAACAGTTATTGCAATTGTGGCAATACATTTCTCTTGTACGAGAAGAAAGACTGTTCAATAAATGTTAACCTTTATTGATAAACGCCCGTCTCTCTATTCTCTACATCTCGTGAAAGTAAACTGCACTAGACTGACTGAGTGAAATCTATGTCTATTGTTTCACACGACCCTAGAGATCGACTCTTGATCTGAGGAGCAAAGTTGTCATGTTGCACGGTTGTTGGAAAACTGAATCCCTTCTTGTCTGTGCCAAGGAAGCTGATCACTTCCTATGCAGAGAAGAAAGTTTCCAGTGACCTCTGAGCTAGTTGGTAACACAAACCAATTAAGTTTAGCATAGTCAGTGGAGGCCTGGAATATAAGCAGTTCCACATCGATACTACTGTTTATGTTATTCCAATGCGCAGGGCCTAGTGGGAAACTAGGAACTACACTACATGGCGCCCAAACGTTTGGTAAGGCGATAAACTAACGCAAGACTTATAGAGTAACTCAGTCGTGCATATTTCACACCCCTTTCTCCCGTAAATACTCCAATAGACGTCTGGAGTGGGTGAAAGGTTAAAATCCGCCCGACCTTAGTAGGAAGAGATTCCTATGTAAAGCTCTGGTTTATTCAACGTTGAAGGATACAGTGTTCCAAAATATTGTGCACCTAATCTTTGTCTCCTTGGAGACCTACTCTGCAAAACCTGCATTTATACAATGTCAGTAGAAAACAACGGCACCGCTGGGGCCGCAGCAGATGCGACTCAGCAAGGTCCCGAATACACAGACCCGGATGCTATTATCATCCGGGTCCACTTAAGAAGATCTATAACTTTAAAACTTATAGAAAACGGACTGACACCTCAAGGTGGTACAGTAATTTTCGTGATAGAGGCTCACGAATATCGGCAGACAGAGGTATTCTATTCATGGATAAACTTTCCAGCGGTAAACGCTATAACACAAGAGTTTCACTATTACAAAATAGAGAAACCTCCGGAAGAGTACGCTCCTTTCGAGGAGATTGAAATTCCACTTAAATTTCAAGAGCACCTGCTCTGGTTTAATGGCGCCCTAAAACATAATGATCACATAACTAGGCTCGGTCCACTAGGTAGACCAGGAGCCACGTGGCCGGTTCTAGCCAGCTACACACCACATCCTGACATTGCAAGAATGTCTAGAGAAGAGCTGTTAGCACAGCTAAACACATTAATAAAAATACATAGGCAATTAGTCCAATATGTAATGCGGACTGCAACAGTCCAGCCAGCTGTTAACACACCACAGCTGACCCCTCATCAGGGGAACACAAATAAAATTACACCACAGAACATACAGTCATGTCTTGGTAAAACACCCGTAAAACGGGAACAAATTCCTTTCTGGTTAGCCCAGAAAATCACTCAAATAGAGGCAGTATTTCCTGATACTACCCCTATTGAGAAACACAGAATCTTGACCATCTGCCTTCCTATGGGAATCGCACCACACGTGGAAGACTGTGACACTTGGGGTACAGTCTTTGCTTCCATTTACACAAAAACACACGGTGTTCCGTCTATGGCGGTAATACCAGAAGTGCTAAAACAGATTCAAAATGAATTCGGTCCAGAGCCCGCTTTAAATCTAGGTATGAAATTACTGAAAGACTTCAAGCAGGTCACGGCTATATTATTAGCCAATATTAAAGGGGAAGCAGCATCTGTGGCGATCCGCCAGAAGTTGAGGGAAACAGATATAAAAGATCCTGTTGAGCTTGCAAAAATCATAGAAAAATGCTATGAAGAATTAGGTAGAGACAGCTTGGGTGGGAAACCGGTAAAACCCCAACTGCTCGAAAATCCTGAAAAATTATTTATTAAAAATAATTTAAACACTCCAAAAAAGAGCTGGGATGGAAATAAACAATCCACTCCCAAGGAAAAAGTTTTCCAGTCCAGAGGAAGGTCTCCTCGACGGAGGGAAAGAACTCCGACTCGAGAACGCCAGTCTCCCCAGCGGGAGCCCTCTGAGAAAAGATATAACCTTAGAAATAGGGATAATCTAAAAAAACCTGATAGATATCAAAGTATTGATACACGTCCCTCTCGATCTCTTCCACAGAATTCGGAAAGAAGAGGACGGTCAGACCCAGGAGAGCACACCAAGTCCAAAGACAAGGAACCTGCTCAAAATAAGAAATCTCAATTTCAGAAAAAGAAGGTAGCCAGTATTAGAGTAATAAACCATGCCGAGAATACTGAGGACACAGTTGAAAAACGGGGAGTGGGCATTGACAATGTTGGACAGTGCAGCAGAAATCAGTATAGCGCGCAAGATCTTGATGAGTCATCTGGAGACAGTGGACACGAATGAATTCATTCAGGTTGAAACTGCCGACGCCAGACTTAGCGAGCCCCATAAAATATACGAAATAACATTGCGTATAGAGGGTGATAAGACTAGGAAAATTAAGGGTCTATTTTGGGATAAGCTCTCAAAAGGCTATGATATTCTGTTAGCTGAAAAAGATTGGCCCCCAGAGTTTGTCAGGGAGTGCCCTCGTGGCGAAGAAGTGATTATGCCTGCCTTCTCGAATCACATTCCGATTCACAAAAAATATACATATGCAAGGAAATGGGCAGTAGCCCAGGCACCTGCATTATATAAAAATCATGTAGGATGGGATGAGGATTCACCACCTCACAAAATCCAATTAAAAAGTGAACCAACTGCCCAACGGCAGTATCCCATAAAGCAAGAAGCTAAAAAACAAGTCAGGGAGATCTTAGATCAACTTGAGTATCAGGGGGTGATTGAAACATGCACCTCTCAAATGAACAATCCTTTGTTTCCTGTCTCCAAGCCAGACAATTCATATCGTCTAGTTTTGGACTACAGACACCTTAATACATGTTGCAAAACCTTTGCAGTACAAAACTCGCATAGTGCAGCCCTAATGAATAACATAGTTAGGAAAAAATATAAAACGACATTAGACATTTCTAATGGTTTCTTTTGTCAAAACATTGCACCAGAAAGCAGATATTTGACCGCTTTCTCCGCATTTGGGTCACAGAAAAAATTCTGTCGACTCCCACAGGGGTTCAAGAACAGCCCAGGACTATTCTCAGCTAGGGTAACAGAGTTACTACAAATCTATGATGATGAAGCATTGTCTTACGTAGATGATATTTATCTCACAGACGACGACTTGGATACTCACTTGAAAAGAGTGAACACCATTATACTTGGGTTCGCAGCAGAGGGTTACAAATTCAACTTTAAAAAGTCCCGAATTGCCCATCTGACAGTACTGTTCTTAGGGTTCGAATTATCAAGTGAAGGGAAAAGCCTAGCGGACAACTTCTTAGAGAAGTGCGCTGTACTCCAAGCTCCAAAAACGCTGAAGAATTTACAATCAATACTAGGTTTTCTGAATTTCGGAAGAACTTACATCCTAAATTACGCAGAGAGGGTTAAACCTCTCTACGAACTAATAAAACCTGATTTAAAAAAATCAATTGGACTCAAAAACACACAGAAATTTTGAGATCACTGCAAACAGACATGTTAGCAAAAACAAAATTAGATACACGTGACAACACGATCGATCTTGTAATCCGAGTCATCCCAGGAAGATGCGGATTCACGTACCTAACCTCTAATGAGGGAGAAAAGGTACCAATTTCAATTAAATCTCACTTGTACACACAAGCAGAAAAAACATTCAGTCAAACAGACAGAACTGTGAACGCAGTGCAAATCGCATTAGCAAATGAAAGAGAACTAGCACACGGCAAACGGATTAATATCCTTACAGCGGAATCCGCCTTCGAGGCGCTATTCAGCCCAGTAAACCTGCCTACAGTGTCACTGGATCCGAAATGGATACAGTGCATAGATTCTCTAGGAGCGGAAGACGTGAAATACTATTTTGCTCCGCAATTTGAAGAACTGAATGATTTAGAGTATGAAGAAGAATATCCTCTGCCAATCGAAATTCTGCCTCTCCCACAATACGCCTGTATAATCTATACAGATAGCTTTGTACAGCATTTTAATGTAGAGAGTAAATCCTACAATGCAGCATGTGCGATCATTAAAGGTCGTTGGCTGTGCGGTAAGTTCAGACCGAAAGTAACAAAAACTGAATCTGTAAGAAACTGTTCGGTTCAGAGAACTGAAATCAGATCTTTAAAGATGGCGCTCGAAAATGCAGAACGCGAATTCCCGACACTTATAGTGTGCGATTCTCATTTTTGCGTCAATTCTTACAACAATAAACTGCAGAGTTGGATCAAAAACGACTACAAAGATGACACAGGTGCCACAATAAAGCATAAATTGCTCTGGAAACAGGTAGCTCTTTTAAGCAAAGAACTACAAAAGACTCACGTGATTCACGCACAGAGTCTTCAACGTGATGGCGTTCACGTTGCAGGGAATTCATTGGCTAATACAGCCACCGCGGAAGCAACTAAACCGACTTCCGTAGCCACAGAAAAGCGTACAGATAAGTACATAGACGGGGAGACGATGCTGGCAGTAAAAACGACCGTAAAAGGCGACTGTGCAGCACTACCTGTAAACTATCCACTCAAATATGCATACATAATCGATGCAAACTCTGTTCCTTTTGCTCGAATCCCTGGAGTGGGGGACAGAGTAATTCCAAACATGAACAGGAGAATATTTTTAATAGCAGACGCACACATGGGTTTGGGTCTTAGGCACAGAGAGATCAAGGATTACAATCAGTATTCTGGTGGCCGGGAATGAGTGTAGAACACCAAATATATGCAAACAACTGTGAAAACTGCAATAGGGATCGCAGTAGCGAACCTGGTTACCGGCTACCAGTCAGAAAGAGCGTAACGCTGCCTACACCCCATCCTGCGTCCTATTAATAGTTAAGACGAAAAGCACTTAAAAAATGAGGTCCCCAGCGCTCGGCTGACGCTAGAACGGTTATAAAAGATTTGCGAGTCTTTATCGGCACATACGCAATTACCACGTTCCATTCTGACCAGGGTCCTGCTTTCAGCTCTCGAGCCTATAAGGAGGCCATGGCCAGCATGGGAATTGGGTTGCGGTATTCTTGTCCGTCGCACCCTGAAGGGAATAGTGTGGTAGAAAGAAAAAACCGGGACATAAAGCAATCTATAACTGCGAAGGTATTAGGTTCAGGCGCTGGGTGGGTCAAACATTTAATAAGTGTCCAGACTAGTCTTAACAACATGCCAAGAAATTCTCTAAAAGGTTTCAGCCCATACGAACTATTGTTCGGAATTAGAATGAACGTTCAGGACCTCGATAGTCAGATGTCAGTGGTACAAGAAGAAAAAACGCAGTTTGATGTAAAAGACCGTTTGGCTGTTTTACAGGAACTGAATGAAACAAGAAAATCATTAAGCAACATAAAGTTAAAGTAACAGCCAAGTACCACTGACGAGGCACCACCCGCAACAGCCCCAGCAAGGCCTGTCTGGATTCCAAAGATTGGGGATCTAGTCAGAGAAAAGATCGCGGTGAAGAAGGAATTTGGGCCTTCTTACAGAAAAGCAGTACCTGTCTTAGCAGTCACCGGAACAAGATCAGTTGTGCTACCGCCCCTTGCTGGTAAAAAGGAGAACAGAGTCGTGTCTATCGATCTGGTAAAACCACAAGCATGTGGCCTATAATCAACAGTAGGCCCAGTGGACTCCCAAGAAACAACAGAATACCCAAACTTGCAACAATCCAAGAGGTTCAAACTGAAAGACTCATCACATTCGATCAGCCTGCAGTGCACAATGAAGGACTATGCAATAATGCCATGGAACTCGTGCCTCTTGAAACACAGATTGAAACAGTTCGTCAAGAAACAACACCAGTCTACAATGATGTGGCATCAGAAAGTGCTACCGAGAGACAGATTGAAAGAACAATCCCATCAATTGACAGAACTGCCTCTGGTTATTTCATCAACTTCGACAACTTCTCTGAAGATTTAAATGATCCCGAAGTTATGCCAGAAACAAAAAAGTATTCTAAAGAAAATACAACAGGACTCCTTCAACAAATCAAAGAACTATATCTGGATTCACCGTTGATTGAGCATTGGATTATCTCAGGGGTTTTCATACTCCTACTATGCCTAATTTTAGTTTTAATTTTAGGGAAGTTCATTACAATTGAATGGACACAGCAAGTCAGAACATCAACCTAGTCCTGAAACCACACAGATCATCCCACGTGAAGAAAAGAGAACTGTCAACAGTAAATGTCACAGCAATTCCAATACCTGGTGGGGTAGTATGGGAGAAAACAGACTATGAGATCTATGGTCCGGTCGAAATCCTGAAGTATCCTCATCAACTAAAGGTTTCCTTAAGTGACTTTGTGACACCAAGTACATTCTCTGATGATTGGGACTTTAACAGTATTAATGACATGATGTCTGATTTAGTAATGTCAGCTAGATTCACAGATCATGATTATTTACAAGGTTCATCTAGTTATGAGCAGTTATTCTGTTATACCCACTATGGGGATCATTACTTGCATAAGTCTGCACAGCCTAGAAATGTTTTTATGTATAATCAATGGGAACATTGTTCTACACCACCTAAAAGCAGTTCTAAAGCATTTTTTGAGAAATTCAAATACTTCTCAGGGTTTAACACCAGTGATGCAGAAACGTTTTATTACAAACTGTTAGATAAAACAGGAATGAAAACAATGCTGACAAATTCTAAATTGATATATTCAGAAGCATTTTATGACAAAATGATGACATTTGGTTTTGATTATTGGAAAAATAATATTGAAACGAAAACAATTTGGGGTACAAAAGATTGGCAGGTGCAAGGCATTGAAGCACTATTTAGAACCTGCATGATACCTGAACAAATGTTATTTTTAAATGACACTGTACACCAAACATCTTGTCTTGGCCTAGCTAAGAACAAAGAACTTAAAACACCGTCTATACCAAAGCCAATACCTGAAAATACAACAGCTGATATTGAGTTAGACGTGTCACAAATTTTACATTTCAACAGAACACATCCTGATTGGAAAAAGTGGTTAATCTGGCCTACAGACACAAATAGCTGTCAAGATAGGTTCCTGAATAAAACACAGGGGTTAAAAATGACCAGATTAGACCCTAGATACTCCCAGAGACAACATCCAGGGATTATAACAACATACAGTGTAGGGAAACTCTGCCTAGAATGGCTAACTACATCCACACTGGCTGAAATTAAGCAACACTTGTCTTTATTAAAAGATGGTGCTGATTTGCGCGATTTCGTTCTTGGACCACGCAAACAGCGTCAGAAGCGTTTCATAGCGACCAGTATCTATGCTGCTTACAACGAGGCTTGGAAAGTAAAGCAAATTGAAACTGCTGAAAAAATACGAGAAATTGATCGTATTAATTTGGAGAAATCACTTTCTGTGGTAGACAATGGGTTAATGACTCTGTCTTCCAGAATATATTCTTTGGACAATATTGTATCCTCTGCCTTTGATGTGATAGACAGAGATTTGCTAATGTTACAACATGGCCAGTCTCAATTACACTCTATTATAGAATTAGGCTGGACGCTGCAAAATCTTCGTTCAGGCTATGTGCCTTGGCGTTTAATCAACACAACATCATTATTTTCCAGTTTTAACCTTACTGATAAACAGATCAGTTTGGCACAGAAAGGAGCAGACTATACAATCCTGAGCATCGAAAAACTTGAGAGATTACCATTGACAATGTCAGAGAGTCCTGTCATTGAATGCATAATACACGGAATTATCACAATTCCTATAACAACTTTCCGATTTCATAAATGCCTTGAGTACATACCTGCTGGCCAATATGAACAATTGGGTAAAGGATATGTTAAATCTATATGGAAATTACCATACACTCATTCTTGCTATAGTGACAGCGACAAAAATGTATTTCTTAGTGGTGACAACTGTAAACATTCACTAAGCGGTATACTTTTGTGTCAGGGTATTAATTTACACGGAGCATGTGATGGAAATTCAAACAACCTTTCATGCCACCAGCTAGTCACACCTGCAACTCAGATAGAGCCCTTCTTTATGCAACTCGCAAACGGGAGTTACATTCTTAGAACGGATCACAGGTGTTGTGGCCTCGCGCCAGGGAAAAGTTATCTAGTACAAGTTACGTCCATGGTCAAATGTTGTATGCAAGCATTGTTCCCGAGCGGGCCTCCAGACATAGTGACTCCCCTCTGGCCTCGTCTGAATCTCTATTCTATACGAATTGATACATTAAGCAAAATGAAATCTGTGCTTTTACAGACAACAGTGCCTATAACGTCATCTAAAGAGACGTATGATCTTCTAGTCGCAAGGACGGCTACTGAAGTCCATGACCTTTTATCAACAAATTGCCCCGTGCATTTCGTAGAAATGTTCAGCCAACTCCTTAACATGTCTAGTGCAACAAGCATCCCAGGCATATTTAAGACAGTCTTTACGGGACTGCTAACACCCTTCCAGGCAATTTTGGGAATCTTTCCTAAATTTGTGCACTCCATTTTTGGCGGCATTCCGCTATTTTTGGGACTCATCGCAGGGATTCTATTTTTGACCATCCTGCTACGTTATGGCAAGCCTCGGCTCAGACATAGCTCCCATGGGAATGGAAGAGACAATCCTAGCAATGCGCTACAGGGACAGGATAACTAACGTCCTCGGATTGGCCAGGCTGAGAGATCTGAACATGACCTGGTTCCTTTCATTCAGACCGATATGGCAAAATTGCATTTTACCTGTGCTACGGTGTATGCTTTGCGGCGATGAATGCATGTTGGACATCTGTCTTTCACTTCCATCAGCAGTACCAATGGACGTCGATACTTTGCTCAGTCCAATAACGGCTCACGCATTGTGTTGTCCCCAGCGGCTACCAATCCTGAAGACGGCATTCGTGGAGACTCCTGTACTACAGCCAAGTGGTGACAGTGGAGCGAGTGACAAAAGCAACATCATCCAGGTACAACGTTCTGTGAGCATTGCTGGTCCTGCCTTCGATGACAGCAATCATTCTCACACCTGCCAAGTTACAGCGCTATCTAATTTGGTTGAACTATCACCTGATTTTGTAGACCAATTCTTTGCGAGCCTGTCTGATACGATGTTCTCACCCATAGAGAAACAATAACTTTTTGAGAAGCTTTCCGACACACAGCGTTCCCATGAACTCTGAATTCGGCCTTCAGTTTTGATCAACAAAAACTGCCAGGAGCTTTGGAAAATCTATTTTCTTTGAATTGGACAATTTTTTAAAATATTGACCCTCTCTTTTTGGCACGAACAATTCTTTGCTTAACGTAAAAACTATTCTTAGAGAACAGAAGCTTCACACTTCTATTTCTAAACACGTCTAGAGACATAACAACATGACACCAGCCTCTAGCACACATGTTATTACTATGCATTTTTATGTGATGATTTATCTCGCATTTCTTCTGTCAGAGATACTTCATGTGTAATTCCTTTTGCATAATCGTTCATTGATTTCATATGCAATAATTTTTTGAATGATTAATATGCTTTAAAAAACGTACAGTACCTAAATTCCATGTATTACAAGTACGCCTATTTCGAATGCATTTATGTATTTTGGGGTGGGCAATGTTACATATGCATCTTATTGCTTAGGTTTAGTAATTTTGATGGACATGAAAACGTGGAGTGGGTGTTGCGTGCTTATCTAGGTTCCTGATCGATACTGTGACCTTATGCCCCTATTCGGCTATAAATCCATTTATTCCCTATATTGGCATAACCGTTCAAGTGCGATTTTCTGAAAAGTCATCTCTGGCCTCACACGAACAGAGCCACATTCCAGCATGACTCTCTGCTACTTCCTTTGCGACCAATTAGTGCAATGACAGAGCAGCAGTCACTATCTGATATTCCTAGATAACACTCCGAGTTCTTCAACAAGATAAAAACTTAGCAAACCTGGAAATCCCCGCTTGCTATGTTTTGATTAGTAATGGAACTCTAATGAGCAACTGATAACTGTCACTTCCTAGTGACATCTTTAATTGACGTCTTATGTCCAGCAAACTTGCGTCAAACCCGGCACCTGTCAGGTATAAATATTACCAACGTTGCCTTAAGCAATGAGAGAGATACGAGCTGTGAGTTCGTTGCCTGTTGCTGATGCCAGCTGCCTGCATGACCCTGTGTTGGTAAAAACTAGCACTCTGTCGCTGCAGCCTGCTATCCTGTGGTGGTGAAGCTGCTGATTACCATTATCGCCGCTACAGCGCGAACTATGGTGCAGTACGCTTGAGGAGCCGAGCAGCCGTCCTCTGCGAAGACATCCAGCCGATTCCAGCTGCCCGCGGACGCTGTCACCCCTCCTTCCTCGACGCGCTGAGAGAAGCCGCTGCATTTCTCGTGCAGAGAAATCCAGTCGCGGCGCTTCCGGTTTACCCTCGCGGGTGACTGGGATATCGAGAGAGACCCCTGAAGGAGATACCAATCCTCCATCATTCTATTCAGAGGTATGGTGTTGACTAAACCCTTAGACGAGAATTCTTGAAACAAACCTTGGCAAAACCAACTTAACTTAAGCTACATACTTACTCCCCTTTCACGTGTTAGGCTTAGGTCAGGCACACTGGGGTAGGCTTAGTTAGAAGCACCAGTTGAGTATGTTAGCCTAATGTATATATGACTGTATATATGTTTTATTACTTTTAAACCATTGTATGGCTAAGAAACCATATCAATGCTTTTACAGTTCTATTTCGCAATACTTATCTTACTGTACGTACTTTTTATAATAACAGTTATTGCAATTGTGGCAATACATTTCTCTTGTACGAGAAGAAAGACTGTTCAATAAATGTTAACCTTTATTGATAAACGCCCGTCTCTCTATTCTCTACATCTCGTGAAAGTAAACTGCACTAGACTGACTGAGTGAAATCTATGTCTATTGTTTCACACGACCCTAGAGATCGACTCTTGATCTGAGGAGCAAAGTTGTCATGTTGCACGGTTGTTGGAAAACTGAATCCCTTCTTGTCTGTGCCAAGGAAGCTGATCACTTCCTATGCAGAGAAGAAAGTTTCCAGTGACCTCTGAGCTAGTTGGTAACACAACCCAATTAAGTTTAGCATAGTCAGTGGAGGCCTGGAATATAAGCAGTTCCACGTCGATACTACTGTTTATGTTATTCCAATGCGCAGGGCCTAGTGGGAAACTAGGAACTACACTACACCCTTAGTTTGAAATTAGAGTTGCCTGGAGCCAGAAACAAATGGTGTGGTGTCCTGACCTAGTTCCTAATTGTTGCTGAGAGCTGTTGAGCCATGCTTTTAAAAGGTATATGGAATAAGGCTTTTAGCTGACACCTCTACCTTAGGCTGTCTAAACACTTTCTCGGGTCGAGAGAGGTTGTTGTTCCAAGCGCTACTCCAGAGCAGAGCAGAAGACAAATACCACATTCGTCCTGAGGAGGTCAGTGAAGCAGGATGGGATCTGCTAACCACAGACCTCAGGGTGATCGCATTGGGGAGAGGGTGGTGGTTGGCTGTGACATCTCCCAAATAAATGCATTGTTGGCTTTACTTGTTGGGTCTGGTGGCCCTGAGTCAGGTCGGCTGTGTCTCTGTCGGTTTTTCTCATTGTGCCGGAGGTGGGGTTCCTGTGCGTTTTGAAGAAAAACAGAAGGAAGGACTACTGATGTTCTTGTGATCCTAAAATCATAAAGGATCAGGGTACCGACCTGAGAGGACCGTAATCATCTGCTTAACAGTCGTGAAACTAGAGTTGGCAGATAGAGAATGTGTTAGAGATAGATATTATTCCCTTCACTGGTACGATTATTATTGGCACAGTGTGTTGGCGTTTTTTAAACACAAAGGTTTTATATCGTTTATTGGGACTGTGGACCAGACTTGATCGGCCATATGTCTTGAATAGCCCTAGAGCATACTAAGGACTCTTAAGAGCTGGTCTGCTTGAGTATCAAACCTGAAAGATTATACCATTGATAAACCGGGAGATATCAACAATCCTGAAGAAGGTGGTCTCTACAGTGTGTTACCCACTGAAACGCGTTGATGCTCTTTGTGTGTAGACACTAGATTACTTGGATAACTGCCAGTTAATGAAAAAAGTTTAGGAAAAATATCTTAACTGTGATGGATAAGTACGGAAACTGTGACGGAAAATCACGGAAACTGTGACGGATAATCCTGAAGTTACTGGTGACTCTATACAATGATATGAATTATTTCTCTCTACTGTCTTCTCCCGTTTGTGTGTATTATGTTTTGAAATTGTAGAAACTTTTTTATTCTCGTCGCATATGTGTATTTACAAAATATGCAAAGATTTTCTAGATGCTTTTAACAAGATTATGTCTTAATTTAGTTATTTTTTATCATATGAAGTAATTTTTTGACAAATATATTTTGAGATTCGATACATTTATGTTCTGATGATGCTGGTTGTACAAATTGTATGGTTGTCATTGTATGGTGTGATTGAGGCCAAAAGAGGATACTTGTTTTGTGACTTTTTCTCACTGTGCGCCAAGAATAAAAGACAAACCATGACCTTTAATAGGAGAGAGGCAGCGACAAAGATACACATCTGTAGACTGAATTTCAAAATGTGAAAGCAGATAACCTGGAATTAACACAGGCAGCCCTACTTGTCCGAATATTGTGATCTGAAGCAATCACCTAATTTCACAGAGCCTCTTTACTTTATTATTACAAGAACTTTTAAATACCTGAGTTCAGGATGTGCACTGTACAAGCACCTCTTATGTTTGAATTAATACACTAAAAGCTTGCTCCATCTATAATAAGATTCATGACGACATTCAGGGTTTACATGACTACTCACTTGTCTTTTAATGAACTAATTGGCTTGTCGTTGGGCGCGAGCTATTAATGTTTCTAAGTCCATATTTAAAAACACTTTAATAAATGTATGTCTCTGCAGTGTTGAAATCTGATGCACTAAGGTGAAACTGCTCTACATGATAAAGTAATGCAATTTTAAAATGTTTTAAGAGACTGTATCATATTTGTACATTATGTTTGTTGTACAATATAAAGCAAAACCAAAGGGGATGATGAACAGAGTGTTGAACATTGCAAGCACTCACCACCAGTCAACTGATCTGGGTTTAATCCATAATCATTCTTTAGCTCACTCCGCCACCCCAGTTCAGACATGGCCATATGCAAATCAGTCTGACCCTGTGCCTCATTGGAACAGTCCAGCCCGAACGGCCAAGCCATGTCTTCCGTGGACCGGAAATAAGCATCCTGGGACCGGTTTCAGGTTCATAACCCTCATTAGCCAGGCTCTCTTGAATCCAGTGGCAAAGGGAGCAAGGGATCCATGTTCAACACTCCATCCATCATCCCCTTTGGTTTTGCTTTGTTTGCCCTAAGTTGGCAGGGTATGCCCAGACATTTGTTTCTTGCTCACTTTGCCACTGGATTCACGCTAGCCTAGCTGATGATGGCTGATTAGCCAGAAACCGGTCCCAGGATGCTTTTTTCTGGTCCAGGGAAGACATGGCTTGGCAGTTCGGGCTGGACTGTTCCCATGAGGCCCAGGGTCAGACTAATTTGCATATGGCCTTGTCTGAACTGGGGTGGCAGAGTGAGCTAAAGAATGATTAGGGATTAAACCCAGATCAGTTGACTGGGGGGGAGTGCTGGCAATGTTCAACACTCCATCCATCTTCCCCTTTGGTTTTGCGTTGTACAATATACACTTCAAATGTTTTCATGGCTTGGCTCATGCACAGACTCTTAAAGACAAGCCAAACAGACCCGTGTGCTCAGCTCTGCTCTGGCTCAGCTCACCCTGTTAATTTGCTGCTGCACCCACCACCTCTATTTGTGATGCAGGCTTAGTACACGGAAGCGTCTATCACTTGATAAAATAGTTTGAAAAATGTCTGGCTGGAAACATAAAGCCTTGTTTACATGCATCGATTTCACTACTCTGTCATCAAGGCTTCTTGTAGCAGCGATGAAGAAGAGTGCGCACAGTGAAAATACATTTAATTAAGTGATTCCCAAGGCAGGGCCTACAGGTCATTGTGTTGCACTTGAATGTAGTCATGAGTTTTTAGGGAGAACTGCCAGGCCCAGGTGGACAAGGCAAGGGTGTAGCTTCAGGTGGGGTGCTTGGGGTGTGACCCTCCAAATGCAATCTTGGCTTGGTAGTTGGGTCTGAGTGTAGTTTGCTATGCCTGTCTCAGTTTTTCTCATCACTCTAATTTCTTTATTTTGAACCTAACATGTTGATTCTTTGAATCAAAAAATAAATATATATCGTTACTGGTTTACCAAAATAGAACTAAATCTGCACCATAGAAGTATTGCTTGAATGGATGCGAATTTACTCTTTTTTGGAATGTAATACATAAACATTGGCAGTCAAAGGCTTGGAAAACTGCGCCAGTCCCAGGTTTCCAGACATACTACTGGCAATCAAAACACAAAAAAGGTGAGGGCATGAATGCTTGCAAATAGTCTAACCAGTGGCAAATGCTTGGGGTAGCATCTCAACCCACTGTGCCACGCTAGACATAGGCACACCTAATGAAAATCAGTATTGACTCTGTTCCTCATCAGGACAGGTCATTCAGAACCTTTAGTTGTGAGCTTTGAGCTTCACACCTGAATTTCACTAACTGAACTACTTCTCTGCCTGACCTCAATCCCCAAGTCGGAGCTGTTGAGGTGCCACCATTCCTTGGATGGTCTCGCTTCTCCTCATGTTCCTCCCACGGAGTCAGGAATCTGAAGCAAGGGAACTCCATGCCTGGAAAAGGTGTCCAGCAGGAAGGAATGGTACCAAACTCTCTGAACTGTTGTGTATCGAATGGCGACCATTTTGTGGGGCCCAAGATACACAGCTGGACTTTTTTATGCCTGTTGTTTTACTCTAATACTCTACTGTTTTATCAAACCTGTCACATTTGAAAGAGTTTGTATGTTCGTAACACTGTTATTTTGTAAACTTCTCTTTTCCTAGCATTTAATTGTTCTTTTGTAAAGTGCCTTGGTACCCAATGGGTAGTGTGTGAGCTGGGAAACATCCTTTACAACGCAATTATTACATTGCACTACACTTACAACGCAGTCATTACATCGCAACATCCTTTACAATGCATGTCACTACAACGCAGGCATAACAGCGCATGCCATTACAACGCATGACACTACATCGCATGCCATTACAACGCATGACACTACTTTGCTTGTCGCTACAATGCAGGCATTACAACGCATACCATTGCAACGCATACCACTACAATGCATAGTACCCCTAAACTATCCAAAACTTACCCTACTGTTGCACCCCCTGGAGTTAGAATAGTAATTTTTACCCCTACACTATCCAACACTTACCCTACTGTTGCACCCCCTGGAGTTAGAATAGCAATTTTTACCCCTACACTATCCAATACTTACCTTAAATGCAATATAATGGTATGCGTTGTAATGGTATGTGTTGTAAAGGTGTAATGAGATGTGTTGGAATGCGTTGTAAAGGTAGTTTCTAAAAATGCGATGTAGTGTGATGCGATGTAACGGAATGCGTTGTAAAGGATGTTGCAATGTAAAAACTGCGTTGTAAAGGCATTCATTGTAAATGTATGCGTTGTAACGTCATACATTCGTGTGAGCTATATGAACCTGCAAAAATGAGCTCGCATTAATACCTGTCCAAGGACAACAGCAATGCTTGATGCAAGGATTACTCAGTTGCCCTTGAGTCACACAGAATGCAAGGAACTGGCCTGACTTACACAATTGCATTTGCTAGACCATCCGTCTGACACAGGCTGCACTTATTTAAATCAGTTGGTGTCTGAGCCTCCTTCACCTGGAGGGACAAATGTTCTGGTTTTCGCATTTAAGTGGCACTGGGTGTTTCCTTCCTGCACTGAATACCTCCCAGGCAGAGATATAGACAAACACAAACTGGTTCTGTGAAAAGTGAGCACAGCTAGTATCACATTCTGCACTGGGATTTTGTTTTGTGAGAACAAGTGCAATTGTAATTAAAGTTTACTTCACACTGCTAGGAAGATGTCACTGTTTATGAAAGGCAGTGTAATGTGATGTGTCACAGGACACGTTTTTAAGCCTAGGGGCTGCTGCTCCAAGGCTCACCTTTCTTCTTTGCTTCATATTGGAATGCTGACTTCTACCATTGTCGCAGAATGTGAGCGGCGACCTCTGCAGACAGAGCCGAAGCTCCCTTAGAATGGAAGTGGAGGCTTACAGAGATGCAGACACGTTCGAGAGGACTTAGAGGCCTCACTCGGACCGACAGGATGCCCCTCACATAGCCCTTCACACTGGGAACACGACTTGTGCAGAAATGACAGCCAGGGGGCAGTGTTTGGTTACACAGTGGCAGCCATGTGCAGTGTTTGTTTACTGTACACAACTAGGAGCCACAGGGGGTGAGAATCAGAACAGGTCGCCCCCCACTCAATTACTGCAACTCAACAAATGACCTGCTCCTTCTATATGTGTGGACCCCGAGCCACCATATATCATTCATAAAAGACACCCTGCTTAGGGTGTCACTACAGTGGATCTAGATTATCACAACTGTCTCAATGTGTCCTGAATCACAACTTCAATAAAAAAGTGTGGTATGATGCCTGCTGGTCCACCCTATCATCAATGCACTAAAGGACATCAAGAAAGGAGGAGAAAGGAGAAAAAGGTGAGGAAAAGTTGGCAGAGCCTCACCTTTTTCTCCTTTCTCCTCCTTTCTTGATGTCCTTTAGTACATTGATGATAGGGTGGACCAGCAAGTATCATACCACACTTGTTAATTGAAGTTGGCAGTGTTTGTTTACACAATGGCAGCCAGTGGCTGTGTTTGTTTACATGGTGGCCACCAGAGGGCAGTGATGTTTACATGGTGGCCGCCAGAGGGCAGTGATGTTCACATGGTAGCAGCCAAGGGGAAGTGTTTGTTTTCACGGTGGGAGCCAATTGACAGTGTTTGTTTACACTTTGACATCCAGAGGGCAGTGATTATTTACACTATAGCAGCCAGTGGGCAGTGTTTGTTTACAAGGTGGCAGCTCGGCCAGTGTTTAATTACACAATGGCAGCCAGCGGGCAATGTTTTGTTACATGGTGATAGCCTCGGGCAGTGTTTGTTTACACAAAGGCAGCCAGCGGGCAGTGTTTGTTTAACCCCTTCACTGCGGCGGCTATTCCGCCGCAGTGCTAAGGGGGCGGGGCGGAAGAGCAGCGGGCGCATGCTGGTGACGGAACCGCTCCGTCACCAGCGTCGGTTGCGCTGTGCTTATGACGGAGCGGTTCCGTCAAGGCCCCGCCCACTCAATAGAACGCCCAGCGCAGGCACGGAATTCGCGCCGCGCAGGCGCGTCAGGCGGGCCATGACGGAACCGCTCCGTCATCAGCACAGCGCCACCGCGGCTGATGACGGAGCGGTTCCGTCATCAGCAGGGGAGGGGTTAAACGGTGTCAGCTAGCGGGCAATGTTTGTTTACACAGTGCCAGCCAGGGGCAGTGTTTGTTTACACAGTGACAGCCAGGGGGCAGTGTTTGTTTACATGATGGCAGCCCATGGGCAGTGTTTGTTTATACAGTGACAGCCATCGGGCAGTGTTTGTTTACACTGTGGCAGCTAGCGGGCAGTGTTTGTTTACACAGTGTCAGCCAGGGGGGCAGTTTTTGTTTACATTATGGCAGCCCCTGGGCAGTGTTTGTTTATACGGTGACAGCCAGCGGGCAGTGTTTGTTTACACTGTGGCAGCTAGCGGGCAGTGTTTGTTTACACAGTGTCAGCCAGGGGGGCAGTTTTTGTTTACATTATGGCAGCCCGTGGGCAGTGTTTGTTTACATGGTGACATCCGGAGGGCAGTGTTTGTTTACAGTGTGAAAGCCTGGGGGCAGTGTTTGTTTACAAGGTGGTAGCCAGGGGGCAGCGTTTGTTTACATAGTGGTAGTTGGGGGGCAGCATTTATTTATATTTTGACAGTGGCATTACAAGGGTACCCAGCGCAAGCAAGAAAAATCGACCCTCCTCTACTATTTGGGTTAAACCGGTGTAACTGAGGAGCAGAAAGAACCTTCGACACTTGGGCTCTGGTGCCACTCTACATGTTGCACTAATGATAGCTACACGACTGCATGGTGACCAGGAGGGAGGCCCTACAGCTCATAAAGGGCCATATTTATCAAGGGGGTGCGTCATTATAGCACCACACACCGTGGTGCAAAAGCGACCCAATGCCTAAGATGCAACTTATCAAGCCACGCACCGCCACCTTGCGTGGGCCTGAGTGGCTTGATAAATCCAGAGTAGTGCAATGCAGCGCAAATCACTGTGTTGCGTTACTATGCCCCAGGGAGGCGTTCCATGGGTTGGGCGTGAGTGTTCCCACGTAAAACCCATGGATTGTCCATTACTGGTAGACCAGGGAATGCTCCAAAATGTTACACCTTCCCAAGGGAGGCATAACGAGGAGAAATATCCTAATTTCTCCTCCTTTTCTCCTCTTTCTATGTGTGCTGCATTATGCAGCAAACGTGGAAAGAGGATTGTTTTTATGTAGGAAGGTGCTCCTTCCTGCACAAAAACAATCCTGCTTGCAATGCAAGCACTCTTGCACCCTGGTGCAATAGTGCCTGGTTGACGCTAGGCAGCACATTGTGTGCCAGCGCTGGAAATAGGCAGGAATGCACCATATTGGGATAAATACAGGGCATTCCTACCCTTTCCCAGTAATGCAGCGCAGTGCAGCATGGTGACTTGGTATTTCACATTTCGATACATATTGTCCCATTTGTTCTGCGCACTACAGCTTTAGAAAAATGTTCAATGAGAATGCGAACACCTACATATGATACGATAACCCCTAACTCGTATTCAGTTAATCCTCCAAAGAGAAACTGGAGTAAGTGCATGGAATGGTTTGTTTGAGCATACAAGTCTAATCCAAAAACCGGCCAGTAACAAATAACACTGGGCTAATCCCTAACATTGGGTTCCATGGCAGTGCGCTGCTCGGTGTGCTTCAATGCCTCATCAGGGGTAGTAACTCTATATAAATGCAACTACAATTACAATGAAGCAGCCCCAAACCATATGGAAGCCATCTCAACCATCTCTCGTGGAGAGGAGTTGGCCTAACGGCTATGGAGGTCGACCTCGAATATGGGGAACTGGGTTTGAGTCTCGGTAATGACGCTGAACAGCCTGTGATTCTGGGCAAATCACTTAATCTCCCGGTGCCTAACAAAAATAAATGTGTGTCCTCATGTAACGTAACTGGTGCTATGTAAAGCGCTCTGATACCCGATTTTGGTCAAGTTCGCGCTATATAAAACTCTGCAAAAAAAACCACTCCCCTTCTTCAAGGGACCTGGCCCAATCAGACATTTGAGGCTTTCCTTTGTTTTCTACCTTCAAGCAGTTTTCTTGCGACCATTGTTTGGTCTGTCGCTGTGTGGCTAACCGTGGTGCAGTGGCAGTAGGATCAGTGGCTGTGAGTGGCCCACCGCAGCCCAATTATGGCTGCCGTTTACAAACCAATCAAGGAGAAAATAGAACCCATAAATGTAATGAGGAAATGAAAAAAATATAGAATAGAGTTAAGGAAATACAATTAGAAAAGCGAATAACATGGAGCCCATATAATCAAAAAAGTATTTGGGGAAAACTATAAGTGTTTAAAAAGCGTGTCTAGATGCAGACAGTGGTGGATAAATATTAGATTGACTAATGATGTATTTGCAGGATAGTGGTTAAACAGCTACTTAATTCATCTACAGCGCCAGTGGCAAAATGATCAGTGTTTAAACATTTCTGCCAGTTTCTATGCAGACTAAGTACATCCCAGGAGCAGAAAGGCAAACTACAGAGTTAGACAATTTGAAACATCCAGTTGTAGAGAATGTCCAATGGGCAGTGGTGGGCGTTCAGGAGAGTCTGAAGTTGGTACTCACAACCACTTCTTGATGCTTCACATTTGCTGACTTAACCATAAATTATCACAGAGTTAGCTTATAAAAAACAAGCATTTGCAATGCAATCAGCCTAGTTTTTGTGAAAGTTGGAACTATTGGAGTTGTAAATGATATTGTTTTTTACTTATGTTTTTTTTGTTTGTAGTGTAATGATGTGATCTGCATTGGATTTGTTAGTTGTGGAATTGTGTGAGGTAGAATTGTGTGATGTTTAGTGGGTTTGTGTAGTGAAATTATGTGGTATGGTGAACAGATACGGGTCAGAGCTGCATAAAATAGATAGAAAGTAAGAATGAGAGGGATGGGTAGTTTGTGGGTGAAGTGGTGAATGAACTGTACATAGAGTAGGAGAAATAGTGTGTGAGAAGTTGGAGCTATTGGCGTTGTAAATGATATTGTTTTTTACTTATGTTTTTTTGTTCGTAGTGGAATGATGTGATCTGCATTGGAATTGTTAGTGATCTGCATTGGAATAGTCTTGCCCAAGCTGTGCTATGCTGGGTATCGCTTCACAGAAAAGAAAATACAGTTTTGTGCTTGTAGCAATGCTTTGATTGGGAGCATGACATCAGTATCTGAGATTGAGATGCACTATGAATAGAGAAAATATTTTAGGGAAATGATACAAGCAGTTTTAACATGCCTTGCTTAAAGTAATGTTTGTTTTTTTTCTTTTCAAAAAGCAAAATATTGAAAATGAGTAGCTATTAAATTATTAGTGAAATTAAAGTTCTAATCTAAATTATTGAAAGGATGTATTGTTTGATCTGCCATCATATTGATTTCCGTTGTTGAACAAAAACATTACAGAGGTGTATGAATTCATGATGAACTATCACTGTCATAAAGTGCTTAATAAAAAATAATAACCCTGTCTTACCATAAACATTTTGTATTCTTGATTTGATATGAAATTGACAGGGCATTTGAAGGATAAATGGAATTAATGAGTGGTCATTCTTTCCAAATGTGTATTTAGAAACATTATTGTGCCTCACCCTACTGCTTTGACATTGACACCATTAGTGAACCAGGAGGCAAGTCATTTTAGATCTGAGACCTATATCTGGCCTTCCTTGTTGATATATATGGAACTTCATTATAGTCTATTAAAACATATATAAGTGAGGTTTTTATAAGTTGCACAGCCTAGAGTTATATATTTCAAGATGCTCTCAAATATGAAAAAAAGGAGAAGGAGCTATAATAGAGGAATAAGTTAATTGCATAGGATTACAATATTTTAGTGAACGGGGAAGCCATGATTGACCCCTGTTTCCAGTTTCATGTTGTGCAATCTAGCTACTAGACGGTTATTTATTAATTAATTTAACCATGTTTTTATTGTGCGTACATTGCCCGAAATATTACAACCTTTTACTTAACAAGTGATAAGTTATAGGAGAAAAAATAAGTTGCAAGACATTGAAGTAGATTGAAGTGGGGTGGGGTAGATTTGAGTGTGAAAATTGGGTAGATTGGAGTGGAGTAGAGTAGACTGGGGAGACTGGAGTAGAGTGGGGTAGATTGGAGTGAATGTGGTAGATTGGGGTTGATTGGAGTGCAGTATAATGGGGGCATAGAGTGAAGAGGCGTACAGTTGAGGGGAGTAGAGAAGAGTGGCATGGGGTGTCAAAGAGTGTCTTAGAGTTGAGGGGCGTAGAGTAGGGAGGCGTAGAATGGGGTAGCATGTCATAGAGTGGAGTATCGTGAAGTGGAGTAGATTGTCATAGAATAGAGTGGCATGGCATAGAGTGGAGAGGAGGGGCAGAAGGCAGCATGTTATAAAGTGGAGTGGTGTAGAGTGGAGTGGCGGAGTGTGGAGTATTGATGGTTTAGTAGTGCACTACCATTACAGCCAAGACATTTTCAAATTAAAATGACCATTACATTTGCACAGACACACAGGTTTACTACACACAAACGATAATGTGTGGAAATGTCATTACATAGTGTATTGATGTGTTTTGATTGTATACAAATGTTTGTTTCTATCACACTTCACAATTACAGAAAATTGCTTCGTTTGTACTTTTTCAATCTGCAATATTCTGAAATATCAGCACAGTTAATTTATAGACATTACCATTTTGTTGTGTGCTAGAAAAAGCCTTTTCCTTTTACAACAAGATTGTCACATAAATCCTCTTACTTTGCAGTCATAGAAAGAAAAGTAAACACCCAGCTCTCTCGGGAAGACAGAGCCTGACATTTGACCTCTGTCTTTGAATGCACAGCAAATGTGACAATATAAGGAAAAGGTTTAAAGGACAAATACAGTAAACAGGGAATGCTCCATGGGAGGGATGAATTCAAGCTGGATTGCCTAAAACAAAGCCAGCAAATAGAAAGCAAGCAAATGTGAGTTACAAACCACAAAGCCAATGGTAAAAAATGGGCAGAATGCATTCCCAGGGAAGCTTTCAGAATACCCACAAGAAGGAGTTAGAAATCCGGCTGACTGTTAGGCTTCGACCTGAAAAAGGTGAAGATAACTAAATCAACATTAGTCAGAACCACCCAGTAGTCCCAGGAAATTGATATAAATGAAGGATACTAATAAATTATCAGTGATTGTGGTGGGGAGAAAATTGCATGTAGTTGCTAATGCTAATAATGATTGGCCATGGGAATGAAGTACCATTTCAGGAGGCAGGAGAAGGAGTAATTAAAGGACAAGTGAGAGAGGAGCTAGATATCAGGGGAAAATCCTGACCTTTGGAACAAAAGAATTTTCAGTTAGTGGTTCATAAACTCAGGGGGGCCTGTTAGAGAGTTCTAAATTTTAGACGCACTAACCTAAAAGATTCTGCTGTTGTGTGTGCCTTTTTAAATGTTGGGGTTATAGAAGCACTGTATCCTCCCATAGACCTAAATGTACTAAAATGGATTCTACTCTTGCCATCTCCCCATGACTCTGCAGATACTACTTATTTGCCCTGTCCTCAGATCCAGCTACCACTCCTCCACTCTGCACCCTCCTGTCTGTCTCAGGCTCTTTGCAAGTCCTTTGGACCATGGGCAAATGTCTCCTCCTCTCCAGAGACAGCAAGTAAATCTTGGGCCCGATTTACTAAGTTTTGCACCGCACTGCACAATGTTATGTTGCATCTCTTGGCTTCTATAATAATCAACATATTGATGCAAAGCTTTGTGTCACTTTGCACCATGTGATTGGCTGTGGAAATTGATACCTGTATAGCGCACTACTCACCCGCAAGGGTCTCGAGGCGCTTGTACGAATACCGCTGTGGAACCCATCCTGGTTTTCCCTGTGAGGCGTCCACTCCTGGGCACCCCCAAGGTGGAGGCCAGGCATCCTTAGCTGTTGTGGGGGCCGTTGTGGAGATTAAGCAAGCTATTGCCCAGAGTTGCAGAGTGGGACTCCATCAGGCCCGGACTGGCCATAGCGGGCACCAGGCAATCCCCCGGTGCGCCGCAAGGGTGGGGGCCGGTTTTGAGCCCCTGGGGGCCGATTTTGTTACAGGCCCGTTTTTGCAGCACAGCTGCAAAATCGGCCCTGCAACAAAATCGTCCGAAAACCGTCCCTAACAAAGCGCTTGGCGGCACCTCCAACCCCCCCCCCCCCACCCCCCCAGTGGGGAGGGGGGCAGTGGGGGAGGGGGCGGCTGAGCACTTTGCCAGGGCCGGTTTTGTTTCCCAGTCCGGCCCTGGACTCCGTGATTGGAATAGGCACCAGGCGAGAATTATCAGGTCTGTGGAATTTTGAGCCCAAGACCCACCGAGGCGGGCAATTGAACCCTGGTCCCGGGCTAGACCTCTGCATCAGGGTCTGCCGCTCTAATCATTGAGCCACACTTCTCCACAAGAAGACCTTAGTACATAACTCCCTTGGCATCTTGGGCACTGCTGGTGCAGCCTGTGAGTCATACAGGTAGACCCCCACACTCTTCTGACTTTCTCCAGACCTTTTTTTCTAAACCTCCAAATGAATGAAAAGGGCCCCAGTAATCAACTACATCATCAGGGCCAAATGTGCCATTTACAAGTATAAATTCATGTTTTATTCCCACAGTATGAATTTAATCTCAGAAACATACTTTTTTACATGTAATACTGACCATCTGAGTTACAACAATATGTTTGATGTAAGCTGCTCCTAGGGGTGCGTTTGGAGCTCCGGGATGCTGGTGCCTTCTTATGTAATTGAACACCCATGCACGTACGAGTTTGTGGGTATTCAACAACTCTTCATACACTCTCACCTGGTCTCCATCAGAGCTGTATTCGTATTAAGGACAGTAGGTACTCTCTGCCCATATTGGGAAGAGAGAGCACCGTCAGCATTGATGGGATATAGGAGAGGGGTTTCTCTGTGCTGAATGTTTGAACTAAGAAGAAACAAAGCAAAAACGATTTAGCAAGTTCAGTTACACAGGAGCATCACATTTACATGTGCATTAATGTACACATGTGGAAAAGCAGTTTCAATAGATAACCTTTAGAAGTTGCTTGGCGCTAGTCGCCTCTCATACCATTCGAGGATTTAACAAATAAAGAGGCAGGCCCTGGAAACTGGAGAAGCGGGAAACGAAGTTTAATTCCGTCAGAACAGAACACGTCAGATCAGACAAACAGGGTATCGTCTTGAGGTGCTCTAAATGCATCTCCGAGACCTGGCCTCTTATACACAGGTTTATGGCTTTTATTGCAGTTTATTACATGTAGCACATTCTTGCAAATACTTTGATGTAAGGAAAGACATCCTCGGAATCCCCGCTTCATGCCCGTTCCCACACATATCTACAGTAGAAGTCCCCACCCGAATCTCAGTAGGTGATGACTATCGCGCAGCTGGACATTCCGTCGGTTCCCGGAACGTGTGCGATTGATCGGATCTCATGGGGAGGAAGCATTGATTAATCTTAGCTCCTTTGAAGAGGGGTGAGTTTTTACAGAAGGAGCAATAAACTACATCCGCAGGGCTAGGTGATGGCCTGGGATCAGTTCGGACAATCGGGAACGGAGGAAGGGGGTTATTAAAGGATTCGTGGTCATGAAAGGGATGGAGGGAGGTGTTAGCCGGGTACGGGATGTGGTTCCGAGGCATGGCCGCGCTGGAGGGGTGGTTTATGGCCCAAGCATCTGAGTGCGGGGGCTGTCAGTGCGCGGGGGATGCTTGCGAGGTCAGAGAGACGCGCTGGCAATCGGCAGAGAGGCCATGGTACTCAAAATGGCTGCTGCTTACGCACACGTATGGGCCTTGAAAAGGGACAAGATGGCGCCGATAATGTTTATGCTGCAAACTACATTTTAACACACATGCTATATTTATTCATGAGAAAATGTTGTAACTTTGAATTTACAAATTATTCCATAAGGAATCTGTAACTGTTGCAGCTTCCCCAGAGCACTGCTGGGTCTTTCTGTAAATTCCAATCAATGAACATTTAATTCGAAGGTAAGGATAAGACTATAAGAGTAAATTCCCAACTTTCTTTTTCTTAAATGGTGCCCATGTGGAGTGAAGAAATGAGGAACTGTAGAAAGCATGGACAGATTTGAAAACATACCATTTCAATTAAAACATACACATCACAGTCTTTCTGTAGCCTTTTACTCAAGAATGTGTGAAGTAGTAAATTCTTCGACCGCAACTTCAGAATTGTTTTTAAAGTTTGCACCACAGGCTGGCAGTTTATTTTTGATTAGTAAAAGAGGAGCAGATTCTTTGGGGGCGTATAGGAGCTTCTGGAAAGAACTGTATGTGGAGGTTCAATCCCCCACCCCTTGCTTCGGGCCCCCCACCACTGTGGGAGAAGATTTTCATACAGAAAATATAGGGGCATATGTACATTCCTGTATCGCCATGGGAAAGTCACTTTTTGTGACTTTCCCGTGGCGATAGGTGCCTTGCCTTATGTACAAGGCAGCGTTAAGCCACTTAATGTGGCTTAACGCTGCCTTGTACATAAGGCACACTTTCACGCTATGCTTAGCATGAAAGGGAAGGGGAATGGGGGCTGTGGTGGGAGTTCCACTGCAATACCCATTGTAACTGACACTGCCCCCTATGTACAGGGGTGGCGTACACAGGAGGCAGCGCCAAAATTAAGACCAGGAAAATCCTGGTCTTAAGTTGGTGAAACGAGGAGAAATGCATTATTTCTCCTAGTTTTTGTTTTTTCTAGGTTTGCTGCCTTGTGCAGCACACATTGAAAAAGCAAAATGCCATGGTTTGTTTATATACAGACAGGTGCCCCTTCCTGTACATAAACTAACCTTTTCAAAAAATGCCATTTTGTAACTTTCATGTGTGCTGCATGAAGCAGCACACGTGAAAGTTACAAAATGGCATTTTAGGATTGCTTATATGCAGGAAGGGACACTTTCCTACACATAACCAATCCTCCCCTGCACACAGACACCATTTCACTCTGGTACAAGGATGTCAGCATTGGCGCTAAGTTGTTAAACTTAGCGCCATCGTAGGGGGAAACGCAAGGCTGCACCATATTCTTGTAAATGTGGTGCAGCCTTGCGTTTCCGAAGTTGCAGAGCGTTTCGTTAAGCCCAGGAGGCTAAGGACACGCTCTGTCACTTCATTGTGCATATCCCCCATAGTGCCTAGTTTAAGTTGGCTTTAATTAGCCTGCTATGCTGCATTAGTCTGCAGCATTTTAAATAGAGCTTGTATATTTGAGTGAACGGTCTCCGCAGGCCATGTTTTTATTCCGTTTCAGAAAATAAAATAAATTCTGCTGCAGTTGACAGTGTCTTTCTCTGAGCTTCTAAAGGCAATGGGGCAGATGTATCAAGATTCCATTTTGCGATTTCTAAATAGCGATTTTTAAGGAATCGCTATTTAGAAATCGCAAAATGGGATGTATGTAAAAAATCGCTATTTTTTAGCGATTTCTTAAACTTCCTTATTTGCGAATTTGCAATTTGCGAATTCGCAATTAAGGAATAATTTCCCATTCATTCCTATGGGCCAGGAGGCCCATAGGAATGATTGTGAAATTAATCTTAATTTGCGATTCGCAATTTGCGAATCGCAAATTGAGAATAATTTCAAGGGTGCAGGGGTGTTTCAAGGACACCCTGCTGCACCCCTGAAATGTACAAGTGTGTGCATATGGCGCACATACATGCCCTATGGGCATGTGTGTTTGTCACATGCCACCTTCAAAAATCCTAATTTGTGCATTTTTAAAAGAATTCGCAAATTAACATCAACTACAAGTTGGTGTTAATTTGCGATTTCTTAACCAAAATTCGCAATTGAAAAATGCTACATACATAGCATTTAAGGAATCGCAAAATTGCGATTCCTTAAATGCTATGGCAAAATAAGGAATCGCAAATTTTTGCGATTCCTTAATTTGCGAATTTTTGATGCATGCCAAAACATGCAAATAGACCGTTTGCGATTCGCAAACGGCTTGATACATCTAGGCCAATATTTCTCTAGCTTCTCTAGTGGAGGAAGAGAACTTTGCAACATTCAAGGCTATGTCCGCTGTTATGAAACGTGCAGAAGTAGCTTATTGAGTGAAGTTTCAAATTTGCGTGTACTCCCTCTGTGCAATTATAACATGTCAAGTTGCTGTGTCCCATAGAAATCACATGGAAGTAGCTGTTGAATAAATTAATAGTTTGACTGTTTGCTACACAGGTACCATTTCAGTACTGTCTTACTGAGGCGCCTTGATGCCTTCGGGTTCTTGTTTTGCGCAATATAAATTTTATTCAATTCAATTCTTATCATCAAAAGAGAAAAAGAGGCTTAAATAGACCCCACTTCTGCTAGTAGTTCATCACATTGCACCTTGACGCGGTATCCCGTTGGTTAAGCACTCCTCTGTTTCTTTGTGCCTGTCCAGAGATTCTGTCTACCTATCTAACTTTTCAACTCTAGATCTGGGCAATTACAAGAATTGAATGAAGTGGGCTCACTCATTTAATGTGACATGCTTCAAGTGGGACTATCTTGAGGGAGTTCTTAGGAAGTATATAGTTGGGATAATTACCTGGGATCCAGTTGTCTCAGCTAAAAATACCTTAGGGTAAACCACAAGGAGTCCTTTATTAGGTGGTATCCTAGGTATATATACAAATACTAAAGAAGTATAAAAAAGAGCCGGACTGGGACCCAAAACCGGCGCTGGCAAAGGGCTCGGCCGTCTCCCTGGGGGCCTGGGGGTGCGGCCAAGCTGTTTGCCAGGGCCGGTTTTGGCCGACTTTGTTACGGGGCTGATATTGCAGCTGCAAAAACGGCCCTGTAAGAAAAATGGCCTCCCAGGGGCCCAAAACTAGCCCCCACCCTGGCGGCCCACCGGGGAAACGCCCAGTGCCCGCTACAGCCAGTCAGGCCCGGAGTATACTCAGAGGACGTTTTTGGGTATTGTGGCACTTACTGTGGTGCCAACATGTTTCTGCCCTTGGATAGCTCAAATAGGTCTCAGGCTTTTGTAAGGGTTTATCTTAAGATCCCTGTACTGGCCTATGTGATAATGTAATGGAAAGGACCTACCTCTCCTTGTGAGATCAAGGGTAAATTACCTCATCCGGAGAGACCCTTTGCTTCATGATCTGTTTAGGGGTGGGCAACTCCTATTGTCACACTTTCATCAAGAGATTCGCCCTCTGTATTCCTACCCTGCCCCTGATTACAGCCATCTGTGCTGTCTCTATTTCAGTACTGCTCAGTTCCATTATGTCATGCTATGAATATTGAGTGCTTTCTTTGTTTAAAACATTATAAAAGATGTGCTATTTTGGGGAACACCCAATATTTATATGCGCACTTTTAGCTTTAGAGCAGTGAGGATCTTAGGTGCAGCCAGACGTAGCTTTGGACTGTGAATGAGGCAGACCTTATGTCAGTATGCTTGACTCTTTGATAAGGCCAGCTCATGTCTTTGCTTATGATGTGATTAAGCTAATTCCCTTGATTAATTTCTATCAACCATTTTGCTTTCTGTAATAATTATTTTGATATTTGAATATATGAACAGAACTCCGCTTAGTGTCTCAAGCTTATTTATCCCTTAATATTTTTGGCTAAACATGATTCGATGATTCTGCCTTTTCTGCAACTTGATTCCCATAAAATTAAATGTGTTTCGTTGTCAACACCCTCACACCCTGTGTGGAGGCATCGGACTGTCCTGCCTGTTCAGTGGTAAATATATTTCGAGGGAGGATGCTGTCCAATAGGGTCACCTGACTAGAGACAATGGTATTTTTAGGGTTTAGGGTGGGTTTGGGTTTTTAGTTGTTAAGGGCATTTTTAGGGTTTAGAGTGGGTTTATGTTTTGGCCAGTAAGGGAAGTTTTAGGGTTTAGTGTGGGTTTGGGGTTTTTGGTGATAAGGGATTTTTTTCGGGTTTAGCTTGGGTTTGCGGTAAGGATTGGGGGTTGTTAAAATAAATATATATATAAAATATGTTTTTCTTTTATATATGTATATGTACAAATATATACACATATGTGTGTATAAAAATATGTATAAATATACTTCTTTTTAACAGGCTTATTTTACAGGTAACTATAATAGATACAAATATACAAACACATGACGCCATTGTGAAAAGTTAGATTATGTGGGGTCAACACTTTGTGATATTGGTACTTGGCTTTCTGTCCCCAAAAAGTGGATCCAGTAAATATGTAAGTGCAGGACAGCATATACTTGTGCACTCAGATTCTCTTTTTTTGAATGCCAACTATGTGTTGAAAATGATAAAAAAAAGTTTAAAATCTATATACACTTCTGTTGGAGAAAATGGGGACCGTTATGTGCCATATTGAAATTAATATATGTATGAGGTTAGCAGCCAAGTTGCTGATTGGAACGGATTGGTGGTGGGTAAAGGGTTTGTACCTTTAAATCTACACTCTGCACTAAAAAACCTCTATGACCCTGTTGAAGGCTGTGGCCGAAACGCATAGGATGAACTCTCTTGCACCTTACGTGAAATAAACAAATAAAAAGATTGTTGGTGAATCAAGGAGGGGTGACGCTTACTTCTTTCCTGCTGTTTGTAAAGTGGGAACGCATTAACGGATGCGATAGGTTGAGAAGTGTTCATGGTCAAATACGTACATACATGTATGTCTGTATAAAAATACATAAAAATATACATATGTATTTTAAAAAATGTATATGCCTTTACCACACATGTTTATACAATGAAAATGTAAGTATTTCACAAGTATCTATAATGCCTCCAAATATACACAAAGAAGGGTTCCTATTAAGGGTGTGTGGTAAACTTCACTCCGCCGGTGGAGTTCACTGAGTTTTACCACTTCTCACTCCGCTTGGAGCACGAAGTTTGGCAAAAACTCTGCCAACCATCAGCGGCGCGGAGTTTACCGGTGCGTTCACCCCTTGCAAGTGTAAATCTCAACATAGCAGAGGATTCATTAACCTGAGATCTCATAGATCAGGAATGTGGATGTAACTCATGCAGGGATCACAGCAACAAGAGAAACTCACAATGGATATCAGCCCCAACAAGCATCTCTGAGCGGTACCATAATCATTTGCAGTGAATGAAACAATAGGATATCTGGCTTTAGCTTCAATCCAAAATCCTACCAGGAAATAGGATATGACATACCTGCGGTCACATGAAGTTACATCGCTGCCAAGGTTGTTTTTTCTAATATCAATTAGCCGCAACCCTTCCAATACAGTTGTTAATAGGAAGAACATTCATTTCGTAGAGGGAATACAAGTGGATTATACTCTCTGAGGCCACAGCCACATAGGTAATTTGATGCCCAGCAGGACCTAGAGCAGAAGCTTGGGACCGCTGCTCTGACACTCAGTCAGAGGAGAAACTCCTTTTTAATTTTTTTTAATTTTATTGATAAAGTAAAATTGCAGCAGCAGGTTGCATAAATACATTGCAAAGGGCATATTTCTTTAGTTATACATAAACACATATATTCAAAAGATCGAGATCAAGTGGAAACAAGCATTGGCATAGCCAATAGGTCTCGCCTTTGGGACCTTATAAGTATTTATTTATGTAGTACAATATCCTTGGTGCAACAACATCAACTGTTGCATGGCTAAACACTTGTAAGCTCCCAAAGGCGAGACCTATTGGCTATGCCAATGCTTGTTGAATGTTTGATGGGGCAAATGAGTTGCCGTTAGCTTGGGATCCGCCATTGTTTGAACTGTAAGTGGGCAGGGTTCCTACTTGCTGCCATGAAGGAAAACTTTTGCTTTTTGGGCACACAAAACATTACCACCTCCTCTAAATAAGGAGAGTAAAACTCAGAAAACGAAGATTTACCTGCTTGGTCAGGAAAGCAACCATGGCTTTAAAGGACAAAGTGGTAACTGTTTGACACCTGACGAGGATATTTGTTTAATTCAGCGACTTCGAAGAGCACCTTGTTGTGTTTCATAAGTAATTTACTGTGAACAGAGTCACCAGTATATAATAGCTGTCTTGTGAGCAGGGCTTTAAGGACACTTTCTCTGAAACCTAGTAAACACAAGCATATTGTGCAAGCAACCCCATAATAAAGTGGTGAATTGTTCGAACTCGAGCTTGCCCACAATGGGGTTTCGCTTTCACTCGCTCTTCTAAAAGCTTCCACATTCTTTAAGTCTCCACCCTCGAAAAGCGCCACAACTTTGAGCTTGCATTAAAAGTGATGAACACAAACTGGTCTAAACAAAGGCTATGCTTTGTCATTCTTGAAGGAATTGCTTTTCTTCTTTAGTTTACTCTACAAATAAAATTAGCAGATTAAGGCACAACATGCCTAGGTGTTTCCCCAAGAACACACAATTGTGTTATATCAGTACTCACTTATGTCTTCCAGTGAGAGGCCCAGGTATGTGCACTGTTTGATGGGAGCACACTGCTAGGTGTGCACATTGATGAAACATTGCTCAGAATAAAGGTCTGTCTGAGGCTTCCGGGCCATGGCAGATCAGCACCAGCCAAAAATGTTTTGTAAGTGACAGAAAACGCTGGGTCAAGACTCACGCGACGCCACGCCTGCCTTCCAAATCCACTCCCAGTAATAACTGCAAAGACAGCAATCCCAATGAAACTGTCAAAGAGAGGGCGATTGTGCCATTCTACCAAAATCACAAGAGCAGTGCAAGTCACCTGACGTGTTCATAGTCCTCTTGAAAATCTCGCATGCCGTGACTTCATGGGCCCTTTGTCCAAGATTAATAGTGTAAGATTAAAAAGCCCTCTCATAGGTCAGCTTGGTGAGGTGTTTCAGTACACGAGAAGGCTGTCACTTAGCTCCTCTGCAACTGATAAGTATTTTAGGAGCACCTTCTACAAGTGGTGCAGTTACAGCGACAATCACTGGCCAGTTCCCAGTAAGAAAGAACTAACAATCAGTGACGCAGTGCTTTGCCCCGATCTCTGCTACGCAATACTGTGTGGACTCAGATATCTGTACATCAGCAGCATTAACCATGCCATACTGCAGTCCCCACACTTACTGTTCAACAAGTTACAACTTAGAGCAAAGGATGTGATTCTGTGATACATTCATACCAATCAAGCAGTCAACACGTACTGTCTAAGTCGATACCCCATAGTTGCTATTGAATACTCAGTGACCTCTTTCAAATGAATCTGCAAGATTGCAGGAGTATGCAACACGTCATTGTGTAAACGAGATCACGCTAGTGTTACAAGCAATGAACTTATCTTTGTGATCACACATTTAATTTTATCAATGCCCCGCTGTCTATGCCCACATTTTTTGCTTATGTCATTTGCAGAGCAGTGTTTGCCCCTAACCATGCTAATGCTTCTTTAAGAGTATCTATCAATTCAAACAGCAACTGAAAGGGATCCTTGTACCTTTGGATGCTGTGTGACTCCTTCCCAGCCCTGTGAAACGGAGACCAGAGTACGCTTTGTGGCACGTGAAGCCCTGAGGTGAGCGGTGGGGGCGGAAGGGGGGGTTGATAGAGAGGACGATAGTGAAAGCGCCAGCAGTCCACTCATTTTCAAGAACTGCACTCGTGCTTGCGGCGTGCCCCTGCTTGCTCCCGCAAGGTGGATCCTGCCACAAGCACAAGTGTGTGCTTGAAAATGACCAGAGCGATGGCTAAAGGCCCTCCTATGCAGCGCATGCGCGATGCGTAGGCGAGACCTAAAAAGACACAAATGTATTCTCCCTGAAACCAAGTGGATTAGTTGAACAAGGATACCCAAGTCGCAAATAGCCCCAGATCCTTTTCGATTTAGCTGTACCCCTTTTGCCTTTTTGTTCATAAAGTGGTACCTCTAGATTATAGATATGCAAAAAACGCCCCTGCCATTGTTGAAAAGATGGGGGTAGTGGGTCAAGCCATGCTGAAGCTACACATAGCCTAAAAACCAACATAGCAATAAAAAGTAAACCTTCCACAACTCCATTGTCTGATTCACCTGTCCCCAATAACATACGCTGAGGTGACAGGGATATGTTAACTTTAAGTACATCGCCCAAAAAAATCTGCTATTTCCTGGCCCACTGATTCTAGGTTAGGGCAGGTGGAAAACATGTGGACCAGATTTGCACAGGATGCCTGGGATCTAAAACAACAGGTACCCACATCCCACCCCATTTGGCAATTTTTGCTGGTGTTATATATAGATACAAAAAGAACAATTGATGGACAGAATGCATAACAATGTCATACATTAACCCCAGTACAGAGATCTGGGCCTAAATATATAGTTTTTTTGCTCACCATGCCATTCCAGTTTGGACCCAGCCATATGCAAATCAGTCTTGACCCTGCCTCCAATGGGAACAGTCCAGCCTGAACTGCCAGGCCAGGTCCTCCCTGGACTGGAAACAAGCATCCTAGGACCGGTTTCGGGCTTTTAGCCCTCATCAGCCAGGATAGCTTGTCTCCAGCGGCATGGAGAGCACGGGACCCACGTATGGGCATACATCTCCCACTCAGGGTGACAAATGCAAAAAGAATAATTGATGGAAAGAATGCAGAACAATGTCATACATTCACCCCAGTCCAGAGATCTGGGCCTAAATCCATCGTTTTTTGCTCGCCATTCCAGTTTGGACCCAGCCATATGCAAATCAGTCTTGACCCTGCGCCCAGTGGGAACAGTCCAGCCCGAACTGCCAGGACCATTGACCATTCAGCAGGGTCAAGACTGATTTGCATATGGCTGGGTCCAAACTGGAATGGCATGGTGAGCAAACAAACAATGGATTTAGGCCCAGATCTCTGTACTGGGGTGAATGTATGACATTGCTCTGCATTCTGTCCATCAATTGTTTTTTTTGCATTTGTCACCCCAAGTGGGACGGGTATGCCCAGACGTGGGTCCCGTGCTCTCCATGCCACTGAAGTCAAGCTATACTTGCTGATGAGGGCTGGAAGCCCGAAACCGGTTCTAGGATGCTTGTTTCCAGTCCAGGGAGGACCTGGCCTGGCAGTTCGGACTGGGCTGTTCCCATTGGGTGCAGGGTCAAGACTGATTTGCATATGGCTGGGTCCAAACTGGAATGGCATGGTGAGCAAAAAAACTATGGCTTTAGGCCCAGATCTCTGTACTGGGGTGCATGTATGACATTGTTCTCCATTCTGTCCATCAATTGTTCTTTTTGCAGGTGTTATATATATGTCAAAACGTGTTTTACAATGTTGTGCTTGTACATTTGCTGAGCACAAAATGACCCCCTCCAACTCAAGTGATTTCAGAAAGCCAGCGTCAAACAGCTCAAGCCTACACCGCCACTTCGCTTCATGCTTGTCCAAGTCATCCGGGACCCCCTCTAACAAACAGGCATATAATTGCAAGATGGAAGGGCTTGTACCATTTGTTAATATTTCCATTAGGGGAATCTTCTTAAAACCTGCCACTCCACTCGCCTTCCTCAAAAGAAAATCCCTCAGCTGTAGATATTTTAAAAAATCTAGAGGGCCAATGTTGAATCTGCCCCTAACACTTCAAAGGACGTGATATCACCCCCAGCCAAGAGATCCCTAATCCTACCAAAACGTCCTCTTTCCCACCTAGCTAAACAGCCATCCTGAAAGTTCCTAGGGAGCTGATCGTTCCTGAGCAAAGGAGTGTACCAGCTGTATCTACCCACCCCCAGTATTTTACGAACACAAGACCGGTTCCGAAAGGCAGTAATCAGGGTCTTGAACCGAATTCTTTTGAAATAGCTCGGCTCAAACAATTTCATCAAGCTGCTGCCAGCGGTTGCCCCAATCAGAAGTTCGGAAATTGAAGGGACAAACCCTGGCACGTTTCCCTCCCTTGCCTTGTAGTTGTTAAATAAAGGACCATAATATTCAAACACTGCAGCTAAGTAGTATAATTTAATATTGGGAAGCCCCCATCCACCCTTTTCTCTTGGTAGGCACAGAAAAGTATTGGCCTTTCTAGTCCTCCCATATGACCAGATAAATCTAGCCACCAATCTATCCATTAATTTAAACCAGTCATTATGTATCTCTAAGGGTATTGCGCGAAAAACATATAATAACTTTGGCCACACCATCATCTTGACAAGGTTACACCTCCCCATTATTGAGAGTTAAAGGTTATCCAAGTGACTAAAATCCTTATTGACTGTTTCCAAAATTGGGGATAAATTTAAATTAACTATAGTATCTACCCTTGCTGTGATTTTTACTCCCAGATATCTTGCTTCGCCGACAATCCTGCTATCAGTGGCTGAAGTAAATCTGTTTATCAGTACCTGAGTTTTAGCCCTGTTCAACGAGAACCCTGATTGAGTCCCAAATTCTTCAGCTATTATTTCCACAGATCGCAGAGCCCTGTCTGGATCAGCTGTAATTATTGCCACGTCTTCAGCATAGGCCAGAATCTTAGTGTCCCGGCCCTGGAGGCTGACAGGGAGGATGTCCGGGAGGCTTCCCGTTACCTAAAAAAGAGATCTATGTACAGTGCAAATAACAAAGGGGAAGAGGGACAGCCCTGTTTCGTTCCTCTTTCGATCGAGAAAGGATCCTGCTCACCCCCCATGAATTGCAGGTGAGCAGTAGGGTTGAGGTACAATGCCCGTGTTGCATTAATAACGGATGACCCCAGACCATTAGCCTCCATAATTATCCAGAGATAGTCCCAGGAAACCCTGTTGAAAGCCTTCTCAGCATTGAGCAGGGCAGCCTCCATCGGCTTCGCAAGGACCTCAGTGGCATCAAATAACAAGATAACACGCCGCACATGATCCACAGTTCCCCACCCCCGGATGAAACCATGCTGCTGAGGTGAGACAAGACGCTGTTTTACATTGCTTAGCTGACTCGAAAAGATCTTTGAATATAGCTTTACATCGCTCTTTAGGTTTAAAGCATTTTATTAAGACAAAAATAGGAGGCAAGGGAACATGAGGGGTAGGGTTACATACAATCAGGTGAGAAAAGCTGAGCATAAATTTATGAGTGCGATGGTGGACAAGGCTACTGCAAAGAAAAAAACAATGGCGAATGATAAAAGCTGAGTACAGTCGACACTATCAAGCAGACCAGAAAAGGAAAAGCAATAATGCAGGAGACCAACCCCACCACCCCTAGGACCCCCTCCCCCAAACAACCCAACTCACCCCAACACCCCCCCGCCTCCCCCGTCCAATACTCGGCTGATAACACAACCTGCCCGCCCGCCACGCCCCCCTCCCCGTGAGCCCAGCTCTTGTGTCTCCTTAGTCGGTTGAAATCACCGGTGGTGTTAATCTCAGAAGTCTGAGGTACCTCGGGCAAGTGAGTTCCCTGAATTCAGTAGTCAGAAGCGCGTGGAAGAGTTGCCATAGCTCATCAAATTGGTCCACGTCCCCCGCCACCATAAGCGATAATTTCTCCATACCTAGCACGTGCCAAAGCCTGTGCAGCCAGCCTGTGATGGAGGGGACCGTGGTGGTACGCCAGTGGATCAAGATGTTCTGAATCGCTGAACCCAGCGCTATCGCAATTTGCCTGCCCCTACGGGACTTCAGCGGGTACATCAGGCCATTAGGAAGGCCTAGCAATACATACGCCGGGAAGCGCGGCAATTCAGTAGCAAAATGAACATCAATCTCGTCAAGAACTTCCTTCCAGTAAGCTTCTAACAAAGGACAATCCCAAAGTATATGTGTAAGGGTCCCCACCCGACCACAACCCCTCCAGCACGCCTGCTCAATATGCCTATTCATTTCATGGAGCCTCTCCGGGGTGTAATACCAATACGTGGACACCTTGGTGAGTGTTTCCGTGAGGCCTGTATGATATGCAGAGTGTCTCGCTCGGTGCGCAATTTGATCCCATTCCTTATGGCTAAGCGTCCTACCCAGTTCTCTATTCCAACGTTCCCTGCCCGGGTTATAGAAGTGAAACGGAGGGGGCTGTAGAAATTTATAAAGATCAGTGATCAGCTTTGCGTCAGAGGCGCGTGTCACCAACCACCGTTCGTATGGCGTTATCTGGCGATCAGCAGTGTCCCGCACCTGGGGTTGAAGCGCCCAGTGTCTGACCTGCATATATCGCAGCCTCTCCGACTCAGACAAATGGAACTCCTGTTTCAATGCTGAAAGGGGACTACCCCCTCCGGCCCATAGATCTGGAAGAGCGCTCGGAAGCCCGCCCCCTTCCAGTGAGAGAAAGCACCTGGCTCCATCCCGGGGGAGAAGTCAGGATTGTCCGCTATCGGTGTGAAAGGTGAGGGGCACGTAGTGAGTTCACGAACCTCGCTGACTGTGTCCCATACCCTTAAGGGAACTCGCGTAACGAACGCTTCATAGAAACTACAGAACGTTTCTGCCACCGCGGCGTCATCAGAGACCGCCACCCCGTCAGCACCGAGTAGTTCCTTTACCACGTTACGTTGGTGCGCGATACGAAGCCTATTTGCCAAGAGTTTGCCACACCTATCCCCTCCCGTGTAAAACGTATGTTTTAGACGCAGCGCTGCGTATTCCGCCCTATCCATGTCCAATGCCGACAGGAGCTTCCTAGCAGCCTTCAGTTGCCTCCAAACCCTTGGAGCTCTGGTACGGCGATGGACCTGTTCCAGTTCCCGGACCTGGGAAGTCAACTCCTCCCTCTTGCGCTGTCTCTCCCTATTCTCTGCGGAGGAGATGGATATGAACTCCCCCCTAAGAACCGCCTTCAGTGCCGCCCACTGTGTCTCTGGCGAGGTGTCCGAGTTATCATTGTGTGCCTGGTATTCCCGAATCGCTTCCCCAATATGCTTCACCACCGTTTTTTGGTGTAGGAGGGTGTAGGAGGGTGTCCCTGAGGCGCCACACCCCCCGGGAGGGGAAGGCCGTCGGCAACGCAAATGAGCCCACGACCGGCGCATGATCAGATAGCGAGAGGACCCCAATGTCCGCCGCCGTAGCAGCGCATGCATCAGCCCACTAACCAATAAGTAGTCCAGCCGTGCGTAGGTCCGGTGCGCATGGGAATAGTAGGAGTAGTCCCTGTCTGTGGGGTGGAGGTGGAGGGTGCGCCAAAGATCATGCAAATCCATGTCAGTGATTCGGGCCTTCCCAGCCTGTGAAAGTTCCCCAGTCTGCGGTATCGCTGCGCTGATCTGTCTAGTGTAGAATCAAAGACAATATTCAAATCACCCCCCAGTATGATATGGCGATCGGGGGAGGCAGTCACATCAACCAGCACTGAGTCCAGAAAGCGCTCTTGGTGGTCATTTGGGCTATATAAGGAGCCAATAGTGAACGTCGTGTCCCCCAGGCGGAGGCGGTATGCCAATAGCCTCCCCTTCTGTTCCGCAAATTTGTACAATACCTCCCCCCTGAAGGAACTCGCTAACAGGATGGCTACCCCCGCGGTCTTAGATGCAGCAGAGGAGAAAAACTGAGTTGGGAACTTAGCAGAGCGCATTCTATGACAATCCCTTGATAGTAAATGGGTTTCCTGCAGAAGGCATATATCGGCCTGTGTCCCCTCCAGCAGAGATAATATCGCCCGTCGCTTCACAGGATTATTCAGACCCTTAACATTAAGGGTCACTACCTTCAGTGACGACATATCCCTGGGAAACCGGAAACGCCAAGCCACGGGCAGACTATAAGCGAAAGGGGGGCACGGGCCAGCAGCGCAGGACAAGCAAAATAGAGCCAAGCAATAACCTTTGAGATATTGGACGGTATCCCCTCAACCCCTGAACAACTCACAACCCCCCCAGAACAGACCCGTGGCAACTGGCCAACTCCCCACCCATGCACAAACAACCCATTGTCCCAGTCAAGTCCCAAAACGGAGAAGTCTGTGGAAAGTAGCAAAAGTGGACGTCCAGCCACTCGTTCTCCCCGCCTCCCCCCCGACCCTCCCTCCAGCCCCCAAACCTGGCACCGAAGAAGCTATGTCCATCTCCCCCCGGAGTGAGTTTACGCCGTCAAGGCGACACCGTTCGTGGCGACCGAGTCTCTGGCCGCTTCCCTCAGGGCAATGGCCATATCTGCCCTAATAGTGGGCGAGTCCGGCCGTCCAGCACTCACCGCCGACCTCCTCCTCGCTGATCGCCGCCGTCCTCCTCTACCTGAATGCCTCCAGGTCGGTGTTGCTTCTCCCTCTTCCGCGGCCGTGAGGCCCAGGACACCGCAGACATCTTGCAAGGAACACAGCTGGTGGAGCACTCCGTTCCAACGGAATTTCAGGCAAAAGGGATGCCCCCAAGAGTACGGCGTCTCATGCTCTCGCAGGAAATCTGTTGCAATTTTGAAGGACCTGCGCTTCTGGAGCGTGATAGCGGACAGGTCCTGATACAGTGCCACAGGTCGATCGCGGAAGGTCAATGGTTGCTTTCTGCGGGCTTCGGCCATGATGCGCTCCTTCACCGGGAAATCCGGGAGGTAGGCCAAGATGTCCGGTGGAGGTGTCCGCCGACTGCCGCTGTCGGCCGACTCTGTGGGCCCTGTCGATTCGGATCGGGAAATCCGCGGGTTCTCCCAGAATCTCTCGAAACAAGTCCCTCAGGTAGCCCGTCAGGTCTGTCCCCTCATCCGCGGACGGCACACCCCGAACTCGGATGTTGTTCCTTCTCGACCTGTTCTCCAGGTCCTCATTGTGCGCTTGGAGTTCGACATGTTGCTCCCTGAGACGGAGAACATCTTGCTGCAAATGGACAATCTCTTCGTCCCTTCGTTGAGCCGCCGCCTCCGCCGACTCCATCCGTTCGCTCAGGCCCTCCACCTCTCTACGGACCTCGTGCACTTCGCTGGCCACCTCCTGCTTCAGCGTCTGGAAGTCAGCCTTAAGCGAGCTGAACAGGTCTTCCATGAAGGACCTCGTGACGGGGGGCTCGCCTCCAGTCGGGTCCGCTGCAGCCCTAGAAGAGCTTGGGGACGGTTGCGCCCTGTCCCGCTGCTGCTGGGCCCTGCCAAGCATGTCCGGCAGGGTGCGGTCCCCTTTCCTTGATCCTCGGTTCCCCGACATTCGAGCCCCGTAAGCTGCCACACTCCACTCAGTCGGGAATGAGGGCTCGGGCCACTAGCAGCAGGCCTCGGTTCTGATGAGTCCCCAACAGCCGGCAGAGCGCCGCCAGGGGGAACGCCTGTGATAGTAGGGACACCAAGGGACCTGCGTCACAGAGGACAAAATGGCGGGTTAGTCCTGTCGTAGAAGGCAACTCACAGCCCAGCCAAAAGTCAGACTCTGGCCCCCACCGGGGGGACCCAGGCTGCAACGTCCCTCAGGAAGGAAGAGCTTTACTGGGCCAGGGGTGCAGGAGTCGTCCCCGGGCAACACTGTAGGAGGGCTGGAGGGCTTCGTCGCCGTCGCCTGGAAGACAAGATGGCGGGTGGGCGTAGCCGGGTATATCGTCCGAGCCCGACGGCGCCACCAAGGTCGCACCAGGAAACAGTGTCACTGATAGGAGTCCCAGCCAGGGCCGACCAGCCAACGAAGAGAAACAATAAACCAGGCCTCAGATTCTGAGCAGTGTCTCAAACTGGCGTCGGGCCGGGGTTCACTCAATGTCGCAAGCCACCGCTGCAGATCCAGGGGCCACCACGATCACACAACAGGGTCCACTCTTTGCAGCAGCCCGTGGCAGCTAGCCATCCGTCGTTCCCAATCGGGCACCGTCTGATGCGGGCACCCAAGCAAATTCCACGCCAGGCCACCAGTTATCAGCACCAGGATCTATCCAAGCCTCCAGGCCAGCGCTCCGCTCCGTTCCGCCCCCGAAGCGCTCCGCGGTTCGTTTATCGTCTCTAAGCGTGCCTCCGCCGGATCGTTCGGGGCCAAAGTTGCATCAATATGTGCCCCAGGGTCTCTGCCACTCGTCCCTCGGTCGCTGAGCTTCAGCGGGGGGAGAGAAGCTGAGGAGAAAGGGCTCGGGCCTAGTCGGGCCGGAGGAGCTGCGGGAAGAAGCGTCTGCTCACCCCGCCATCTTGGCCACGCCCCCTACATCGCTCTTTAAAAGAGTAATTGGCCTGTAAGAGCCCAGGGCTATGGGGTCCTTGGCATTCTTTAAAAAAATAAAAATATTAGCCGTGCTCCAGGAGCCTGGAGGTAATGCCCCCTCTCTTATTTCATTAAATAATCCCAGCATTTCCTTATTGGTTTCTTTAAACAAAAAACATACAAAATTCTAAAGGAATACTTTCTGTTCCTGTGGCTTTACCTGATGGGAGTGCTTGGAGAGCCGTCTAGATCTCCTCTAATGATATAGCCACCCCCAATAAAAGTCCTTCCTCTTGGGTGACCTTAATGCTAGGCAAAAGTCCTCTGAGACCCGAGAGACGCCCATAGGTGAGGCTTTATAGAGATAAGAGTAAAATTCCCTAAATGCCTCCCGGATCTCACCGGGATCCGTTACTACTCCACCTTGCATACCCTTTATTTGGCGAATGTGCCCCATGGCTTGCTGTTGCCTAGACCTAACTGCGAGGAGCTTCCCCACCCATTCACTGTACTCCTAACAATCTTAGCTCTTAACTACGTACTTCCCTGCGGTGAAATCATTCAAACATACCTTAGTTATGGCTATTGAATTCGACACTAGGGACATATCCCCCCACTAGCCCCCATACCAAGCGGGATTCACATCATTGATCAAGTCCTAAGGCTGTTGTTCTTCCTCTGGAAATACACCCAACTTGGATTAGCTTTTGGTATAGTTCTTTGATCTGTCCCTATCCTCTCTTTTGTTTGGTCAAACTGAATCCTAGGGTTTCACCCCTTGCCGCCACCTTGAACGCATCCCAGACCATTCCAGAAGGGACTCTGCCCTTATTAATAGTAAAATATTCATGATCCAACCCTTCAAATGATTCAGATAATCAGGGCTGGACTGGGACCCGAAACCGGCCCTGGCAAACTGTTCGGCTGGCCCCCCTAGGGGTGAGGAGGGGGGTACAACCGAGCTGTTTGCTAATGCCAACTTTGTTACATGGAGCCGATATTGCCGGTCCCCGGAAACAAAAACGGACTCCCCAGGGCCTAAAACCGGCCTCTACCCTGGCGGCCTACTGGGGGAACGCCCGGTGCCCACTACGGCCACTACGCCCTGCAGATAATCAGGATCTGACAGAAGTGCCCTCTCGAATGACCACTTTCTAGCCACCCTTCTTAGTCCGGCAAGTTGAAAATCGAACACAATAGGATTGTGATTTTAGGTAAAACCAATGATATTAAAAAATAGTCCAGCCTAGCAAACCTGCCATCGGTGGCAGAGTAATAAGTGTATCTCAGCTCAGAGGCTTTCAGCGAGGGCAAACATCAATTAGACCTTCATCTCTCAAGAGATTTTCCAGTGATCTCAACATTTGTGGATTAAGCCCCGCACTAGAGAATCTATTGCCCCAAGGCCCTACTCCAGATCATTTAGATTTAGATTCTCACATTCTACATATGGTGCAGGCTAAGAAGACAATTCCATAGCTTAAAGGTTAAATAAGCCAGGATCATCTAAAACCGGTTTTTAATTTTGGCACTGCCTTCTATTTACGCTGCCCTTGTGAATAAACCCAGCTCTGTTGACACCACCCCCTTTTGTACCGCTTTGTTCGCCATAAGTTGGCAGGGTATGCTCAGACGTGAGTCCCTTGCTCACTTTGCCACTGGATTCAAGCAAGCCGGGCTGAAGACGGCTGGAATGCCAGAAACCGGTCCTCAGAAGCTTATTTCCGATCCAGGGAAGGCATGGCTTGGCAGTTCGGGCTGGACTGCTCCCATGAGGCACAGGGTCAGACTGATTTGATTATGGCCATGTCTGAACTGGGGTGACAGAGTGGGCTAAAGAATGGTGATGGATTAAACCCAGATCTGTTGACTGGGTGTGAGTTTTTGATTGGTTCAGATGCTCTGTCCATCACCACCCCCTTTTATTCCGCCCTTGTGAATAGGCAGCAGCGTCAAAATCAATGGGTGTTGCGGTGGAACGCTCAACACAATACCCATTGCACTCCCCTTTCACGCCAACCATGGCTTGAAAGGGGGCCTTATTTACAAGGCCATCTTTACAAGGCAGCGTAAACCAAGTTAAGTTGCTTAAAGCTGCCTTGTAAATAAGGCAAAGCTCCTATCGGCATCACAACGTCACTAAAGTGACTTTGTGGTGGCGATGGGGGCTTGTAAATAGGCCCCTCTGTGTACTTAGGACAGTGTGTCCAGAGGTGTAACGCAGGCCCCCACAAACCCTGCCATGCAGAGGGCTCCCACACTGCCAGGGGACCTCATCCAGCTTAAGGCCAATGATACCTTTGATAAAAGGGAGACTAAAGGGCTCCTCTTCATATTTTGCAGGTTAGGGGCTTTTTTTGTGTTGCACCACATAGAGTATCACTGTGAGTCTGAACACCACCCAGGACTGTATTCAAGCCCTAAGGTGTCACCGTGTTTTGTAAGTGAGCAGGCTGAGGCCAGGACACACCTGTGAAACAGCACAAAGTTCATGGTAGGTGGATCAAGAGAAGCCTGACTTCCACTGTGAGTGAGTGCTGCCCACCCGCTCTCAGTGTGCCAAGGCACAACTGCTGCAGAGCTGTGTCGCTTGAGGAAGTGAAGAACTCATTGGCTGGCCTTTCTTTTCTTAGCCTCTTTGATCTTGGTCCATTGAAACACAATATGTAAATTGAATCTGCGCGTGATCAGATTGGGAGCTGTGAGTGGGAGCCAGGCCACGCGTATCCACCAGCGCGTTTGTAAACAGACAAGGAACCACACAATGGAGGCCTCTTGCGCGGGAAACGTCTACACGGTCTGCACGTGAACCGTGGACGCGGTGCCTGGCGTGGTTCCTCAGAAGTTGTGGCCAAGTGGGTGGGTCTATGACCCACTACTCTTGCACTACTTCTGGTGCACTACTTGTGTGAGAACAAATATTGTTGATCTGTAGTGTCAGTGCCCCAAAGTTATTGTATGAAAAGAATTCTGGGCTTCACAAAACACCTAAGTAAATATGTGTAGGACTGGGAAGAGAGCTTCGAGTGGGGAAAGAGAGGTCTTTCTGTCTGTCTGTCTGTCTATCTGTCTGTCAGCGTTGTCTATATCAGGGCTCAGGGTCCACGACTTCAAAGAGGGGAGACGGGAGCTTGGAACTGCTCGCTGGAGTCATGCGGACGGCTTGTGAGTACAACGCTTGGCAGGGCTTCAGCACCCCTCCCCCACCCCGGGGTCAATCGGCTGTTTTTGTCTCCATGTACAAAGGCTTCTCTGTGGCGTGGAGCAACGAGGGCAGCAGATTATTGTAACAAAAGGATCATAAAAATGCCATGCCCTGCACCGAGCCGGCTATGGCGACTCTGAGCAGAAACTGGAGTACCGACACCAAGATTTTTTTTTTTTTTAAAACAGCGACTCAGGCTCTGTTGGCTGCACAAATGCACAAATGTGCATTTTTTTAGCGAGCTTTGGTGTACGGAAACCTATGAAAATGTGCTTTTTGCCACGATTTTTTTGCCTTGGGACAGACACCTGCATGAAAATTGCCGTTTCTTTTGCATATAATATACGTCGCAGAAGATAGTGTTTTGATCTCTCACAATGCAGTGCGTGAAAAAGCTCAGCAACATGTAAACTTTTGGAGTAATAATTCAACTTAAGTTTTCCGGTGTGGGTCTATGACGCGGATAAGCAAATAGCCTGAATCGTGTTCCATGTATTGTACTTTATTGATATTTACAATAGTAGAAGAGAACACGCAGAGTAGCAAGTGAACAAAAAAGAACACTGCAAATCAATTTATAATCATGCTTCTAGCCTTGAATAAAAATCAGTGCAGTCACATTTAAGACCATTTTCTCGAAATATTTCCAAGCTATTTAGCTGTAGGCAGTCCACAACATTTGTAATGTCTGGCGTAAAATGTAGGCAGAACAAGTTGGGAAATGTTCTGCAGGGCAAACACCAGTCCTGTGAGATCTTTTGAAAGAAATCATCCTCAGTACTCACCATTCTTCATTGCTCGCCTTTTATTACGTGGTCGTTCTTCATCATTCCATTCATGTCTCTGATACGCCTCCCCTGCGCATTCCTTGTTCCCTCATCTCCCTCCCCACCTCAATATTAACAGGGAGATCAGGTATTACCGGGGATGTAGACCTTGAGTGACTGTGAAGAGAATGTCTCGGTGTGTTGAGGCATGCTAGGTTGACTGTAGCGCTCTGGGGTCAATGCTGAGATTGGCTCTGCCGATCAGAATGCTTAGAAAGTTGGCCCTAGTCAATGTTGTTTACCCCCATTCTGCAAATCAGGGGTGTCGATGAGATTAGGCGGGTAGGTAGGCATCATTTTGTTCTGTCTTCGGGATCTTGTTCGCGCTATATAAAACTTTATAAATAAATAAATAAACATCATACCGTGAACACAGGATTCAAAGTCTGGTTATATGTTTCTTTTATGTCACAACAGTGGAACCCAAACTTTGTTTTCCATTTATGGGACATAGTAGGGAAGAGCTAGCTTCGTCCTTGTTTCCATACACAATAGTGAAGCAGTGGAATGGCAGGTGTCAGCACAGCTTGAGGGGGGGTGCGAAGTGTGCTGGGGAGGGTGGCCAGACACCAGGTCTAACTTTTTTTTATATTTGGGGCTGGGGCTAGAGAGGGAAGTGGGGTTAGTGTCTAGGCAACAGGTTTCCAATAATTGGCAAGAAAGGGGGGTTAATGCAGATGGTGGTGGATATTGGTGGCAGAACACCAAGTATCTATTTTTTAAATGTTCGTCTATGTGAAGAGCAATTCTGAAGATTCTTTCGGGTGGACTGTTGAGTTTTTGGGTTGGGAGTGGAGAAATTGGCGGGAATCATTTTTTTTCGCACACACAACTTGTGTTTGGGGGGTGTTGAGTCAGGTGAGGACATTTTGTGCATGGGACTCATATGACTTATTGTCCTTCTGCAGCTCAACAGAGCAGGGTAATTTAAGGAGGGATCTATAACTAAAAAGTATGGACGAACAGTTGTCCCTCACCAAGAGTTTCCACCTCGTGGCATCAAGTGACATCTTAGACAACTCAAGCTTTGCTGTCATCTGTCTGATAGAATTTGTAACCCCCTAAGTGGAAAACAATACTGTTCACAGCTACTCATTTATAATTCTATATGTTTTCTATTATTCTCATTGAGATACAACCACGGATTGTCATCTGCAGCTACATTATAGGGAACGCACTTATTTCTTCTCTTTTCTCACTGCTCGCACTCTCACCATCAGCTCAGATCCATAGTCATGGGGCGGACAATGCATGTCTGAAGCCCAAGTTGCTATTAATATACTGACCATAAGTAATCCAAAACTTGCTGACACTTTATAAAGGGACAGTGGCATTCCTACGGTTTTAGAATTTTCATAAGGTGTGTATCCATTATTTATTTATTTTTGTGTTTTATAGAGCGCAAACTTGACCCGTGACGGTATCAGAGTGCTCTACACAGTATACAGTGGTGAACAAACAACACGTTTAAAGTGCAGGAAAATGCAGAATCAACGAAGGAAGGCGAGGGCCGGGGTGATGAGAACATAGGGAAAAAGGGGGATACAGGACTATGGTTACAATCATAGTTATCAACTATTCAGAATATAGCATTTCAGAAGCCTATATTTAAATGTTTATTTGCAAATGTAATAGATCTGATTCAGATGTTATGTGGATGATATGCTTTCTGTAACATGCAAGAACAAAACATTATTCTTGAAGTGTTTGTGCTAAAAGGGTAACTATGTGTCTAAGTGCACATCTGTTATGATATATAAAATACAACTGCAGTCATCAGTTGACGATCAGAGAAACGAAGGTGAGACCCTTTCTCTTTGTAAAAAATGTCTTTAAAAATTGATGGTATAGGGGGTACTCTTTGACACATAGGGCCAGGGCCGGCTTTAGCGCTGGTGACGCCCCAAAATGCGATGCAGTGCGCGCAACGAAATTCGTTTTATTTATTTTAATGTTTACTTACCTGTAAAACTCAGTAATCCATACATTATTACCCCCCACCCTGCCCCTCCCCCTCCCCCCGTCACTGCCCTGCATTTACTCCCACTGCCGGCCGCGGCTGCATATACCATGCAGTTTACATGCAGCTCTTTGATGACAGTGAATAGCTCAATGTTCTATATAAGGATTTTGACTTATAAACTACAAGTAACAAAAAGAGCTCTTTTATAGAAGCAGTAACCCACTGCCATATTTACATTATCTGCACTTTGAGATCTACATGGTACACATTCTTAGCAGCAGGCATTTTAACCCTCTACGCTACCTTAGGATGAGTCAAAACTTCCACTAGACAAACCTCTGGTCTCTTTCCAGGAAGATGATTAATCACTCGAGGTATCTGGACATTTTAATTAATGCCTGAAAATTGCTGGAGGCCAGGAATGCAGAAGCAGGTGCTTTTAAAATGCTAATTTCCTTTAAAAAATAATGCCCCCATCCCAAGTAAGTGCCCGGTGCTGTGGCACCCATCGCACCGCCCTAGAGCCTGCCCTGAATAGGCGCTCCTTACGATGTCAGTCAGAAAGCATTCCGACCGACTCCTTGTCGAAATCATTTCTGACAGACTCTGGTTCAGGGAGTCTGACCGACAGATTACAATGTTTCCGAACACCGTTTGGTCGGACTCCCATTGACTTCAATGGGAGCCTGTGTTCCGACCAACAACACAGGCTCCCATTGAAACAAGCATTGGCGTAGCCAATAGGTCTCGCCTTAAGGACCTTATAAGTGTTTAGCAATGCAACACTTGATGTTGTTACACCAAGGATATTGTACTGGATAACTAAACACGTATAAGGTCCCAAAGGCGAGACCTATTGGCTGTGCCATTGCTTTTTTTTTTTTTTAAAACAAGCAGTGCTATCAGGCTCCGGCTGCCACTTAGAGGTAGAGAGAGGTGTGTAGAGAGAGAGAGAGAGAGAGAGAGGTGTGTAGCAAGAGAGAGAGGTGTGTAGAGAGAGGTGGGTAGAGAGAGGTGTGTAGAGAGGTGGGTAGAGATAGGGGTACAGAGAGGGGTACAGAGAGAGGGGTAGAGAGAGAGGTGTAGAGAAAGAGGTGTAGAGGGGTGAAGAGAGGTAGAGATGTAGAGAGAGGTAGAGAGAGAGGGAGAGATGTAGAGAGAGATAGAGAGAGAGGTAGAGAGGTAGAGGAAGAGAGTTAGAGAGAGAGGTAGAAAGAGGTAGAGAGTGGTAGAGAGGTAGAGACAGCGAGAGAGGGAGAGAGATAGAGGTAGAGAGGTAGAGGTAGAGAGGTGGAGAGAGAGAGGTAGAGAGAGGGAGAGAGAGAGGTAGAGAGAGAGGTAGAGGTAGAGAGAGGTAGAGAGAGAGAGGTAGAGAGGTAGAGTGAGGTAGAGAGAGGTAGAGAGGTAGAAAGAGAGGGGTAGAGAGAGAGAGATGTAGAGCGAGAGGTAGAGAGAGAGAGGTAGAGAGAGAGAGGTAGAGAGAGATAGAGAGAGAGAGGGTGGATGAAGAGAGGTAGAGAGAGAGAGAGAGAGAGAGAGAGGGTGGAGGAAGAGAGTTAGAGGGCGGAGGTAGCACTTGTGTGTACGAGTCCAGGAAATGGCGTAGGGTCTCACCCAGAGGTAGGAAGTACGCAAAAATTAAGGGTGCCAGGGGTGAGCCACCCAGGTAGTTGCTCGGAGGATCCACTAAGGGATAGTGGATTCTACAAGTAAAGAAGCGCCATGTGAGAATCACTGCATGTAGAAATCGCTTCACAATAAGTAGGTCCACTAATGATTGAGGAAGTGAAATCAATATGCGTTAATTATGGGCCATAAAGAAGGAAGAATTAAAATTCACCATATCAAGTTTAATGCACGTAAATATGGGCCACCGTGAAGGAGGAAAAGCCAAATGAGCATCAAGAATGTACCATTATGTAGAGAATAGGTTCACTGTAAGTAGTGCAACAAAATTCTATTAAGTAATGCTTGCAATCAGTCAATGTTACTGCGTGGAATGTGAAAAGGGGTAATATCAACTAGCCAGGTGTGGCGAGCGAAGGGGTGTTGACCGCAGACAAATATAAGGTCATCTTGTAGTTGCATGGGCATATCCTAAAGAAAAGCACGGTCCCGAGCAGGATCCAGTGGCGCCATGCGGGAGAAACGCTTAGCGGGGGTCACAACAAATCCAAGATCGAGTCGGAGTCCTCTCAGAGGAAGAGTGCTTCAGAGCAGGCCAACCCTCTGCCTCGGCCGGGTGATCCTATCAAGTGGTGCAAGCCTGTCAGGAAGTTAAGCCATTACGTGTCAGTCCCAACACTAGACTACAAGGCTATATTGGAGAGCTCGGGCTGAGGATTACCCTGGGGGCACTTAGCAGTAAATGGTTCGAATGACGGACGGAGCGGGGCACAGAGTGGGCTGGGCATAGAATTGCAGAATAGGACAAAGCTATTTACAGCGCCATACCATAAAAAGAAAGAAAATCAATTGCAAAATAATAAAAAAGGAGCCATCGCCTCCTCCTGACAGGAGACAGCTTTGGAGGTCAGAAAAAACAAACAGAACATGCCTCCCCTCGGAGCAGCTGTTTTGAAGCACACTCGTGCTTGCGTCAGTACTGTCCTGGGAGTGCGCGTGAGAGAGAAAGGTAGAGCAGGAGGTGAGCCCGGGAGTGGTGCGCGCGCAGTCTGCTCTTATTGGAAGCACATACTTGTGCTTGCGGAGCGCCCCTGCGTGCTCCCGCAAACACTATGCTGCCACAAGCACAAGCATGTGCTTCCTAAAAGAGCAAAACGACAGCTAAAGGCCTCCTATGTAGTGCATGTGCGCTGCTTAGGCGAGCTTGCACCCTGTGGCAGGCACCCAATGATGCCTGCTAGACTAAGCATGGTTGTAAAGAGGGGTCCCATGGGTACCCCCACGGGCCCCAACCGGAGGCCCCTGCACAACCACCTCAGCTCATTGTCCTGCTCACTTCTCTGGCACATGATGCTTCTCATAATGACACCAGTGTAAATTCAGCGTATATATGTTAATAAGCTTTTTTGTCATTATGAAATCACTTTTTCTATTCACTAAGTTGGTCTTACACTTAAAAAAGACTTCAAGCACAAACATGTTCTTGTGAGTAAATCTGCTCATGGTACGGTGAATGGGCGTGCCAGTGAATGCCCTGAAAGTTTCTATACACCCACAATTGTGCTTATTTGTGTGTATTCACAAACTTTTCTCGAACCGTTACTACCATGGAAGTGGTTCTCTTTTTAAAGCCATGATGATGGGAATATAATGGTGCATGCCCTTGTGAAGGGAATTCTGGTCAATCCGTGCAGCATTTTGCTCTTTTTTGTAAATTTTATTTGAGATATACAAAGTAGTTTTAGGTTTCGCCTGGCGTCCGCTGCGCAGCAGCGTTCGCGCAGGCGAAATCTTATGTTAGAGCAGTTGTTGGCTTTGCCCCGCCTCTCTCTTCCATTGGCTAGCTCCATAATTGGAGGCTAGCCATTGGAAGAGAGATATGTCCGTCATTGTTCGAGGTGATTCGTGGGCGTTCCGGCGATTTTTTCCCTCTCCGCCTCTCTGTGAACGTTATTGCGGCAGTGGGCGGTGTTTTTTTTTTTTTTTGTAAGGTTTTTTGGGGTCATTCCTCCAGGCCGACCGCCGCCGGAAGGAGTCCAGGTGAGTGCTCCCCTCCCCTCCCGATGTCCATGTGCCCGTTCCCGCCCCCCCTCCCGCTGTCCGTGTGCCCGTTCAGGAACCTGAACAACTCTGCCCCAGCTGCTGTAGCCGCCAGCCGAGTGCCCCGCCTTTCTGAGCCACATGAAGCCGTGACTGCTGCCGCCCGCCTGTGTGACCCGCTCCGACCTCGAGCCGTGTCTGCACTGTGTCCCTGGGCCGCTTCTACCTGCTTCACCTCCCTCTTGCCGGACCGCACAGCTCGCCGCATCCCCGCTGGCTGAGAGCTTGCACTGCGCCCGCCCGTACAAGTGTACCGGCCGGCCCTGTGCGTTGTGCCCCTGAGATCTGCAGCCCCTGTGAGCTGTGCGCTGTGGATCGTAAGAGCCTTCCCCTGCCTGGAGAGGTACGCCCCGAAGAAATGTCCCGCATACTGAGGATTCTGGACGACTTTTGCCCGCTCCCGTCCCCGGGGGCGCCCCGCCCGTACGTCTCAGCTGGAGACGCCTGCACGAGCCGGACGAGCCCCCACCGGGAGGAGAGCCGCCAGATTGCCCCAGGAGCCCCGCCTACGCCTGCCTCATCGCCGCTTTGAAGCCCGAAGGTACGCCAGAAGCGTAGCAGTCTGCGGGTGCTCCCCGTATGCCACGTACGCCTGAAGCGTACACCTTTGCACCAGCCGGCAGTGTCCCGCGAAGTACGTCTCGTACGCCTAAGGCGTACCCAGCTGCACCTGCCTTTTTGACCACCCTTCCGAGACGTAACGCCCGGCTTCCTCTGCAGTACGCCTCGCACCAGCCTGCAGCGTACCTACATTGCCGCACCCCTTGTCCAAGGCCGTGCCGCCCCATTGAAGTCCGTGGCGGACCTTGGGCAAAGATCATATGTAAAGAAACACTCGTAGGCACCTCGGACACATTAAAATGCCACCAATTGAAACCATAATATCCAGTATTAAAACGCTAAATACTTTTTTTTTTAAATTATCTTCACTGTTGAATTTCCTAAAAAATGGAAGCTACGGACGCAGAACCTGCCAATGGGGGCGAGGGAAGCTAAACACGCAGCAGTAATGTTAGAAAAGGGAGGACGAATCGGGAGTATTGCAAGGAAAGATAACCGAGTTGCACTGCAAAAAACAAAACCGCAATCTTCTTGTTACAGACAATATTTTCTTTGTCGATTTTTCAAGCTTGGGGCCAGAAGGAATTCATAAAAACAATGATTTTCGCTGACATTATTGTAGCTCCTCCCTTCAGTCTGCAAAGCACCTTCTACATCCTTCAGGGCTGGAATATTGTAGATGCATTTATGTAGGAGATAAGAGAACCCCTTAACGCACATTTTAAAGATATTGCAAGAGTTTTGTTACGATATAGTGGAATGAGGCCAAAGGGAAACTTCTTATTCAGAACGTCGAAGGACTTACAATACCCTGGCTGTGCTTGCTCCCCTGCAACCTGGCTGTGCTTGCTTCCCTGCCCCCTGGCTGTGCTTGCTTCCCTGCCCCCTGGCTATGCTTGCTTCCCTGCCCCCTGGCTGTGCTTGCTTCCCTGCCCCCTCGCTGTGCTTGCTTCCCTGCCCCCTCGCTGTGCTTGCTCTCCTGGGTGGGTGTGTGTGGCTCTGGGTGGGTGTGTTTGGCTCTGGGTGGGTGTGTTTGGCTCTGGGTGGATGTGTGTGGCTCTGGGTGGGTGGGTGTGGCTCTGGGTGGGTGTGTGTGGCTCTGGATGGGTGTGTGTGTTGGGCTTTGGGTGTGTGTGTGGGGGGATCTGGGTGTGTGTGTGGGGGGCTCTGGGTGTGTGTGTGTGGAGGGCTCTGGGTGTGTGTGTGGGGCTCTGGGTGTGTGTGTGTGTGGCTCTGGGTGTGTGTGTGGCTCTGGGTGTGTGTGTGGCTCTGGGTGTGTGTGGCTCTGGGTGTGTGTGGCTCTGGGTGTGTGTGTGTGGATCTGGGTGGGTGTGTGTGTGTGTGGCTCTGTGTGTGTGTGTGTGTGGCTCTGTGTGTGTGTGTGTGGCTCTGGGTGTGTGTGTGTATGTGTGTGGCTCTGGGGGTTGTGTGTGTGTGTGCGTGGCTCTGGGTGGGTGTGTGTGTGTGGCTCTGTGTGTGTGTGTGTGGCTCTGGGTGTGTGTGTGTGGTTGGGTCTGGGTGTGTGTGTGTGGCTGGCTCTGGGTGTGTGTGTGTGGCTCTGGGTGTGTGTGTGTGGTAGTAATTGCTGTCTGCTGAGCTCGTCCGTAGGGTACAATAGGTCTCACATTTGCGAGAGATTAAGCTAATGGCAATGTAAATGACAATGCCATTTATTTATCTGTTTTCAAAACCAACACATAAATACACATTTTGTCATTTACAATGCCAATGGCTCTAACTTTTCCAAAGGCGAAACCATTGCATTGTAAATGCTTGTTATTTCTGCTCATTAAAAAACACAACATTAGGGATTTTAAGATGGCATTCAGTTTTCTCTTGTCAAATGCCAGAAGATGAGACAAGCTTATATGTAGGCTCTTTTCTTAAAGCAGCAGTTTGGGCCTGGCGAGCCCTGCTTTCTAGTTTTTTTTTAAATTTTTAATTTTTTAATTTTAAAGGTTTTATATAGCGCTGGCTAGACCCGGAGGTATCAGAGCGCTTTACATGAGCATCAGATCATAGTTACAGGTTACATCGTTACAAAGGTTACACAGTTATTAGAGCATGGCAACATAGTTACTTGTAAGGTCAAGATAAACAATCACAAATACGAAAGGGGAAAAGCAAGCGAGGGGAAAGGTTCAGGGGAGGGGGAAGGAGCTGGGAAAGTAGACAGTTAATGAAGGCGGGAAAGAGGAGGGGAGGGTGAAGGACATTGCATGGAAAGAGGAGGGGAAGGTCGACGGGGACACAAACCGGTAGACGAGTCAAAGCAACGATGGCCCTATTGAAATTGCAGTGATTATTCATGCCACGATAGGTTGTTTTTCATTTTTGTGTGTGATGAATTGTGTTTATTCTATTTAATGTTTCCCGGTCAAGTTTGCCCGATTGAAACTGTTGCGCATTTATATGTCACTTTTGTGTGTGATGAATTCTGTTTTATTCCATATTTTATACTTTATGTTTTTATGTGTTCTTAATGTGATTTTTCTTTTATGGATATTTGATTAGCCGAACAAAGATGTTTTTGACTGGGAATATAATGGGAATGAGGAGTGAACATCCCTAAAACTGGCTCACAGTGCAGGTGAAAGTGTTTTGCCTCAGGGTAAAACTATCTTCCTGTGAAGAAAAAGAAGGCGCGGAAGTCCATTTGTAATGAAATCAGTAATATTTGCATCTGTAGAAGTCAGAGTGCCTGTGGAAATAACTGCATCAATGAGAACAAGTCTCTGATGTTCACACTAAAGTATGTTCAGGAAGAAACAAAAATATATTAACTATGAAGGAATCGTCGTATCCACCTTGTTTGGGTTACATTCAAGTACTTACATATACTAATTCGCCACTAATCCTGTTTGGGTTCTAGAGTAGCGTGCTCCCTGCCGGAAATCGCTTCAACGCCTCGTAAGGGGTAGTAAGCGCTATATAAATACAAATACAATTAACTTAATGATTTTGGTTCTTGCTCCATCACAAACCCTCCCACCAACCCCTAGAAATTGGGATATTTTTTCCATCTGGGAAACATTGTCACCTCGTAAAATGCCTGATTGCAGCAAGCACCAGCTGTAAAACAATTTTAATAACTTTTGATCTGTTAGTGCTAAAACCACATTTTTACACGGAAACTCTTGCAGCCCCATAATCACATTTTTCCAGTGTCCATGGCATTCGATACCTTTTAGAAATCCTATCTTTCCTGCCATTGACAGGCCAGTGGCCCCTGGCTGCTTTGGCAACAGCACTTCTTTCACTGGGCGAGGACAGTCAACTGAAGCCCTGTTATGCAATAGGTCCTGCATCTGTCAGCGCACACACCACGCCGCCATCTTGCAGTGTGGGGTACCGCAAGCCCTCGTCTGGAGTATAGTAACTGACACTGTTGTCATGACAGGACGACATGCCCCAGCATGCCTCGGTACCTGCCCCACTGGCCACCCCAGGAACCCTGATCGACTTTCCCTAATAGGTCCGTGAGAGTGGGGAGAGAGACGTTGATTGATGCGGTGACATATGTCCGACTTTACCCAACAATAGACCCACCGCATGGACGGTGGCCGAGCTCGGCCCTTCTGCTTTCTCAGGCTGAACAATGTGTCCAAGAGGTGCTTTCCCACAGGCCAGCTTTACGTCTTGGGGGAGGCGCCTTTTGGTCAGTGTGAGGCCTCAGTCCCCTCACAACTAGTTAGCTAATTAAGGTGGAGTAATTAAGATGGCTCCCTGTCACCGAGGCAACACGTCTCCAACCTCCGCTTTTCATTAACAAACAAATGTATTTTACCAGATGACGTCTTGCGTTATTTCTTTGAACCAAATACAAAGGTTTCTGTGAATATGTGCTACAAGTTTAAGCGTTACAAGCTTTTACTTTTAACTGTGGTTACCAGATGCAATGCTCCGATCTTGGGCCATTCTTTTAAAATCAATCTTTTCAGGTGCTTCGGTCTAATTGGATCAACTGAAGGGAACCAGGACTACAGCTCCCAGAACGCATCTTGTTGTTAAATTAAAACCCAGCCAGAGCGCACTGAGCTTTAAGTGACATGGGGTCAAGAAGTAACACGATTTGATAAAGAACGCTGATATTGGTTTTGAAATGCTAAGACCATATGCGATCATGATTTTTTTATTTTACATTGCAGTTTTGTATAGCTTTACACTCACAATCCTCTGGCCTCTTAGCATTGTTTAATTGACTCTGGCTGTTCCCAGTGAAGGAAGCTGCAAAAGCACGCCTAGTAAACACATGGGGGCAGATTTATGATAACTGACGCATCCCCAGGGATGCGCCAGTTATTTTGCGCCGCTGCTCCGCCACCCATGGTGCGCCGCATTTACAATGCGGCGCACCAACGGCACAGATGCGTGACGCATCTGTGCCGTAAAGGTGGCGCATTGCTGGAGTTGCGTCGCAAGCGTGACGCAGCTCCAGCAAGGCGCGGGGGTGCCCCATCTTTACAATGCTGCGTCAAGACCTACGCCTGCTTCAAGCAGGCGCAGGGTTTTGACGCAGCATTGGCCTGAAAGTGACTGAGTGAAATCTTCACTCAGCCACTTTTGCGAGGCGCACCTGCCCCGGAACGCCCACCCTGCGCCGGAACGCCCACAAGTGGCGCAGGGCTTTACAATGTGACGCATCTGCCTAGATGCGTCACGTTGTAAATGGGTCGTAGGGATGCGCCACGTTTACGCCGCAGTTGCGTGATGCAAACGTGGCGCATTCCCAACATAAATCTGCCCCTAGGTGTGCCACTCAGTGGCAGCTCCTCGAGGGAGTGCTGAGGGGCGGTGGGGCTGGGGGGTATTAGTAAACTCCAGCATACGGCCGAATGGAGTTAAGTAAATAAATAAAACTAAAACAAACTATATTGCGCGCGCTGCATCGCCATTTGGTGTTGCAGCGCGCGCAATGTAATTTGTTTTATTTATACATTTACTTAACTCCGTTCGGCCATATGCCGGAGTTTACTACCCCCTACCCTGCCCCTCCTCACCGCCCCGCATCAGTCAGTCCCTCGAGGAGCCGCCACTGGTGCCACTGTGTGTCACACAATATCGGCTGCCATCATAAGGTATCCTGGGGAAGGGCTGCAATCAAATGGTGGAAGACAAGGTGAGCGGAAAAAACCCTGCTCAATGGGTTTCCAGTTCATATGTGAGCCAACGTATGTCACACAATATCAGCTGCCAACATAAGGTCTCCTGGGAAAGGGCTGAAATTAGGCCTGGGCTTGAAATACCGCTTCGCTTGCGCAGTTTGCTGAGTTTTTCCCACTCTGTGCTCCGCGTAGTGCAAGGAGTTCTGAAAAACTCGGAGCAGAGTTTTTCCTCGCTCATGCTCGCCAATGTTAGAAAACCTTATTCCAAACCACCTCCCGGCAAGATTTCTCAACACGGGCCGTTGTGGATGACCACTACCGCTCGAGCTGAGAAACCTTCCAATTGCGCTGAGTAAGCTGCTGCTCAAGTAGAACATGTACTCCAGCGGGAGAAAGAAGCAGCGCCCTCTTGCGCTGCATATGGCGCCATTCGTGCTGATTTCTCAGGGTGGGACAAACACCCAGCTCTAAAAATTAGCACAAACAGCGTGACCTAACGCACTCCGCTGCTTGCAGACCTCCGAGTAGCGCAGCAGAGTTATTGTCACTTCGCATAGTTAGTGTAGAACTACGCACACTCCACCCAGGCCCAACTGATATACAGTGGAAGGCAAGGTGAGCCACACAATATCAGCTGTCAACATAAGATGACCTGGGGAAAAGCTGATCTATGGTGGAAGGCAAGGTGAGCTGAAAACCGCTGCACAAGGGGTGTCCAGCTCAAGGGGGGAGGCTTTGTAAAGGGAATTACAGCGAGGTTTTGCAACCTCACTGGGACATGTGTGTCTGTAAGTAGCCTTTATTAATGTTTTTGAGGGAGGGTAGAAGTCCCTGCTTCGTTGCTGTCCTGATGTAAGCCACGCCCTCTCTTCTTTGCCCCGCCCCCTCCATGGCTGGTGAGGTAGTGAAGGATCCCTCTTTGGACCCCACTTCTCACCGTCACAGTGACAATATCTTGAAGGTTAAGCAAAAGACATTGGTCCTTGACAAGGAGAAATAACACTTTCAATAATTATAGGCCACAATATGCACTATAATGAACAAGCAGTCCAGCCGGACTTTAGAATTTATTTGATAATTAAATAAGTAAAATCGAACAGAACAACAATAAAGCAGTGAGACACAGTCCTGTATCCACAGTGCTACACATACAATACACAGTACATTTAACTAGGGTATTTCAGGCATTTGAAAAAACAGGAGCAAAAAGGTAATTTTACAATATATTTGCTTCACACATGTGGAAAACACATGATTTTATGGCACATGGTAGTGAACTAGTGTTTAAACCACATGTTATGTCGACGGCGTTTCGATCCATTTAACAATAATGGATCATCATCAGGACAATCATTGTTTGCCTGAATTAATAAGCCTGTATTGACAGGAAGGAAGGGGACATACCTGAAATACCCTAGTTGAATGTACTGTGTATTGTATGTGTAGCACTGTGGATACAGGACTGTGTCTCACTGCTTTATTGTTGTTCTGTTCGATTTTACTTATTTAATTATCAAATAAATTCTAAAGTCCGGCTGGACTGCTTGTTCATTATAGTGCAAATTGTGGCCTATAATTATTGAAAGTGTTATTTCTCCTTGTCAAGGACCAATGTCTTTTGCTTAACTGATACCCCAGGTCCTTGCTTACCTAGCGGGTTCCCTTGTCCTTTAGTAATAATATCTTGAAGGTTGGCAGGTCTGTGAAAAGAGGTCAGGTAGTGTGACCACCTCCATGTCAATACGGACTCAGTCTCCAGCCATTTGCTTTTTCAGTGCAACCTATAGCATTCTGGGTGTTGTAGTCTTGAGTTGCATCTGAGAGAGCGCAATTTGAACGAGAAGTATATAGTAGCCATATTTAGACTTATATGTTATAAACGTAGGAATGAAACGCACATCGTAATGTAAAGTTGGTGACTATAGCATAAAGGCCAATGAATGTGATAACATGGTATAGGAAATGTAAATGTATTCACATGTTAAACATGCATTAGATTTAGAAGGCCCGTATACATGATGGGTAGATGTAGAAATGTGTATGAAATGTAGAACGTGCACAGTAGAATTCGTGTATGTGTGTAACTTTAAATGTGTAACTTTACATTGGGAGAAGCGGCGAGAAAATAACGGGGAAAGGCGTAACGTGGAGAAACGTGGATAAGTGTATAAAAGAACTTACATAAAGATGTAACCAAGGAAATTGTATAGGTTATATTCTATACAGTCGTATTCTATGTAGTATATATTTTGTAGAATGTTTAAGTATAACTAAGGCTTTTGCTAAAGTACGAATATATAAATGTATGCCAAAGGTTATACTGTGTAGAGGGCTTTTGTAGAAATGCTGGAAGAGTTTAGGTCATTTGTGTTTATAACCTAACTGGTCAAGAGTTCGAAGGAGCATAGTCACATGAATGTAATTTAGTGGTCTTGTGAAGGTCGTAAATAGCTTGATGTGGACGTGAGAGCCGAGAAGTCTAGCACTTGTTAGATTTAAGGTGACAATGCCGGACGGAGCTTATTGCTCGAACGTGAGGAAAGACACTTTGAATATAGCCTATGTTTTGACAAGACCATTCACAGGACCTAGCAGGGTCAAGTTAAGAGACATAGAGTTAAGGCCTTGTCTAAGTTTCATATGTTACATGATCTGAAAGAATCAATAAATGTCGACGATGAAATGATGAAGATGACATCCAAAGGAGAAGGGTCAACTTAACGGACGACGCGAGGAGTGGACCAATGGAAGAAGCAGGAAGTTGACATCATCGGGGAAAGTCCGTGGTGGGCGTCAAGGGGCGTTCCACCCACACTGTGATTGTGTATTTTAGGGACAGCACCCCGGGGAGGAGAGCAGAACCATCAGCGTAGCAATTGGGAGATTAGGAACAGCGAGACGAATTGCTCAGAGCAAAGGCAAGGGTAGATGCCTTGAGCAGATGCGCTGAGACATCAGAAGCGCAAGGGAGCAGTAGGCCGAGGACCCTTAGAGAGCGGATGGGTAGGCAGATAGGGTACTGCTTCTGAAACTTAAGATTTCCTTTAGAGGCTAAGAGAGTTTGAACTTCTTTGGAAGTCAAACTGCTGACACCTTTTTAGGGAAGAAAACTTGCGAAGTAGGGATGTCACATAGCATAGAGTAGGGACAGTTTAACTTGATTATTGTTTTTATCTTACTGCAGATGACGCAGAAGGAACCACTTCACATCGAAGCTTAAGCAGCTGATGTTGTAATTGATTTTGTATTTTGTATACTTTGAGATTTTATCCTGAGTGGATTGTATCGTATTCAAATTAATCTTTATATAAACTTTTGAAACTTCATCAGTTGTAAGTGGTTCTTCAGAGTGGCGTCAGTTAATGGGGTTTGTCTAACCAATGCGGGGGTGGTCTTTTCCTCAATGACAGATATAAGCGGTCCAAAACAGATGAATGGGATTCTTTATTAAATTTATCATAATCATAAATTGATATCAAAATCCCGTTCCCCGCAGTTGGTAGCAGAGAAATGATGGTTATCTTCTTGAGGAAGACGACCTAGGCCAGGTTAGTTTACCCCAAGGTCCCTAGTCATCGTCGACCAGAAGAAGAATTGCAGCCGAAGACGGTGCTGACGGTGCGTCGAGAGAAAAGCAGCAGAGTCGGTCGAGAGTGAGTATAAGGGTCATGCGTTGTAAGATTGCGGTGTTTTATGTTGTTCCTGTGTTGTAATGTCAAGCGGAGTTGAATGCCTGTAGTGTGATTGAGGGAAAGTTGTGAGCGCGCGCAACCGGATGAAATCTTATGTCCAGAGGACTTAAGTGGTTCGGGTGTATCGAACACCCAGAGTAATTTGTCTACCATTGAAAAGGGGGTCATGAGGTACCATTGATTTCCCGACAGACCGATGATAGGGGGAGCGTATGTGTGAGTGAATGAGTAGCGGACGCTGGTCGTACGTTTACTGTGTGTAAGTAACCTATCAGTTGAGGCAAGTGTCCGACCGTAAGAGGAAAGACGCTGTGCCAGTTGAGGTGACAATTACAGTTAGACTGTGGCCGTACAGTCAGAGAAAAGTGATCGCTTGGACGGAAGTAGTCATTTTTCAATGTATGAATGAAAACGCATGTGAAATCGTGAGACGAGTCGAGAAACGAGGGAAGCTGCTGAAGAAGAGACAAGTGACGTCAGCGTAGAGCCGCGCTGAGATTGGTCGGTTGGCGTAGAACCGTGCTGGGATAGGCTGATTAGCGAGAGTCGTACAGGGATTGGTGGTTGTTATCAAGACGCAAATAGGTAAGAAATATCATCAAAAATGAAGTGCTTTAAGGGTTTAGGGAAAATCTTTAAAAAGAAAAGGAGAAATTTATATGCCGGAGAAGAAGCTCCACCAGAAGGCACACCAGCATATCATATGGCAGTAAATGTAGGCTTACATTCAATACTGTGGATTTCCGAGTGGCATAGGCTAACTGAAGGGCAAAAAGAACTGGCGTTTCCAAGGTTCGGAACGTTTAAATTAGAAGTGTTGAACCAACTGAAGGCGACGATGCTTTCAATGAGACCTCTACCGAGGCCAACACAATTTGAAGCGCTTGGTGTGTGGTTTAGAACTGCACACGAAAGGGGCGTAAAAAGGCGCCAAGAAAGAGTGAGAAGATCAGTAAAGGCAGTGCAGGATGCTAAATGGGACGAAGAAGCTAAGAAATGGAGGGTGCAGAAGGTAGAAGCGGACAAACTGTTCACCATGATAGAGGCCACAGGAGAAAGGAAACCTCTAGAACAAGAAGATGAGGAAAGCGAGACGGAGGAGGATCTAATAGACAGGTTGTTAACAGATAAACCACCTCCATACAGCGGTGAACTTGCGAGTCCCATATTACCGCAAGTAGACGGAACTAGGTGGGGAGAATATAGGTCGATCCCAGTAACAGAGTGGGACGCTACTAAGACTGTAGAGATACCCCAAACTAGTCCTGAACAGAGAGTAGTGGGAAGATTTGTGGTCCAGAAGGTGCCGGAGACGCAATGCGCTAGGTCATACCAAATGCCGGACGCTTGGCAGGTCCCGGTCACCATAGGCCCTATTGTGTCAATCTATAACCCAGAAGGGATCCAGCAGGAGGAACAGGCACGATGGGACAATGAAAGAGCAGAAGAAGAGAATAGGAATGCCACAACGAATTCCCACAGGCAAATACGAGCACCGATAAGTCGGAGTACCCCATTAGATTCTGCAACAGGTCCCAGAGTAGAACAGGGAGATCGAAGAGGGCCAATGGATTTGAGGGGTCCTAAACCAAAAACCCATAAGGAATTAAGGGAATACCTGAGAGAATGGGACGCGGCCGAAGAGGCTCGGAATAAAAGTTTAGAAACGGGATCCGAGTGGAGAGAGCAGGATAACAGGATTCTCTCTCATTGTGGAGCTGGCGAAAGCAGCCCTGAGTGGGAGGGAGGAAGCCAAGAGAGCAGAAGAGATACTTATCCCACTGATAACAGCAATAGGCTAATGTGCGAAGACAGAAGTGCAGGGTGTGGCGAAGTGCCTCGTGCCACCTTCAGTGAAGGGGAACATAGGACACAGGAGTACCGGAATACCTTCAGGTGCACACACCATGCCCCAGGTGAGAATGCGAGACATTGGAGTCACGGAAATATGGAGAGTCGCGAAGCGTCTCGACATGCATCCGGGGATAGTGGTCGGAGTCACGAAAACATAGGGAGTCGCGAAACGTCTCGCCATTCTTCCGGTGATCGCGAAAGAGATCACGGGAACATGGAGGGTCGTGACGGACCCTATCGTTTGTTAAGTGACACCAGACAACAAGCAAGTTATAATGGGTTAGAACCGAACGGTAGATCCTATCTCACATCTGGAGAAACCGAGCCGAAAAATCGGAACGTAGGGTTGGGGGAAGGAGCCTTATTCCACCACACCCCACGGGACGATGGAAAGGCTTGGGATCTAGAAGGGTGGGAACGAAGAGATGGAAGGAAGACTCCTCATAACTCACCTGTGCTCAGGCGTAGGGCGCATAGTGGAGGTGAGAGGGATATGAGAGAAGAACATAGAACTGAAATGCTGAAAGCTGAAATAAAAGCGAAACGGCTTGATGTGATGAGTTTGAAGGCAGATCTGGATGAATTGATTGATGGCACTGTGCCATTAGAGAGATTAAACTCATATACACCAGATGAGATACTGTTTCTATCCAAAGATATTACTCGAAGAGCGAGGTCAGTTCATGAGAACTTATCTAATTTAGCAAACAGGTACATGGTAGACCTGTCACGAACTAAGGCTTTACAGAGTAACCACAGGCTAACTTGCACGGATCAGGATTTGGATGATCGCAGAACGATCGCGCTGAAAGTACACATAAGGGAATTGATCGTAAGTATCAGAATATGGAGAGATCTAGATAGATGGGAGGAAAGATGGTCCAGAAAGGGCTCCGTTAGACGGAGTGTACTTGAGGGCTCCCAGGACACAGGCTTGATGCGAATGGAAGCTTTCCCTTTGCGAGAAATCGCGAATGGAAGCTACGTTCATGTGCCCTGGAGTAGGGGGGATTTGGCGGCATTCACCAATTCCTTCCCAAAGCTTAGGGATAATCCTGTCGAGTGGTATAAGCAGGTAGAGAGATTCGTGAAGATCTCGAAGGTACTGTGGATCGATCTGAACACACTGTTCGATATTGTAGTACCCGGAGATTTGTGGACGGCGTGCAAGCGTAGTGTTGAGTGGCCCACTTCTGAGCCATCAAGAGATACCCGGACGAATGGTCCATCTGATAGAGTCATGGAAAAGTACGAGAGAGTAATAACATGGCTAAAAGAGAAAGTGCCGGTACAAGACATAGACTGGGTAAAGATAGATCGGACTACCCAAGAGCCGAAAGAGACAGTGCATGAGTTTTACGAGCGATTGCTGAAAGCATTCAAGCAATACAGCGGGTTAGATGTGATGGATCCCAAGGACATAGGACAGTTTGTTTCAAAGTTTGTCTTAGGATTAAGACCAGAAATATGCCTAATGATCCAACAGCATCTGATCTGTTGGCAGAACAAACCCTTGGATGAGATTCTGAGGTATGCAAGGTATTGTAGTGATGAGATAGACTCTAAAGCAAAGAAGCTTAAAGAAAAGTTAATGCTAGTGCAAATGCAAGCTGCTGGAAAGGATAAACCGCGGCAGCAGGGAACAGGAACGCAGGCAAAGAAACAGAATAATCAGAGCAGAGACGAGGAAGAAAGACCGAGACCAAGAATGGATATCGCGACACTGAAAAAGACGACGAGATGCCATCAGTGTAATGAGGTGGGACACTGGCGACGCGAGTGTCCTTACAATGTTGAGTCAGGGGAATTAGAGCAGGAGGAGGAGGAGGTTCAGAACAACGTGGTTAAGGGAGCCACAGTCCCGAAAGGCAAGTTTGTCAAAGGGGGGACTCAGACTCCTCGAGCCCCGTTTCCTCAACCACCTCGCATCTCAAACGGAGGGAAAACCTACAGACAGATGCCATTGTTTGTAGGAGGAGAGGTATGTTACTACGTTGATCCTCTAACAGGGCAGCGGGCGAGTAGGGAGGAAGACTGTACTCTAGGAGCCGCCTTGGAAGTAGATCAGAGAGGACCATACGTAGAAGCGGAGATAGCGGGATGTCCTACAACCTTTTTGGTGGATACAGGGGCCACTCGATCTACGTTGAGATCTGCGGTAGTCCCGGGTCTGCCAATGTCAGGAGAAACGGTACAGGTGGTAGGAGTTGCGAACAAAAGGATGACAAATCCCTTGACCGAACCAGTGTCGGTAAGGATAGGGAATTACAGTGACGAACATCAGTTCGTGATCTGCGATTCTAGTCCTGTGTGCTTATTAGGGAGAGATTTGCTGTGCAAACTGAATTGCACGATACATTGCACACCTGAGGGAGTAGAAGTGCAGACCAATGATGAGGACGCAGATTTCAAAGTTGTAAACTCAAGGGAATGTGTGGAACTTTATCCTACCTTAACAGTGGAGGAGCTTCCACAAGACTTGAGAGAGAAAGTCTCAGCTGAGGTATGGGATTTAACTGGGGAAGAAATAGGATTGATCAAAGGAGTGGAACCGGTAAAAATCTTGGTAAGACCCCATGCTGAGTATCCAAGAACACCACAGTATAAGCTAACGCCAGAGACGATTGCAGGGATTAAGCCTGTGATCGAATCCATGATTAAACAAGGGATACTGAAGGAGATCGTGGGCAGTCCATGTAACTCCCCGATCATGGGTTTGCAGAAACCTAGTGGAAAATACAGAATAGTGCAAGATCTTCGGAAGATTAATAACATTGTTGTCTCATGTTGTCCAGTGGTACCGAATCCATCAGTGATATTATTTCAGATACCGTTCCAAGCTGAATGGTTTACCGTGATAGATTTGTGCCAGGCGTTCTTTTCGATACCATTAGATGAGGAGAGCCAATATCTTTTCGCTTTCAAGCTGGAAGATCGCGTCTTAACATGGTGTCGTATCCCTCAGGGGTATACAGAAAGCCCATCGATCTTTAACCAGTTATTGAAACGAAATCTCGAGAGTCTAGTACTGCCCAAGAATTCAGTTCTGGTCCAGTACATAGACGACCTCCTGGTTGCGTCAGAAACTGAGGAAGCTTGCAAAGAAGACACCATCACCTTGTTAAATCACTTGGCTGAGAATGGACACAAGGTGTCTCCAAGTAAGTTGCAATACTGTAAGACTGAGGTGCAATACTTGGGCCATAGGATTGAAAAGGGAAAGCGGAAGGTGTCTCCAGACAGAATAGAGGCGATTATGAAAATGAACGCGCCTACAACACAAAGAGAAGTCAGGATGTTTCTAGGCATGGTTGGTTATTGTCGACAGTGGATAGCAAACTTTTCACTGAAGGCAAAACCGTTATTACAACTGACGCACAAAGGAGTAAGTGATCCGGTACCATGGGACAAAGATTGTTTGATGGCGTTTTTGCAGCTGAGGGAGGACTTATGTCGTGCCCCGGCTTTAGGAATGCCAGATTATAAAAAACCTTTTTTGCTTTACTGCTGCGAGAGAGAGGGATGCGCTTTAGCGGTATTAGCACAGGTCCATGGAGATGCGCGCAGGCCAGTGGCGTACTTTTCGGCTACATTAGATCCAGTAGCCGCAGCGTTGCCCGGATGTCTCAAATCCGTAGCTGCAACGGGTGTCAGCATTGAAAGATCTGAAAGCGTAGTTATGGGTCATCCGTTAGAAGTGTATGTACCACATTCTGTAGAACTGTTAATGACAAGGACGAAGACTCAGCATCTGACGAATAGCAGGCTCACACGCTACGAGCAGGTCATACTGGCTGCCGAGAATGTGACCCTAAAGAGATGCTCTGTCTTGAATCCTGCAACATTGATGCCACTTCCGAATGAAGTGGACGATGACAATTGTACAGAACATGACTGCCTTGATGTGACTGAACTATGTACCAAACCGAGACCCGATATCGTAGATGAGCCATTGACAGACCCAGACGAAATTTTCTTCGTTGATGGTTCATGCGTAAGAAACGATGTCGGTCAGCTGAGAGCAGCTTATGCAGTATGCACGATTACCAGAGTTATAGAAGCCGCTTGCCTGGAAGGAGTACACTCCGCACAGGTAGCTGAAATTGTGGCTTTGACTCGTGCTTGCTTAGCAGGCGATAGACTTCGAGTCACTATATACACCGATAGTCAGTATGGTTTCGGCGTAGTTCATGATTACGGGCAGTTGTGGTCTCAAAGAGGTTACATGACCTCCTCGGGTTCTCCTATTAGGAATGGAGAATTCGTGAAACTTCTGTTAGAAGCTTTGCAAAAACCTTTGGCCATAGCTGTGGTCAAATGTGTAGCTCATACCAAAAACACGGATTTTGTATCACTAGGAAATAAATATGCAGATGAGGTAGCGCGTTATTGCGCAGAGCAGGGATATTCTCACACTAATACAAAAGTGGGGGGAATCCAGGAAATGACTGAATTGACCATGTTGTTAGACACTGTAGATACGTGGGATGAATTGAGAGCAGTACAGGAAAATGCACCAGAGGATGAGAAAAAGGGCTGGGAAACAGCTGGGTGCGGAAAAAGTGAAATGAATTTCTGGGTGTCTGCCGACGGAAGGGCAGTATTACCAAATGAACTCATTAGTCCAATGGCAAGGAAATTGCATGGATCAGCACACATAGGAAGAGATGCTATGGTGAGAGTATTCAGACAAACGTGGTTTAACCCTAAATTTAGAGTAGCGGCAGAAGCAGTGTGTCAGCGATGTACAATCTGTCAGCAACTAAATGTGGGTAAAAGAACACCAGTCACCTTGAGTCACATAGGAAGGTCTGGGGGGCCTTTCAATAGGATGCAGATTGACTTCATAGAAATGCCTCCATGCAACAGACTCAGATACGTGCTAGTGATTGTTTGTATATTTTCTAGATGGGTTGAGGCTTACCCTACACGTAGGTGTGATACACTTACAGTAGCAAAATTGTTACTTAGAGAGTTGATACCGAGGTTTGGGGTGCCATCCTCTTTGGAATCGGACAGAGGAACTCATTTCAATAGCGAAGTGGTGAAGATGCTGTGTTCAGCTTTAAATATCGATCAGAAGTTACACTGCAGCTATCGACCAGAAGCTTCGGGGATCGTAGAGCAAATTAACAGTACTATCAAGTCCAGACTGGCTAAAGTTTGTTCGTCGACATCCCTGAGTTGGCCAGACGCACTTCCAGTAGTTCTCATGAGTATACGTAGCACACCTGATAGAAGAACAAGCCTCTCTCCACATGAAGTGCTAATGGGGAGAGCTATGAGGTTGCCATCGGTTCCGACTGCAGCGCTAGTGAACATCACAGACGATTTGATCTTGGACTACTGCAAGGGACTATCTGATGCCGTTAATTCTGTGTCCCTCCAGGTCCAGGCTGCAGAGGTTCCATCAGTACAAGACTTGTGCCATGACCTGAGTCCAGGAGACTGGGTCCTGGTGAAGAAACATGTCAGGAAGAACTGCTTAGACGTGCGTTGGCGAGGACCGTTTCAAGTCATACTTGTAACGAATACTGCAGTGAAGTGTGGAGGGCTGCCAAACTGGATACATGCCTCACACACCCGAAGAGTGCCAACACCTCCAGAAGACACAGCTCCTCTCTCGGATGAGAATCCGGCGGGAAGCGGAGAAGCCATAGAGGGGGAAAGCCAAGCTGTGGGGGTGATCGAAGAAGCTGAAACTGTGTTGGAACAGGGCGACGAAGGTCAGGACACGAGTGGGACCGAAGTTGCCTCAGGAGAAGGAAGTAATTGGGAATCCGACACAGATATCGAGCAGACTGAGAGTGACGAAGAGACAGGTCCTGGAACAAGGAGCGGAAAGACGGAAAGCGAAGAAGCCAGTTGGCCGGAGAGAAGGAAAAGGCCAAGTTCGGAAAGGAAAAAGGAAAGAACTCTTGCCCCGATTGCTGAAGAATCGGATCAGGAGGACGAGACGACAGATTCGGGAACTGAGAGTCCACGAAGATCAAGAAGGGTACGTGTGCCCTGCAGAAGGTACGCCACCCCAGAGTGGACTTATCTAGCAGATGTATTGGGGACAGAAATCTGGGAGAGTGAAGAGTGTGAAAGTAACCACTCTCGATCCAGTCGTGACAGTGGAGATATGGATGTTGGCGCCTGGGCTTGAGACTGAGGGGTTACTGACTTTCACACTTCCCCGACCCCCACGTTTGAGTAAAATTCAAGATTTAGTGTTAAAAAGACTACAATTTCCAACAGTTGGTCAGCAAATGACAGAAGAAGAAGAAAAAGTTATTCGTTTTGAACTGTTAATTATTGTTGTGAAAGCTGCAGGTCCGACAATAATTGTTGATGCATAAAAGACTTTTTGTATGTATGTTATAAAAAAGAAGATAACCTAGCGCCGAGTGGAAAGAAGAATAAAATTAGGGATTACATTTAGAGGACGGAGAAGGGCTAGGGTTGTCTGCTGCTAAGAAAAGAAAAAGACATTGTTGTAAAAGATACCTGTTGATCAAAAGCACTTTAAAAGACTGTGAAAGCAAACAAGCAACCAAAGACTGGAAAGAGAACTTTCGCTAGAGAACGAGGTACGCTGTTTTGATAACATGGAGAGCGGCAACCCAAACAGAAAAGCTAGATGTATAGTAGGTACACTTATAGCAATAGTGATATTCCTCATAATCATAGTAGTAACAATATCTTACATGACAGGACATGAAAACGATAAAAGAATAGCAAATGTAAAAATTGTAACGACCTTGAAACCTGCTCTTGTGGGAAAGAAGGAGGAGAGCACTGTTACACGTGAAAAGGCGTTACTTGCAGATGAAGCTCGTAGATTACACATAGATGAGTCACAGGGAAACTTTAGGTCAAATGCATATGCTAAATTATTGTATGAATATATCGATGCCATGGAGGCCAAAGATTGCTACGTTTGTATGCAATTGCCGGCTTCTGTAGACGAAGGCATTAGGTATCACCATCTCCCATTGACTTATGGGATCACATGTAGTTTACTGCTTAGTATATTTTATGGTAGAGAAGGATTTGAGTACTACTTTTCAAATTATGATTCGGTACTGCCTGAAGTTCCGAATTATAAGCAAATGAATAAGTGGGACTACTACAAAAAGGAAGATAGACTAGCTAAATTCTTTCTTCCTTGGGACACATTAGATACATCATATGCACGTAGAAATAATCTGACTTGCAAAATATCAGAGGTAGAGAAGAGGTTTATAGCACAAGTAGATGATCGATGCAGACGGCAGAAGATTCTAAAAATGTCAGGACAATGGAAAACAGACTGGACCGAAGAAGAGAAGGCACATAAAAGGAAAGGTAGCAATGGTCCGATAGCGTTGGATAGAACGCAGAAAGGAAAGTTATGTTTAACTCGAAGCAAAACGTATTATGAGAGTGAATTTGTAGGTGAAGTTAGTTGTGAGCACTCTTTTAGACTGGAGTACTACACAAAGGATTTTATGAAAGGGATGCAAGCTATTCCGAATGTGTATTTTGTATGTGGGAGAAATGCCTATGTAAAACTTCCAGATAATTGGTATGGTTCGTGTTACTTGGCAATTGTCTTCCCCAAAATATATCATGCAAAGGATTTGGCGATAATAGAAGGAAAGGCTTCGAGGAGAACGAAAAGGGAAGTAGGAGATGCAGAAGTAGTAGGAGATGTATTTGGAGCGATGTTTCCATTGTTAGGTTTGATTCTTAACGATGTTAAGATTAGAAGGTTAGCGACAGTTGTGGATAGATTGTCTGCCAGCACTGCAAGATCTTTAATGTTAGTGGAAGGTGAGATGCAGTCGATTAGAGCAATGGTTTTACAAAACAGACTTGCTTTAGATGTAATATTAGCAAAAGAAGGCGGAGTTTGTAAGGCTTTGAAAGTTCAGGAATGTTGTACTTATATTCCTGATAATTCAAAACCACTTGAGAAAGTCATACAGAACATTACACAGATTCATCAAGAAATTGAAGATTTATCAAAAGTAAATGTTTGGGAAAAAGTAGGACATGGAGTGGGAAAGGTTGGAAGTTGGTTTGCTAATCTAGGCAAAAGTATAGTTTGGTACATTTTGAAGCCTGTATTAATAGTAGTAATTTGTATAATTACATTATTAGGATTAGTAAAATTGTATAAATGGTATAGGTCGAACCAGTTACAAAGATCGATGAGAGACCAAGAAAGGAGACTAGCTGTTCTACAAGATCAACAGTATAAAAGTCTGAGAACACTTGAGTCGATAAAAAGGGGAACTGATGTAACTAGTTCTATATAACGGACGTATTCAAATTGCTTTTAGTGATGACTCCTAAAAGTCATCAAAGGGGGGAACTGAGAGAGCGCAATTTGAACGAGAAGTATATAGTAGCCATATTTAGACTTATATGTTATAAACGTAGGAATGAAACGCACATCGTAATGTAAAGTTGGTGACTATAGCATAAAGGCCAATGAATGTGATAACATGGTATAGGAAATGTAAATGTATTCACATGTTAAACATGCATTAGATTTAGAAGGCCCGTATACATGATGGGTAGATGTAGAAATGTGTATGAAATGTAGAACGTGCACAGTAGAATTCGTGTATGTGTGTAACTTTAAATGTGTAACTTTACATTGGGAGAAGCGGCGAGAAAATAACGGGGAAAGGCGTAACGTGGAGAAACGTGGATAAGTGTATAAAAGAACTTACATAAAGATGTAACCAAGGAAATTGTATAGGTTATATTCTATACAGTCGTATTCTATGTAGTATATATTTTGTAGAATGTTTAAGTATAACTAAGGCTTTTGCTAAAGTACGAATATATAAATGTATGCCAAAGGTTATACTGTGTAGAGGGCTTTTGTAGAAATGCTGGAAGAGTTTAGGTCATTTGTGTTTATAACCTAACTGGTCAAGAGTTCGAAGGAGCATAGTCACATGAATGTAATTTAGTGGTCTTGTGAAGGTCGTAAATAGCTTGATGTGGACGTGAGAGCCGAGAAGTCTAGCACTTGTTAGATTTAAGGTGACAATGCCGGACGGAGCTTATTGCTCGAACGTGAGGAAAGACACTTTGAATATAGCCTATGTTTTGACAAGACCATTCACAGGACCTAGCAGGGTCAAGTTAAGAGACATAGAGTTAAGGCCTTGTCTAAGTTTCATATGTTACATGATCTGAAAGAATCAATAAATGTTGACGATGAAATGATGAAGATGACATCCAAAGGAGAAGGGTCAACTTAACGGACGACGCGAGGAGTGGACCAATGGAAGAAGCAGGAAGTTGACATCATCGGGGAAAGTCCGTGGTGGGCGTCAAGGGGCGTTCCACCCACACTGTGATTGTGTATTTTAGGGACAGCACCCCGGGGAGGAGAGCAGAACCATCAGCGTAGCAATTGGGAGATTAGGAACAGCGAGACGAATTGCTCAGAGCAAAGGCAAGGGTAGATGCCTTGAGCAGATGCGCTGAGACATCAGAAGCGCAAGGGAGCAGTAGGCCGAGGACCCTTAGAGAGCGGATGGGTAGGCAGATAGGGTACTGCTTCTGAAACTTAAGATTTCCTTTAGAGGCTAAGAGAGTTTGAACTTCTTTGGAAGTCAAACTGCTGACACCTTTTTAGGGAAGAAAACTTGCGAAGTAGGGATGTCACATAGCATAGAGTAGGGACAGTTTAACTTGATTATTGTTTTTATCTTACTGCAGATGACGCAGAAGGAACCACTTCACATCGAAGCTTAAGCAGCTGATGTTGTAATTGATTTTGTATTTTGTATACTTTGAGATTTTATCCTGAGTGGATTGTATCGTATTCAAATTAATCTTTATATAAACTTTTGAAACTTCATCAGTTGTAAGTGGTTCTTCAGAGTGGCGTCAGTTAATGGGGTTTGTCTAACCAATGCGGGGGTGGTCTTTTCCTCAATGACAGATATAAGCGGTCCAAAACAGATGAATGGGATTCTTTATTAAATTTATCATAATCATAAATTGATATCAAAATCCCGTTCCCCGCACATCCATTGACCGAAGTAGACTAAAACAACTGATTCTAATTCTTTGCAGATGAAAAGCCCAGGCCTGTAACCAATGCCCCCAATGACCTCCTTGAAGGTGGTCCTGCTGTGGCTGGACCTTGTGACCTTCTGCTGACCTATGAGTGTCCTGTGCAGCCTTGTGCTTTGGTTACCGGGTTTGTGTCCTGTCTGACTGTCATCAGAAGGCAGTCTGTTGTCTCCCTCATTGTTTTAGTGATAAACAAGACACCAAGCTGCAGTTCTAAATCTGCCTCAACGCCTCGGATATGTCTAACATATCCACAGTACAAAGACATTCCCTTCACTACTGCTTGCTGATGGCGGACAGCTGGGGATTCCGGCCAGCAAGAGACTTTCAAAGTATTTATATTAAAGACAGTTTTATTTTAATTGGGCAGCAGCAGCCACTGCAATGCTTCCAACTGGCATTGACCTTTTACAGGGCCACTGAAATTATGCAGCAATGGAGGATAAAATTATGCATCAAGAAAAGGCAAATTAAGTTTAATATTAGACTAAAGCAATAAGCAGCTAAAAAGGCAGGGTCACCGGAATTATGCAGCAGGGGAGGACCACATTATGCATTAGGGTCCACGAAATTATGTGGTAGGAAAAGGCAATTTTTAACACACTAATACAAAAATAAGCAACAGAAAGGTGACCACCCAACGCCTGCGAAGTGCCTTTCTATCGCGTGGCAACACGAGCCGTGGAGTTTTTATAACTTTTGATCCGTTTCATCTAGAAACTATTTTTTGGTAGCAAATTTACAGATTATGGAGCAGACAATAGATTATGTGTCAAATGTGAAAATCAATAATTATGCTGAAAACACCACGGCCACAAAATCACATAATTCCAGTGGCCCTGCTAAAAGGTGACAAGATAACCTTTGCAAAGGCTCTGCCTTTGTGAAAAAACATGTGTGAATCCAATGCATCTGGGCTGCAGTAAATATAGCAATACGTATGATTGACGCTGACCTTTGGACAGCTCTTCCAGGAGCATTTTGGGTGGCCAAGTACACATATTAATAAGCTTAATAGTTTATTCATAAGGTATAACTATATTGCACTTTATTTATAGCAATGACTTTGATAGAGTGGGGTCAGGCTCAAGAACGATTTCAGAAATTGTGTGTCCAGGATGAGGCTGGGGACAGTGGAAGAACAGCCAAAACAGAAGGTTTGAGAAAGCAAAATAAAGAACATGGAAATAATAAAAAATTAAGCAAAATCACCCTTTGGCCTTTGCTTAATGCAGCAAAGTGCCCTAAAATGAGGAAACACAAAAAAGAACATGGCAAAAATCGGTAGCTAAAATCTTTTGCAGGTACTCTGAAAGTCTACAAAATGTTGTTTTGTGTTTGAGTGTTGGAAGTCACGAGGCATGAAAATTATTCATTTTCAACAAATTCATGACTAGCCTTAGCATTGGTAAGATGTGACCATTAGGAGAACGCTAGACCCCATCTTAAGGATTCTAAAAAAATAGCTCTGATAAACTATCTATATGTAAACTATATATTAGAGACATGTAGCCACACCTCTATGATTAAGGTTGACACCTCACTCTTTGAAGAATCACATTTTCCACCCTTGTAGCTTTGACCCCTCCTTGACCAATCTGAACATAGTTGATGGAGACAGTCTTCTTGATTCAGCCTCTTACTCTGCCTAATTTGAGGCAAATTGGTTAAAGGGATGAAACATTACAAGGTGGACAGCGTCTCAAAATAAGTTTCTCTTCCAGCTATCATGGAAAACCCACCCGTGGCTTACTCCACGAAGTCTAAACCGCTTAACAAAAGTTTACCAAAATGTACAGGCAGTTTGTACTTGCCTCTGTACAATGGCCTTTCTAAGGTGAAATTTTATTCAGACATTTTTGAAAGTTAGGGAGATAAAAAAACATATAAAGAGTATTAATTTACCAGTGTGGATATATCCATAATGTCTGTGAACAGAAGACGGTATTTCAGCAAGTTGTCAACATTTGTTAAGCCATGTTGAAAAGCAGTGCAGCTGCTGTGCCGCATGGTTGAAAGTAAAAAGAAAAAACGAAAAAGAGCTATGGCGGCATCATACAGCTTTATTCTTTTCTACTTTCAGCCTTGCTGTACAATATAGCAAAAAAATACTGACAACGCTAATAGCTGTCTTGTAGTCGAGATCTATTCGCTTTGCCAATGCTTGTTTTTTCTCGGAATCACATATGGATAATGGGATATTCTCTGACATTTGTTTAAAAGGTATAGATAGACACTCCAAATTCGAAATGCAATATTCAGGGTGTGTAGTTAGGCATCATCAGTGTGGGATGGGTTTGCCCAGACGTGGATCCCATGCACACTGTCTCACCGGAATCCAGCTATACCTGCTGGATGAGCCCTGAGTAGGGTGAAACTGATCCTGGGTTGCTTGTCTTCTAGTTCACGGAGGATCTGATTTGGCATTTCGGACTGGACTGTCCCTATTGGAGTGGGTCAAGACTTCTGACTAATTTGCTTATATAGCTGGGTTTAAACTCAGGTGAAGTGTGCAAATTAACAATGGTTTGGGATGCGGCCTGAGTAATTACCTGTGATTGAGAATAATTCGAGCACCTCTCACAATGTGATGCCTATCTTCACCACACAAACTTCCTATTTGGCAAACAGCAACTCTTCTTCGATTCCACTTCTCCCATTCTTCAAAACTAAATAGTTTTGCATAAACCTTTTTGGCTACATATGATCATCAAAATTTTGTAAAGCCACAAATCACACAAACAGCTTTCAATTTCCCCCAGTATTGTATTGTATTGTAATTGCATTTATATAGCGTTTACTACCCCTGACGAAGTGTCAAAGAGATTTTTCGGCGAGTAGCACGCTACTCCGGGACCCATAGAGGATTAGTGTTGAATTAGTATAGGGAAACATGCAAGTCATTTTCAGTGGTGGATAGGTTAGGCAGTTGTTTGGATTCTGAATGATAGCAGAAGGATAGAAGAGAAAAAAAGGTTTGTTGTTATATAGCACTTGTCAGTCAGTCAAGTAATCTTTATTTCTGTCAAAAGACCATAAAAGAGGCATAGCAGCCATTCATGACAAATTAAAACTTGAGCAAATAGCAATAATTATAAAAATATAAATACATTAAAAAATACAGCATAGATACTTGGTAAATTCATAAGTTGATTCCACAAGCTGTAAACAGTTACTACAAAAAAGATCTTCTCCTGCGCCACATAGCATCAATAAAACGAGAGACTGAAAATACAACCGGAGTGGAAGTATTACTTTTCAAAATCCTGAGGGCCTCTTAGTGGGATCTGAACCCTAAGTTTTTACAAAGTTGGATGAGCCAACGTTGCCGTATGTTTTTATAACTAGGGCAAAAAAGAAAACGTGGGACTCAGACTCCCCTTTGGCTCAACAAGCCGGGCAGTTAATTAACTTAGTAGTACACCATTTATGGGAGAAAATCCTAAGAGGAAGAGTACTATATCTAAAATGCAGATAAAATTTCCTCGCTGAAACAGGTAAAATCTCGTCAAGAAAAGGCTCAATTAAATAATCATCTTTGAAATTAAAGAACTTGGCAGTAAGTGGACCCAAGGAAGAACTGCCAAGGGTGGCCAAGATCCTTGACTGACGGTCCAGGTTGACTAACTCTGCACGAGACAATTGCGCACAAACCACAGCTCGGTTAGTCCATAATCCAGGTAAATCCAGTCTCTTGCTGTCCCTTTTTAAAAAGGCAAACCATGGCAGTTTCTCAGAACCAGGGAGGCCCAGAACCTCTTCTAATGCTTGTCTAAAACATAATAGTTTGGGGGTTACCCATAGTCTGCGCTAGTAAATTATAGGGCGTAGTGCGACTACCTCTTGAATAGGTGTTATGCCGAGATCCAATCACATAGGGATCAGGGGGGTACTAGATGGAAGTGCCAACAGTGATCGTAAGAATTGTTTTTCAACAGGTAAAATCTCGTCAAGAAAAGGCTCAATTAAATAATCATCTTTGAAATTAAAGAACTTGGCAGTAAGTGGACCCAAGGAAGAACTGCCAAGGGTGGCCAAGATCCTTGACTGACGGTCCAGGTTGACTAACTCTGCACGAGACAATTGCGCACAAACCACAGCTGGGTTAGTCCATAATCCAGGTAAGTCCAGTCTCTTGCTGTCCCTTTTTAAAAAGGCAAACCATGGCAGTTTCTCAGAACCAGGGAGGCCCAGAACCTCTTCTAATGCTTGTCTAAAACATAATAGTTTGGGGGTTACCCATAGTCTGCGCTAGTAAATTATAGGGCGTAGTGCGACTACCTCTTGAATAGGTGTTATGCCGAGATCCAATCACATAGGGATCAGGAGGGTACTAGACGGAAGTGCCAACAGTGATCGTAAGAATTGTTTTTCAGCTTTGCTAATGCCATCCACTGAGCAATGGCCCCAGAGTTCAGCCCCATATAAAATTGCTCCCCGAGCTTGGGCTTTAGAAATGGAGCAACTGGCTTAAAGGTGGATTCTCGATGGATTTTCAAAATGCCACCCGTGGTCTGAACTAATCTAAGTTTGGCCTTTGCAAGTTGGGGTGCCCAGTCCATTTTATCCGTAAGGGTAAAACCAAGATATTCAAAGACTGTTACCCTGTCCAAAGCTGTGCCATTAAGGGAGGGGTTAGAGCATCTAGTCTTTGGTCGGTTACAGATCATAAACTTGTTTTTTTGGACATTCATTTCTAACCCCCTAAGATGGCAAAAGTTAACAAAACTGTCCAGGGCCCGTTGAATACCCATATATGATTTGGACAATAGGAGGGTGTCATCTGCGAACATCAATGCCACCGGATCACTGACAAAATATCGACCTCCAAAATATCGACCTACAGGAATATCGAGTCAAAAATATCGAGGGCAAGAATATCGACATCCTATCTACAACATGGTAAGTAGAAAAATATCGAAAAAATAATATAGATGTTAAAAATATTGATGTTAAAAATATCATATTTTTTTCTTTTAAAATATAAATGTAAAATAAAGTATATAACACTAATAAATAAAATCTACATAGTTAAAAGTATCTAATAATGTTTAAAATTAATAAATAATACATATATAATAATAATACATTAATTAAATATATACAGTAAATATATAATATATATGTACTGAACAATAAGTTGTAATAATTATTTTACTAATTTATAAATTAATAAAGTATATTCTAAATTACAAATACATTTACAAACATAAAACAATAACATTAATAAAATGTAAAAAATATAAAAAATTAAATATACTTTTAATATTTTTACAATTAATTATATAAAACGTTGGATAGCATAAGGGTAAAAATTACTATCATTCATCACCTGATGCAAAGTGTGTAATACTATCTATAGCTCCCTTTACAAAACACCTCTCTCCGCCAGTCTTACCCCAGAAGTGGACTATGGTAGATAATATACATAGGGGATGGTCCCACTTATATCTAGTTTTCATTAGATACTCGAGACTGCAATTGATTACACATGTGTCAACCTTTTGACCTCATGATTAGTAAGTTTTGTAGTGCCCCACGTCTATGTGGGCATGCACAAACTAGTGGTCAGTGTATAGCCCAGTTTACATCTTAAATTCGGGACTGCAAATCAATATACTTGTGTCAACTATCTGACCACATGTGAAGTAATTTCTGTAGTGCCCCAGGCTCACGTTTGCATGCATACATCTGCAGATATCAGTTAGCCGCTGTTCCACTTTGTTGTGTAAGTGTCTTTCAATGACACTTGTCTTCTGCGCATACGCTAGTTTGAGACAAACAACAGTATTAAATGCGCACGCGCGCATATCCCCGCGGCTTGTAGACGTCATACTTCCGTTTATGCTGAGAACGTCTGCACTCTAAACGTTCCTTTAGCGCATGCTCCGGTTTTGAGACCACGTCTACTGACGAGTGGTCCACCGGTGCGCATGCGCTTCTGCTAAGGTTCCCGCATTGTAGATCGGCATGACGTACATCGGCCTACCAGGTGAGCCGAATGTACGGGTTCTCCACTAATCAATGGGGGTATTTAAACGCGCCTCTCGCCTCTCCTCGTTGCCTCCCCTTCGGCTCAGGATTTCGCCGAGAGGTATCGGCGGAGAGGTGAGTTTCCACAGTGCTGCCTGTTACATGCTTGCTTTACTCTGTTTTACTCTGATTGGGGGCACTTAATAGAGGTGCTTGTCTGACTAGTCTGGCGCTTAGGCATCTACACGCTTTTGAGTGGTTTCTTTCATATTAATACTATCAGTGAAGGCTACTCTATAAGCATAGGCTGCAGCATGAAGTGAGCTGAGTCATTTATTTCCCCCAGTTTCTGTCAACTTTGAACAATACCCCCAATATGAATATTGAGATAGCCTTCTGGTTGACAATTTTTGATGACATCATGAGGGATTGAGTGTTTTGAACATTTATCCATCCTTTTTGTCAGTTAAAGCCTGCCTTTCCACCTAATACTTTGATGCTACACCTACCTTCTTTCTCTATGGCAATGTGATCACTGTGGGCAACTTACAACCAAGTTTTCATGCACAATTTTTAATATACACCAATGGTTGAGGACACTGATCAGATCTCTGACAGTCTATTTGTATATTTATTCTTTCTGTGCACAGAGCGGGCCTCATTCTCCGAGCCGTTGCCGGGCGAGGTGAGGCTTGATTCCCACACATAGTTGGGTAAGTTCACTTGTTTGTTTAACCTATTTCCAGAATTTCCTGTGGTTTACCCTACGGGCAACCTTTATCAATTGATTGGCCGTCAGAGGCATGACTGGCCTAGCTGAGTCTCTTTGGGTTTTCACTGTATGATAAAATAGTTGTGTCCAGGGTTGATTGCCCCTTGGAATCTATCATGTAGAACAACTAGTTGTTTTATTTTCTCTGTTTTTGTTTGCAGGGACTGCATCCTCTATCATCACATGGTTCAAGAGGATACGGTAGGATGGTCCAATTGACCACATTCACTGTTGACAGACTTATTTGAGTCTGACATTTCACTTTTTTTTTGCACTATAAATAGAGTGTATCTTTGCAGTAGCATCTTTATACTAGTGGCCCTGAAGAATGCCGGTGTACTTTCACCTCATGGCAGAAACATGTTGGCCTTATTAACCACTCAGCAAAGTAGACAGAGATTCTGTCACACTGTTTTGCACCCTTTTTAACGTGACGTCCAGGTGAATAATAATAAAAGGATTTTTCGTTTGCCTTGACCGTCATTTTAATATCACTCACTCAACTTTCACTGCACTACACTGTATCAGCACCGCCAGTGGCGTGGACACTTTCATCCTGTGAACCGTAACAGTGTGATATCCAGCCGATTCATCTGGGCACGGATACACCAATCTGGTTCTAGATGTCCTAAATGACGAGGCTCCGCCATGAGGGTGGGCTGATAGGACTTCTATCTTACATTTAGTGTCTTTCGACCACATGGGGCTGGTTCAGCGCATTGTCAGTTTGCAGTTCTTTTCATTAAGGACCTAGAGGACTCAGCTTTTTTCAGACCTTCAAGTTTTTTATTGTTCTTTATAGTCTCATTAGGGGTTCGAACTTGGATGGTCTACAAACATACTCCCTTTGACCCTCCCTTAATAGTTGTTTTTCTAAAAATTACTATTCCCACTCCAGAGAGTGCAACAGTAGGGAAAGCGTTGGATAGCGTAGGAGTAAAAATTACTATTCCCACTCCAGCGTGTGCAACAGTGGGGAAAGCGTTGGATAGCGTAGGGGTAAAAATTACTATTCCCACTCCAGAGAGTGCAACAGTAGGGAAAGCGTTGGATAGCATAGGAGTAAAAATTACTATTCCCACTCCAGAGAGTGCATCAGTAGGGAAAGCGTTGGATAGCATAGGAGTAAAAATTACTATTCCCACTCCAGAGAGTACAACAGTAGGGAAAGCGTTGAATAGCGTAGGGGTAAAAATTACTATTCCCACCCCAGAGAGTGCAACAGTAGGGAAAGCTTTAGATAGCGTAGGGGTAAAAATTACTATTCCCACTCCAGAGAGTGCAACAGTAGGGAAAGCGTTGGATAGCGTAGGAGTATACATTACTAATCCCACTCCAGAGAGTGCAACAGTAGGGAAAGCGTTGGATAGCGTAGGAGTAAAAAAATACTATTCCCACTCCAGAGAGTGCACAGTAGGGAAAGCGTTGGATAGCGTAGGAGTATAAATTACTATTCCCACTCCAGAGACTGCAACAGTAGGGAAAGCGTTGGATAGCGTAGGAGTAAAAATTACTATTCCCACTCCAGAGAGTGCAACAGTAGGGAAAGCGTTGGATAGCGTAGGAGTAAAAATTACTATTCCCACTCGAGAGAGTGCAACAGTAGGGAAAGCATTGGATAGCATAGGGGTAAAAATTACTATTCCCACTCCAGAGAGTGCAACAGTAGGGAAAGCGTTGGATAGCGTAGGAGTAAAAATTGCTATTCCCACTCCACAGAGTGCAACAGTATAGAAAGCGTTGGATAGTGTAGGAGTAAAAATTACTATTCCCATTCCAGAGAGTGCAACAGTAGGGAAAGCGTTGGATAGCGTAGAGGTAAAAATTACTATTCCCACTCCAGAGAGTGCAACAGTAGGGAAAGCTTTGGATAGCGTAGGGGTAAAAATTACTATTCCCACTCCAGAGAATGCAACAGTAGGGAAAGCGTTGGATAGCGTAGGAGTAAAAATTACTATTCCCACTCCAGAGAGTGCAACAGTAGGGAAAGCGCTGGATAGCGTAGGAGTAAAAATTACTATTCCCACTCCAGAGAGTGCAACAGTAGAGAAAGCTTTGGATAGCGTAGGGGTAAAAATTACTATTCCCACTCCAGAGAGTGCAACAGTAGGGAAAGCGTTGGATAACGTAGGAGTAAAAATTACTATTCCCACTCCAGAGAGTGCAACAGTAGGGAAAGCGTTGGATAGCGTAGGGGTAAAAATTACGATTCCCACTCCTGAGAGTGCAACAGTAGGGAAAGTGTTGGATAGCGTAGGGGTAACTATTACTATTCCCACTCCTGAGAGTGCAACAGTAGGGAAAGTGTTGGATAGCGTAGGGGTAACAATTACTATTCCAACTCCAGAGAGTGCAACAGTAGGGAAAGCGTTGGATAGCGTAGGGGTAAACATTACTATTCCTACTCCAGAGAGTGCAACAGTAGGGAAAGCTTTGGATAGCGTAGGGGTAAAAATTACTATTCCCACTCCAGAGAGTGCAACAATAGGGAAAGCGTTGGATAGCGTAGGAGTAAAAATTACTATTCCCACTCCAGAGAGTGCAACAGTAGGGAAAGCGTTGGATAGCGTAGGGGTAAAAATTACTATTCCCACTCCTGAGAGTGCAACAGTAGGGAAGGTGTTGGATAACGTAGGGGTAACTATTACTATTCCCACTCCTGAGAGTGCAACAGTAGGGAAAATGTTGGATAGCGTAGGGGTAACAATTACTATTCCAACTCCAGAGAGTGCAACAGTAGGTAAAGTGTTGGATAGCATAGGGGTAACAATTAGTATTCCAATTCCAGAGAGTACAACAGTAGGGAAAGTGTTGGATAGCGTAGGGGTTAAAATAACATACTTATAAATAAAAGCTTTTTTTAATTATGAAAATATAAAGTATTAAATAAATATAAACCACATACAATACCTATACATAATTAAAAAAAAACATGATTAGCTAAATATATTTAGCCAAAAATAAATATAAAAAAATACCATTTTATAATATTTAATTACCAATTATTAATTTATTAACAATTATATTATTAACAAAAAAATTAATTTAAAAACATTATTACTTAATTAAATTAAAATTACTTCCCAACGTATTCCCCTATAAACCCACTACCCACAACAGAACACATTTATCTATTTATGAATTAATTAAAATTATTTACCAATCAATTAAAATTAATTACCAATTAATTAAAATTAATTACCAATTAATTAAAATTAATTTATAATTCCTACTAATTAATAATTATTTAAACATAATTAAATTACTTCCCACCCTATTCCCCTATAAACCCACAACCCGCTACAGAACATATTTACCAATTAATTAAAATGAATTACTAATTAATTAAATGTAATTACCAATTATTTAAAATTAATTAATATTAACTACTAATTATTAATTAATTTAACCTAATTATATTACTTCCCACCCTATTTCCCTATAAACCCATAACCCGCTACAGAACATATTTATCAATTAATCAATTAAATAAAATAAATTTCCAATTAATTAAAAATAATTACCAATTAATTACAAATTATTAAGAAATCCAAATAATTAATAATCAATTTAACATAATTAAATTACTTCCCACCCCATTCGTCTATAAACCCACAACCCGCTCCGGTACTAAAACATATAATTTGCTTAGAAATACATTTACTAATATATAAAATTAATACACATATAATATTAATTATTTTAAATACTTAAGTAAAACATATAACACATACATAATAAAAAACAAAAAATAATACAAATATCGATATTAGTGTCATCGAAATTAGTAACATCGATATATATGCTATCGATATTACTAACTTCGATATTACTTACATCGATATAAAGAATTTCGATATTACTTACCTTAGGGTCGATATTCTGTCCAACGATATTCTTGACATCGATATTCTGCACCTTTGAAATTTCTAACACAATATTTTGGTAGGTCGATATTTAATACTCAATATTTTGACTGTGTACCAATGCCACCACCTGTTCATTGTTCAATTTGGGGTCATCAATGTTTTTAACCCCCTTAAGGTGAGAGACCAGGACATTGACGAAGAGACAAAAAAGGGTGGGCGCCAACACACACCCTTGTCTGACTTCCCTGTTGACTGGAATTTTGGGTAAACATTGTTTACCACGATGTTTTAACAACGCAGTACCTTTAGCACGCATCCCTTACAACGCAAGTCGTTACCACGACTTGCGCTGGAGGGCGCTAAAGGATTACAAATAGTATATTTACTATCCCAACACCTTCCCTAGGGTCCACGGGGACTGGTGTTAGAATAGTAAATTATACTATTCGAAACCCACACCCCCAACGCAAGTCTTGGTAACGACTTGCGTTGTAAGGGATGCGTGGTAAAGGGATGCGTTGTGACGGTACGCGTTGTACCGTCATACATCCGAATTTTGGGTGTCAGACTACCCCATTTACCACTGCTAATTTGTGCAAAGTTGTTAAAGTGGAGTCTCTTGAGGATGTTGAGAAGGTAAGCTGTAACCCCCAAGTCCTCCAAAACAGCCCAAAGGATTTTGTGTGGCACTAAATCAAAGGCCGTTTTGAGGTCGACAAAAATTAAGTAGAGGCTGCCACCCTCTACTCTCACATTCTTCCAGTAAAGAAGCTGGAATTTTAATAGCTGGTCAACCGTGGAGGGCTTTTCCCTAAAACCGGCCTGAAAAGGGCTGAGAATCTGATGTTCCTCCATCCAAAACTGAAGCCGGTCCAAAATGATGCGAGAAAAGATTTTTTGACTAATGTCGATCAAACTGATCGGACGGTAGTTGACCGGGAGAAGTGGAGAACCTTTTTTAAACACCGGAATAATCTCAGCACCAACCCAAGTATTGGGTAAGGTGGCACCCTGCATTATAGCATTATATAAGATGTAAAGATAAGGGGCCCATGACTGCAATTTGATCTTTAAAAAGTCTCCAGGAATTTTGTCGAGACCAGGCGCCTTACCCCATGGGAGCCTAGTTATAGCTGTTTCAAGCTCCTTTAGTGTAATTTTGAATTCTAAGGGTTGGCTATTATAGGGGTCTAAGGGAGGAAGGACCAGATTGTTGTTTGGGGCTAGGACATAAGAGAGTACCTGAATAGAAACATTGATTATGGTACCATCTTCAGTGGGAGAAGCATACAGCTTCTGATAATGTTCGACCCATCTCTCAGGTGCGATGTTACAAACATCAACCTTTTGACCCACCTTACTACCAGAGCAAACAATGGTCCAAAATTCCCTCATGTCCCTGGACCCAAGGGCATTTTTATAGCGGTCCATTTAGAATCCCCCCAGGTCTGTTTAGCATCAGACTGAACTTTATTATACTCATGCCTCTTGGTTTGGATTAATAATCTATTCTTGGCTCTAATAGCAGCCAGAAGTGCCACCTTGGCTGCCTTACAATTAGCGTCGATCCAAGAATTTCCCCTCCTGTTTTTCCTTGGATTACGGGCAGGTGTATTAAGTAATTGCATAAGACTCAATAATAGTTCTGAAAGGGTGTTTAGGATTTAGTTGGAAAGTGCTTCCTGCCCCCGTTCTAAGTGACCAATAAGATCATCAAGTGCCCGAAGGACACTTTGATACAGTAGACTCATGAGTTCGGGAGAGTTTTTAACAGATGGCCATTTAAGCCTTCTTCTGTTGTTGGATATTAATGGGGGCTCCCAGGTGGTTGCTCCATCGGCCTGGGTTATGCCCAATGCAGGGAGATTTAAATCAAGTACCAAAGCATTGTGGTCACTATCGTGACGAGGAAGGACCGCAAAATCAATGATCTTGGGCCAGGTACAAGCCTCGACCAGAATATAGTCGATACGGGAAGATTGGGCTAGCCGATTGAAAGTGTGATTATCCTCTAGGTCAGATTTAGTACGACCATTACAAGCTCTCAAAGAGTTGCCCAATGCGATGGAATTGCATTGAGTTGGAGTGCTAAAGGGGTCCAGGCCCTGATCGGAGAAATTAGCAGATCAGGGATGGACCATAGAGAGTCCTCGGTGCTAGAAATAGATTCCAGCAAACCTGGGAGTGGCTCATATTGACAATTGAAATCTCCTGCAACTATCAAAATACTCTCACCCTTGACCTTTGTGATGAAATTATCTAGTATATCCAAGGTAGGAGATTCTTTACCCGCCCTGGTAGGACGGGAGTAGACATTAATAAGGGTTAAACTAAACTTTGGAGTAAAGGAGAGTCTAATGCATTGAAGATCTAATGAAGGATGATTTAAATGTGTCACCGTACACCCCAGATGGGAGCCTACAAAAATAGTCATGCCCCCAAAGGGTCTTCCTCTCGCACCCGATGAAGCCAGAGTGTTTACTGACAAAAATCCTACCCTATGCACGTTTTCCCTAGCCCACGTCTCTTGAAAGAGACAGATGTCAAACTTATCTATAAAGCCTTCCCAGTCAGGGCTATACATTTTGTTAGAGAGTCCTGCAACATTCCAGAATAAAATAAAAATGTTATCACTAGAACCTTTCGCCCCACCATTGTTCAATCCTAGCCACTGGGGCTTGCCCAGCAAAACTACCATCACTAGTTACGGTATCAACTTTACTGGCTTCCACCTCCCTGCAGCCCCTTAATGGATAGTCCAGTTGGAAGTGACCTACAGATAAGGCTGGCTCTGGAGGGTCTAGAGTTACTAAAAAATCCCCACCTGGAGTGGTGGCAGCTGGATCTAATTTTCCAGGGGACAAGTCCTTGATAAATGTAGCCACACATGAGCTGGGTTGGGGGGCAGGGCTATCGAGGATAACCTGCCCACTTAGTCAATCAACTTCCTCCAGGGGGGGCAAAACGATTTGAAACAGGAAAACCAAAAGAAAATGGGTTGCGGTAGCAGAAGGTAGGGGCATTAAGTGAATTGTTGGCCCGTAAGTCAAAACGATTTATGGGCTGAAAGAAGCCTTCCCTCCCTGGCCTAGGATAAAAAAAATATAGGGTAAGGGCTCTGATAGACAGAGATTGGTTGGAAGGGAGTGAGACATGAGACATTATTCTTTGATGAGTTCCTGGATGCCTAAAGTTGATAATTACGCAATCTCCACTAATGGACTTGTGGGTAGGGCCCACCCATGCAACCCTCCTAACCATCAAAATCTCACCAGCCTTGTCATAAGGGAACTGCTTGTTCTTCACTAGCCAGTACAAGATCTTATTTCGTAGTTCTAGTTGGGATTCTTTATGATCTTCCTTTAATTCCGGAATTCCCACCAGGACGATCACATATGGGACAGCCTCAGGCAGAAAATTAATAATGGGAAGGGAGGATTGTTGAGTAAAACCCCTACCACCCCCTACATTCCCTTTAACATTGGGCAACGCAATTGAATCCCCATCTATTATATTTAGCTCAGATTGATTTTTAGGTCCACTAGATGACTTAGACGATTTAGGGATATCCCCTTTAGAACCTTGTGCTGATACTAATCGAGAGGGGCCTTGACCAGGGAAAGGGTTTGCAGTGCACGTTGAATTGCTGGATTTAGAATGTTTGGGCAGCTCTTTGTTGGAAGCTTTAGGTGAATGTGAACATCGTCTCGTGATTGCATCCTGAAGTATAAGAGATCCCACGTTGTGTGTGTTATCATCAACGTAAATAATAGCTTCCTTATTGGGATGTATTGGTGGTGGAATTGAGGGGGGTGTATAATTCTGAAGAGGTTGAAGAATTGGCTGAATCTCTTCCCTTATCAACATTCTGCATTGGGCCAAAAAGTCGACCAATAGAGCCTGGGCCCAAGGAGGGTAGGTATGGGCCTGCTGAGGTTCATTATCGTTATTGTTTGACTCGACAGCGCCACTTTTAGTTGACTTCTTGGTACCAGTTACCTCCGCCACCCTAGGTTTTCTACTTCTAGTGCCCCGATTATTGGCCAAGATCTTTTTCCTAGGGTTACGGACAGCCAGTGGGGGGGGAGTCCTCTGGCTTAAAATCTGAACCTGATGACAACATAGGATCATTAACATCTGTAACCAGATTGTGGGGGCCAATAGATTCAGGTAGATTTAATGCACATCTGAAGAAGGTGAAACTGGTAAAAAGCAGTCAGCTGTAATAGAAAGACGTCTTTCTGTCAATTCAATTTCAGATGTTACCACACCTATCGCTTTTTGGAGCATTACGTCTATAGCTGTGGGAAGTACTATTAAAGGAGGGGTGACTTTGGGTAATGATCGCTTCTTAGCACAGGCATGTTTCCCTTGTGCCCGAGAAGGGGGAATTGGAGGGGCCATCACAAAGCACAACAATAATACAGAAGAGAGCGGAACAACAAGCACTTTGGGGAGGGTCACAGTACCTTAACTTCAATAGAGCAAAGAAAGGCCCAAAAAATACAAAATTTAGAGGGGTTGCCCGGCTCGGCCTCTTCCGGCCTCAGAAGGCCTAGGACGGTCCCGCCCTTAACCCGAGCTTCTCACTGCACCGCCCGCGCGCGTCCCGCGATGCGGGAGCTCCGTCTTACTTTTAAACGCCACCGGGCGCAATGTAGGCGTAGGCGGCGTCCAGCCACAACGACTCCTGGGGGATGTGGTCTCCCCTGTTGGTGGCCGCGCAATGGGATGGAAACAGGCAGCGGCAGCGGGGAAGACCAACTGTGAGTGCCCCCACACCTAGCACTTGTTACCCCTGATGGGATGCTGAAACGCTTTTTTTTTTGGACGAGTAGCACGCTACTCCGGAAACCCATAAAGGATTAGTGGTGAATTAGTATGGTGAAATATGAAAGTAATTTGAGTGGTGGATATTAGTCAGTAATTTGGATTGAGAAGGATAGCGGAGGGATAGAAGGAGAAGAAAGGTTTGTATTCATATAGCACCTGTTACCCCTGATGGATGTTGAAGCGCTTTTCTGGCGAGTAGCACCCTTCTTCAGAGCCCATAAAGGATTAGTGCTGAAAATTAGTATAGTGAAATATGAAATAGTTTGAGGGGTGGATATGTTATTCAGTTATTTGGATAGAATTTAGGGTAGGTGGCAGGATAGAAGAGGGAAAGAGGTTTGTATTTATATAGCGCTTGCTACCCCTTATATGGTTTTGAAGTGCTTTTTTGGCGAGTAGCACACTACTCTGGAACCCTTAAGGATTAGTGTTGAATTAGTATGGTGAAACATGATAGTAAATTGAGTGGTGGATATGTTAGTCAGTTATTTGGATTGAGAAGGGTTGGGGAGGGGTAGAAAAGGGAAAACAGTTTGCATTTATGTAGTGGTTGTAACTCTAATGAGGTGTTGAAACACTTTATTGGCGAATAGCATGCTACTCTGGAACCCATAAAGGATTAGTGGTAAATTAGTATAGTGGAATATGGCATTTGAAAAGTAAACATGTTAGTCAGTTATTTTGATTGAAAAGGATAGTGGAGGGATAGAAGAGTGAAGGATTTGATTATTATTTATTTTAGGTCATAGCAGTAGGAGGAGGTTTTGGATGAATAAAAAGGGTTTTTCTGGAGGAAGAGTCAGAGGGAAGAGTTTAGAAAGGTATGTTTTGGGGGATCGGTATATAGTAAAAAAGGTGTCAGATGATGCAAGGAGGTGTTAAGTCGGAGAGAGTCTAGAAAGGGTTATTTCTGGGATAAATGCGAGAGTGGATGTAGAGGATATATTGATAGGTGTATAGGGTGAGAGATAGGGTAGTGCATTGGACAGAGTAGTAGAAAGAAGTTTGAGATGAGTCAGAAAGTTGGGCCAGAGGATACATTGAGAGAAGTATTGGCTGAGAAATAGGGTAGTGCATTGGAAATGCTAAATTCGAAGAAAGTGATAAATATATAGATCCATAAGCACATTGAAAGTATATAGATGCATAAAGCAGGTAAGTATATGTAGATTAAAGAAAGTGATAGAGGTACAGGATGAGAAATAGGTGCATTGGATATGCTTTTTCTGTAGAAAAGTAACAGACACACAGATCCAAATACTTGGAAGGTACATAGATGCACAATGGAAGCAGGTACATATAGACCAAAGATGATTTCTTTTAACAACATAATTATTCTACATGTTTATACCAAGCAATACACAAAGGTAGGTACATATTTATAGTGAAAATAAATGCTTATATACAGAGGGATATGCTATAAAATTCTGTTTGCGTATGGTGCTTATGTGGGGAAGAGCTCATTCTTGAGCAGTTTTCTGAAGATAAGGTGGTTGTCGGTGGATCTTATGTTGGGGGTAAAGAGTTCCCTAGTTTGGCTGCTTGAACAGAGAAAAATGTGCCACTCATGGTTACCGACTGACACCCACCTAGCACTTTTACAGCCACTCTCCTTATTACCTACAGCTTCAACCAGATCTTTTATCCATGCTATGACTAATTTCAGTCCAATGTTTCTACCTCACATGATTAAAACAAGCATTTACAATGCAAAAGGTCTCGCATTACTGATAGTTTGAGGTAGTGTTGTTGCAAATGATAATGTAATGCCAATAGCTCATACTTTCAGTAATGCGAGATCTAGTGCTTTGGAAATGCTTGCGTAGTGAGCCAGGAACCAGCATTGTATGTCTCAGTGCAGAATCGCAAGCTGCTCCCACAGGTCCCTAGTGAGCAAGGCACCAGCACTGCATGTCTGGGTGCAGTACCGCAAGCTACTCCTAGAGATCACTAGTGAGCATCATAAACTACCTACACGAAACAGTACACAGCTGCTTGAAATTTGAGCAATTATATGTTTAAAGTTGCAGGGCCGTCCACCCTTCTCTCCATTACTCCCTTCTACCACCCCTCCTTCTCTGCCTTCCATAGCAAAAGTTGATAGTTATGAGTTTCTGATCAAAGTCACATAAAACATAAATACTAATTTAAATGGTTCATTTTATTCACAAGTGCCCTCTGGCACCCACCTTGCTCAAGCTGCTAGAACAGGGTATTCATAAACCACTGATTTCTAAACATCACTAATGTTCTCTCTCCGAATGACAATTCATCAAGAAACTTCACATATGGTCTCACCTTTAAGTGCATGAGCTCTCACATCTACCTCTACCTCTCCAGTATCATGCACAGTGGCAGTTTCTCCACAAGGGCGGGGGAGTGTCGCCTCCCACCCACTGCGAGCTGTTGATGCAAAAATAAAATGGCAATGAAATAAATGATTTTACTGCAATTTTATTTTTCACAATGTGTGCGCCACAGTGCCCCCAAACCAAGAGACATGCGGGCTTGTCCTCTGCTGCTGATTGGCAACATAGTGTACTGGAGCAGTGGCTAACTGGACGATCCAAAGTGAGCATGTCAGTTTGGCTGGCTATCTTGCAATGGCAAGCCTAACTTGTGCACTTTGTGGGTGTCTTAGACAACTGGGTGGAGAGCAAGCACAGGCCTTCAGGTCCTGAGGAAGCATCCGGCCAACCTGCTTAATCCAATCCTGGCGCTTCTCTCAGGCTGGTTAACAGCCTGAGAGCAACGCTTGGATTGGTTAGGGGAGCTCCACAGCTGACTGCAGTTTCACCGAGGAGGACGTGTGGCAGTTAGCAAGTACCATTTCTTTAAATCTTATTTAAAATATTAGTGTAATTTTATTTTGGGTGTGGGAGAGGTTGTTTCATAATGGGTTTTTGGGAGGAGGGAGTATTCTATTTTGGGCGTTTAGAGGGAGGGAGTGTTTTATTGTGTTTTTTTTTAATCTGTGGGGCACTTTGCTCAACACATCTCTTTCAAAAATTGCCATCCACCCTGATCATGCATCAAGGTACATCTATCAGCACATCTCTGTCAGTGGCAGCTACCCGGTCCTATCTAATAATCACAGCAAGACATTACTCCACAACTTCATGGACCCTGAACAATTGCGTGTTCCTTTTCTCTGTTTCTCACAGCCTCTCCTTCAATGTTTTAATATACCAGATGGGATAGACAATCCAATCGTATGTTGCGCCAACCAGGAATGTGTTCTAGTGTATACCTATGCTCTTGTAATCTTGATGCCAACCTTGCCAACCAAGAAGAACCCATACCCGCATCTCCAGGTAATAAGACACTAACTAATGAATTATGGTGGTTGTCTTACACCAAGTTAATTCCCCAAATATATGTTCTGTAATATTCTGTACCCCAGGCAGCTAACAGTGCCTCTTTCTCAATCAATGAATACTTTCTTTTTTGTCAGTGGGTGAGTGAGAAGAAAAAGCACCACCATGAAACTGGGACATAATAGCACAGAGCCAATGACACTATCATCAACTGTAAGTATTGTCTTTCATTTGACATCGGAGCATCAGTATACCTGCATTAATTATTCCTTATTTGATACTTTCAAAACTGTTTTCTTGCTCCTTTCCTCTGCACAAGACTGTACTTACTGAATGGCAATCTGAGAGTGTGTGCCTAATTAGCAATGTTCTCCATAAACTTTGCATAATACTCAATCAGGCCAATAAAGGACCTCAGATGTCCCTGTCACTGGGTGAGGGAGCTAGACTTCTGGCCTCAACAGATCTGCTTTAGGTTTTGCACTCAGCTTTGCACTCTCAGCTTAATTTGTGTACACCAAATATTCAAAGTCATCTTAAAAAGATTACAATTTCTCTTTCCTCAATGTTAAACCCGCCTTGTTCAACCTGTCCAAAATCTGTTTCAGTACTAGGTAGTGCTCCTCCACTTTTCTCTAAAAGTGAATTTTACATTCTGAAAAAACATTATGTTCCACTTTAAACATTAAACATCATTCGTTGGAAGACACTGGATACTGAGCACAAGCTGTTTTGAATCCTAATGCAATATGGTTTGGTGATATGAATTTTTAAATACAACTTTGAGAATAACTTCCACCCATTAGATAACAGCACCACCTCACTGATATCTGGAAAGGGGAACATTATAAACCACAATGTTCTGGTATGGGGTCCGTTTATTAGCAAAAATATCAGTATGCCATCGACTTTTTCTTTGATGACCATTAGGGTAAGTCAGCTGGACGCTTCCTCTGATTCTGTGGTCCCATCTTCAACCATTTCCTGCAGCACAGATCTAACTTCATCCCTAACTATCATCAGTAATCTTCTCATCCTAGGAGGATCAGTTCTGCATTGTGTTTCAGTATTATTTTATGAACACATCATCTGAGCAGCCAAAACCCCTCTTGGAACACATCTTTGGTATCACAAATGATTTCCTCAGAGATAGTGTCTTCCTTGACCACTGCTTGTTTAGGGACTCTGGATTTATGATGATATGTAAATCATATTGATGTGAGCACCCCAAAATTGGAGGTTCATCATTTGACACAAACTTTACTATCTATCCCTCTCTCTAAACTTGACGCCAGACCATATAAAATGTAGTATACCTATGCCCTTTCATCGATATCCACCAAGCCAGATGTCTTTGGGTTTTAATCTTATTCGTGGCCACTCTCGCTGAAGTATACTCTTGGGAATAATGGTGTATATAGACCCCCAAATTAGCCATTGTGTTAACTTACTTTCCATTTATCTCAAAACTCAGCCTTTGGTCTACATTTCCTGCCTTGGATTCCGGATTACCACTTATACTTTACACTCACTCCAACCTCTCCTCCTCTTTTGATATTGGAGTTATTCTGCTTCTGCACATAGACACAAGACCTCCCCTTTTCTGCCTTCTCCACACTCTTTATTCATGGCAAAGCAATTTCTTGACATCGCACCATGGTAGTTGCTTTCACACTGATGACGTTCCTTGAGCCCTTATCTTCCTGTACTGCTATTTCCTGTTCTACTTGATTTAAATTATATGCATCTTTTGTCCCACTACTGCTCGGCTGCAAGAGAGATAATTGGGCCCCTTTCCCCTACATGTTAGCCTCTCCCCCCATTTTGTCTACAGCTGATACCTCTCTGGTTTTTCTTCTTTAAAGTATGTATCTCATTCCTCCGCTTCCCTCATACAATTTTCTGGCTCTTCGGTAACCTTAGCTATGTGAATGGCACTTCCAAGGTAAGGTTCCTTACTGCTCAAAATCTTTCTTGCATTTCTTTACTGCCACATTGTACTATGAGTTGGTCTTGTCTGTGCTCATCAATCAATGCACCAAACTGTCATTTCATTTTACAATTCTTGCATAGCTATGCTCAGATCTTCTGCAACTCTTGCATCCAGCCTCAGTGTCACCTCTCTGTAAACACTTGCTACTGGTTGACCATTTTCCTCCTAGGCAACTAGTAGGTATTTAAACACATGTTGGCAATCTTTAACCAGAGCACCTACTAGCAAAACCTTTTCCTCACCAGCCTAAGGTCTAGTAAAGTTCTCAAAAATGTCTAGCCATTCCTCCCACTCTATAAGTGATGGGCATGCTTGAGCCATACTTACACTGATCTCCATGGTTTAAATAGCTTCACAGTAGTAACAATTCCATAACAGTGCATGCCACACTTCAGTCCCTATGTAACATACAAGCTATTAGCTCATCTCGTTTAGCTGTATGCACTGGGTGGAAAGAAATGCTAGTTTAGGTATGTTTGACATCAACATTCCGCTGTCTATCATCCAAATACATAAGTCAATATTTTTCTCTAAAAACTAAACAAAAGCATTTCAACGTTTTTCTTTCACTATTCTGCCTGTCTTTTCTGAATATGGTTGTCTCTTTCATCCTCTGTGCATTTTTGTATACTCTAGTCTTTTTTTCTCTTTTGTCCATCTCTCTGTGTCTCCCCAGTCTTTCTTCTGCTAGCATGTGAGAGAAAGACTTATAAGCGTGCAAGGAGAGGCAACTCATCACCCCAGCTTCTTTGATCTCTGATTAATTGGTGTATAGAGTTCCCCAAAGCCAAATTTAATGAGCACAAGTACTTCCTCATGCTGCTACCTTAGTAATATTTTGGTGAAGGCTCCTGCCTCGGCGTGCCCCCCAAATATCAACTCAAAATTGTTATTAAACCATTCAATTGTCAAAATATTGAGGACTACTTAAAAAAAAAGTGGATTTTTTTGTTAGTTTTTTTTGTATTGTATTATGGTTTGATTTATGTTCTTATAAAATATAATTTTATTTATATGTCAAAATTATTTTTCTCTACCTTCAAGTAAAGTCAAAAGTTAAACAGTACATTCCTCAATTATCCGAACAAGCGGCCTCTCAGCAGTGTCCTGTACCAAATGCCCCCAAGTACTGTTTACACTTTGGCCTTACTTGAAGGTAGAGGAACATCGTTTTCAGATTACTTCTTATGGCTGGAATCGGAAAGGTTTTTGGAATGCCAAAAGGTTTGAAATATATAAGTCACATGTTAAAATTTTTGTTAAATGGAAGTTCCAAACCCTGAACAAATCCCAAAGCGGCGAAACGTGTTGGGTTTGCATTCGGGATATTTCTGTGGATATAACAGTTGATTTTATGAAAAGAGTGAGAAAATAAAGCTCTGAACAGACAATATACTCAGGACCTTTTCTCGCATTATTGAATGAAAGATGGACTTTGATCTGCACCACAGTGTGGTTTCTATGATACATGTTTGAGAGCGGAGTAACATTTGATTTTATTGACAGTCGGGGTTTCCCTGACAGAGGGGATACTGTGGCTGTTCCCTCTTACTCGGGAACCTATTATTTTTGAGTGCAACAATAGGGGAGAGTAATAGGTGTGTTTTGGGCTGACTCAGCTATCTTTTGTAAATCATTTGTTGAGTTCTTGAATGTGTCTATTCATGGTAAAAAGAAGTTGGATGTAAACTAACAAAAACTACTGTGAGTCCCACAGGACAGATCATTGTCTAATAGGCACCTTCCTTATGTAGAACTCAGTGGGTTGAGTGGGTTACAGTCCATGTGTTTTCTGTCTAATGATGTATTAACGTAGTCTGCGCTGCTCGAGTGTCTAGAGAATCCAAATCTCTGGTGGTATTCTGGAGAAATTCCAAGATATGTGTTAGTGTGACCCTACAGTTTCGCCAGTGTTTGTTAGTTTGTTGTCAAAACCGTGAATCTGATCTCCCTAATATATACACATTATTCAGTGCTCAGCAACACAATGTATGCATTTCCCTCAATTTCATAGGATTGTAGTTACAATAGATAAAATACAGTATTTAATTTTTTTTAAATGTTTTATAATTTTGGCTTGAAATTAGTTTACTACATATTATTTTATTCAGAATATTTTGAGCATATTTAAATGTAAATAATATATTTTTAAATTACTTTCAACCAAGTTACTATTATTTTTAATGCATTTATTACATTTTGTATTTGTCAGTATTTTAAAAATATTTTTTTTAAAATATGATATATGATGGTTGTCTTAATTTAAAATATGTTTTCATATTTTGTAGAAAAATATGTTATTCTTTATTATATATTAATAATATTGTATGTAAGTATTAACAGTTGGTTGATATGTATAATAAAGGTATTCTAATTTATAATGTAATATTCACATATATTTGTAATTATTTACATTTTTTAAAACTGTCCCTTTATTTTTATTAATCGTTTTAAAGTTAATAAATTAGTGTGTAATTTTTATGTTATGTACTTTTGAAGAGATAATGTCACTTTTACTTTAAATTATGATAAAGTTACTCACAGTTATATATGTATACGTAGCACTGTAATATGAATATTGTGTTATGTTATTTTAAATTTGTAAGTCGCACACAGCTACCTCGAGGGGTATGTAAGCATGGGCGAATTTTGCGAATTCGCGATCCGCGAATTTGCGGATTTGCGAATTCGCGATCCGCAAAATTCGCGAATTTGTGCGAATTTGCGGATTTTTGTTTTTTTGCGTGTTCGCGGGGTTTTTTGCGTGTTCGCAGGTTTTTTTGCGTGTTCGTGGGGATTTTTGCGTCTTCGCGAGCCGCTTGCATAGCGAAGTTACCCATGCAGTCGTTTATGGGAGAGGAAGAGAGAGATAGATAGATAGATAGATAGATAGATAGAAAGAGAGGGAAAGAGAGAGGGAGAGAGAGAACAAGAGAAAGAAAGAGAGGCCGGATCTCTGAAGGGCCAGATTCCTGAGTTGCCCCTACAGAACATACAGCTTTTTATTTTTAGCAAAATGCATATGAAAATTGCGCTGTAAAGGTCTCTTTTAGTTTAACCCCTCCTGACAACTCCAAATGGGTGTATTTGCCATCCTCTCCATTCTTCCTGTTTTTTATATCTGTAAGTGCTTCCTGATGAGGTTTAATTCCTTGGACAGGTGCCTCGTTGCCTACTTGTAACTATTCTCTGACCCTGCTTCAAGGGTCAGAGCAGGGTCAGAGAATAGTTGCAAGTAGGCAACGAGGCGCCAGGAAGCAATTAGCAGCAGGTGTCCAAGTTGAAGTTAATTTGTTTGTAACCCTTTTTTAAAAGGTTACAAAGAAATTAGGTTCAACTTTTGCACCTGCTGCTGTAACCCTTGCTTGGCTGAAAAATCGTCCCCGCTGATTCGCGGATTTTACCGCGATTTCGCGAGATTCGCGGATCGCGAAATCGCGGAAAATCCGCGAATTCACCCGCGAAACGGATTTTACGCCCACCCTTAGGGGTATGCCGGCACAATATTTTTGTATCCTATAATATAATTATGTAAAGTCAGTATCATGTCGTGTCTTCCTCTTCGATGGATCTCTAATAGCTCCTTTGTAGTGCCATTATCCTATTATCTCCTTCTTGCTCCTGTGTGATAGCGTGTCTCCTGTTCTTGCTCCTTTGCAATAAGCACCATGTCTCCTCTTCTTGCTCCTGTGTGATAGTGTGTCTCCTGTTCTTGCTCCTTTGCAATAAGCACCATGTCTCCTCTTCTTGCTTCTGTGTGATAGCGTGTCTCCTCTTCGTGCTCCTGTGTAATAACCATGTCTCCTCGTCTTGCCCCTGTATAGTATCATGTCTTGTGTATGGCACCATCTTTCCTCATCTTGCTCTGGTGTGGTGTCATGTCTCGACTTCTTGCTCTAGTGTGATAGCATCTTTCCTCTTCCTGCTCTGGTGTGGTACCATCTCTCATCTTCTTGATCTTGAGTGGTACTACATCTCTTCTTGTCCAGTGGGGTACCACATTTCAACTTTTTGCTCTGGTGTGGTACCACGTCTCCTCTTCATATTCCCACTCAGTACCATGTCTCATCTTCTTGCCTCAACGTAGGACTGAACCTGCTTGTGTTATTGCAATGTAGGGCCGTGCATTTTCTTCCCGTTCCTAACAAATGCTATGCTCTTTTTTGCTTGATTTTACACGTTTCCCATTTATTTTTTTAATTAGGTCTCGCTTAGGCAGTGCTGTATTCAGGTATGGACTTGAAGCTCCACCCATTTTCTGCCCATCTTTTTTGGCTCCTTTTACTGTTCTTTCTAAGTGGCTGCTTTTGATTTGTGAATAGGTTTAGTAGTTCGTTATGGGGAGCATAAACATTATGCTCCACTCCCAGGTGCACTGCATACCAAAATGTTTAAACCACAGTTTTTTTACTCCTTCCTGTTTGTCAAGTTTAATCCATGTTTTTTTCAATATTCCTTTTTCTTCATAATTTCCACATCATATCCCATTTGCCTCTTTGGAAGCTTCACATATTTTCACGTGTCCATCCAGACGTTCGTTAAAAATACGCTCCAAGTGCAACAAATAGTTCCGAGCAGCATGTTTTTATTTAAAGCCCAATGCATTTCGGGCTGCGTCACCAGCCCTTCGTCAGGGGTCGCTACAAAGTAACCAATAGAAAAGAACCTATCAGTCGTGGATATTGCATCAAGTTCATAACATCGTTCGTTAAGTGCGCGTTAACATACAATTAAAATTACAATATTTACAAGTGAATCTGAGCCTAGTGCAAAAATTACGTGAGTTAACTTTCTCTATTCACACTAGTGCTTTACGTCATTTTATAAGCCCCTTCTGCCGACCAAATCACACTAACTTTGCTTTGAACATCCCTTTGCGCGATTACGTTCATATCTATGACATTCTCACCACCCTCCCAGATAGCATCACCGTTTCACCAATTTATTACACACTAACAAACGTTATAAAGATACTCGTGCGCTCAGTCTTCTTAATAACAGGAAAGCTCTACCCCGTTATTCTATACTAACAGGCATTTAGAAACATTTTTGCTTATCCTCTAGAACTTTGATTTTCATCGTACCTGCTCATTATGTTCTCTGTGCGCCGCGCGGCTGCCGCTGCCAACGGCCAAAGTGATTTCGTGCATCAGGACCCTTTCTGACAACCCTCATTTAACACCAGCGTGCTCCGCCCCCTCATTCGGCCTATTAACTCCTCCCAATTATTTGCCTATACACTACAACTCCCGGCATTCAGTTGTGAATATCATGAAATTCAACATTCTGCAATCTGCTATTGTGCCAACATAAAAACTTTTCGACATGCAATATCGTCTTTGATGGAACGTTGTTCGGAACTCAAAGTGTGGAGTATGTTACTTGTTAACTGATTCATTATACACTTGTTTATTTGTCCGGGGTGCAAGAACCAACGGGGGGCATTTTTACATTAAGTACAGAGTAGGTGGTCTGCACACCAGTATTTAAAGTTTTATTGTTACTTTTTTTTCATCATTACTTTTCTTTGCGTGCTACCCAGGTAGTGCTTGCCCTAATGCACTCATTTAACACGTGAAAATATGTGAAGCTTCCAAAGAGGCAAATGGGATATGATGTGGAAATTATGAAGAAAAAGGAATATTGAAAAAAACATGGATTAAACTTGACAAACAGGAAGGAGTAAAAAAACTGTGGTTTAAACATTTTGGTATGCAGTGCACCTGGGAGTGGAGCATAATGTTTATGCTCCCCATAACGATGTATTTAAATGAGTGCATTAGGGCAAGCACTACCTGGGTAGCACGCAAAGAAAAGTAATAATGAAAAAAAAGTAACGATAAAACTTTAAATACTGGTGTGCAGACCACCTACTCTGTACTTAATAGGTTTAGTAGTCCCACGTTAGTGCCGCCTTTTCTACTTTTGTAACCTCCCATGAGTACTGGCCCTCTTACTTATATTGTTACTCAGCAAGTTTAATTAACAGCCTGTGGGCACTATATTCTTAAAGGACTTTCTCCTCCCAGCTGTTCCAAGCAGGACACGAGGAGCGCTGGTGCTTAGTGCGCATGCTCAGTTGATGGCTGCTGAGTTGCCTTTCTTTCCTGACTCGTGTGCTTGGAATATTATTTGTTCAGACCCCTTCTACTTCCGACACAGCATGAGCGTGCCCCTTTATTTTTCACACCTGTATTCTCTTTTGCCTTCCTTGTTATACCGTGATCCCTCTTCTTGCTTCACTCAGGGCCGGCTTTAGGGCAGTGCGACTGGTGCGGCTGCACTGGGCGCTGACATGTGGAGGGTGTGCTGACCTCAGGGAGTGTGCTGTGTTTAGCAATAACTTCTGATTGGAGCAATGAGGGGTACTTTTGCCGGGTCGCAATGAGTGAATCCGAGTAGGAGGTCATGAGGTTGGGGACGCCAAAAATAATTGTCGCACCGGGCACCTCAGAATTAGAGAGAGGGACCCATCGTCCAAAGGGAGGGGTACCACAAAGACCAAGGTCACAAAAGAACCCCTTTGGACAAATACGTACTTTCTACAACATTGATACAAATATTGCCTCTCAACCGTGGACAAGCTATGGACACCAGGGATGCAGCAAAAAAAGAAGAAATCTAATAAGATTTAGAAAAATAAACAAATGTATTCATGATTAAAATACACAGTGTAATACACAATCTATCTCACAAAGTAAGCCTCTTTAAAAACACAAATGCATCTCTACATCAAACACATAGACGTACATAAAAGTATATTATACATGAAAAGATATTTTTGTGCAAAAAAAGTCATATAGTTAAAGGTTGGGAACCTAAAAGGAAAAACTAATTCCTATTGCAAAAGGAGACCCATGAATCATAAAGAAATCAATTGTTACAGCTATTATTTATTTTTTCAGATGCTATAATTCGAAACAATTGTCACCACAGATTTAACATGGAATCCTCTTAAAAACATCGACGCGTTTCGGTGGGCGCTAAATCTTGGGCAACACCTTCAGCAGGAAAATAATAATAAAAGATCCCAATCACAAACAAGATCTGTATCTTCTGGGTACACAAGGTCTCCAGAATAAAATCCAGCTGGAGATCTATAAAAGTATTGCCAAATTGTACTCTGTTTTAGGTACCCTGGACTGGATACTAGACTAGTTGCAATGATTCGCCACTACGCAGAGAAAATCTTCCATCTATGATTTAATTCATATGCTCCATTTTTGAGTACTTGTATCTGTGTCGTTCTAAATGATTGTGCACGGGGAATTTTTCTTTCTTCAGCACCCGTGCTCCCAGTCTCTTTATCCGTTACTGTTAAACACCCCAGAATCTTTCGGCGAAACTCTGGGGCATATTATCAAGGGACTTATCTCTGCTTTTTTGGCTTTAAAAGCCAAGAAAGCGGAGATAAAATTATCTCCCTATCAGCAACAGGGTGCTAACACACAAATTTGCATGGTAGCACCCTTTTTCTTTACGCTTTCCGTTGCATCTCTAATGAGATGCAAAGGGGGCGTTCCAGAGAAAAATATTAGGAGAAATGTTGTTAGGATATCGCTAACCCTGTTAGTGATAAAAAAAGCAGCGCTAACCGCGGTTAGCGCTGCTTTTTTTACACCTGGTATTTTCCTGATTTAGCTATGATGTCCTATGGAAGGGGCATATCATGGCTAAGTTTGTGAGCCCCTATCATCAAGCTAACGCCAAACTAAGAGAGATTATTGTTGGTTTTCCACCGATAATCTCTCATTTGGCAGTTAGCGTGAGGATTTTTATCACTTCTGAGATAAACGTTGCTAATAGCAAGTTATCTCAGCGATAATTTCTGGCGATGCTTAGCGATAAAAAAGCGTTGCAAAGCCTCGTTAGCGATAAATATTGCTACACTTTGGTAATATGCCCCTCTATTTCTTGTTTAGACGGCCGTACGGGGCAGAATACCTCCAGCACTTGGCACTTACCGCCAATGCTAAAGCCGGCCCTGGCTTCACTAGATAAACACCCCTCCTATTTTTTCATCAGCGTAAGACTGAGCCTTCTTTCTCCTCTCTCTGTACATTTTGCTCTTTGATTTATTTCTTTAACATTGTGGTTATCATTCATGCACACCACCTTCTAAACGCAGACACTGTGTATCCTCTTATTTTTCAATGCCAATCGTAGTACAATTCAAATCCTTGCACCAATGAGCAGGCAGCAGTACCTGCAGCCCGGGCTGTGGTGAACAAGTTTCCAAAAACAAAGATCATTGGACTGTGTTTCTGTGCCCAGAGGTGCGAAGAAACTGTGAAATACGAGCCCTTCGATCAGGTGCCTGGCTGCTTTATAAAAGAACAATAGGGCCAGCTCCTTTTCAGCTACAGTTATACAACAGCCAAGCATGAAAGCTGCCTTTCAAACAGGTGACCATCTTTTAAACAAAGTTTCACAGTTTGGCCATATGTGGACGGATCATCTCACACTTCAAAGCAAACAAGAGAGAGATTTTTTTTGTCGGCAAAATAGACGTTCTTAATCCCCTGTTGATTGCATTTTGTAGGGGTGCAGTAGTTTTGTGGAATTTCCAAAGTTAGAGCGTCTATGAAATTTTTCTTCATAAAGAGAGGAGTAAGTATCTTTTCAAAGCGGGAAAACTGAGAGGGCTACTGTATGTTCAAAATCAATTGCCAGAAATTCTGAATTGCTGATGTAGAACCAGGAAAATTATTGGGCCGGATTCACAGAACTAACTTAAGACAAAATACTAAACTTACTACCATTTGGTATTCACAGAAGGCACTTACTCGTGTTGGTATTCACAGAAGGCACTTACGCATTGATGAGTAAGTGCCTTCTGTGAATACCAAAATCAGTAAGTGCCTTCTGTGATTACCAAAATGGTAATAAATTTTGGATTTTGTCTTAAATTAGTTCTGTGAATAGGGCCCAGTGAAAACAACATAGCACATGTAGGAGCGCTCCTCGCAGGCTAACCCATCTGAAGACCGGTAGGGGTGAATAAGAGTCTGGCGTAATTTGAGTCTGTGGTTGCAGTTTATGGGCACCTGCACTAATTTTTAGGTCTCGCCTATTCTTTTCCATAGGGATCGATAGGCGAGATTATAGTAAGCGGTCCGAAAAGTCTACCTAGCTGCGGTTCGCGTACAGTTCATGTGAGCCAGGCGCGTGCACATCGCACACCCATACCATTGCCAGCCACATCCCACACCATTTGTCTGAGCCTCGCCATCAGACTTCAAAGGAAGCCGCTCCCCCGCCCCGATCAGACTTCAAAGGAAGCCGCTCCCGCGCCACGCAACGCCAGAGCTTGTTTTTCTTGCGCTCTTTTGTTAATTTCCGTTTTCATATCTTTTCTCTCCCCCAGTTATGCTCCCCTACCTCATGTCCCCCTCCTCCTTTGCCTGTCCATTCTCTATTGCATCTTCTTCCTCCATCATCAGGTTATATTCCCTTTTGTCCCTAACTTCTCCATTCTCTCTACCTGTTTCTTTGTTTCCCTCAGTTTCCATCACGGGTGTTCCCTCTCTCGCTCTCTCCTTAGTTCTCCATTGTAACTCACTGTTGTTTTGTCCCTGTGCTCCCTTTCTCGGTTGTCCTAGTTCTGCCTTACCTATTCTTTCCTTTCACTCAGTTTTCATACTTTTCTTTCTTTCTTTCTTTCCCTCAGTATACCTCCTCTGTGACCACTTCGCTCTTTCTTTCGTTTTCGCGTCTTATCTGCCTCCACAGCCTCTTCCTTTTATCTTTGTTGTTCTCCGCCCTCCACCCTCCTGTCATCACATGCCGTGCGCCACCCTAGTGTTATACTCGTACACACACACAAACACACAACATCACCTCGCTAAACAAACATACTCTTTCCAAATAAACTGTGGCAGAAGTGGGGCGGGGATTCCAGGATGGACAAGTGGGGGGGGCAGGAAACAGATGTCACCCTCGCGCACTACCCTGGCAGGTAACCGAGCCCACCCTGCAGGGATGCAGTCTATCCTCGCCCCCTGCTCTCATTACGTCACCCCTGGCAGATGTTTGAGTTCGGAAATGGTGTTTCTGTGGATGTTGTACATGCCCAGTACTGCCTCACGCAGCACCCTCCCTACCATCCAGAACTGCACTTGCTGTACCCCGATAGTACAAGAGACAATAGGCGAGTACATTCAGAATTCAGAGTGCCCTATTTAACCGAGGTGATAATGTCATGAGTTAAGGGTCTATAGGCATTATTAGCCCAAATAACGTTTTACTATTTAAAAAACCTCACTCTACCACTCTACCACCCTCACTCAACCGCCCTAACTCTACTGCCCTCACTCTACCACTCTCACTCTACCGCTCTCACTCTACCGCCCTCACTCTACCACTCTACCGCCCTCACTCTACCACTCTACCACCCTCACTCTGCCGCCCTACTGCCCTCACTCTACCGCCCTCATTCTACTGCTTTACCGTCTTCACTCTATCACTCTACCACCCTCACTCTGCCACTCTACGCCCTCACTCTACCACTCTACCGCCCTCATTCCACCACTCTACCGCCCTCACACCCTCACTCTACCGCCCTCACTCTACCACTCTACCGCCCTCACTCTACCACTCTACCACCCTCACTCTACCACTCTACTGCCCTCACTCTACTGCCCTCACTCTACCACTCTACCGCCCTCGCTCTACCGCTCTCACTCTACTGCTCTACCGCCCTCACTCCACCACTCTACCGCCCTCACTCTACCGCCGTCAATCTACCGCCCTCACTCTACAGTTCTACCGCCCTCACTCTATCACCCTCACTCTACCACTCTACCACCCTCACTCTACCACTCTACCACCCTCACTCTACCGCCCTACTGCCCTCACTCTACCGCCCTCATTCTACTGCTTTACCGCCTTCACTCTATCACTCTACCACCCTCACTCTACCACCCTCACTCTACCACTCTACCGCCCTCATTCCACCACTCTACCACCCTCACACCCTCACTCTACCGCCCTCACTCTACCACTCTACCGCCCTCACTCTACCACTCTACCGCCCTCACTCTACCGCCCTCACTCTACCACTCTACCGCCCTCACTCTACTGCCCTCACTCTACCACTCTCATGCCATCACGCCCTCACTCTACCACTCTACCACAATCACGCCCTCACTTTACCACTCTACCACCCTCACTCTACCACTCTACCGCCCTCACTCTACCGCCCTCACTCTACCACTCTACTGCCCTCACTCTACTGCCCTCACTCTACCACTCTACCACCCTCACTCTACCGCCCTCACTCTACCACTCTACCACCCTCACTCTACCGCCCTCACTCTACCACTCTACTTCCCTCACTCTACCGCCCCCACTCTACCGCCCTCACTCTACAGCTCTCACTCTACCACTCTACTGCCCTCAGTCTACTGCCCTCACTCTACCGCTCTCACTCTACCACTCTACCGTCCTCATTCTACCGCCCTCACTCTACCACTCCACCGCCCTCCTTCTACCACTCTACCGCCCTCACACCCTCACTCTACTGCCCTCACTCTACCACTCTACCGCCCTCACTCTACCATTCTACTGCCCTCACTCTACCACTCTACCACCCTCCCTCTACCACTCTACCGCCCTCACGCCCTCACTCTACCGCCCTCACTCTACCACTCTACCGCCCTCACTCTACCACCCTCACTCTACCATTCTACCGCCCTCACTCTACCGCCCTCATTCTACCACTCTACTGCCCTCACTCTACTGCCCTCACTCTAGCACCCTACCTCCCTCACGCCCTCACTCTTCCACCCTTACTATACCACTCTACTGCCCTCACTGTACTGCCCTCACTCTACCACTCTACAACCCTCCCTCTACCGCCCTCACTCTACCACTCTACTGCCCTCACTCTACCACTCTACCGCCCTCATTCTACCACTCTACCGCCCTCACACCCTCACTCTACCACTCTACCGCCCTCACTCTACCACTCTACCGCCCCACTCTACCACCCTCACTCTACCGCCCTCACTCTACCACTCTACTGCCCTCACTCTACTGCTCTCACTCTACCACTCTACCGCCCTCACTCTACCGCCCTCACTCTACCACTCTACCGCCCTCATTCTACCACTCTACCGCCCTCACACCCTCACTCTACCGCCCTCACTCTACCACTCTACCGCCCTCACTCTACTCTACCACCCTCACTCTACCACTCTACCGCCCTCACGCCCTTACTCTATTGCCCTCACTCTACCACTCTCACGCCCTCACTCTACCACTCTACCGCCATCACGCCCTCACTCTACCACCCTCACTCTACCACTCTACCGCTCTCACGCCCTCACTCTACCGCCCTCACTCTACCACTCTACCGCCCTCACTCTACCACCCTCACTCTACCACTCTACCGCCCTCACTCTACCGCCCTCACTCTACCACTCTACTGCCCTCACTCTACCACCCTCACTCTACCACTCTACCTCCCTCACACCCTCACTCTACCACCCTCACTCTACCACTCTACTGCCCTCACTCTACCACTCTACCGCCCTCACTCTACCACTCTACCGCCCTCACTCTACCACTCTACCACCCTCACTCTAACACTCTACCGGCTCACTCTACCATTCTACCGCCTTCCCTCTACCACTCTACCGCCCTCACTCTACCATTCTAGTGCCCTCCCTCTACCACTCTACTGCCCTCCCTCTACCACTCTACCGCCCTCACGCCCTCACTCTACTGTCCTCACTTTACCACTCTACCACCCTCACTCTACCATTCTACCACCATCACTCTACCGCCCTCACTCTACCACTCTACCGCCCTCACTCTACCACCCTACCTCCCTCAAGCTCTCACTCTACCGCTCTCACTCTACCACTCTACCACCCTCATGCCCTCACTCTACCGCCCTCACTCTACCACTCTACTGCCATCACTGTACCGCCCTCACTATACCACCCTCACTATACCACTCTACCGCCCTCACTCTACCACTCTACCGCCCTCACTCTACCACCCACACTCTACCACTCTACTGCCCTCACTCTACCACCCTCACTCCGCCCTCACTCTATCGCCCTCCCTCTACCACTCTACTGCCCTCACTCTACCACTCTACTGCCTTCACTCTACCTCCCTCACTCTACCACTCTACCGCCCTCACTCTACCACTCACACCCCCTCACCTCACACTCCCTAAACCTCACCCCATCACCCTCACCCCTGTCACCCTCACCCCGTCACCCTCATCCTCACACCCCCTCACCCTCACACCCCCTCACCCTCACACCCCCACACCCTCACAACCCCATACCCTCACCCTCACAACCCCACACCCACACCCTCACCCTCACAACCCCACACCATCCCCATCACACCCCTTCACCCTCACACCCCCTCACCCTCACACCCCCTCACACACACACTCACACCCCCTCACCCTCACACCCCCTCACCCTCACTCCCCCTTGCCCTCACACACCCTCACACCCCCCTCACCCTCACACCCCCTCACCTTCACTCCCCCTCACACTCCCTCACCCTCCCTCACCCTCACACCCCCTCAGCCCTTCACCCTCACACCCCCTCACCCTCACATCCCCTCACCCTCACCCCCCCTCACCCTCACGCACCCTCACCCTCACACACCCTCACACCCTCACCCTCACACCCCCTCACTCTCACAACCATCTCACCCTCGCACACCCTCACTCACCCTCACACCCCCTCACCCTCACACACCCGCACACACCCACACCCTCACACACCCTCACCCTCCCCCACACCCTCACACACTCACCCTCACACCCCCTCACACCCTCACTCTCACACACCTCACCCTCACACCCCCTCACCATCACCCCTCACCCTCACACCCCCTCACTCTCACCCTCACACACCCTCACTCACCCTCACACCCTCACCCTCATCCCTCCTCACCCTCACAACCCTCTCACCCTTACACACCCTCACCCTAACACACCCTCACCCACACACCCCCTCACCCTCACACCCCCTCACCCTCACACCCCATTCACCCTCACTCACCCTCACACACCTTCACATGCCTTCACCAGCATAGTATACCAAAACATAGCATAGCATAACAAAACACAGCATAACATAACACAACAAAACATAGCATAGCATAACAAAACATAAAATAACAAAACAAAGCATAGCATAACATAAAGCATAGCAAAACAAAACATAGCATTGTATAACAAAACATAGCATAGCATAACAAATCACAACAAAACATAGCATAACATAACAAAACATAGCATAACATAACAAAACAAAACAAAGCATAGCATAACATGACCTAGCATAACAAAACATAGCAAAACACAACAAAACATAGCATAGCATAACAAAACACAACAAAACATAGCATAGCATAGCATAACAAAAACAAAGCATAGGATAGCAAAACTAAACATAGCATAGCATAACAAAACGAAGCATAGGATAGCAAAACAAAACATAGCATAGCATAACAAAGCACAGAATAACATAACAAAACATAGCATAACAAAACACAACAACACATAGCATAACAAAACATAGCAAAACACAATAAAACATAGCATAGCTTAACAAAACACAACACAACATAGCATAGCAAAACAAAACATATATAGCATAGCAAAACATAGCATACCAAACACAACAAAACATAGCATAACAAAACATAGCATAGCAAAACAAACCATAGCATAATAAAACACAACAAAACATAGCATAGCATAACAAAACATAGCATAGCATAACAAAGCATAGCATATAAAACCATAGCATAGCATAACAAAACATAGCATAGCATAACAAAACACAGCATAGCAGAGCATAACAAATCAAAGCATAGGATAGCAAAACATAGCATAACATAACAAAACAAAACATAGGATAGCAAAACAAAACATAGCATAGCATACAGCATCACTCAGCACCACCACAGTATCACTCAGGGGCACCACAACATCACTATGCGCTACCACAGCATTACTGAAAACCACAGCATCACTCGTTCGCCATCACATCACACGGCGCCACCGCAGCATCAATCTGTAAAACCATTCAACAACACCTGGTTCAAATATGTTCTCTCAATGTTTCAAGCTTTATTACAAATGTAACAAAAAGATGTTAATATTTCACTTCTGTTCTTGGATTTTCATCACAATAAAATACACTGAACATAATCTTCACAAAAGTTATTTGCAAAAGTTTAAGCTATTGCCATTTTAAATTACCAAATCTATTATTTAAGTATTAATTATTAAAAAATCAAATAAAAGCCATTGTTATTTGTTATATCAATACATGTAAGTCACGTAAATACAACACATATTGCGTTAAAAATGCTATAGTTGTCAAATTTACGAAAGTTATAACTATTGGCATTGTAAATGACAAAGCTATTAATTTTGCTATTTTCAAGAACAAAACATAAATAAAAAATGTGTCATTTACAATACCGATAGCTCAAACTTTCCTAATGCGAGACCTATTGCATTGCAAATGCTTGTTGGGGTTTGGTGCTGATTTTTCATTATCAGACCTTGACCCTAAACAAGAGAGAGAAAGGCATAAAAGCCAAGGGAGGAAAAGAAAGTCAGGAAGACATTGACAAATACACAACCAGGGAATAAAAAGAACTTGCAAGAGTGAGATTAAAAAACATTCAGGCAGTGGAGCGTGGTGGAATAAGGAGGCAAAAGGGGGGATACAAATTTAGCACCTTGGGAGTCACTAACCCCAACATTTGACAACATTTGGGAGGGTCATTGAAAAAAACCACTCTGGACCCCTGCACTTATCATTATGATTTTTTACATACTAAGCATTCGTGTGTTTGATATGTGCCTGACTCTGTGAAAGCCCCACTAGTTTTTTGTGTTCATCAAGAGTTTCGCTTTTTGAGAACTTCCTAATTTAAGATAGCTGAGTTTGCCCTGGAAACGTACGTTTTATAAAAATAAGATGTCTCAAGGAGTCATACTCAGATGCTTGAAGGCATTTCAAGCATTCTGGAGTTCACAAATATTACAAACAGTGGAAATGTCACTACTAGCCTGGAAGCACTGTGGGCTGTCTGGTATGTAGAGTTCTGGTGTTACCTCCATGACAAAAGGTTGTTCGTCTGTGATGTTTCAGTTATTGTATTCTAGTCCTCGCCTAAGGCAGTATGTATGTGTCCATTGTGTGATCTGAATGTTGAGTTTATGGCTGGAGGTCTGTTAGCAAACGTGATAGATGCTTGTCTGTTGGAAAGGTGAGGCCAGACAGCTTTACCCTGTCTATGAATCTCTTAAGAAGGTGGAGACCCTCGTTGGCCAGTAGCTAGGGTCAATCTTTTTCTGATGTTGTTGGCTATGTGGCACATCCAGGTGGTGTTGGGTGTAAGATCTCAGGACCTCCTAAAACTCAAATTAAAGAGGGAGGTGGAGTATCTAGGTGAAAATGATAAGTGCCACAAGGATTAGAAGTGAATGTCTGGGAAAAACCAGTGTGGCACAGAATTGACACCGTGAAACTATGTTGTGTGAGCTGAACTTCAGCCTCACTCGCTAGCAGGAACCCACGGAGGCTGTATAGAGATGGCAGTCTGTATCTGGACATGACTGGTAATAAGGAGAAGATAGGAGTGCCATGACTGGTGTAACGTTTGAAAGAACAAAGTAACCTATCAATCAGAGAGAGGAATTTGAGAATCTGAAGTTGGAAAAGGGAGGTGATTGGAATGGAATCGTATTGTAGTCATTTATATGCAGTGAATAATTCACTGCAGCAGTCAGCATAAATGTTTATTCCTAGTCTGAAACAGATCCATGTTGTGGGAAACAGGCGCCTAAATGCATTTCAAAACATTTTAAAATGTGTGTGTTCATGTATACACATGTGGTTGCTGTGGCAGCGCTCCTTGGGGATTCACTTTGCGTATCTAAGCAATGCTATACCACAAACAACTGATTCCTGACATATATGTGACTAGATATATCAGGAACAGTGCTGGACAAACCTCTGGAAGGGTACTTTACTCCTGCTATATGTGACTATGTAGCTATCCTCCACTAACAATTGCAATGTTATATTTTTACTTTGATATAAATCACTCTACACTATCAGGACAAGCCATTTTTAGGTCTTGCTGAGTCAGCGCGCATGCGCTGACGGAGAGATTTTAGTAGGTGAGTTTTCAAAGTGCTGCTGGCTGGAGACAAGCTTGTGTTCACGCAAGCGTTCACGCCCGAACCGCCAGCCTTCAGCGACATCTGTCTTTCTTAGGTCTCGCTGAGTCAGGGCGCATGCGCTGCTCGGACAGACTTTAGTAGGTGAGTTTCAAAGTGTTGCTGGCCGGCGACAAGCTTGCATTCACGCGAGCATGCATGCACGAACCGCCAGCCTTCAGTGCCATCTGTCTTTCCCCTTGTTTGCTCCCTGCCTAGACTTTAGTAGGTGAGTTTTCAAAGTGCTGCTGGCTGATGACAAGCTTGCGTTCACGCGAGTGTGCACGCACGAACCGCCAGCCTTCAGCGCCATCTGTCTTTCCTCTTGCTTGCTCCCTGCCTCCGCCCCTCCCCTCGCCTTCGCACTTACAAGCGTTTAGGATTCTCCCAGTGGGTGCATCTCCGTCAGGCAATGTCACGCCCACCTTAAATTTCTCTTCCATCGCTGCCTCAACGTGCTTTCTCTTTCCACAAACTCGATGTTTGTGTTCCTTTAGTTTGAGATGCTTTTAGTATTACTGTTTTGTGACTTAAGGAACATTAAGGAAATGTTACAGTGAAACTGGCCAACGTTCACAGTGTTTATTTCTGATCGCAGCGGCTGCTTCCTGTCCATTGCACTATTCAGGGAGTCCTTTCGTTGGCGCTTTCAGGAGGACATGATGAGGAAGCTGGAAACTTTTGGCACATTCTCTTTAAAAGCACTGCGTGTTGGTGACTGGTTAGTCGATTAAACCTATGTTGGCGCTCATACAACCACACACACACACAACCACAAACACACACAACCACAGAACCACACACACACAACTACACACACAACCACACCCAAACCACACAACCACACACAACCACACACACACACACACAACCACACACAAAACCACAAACACAATAACACACACACAACCACACACACAACCACACACACACACACACACACACAACCACACACACACAACCACACCCAACCACCCAACCACACACACACACACACACACATATACAACCACACATAACCACAACCACACACACAACCGCAGACACAACCATACACAAAACCACACACAACCACACACACAACCACACATACAACCACATACACACACAACCACACACACACACAAACATAAATACACACAACCACACACGCACGCAACCACACACATTCACACACACAACCACACACACACAACCACACACACAACCACACACACAAACCACACACAACCTCGCACACAACCACACATATACAACCACACACACACAACCACACACACACAAACAGCCACACACACACAACCACACACACACACAACCACAACCACACACACAATCACAACCACACACACAACCACACCCACAACCACACACACACACACACACACACAACCACAACCACACACACAACCACAACCACACACAACCACACACAACCACACACACCCCGCCCCCTGGCCACTCACTGCCTATCAGCCTCCTCTCAGCCAGGTAGCATGATTGTGATCAGTTTCACTTTCACGCAATCGTGATAAGTTTCACTTTCACGGCTGCGTTCGCCGTGAAAGTGTTCGCGTTTCTAGTTTTATTCAGCATTCACTCTAGTTTCCTAGTGCTTGACAATCCAATCTCTACAATATTTAAGCAGCCTGCATGTCTCCTGTCAACCATATCACTCCATTCATTTTTTCCAATTCACATATATATCACTGGTACAGACAAAGGTAACCAGGTTTCTTATCCTTCCTTCAAGCAATAACCATAATACTAAACTGCATTTGTGCCCCACCTAGTTTTAAACAGCAAAGAGTTATTCTAATCGGTTTGTTTCACAAAGGTTGTGTCTTAGGAGAAGAGCAGTGGCACTCGCATGGCACTATACGCTAGTGTGTTCAAAAGAGTTGTTTAAAAAAAAAAGTTTTATGAAAAGTTCACTCTTACAAATTCCGATTCCACCAGAATCCAAGTTCTCCACAACACCCTGTTGTTTTGGCTGTCAGCTGTGAAAATGAGACCAATATATATTTTTTTTTTTGAAAACCTTTATTGGACAGTATGTGCAAACAGATACGGGCCTACAACCCACAGGCCGGCCTCGACAATAAAAGGCACATCAGCATGTAATTAGGCGACTCAGCAGCATATCAGAGCAGGCACGAGTAATCCAAGTTACACTATACATAATTGCGCCACCGAGAGGCAGGATAATGAGGTTTAATTTTAAAGTTTTTAAATGAGTCCATAGCAATAAGGTCAAGAAGGATCCGAGTCAGAACAATACGATGAGGACAGAAGTGGGCAACAAACATCATAGTAATCAGCAAGCATTATCCGCAAAACAATCGACTGTAAGCAGGTAAGTCAGGATAGAAAATAAATCCGCCACATAGTGACCCCCAATCGCTACCCGCCAGTTCCCAATCCTCCCTCTGACCCAAGAAAATAAGAAAGGAAAAGAATGAAAGATAAAAATGATGAGAAGAGAAAAAGGAAGAAAAAGAGGCCCATAGAAACTGAAACGATCGAAGAAATAACCCCCCACCCTACACGCATGCAGAGGCTACGGCCTACCCCCCCCTAGCAGTGTGTCTGTCGCCCCAAAGGAGTACCCGAAATGCAGGAGAAAGAAGAAGAAGAAGAAAAAGGAAGAGAAAAGTCACGTTTGATCGGAGGAGGGCCCAGGATATTACCAAAGCGGACAATATCGTTACCCGCGGCCGCCCAACCCCAGGCCCCGACCTAGCCCCTATCCAACCTGTACCTCCAACAATTGTCATTTACAGTCCCAGCCATGCATGTAGTAAGTTGCAGCGAAAGAAAAAACCATCATCAGCCCTGTCCCCTCCGAACCAGCATAACAACAGAGTCCAGTTCCAGAACAGCCAACATGGACGGGAAGGGCCACCGTGGAATCCAGTGCAGAAGTCGAGGCGCTTGCGACGAGTCAAACTGGCTTGGAGATCGATAGCAGGAGGCACAAGAAATCACCACTGCCAGTCCAAAAACAGCACAACAGGGAGCAGGACGAGGCGAGAGTTCCAGCGTAGCGGCCGGACGATGCACAAACAGCAAGTCCAGAAGGACGCAAAGAAGCATGTCACCAGAGGACAAAGGAGAAGGGCAACATGGCGTCCGAGACTCAAGCACCGGTCATCGCGAAGGAGCAGTGTCGCCGATCTCCCCCAAGTCAAGGCCGAAGAGTACTGCAGCGGACACTGAGGCGCGCCCATCCGTCGCCTCCGTACGCTCCAGAGCGGGTGATCCACCGTTGGTCAATGGAGGATGTGGCGTAGTGTGCAGCGCTGAGGGGCCATCATGGCCAGCTGGAAAGACCTCAGTGAGCCGGGCCCCCAAACCATTAGCAGAGTCGTGAAAGGCCATCCGCAGGTCTTCCAGTGCATGCAGGATATCCCGAAGCCCCAGCGGTGGATCCGGAATGGAGGATGCATCATTGGCCACCATCTTGGGCGCACAGCTGTAAAGCGCCACAAAAAGCAAGTCTCTCTCGTCAGCCAGCCGCACTCGAGAAGTCCGTATAATGTCTGCAGGGCACAGCTGGTACAGTGATATGAAGGCAGCCGGTCGTAGGGAAGCTTCTATTAAGAGGAAGCCGGCGGAGCAGGGAACCCCTCTGGCAGGCACAGGGTTTCAGACGCGGAAAATGGTGTCCGCCACGGGGGAGTGCAACAAAGAAACAATCCCGGCCCTCTCCCAGCGAGGCCGGGATACAATGTGTGGGAGCCGATACAGTGTTGCAGGCAAGGCGCGCTGGGTTGCCGAGCGGAGGGAAAGCTACGGCGAAAAGCCCAGCGCCACTCTGCAGATCTAGCCAACCGGCTCCTCCTCCTCCGCAGCGGCCGCTGCTGTTGTTGTCGCCGCCGGCCGTCTCCGTAACGCAATGACCCGGCTGCGGCCACTCGAGAGGCCGGGAAATAAACAGAGGCTCCTCACCACCGGGATCGCTCCGTTTTCACCAGGATTTGCAGCAGCGTAAGTAGGAGCGTCTCATAGGTAAGCGTGGCGCACGGAGGTGCAGGATATGCAGCAGGATATTGACAAAAGGCACAAGGGTCGGCGGAGCCGAAGAGCTAGGCGGCCATCTCGGCTGCTGGCTAGGCTCCTCCAATGAGACCAATATTGCCCCCATTTTTATTATTCTGTATGCTCAGTTCAATTCTGGGGGGCTTTTTAGGTTTCGCCTAAGTGAAAGCTGCGCACTGCGCAGCTTTTCGCGCAGGCGAAAACCTAATGAGAATACTATGTGGCTTGGGAATCCGCCCTCTGTTCTATTGGCTAGCTCCATAAATGGAGGCTAGCCATTTGAACAGAGATCTGTCCATCATGGCCGGACCAGATTTGTGGGCGTTCCCGCGATTTCTTCCCTCTCTACCCTTTTCTGATCGTCATCGCGGCGGTGGGCGGGGTTTATATTTTTGGTCGTCAACGCTTCTTTTCGTCATTCCGCGGCCGACCGCCGCCGGAGGAAGTCCAAGTGAGTGCCTTTCTTGCCGTTTGCCGTTCCTGCCCCCCCTCCCGCTGTCCGTGCCTTTCCCACCCCCCCTCCCGCTGTCCATGCCTTTCCTGCCCCCCTCCCGCTGTCCGTGCCTTTCCCGCCCCCCTCCCGCTGTCCATGCCTTTCCCGCCCCCCTCCCACTGTCCGTGCCTTTCCCGCCCCCCTCCCGCTGTCCGTGCCTTTCCTGCCCCCCCTCCCGCTGTCCGTGCCTTTCCTTGTTTTATATTGCCCGGAGACTTCAACCCCTGCCTAAAAATGAATGTGTCCGCCCGTAATGCAACTGGTGCTCGCGTACAGCGCACTGATACTTTCGGGTCGAGTTTGCGCTATATAAAACGGCAAAATAATCACAATGTGTACTCGTGTGCATAGTACAACCCTGCTCAACGCTTTTGTGGATGTCCATGATGACATGTCCGGCAGGTTTTCTATGTCTGCATTTTGCTCACACATAGATATGCCTCTTTCGTCTGCACCAGCCTATCAATGATGTGTGGTCATTTCTACATCACCTCGAACACCACCCCTCCCAAGTGTCATCTACCACGACCCCCTAAATCCCTTTCACCCATCCCTTCACTCTTGTCTCGGCTCTATACTTGCCAAACCTTCATTCCAAGACGCATTCCTGTTACCCCAATCTCTCAGTCCACCTCCCCTTCATTTCCTCCTCCCTGCCTGTCTCTCCTGAGTCCGTCTTCTCCTCTGGTGCCCCTTCTTCCCACCATCAGTTCACGACCCTTCACCTCATCTACCCCTCCATCACTCCACACAGACCTCCGCTGCATCCCGTCTGTTATTCAGCTCCAGCCCCTGCCGAGCCTCAGCCAGGCTCCCTTCCAACCCTCTCATCCCATCCTTCTCACATCCCTTCACTTCGTCCCTCCTTCTCTCCACTACCCGGTTTCACTCAGCCATTCTTCCCTCTGCAGCCAGCTTGTCCGGCCTCCTTCCTTCAGCTCTCCTGACATTTCTTCTCTTCATCTCCTCCCTCGTCTCCCCCCTTCCATTCCGGACCCTTCCCTTTGTACCCACTTCCTACGACCCTCCCTATCCCTACACCCAATAAGTCTATCCCTCCCTCGTCCTTGTATACCACGTCCACCATCCGTCCTTGGCGCCCCACCCCCCTCCCTACGACCCCCTCATCCCTCCTTCACCCCATCTCTTTTTGCCCGCCTTCCCCCATTCACAGCATAATCTGAAAAAGTGTGGGCAGAAGGTGAGGTGGGGAGCTAGAAGGGGGAAGGAAGGGAGAGAATCGGGTGCTAGAAAAGTTTACGCTATATAAAACTGCATTAAGTAAAATAAATACTTGCACCCATTCACAGCATAATCTGAAAAAGTGTGGGCAGAAGGTGAGGTGGGGGGCTAGAAGGCGGAAGGAGAGAATCGGGTGCTAGAGAAACTCGAGGAAGATTACTTCATATCATTTTTTACACATCGTTTTATTTTTCTGGACAAATCACATTTTGACTTGACTTGACTTGACTATCTACCCCTGCCTAAAAATGAATGTGTTTGTCCGTAATGCAACTGGTGCTCACGTACAGCGCACTAATACTTTCGGGTCGAGTTTGCGCTATATAAAATGGCAAAATAATCACAATGTGTACTCGTGTGCATAGTAAAACCCTGCTCACCGCTTTTGTGGATGTCCATGATGACATGTCCGGCAGGTTTTCTATGTCTGCATTTTGCTCACACATAGATGTGCCTCTTTCGTCTGCACCAGCCTATCAATGATGTGTGGTCATTTCTACATCACCTCGAACACCACCCTTCACGAGTGTCATCTACCACGACCCCCTAAGCCCCTTTCACCCATCCCTTCACTCTTGTCTCGGCTCTATACTTGCCAAACCTTCATTCCAAGACGCCTTCCAGTTACCCCAATCTCTCAGTCCACCTCCCTTTCATTTCCTCCTCCCTGCCTGTCTCTCCTGAGTCCGTCTTCTCCTCTGGTGCCCCTTCTTCCCACCATCAGTTCACGACCCTTCGCCTCACCTACCCCTCCATCACTCCACACAGACCCCCGCTGCATCCTGTCTGTTATTCAGCTCCAGCCCCTGCCGAGCCTCAGCCAAGCTCCCTTTCAACCCTCTCATCCTATCCTTCTCACATCTCCTTCACTTCGTCCCTCCTTCTCTCCACTAACCGGTTTCACTCAGCCATTCTTCCCTCTGCAGCCAGCTTGTCCGGCCACCTTCCTTCAGCTCTCCTGACGTTTCTTCTCTTCATCTCCTCCCTCGTCTCCCCCCTTCCATTCCGGCCCCTTCCCTTCGTACCCACTTCCTACGACCCTCCCTATCCCTACACCCAATAATTCTATCCCTCCCTCGTCCTTGTATACCACGTCCACCATCCGTCCTTGGCGCCCCACCCCCCTCCCTACGACCCCCTCGTCCCTCCTTCACCCCATCTTTTTGCCCGCCATCCCCCATTCACAGCATAATCTGAAAAAGTGTGGGCAGAAGGTGAGGTGGGGAGCTAGAAGGGGGAAGGAAGGGAGAGAATCGGGTGCTAGAAAGGTTTACTCTATATAAAACTGCATTAAGTAAAATAAATACTTGCACCCATCCACAGCATTATCTGAAAAAGTGTGGGCAGAAGGTGAGGTGGGGAGCTAGAAGGGGGAAGGAAGGGAGAGAATCGGGTGCTAGAAAAACTTGAGGAAGATTACTTATAATTTTTTACACATCGTTTTATTTTATTTTAATTGTAACGGATCTTTGTGCAGAGTGCAGAGTGAGTGTGTAGAGTGCAGAGTAGTGAGTGCAGAGTGCAGAGTAGTGAGTGTGCAGAGTAGTGAGTGCACAGTAGTGAGTGTGCAGACTAGTGAGTGCAGAGTGTGAGTGCAGAGTGCAAAGTGATTGTGCAGAGTAGAGAGTGCAGAGTAGAGAGTGCAGAGTAGAGAGTGCAGAGTAGAGAGTGCAGAGTAGAGAGTGCAGAGTAGAGAGCGCAGAGTGACTAGGGAGTGCAGAGTGACTAGGGAGTGCAGAGTGACTAGGGAGTGCAGAGTGACTAGGGAGTGCTAGGGAGTGCAGAGTGCTAGGGAGTGCAGAGTGACTAGGGAGTGCTAGGGAGTGCAGAGTGACTAGGGAGTGCAGAGTGACTAGGGAGTGCTAGGGGGTGCTAGAGAGTGCAGAGTGACTGCAGAGTGATAGGGAGTGCTAGGGACTGCATAGTGACTGCAGAGTGACTGCTATGGAGTGCAGAGTGACTGCAGAATGCTAGGGAGTGCAGAGTGACTAGGGAGTGCAGAGTGACTGCAGAGTGACTGCAGAGATTAAGCTAATGGCAATGTAAATGACAATGCCATTTATTTATCTGTTTTCAAAACCAACACATAAATACAAATTTTGTCATTTACAATGCCAATAGCTCTAACTTTTCCAAAGGCGAAACCATTGCATTGTAAATGCTTGTTCAACTTGTTGCTAGCTCATTGCGAATCTTACCGTTACTAATTTAAATTGTGTTACCTTTGGCTTATTTGCAATGCAAACTTTATCTCAATAAGTTGCTGTAACAAGCTGCAAATTCGCAATGTAAGCCCATTCATTTGCTAATTATTTTCCACATAAGGTTGCAAGACCATAAAGTGGAGTTTTCAGGATTTTGAATAGTTTCTTGTTTGAAGATGTTACTCTCTCCAGCTCACCCCACTCCTGTACTAAGGTTACGAGTGATGTGGCACCCGCCTTTCAGAGGTTCTTGCATCCACCCAAGTCTGGCCTGGCACTGGTGTGTCCCAGCCTGGCCTCTACCCCCTGTTGTTTTCCTCTCGCTGCCCCCTCTACCAGCATCTTTCTAGTGCCTATTTCTGCCTTTTCGTTATTTTCGTCTCTGTCTCAGTTGGCATTGCTAATAATAATGCAACACTAGCACTTGACTGCCTCAAACTAACTGCACAACATAAAACAGACCACAGTTCTTCAAATCAGCCACAATACCTGAAACTAATCACAGTATGTGAAACTAACTGCAGTACGATATCTGAAATTGACCACAACCCTTGAAACAAGCATATGTGGTACTGAATGGTATTATATTGAGTGTAGTTATGTTGTATTGAGTAGAGTGTAAATATGTGTTGTAAATATTTGTTGTGTAATTATGTGGTATTGAGTGTTATGATGTGGAGAGTATTTATGTTGGATTGATTAGTGTGTAAATATGTGGTTTGTAATTGTATGGTACTGTGTGGTATGAGGGGTGTATTTATGTTGCATTAAATAGAGTACATAACTACACTCAACATAATACCACTCAGTACCACATAATTACACATCACATAATTACACTGTTATCAATACAACATAAATACACTCCACATACCACTCAGTACTACATATTTGCATGTCACATAATTACTCTCTACTTAATGCAAGATAAATACACTCCACACAATACCACTCTGTGCCACATAATAACACAACACATAATTACACTGTACTCAATGCAACATAAATACACACCTTTCCCTCAAGTTCGTGCTATATAAAAAAAACAATTGCAATGCAATAGGTCTCACATTACTGAATCTTTGAGCTGCTAGTGTTGCATTATTATTAGCAATGCCAACAGCTCAAACGTAAATTTTTCCCAGCACCCCCACCCTCCATTGATATTCACCCACTCTCGTCCTTCTCCTACTCTCCAATGAGTCAACCTCCCCAAACTCCTCAGCACAGTTTTTCTAACATGTTGCACAGCAGCACGAGCTGCTGCACAACATGGCTTAAAAGGAAAAAAGCAATAAGAAGTGGTCAACACTGACCGCATCATAGCACTTTATTTTTTTACTTTAAATCATGCTGTAGAATAGTTCAATTGCTGTTAAAAATGTAAAAAATACATTGACAATACTAATAGATTTTCCAAAGGCGAAACCTATTGGATTTACCAATGCTTGTTAGGTCTGGGCATTAGCAAAATGATAAGAACACACCTTTGAACCTCACGCTTGGCACTGCACATCTCACCCTCAGGCTACACTTCAAGACAACTTTCTATCAAACCTACATAAGAAACTGAGAACCTGCTTACTCTCTCCCTGACAGAAAGTGCTTTAGGGCTTTGTTAGAGACAGAAAAACACCACATAAATCATACCTATCAATGCAGTACATGCAAGCACATTCAATAGCATCTCCCTGATACTAGCAGCACCAGTGGATATCTGAGCAGCACCTACGTACATACTGACAGTGCCTTGCCCTAAGATGAAAGCAGCCTGATTTAAATAAACGTGCAATTCTGATGACTATGTTTAAGTTACTAACATTGGAATAATGCTGGACTATTCACTAGGCCAGGAGCAGAGATGGTAGTTTGACAGTATCCGAAAACAGAGACAAAACACAAAACAGACTTTAAAAACATACACTGACTGCTAAAATATTTAACATAACTAAACAAATCCCATAAAATGTTCGGACATCCTCCTAAACTCACCATCAAGCACTTGCCTCCTAACAAGTTTAGACTGGAATTACAACAGTGAATTACCCTAGTCTTACAGTGGGTATTGCTACCCATTGTAAGACTAGGTTCATTTACACTACCAATGGGCGGACGGTAGAATCTAAAACAGGTTGAAATCTTTAAGGCAAGATATTTATGCATCGTAAACATTCTGGCAGTCTGTATTTTTTAGTCCATTTTTGCACCTTATATTTTTGGTCTCTTTGTGCATGAAACCAGCTTTTAACTGCGGCAGAACCATATTCACAACTTTTTGCTGTTTTTCTTATCACAGGATTTGCAGAGGGACAATATTTTTACTGGTTCACAATGTATCCTATTGGTCCATCTTAGAGGCTCATGACCATTTGTGCGGGATACCGGTGTGGTGCTACTAACTGAACCAGGAATCACGGACACAGTGAGTTGTTGTAAATACTAGTGCGGTATTACGGAACCAGTGCAAGTTTTCTGACTTGGAATAAGGAATCCTCCAGGGACTGGTCTTGCAAACTGATTCCTTTATGTTTTCACCTCATTCCAAGGGCTTTTCTATAGATTTATTCTGCCTGTTTTGTGGGCGAAATGTGACTGTGTAAAAAGCTGAAAGTGTGGATATTCTCGTATAACTTGTAATCCAGACTCGAGTAGAAACTTCAATTTCCTACCAAATTGGGTTACCGGGAACGAGGGCTTAGAAATCTGCATGCATATTTGCCTCCTGTAACCCTGGTACAAGTCAAGTCAAGTCAAGTCAGAGAATTTATATAGCGCACTACATACCCAGAGGGTCTCAAGGCGCTTAGGAAGGGGAGGAGGATTACTTGTCAAATATCCACGTTTTAAGTTGCTTTCTGAATGCTAGGTGGTTCTGGGTAAGGCGAAGGTAAGCGGGGAGTGAGTTCCATGTTTTAGCAGCCAGGTATGAGAAGGATCTGCCTCCCATGGTGGTCTTGTTGATGCGAGGTACAGTGGCGAGGGCTTGGCTGGAAGAACGTAGTTGGCGGGAGGGGGTGTAGAAGGACAGTCGTGAGTTGAGGCATTCTGGTCCGATGTCGTAGAGTGCTTTGTGTGCGTGGGTTAGCAGTCGGAAAGTGATTCTCTTATTGACGGGTAGCCAGTGGAGGTCTTTCAGGTGACCAGAGATGTGTTCGTTGCGCGGGATGTCTAATATGATCCTGGCTGAGGCGTTTTGGATTCGTTGGAGTTTCTTCTGGAGTTTAGCGGTAGTACCTGCGTAGAGGGTGTTTCCGTAGTCCAGTCGGCTCGTGACCAGAGCATGGGTGACTGTTTTCCTGGTTTCGGTGGGGATCCAGCGAAATGTTTTTTTGAGCATGCGAAGAATGTTGAAGCAGGATGAGGATACGGCGCTGACTTGTCTGTTCATTGAGAGTGAAGAATCCAGGATGACGCCTAGGTTCCGTGCGTGGTCTGTCGGGATGGGTGCTTTTCCAAGGGCTTCCGGCCACCAAGAGTCGTCCCATGCAGAGGGGGATGTACCTAAGATGAGGACTTCTGTTTTGTCTGAGTTCAGTTTCAGACGGCTTTGTTTCATCCATTCGGCAACTTCTTTCATTCCTTCGTGTAGGTTAGTTTTGGCGGTGCTGGGGTCATTGGTGAGAGAAAGGATTAGTTGAGTGTCATCCGCGTAAGAGATGATGTTGAGGTTGTGTTGGCGGGCGATGGCCGCGAGGGGGCTCATGTATACGTTGAAGAGGGTGGGGCTGAGTGAGGATCCTTGTGGTACGCCACAGATGACTTCAGTGGCCTCAGACTTGAATGGTGGAAGGCGGACTCTCTGGGTTCTTCCGGTGAGGAACGAGGTGATCCATTCAAGTGCTTTTCCTTGTATTCCGATGTTATTGAGGCGTTGTAAAAGGGTGCTGTGGCAGACTGTGTCGAATGCTGCAGAGAGGTCGAGGAGGATGAGGGCGACTGTGTCTCCATTGTCCAGTAGAGTTCGAATATCGTCTGTTGCTGCGATGAGGGCGGTTTCAGTGCTGTGTTTTGCTCGGAAGCCAGATTGTGAGGAGTCGAGGGATTTGTTGGCTTCGAGGAAGGCGGCGAGCTGGTTGTTGATAACTTTCTCGATGACTTTGGCCGGGAATGGAAGGAGCGAAATGGGGCGGTAATTTTTGAGTTCGGTTGGGTCCGCTGTGGGTTTTTTCAGAAGGGCGGTGAGTTCAGCGTGTTTCCAGTCTTCCGGGAAGGTGGCGGAGTTGAAGGAGCAGTTGATGACGTCTCGGAGGTGCGGTGCTATGACGGAGTCTGCTTTGTTGAAGATGTGATGAGGACATGGGTCTGTGGGGGATCCTAAGTGGATGGAATTCATCAGGCGGATGGTGTCCTCAGTGGAGATTGGGTTCCAGTCGTTAAGGGTGTTCACGGGGGGAGTATGTTCAGCAAATGGTTGGGTGGGATGGTCTCCGGGTTGGTTGTCGAAGCTGTTGTGGATGTCTGCAATCTTGTTGTGGAAGAATGAGGCTAGGGAGTCGCAGAGGGCTTGAGAGGGGGTGATGTCGTTGGAGTTGGCCGAGGGATTGGAAAATTCCTTGACGATGTTGAAAAGTTCCTTGCTGTTGTGGGCGTTGTTGTCAAGTCGCTCCTTGAATGCTGTTTTCTTGGCCTTTCGGATTAGTTGGTGGTGAGTGCGGATGGCGTTTTTGAAGGCGTCCTTGGTGCTAGTGGTTGGATCTTTTTTCCAGGCCTTTTCAAGGGAGCGGCAGAGTTTCTTGGACTTCTTAAGATCATTGTTGAACCAAGAGGCCTTCTTGCTGCCAGGTTTGTTTTGACGTTTTTTCAGTGGTGCTAAGGTGTCGGCGGTGTTGGATAGCCATAGGGTGAGGTTGGTGGCGGCTTGGTTTGGGTTAGAAGAGTGGGCTGGGGTGTTTAGAAGGAGTGATAAGGAGATCTGGTCGGTGGTGATTTTGTTCCAGTTTCTTTGCAGAGTTGGTTGGAGGTGGTTGGTGGGTTTTGGCTTGTTGTAGGTGAAGTGAACGCAGCTGTGGTCAGTCCAGAGGAGATCCGTAGTGTGGCTGAAGGAGACATGAATGCTGGAGGTGAAGATGGGGTCGAGTGTGTGACCTGCGATGTGGGTGGGGGAGGTGACTAGTTGTTTAAGTCCGAGGTTGTCCAAGAGGGTGGTGGTGTTGCGGTCGTTGATCTTTTCAAGGTGAAAGTTGAGGTCTCCCAGAAGGATGTAGTCTTTGGAGGGGAGCGCGTGTGGAGTGATGAAGTCCGTGATGTCTTCACTGAATTTTGCGCGGGGTCCTGGTGGTCTGTAGAGGAGGGTGCCTCTGAGTGTGGTCTTGGGGTCGATGTGGATTTGGAAGTGAAGATGTTCGGAGTTGGCGAGGTTGGCGTCAGAGCTGGTTGAGATGCGGATTGATTTCTTATGGACGATAGCGATTCCTCCTCCTGTGTGGCCGGTACGGTCCTTGCGTGTGATCTTATAGTCTTCAGGGATGGCAATGGTGATGTCTGGGGCGGAGGAAGCGTTCATCCATGTTTCCGTTAGGAAGGCGACGTCTGGAGAGATGGTGTCTAGTAGATTCCATAGGTCAATGGCGTGTCTGTGGACCGAGCGGGTGTTGAGAAGGATGCATTGTAGGTGGTTGGGGTCGGGAATCTGTGGTGTGGTCGTAGCGGAGATGTTGTCGGTGCCGATGAATTTGCAGGAGTAGCAGGAGAAAGGTCCATGGGTGTGTCCAGGAGCTGCTTGGACGCAGTTGGGGGCGCGACCGGGGTTAAGGGCTAGGAGGGTTGCGGCATCGTAGGTAATGCGGGAGGGCTGGGAGGGACGGGGACCAGGGGGTATGGTGCTAGGCGCGGTCCAGGCGCGGACGGGCGTAGACGGGCTTACCTTTGGCGCACCTTCGGCGTGGACGTAGCGCGTGGACGCTGCGCGTGGGACCATCCGGCTTAAATGGTTGTTGGAGGGGGCGGAGCGTGGGAGGGTCAGCTGGGAGGCGGGATCAGAGAGGCGGGTCAGGGGAGAGGACAAACACAAAATGGAGGGCAAAGTGAAACTAAAAGCAGCAGCGAGGGCACAGCACAATGATAGTCAGCAGGCAGCTAAGGCTCACAATTCCACCACAATACCTCTGCCAAAGCGTCACTCAGAGACTACTAACATTCAATGTATGGGACGCACCATGCTCTGATGGACACATAGGTTGATTTGCTGCATTAGAGTATCAATGAGCCACATGTATGACACTCCACTCTCTGACACTCTATGCCGCACCATGCCACTCCTCTGTATGCCACTTTGTTCCACTCTAAGCCACTCCACCCTCTACCACAGTCTACTATCTCCACTCTGATACTCCACTCTACGCCACTCTACACCCCTCCATGCTATGCTCCATTAGTCTATGCTCCTCCACTCTGCAACCCTCTGCTCTATGACTCTCCACTCTATGGCCATCTACTCTACGATCCTCCGCTCTACGACTCTCCACTGTTTGATACTCTACAGCTGCAACTGTATGCCCCTGCACTGTAAGCCCCTCTACTCTACACCCCTTTACTCTATGCCCCTCCACTCTATCCTACGCCCCTTCTCTCTACGCCCCTCCACTTTACAACACTGCGCTCTATTCCACTCTACGATAACCTACGGCACTCCACTCTATTCCACTCTACGAGAATCTATGCCATGCAACTGTACAACACTTTACTTCACTCTACTTTACTTCCCTCCACTCTATGCCCCCCCACTGTGGAGAGGTGTGGTGCAGCGGCCAGGGCAGCTGACTTCGGAGCACAGGCCTCACGGTTCAATCCCCGGCTCTGGCGGCAGCTCAGCTCAGCACCATGTGACTCTGGGCGATAGCTCACTTGGGGGCATATGTAGGTAATTTCCATTTTGCAATTCTCAAATAGCTATTTTTAAGGAATCGCTATTTGAGAATTGCAAAATGGAATGTAGGTATAAAATCGCATTTTTTTTTCGAATTCCTTAATTGCGATTAGCAAATTGCGAATCGCCATTAAGGAATGAGTGTCCCATTCATTCCTATGGGCCAAGAGGCCCTTAGGAATGAATGGGGATAAATTCTCAAATTGCGATTTTCTATGAGAAAATCGCAATTTGAGAATCGCAATTCCAAGGGTGCCAGGGTGTCCAAAGGACACCTGTTACACCCCTGGAATGTGCCTGTAAGTACATGTGACGCACAGACATGCCCTAAGGGCATGTCTGTGCGTCACATGGCACTTTGAATTTTTTTTTAAAATGCATTTTGACAGGAAATTGCAAAATACCATCTACTTGGAGTAGGTGGTATTTTGCGATTCCTTAAGCCAAAATCGCATTTTAAAAGTCACCCCTACATAGCATTTAAGGAATCGCAAAACTGTGATTTCTTAAATGCTTGAGCAAAATAAGGAATCGCAATTTTTGCGATTCCTTATTTTGCTATGTGGCACCTACATACCAAATGGCCGTTTGAGTTTCGCAAGCGCCGGAATTCTGTGAATTCCGGCGTTTGCGAATCGCAAACGCCTTCCTACATATGCCCCTTAATTCCCACGACGGCCCCCAGCACCTTGAGACCCATAAGTGTGAGTAGTTTGCGCTTTACAAATACAGACTTACATTTTTTTTGTGGAGTACAATACTCTACGATACTCCACAACACTTCACTCTACTCCACGCTGCTCCACTCTATGCCTCTCCAATCTACAACACTCTATGATACTCCATGACACTGCACTCTATTCTGCGACCCTCCACTCTATGACACTCCACGACACTCAACTACACAGTATACCCCTCTACTCTATGCTCCTCCACTCTATGCTCCTCCATTCTACAACACTTTACTCCACTCTTTGCTACTCCACACTACGACACTCTACTAGACACCACTAAACTCTGCGCCACTCTATGATACTCTACACATCTCCCTCTATGTCACACCATTGAACTTTACTCCACTCTACAACACACTACGCCACTCAACTACTCCACTCTACACCATTCACTTTTTGCCTATCTATGCCACCCCACTCCATGATAGTCTATAGAAGTTTAACTCAAGTCCACTCTACACCACTCCATTTGATTCCACGCCACTTCATTCAATGCCATTTCACTCTACGACACGCTGTGCCATTCTACGCCTCTCTATTCTACACCACTTTACTCCACTCTACACCACTTCACCCTACTTAACTCCATGACATTTTACTCTACTCTATGCTATGCCACTCCACGCCCCTCTACTCTATGCTCCTCTGCTCTACAACCCTCCCCTCTATGACCCCGTACTCTACGACCCTCCCCTCTATGACCATTAACTCTTTGACATTCTATGCCTCTCCACTCTATCAATCTCTGCCCCCCACTGTATGCCCCTCCACTCTATGACATTCCATTCTACGACACTCTATGACACTCCATTCTACAACAATCCACTCCATGACACTCTACGACACAACACTCTATGACACTTTACGCCCTCCACTCTAGGACATTCCACTGTGCGACACTCAACTCTACATTACTCCACTCTACACCACTCTACTCTATGCCACTCAACTCGGGGCAACTCTGCTCCACTCTGCGCCACCCCACTGTATGCCACTCTGCACCACCCTACTCTACATCACTCTACACCACTCTACTCCACTCTATGCCACCCTCTTCTACTCTATTCACTCTATTCCACTCTACTTCACTCCGCTCCATGACAAATTACTCTATTCTACTCAACTATTCCTTCACTCTACGCATCTCCACTTCAAGCCACTGTATGCCACCCTACTCTATGACAATCTATGCCACTCCACTGTACGACACTACTCCACTCTATGCCATTTCATTCTGTGGCACTCTACTTCCCTCTATGTCTCTCCACTCTACGCCCCTCTGCTCTATGCCCCTCTACCCCACTCTGCTCCACTCCACTCCCACGCTACTCCACTCTAGACCACTCTACTCCACGACACTCCACTATACTTAATGACACTCAATTCCACAACACTCCACTGTACTCTATGACACTCCACGACACTCTACGCCACTCCACTCCACTCCACGCAACTCTCCTCTGAGCCACTAACTTTTAGCCAGGTTTAACAGTAGCCACACTGGGGTACTACATGTCTAAAATGTATTGGTGAAGCTAATAGCTCTTGCATAGGTGAGACCTATTGGCTTTGCCAATGCTTGTTTCTTCTTTTTGCACTGGAATGCTTGTTTCTCCTTTCTGTGCATGCCTCTTCCCTGAAACATGGTCTTCCCATCACCCTGCTGTTCTCCTAAGCATTCCCGGCATGGTTTACTGAAGGTTCGAGTCCTCCGGCTGGTGGGATGCTACAACAGGTGGAAGGGCCTATGCTGAAGGCATGGGGTGGATTGGGATGCTTGTTATGTCTCTGTTACTTAGAGGTAAATATGTTCAACTTGTTACTCTGCTGTCTTTACTTCGGGTCACAGTGCCACGTTGGCACCTTGGGTGTGGCCTCTGGGAGAGCAGGCAACGGGCCTCCGTACCACTGTCTGTGGCTCCCAAAGTCACCAGCCTGCCATACAGACCGGAAGATTTGTGACTGCAGTGCAAACATTGTTGCATACCACTTCTGCATGCCACTACGCAATGCAAGAGAGTGAGGAGCATCCATTGCCAACATCCTTCCCTTGTGATTCACAAGACACCAAAATGCTTGTGCTGCCATTCGTAATGCCCATTGTCTCCCTTCTACGTCAACCTATGGAGCGCAGTATTTGTACTTCCCTTTTTAATTCTGCATAACAATACAATTGTGTTAGCTTAGCTGCATGCTAAAGACTCTGAACGCCTGTCTCCAAGACATTGTGCATGGATGCAAAGCCCTGGTATAATCCCAACTTTTCCCCAAACACCCCTCGTGAAAGACCCCGAGAGGACCGGGCACGAGCACCCTTCACAAACAGCAGACACGTTTATTGTTTTCCCGCAGCTCAATAGAATGGGGGCGCGTGCGGCATAGACACGCCCATCCGTGGTCAGCAGCCAGTCATGATTGAAAAGAATGAGACCGGCCGGCTCCATGAGAACCACAGCAAGCAGGAAGTGCTCCAGAAATGTTTACCTCGCAGCGGCAGGACAACAATGAGCAGCTCCACAAAGTGTGTTCCGAGATCCTTTCCTGCACACTTTTGTCAAAAATACAATATTCAATTAACAACTAAGCCAAGTCTTAACTGCACGTAAATATAATTTTGGCAAGTCAAATTGCTCTCGCCCGCCTTTTATTTAGCTACATTATTAAGTTTTATAACAATTCATCTCCCGAGTAAACATGATCTCTCTGTGGAGCAGTGGTTCTGTTTCTTATCAGAAATCAATGATTATTCCTCGCTGATGGTACACATTGACAGCAAGTACATTTGCAGGGTGGAGTGTGTTGGGTAGGGGTAGTTGCAGGTTGTGGGAATCAGCATTAATTAGGTGGAGCCTACTGGACAACGCAGGCTGTGTGTGTTGCGAGATATATTTTGAGCTTACCCAAAACGTACAGGGACGTGTCGCCTGTCCATTGCTTGGCTTAACAGTCACTCTTGTTTGCCTGCTTTTTATTTGTGTTCTAGCTTGTCAATCTTCTGTTTTTCGTCCTAAGGAACAATGCCTCTTTATCATCTCTTTTGATGGCAGACTTCTATGCTTTCACTGCTTTACTTTTAGCCGCTTCGCCGCGGCGGACATTCTGTCGGGGTGCGGCTGAATCGGACGCGTGCGCACATGGGCCGGCCCCTGGTCGTCCTCCGCACACGCCCCCGTGAAATCGGACGGCCGGGGTCGTCCGACGCATGGAAAAGGTTAAAGCACAGTTTTTTCATTTGGAGTAAGACTCTGTTGAAGTGCATGTGGCTTCCTGCTGTTTCCTGCATGTGCATCTCTCCCCCTGCACTCTGTGTTGCCGTCGCACGTGGACGTCAATTCATTAGAATGCCAGGGGTAGCAGAAGTGACAACACATGCCATGTGACCCCCGTCTGATGTCACATCATACAAACGTTAACCTGGTGACATCACAGGAAGTAGCATCGCTTTCCGTTTGACATACCCAGATGATCACAGAAAGTGATATCGCAAGGCATTTGGATCCCATTAACTCAAAGGAAGCGACATTGCCTGATCCTTGGCTTGGTGCTGTCACAGGAAATGATGCCTCTAACTTTTGGTTACTTACATCACACACAAGGGCTGGTAAATCTCAAGATACAAAACAAATTCCCCATAAACAGTCATACTTCAAATCCTAATGAAAATGCAGCTACAAAAATAATTTCAGGTAGTAACTTCATATATACAATTAAGATAATGTAGCATTGATTAAGAGTCTATCAAATAGTGTACAACAATGGAAAATACGCTAGTCAAGTTGAAATCAGCCATTATCAATATCAAATAACTTATAAAATGGGAAGGTTGATGGACTATCATTTTCAAACAAGTTCACTTTATCATTTGTTTTAGAATCTAAGAGTACCGTGTAATTAAATCTCAGTCTTGGAACATAGAGAACACTGCTGTTTAATACAGGTTAAGTTCTCGCAGCAACCTTCCTTTCCATGACATGATATACCTACTTCTAAAGCTGTTGAGCCATTGAACCTTTCCAGGTTTACTATCATTAATTTCTTCTACAGAAAACATGCACATCACTGGTAGCGTACTTGTGTTGATCAATAATATACTTGTTCTGCATTAACATACCTTACCAGCAATAATCATCTTTTCTGACAGCCAGAATGCCCAAAGGCATGAATGCTTGCTTTACAAATGCAGATGTTACAGTCCGCATTTAAAAATGACTCCATTAATCACTGCTCCTAAAGTGAAACTTTCTACATTTTCAAAATCCTTCACACACATACAGAAAGCATACGTGTTTAAACCAGTGTATAGAATGTTACATCAAGCAAAGGAGCGTAGAGGGTGTAGGATGAACATTTCATCCATACTGGTAGGCACTTTTTAAGAGTGCTTGATCTGGAGAAGCACTGACTAAGGATTCAGAACATAACACAGTGGTTAGGATTGACTTTAATAATAAGAATTTATTTCTACCAAAACAAACCTTTCTTAGCAACATCAGGATATAAAGACTGGGAACAAAACATAACTTTCTAACCTGCCTTCAGCTCTTAGATGGCAGTTCATGGCTCAGTCTGCTAGATTACGAATGTAACTTATGAATTTATGACCTGCTCAGTAACAACAGAATCTCTGAGGCAAAAGCAGTAACCCACTGAGCTATTCACATCAATTATTGTTCTCTGATATGCATGGTACATATTCTTTGCAGCAGGCATATTAAACCTCTGTGCTGCTTTAGATAGGTGAAAACTGCCACTAGACAAAACTCCCATCTATCTCTCTTCAGCAGGTACTTTAATAAAACACCAGAGTTAAGCTTGACACTGTTATTGTTGTCCGAAAACTGCTGAATATAGAAGGAACTTTGCAGTGCTTTTAAAACTGCTGCACTACTACAAAAGCGCCCCCCCCCCACACTAACAAAACCTGCCCACACCCTTCCAGCCTCCAGGGGAAACGCCCGCCGGTCACCCAATGACTGGTACGGCCATTTTGACCTTAGTGGTGTTCAAAACAGACAATGTCTTCTTGGCCAGTCTAACAGCACTGACCGGCATGCGCATGCTGTGGATACACGGATGCAGTGTTCCACATAAAACAATGGCAATTAATGTATTATTCACATTACCTAAACAATAGCTAGACTGCTCGCAAGGTTGAAACTGAAATGTATGCTCATTAACAATCATTTCTGAAGTTTTGCAGCAGGGCATTTCAAAATCCTGTGGCATCTCCAAAAACATATAATCTTATATTACTTTACTTGTAGCTTCTTTTAGAGGTTTGTCCAGGGCCCGTAGGTCACAGGAGTCACAACGACGAGCTCCACCACAGGGGCTAGCTGGAGAGTCGAGATTCTAGTTGAGTCGATGGGACAACTCAGTCAGTCTCACTCTCACACTACCAGCCCCTCAGCCTGCCCGAGTGTAACACATAAGTGAAGCTAATCACTCACGGCCCGGTCAGGATTTGGAGTCCATTCCCGAACTTGTGTTGTACTCCGTCATTCACTCTATGGACTAGTGACACCAGGCACCCAGGCCATGCAGCAGGCATGAGTCTGACTCCAACTCGCAAACTGCTCCCCATGTTACACGTTCTTTGCAGGAGGCATAATATTAACCCTCTGTGCTACCTTAGATAAGTGAAAACTACCACTAGACATTGCCTAAATGATAGCTAGACTGCTAGAAAGGTTGAATCTGTAATGTGTTTTCCTTAACAATCATTTATGAAGTTTTGCAGGGCATTTGAAAATCTTGTGTCAACTCCAAAAACAGATACACTTATCTTACTTTACTTGTTTCTACTGTTAAAGGTTGGCCCAAGAACTGCACCATATAGGAGTCTCAATGACCGGCATCACTAAAAGGCAAGTTGGAGAGTCGAGACTTTAGTCGAGTCGATGTGATGACCCAGACAGTCTCACTCTCACATGACCTCACCTGCCCCGCGGCCCGCCCGAGGTCCGACTGTCCGACTCAGCCAGAGAGTGTCAATTAATAAAGCAAGTCACTCACGCCCTGGTCCTGAATTTGCGTTGATTCTTGTCAGTCACTCTAGAGTCTTGGCACCCAGCACCCACTCAGCAGACACGAGGGCGACTCGACTCCGAGGCTGCACCACGTCAGCGCAGCTTTTACTGCTGCGCTGGGGCTGGCCAATAATTTTTGCCAGGGCCATCATCATTGGTAGCACTTTCGTGCTACCAGATTGATGGCCATGGGACCCGGTAAGTGGTCTCAAACATGGTAGTACACATACCACACCAGGGCTCATGTCCTCAGCTAGGGTAGGGGCCAGCAGGTGCATGCTTGCACTGAGTGTGCTGCTAGTTGCTAGTGCTGCTAGTTGTAGCATGTGCAGTTAGTCACTGTCCAATCATGCCCAGCCATGCTGCGCGCCCTTTGTGCTCATTCGCTCAGCTGCTGGTGCAGGCCAGCAGCAGATACATACAATGTGTCAAATCAAGAACTGCACCAGCTGGCCTGGGGTCACCATAGCAACAAGAGAGATGGGTTTTTCTCTGGAAACAACAGTTACAACGCAACTGTTACACCGGACTACTTTTACAACGCAACTACTACAACGCAGGATCCTTTGCAACGAATGCCTTTACAACGCATGATATTACATAGCAGATGCTATTACAACGCATGCCATTACAACGTAAGTATTGGTAAGTTTATCTTTTTAAAAAATTTATTTAATTTGGGTTTTGGGGTACAGGGGTATTTTAAGGGTTCAGGGCTAGGTTTGAGTTATGGGGTACTGGGGTATTTTTAGGGTTCAGGGCTAGGTTTGGGTTTTGGGGTACAGGGGTATTTTTAGGTTTCAGGGCTAGGTTTGGGTTATGGGGTACAGGGGTATTTTCAGGTTTCAGGGCTAGGTTTGGGTTTTGGGGTACAGGGGTATTTTTAGGTTTCAGGGCTAGGTTTGGGTTTTGGGGTACAGGGGAATTTTTAGGTTTCAGGGCTAGGTTTGGGTTTTGGGGTACAGGGGTATTTTTAGGTTTCAGGACTAGTTTTGGGTTTTGGGGTACAGGGGTATTTTTAGGTTTCAGGGCTAGGTTTGGGTTTTGGGGTACAGGGGTATTTTTAGGTTTCAGGGCTAGGTTTGGGTTTTGGGGTACAGGGGTATTTTTAGGTTTCAGGGCTAGGTTTGGGTTTTGGGGTACAGGGGTATTTTTAGGTTTCAGGGCTAGGTTTAGGTTTTGGGGTACAGGGGTATTTTTAGGTTTCAGGGCTAGGTTTGGGTTTTGGGGTACAGAGGTATTTTTAGGTTTCAGGGCTAGGTTTGGGTTTTGGGGTACAGGGGTATTTTTAGGTTTCAGGGCTAGGTTTGGGTTTTGGGGTACAGGGGTATTTTTAGGTTTCAGGGCTAGGTTTGGGTTTTGGGGTACAGGGGTATTTTTAGGTTTCAGGGCTAGTTTTGGGTTTTGGGGTACAGGGGTATTTTTAGGTTTCAGGGCTGGGTTTGGGTTTTGGGGTACAGGGGTATTTTTAGGTTTCAGGGCTAGGTTTGGCTTATGAGGTAAAGGGGTATTTTTAGGGTTCAGGGCTAGGTTTGGGTTTTGGGGCACAGGGGTAGCTTTAGTGATTAGGGATAGGTTTGGGGTACAGGGGTACAGGGGTATTTTAAGCGTTCAGTTTAAAAAAAAATACTTTAAATAAATTAAATTAATTAAATATTTATTACTTACAATTTTTAAAAAAATGATATACTTACCTATACTTACGTTGTAATGGCATGCGTTGTAATAGCATCTGCTATGTAATGACATGCGTTGTAAAGGCATTCGTTGTAAAGGATCCTGCGTTGTAATGGTATGCGATGTAAAAGTTTGCGTTTTAACGTCATACATCCGTTTTTCTCCCCACCCAGGCCCAGCTTGCAGGCCATCATGATGTCTTTCAGCACAGCAGTGCAATCAAGCGCTGCTCACACTGCGGCTGATTTTATGCCACCAGAGTGCTTGCCAAGGCCGACACACAGCCAGGGATCGCAAGCAAGGTGGCAGGGGTCGCAACGGGTGGCTCCTGGTGACCCTAATTGACGTCCAAACGGCCGCTTTCATGTTGCAAGCTCTCTCTTGTGTGCTTCTTTCCCACTGAACTCCATCCCATGAGCTCTGAGTTTTTTCTTGATTGTGTGCTTCTCCTCTCAGCCCTTAGCTGTGTTGCTCTACCTTGTGTGATGTATTACCTGATGTATTACCATTCCCCTACTCACTCCCTGTTGCTCCATCCCCAACCGCTCCTCCATTTATTTATTTTTTGTAGAGGACCAGTCAGCAAACTGCTGGCCACTCTGCCTTTTACAAGAAAAAATGTTTTCTTTCTGCTTCTTTTTTATTTTCCTTAAATCTAGTGTTCCATTTCAGATGGGTAAATAAACAAAATGGCACGTGCAACTTTTTGTAGACATGCAGGAATAATGACGCAGGCACAGGTGATTTTGTACCATCAGAGTTTGACACAGTACAAGAGAGAGAAAGGCAGAAGAAAGAGAAATAAAGAGGAAGCAAAAGGAAAACATTGTCAAAGAGAGAAAGCAGGGATCTAAAAGAACCTGAAAGAGTGAAATAAAAAGATAGAAGATCAGCCGCGGCCCGTGGAGGGAGTTGCGGTGGGGCAGAAAGGCGGGGCGGGGGAGGGGCAGGGTGGGGGGTGCTAAAAACCGGAATATGGATCATTGGAGGTAAGTAAACAATTTAATAAATAAAACTAATTTCGTAGCGCCCCCTGCATCCCAAAATGCGATGCAGCCCGCGCTACGAAATTCGTTTTATTAATTAAATTGTTTACTTACCTCCAATTATCCATATTCCGGTTTTTAGCACCCCCCATGCCCCGCCTTTCTGCCCCACCGCAACTCCTTCCATGGGCCGTGGCTGTAGAAGAGTTGGTTGGTGAGGTAAAGTTAAGGCTACATTGTCTTGATATTCAGCAAACCTGGCTTTAACCACTGCTTGCATTGGGGTTCTCCAAAAAAAGCTTACGGCCCCTACGCTTTTTTTACTCACTATTAGAAGCACAAATGCCAAGAAGCTGTTCTCATTAGAACAGGGGTGAGTGATTTGCTTGTTATGGTTCTAAGACTTTTACTGAGTCCAATGCATTGTTTACTAACAGGTGCGTGTGTTATCTTTTGTTTTTTACACTACAAACCCATTTGGTCGTAAACATTTGGCAGAATTTAGGGGTGGTATATTTGCTAATGTATGGAGTACACTGAAGTCTGAAGTCCTTCACAGGAAATAGGTCGAGTATGTTCCACTTCCCACCATTATGCCTCATTTTTACAAGATATATATTTTTAGAAATGTTTCATGTTTAATAAGAATGGGCCCAATTCACAGAAGTAATCTGAGACAAAATCCTAAATGTACTACTTTTGGTATAGACAGAAGGCATTTAGTAGTAATAAAGTCAGGATTCTGTCTTAAGTCTGTCTTAAGTCTGTCCTAAGTATGTCTTAAGTCTGTTTTAAGTCTGTCCTATGTTTTTCTTAAGTCTGTCTTAAGTCTGTCTTAAGTCAAACTTGAGACAAAATCCTAACTTTACTACTACTAAATGACTTCTGTAAATACCAAAAGTAGTAAGTTTAGGATTTTGTCTCAGATTAGTTCTGTGAATCAGCCCCTATGTCTACCAGTTCATTTATAAAGAATATTCGAGTTTTGATGTTTTATGGTAATCCTCGAGCATTAAGATTGATCCTTGAAAAGGTGCCATCCTTGGATGCTCTCCAAGGTAACAAGGTGTATCTCAAAGGAAGTGATGTCATGCCTGTAGGCGATAGTTTTATGGCTTTTTAATAAATGTGATTATGGCTTTGGTGCCTCATGATGTAAATATGGTGATTAGCACTAGTTACAGACATCAGTATTTAATGAGCTCTGTTAATATAAATGTTGCATCAAATAGAGAAATGTTGTGAAGAATAATTCCACGAAGATTAGTACGACAAGGAAGCTTTATTAACTCTCATCAGACACCATCACAATTCCAGCCAGCTGCTCACAGAATGTTTGGTAGGATAGTTGGAAGAAAGGAAGGTTCCACGGTGAGGAATAGGGAGGGGGGAACCAAGAAAGGAATTAACCATGAGACACGTATTACAACAAGAAATCACTATTTAATTTTGTATTCATCAAGTATGTTTTGCATCTGATGCATCTGAGCAGCAGGCCAAAATTGCTGGGTATTCAGTGTCCGATTGGTAACGCGGGCACTCGGGCAATGCCCAAGGGGCCGGTATCTGAATTCCAACTTTTTTTGAGCAGCTTCGGGCAGATTTGGGCTGTTTCTGCGTTGTTCGATACTGCCAGCGGCCCGGCGGGTGCCTGAGTGGACTTTATGGAGGCAGATGGTCGTCCATTACCTTCCTTTTATCAACGGCAGAGGTGGCACTCCTTTTCTCTCGCTGGGCCGGCCCATTAATAAATACGTATTGAGTGGGGGCAGGGGGCCTCACTCGTTTTCAGGTGTGTTTCACCAGTGTACACTAATCCGTGCATTTTTTAAAAACCCCACCCCCTTTTTTATAAAATTTTCCCGATGCAGTGTTTTGTGGAAAGGCAATATGCAAATGTGCTGCACTTTTTTTGCATGCCCGGGCCGATTTTGAATCCAAATCCAACCCTGGTTGAGATTGTCCTGTATGCTCAGTAGCAGTCACCCTCATGGGAACAGAAGATGTAATGTCAGATTGTCACTGCCTTTGGCTGAGACCAGTCTATTTGAACTCCAGGAAGAGGGACTTCCTTCATATAATGGAGGTATCTGGAGGCATCCACACAAATAGACCTGGAAAGCTGTGGGCATGTGGCTATAATCCCTTTATGAATCTTGACTTTTAATCAGGGCCACTGGAATTGTACGATGTCATTTTTTTTACAGTGTGCCGGGGACAAGTACATATTTCTATCAACTGTATTTATTAACAGTAAAATAAACAGCAGATGAATAGTTTGTTGGAGGCAAGATGGCGTCCAACTGACATCTTCGCGGAGATGCTCCGATGAGCATCCCCCTAATGGAACGTTTTATGTGTCTCGGATACCTTCTGGAATGGGAAATGCGAGCGAACTACTAAAGCCATAGAATACGCATCAAACTCATGGGAAAAAGAATGCGGCAGAAAAATCCTATGGGAAGCTGGCAAGTAATTCTGTCACAGCGGCTTGTACTCACGTCTCTCCCCTGCCGCAAGGACGTCACCTAGCTGAACGGAAAAGCACTCCGCTTAACCAGCGCTACAGCCGCAACGGAGATCGTATAAAGAGCAACTCAACTTCAGGGATACTTTGTATCTGCTACATACAAGTAAGAATGACCGACAAAGGGGTGAGAGCAGGGAAGCTGAAGAGCGCACCGTAAAGTCCCAGGCTAGCACATCGCTGGCAATTACCTGACAAAAAAAACTGGATGCTTTGGGTATAAAAGGCAAAGGTGGGGGAGAAAAAGGGGAAAACCCTGATAAGAGTTCACCGGAGAAAGACATGGTGATTACAGGTACTGTTAAAAAAGGCACCGCCCGATTGCTTAAGGAAACTGGCTTATCTCAATCCTTAATCACCAGCAGGTTCAGTGAAGCAAGAGGGCCGGAAGAAAATCTACCCGCAGAAAGTCCTCGGGAGGCAAGTGGGATGGCGAGTTTGATTGTGGACACTTCACCTGCAGCGCTGGGTACCTTACAGACATCAGCCACTCTCTCTCCCACTGATATAACAAATGCCCCAGCACCTGAGATTCTGGCAATAGAAGGCAGCTTAGGGTGCAATAATACTACCAGCTGCGGTAGTAACAGCAGTTTCTTGAACAGTAACACAACTACCGGTAAAGACATTGCTAGCTTTGGCAGCCCTCTATTATCATCTCAAGCTGGTAACAATGTGCTGTCAGACTACATATCAAAAACGCCCGATAATCAGGACAAATTCTACTCTCTGACAGATGAGTCAGAGATTTAAGACATAAGTATTTCCTTGTCAAGTGAGGAGGAAGGCAATAAATGGTATAGAAGTCCCAACTCGGCCACTCAGATAAATAAACAAGGTACAAAAAAGCTACTTAAGAAAAAAAATAGAGATCGACTTCAAAAGAATTGCGACATCTCCGACAAAGAGGGTGCAAGGCATCTGAAATGGGACTACAATGACACCCCTCTTACGATATTCTCCAACTCCATTGCAGCCTCGGGGGCAACCAAACAATCACTGGTAGCGACAAAAGGGAGATCACGGAGACTCAAGAGGTCAACCTGCCTTGACAGATATTCTGCTATCCATCAAAAGCTTCCAGGAGGAAGTCAAGGCAGATAGCCGTAGGTCCCGCCTGGCTGCCAAAAAATTGCAAGGGGCAGTCAGGAAGGTCGGCAAAACCTGTGCCGAAATTGCAGATCAAATAGCCTCGGTGGAGTAAAGGACAGAACAACTGGAAAAATATGTCGCCACAATGAAAATACAGAATGATGAGCACGAGGGAGTGGTTAAAGATCTTATGTGGAAGATGGAGGAGCAGGAAAACCGCCAGCTGCGTAACAATCTCAGCTTCCTAGGTATCCTGGAGGGGGCTGAGAAAGACGATCCCAGGAAATTCATGATCACACTGCTCAAAGAGGCTTTTCCAGAGCTACAATCATGGGACTTGGACAGAGAAATACAGCGAGCCCATAGATTTCCTCTGTTTCCCAGTAAACGCACCACGGCACGGCAACATCCTCGTGCTATGCTTCTATTTTTTGGTAATTTCCTACTCCGCCAAACTCTCTTCGATCTGGCCAGACCCACAAATAAACGGTACTTTTGAAGGGATAACCTTCTTCACCAGACCTGATTTCGCACATGCCACAGTGGAGCGTAGGTGGGACTCAGACAGTTGTTTGAACCATTTCAGAAACAAGGAGCCGAGGTGTACTTACAAAACCCGGCCCAGCTGAAAATTGTATATAAAGGGGTCACGTGTATATAAAGGGGTCACATGTTGTTTCAGAAGTTCAAGCTAAACAGTACCTAGAAGAAGTTTCGGGACATAAGTAAAGTGTACAAAAAGCATAAAGCGGGTCACCTAGTCGTAACCCGATATTCAGGCAGATGCAATGTGTTAATATTTTTTCGGAGCTCTTTCACCTGCGGGGTTTTCTTCATCTTTTTGGTTGCTCTGATGATTATTATGGTACATGTTCATTTTTGGTGTTAGCGCCTACAGAAGGTTATATCTGTAAGGGGGGGGGCTGCTCAGCAGGCTTGCGGGACTCTGCACGCCAGATGTCAAACTCCTGGCCCTGCCAGATAACCTCCAAAGGTGGTGGTGGGTGGGGGGGCAGGAGAGGTAGGGAGGGGTCGCCGGTCAGACAGGTTGATTAAAAGATCAAAAAACTTAACAGACAAATATGGTATGATGTTAATACTAGGACACAGTGCATTCAAAACTTTGGACATATATATGGAGTATACAATGTAAGAAGATGGGATTGCTAAGAGTTTTATCGATTAATATTTGTGGCTTAAATGATATTAAAAAAAGGCAAACTTTAGCGGTAGGACTACAAGCTTGGGGCACAAATATTGTTTTTCTACAAGAAACGCTTATAGAGGGTTCACAAGCACACATTTTAAAAACATTAGGGTATAGGTTGATTTGTGCCACTTCACAAGGTGCTAGGGTACGGGGGGTAGCTATTTTAGCCAAGGGAAGTGGGTATGTTTTTAGTCACTCTAAAGCAGATAAATTTGGACGCTGGGCGATCACAGAATGTCAATACAGGAACGGGCAAAAGATCACACTTTGTGCTATTTACGGAAGCAACAGCAATGATCCGTCGGTTTTTGATGAGATCTCAAACGAACTCACGCACTGGCCACTACCTTTAATGATTTGCTGAGATCTCAATATTAACCTTCCTAATGATTGGTTCATAAAAGATGGATGGCAATATGTTGGCCGTAAACCCAAAGGGGCAGATTTACAAGCCCCTTGCACCACTTTTGCATCACTTGTAACATGGTAAAAGTGACGCAAAAGTGGCGCAAGGGGCTTGTAAATCTGCCCCAAAGTGTTTAAAGCACTGAGACAGATTTGTTATACGTATGGACTAGTGGATGGATGGCAGACCTTAAAACCGAATGATCCAGGATACACATTTTTTTCCTGTCCACATCTCACCCACGTAAAATTAGATTATATACTATGTCTAACTCACTCAAAACAAATTGTCAAATTGAGAAATTGCCTCGAAACCTATCGGACCACAATCCGTTAATCTGCACAGTAGAAATAAATACCGGAAATGTTACATCTAGCTCCTGGTCCCTTGAGAAATCCCTGCTTCTAGACGATGATTATTGCATCCACATGAGAGAGTGGATCCCCAATTTTATAACAGACAATATGGGGAGTACTTCAATTGAAATAGTCTGGGATGCCCTCAAAGCAGGGATTAGAGGAGAGACATTGCAATACTCCTTAAAGGCTAACAAACGGGCTAGGGCATTTATGCAGGCGCTTCAGGAAAACTTGAGGATGGCCGAGGAAAGTCTGATAAGGGTGACGATAGGAAATAATTGGTGAGAAGAACTAGCAAAAGTACAAAGCCAAGTGGCAATCGCAAAGGCTCTGATCACAAACATGTTTACTGACAAAGCGGTTAAAAAAGCGCTGTCCCAAAAAAGAAATGCTTTATGAAGTCAACGTACAAATCGGTCATCAATTTGCGGTACGTATGAGACAACAAGCCTCATCAAATTTGATTTGTGAAATTCATGATCCTCAGGGGGGGGCGAATATCTGGCCCAGAACTCATAAAAGAAGCTTTCTGGTGATTTTATCAAGATTTTTATACCCTAGATAAAATTGGTACTGATAAATTTGACGATTAAGATCTGGGTATAATAGAAGAAATCCCCTATATAGAAGAAATTCTACTCATAATCAAAGATCTGCCAAAAGGGAAAGCAACCAGGGTGGATAGCATCCCCTCAGAGTTCTATGTAGCTTTTTTAGATCAAATTAAATACATCTTGACAGACCTTATTGTACATATTTTCCAACGTGGCCAACCCCCAAAATCCTGGTCCAGGGCAAAGATAGTAATTTTTACTAAAAAGAACAAACCTCTGGAGCAGTTAGGTTCATATTGTCCTATTACCCTTATTAATACTGACTCCAAAATATATTCGAAAGTTTTGGCCAATAGAATTGCTCCCATTATTCATAAGGTGATTGTTAAAAGCCAACATGGCTTTGTCCCAGGTAGATCCACTATTAACCACATTCAAAGAGTGATCACACTATTTGATGGCATGGATGTTACAGGGGACCCTATGGCGCTGGTTTTGCTTGATGCAGAAAAAGCTTTCCATAGGGTCTCCTGGCATTTCCTGTGGGCCGCAATGTCCAGATTTGGTGTATGGAAGGTTATATACCGGCAGTCCAAAAACTATATGTTAATCCCAGGGCGGCAGTCATGGTAAATGGCAGTTTAACTGAAGAACTGCTAATATTGCGTGGAACACGGCAGGGCTGCCCTTGCTTTTCGCAATTTACATACACCCTTTCATTCGTAGATTAGAGGAGAACCGAGAAATCAAACCTATATGGTCACAGGATTATCACACCAAGTTCTTTGCGTATGTGGATGATATCGCTATAGTAACACCTGATCCTATCATGGCCTTGAATGCTATTGAAAATGAGGCCAATCAATTCGGATTAGTATCCGGATACGCACTTAATGAGGGAAAAACTCAGATTGTATTTGTTAGAACTGGCTATTTCTGGTTGGCTAAGGCTGACGCCAAAGCTAGGCAGAAACCACCATTCTAGTCAGGACAAGGGAGCCACACGCCAAGATAACCCCTGCTCACCCCCTTGGTAGCTTGGCACGAGCAGACAGGCTTATCCCGGAGGCAATGTGTAAAGCATTTGCGCAAGCACACACCAGCAACAACATCCTAGGCACACCACAAAAGGAACTCCACACACGGTTATATAAAAATAACTTCTGTAGTGTCAAAACACATCAGATAGTAATCACACATGTACATTGTGCCAACTGGCACAGGCAATATTCACAAGGGATTATTTACACAGGACAGGGCCACGTGGACGCCTGTCAGAATCAGCACTTAGTAGAAAATAGAGTATAGGATATAAAATTACTGTAGCACAAATTAGCAAATATAGCACACAACCAGTAACTACTGGTAACAGGTAAGTACCACCTACGCAACCCTAAACACCTTAGGAGAATGTCACGCAGGGAACCAGGACCTCACTAGGACCACCTGTACTAACAAGAACAACCACCTAAGTATCACAATACAATTAGGGGTATAAGTAAGAACACATTACACATGATGCATCACAACATTCAGAGGTGTAGGGAAGGAAAACACATGATGCATAAAACATACATTCAGCGGTGTAAGAACAAGGCACATGATGCATCAAAACACATTCAGAGGTGCAGGGAAGGAAAAACACATGATGCATAAACCAACACATTCAGAGGTGTAAAATCAAGGTGCGTAATCATATTAAATGCATTACATTTCCTAGCACCACATCACATTGTGCAAAACTCACATTAGGCAATTACTATCACATAGATTATCACATTGCGCCTAAATAAAATCACATACCAGCCTCCATCTAATAAAGGGACTAAAGAGCCCTGTGTCCAGAATGTCAGGGCGCGCTGCCATGCAGCGCCAGTCAGGGGTGCGCAACCGGCGCAAAACCTAAACGTTGCAGGTGCCCACTACTTGCTGGGCACCTGAGGACAATCACAAGACCTAAACGGTGCAGCTGCCCACTAATTGCTGGGCAGCTGGGAACTTCAAACTGCGACAGGGGCTGTCACTAGCCCCTATAATAAATCTGCGCCCTCTGTTGGAGCCCCACAGGCTCTGACCTGCGCACGTTGGAGCCACACTGGCTCTGGACATCACACATGCCTCAAACATTGGAGCCACACAGGCTCTTAAACAATTATGCCCATGGGAGCACTCTGGCTCCTAAAAGAATCACAAGATGCCCCAAGTCACGTGGGAGCCTCGCTGGGCTTGTAGAAAAGAATGTGGCCCTCAAGAGCCTCTCTGGACCCTAAACCACCATGTGGGCGGGGAGCCTCTCTGGCCCTAAAATGACAACGTGCCCCCTAGAGCCTCCGGGGCTCTAAACCCAAAATGGCCCGCCGTTGGAGCCTTGCAGGGCTCAAAACAAACAATGCCCCGGAGCCTCTCTGGCTCTTAACAATAATGCTCCATCGTTGGAGTGGCCCACTAAGCACACGGGGCCGCTCTGACTCTGCGCCTGCCCTGGCACAGCCACCACTTGGGCTCACGGAGCCCCCCCAGCCCTTTCTACTCACCGGGCTGTTTCGTCGGCGGGGCTTCTCTGCAGAGGCGGCAGGCGGGGCTCCTTTCTCCTCACAGGAGCCTCGCGGGTCCATCGCTGTGCTCGCCCTTCCCCTCGGGCCCCCTCCTGGGACCCGGGGCCTCACTGCACCGGCAGGGCTCTCTCCTCACATGGGAGCCCTGCTACCGCCGCCATCTCCGCTGCTCCCTTCCTTCCGCGTCAGGTCCCGGTCGGCGGTGATTTCTAAGGACAGTACCGAGGGGTGGGCACCCTCGAAATCCAAAATAAAAGGCAGAAGCGAGGTAGGCTCTCGCTAGGGCGCCATACACGGGGTAGCACCCGAGATATAAAAAAGTAGGCAATTAAGGCGCCGGGTGGGCACCGGCACCCGGGGCACACGGAGGGCAGGAGCGCTTCCCTACACGGGATAACCACAGCGCTCTGCCGGAAAGTTAAAAGTAAAACGCTCCTAAGCGCTACAAAGGCATATGCAGCGCTCCCAGCGCTAGGACAGGAAAAACAGCGCTTCCAGGCGCTTTAGGCTATAAAAGCCCTGGCTAAAGCAAGGAAAAGTTCCCAGGAGTCTGCAGGCAGGGGACCACAGGCAAAGGTCCCTAGGGAAAGTCCATTAGTCTCCAAGTCCCTCAGGTATCCAGGGGCTGGGCAGGGCCCAGGGATTCCCCTGGGCCCAAGCAGCAGCACGCCCCTGGTAGGATTCAAGTCAGAAACAAGAACATTTTGTAAGGGGACACAGCCCCTTTTTATACTGTAAATTCCTTTGTCTAGTAGGGTGTAGGCAGTGAGAGAACCAGCTAGAAGTGGGTATAGGGAATTCCTTTCACTGGCCACGCTAGGGACATCAGACGCACCCCAGGGGGTGGAGCCAGCATTGTGTGGGGAAAACCCAGCCTCATTCAGGACTCTCAAACCAGACGGTCAATCCACAAGCAGGCCCAGGCTCACTCCTCCCCTCACATCAGCATGCTAAACACTCCATTCACCACCGGGGCAGACCCTCCCAGACTCTTGGAGCCAGGCTCACCAGCCAGCCTCAGCCAATCACACGCCAGACACAAATTACACAAATATGCCAGCTTCTAAAAGTGGCACTTCTCCACTAGACACAATCATGCCGCATATACCATTGCGCAGCATTCAATCTCACGAGTTCGCACATACCAAACTCGACCCTGCACTCCCCACACATCAGGAACTACCATGGGCATACATATTCCCCATTCATTCCTATGGGAGGGCAGGTCACTCACCACACATACACAGAGAGCTCACGCACTTTACACTGTACCACAGTGAAAAAGTGCGCAGAGGCCTAAAATCACCAACACCAGGTCACAGACACAGGCTAGGAAAAAGCAAAAAGTCTCGGGGTGAACCTGCCAAAAGGGCCGGGTCCAACACAACCCCCTTCCAGCCAAAACGCAGGGTAGACCAATCACTCCACTGATGGGCTTCCCTGCTTTGGGCGACAAAACACGGACACAGACCCGCACGGCAGGGACACCCTCCGGTTTTTCGCCACTCTGAACCCACATGGTTTCCTCCAAACAAGAACTCTCTGACCCAACTAGGATACCCCACTGGTACTCTCTAGCTGACCACGGCCAGGACAAGGCCCTAGGCCATCCACATATCACAGGTCCTGACCACTTCACAGAGTGGGGGGCAGTAACCCCTGGCACACAATAGCCATTCTCCACTCTCCCTCTCAGTGTAGCTACATCTACCACTGATCCTACAACCTAGGGACCACACCCTCAGGCTGACCAGAGGTCACGGGCAAGAATGCCCCACCCTACCTCTACTTCTGGGTTTCCGCACCCTCACAGGGAAGCACCCACCAGAACACAATTCTCCTACCAGATCAGGACCTCACTCCATCACTGGTCTACCACCTGGAAACTATTCCACTTCTGAGGTACAAATCACACAGCACAGTTCCTCTTCAAGCAGGTGGGGGGACACAGCACACAGCAAAGTCCCCTTTCAAGCAGGTGGGGGGACACAGCACACAGCAAAGTCCCCTTTCCTCTACCTTAGTGGAAACAACAAACTGCAGGTGAGCCCCAGATCACACAGCAAGGGCAGCCCCCTCAGTCTCTTCAGCTGATCCACTTTGGTAGAGATTCCTCTTGACCTGGAAGCTTCCTAATCTCCCAACCTAGGATCTAAACCCTCAAGTTGCACCGGGGTCAGAAGTACACCGTCCCTCTGCACCCCCTTTCAGAGTGAGTTCTGCACCCTCCCCTTAGCAGCGGTACTCCTCAACACCAGGACTTCTGCACCCTCCACTAGGAGTGGTACTGCCCAACACCAGGACCGCCGGAGTTCTGGTTACAGACACTCCCCGCCCTCTAGACACAGGAAGATCCTCCTCAAATGACCTGTAAGTACAGCCTAGGCCCCTGACCTGGCGCTCGCTTAGGGAACCCTCCAGGCCCTGAGATAGGGTTTCGGGCCAACGTGGGACACACCGTCCCACACTCACTCCGCCTCCACTGAGACAGGACGTGAGCCCCTACACCCCTACCATCCTCCTGGGACCTAGCTGGGCTACACATGAACCTCTTCACCTACACAGGATCATCAGATACACAAGCCACTCCTTTTAGAATCACTCCCTAATGCCTCTGCAAGACATCTAGCACACCGCCAGACATCCACCTTCTTGTCCTATGCCTCTGCAAGACCTCCTGCATACCACCAGAGGTACACCTCCCGTGCAAGCACCTAAAAAAAACTCACACCAACTCCTCCAGTTCAACACACCACTCATCCACACACTCCCCTTCCAGACTGGTGAGTCAGTTTCTCACTGCCTCTGACTCTCAACCTGTACCCCTCTTACTGAGCACCAGGCACCATACTCTGGGAACTGGGAATGGGACTTCATGCACTGGACACATTTAAGCTGCCACCACTGGATCCTACCATACTGGGGAATCCAGACACACACACACTACACTCAGGGGATAACCACCCTCCCGAGCAAGCCATTTCTCCTCCACACTCCCTCTCTTCCATCTACCCACACAGGGACAGGAACAGGGATTGGGCACTGGACCCAGCAAGGGATTCCTAATCTATGGGAACCTCCCCCTCTACTGGCGTCCCGCCCTGTCACTTTCTCTCATCTGCCACTAAACATAAAAGCGCAGGAACACCATCTGAAAATCGAACGTAATAAGTGGTCGAAATGAACTGAGCTAAAACATAGGTTGTTTGTAAAAAAGGGGTAGTTCAATTTTATTCATAAATTCTTTTAAAAAACACATTAAAATAATAATACATATTCACAAATTGTATGCGACATAATAAATCAACAATACACAGCAACACTTTAAGAGAGAAGGACAAATAATCCAACAAATGAAGGTTATATAAAATGAACACAATTTTTAAGAGAGAAAGGTGTGGCTAAAATAATCTCTACGCGCGTTTCGGCGAACCAGCGCCTTCTTCTGGAGCAGCCACGATAGTATTTAAAAAACACGGAGTATATTAATGCTATTTGATGTTCTCAATCTGGATTATCTGTATAATGACTTTCTTTTCTTTGGTTAGGTGACGAAGATATTCTAGACCCTATTTTAGTTAAGGTTTACAGATAGATATTCCATAGTCACACGATGTAATTTGTTTGTCTTGATTGTTGATTTTTGAATTTCTATATTTCCTTAAGTGAGGAGTGGGATTTCAGTTAGACCCGCCTGCCGGAGTTAAAATTTATGGCCACGATAATGAATATTTTTGTGGATCCCAAAAGATATAGTACTCCTGATGTGGAGATGACAAATGGCGAGATTGCCTTTTTACTTGTGCTCAAGGAGCGATGGATTTCAAAGTGGTTTAAAATAACTCCCTGTCCAATAGATATCAACAGGGCTCAGAGATTCCGGCGGCGGGACACGGGGGTTCTATGCTCCTTCCACGAAAGACGTCTTAGGGAGTTATTTTAAACCACTTTGAAATCCATCGCTCCTTGAGCACAAGTAAAAAGGCAATCTCGCCATTTGTCATCTCCACATCAGGAGTACTATATCTACGCAACCCTAAACACCTTAGGAGAATGTCACGCAGGGAACCAGGACCTCGCTAGGACCACCTGTACTAGAAAGAACAACCACCTAAGTATCACAATACAATTAGGGGTATAAGCAAGAACACATTACACATGATGCAAAACCAACATTCAGAGGTGTAGGGATGGAAAACCCATGATGCATAAAACATACATTCAGCGGTGTCATAACAAGGCACATGATGCATCAAAAACACATTCAGAGGTGTAGGGAAGGAAAAACACATGATGCATAAACCAACACATTCAGAGGTGTAAAATCAAGGAAGACACATGATGCATAAAAACATTCAGAGGTGCCAGAACATAACTCAATAGCGCAAAAACACATGATGCCCAAAAACATTCAGAGGTGTAAGATCAAGATGCGCAATCATATTAAATGCATTACATTTCCTAGCACCACATCACATTGCGCAAACTCACATTAGGCCATTACCATCACATAGATAATCACATTGCGCCTAAATAAAATCACATACCAGCCCCCATCTAATAAAGGGACTAAAGAGCCCTGTGTCCAGAATGTCAGGGCGCGCTGCCATGCAGCGCCAGTCAGGGGTGCGCCACTGGCGCAAAACCTAGTGGGCACCTGCAACGTTTAGGTTTTGCGCCAGATTTCCATAGAGCATTATTGTCACCTACTTACACAAAGGATACCCAAATGATGAAGCCGATCACCGTTTCTCGTGTATGATGGGAATCCGCACTCACGATATATTTGGTGTATCACTTTGATTCTAGATGAGCTGTTTGTTTCTCTTGGTTCCATTATTTTCTAGACGCTAGAACATATTTTGTATTTAATAGTCAGGTTACTAGCCATCTCCAATATAGAGATTGCCATTTATAAACGCAAGGGCAGGAAGCGACGTAAAAGAGGGTTAAAAAATCTGGTCCCCCCTGCTGGAATGGTGTCAATTCCAAGGCTCTACCTAATGGAGTACCAATGATCTATGTGGTTCCAGCTGTGGGTGTTTCTCGGATTCTTGTTGTTTTGAAAATGTATGTATCTCGGTACCTGTGTTTCTAAAAGTCATGATTTGGTTTTAAATCATATAATTGAATGTAGACTTGTCCGACCGGGAGGGGTGGTGGTGGGAGGGCGGGGGGGGGGGGGTGTGTGTGAAAATTGTTGTTATAAACTTAATAAAGATATAAAAAAAAAGATGCATAGTTTGTTAATGCACATACGATACAGAAGGAGAGATCCACACGCCGTGTCCCACTATCCCCAATCACAATTCCAGATTATATATTCATCAATCAGCAATCACGATGGGCTTGGGAGAGCCAGGTCATGTACCGAGGCCCCTTAGAAGTAAAGTCGTTACAGATGCCGCCTCTGTAGGCGTTCCAAGACCCCCAAATCTTTGTCCATTTTCGAAAGCATCCCCAAACCTTGTACAATAACCTTTCAGCCAACATAATCCAATCCATGTGATGCCTCCAGTCCCCCAACCAGGACGGCTGTTTTGCCCCCAACATTCTTGCAATGATACGATGGCCACCATCAGATCCACTGTCCACCATATCTGTATCATGCGAGTCACCTCGAATCACCTCAGCCTCATCCCAGATGTTTAGGAGACACCACTTTGCTGAGGCTGTAAGGGAATTCCTGATCACTTCACCCATACATTCACATTCCACCACTTCTATCCAGGATTATAGGGCTGGCCTACATAGTTTTGTAGACTGTGCCACAAAGACCACATTCATGCCAGCAGCCTTCTGTCATCACTCAACCCCGGATGGAAGGAGAAAACAACGGACAAGTGTATTTTTTGATGGTGTCCGTGATTATTCCTTTTTGGTTCTACTGAGTACATCCTCTGTGCGACTGTCCCATGGAAATGTGAATGGGCTGAAATATCTATCATGGCCCTGGGCAAATTAATTACTTTTACTATCAAGTGTGGCATGGAAAATATTAATGTTGAGTTCAGCATCGTTTAAGATCAGAGGGTGAACCGACAGAGGGTAGACATTGCCTACTATATAAGTGGATGTGGAGCAGCAGAGCTGTCCCCTGTGCCCAACACTTATCTCGAGTGGACCCCTTAAAATATGAGGCCGAAGAGGGCGAATAAAAGTCCACACTAAAGGATGGAGAAGGGAGAGAAAGACTTTTGAATACCAGCTCTTGACCCTCCATTAGCTCTGGGCTGACCTCAGAAGGGAACCCTCTAAATGTTTCTGCTACACCATTCTCTTCAATGGTTTATCAAAAGAGATTTTTAAAAAGTCAGGAGGAAATGTGTAGGGTTTGAATCAAGAGAATGGACCTGATTTTCTTCTACTGTCAGTGTGTCTTTTAACCCCAGTTGTTGTCGCGAGTAACAATACGACTCAGACTGTCAAGGATGCTGATGTCTCTGATATTGTTTGTGTAAACCACTTTTTTTTAGTTTTCAACAATTGTGGACAACACACAAACCCCACTGTTTGTTACAGCTCTTATGGTCCGTACAGTGTCAAGATATACACAATCCAGTTTTCTTATCTTATCAAATGTATAATGATTCCAACCTAGACCATTCCCAAACACAAATAAGAACATGGCAACTTTAAGGGTGGGTAGAGTCATTGCCTCTTGAGTAAACATAGATTTTGGATCAATTACATCATCATGTCTTATCTGATTCATCGGGGGGGCAGATGATGCTTGAGATGATGCATTATTGATACCTGTGCCCTAAAGTAACTACAACTCATTCCATAAAGTAACTATTACTCGTGCCCTAAAGTAACTATACCTCGTTCTATAAAGTAACTATAACACATTTCCTAAAGTAAATATAATTCACGCCCCCACCGTGTACAGCAAATGACCTCCAATATTCCATCACTCATGACATGTTCTATGACATTATTGATAACATCACTGCAACATCTGAAATGACTTCATTGACAACAAGACTGTGCACGGCGATGGTGTAAGTTGGTACTTAAGGGCATGTGTTATAGTTAATAGGGATAAATATAACAGGTGTATATGTTGTAAGTAGCCTTTTCACCTACTTCAAACGTCCCTTTAACCTCTGTTTTTTCAATGAATATATATATATATATATATATATATTTATATTATCCAGCAAAGTGCCCAAAAGCATTTTAAAGGGGCACTCGTCATCACTAGCACCCTCCGGCCTTCGCATGCAGCTTAGTCTCACACCCCAGCCAATAATCATTCCCCCGACGCATTTCGAGGCTTCAAGCCTCTTCTTCTCGGGCTGCTACAGAATGGCATCACGCGCTCACATGAATTTAATTTCCGGCATCTTTTATTTCAACTGCCGTCGCCTGGACTCGCTAAGTGCAATGTCATACAGGTGCATTCTGGGATATCAAGTTCCATATGTGAGCAAAATAAAACCTTTAGTAGGTGTGGTGCACAATCTGGATTAAAAAGCTTACAATTCTCCTGATCGGCAAGTTACCCAAACCGGAGCTGGACGGACCAGGCATTACGCCGAGATTAGTAGATTGAACCTGACTACGCTAAGAGCCGGAACTAAAAAATCGTATTACATTTGCCCTGAAGAAGCCCCAGGCCTGCTGGCCATTCAGGTGTGAAACACGTGTTGGCTGTTAACTTGACGTGCCAATAAATATGCTTTACACAAACCAATGCGATTGATTGGAATTATTCCAAAGAAGCAACATTTAAATCTTCAAGCCCCAGCACAACTCTTTTACAATTCTCCTTTGTAGGATGTGGAGTGTCAGACAAGCTTGTTACGCATATGAAGTGATGCGCTGCACAGGATTCGAAAAGGTTTCGCTCCCCAGCCTCTCCAAACCAATGGAAATGGTGCCCCTTCCAGGACAGGGCTGCCCTGTAAGTAGATTATCCAGCAAAGTGCCCGAAAGCATTTTAAAGGGGCACTCGTCATCACTTACACCCTCCGGCCTTCGCATGCAGCTTAGTCTCACACCCCAGCCATTAATCATTCCACCGACGCATTTCGAGGCTTCAAGCCTCTTCTTCTCGGGCTGCTACAGAATGGCATATATATTTATATACAGGTATATATATATATATATATATATACCTGTGTGAATATATATATGAGGCTGGAAACATGATATATAAATTTATATATATTTATATATATATTTATATTCCAGGGGAAGAAACTCACTATACACGAACAGAGATTCGCGAGCCACACAAATCCGCAGAAGGAAGGTATTTATTTAATCAGCAGCAAAATAACACGTTTCAACTACACCTGTGGTCTTGGTCACAATATATATCCACAAATGCCTCCTTTCAACTATAAAGAAGCAAGCCAGTACTCCAGAGTTCAAGATATTTTATACAGTTTACTTGTGATCATATATAAACAGGGAAACTTGGACTTCAGGTTTGCTTCTTTATATGTGGAAGGAGGTATTCACTTTATTACCAAACGCACCAAACAGATGCATTTCGGCAGAAGCTGCCTTGCTCAATGCTGGTGTTTGCACCATGAGGCACCTGACACAATTTAAATAGCTCTAAGTTTGCTCCCATTGGATAAAGCATTTTAAATAGCAAATGTGGGCTGTTCCACCTTTGCAGGACTTTGCAGCCAACATGTGTCCTTCAATTGCTCTTTATTGCGCGTCATTGTAAATCAAAGTGTAACATTGACTTAAGAATCAGAACCGGACACGTCCGATAGAGCGCTTTGCTGTACACGTCCTGGCCGCTCATCAAGTCCCCGACCATTTTTTTCAACCATGCGTCTTCAAACAATGCCATATGGATATATATTTTTTCGCGTTTTGCCAACAGCAAGCAAAATAACGCAATATGGTTATTCACCTGCTCCTGAAACAAATACACGCCCTTTTGTAAGAATACCACTAGGTGCTTGGTCCACTTTACAAAATGCATGCTATATGTGTTTGCTGGTCAGAATGCACACTCACATGAGTGAATAATGTAGCAAGCATAGGACAGCCCTACTGCAGAACTATCTATAGTATGTACAGTGTATAAAGGTTTGCCATTTTTCTTGTTTACTTATACCTTTTATGACATGTTCAAGTTGAACAATGCGACCATCATCATGAGACCACTTTTAAACTGTTTTTAATCATCTAAACTCACATTCACTATCACCACATGTTTTTTGTCTCCACTCTCTTTTTCCCCACTGTAGGTACTATTGACCTTACATTCAGTTAATATTCTGATAATATACCCTAAGAGTAGGACATTAGTCATCTCCTACATTTTATTCTAGGTCCTGAAGAAAGCCCCCGACCCCCCTGGGAGCACCCCAAGGGGCTGAAACATGTTGACCACCTCTTTGAGTGCAAAGGATTCATAATTAGGTCCTCTTTGCACAACACTGTTTTCATACTGTCCCCACACACCGAACTGAATAAAGTTACAGTTTAGGCAGTGTGAGGATCACTTTTTTAACCAACTCACATCACCTGGGCACTTTCACTCAGCACTTATCACTGATCACTACTGATCAGTGGTTCCCTCCAGGTGGAGGAAGCATACAAAAGAGACCCAATGATGATGCTATCACGTATCTGATGCAGGCGTAGAATCAGGATAAATCGCCACACGACCTGTCTACGTGAATGAGTTTTTTTAAAGTACTGACGGTTTGAACACCCGAGCCCTGGTTACAGGTACAAGTGATCCATTCCGATTGATTATGATTGACTCTAAGGAAGCTGAATGGATCATAGCCCCCACTCTTGATTTAAATGCACCTCTAGGCTAGTCACACCCCTAAGGTGGGCTACCTCATGTGCTCCATGGAAGAAGCATTCCGCCATCTTGCTTTTAGTGGAATCAGGAACTCTGGGACATGGTAATGCCCATTCCCCACAGGAGGTGTCCACATAGGGGGTGTATTGTCCCCAGAGGTAAGTAGCCCATGGGCTACTATGTTTCACTCCCTTTAACACCCCTAAATGTAGTTTTTAGGTGGCCGCTTGACACCAGAAACTCAGATTCATCTGTCTGAAAGAAGAAGAAGGACAAACAAGAGCCAAAAAGAGCAGTATACTAGCTCCAGATTTGGTGCCAAACCCTTCCTACCTGCTGCTGTCTCAACAATTGCAAAGACCCGGCTTGTCCTGCTGCCGTGCATCCTCATAAAGCCTTGAAAGGCTGCCAGCACTTTGACAACCAGCCAGCATCTCCCTTGAAGTGGAGGAGCCATTTCCCTGCAGCCACCAATCGCATCTGCCCAGCCCATCGTTTTGATGACCATCGGGTCAAACTCGCCAGGAAGAGGTCAGCCCCTTTGATCCATCCTGGGGTTCCGGAGCCAATTGCAAGCACCAAGACTTGTTTGAGTTCAGTCGGAACACCAACACCGCCAAAACTTACCTGCATGTCGAGGGACTTCGAGAGAGGCCAGCTCTACACAGAGAGTGGTTCTGCTGTGTTTCTTTTCCCTCTTCTGCAGGTACACAGAGAACCAAGAGAGCCTCTAACTCACTGACAAGCTGGACAAAACACCTTTGAACCCGAGCTCCCCAGCCTTCTCTCAAGTAAACTGACGGTGTCTCTGTGGTCCTGAGACCCTCAAGAGCTGAGACCCCCTACTCCCTTGGAGTCTGCTGGACTGGTCCCCCAGTCCCCACTTGCAGCTTTTTTTCTCACAGGCACATTTCCAATTGTCTTTAGCGGGTAGCATTCCAGGTTTCCAGCACTTTTGCACCCGGACACCCCACGGCAGGTAAACTTGAACTGTTGGTGCTGTCTTGGACCTTGGCCCCTCCTTCACTTAAGTCCAGAAGAACAGTCCTGTAAGTCATCTGTAAGTGTAGGCATGCAGAGAATGTTTCTCCCATAGAATAACATTACCACGTTCAAGGCTCATGCCTCAAATCTGACAGCTGTCATTTTCTAAGTTATTACTGTGAAAATCGATAAAGTCTAAAATACTTACCTGATTCCGATGATCTTGGTGTCTAAAATGATATAAAACTCAGAGTTATTTTTCTAAATTGGGTCTTGAGTTTCTTCCTGAGTGTGTGTCTCATTTTTTGACTCTGTGTGTAAAATAAATGCTTAACACTACTCTCTGATAATCCTAAACTGCTTGCCCACACTACCACAAAGAAAGCATTTGGGCCCAATGAGCCAATAAGGGTCGTCTGGACTTTCTACATAGTGCACCTCATTGTGGTTCACCACATATAAGGCCCGCTTCCCACAGCCATGTCTTTTCCTAGCCATGATTCTGTAATGAAAAGTGGGTATTGCCGATTGAAGCTGTGGGTGGGGTGCTATTGATGGTGTTAACAGTTGGGGGCAGAGGGGATGTTGGTTGTGGTTTATGGTATGTCTAATGTTTCTTTAGCCCATAAACAACATCCTATCTGCTGCTTAGAGGCAACACTGCTGTGTAAACCTTTGGGAACCATTTATCACAGGCAGCAAGTTTTTTATTTTTTTTTTATTTAAAAGTTTTTATTAAAGAATATAAAAGAAGTTGATTATACATTTGGCAACTCTTATATACAGTACTGTGTGTTACACGCTTCGCCTTAATCTTTCCCAAGGGAGGGAGAGAAAGAAAGAGAGAGAAGAAAGAAGGGGGGGGGGGGTGTCGCTTCTGTCCCGAGTCTTTTTACTGGGCTCTCTTCAGCTGCGCATCCAGTGTCTCCCACATGCCTTCTTTTGAGTTGTGCTCCTTTGAGAATTTTCCTGTGATGTTGTCTGCCCCTCTTAGGAAGGTGACCCAGTTCATCCATGTAGTAAAGTTTGCTTTGGTGGTATTTTTCCAGTTCGTCAGGATTATTTTTAGGGCATAAAGGCCCACTTGTCTTATGAGCAAGTGTTGTATCATTTCTGTTTTTTCTTAAAGAAATTCTGTTCCTTGTGCATTGAGAAAAAACAGAGAAGGGGTGAAAGGAAATTTACAAATGAGAATTATGTGGGAAAATACCACATTGATTCTGTTGCACAATGAATCACCAATGCATTGCTCAGCCAATGGAATAAAGTTAGGACAACTAACATGACTATGTCTGTTATTTGTATAGCGCTTAGGCTCCCCAAATGCTAACTTGAGGAACTCACAATTACATTTAATAGTGCGCAAATGGAAGGAAGACATCTCTAGTGCTATGTTTGTGTTTTAATGCGTCTGCATGACACTAGGGTGACTACAGGGTCAGGGCGGGGGCAGTGAAGTTGGAGGAAGTGATAGGGACCAGTGGGAATGCAGGCGTGGTCCTGACAATTTTACACAAATATATGTGCGAATATCTGAAATAACAAATAAGATGGGAAGGGCGGCCATTCGTCGGCTAGGGGAGGGCGAGGGCTGAGGCTAAAAGGGGGTTAAAAGTGCAAACATATCCATTCTCTATGTGCGGCCGTGGAGGGACCGTTTAACTCTGCACACCTAGACGTTTTCGGCCTCTGATTTCCGGTGGGAGAGCCCGACTTCCCGGTTCCCAAGCTTCCCCGGCTCCTGTCTCGGCATCAGGCAGCAGCCGGCTTTATTTATCTCCAGGGCCGTCACATCAAACATGAAATATTTGAGGAAGCCGACCCTGCAAATTTGAGCTGAACCAGGAGGGTAAATGCAAGTCCTTTCTTTTTTGTTTCTCCTTCAAACAGGAAGTGGGACAATCAAGTCAGCAGCTAAATAGTTAGCATCCAGTGATGGGGGAGACCACGGCTATCCTCCCTGCACAAAAGGCCAGGAAATAAACAAAAGTGGTGTTTGTTTCATTTCATAACTGAAAAATACAAGGATTTCCTTCACCCATTCACAGAGGCAGAGAGGCGCTTTAGGCCAACTCCCCACCCCCTTCCAGGGCCCTCCCTCTTCCTTGACCTCCACCGACCCACCCCCTAGGGACATGTTCTGTTTGATGAACACCAACAAGAGGAGTACCACAACACAGATTGCAGTTTTTAATTTCTCTCTAAACATATGCAAAATATACTCAGGGCCACTGACCACTGGAATTATGCGGCAAGGCCAAATTAAGTGGCAGTGTTGAGTAAATTATGCGGCAAGAAAAGGCAAATTATGTTCTGGAATGCGGCATATTTTTTTTAACAGTATTACTTCATTATTTTTCACTTTTTACACTTATTAACACTGCCTGCGCATTGGGTGCACCTCATTAGTATCAGTTTAACACCCACATATAGCAGCACGCAACACAAAGGTGACAAGTCAATCTTTGCAAAGAGCCTTCCACTGTGCATCAACACATTCCACAGCATGTTTAATAACTTTTGACCTGTTTGAGATGGAAACAAAAAATGTGCAAAAGATTATGCAGCAGATGATGGATTGTGTGGCAAATGCTTGAAATCTATACTTATGCGAAAATCACAGCGGCTGCACATTTGCATAATTCCAGTGCCCCTGAATTTACTATAAGATCTGGAGGGAAAACAACTTTTCATCAGGACTGACCAGTGGTTTGATACACATGTTGCCTTTACAGGCAGCCTCTTCTGCATCATTTTATAGGCACACAAATGCTTGGTGCGTGAGTTTACAAAATGACGCGGGCCACTGAGTTAAATACATTTTTTACTAGCCATGCTGAACTGTATCAAGGATGCTGTACAGCATGGCTAAAACCATTGGCAGAGCCAATAGGTCCAAAAAGCGAGACATATTAGCTTTGCCATTGCTTGTTTGTATAAGTGCCTCAGAAAGAGCTGCTTTAAGGTTCAAGACCTCGGGCCTAAAAATATAGGCGATTTGGCTTTCATGAAATAACTGCTGCTTTGAGAAAAGTACCTGTGATGGACACATAATTTTGAATCATGAAAAAGAAAATCGAACTAAGCAAAAGATTTTGGTGACATACTAGGACTCATTTGTTCTACCTTGTTACAGGATTTGAAGCCGGTGTTTGTATCTCTTGCAGACAAAGCCCCCTAAGGGCACTATCACCCTGTTCCTAGCTCGGAGGTAACAGATTGCCATGATGGCTACTTGGTACCTTCCAAATACTAGTTCATGGTGATTATAGGTGTTGTTTGGATACCCCAAAACTCCAGAACTGTTCAATGCTCAGTGGCGGCCGCCACTAACAAAGGGTGGTAGGGTGGGTAGGGGGAGCGTGGGGGGTGGGGGTGTTGGGGCGATGCGCGCAGGTGAGTGGAGCGCACAGGGGTGCGTGTTAATTATACATTTAAAAAATTTACCTTTAGCTGTCGGCCGCCTCCAGCGTCACATCGCGTTCGCCGCCTCTCCTCTTCCTGGGTCCCAGCAGCCCCTGGGACATACTCCAATCCCTATGCTGCAGAGCAGTGCGGGGATTGGCCTGAGCCGGTAGGAAAGATGCTTTGCTAAGGTCACGGAGTCTGTGGCGTTTCTCCAGCCTGGCTGCTGAGTGCAGCTAGGCTGGAGAAAACTAAGTGCGCATGTGTGTTTTGGTTGGCCTGAGATGGCTGGCAAATCACATATGCATACTTAGGGAGTGCACAAGCACTCCTCCTCCCCCATCCCAAGCTGGCTCAGAGCCGTCAAACGAAAAATGAAACGTTGCTAGAACATCGTTTTACTTTTCGTTTGCTGGCTCTGCGCCAGACAGTGGGGCAATGCTCCCCCGCCATGGCAGAGGAGCCGCTGCTGACTCACCTGAAAGTTCGCTGTTTGGATTTGGTAATCTTTAACAGGCACATGCATCAAAATAAAAACCGGTTGCAAACGGGCAGATTCTCAGAATCTGCACCTTTGCGACCCGTATTTTTGCATTTTGGATGCATCATCCCAAATGCAAAAATAGCAATCTAAGTAATCTCTAAATTGCGATTACTTAAATTGAGATTGTATTTAAGGAATCGTAAATTGAGATTCCTTAAATGCAATGTATTAAAGTAGAAAAGTTAGCTATTTCACTGTTAGGGGGCGCATACTACCATGAAGTTGAACTTCCTGGTAATTTGCAAAAACTTTGAAAAATGCACTTTTGTGCATTTTTTAAATTTTCATGTTGCGCACACACATGCCCGTAGGCCATGTGTGTGCCCAACATATGTGCATAGATCAATTTTAGGGGTGAAACAGGGTGTCCTTTTGACACCCTTGCACTCTGAAATTGTATGCACAATTTGCGAGCACCTATTGGTATTCGCAAATTGCGCATGCAATTTCCCATTCATTCCTTATTTGCGACTCGCAATTTGTGTAGGAATCGCTTTTTTCACAGCGATTCCTAAATGCGTAGGCTTTTGCGAGCCCCTAATTGCGATTCCTTAATTATCGCTATTAAGGACTCGCAAAATCCTACCTTGATGCATGTGCCTGTTAGCCCCTTCACGTTCAGGTCAGTTTTTACTTGTACCTGGTCTTTTCATCTTGTGCAATATTTTGTGTCCCGCTCATTATTAGCATCATCTTCGTTCCCTCCTCTGGTTACAGATGTCAGCCTCAGAAGATCCAGAAAAAGTTTTCTTCAACATCATTTGGGTCAGCGTTGGTTGAAGCTGTGAATGATTCGCAGCAGCCAATGGACGGTCTTGATTTTTTAAATCAGTTTATCAAGCTGACAAATTAATTTTGTCAACGTTTGCCATCCGTAGTTGTGCCAGAAAGAAACCGATTCATGGTGTGTGGTTTGAGCTGGAGGAAATCTGACTAATCTAAGGAAAAAAGTCCTCCGGTTAAATATATCTGGCATGTTTCTCGTTTTCACCAGTGCCTTCAAAACTTAAAGCTGTCTTCACAAAAAGTGGTACATGTTGCTAAGGGAAAGTTTCTGGCTAGATGTTATAACCTCCTTCAAAAAGTGTAAAATGTAATTTCATTAGCTGCCTTATCTCTCACAAGAAAAGGCAGAGCCCCAAACTGTTTCTTTATTGTGATGTCTGCTGGCATTGGGAGCCATTGGAGATTTAAGATTGTGGAACAAGGGGGCAAAGTAGGCTGCTGCAGCCCCTGTGGTGCATGGGGGAGGGGGCATTCATTTAGAGGGCCCTCAACTCTTCTGGTCGCCCCCTTTCAGCCCAAGACAAATGAATATCTGTGAGATATGGGAAATCAAAGGGACCCCTCCTCATATTCTGCAGTGGCCCCATCATTTTGCGTTACACTACTGGAATGGGGGGGGGCGACGTGAACATGGTTTCATCTACGTGTGATTAGTTGGGTGGCAGCAACCAAGGCCGCTTTGAGTGAAGTTAGTGAGACAGACCACAAGGGAGGACATTACCCTCGTTGAATGTGCGACAGAGCCAGGGCTTCTATGCTCGTGCGATGGGTGGGTGTCGGGAGAGAGGGTTTTAGCCTGCACAGGAAGCTGAGCTGATACCAAGTTGCCTCTACTTTCTCGTTTATGTAGTTTGTGAAGGAAGGGTCAAGATCATTGTAGCAGCCAAGGGATTTGGGATTGGCAGAGATGAAAGGGTAACATCAACTAGTTGCATTTCTCTTAACCAGTTCATGATCTGTGACTGTAGATCACTGTCATTGAGTGTGAATTCTATTTTTGAGTTTTAGTAGGCGGTGGATATCATCATGCGTGAAAGGGATGTAGGCAGTGCTTTACATGTCCGTTTCAGAGGACACCTTAAAGGGGCTACCCACCCAGTGTAAAGAAATATCATTTACATTTACCAACAAGTCATTTTGGAATGTTGTTTTGTTTGATGATGTCAGCTTGAGTTTTGAGTTCTATTGTGGCATTATTCGCCACATGTCTTTTACAAGACATACCTGTGTGTCATCCATATAGTGGTGAAGAGTGAGATCTTGATTGATTAGAAGTATTGTTAGAGGATCCATATAGTAAGTGAATAACAGAGAGACTAGGGCGGACCCTCAAGGGAACCTGCATTTAAGAGAGAGGAAGTGAGTAGCAACCATATTTCTTTTTCTTTATGCAAGGACTGACACACCCCACTTGAGGCCAGAAACTGAGATGCCTATACACATGGAGATAATTTCATGCATACCTTGGTGGCTGACCTTGTTTAAAGTCATAGGAAGGTCAACATGAGCCATGGCCGTCTTTATCTGTAATTTACAGGACATCATTGCCTTGTAAGGCAATTTTCTACGTAAAGCATTTAGGATGGAAGCCAGTTGGTCAATGCAAATTGAATCTTTGGATTTATAAAGCGCATAAAACCAATCGACATCGAAGCGCTGCCACCGAGTAAGGAACCAAAGGGAAGGGGAAACCCTAGCAAAGTAGATGCAGAACAGCAAGGAAGTCACCAAGAGCCAAGAAATATAAAAAATAACCAAGTTTACACCTACCTACGAAAGATCAGGTGAGATTCAAAACTCCTGATATTGTCCGGGAGGGAATTCCACAACCTGGCCTGCTGCCACTGAGAAAGCTCGTTCCTCTCATCTAACCTTCCAGAACATTGGAACTTTCCCCTTTCTCTGTCCTGCTGATCTCAAATGTCTGCTAGGAGCATACCAGTTGAAGGCGGCCCTAAGATAACATAAGGGCCTTATGTACCAGGCACAGGTATTTAAGAGTCACCTGTTTCCTCACTGGCAGCCAATGGAGAGTCCTTAAGTCCTCACTAACTGAGATGTGTTTAGGCAGAACTAGGACCAACCGGGCAGCTGCATGTTGGATGACCTGCAGTTTATTTAATGGATACTGGTTACCATTTAAATAATGGGCATTACATTAGTCGAAGAGAGATGTAATGAGCGCAAGGACACCCTTAACTCCCCGGGAAGTAATGGAAAGCTTTCTCCAAGAGCTTAATTATCCAAAAAGAAGAACTCATTTTTTGCTGCAGCCACTTAAACGGGAAGTGTACCGCAGCTCTCAGGCCACCAACGGTCGGTCCAGATCATATTTTGTGCCCCAAAAACCACAATCCCAGTCTTCTCCCCATTCATTTTAAGCCAATTCTCTCTCATCCAAATACTGACTTCCGTCATACAGGACCAAAACCTGTCTTCCACCCCTTTCCAATCATCGGAGATGGGAATGATGATTTGGGTGTCAACCGTATCGAACGACACCTGGAAACTGAAGGAGCGCACCAGTTTCACCAGAGAGGCGACATTCAAGTTAAACATGTTAAAATTGAGGGAAGAACCCTGCAGGACTCCACATAGAAGCTTTAAAGGTTTAGCCCGAAAATCCCTGGAGCTGACTGTAAGAGTCCTATTCACTAAAAAGGACTCCAGCCGGTTTAAGACAGCATCCCTCATCCCAGCCTGTTGCAGCCTTTGCATCAAACAATGATGAAGATATGGTGTCAAAGGCTGCGAACAGATCGAGCATAACCAAAATGGCCGCCAATCCCTGATCAAGTTGCTGTTGAATCGCATCGGCCGAGGCCAGTAGGCCAGATTCAGTACTGTGGTGCCTACTAAACCCGTTTTGATGTGATATTGAAGATACAGTTCTACATTTGGAGATTTTTTCACAGGAAGGGGAGGTGAGTGATGGCACTGTAGTTTGTAAATTACTGTATTTTTTCGGACGGGCACTATTTATCTGTTTTCCTCTGTTAGTTCTGATTTGGAGGTCACTGTTCAAAATAGCTAGGTAGCAGTGTAATATAAGGATGTAGTAATTGTTGAGGGAACTATGTCATTGTTATAGGCTGTTGTTTTAAGCGATTGAAGCTTAAACCTATTTAGCAAGAGGCAGAAAGAATTAATGTGGCAAGGTATGTTACAGGGTGATGTGAGTGGTGTAAATGGGTGTGTTCTGTCAGTTGGAATGCCAATAAGCATGTTCCAATTTTGAGAGAGCAGATACTCTTCATGTTTGCTGCCTTCTCAATTCAGTGCAAAATGGTAGGCTTTGGGATTGGGATGCTTATGTGTTTTGCTTAGTACATTGCTTTTGTTTTCTGCTTCAGGGGTGATTTCAGTGTAATGCTCTGATGTGGCTCGCCGTCTCTGCAAGTAGAGCGTGCCGGTCTGAGCACATGAAGGTCTTGAGTTGACCTGGATGAGAACCAGCACTTTTCTAGCTTCCTCATTATGAATTTAGACGTATTCAGGTCACCGGTGTACCAGGCCAATTGAACTTAGGTTTACCCTTTTGGGCCAATGGTTGCATTGGTAACAATAAATGGTCTAACTGTGGAGCTGAGTGTCAACATTGTCTGAGATGTGGAGGAGAAGAATGTGTAGTGAATTGGAGGGATTCCATGGAAGACATCTTAACAGATCTGTGTGTATTGGTAATGGGGTTGAATTGTTCTTTATGAGGTCGATCGGATGGGGCTAGATGGAATGTTATTGTACCGTGATCATCAGATGGAAGGAATATTGTCAGACATGAGGTTGCGGTTGTCACCCAGGACGGATGAAGAATATAAGGTGAGATGGGATTGAGTGATGTTAAGAATAGGGTCTCATTTATTATAATTATTATTATTGTATTTGTTATTATTAACTCTTAAATCCCTGCACACACAGCATCACAAAGAGACTGGTCAAACTCCAGTAACTAAAGAAAATGTCAGATCCATCCACCCCACTGTGATCACTCCGCTAGCTTAGGAGGGCGGGAGAAGGTGAGCCTCTTATGTCCCTCTGATGTCTACAGTACAAAGAAACTTGCTTGAGTGCATGAAATGGTTTTAAAAACACAATACTGACATGTTTAATTAAAGATTTACATTTATGTCCGGAAGTAGGGAGATACATGCCAAAAACAGCTATAGCATCTCATTAGGGGCAGTAAGCGCTTTATAAATGCCGATGAGATACACGGCACCACCACCCTTCCCCCTCAAATTCTCAATTAGTATCTTCAAAAATGTTTACGTCCACTGATGCATTTTTTCCCACCGTCACTCCTTTAAATAGATTGTTATATGTGTTCCTTGTCTGGCTTGGTCCCCAATGTAAGCCACTGCTTCTTCATGGCCCCACTCCTCCTCAGCAGGGTGGTTTTCCATCGTTGTTGTTTTTATATTGACCTGTCAAAAATGATAATCACAATCGACGTATTAGTAGACCCTTTCCTATATATATATATATGTGCCTTGATGATATTATGGATTTTGGCAGGTCGATATAAAATCCATGATATTGGGACATATGTGTCTTTGCAGTGATAAGGGGGATGCTAAATGTTTCCTGCTGCCACTGTCCTCGTGGAAGACACCCTGTACCCTATTGCAGAAGTGCAGGTGAGGGCCATTTGGGTGTTTGAAGGTGCCCTGTAAATTAGAGAATTTGGTCGATGTGTATATGACTAATGGTACTTCTGTTCTTTGCAGGGCTTTCCTGCACTCCTGGTTTAAACCTGTCGGCTCAACGAGGAGTACCTAGAGCAGGTTGAAAAAAAGCTGTCTGTACATGGATGTTGTGAAGACTGAAAGAAAGCAGACATTAGTTGACTGCTCTCTGGCCGAATAACCTGGAGCCACCCCATCTCCTACACTTTCAGTGAAGAACCAAAGAGTATGGTTCTACATGAGCCTTGATTTTGAGCGCCTATTTATTTGGCAATTAAAACACTACTTCTACATTGTCCTATCTTGACGTTGCTACCAGCTGATACCGGTACCTCACCACATTCTTCTAACAGGGGCACTGATGCTATCAAGTCTTCTGCAGCATAGCCTAAGCCTTTAGGAATGAGATTGCATAGTTATAATGTCTACAGAATCAAAGAGACAGGCTTTTCCTGCTAGGAGTCTTGTTTCTGATATGAGGCAGCAGTCTACTCACAGACTGAGGGATGTAGCTGTTTCTAAGGGGTGTACTTTTCGATGAGGTCTATTCTTTAGATTGGGCTAGGATCAGGCGGGCTTCTTGCGTTGGTGACTTTGGGGCAACGCTTGTCAAATGCCTGGCCAATTTCAGGTTTGGACATGGCCGACTGGGCTGTGTCAATGGAAGTCTTCTTGGCATTGCTTCTGGTTGTTGGGGGTTCCACACTGACCTTTTCCCGGTGTTGGTTAGACACAGCTGTAGAGCAGCTCAAGATCTGTCCATTGGGAATCTAGAACCTTTCCTTTTAGTTTAATTGTTTTCCAAGCCAGATATTTCCATGGGACCTTTATTTACTTTATCGTCCATTTCTATCCTGACCTTTGCAATCCATTTTGACAAGGTGTTATTTCCTGTTCCATTTGAATTTTATCTGAGACTTTAAAAGTAAACTAGGCAACCTGCTTGGTGCATCACACCTTCGCTCTCGAAGAGTTGCTTGTACCAGAAGGCTTCAAGTTTTCTTCATACTTCTGCTACAAGGATTCCATCTACATCTCTTCATCTGCTTAAATTCTATTGTTTTTTTCTTACCTCTAAGAACTGAAATTTTCTTCAGTCTGCCACCCTTTCCATCCTTCATCCAGATTCAGAAGTGGAAATAAGAGGCAGCAGGTCTCAGCTTTTAACTAAAAGGTGTGAAGAAGGCCTTGCGAGACCTGTGCTTGATGTTTCCTCCACCTGAAAAAATCTGACTTTGTTTCTCCAGCCCTCAAAAGGCTTCATTGCCTGTTACTGGCTATGCAAAGACATTCCCTTGAGCGAGGCCTTGACTGCTCGACCAAGCTATTTATTTATTTATTATTTATTTTTTACATTTGTATGGCGCTCAGCTACCCAACAAGGGTTTCCCGGCGCCTATGACATTAGGTTGGACTAAGGTATAAGCGGAGTTAGATTTTAGCTCAGTTGTTTCTGGAAAAGCCAGGTTTTTACATATTTCCGGAAGCTAGCGTAGTTTTCCTCTTTCCGGATATGTAGGGGGAGTGTGTTCCACAGAATTGGCCCTCTGACAGAAAACGATCTGCCGCCAGTTCTTTGCAGTCTAAAACTGGGAACAGCGAAATTTGCTGCAGTTTGGGAGCGTAGGTTTCTTGTTGGTAGGTAAGGGGTGGCTTACGCTTGTAGATAGGTAGGTGCCGTTTTGGTTTTGATCTTAAACATGTAGCTCAGGGTTTTGAAGCTAATCCGGTGTTCAATCCTGAGCCAATGTAGATCGTTCAGGTATTTTGATATTCTTTCAGACTTTGGTATCCTGCACAAGAGTCTTGCGGCTGAGTTTTGGATCATTTGGAGTCGCTTGATCACTGCTAGATTTGAGCTCAGGTAGAGGATGTTTCCGTAGTCAATACGCGATGTTATTAGTGCGTTAATTACGGTTTTTGTGTGGCAAGGGGCAGCATCCATGTGATTTTTTTCAGCCATTTTATTATGGTGAAGCATAGGCCTGCGACTTTGTTTGCCTGCTGTTTCATTGACAGAGCATTGTCAATAATGACTCCTAGATTTCTTACCTGTGTTGCTGGAGAGGGAAGGGTACCCAACTCAGGGGGCCAATGGGAGGAATTCCAGAGCTCCTTATTTTTGCCTAGTAGGATTTATCACCGTTTAATTTTAACTGGTTGGTGGTCATCCAGTTGAAGATTTTCTGGAGTCCAATTTTGAGGAGAGAAAGGGCTGAGGGATTTGACTCTGATAGTGAGAAAATAATTTGGGAGTCATCTGCGTAGGTCATTAATGTTAGGCCTGCGCAGTCCGCTAGGTCGGCCAGAGGTCTAAGGTACAGGTTAAAAAACAGCGGGCTCAGGATGGAGCCCTGTGGTACTCCATGTGGGGCAAGAAAAGTATCTGAGCAGGCAAGGCTGGATTTGATCTGGAAGGTTCTCTCTGTAAGAAAGGACTTAATCCACTGTAGGGCGTCACTGCGAATGCCATTTCTCTCCAGTGTGGCCAGGAGAATTTTGTGAGATATGGTATCAAACGCCGCACTCAAATCTAAAAGAATGAGTGCGACCGTTTGTCCCTCATCCAAGAGTTTCCGGATCTTTTCCGTTACGCCTAACAGGGCGGTCTCTGTGGAGTATCCTGCTCTGAAGCCTGATTGTGAGGGATGGAGGAGGTCATTTTCCTCTGCGAAGAGGGTGAGGGCAGAGTGTATGTGCCTTTCCATGAGTTTGGAGAAGGCAGGGAGCAGAGATATTGGCCGATAGTTTGAAAGGACAGTTGGGTCCGCTGATGGTTTTTTCAGAAGTGGTGTTACCATTGCGTGTTTCCAACTCAACGGGACTGTGGAGGATTGGAGGGATGCATTTAGCATGTCTGCTATAACGGTCAGGGGGGTGGTGTCAAGTTGTTTTAGAATACTCACGGGAAGAGGATCGCGAGGGGAACCTGATGAAATGGACTTCAGGGAGGATTTTAGGGAGTCCGCGGTTACAAGGGGCCATTTCTCAAGGGTGTTCAATTTGTCCGATGACACGGGAATATCATTCTGTGGGCAATTGTCATAAGGTCTAGAGCTGATGTTAAGGATGATTTTTTCTATTTTTTCATTAAAAAATGTAGCAAGGTCTTGACATTGTTTTTTAGTTAAAGGGCGAGACGTAGCAGTTGTTTGAGCACCTGCTAGGTCCTTCACAGTGTTGAATAGGGTTTTTGCTTTGTTTGTAGCATTGTTAATGGTGTTGGCCACATAAAGGGCCCGGGCTTTGATGCAGGAGGAGTGGTATGCGTTTCTGGCCTTATTGTATGTTATCTTTTTTTCATGATTGTATTCTTTGCGCCATTGCCTTTCTAGGGCTTTACATTTAGATTTTTCAGTTTTAAGAAGTTCATTGAACCAGGGGGCTGGGGACGATGGAAGTTTATTTTTGCCTGAGTTAGAGGGAGGCATTGATTGGCTGCATTTTCTAGCCACTGGTTAGTGGCTTCAGCTAGACTTTCCAGATTCTGATCGTGAGGGGGTGTGCTGATTGTTAATGCTTGATTCAGTTTTTCTATGTCAAGTAGTTTCCAGTTTCTCATGGAGTTTGCTGTCCATGCTGTATTTAGAGTGGGAAAAGTTCGGATTAAGCTGAAACTGAGAAGGTGGTGGTCTGACCAGCATAAAGGGCTGGTTTGAGTCCATTTTAATTCTGGGATATTTGTAAATATGGGGTCTAGTAGGTGTCCCGCCTTGTGCGTGGGACCTGAATTGAGGAGTGATAGGTTGAGAGCCGTTAGGTCGTCAATTAAGTTACGGCATGCCACATTTGTTGAGTCCTCAAGATGCAGATTTAAGTCCCCTAGGAGTGTGAAATTTTTGTAGTCTACCAGAAATGGAGTTATATAGTTTGCTAGGCTGGCGGTCCAAGTATTGGCATTCCCAGGAGGTCTATATATTAGCAGGCCAGAAAAAGTGAAATTGGGGTTCAGAGTGATTCGAAAAGAAGCGGCTTCACTTCAGCTATCCTGAGGTCTGCGACTGTCAGAATCCATTTACAGACCACTGTGCAATCGAGGGGATCAGGGTCCAACCGTGGTGGTTAGCTCTTTTAAGCAATGACCCCTGGGCTCTCTCTGAACTTGTCTCTCGGGGTAGCAAAGGTGAGCATTCAAAAGTATCCCACTAAAGTTGCTTGGCTGCACAGACTCTGACCTCTTCCACCCCCCCCTTTCCCCCTTTTCCCCCCTCCTTCCTCCCCACCCGCCCCAAGCGCCTTGAGACCCTCTGGGTGAGTAGTGCGCTATACAAATTTCCGAACTTGAACTTGAACTCATATAGTTATGTAACAGAGATAACAAATGCTGTCCAGCCCACAGGCCTGTTACTTTCATTCACTAACGAAGTACGCTGCCGACGTATGAGCTCGGCGACAGGGACGGTAGTCCCCTGTCACTATGATGGTGCACTTGGTGCGCCCCTACCATATCAGAAGTAATTCCAGAACCTATTATTGTCAAAACACCGGGCGGAGGTAAATCTGCGCACATTGGAATAGTGGTATGCAGTTCGGCGACGCAGGGCAGGGGACACAATTGTCCATCCTGGAGGAGACAGTCCAGGTCCAACAATGATCCTACAAGGGGACAGTGGTGGTATTATAAACAAGTGTTGTGATAAAAGTGAAAAGTCAAGTGATTCAAAGATGCACAGCATCAAGCAGCCTGACTTTGCCTCAGTGTGAGGCGGGGACACCCATAGCACCAGCTCAACAGTTCTTCCACCAGCTTCCTGTGTAACATGGCATCAAATCCAAGGTCTTGTTATTGTATTACATGCGTATAGCGCCTTATTTATAAGCGTGGCACTGGGGGGCTTCCTTGATCTGGGTGCTCTTTTATTAGAGTTCTAGAGTTTCCATTGAACAGTGATTTGTTTGTGTAGAGACTCAGAGTCCACTGAGTCACTTTTAGGTGCTTTCAATTTTCTTTGCAGTAAAGGGAACTGAGAACCAGGGAGAAAATGTGATTCCCCCCAGATTACACAATTTGGTGAAGAAGGGAAGTTGTGCTTAAATCCGGTCTGTTGTGATGCCAACGGCGGCTGCACAACTGCTGGATCACGCCATCCCCACCTCCAGATGCCACATTTAGGTTTTTGCCCAGATCCAGCGAGATCAAATCATGGTTAGTTGCTATCACTGACTTTTAAAAGACAAGGCAAACTCATGCTAATTACACTTTACTTGGCCATGGTCCATGGGAGATGCCAGAAACTAGGACATAAAGTAAAAAACATTGACAAAGCCAATAGGTCTACATTTTGGACGTATTGGCTTTTCCAATGCTGTTTGTGGTGTAGGAACGGTGCTTTTTGAGCGGTAGAGAGCAGTGGGTTTGGATGAAACCATACTTCTCCCGTGCGAAAACTCTCACGTGCAGAATACCCCATGGGTCTGCATTTAGCCCTACATTGTTTCATGTTTATATTTCCCCGCTTTGCTTTTATATTGGAATCTTATGGGATCAAGATCATTCCTTATACTGATGATATCAGCTTTTCTTCTCTTATGAGGGAATGTGAGACTCAGCTAGACAATCCTCTGCTTGTATGAGAACCGTTTTCAGGTGACTGAAAGTAAACCATCTACAATGCAATCCAGAGAAGATGGAAATCCTTCTCTTCGGTCCCAATCCGTCTCCTGGTTGGTTTGTTTGCTGGCCTACGGAAGGCCCTACACCCCCCTGTCTACGGGCGCTGCAAGGAATCTGGAATTTGTGTTTGATGACCACCTCTCAATTAAGGTACAAATCTCTTCAGAAGTAATGGTGTGTTTTTGGCTAACGAAGGCTCCGAAGAAATCTTTAGCTTTTTTACCTTTTGAAGCCCAGAAAACTGTTGTTCAAGCGTCCATTTTATTTAGATTGGACTTTGCCAATACTCTATATCCTGGCTCCCCAGCTTTCCTTGTTTAATGTCTGCAGGTAGTGCCGAATACAGCAGCACACACATTTTTTAACTTAAACTTTCCAGGCACCCTTTTACTTCTTCATTCTTAAAAAAGCTTAATAGGCTACCTACTAGTAGAAGAACCACCTTTAAAACTCTATTGCTTGCTCACCGTGCCCTGCATGGAGCTGGACCACATTCTCTGAAAAGAGGAATCCAACTTTATGCTCCTGGCAGGGCCCTTCGATCAGCAAAAGCTCAATTGATCCCAGTCCCACGTTTTGAAAGATCTAGGCGTGTGGCGTCTATCTGGAACCTTAACGGTTTACACCTCAGAAACATGTCAATTCCGTAAACACCTGAATCATACCTTTTCAGCCTCTAATTGTCGCTAGCTTATTCTGTGTGCACTTTAGCACCGGGACACTCTCCAAGTAGCCACACGCGGTACATGTTCCTTCATTCATTCATTCATCTCTAACTGAGATAACCAGAGTCCGCTCAATAGTGAAAGCAGGCACCAGCCTCAGAAGTCGCTATGCCAAGTGGTACCATGGTCCACAAATACTTAACCAACAAAAAGCAAGTACATGTCAAAATAGATAATCAGGAGGTAGATGTCCCATGCCACAGGGTAGAGAAGCAGGCCTGTTCTACTCCATTGGGCGAACGTGAAAGAAGTGTGGGGACAAGATGGTGTATGCACACCAGAAGACACTAGGTGACCATCTCTCTCCAGGTTATTACAGACACTGACTCCAGCCTTGAACTTTAGACCTACAAGCCATTGATTTCAAGAGTGTTAGTCACAGCCACTAGAATTATGCAGTGGGTAGCATCGCATTATGAAGGACATTATTAAACTATGCTACAAGAAAAATCAACTGAAATAGAACAATTAATGGAAGTATTACTTTACTATTTTGACATTTTTACATATATTAACACTGAATGCAATTTTTTGTTTATTAAATTGACCAATAGTGCTACTGATGATAATAGCGTATGTGACAAGAGCAGCAAATACGTAATTATGCTGCAAACGCTACAACTTCGGAATTGCATAATCCCCGTGGCCCTGTGTTAGTTTAATTAATTCAGTGGAAGCAAAGCAAGACTACAACACCTTGAATGCTGTCACATAAAAGCTCAGGGCTGAAAATGGTGTTCTTAAGGGCCCAGATGAAGGTGGTCCCCATAGCAGACACACACAAGACTGCACAAAAACCACCAGAGGTACACACACACAAAACAAGCATTGGCCAAGCCAATAGGTCTTTCCTATGAGAGATATTGGCTTGGCTATGTGTTGTAGCTTATGCTGTACAGCTGCATGGATGCTCTGCAGTATTACTAAAACAAATTTAAGAAAGTGCTATGACACAGCCAGGGATTATGCACTTTTTTTTAGTGCATTAGCGTTGGATGAATCATAATCTTTTTTTATTATTATTGTTAGCATGCTGCATAGCAGTCACACTGCTATACAGAATGGCTACAAATCATTGCCATAGTCGCCAATGCCATGTTGTACTGCATGTAGATAAGGGAATGCAGAGCCAAAAGTCTCAAAGGCGAGACCTGTTGCCTTTCCCAATGTTTATTAGGTCTCTGCACAACAGCCTTGAGATCCTGAGCAAATCTGTAAATCTTCCCATGCTAAAAAAGAAAACAAATATGACATTTGGCAAAAACCTATCACATAAAAAAAACAAATACATCCATTTCCATGTCTTAGTAAAAATACATAGGAAAGCAGATAACATCTGTTGTCACAATAAACATCAATTTCAAAGCAGAAAAGGGTTTCTTTGAAATGCATATGGAACAAAAAAACATAGCTACAAATGGCAAGAGGTTCATTAAGGACAACGGCAAAGAAGACAAAATAAAAGTAGTACATCAAGCACAGCGCAATTTCACAAATAAATAAATCCTACACTTTTTTTATGTCGTTTTATATAGCACAAACTTGACCCGAAAGTATCGGAGCGCTTTACACAAGCATCAGTTGCATTACATGAGGACACAATCATTTTTTGTTAGGCACGAGGAGATTAACGGGCACATGCATCATTGTCAATTGCATTCGCAAACGGTGAGAATCGCAATTTTCGGCCGTTTGCGAATGCAATTGACAAAATTGGGATGTTTTTCGCAATTTTAGAAATCGCAATCATGTTGCGATTTCTAAAATTGCGATTGCATTTAAGAAATCGCAATTTGAGATTTCTTAAATGCAATGCATGAACATTTTAAATTTGCGAATTCGCAAATTGGGAGAGGTAAATTAACATGAAGTTGACCTTCATGGTAATTGGCAAAAACTTTCAAAATGCACAAAAGTGCATTTTTGAAAGTTTCATTTTACACACACACATGTCCTTGGGGCATGTGTGTGTGAAAATGCACTTAAAGTTATATTTCAGGGGTGCGGGGGGTCCTTTGGACCCCCCCCTGCACCCTTGAAATTGCATTTTCAATTTGCGATTCGCAAATTGCGAATCGCAAATTGAAAATGACTTCCCATTTATTCCTATGGGCCTGAATCAATGGGAAGGGATTCCTTAATTGTGATTCGCAAATTGTGACTCGCAATTAGGGAAATTTAAGAAATCGCAAAAAAAATTGCGATTTCTTGGTGCATAGCCATTTGCGATTTCTTAATTGCGATTCCTTAATTTTCGCAATTAAGAAATCGCAAACGGCGACAATGATGCATGTGGCCCTAAGTGATTTGCCCAGAATCACAGGATGTTGCATGTCCTTGCTGAGACTCGAACCTGGTTCCCCAGATTCGAGATCAACCGCCCTAGCCGTTAGGCCAACTCCTCTCTGTAGGTTCATTCCGAAACAGGGACTCCAGCCTCCAGATCTCCAACCTCTGCTCCACATTCTCTTCAAATGATGCGAACAGAGAACCTAGGACTGCTAGCCACCATAGATTCCAGATACAGACCCAAGCAGGATGCCACATATCTTCCTCCTTAAACACAACATTTAAGAAACAAAAACACAACAACAAAAACAGAAATAATAGACAAGCGGTGAGGCGGCAGTGGAGTACAACAGGACAGATACTCAAAATCACAAGATACTATATTTATTTACACTTAATAAAGCACGCAGCTAATTACAAATGCATGAACATCAAGAATGTAATAATAACCGTACAGTATTTCATAGATCATTTGTTGATCACCACAACACGTTTCAAGTTCCATATCCACCCATCTTCTGACTTAACAGCATTTTTAAACATTTTAATATTTTGAGTGGTTTACAGAACTTTGAAACATCACAAACCTTTACGGGAGATATCACTACAGCCAGATCTCCCACCTTAACTTTCATGTGAGACACACCTTTACGCAAATAATAAGCACATACTCTTTGTTCCTGGTAGTATTTTACTATTTGCAAACAGTCATTAGAAATCCTATAATTTCTTTCTATCCACCCTTCCTCTCTTTTTCCAATTTTGTTTTGCACCCAATAAAGGACAGACATTTGTACTCAGTCTCCTCCGATGAAACATCTCAAAGGGAGTTTGCCCGGAAGTATCATGGGGAGCAAGCCTTTTAAGCTTTAATGTTCCTCCATATATCATCTTTCCAATCTCTCCCAGACATTCTAGCAAGTTGTACACTCTATTTCAATGTTCTATTACATTTCTCCACCATTCCATTCGTTTGGGGGTGATAAAGCAAGCATTTCTTAAGTTGTTTATTCCTTGAGCTCATAAACTCCTCCATAGCTTCTGTGGCAAACTGCACCCCATTATCTGTGAGAATAGCTCCGGGATTGCTTTCTCTACTAAATATTTTCTGCAAAAATCGTATCATTACCACTGTAGTGACTTCTAAGACCACTGCAACTTCAGGCCACCTGGAACACATATCCATCAACATTAACAAATAAACAGGTTTGGCTCTCATATCAATGGGCCCCACAATGTCTGATGCTACTTCCTCCCAGGGTTCTAAAGGGATTTCTGTAAAAACCATAAGAGGAGTACTCTCTTTTTTAGCCTTATCACTCAACGAACATTCTACATATTCTCTAATCATCCCATCTCAATCTGCATTTCCATTTCTGGCCACCAATAATCACACCTTAAACGTTCTTTGTTTTACATATTCCAAGGTTTTCCATGTGGGCTAAGTCTATTGATTGCCTACTCGAGATCTCTGGAGTTACCAATCTTAACCTTCTCAAGACCAGCCCACCATTCACAGACAACTCATTTTGCACTCTAACAAAATTATTCTCCTGTTCATTCACTGCTTCCCACTCAAATTCTTGTCATGTACAGCAACCAAAATCTCATCCTTATGGCTCTCCTCCAACCACTCAGAGTCCTTGATACATGCATCTTTGACCTTGCACATTTGAGATCTTCATCCAACCACCAATCCTCAACCATATCTTTGCTGTCTTAATTGTTCAGTAACCTTGACAGACAATCTGCAGCCTTATTTGAAGCCTCAGGAACATACCTCACATCAAACTGAAGTCCTGCAGACCCACAATCTATTTACATATGCGACTGGACACTGAATCCAAAATGTTCTTCTCATGATCTCATGTGATGATTTGTGATCTGATTATACAGAGAAACTTTGGGACAGATTTACAAGAAAGTGACCCATCTGTAGAGATGCGTCTCTTTCCCTGTGCCACACTGAGAAACCCTTACGCCACAATGGATGCACTGTATTTGCAATATGGCGCACCATGGTGCATGGATTGACAGATGTGTCAGAAATTCAGATGCATCTGTTGGCGCAAAAGTCACGCATTGCTCGAATCGTGATGCAAGCACGACGAAACTCCAGCAATGCATGGGGAGGCCTATCCACCTTGTGCTGCGTCACTCCTTATGCCTGATTCAACCAGGTATAAGGTTTTGAAGCAGTGGCGTCCTAAAACTGGCGCAGTGAAATCTTGCAGATTTTACGGCATCACTTCTACAAGACTTTTTTGCGTGGGAACGCCCACCCTGCATACATTATACCTGATGCAGAAAAGTGACTCAAAGGCGGCACAAAAATGACGCAAGGGGCTTGTTAATCTGCCCCTCTGTCTCCATAAATTTTATTAAACATTTCCTGAAAGCCCAGTAGACTACCAAAGCCTCTTTTTAGGTCTCGCCTGTCGATGCGCATGCGCATCGAGCAAGGCGAGAGTATTGGCACTTATCCGCTCTTTATCCACACTGCAAGGAATCGTGGCGATTCCTTGCAGTGCACGAGAAATTTAAGCTCAATGCGCATTCGCATTGAGCTTAAATGCGCGTGCACATGCCCCCAGCCGCCTGCCTTGCCTACTCTCTCTCACAGCCTCCCCCAGCTCCGCCCCCTCACTACTTGATTGCACGGCCGCTAGGCCGTGCCTCCCCTACTCTCCTCCCCCCTCCTCCTCTCCTCCCCTGCCTGCCTGCCGCTAGCCTTGCCTACTCTCTCTCACAGCCTCCCCCAGCTCCGCCCCCTCACTACTTGATTGCACGGCCGCTAGGCCGTGCCTCCCCTACTCTCCTCCCCCCTCCTCCTCTCCTCCCCTGCCTGCCTGCCGCTAGGCCGTGCCTCCCCTACTCTCCTCCCCCCTCCTCCTCCTACTCTCCTCCCCTGCCTGCCTGCCGTGTCGCACCTCTCTGCCCCCTCCCCTGCCCGCCGTGTTACGGTGAAAGGCTTGTTTTTTAAAGTGTTGTGTATACTAACTCTCAGCCATGTCATTCCCCAGCCCTGCTATTCAGCACTTTTTCTCTCAGCTGTGTTCTGGTAAACACATTATGGTTTTAACTACTTTTTTTGGGGAGGAGCCTGCCTGCACGACAAGCTCACCGATGTAAGAAAAGCTGATCCGGAGGTTGCAAAACACGCTGTTTGCTCGACATTTGTGGTGTCTGTTAACGAGGAGTTTTAACATGCAGGCTCAAAGCGCACAACTGCTCCTCATTACAGCTGGCCGCGTGCCAGAAGATTTTTGGACGCAGGAGCTGAAATATAGCTCCACAACATCAGTTTAAATAAAAAAAATAAACCTGCAGGGTTATGTTTTTTTCTGCACTCTCCCTGCGCAGCTCCAGCCCGCCCTTTGCTTGACACCATGTCCGGCCGCGCGCCAAGCACTGCAAGCCCTGTGTTCGGATGTCGCGGTGGCACGTGATGGGCGGAAACCTCCGCCCAATCAGCGCGGACATGTGCCTCTCGTTATGTGTCGCCCTTCTCATATCGCCTGAAAAACACACTGTTTTGTTCTGGTTGCCTGGACTGCTCTAGTGAGCTTAAGGAAGTGACGTCATAACCCTGCCAAACAGTTGTCTTTTTGTTATGCTCATTTCTTAACAACCAAAAAAGTATATTTTTTTAAAAAAACGGGTTCAAGTCTCAAAGTCACAGATACATTCTTGCAACACTGTTTCTCATTTTACATATGCAGGGTTGCAATACTGTGTGTTATTTTCATAAGCTACATCAGTTCTATTCAGTGATGAAAAATTATCATTCTCAGTATTCATCTGGACATGAAATGCAGCTGTGCAAACTTAAAATAACTCTGTGGGGGTGTGTTCTTGGAGGGGAAGGGGCTCATGCTAAGTATTGCCTGAGAGGCACTTATGCACACATCAAGCCTCTTTACATTCACCCCCAAAATCTTGCTAAACCCTACGATCGTCAGGTTTTTAGGTCTCTCCTCAACCCCTCACCCTCAACCCCTCACTCACCCTCACTCTCACTCATCCTCACTCACCCTCAACCCCTCACCCTCACTCACCCTCACCCTCACTCACCCTCAACTCCTCACCCTCACTCACTCACCCTCAACCCCTCACTCACCCTCACTCACACTCACTCAGCCTCAACTACTCCCCCTCACCCTCACTCACCCAAAACCCCTCACCCTCACTCACCCTCACTCCCCCTCACCCTCACTCACCCTCAACACCTCACTCACACTCACCCACCCTCACCCTCACTCACCTTCAACACCTCACCCTCAACCTCAACCCCTCACTCACCCTCACTCACCCTCACTCACCCTCACTCACCCTCACCCTCACTCACCCTCACCCTCACTCACCCTCACCCTCACCCTCACTCACCCTCACTCACCCTCACCCTCACTCACCCTCACTCTCACTCATCCTCAGTCACCCTCACCCACCCTCAACCCCTCACCCTAACTCACCCTCACTCACCCTCAACCCCTCACCCTCACTCACCCTCACTCTCACTCATCCTCACTCACCCTCACCCACCCTCAACCCCTCACCCTCACTCACCCTCACCCACCCTCAACCCCTCACCCTAACTCACCCTCACTCACCCTCAACCCCTCACCCTCACTCACCCTCACTCACCCTCAACCCCTCACCCTCACTCACCCTCAACCCCTCACCCTCACCCACACTCACCCACACTCACCCCCACTCACCCTCACTCACACTCACTCACCCACCCTCACTCACCCTCACCCTCACTCACTCACCCTCACTCACCCTCACTCACCCTCACCCTCACTCACCCTCAACCCCTCACCCTCACTCACCCGCACTCACCCTCACCCTCACTCACCCTCACCCTCACCCTCACTCACCCTCACTCACCCTCAACCACTCACCCTCACTCACCCTCACCCTCACTCACCCTCACCCTCACTCACCCTCACCCTCACCCTCACTCACCCTCACTCACCCTCACCCTCACTCACCCTCACCCACCCTCACTCTCACTCATCCTCACTCACCCTCACCCACCCTCAACCCCTCACCCTAACTCACCCTCACTCACCCTCAACCCCTCACCCTCACTCACCCTCACTCTCACTCATCCTCACTCACCCTCACCCACCCTCAACCCCTCACCCTCACTCACCCTCACCCACCCTCAACCCCTCACCCTAACTCACCCTCACTCACCCTCAACCACTCACCCTCACTCACCCTCACTCACCCTCAACCCCTCACCCTCACTCACCCTCAACCCCTCACCCTCACCCACACTCACCCACACTCACCCTCACTCACCCTCACCCTCAACACCTCAGCCTCACCCTCACTCACCCTCAACCCCTCACCCTCACTCACCCTCAACCTCATGCTAAAGATTTACAAAAAAAACCATAAACAATTCTAAAAGCACTAACTCTAATGCTGCGAGACCTATTGCATTTCTAATGCTTGTTTGATAGTTGAATACCAAGATTCTGACCCTCTCAAAGCTCTTGAAGCAAAAGTTATTTTGACTTACTTACTACCATTTTGATATTCACAGAAGACACTTACTCATTTTGGTATTCACAGAAGGCACTTACTTATTTCGGTATTCACAGAAGTTAGGAGTCCTAACTTTGGATTCCTAAATGCCTTCTGTGAATACTGGAAGTCTTAAAATTAGGATTTTTCTCAGTTTAGTAGTAGTAAAGTTCGGACTCCTAACTTTAGGACTCCTATATGCCTTCTGTGAATACTGTATGTTTTAAAATTAGGATTTTTTTCAGTTTAGAAGTAGTAAAATTAGGACTCCTAACTTCTGTGAATACCGAAATTAGTAAGTGCATTCTGTGAATACCAACATGAGTAAGTGCCTTCTGTGAATACCAAAATGGTAGTAAGTTTAGGATTTTGTCTTAAGTTAGTTCTGTGAATCGGGCCCATTGAGTGCAATATGGATAACAAGATGGTACGTCAGGCTGCACACCATGATTGTAGGATGGATCACGAGATGACAACGAGATTACATATGAGGCCACGTACCTTCAAGTAAACCGCTGTCAATAAACCAAACTATCCCAGCACTGTAAAATCACAACTAAGAAGCAGAAGTCCAGTAGGATTGGGGTCTGTGGCAAGCACGCACCAAAAGAAGCAATTAAGGTCCAATGTAAACACTGTATCCGGTTCCGTTACTCAGTGAGCAATCATTGGGATATATGAAAACTCCAAAATCAATTCTTTCAGAAATTTAAATGCACTCCATGGCTCTGTAAGCACCAGTGTTTCCACCTCCGTTCCAAACGCAAGGGATTTTAGGTCTATAATAAGTCGAAGACAAGGATAAATACATTTACCGTCAGGAATGGAGTTGAAGTCTGAAGTGTGGACTCACGAATAAATAAATCCCACACTTGAAGTAGAGGTAATTTGTAGGTTTATTCCAGAACAGGGACCCCAGCCTCCAGAGCTCCAACCTCTGCTTCACAGTCTCTTTAAATGATACAGAAAATATGTTATTGTAATGTTATGTTAATGGCCTCTTATAGAGCGCATGACTCACCCAGGGGCATCTCAGCGCTTACTTAGAGGAAAACCAGAGGGAAAAGCGAGGTATCAATGACAGACAGAGTTAAAATAGGAAGGCCTTGAGTTGTTTTCTGAAAACCAGATAGGAGGTAGATTTACGCTAAGTCTCAGGTAGAGAATTCCAGTACTTGGGAGCAATATATGAGAAAGCTTTGCCCCCTGTATGGTTACGCCGAATGCGAGGGATCTTTAACAGTGCCAGCGAGTTTGATCTCAAGTTGCAGCTAGAAGTCTGCTTAAAAAGTTTATTTTGCAAATAACCAGGACCCATTCAATTAATGGCTTTAAAGGTGAGGCAGCAGATCTTTAAAAGTGATCTCCTTTTTACTGAAAGCCAGTGAAGCTCTCCGAGCAAGGGGAGTGATGGAGAACCTGGGGGATGTTTTATGACCATCCTCGCTGCCGTATTTTGGATCACTTGAAGCTTGGCTTCCAAAGTTTCACCCACTTCAGCCAGTAGCGGGTTCCTGTAGTCCAGGCTGCTCACCACCATCGCCTGGACCACTGTTCTGAGATGTTTCACTAGAAACCAAGAAATGCTAGACACAGTAGACTTAAATACAGAACCAAGTAGGATGCCACAGACAGCAATCAAGCTGAAGTAATTAGTACTTGGCCCATGCTTGAACCAAAAGAAGAGGAAGTGAAGCCAGCGTGTGCTGGCCAATTAGAAGGTAACAAATAAGAGTGACGGTGAAGTCAACAAATGTTAAGCAATGGGTGTGCTGCGAAACACTTGTTGCATACAATATCTCTTGCAAGCAAGAGCGTATGCAGCACATGCGCTGTTACAGGCGAGACCTAAACAAACTTCCTGCAACTGGAGGGCTTGACGCAGCAATGCACTTGGAAGATAAACACGTTAAAGATGATTTAAGTACAATGGAAACTTTATAGTTTCTACTCTCAGACAATGGTCATTTTACTGTAACAAGATAACATAAACAATTTTCCCTTCACCCTAGGAGGTGAAAAAAGAAACATGAATGACACTGGAAATTGCACATTCATTTCTTTGCAGGCATAATGAGACACTGCAATTGGGTTTCTAGGACAACTTTTAAAAATATTGTTTTCTTTGTAAATTTACTGCTTGTAAAAAATCCATGTTTTGTTCTATGCATTCATTATAGTGCGAACAACTATTTCTATGTCATTGTGGTGCATACTCACCCGGCACCATTTCATACGTCAGTCGTGCCTGATATTTGTTGGTGTTTGTGGGAAATTAGTAGTGTTTTTAATGTTTATTTTATAAGTGCTTTGTGTAGGTTAGTGTGACATTTTGGTATAAAAACCTACATTCGCACAATACGTCTATATAAGAGCCTTGGAATGCAACATCTTGATGCTGTTTTCATTTTTTACATACACATCCTATGGATGGCGCTTCCTAAATAAGCTCTCGTGGAAACAGACATTTCCTAGAGTGAATTAATCGGGTGGGGTTGGCCCAGTAATCAAATAGCCACTTAAGCTTGTCCTGGGAAGAAGGAGTCTTCTGGGGAATTGGTGCTACGGTCTTTCCCCCGATGTGTGGATGAATGTGGGGGAATTTGCATCAGAGATGAAGGTGGCATTAAGCCCGGCATGTCCAGTAGAAAGATAAAATGCCCCAATTATTTACCAGTAATCTTCATTACTCTTAATCATACTTGTCCTTGTCACAGTCATTACATTTGGGGTGATCCCACCGACAAGCCAGGAAAAAAGCACAGCAGGATTCTGGAATGCAACTCCACCCTCCCCTCCGGGTGCTATAATTAAGGCAGGATTTTCAGAATCCACCTGTAATAACCATGCTGTGTTAGAGACTAAGGACGGAGGGAGAGTGAGTTTGTAATAATTGTAACTGCTGTACCAAAAGTCACACAGAAATGATCAGAGCGTCCGAACTCCTGTAATCTGTTAAGATAAATAGAATTCTCTCTATTAACATCCAAAGTATGCAAAGCAAATTCTTCCTCAGAGGTAGGAGAAGGAAAGAAAGCAGGAAGAATAACCTCTTGTAAAGAGTGGAAGGAAGAGTTATCCTTAGGTCTTAAAATAAGGGGCAAAATAACACTGTTGTAAAAAAACAGAGAAAAGGAGACAGAGCAAAACAGAAAGTCACCAATTCTATGGACAGAAATTAGCCCCCAGGAAACATATCTTAAAATAAATACATTTCAGATCTACTGATTCTAAAGGCTCAAAGGGAGGTCCTTGCAAGGCTTTATAAACTGAAGTTAGGTCGAGATGTAGAGCATGAATAGGAGGAGAGGCCAAGATGTAGAAAAGCTCCTAAATACCATGAAGGCTTAAGCAACGATCTCCTACTGGGGTTCAGAAAAGTCCCTAAAAGACTTAATTACAAACCATTGCGCCTTCAGGGTAGAGATAGCAGGGTTAAGCTGGACACCCTCCACCAAGAGCTGTAACACTGAGGCAATAGGAAAAGAGGGTGCGGAAAGATCATGCTCAGAATAACAATTATTAAACAAAGTCCAATGTTTAGAGTAAGCTTTGGTAGTAGAAAGTATTCTAGACCTCTGAAGAGCATTAATCAAGGTTTATGAAAAACCTTTCTTCACCAGGCTCAAGTTTTCAACCTCCAGGCCGACAGATTTAGGCTTAAAGGAAGAGGTAAAGAGGAACTGCTGAGAGGTGAAGGAAATAAAGGCAGATTCCAAGGAGGATCCCTAAGCATGGATTTCAGCACCGGGAATCATGAGCGATGAGGTCAACAGTGAATCATCAGCCTTCTCCCACTGATTTCTGGCCAAGACTTTAGGAATTAATGGAAATGGTGGAAAAGCATAAAGTAGCTTCCTGGGCCTCTCTACCGCAAGACATCTGTTCCCCAAGCTTCCTTCTCTTGAAACTGGGAACAGTATCTGCAGACTAGAGCACTGTACATGGAAGCAAATAAATCAGGGAACTAAGGTTTGAACGTCTTCCATATTTCTCTAAAGGTTGATTGGTCGAGATAGAGCAAGACTCTTAGATACTGTAAATCTCCTGTTCAACAAATCAGTTTGTGTTGTTCATCCCCCTGTTGTGAAAAGACGACAAACTCAGAAGATTCATCTCTGTACAAAAACGTAATGCTATTGCCACCTGGTTGGGAGATCTGCTTCCCTGGCGATTCACGTAAGCCACTGACACTGTGTTGCCTGTTCATACTATTACATCCTTCTGAAAAATCAATTTCTTGACATGCAGCAGGGCTGTGTGTCCAACAATTCAACAATCTCCTCCTCTCCAAACAGGGACCACTTGAATTGGCAAGTTTGATGGCTGATTGCCGCTTCCCAACAAACAGACTGACATCTGTTGTTAGAACTAGGTGTGGCTGAGGATGCATTTCCACACCCTTCTCTAGATTCTGGGAGTTCATCCACTACTTTAGCTCCTTCTTGAGGTGTAGGGACAAAAGGATCAAAGAATCCAAGGGCTGGAACTGTTGAGAGAAAAATCAGTGAAGATGCCATTGTAATGGCTGCAGGTGCAGGGGAGCCCACTGAATCCCAAAGAGACCTACCCCCATGTGCTCTTGTATCTCCATGCAAAGTTTCGATTGGAACTTCTTGTTTGATGAACAAAGGTCTGATTAGGTTCTGTAAGCAAACCCTCCTCTTCTCTGGGAAGGAAATGTTTCCCAGATCCATCCAAAACCATGCGCAAATGAAGACTATATAACTTGACAGGAGAGGCTGACATTTGGGAAGATTCAATAACAAACCTAGTCTGCTGAGCATTGGCTTTGTCTGATCCAGAAATCGATGAGTGGTTTGTTTAGAAGGAGCATGAAGCAACCAGTAGTCTAGATAGGAGAAAACTGGAATTCCCAGTAGATGAAGATAAACAGCTACTGATGCTATCATTTTAATAAAAACTCCTAGAGCAGATTTAAAGATGAATGGATGGACCATAAAGGGACAGTGTTGCTTGCCCAACCCAAATCTCTGAAATTTCTAGTGATTCCAGGCTATTGGAATATGAAGGTAGAGGTCCATCAGATGTAATGCAATTATGAAATGATTGGATGTGATCAAACGGATAATAGCAAGCAAGGTCTCCATTTTGCATTTCATATCTTGAGACAAGGCATTCAAGTACTTCAGATCTATCCCCACCCGAACCCCTCCTGTAGTCTTCTTCATCCGAAACATAATGGAGTAAACGCCAGAACCCCTCTCCTTCAATGGGATTGGGCAAACTGTTCCAGTGCAAACCAGAGTTGTGATCCCCTCAAGGAGAGCCTTCTTCTTGAGAGGGTTTGTTGGCAAGAGCGTAAGAATGGTCTTCGAATCCCCTGGAAGGAGTAGAAACTGAACCTGGTATCCCTTCTTCACCACACTCAAGGCCCACTTGTATGGAGTTATCTTTTCCCATTAAAAGAAAAATCTGTTATCTGTCATCTAACCTTTGGTTGCTGGCAAACCTCTTCCTTCTCAGCATAGTCAGGAAGACTGACCTTTGGATCTTCCATCTGTCCTTCTGTCTTCAAAACGATAAAAAGGAGGATTGCGTGCCATGATCTCTTGAAGACTGGTAGTAATTCTGCCTTCTTGAAGGTTGCCTGAAAGATTTCCAATTAGAGAGCTTGGAAGATTTAGAAGGTTCTTTCCAGAAAGAAGGAAAATGCTTTCTCTCTTTTATGAGTTGGCAGAGTTTCTCGTCCAAGTCAGAACCAAACATTTTAGAGACATCGAAATGTGTCCTTAAGGCCATTGACCTCAGAGCCAAAACAGTGTTCCAGTCCTTTAAAAAGAAAATATGTCTAGTAACAATAGATGCTAAACCTGATAGAGCAGGATCTTACTATGTCTAAAGAAAAATCCGAAAGCAATTCCACCTGCAGCTCTGTCATTTCAAATAGATCATAACGTTCTATGCCCTCCTGAATTCCCTTGAATAGAGACTTAAAGTCTGTAATAATGGATTGTGCAGTATGGGCCCCATAAATGCCCCCTCTCATGGCCACATGGGTACCAAAACAAACCTTTTAAAGTGAGGAATCAACCTTTTTATCAATGGAATCCTTCAAGGTGTTATCCTCTGGGATTGAGGATCTACCTACCAAACTGGAAGCCACTGAATATTATCCGGCAGGACAGCCTCTATTATCACCAATGGATATAACTTGGACATGAACCTTGGAAGTGCGATCTACTCTGAATCATTCCATTCCTCCCTAATAACTTCCAGCACAAATTGATGGACAGGAAGCCCAGAGCTAATAGGTCTCTGAAATTGGCACAAAAGAGAATCCTTTGAGGCTGACGATTATGCCATCAGATCAAAACCCATGCTCTCCCTCATATGGGCTAACCCCTCAAACAAAGCCTCACTTGAAATATACGATCCCTTCAAATCAGGTGCAGGAAAATAGTCCTCAGTTTCCGATGATACATCTTAGGCTGGCAAAGGGTCTGAGATAGCCTTGTTAGAAGGTTTGGACTCCACCTTATGCAATTCCATCAAGGTGTCCAAAACAATCCTCCTAATCCTGTTCTCCTCTGTCTCACTGCTCTTCCTCATTCTCTTGGCTGAAGGAGAGGGATAGCTGGAGAAGGATAGAAGTCAAGAGATCTTTCAGGAGAAGGAGCAGTATGTCTCCTTTTAGTAATTTGCTTGGCCATAATAATACAAACAGAGGTGTGTAGAAGAGAAATATGCCCCAACACAATGCACAACAGACCAATATTGCCGCATACCTGAGTGTCTCCCTTTTATATCAACAGGCAAGTGAGGGAAATGTACTATGCATGTTCAATCAAAAGTGAAAGTTCTTGCATGCATTGTCCCTCGAACCGCTGCGTGAGCTCCAATGCTGCTTCACTTTCCCTGGTGTTTCCTGGTGGAGAGAAAGGAGCTTCTGAGAAAATTAACTGCAGACTGCTGACCCCTAGGATAAGTTCATAGCTGCCATAAGCTGAAAAAATTCCCCATAGGCCTGTCAAGTAGAGGAACCCTTCCGGGCAGCCATCCCAACTTCACAAGTCATGTGTCTTCATCTCCAGAGACAAGAAAAAATAACAGGAGGATTCTGGAAATGCTGTCCTAAATATAGCACCTAGAGGGGTCAGTGGAATTACTTTCCAGAACGCTCCTTCACAGTTTTGCTGTCTGGGAAGTGGGATCACCTCAAATGTAATGACTAGGGTAAGGATGAGGGACGTAGAGGCGATGCAACCTGGCCTCCAGTGTTCTCATCAATAACCACCCACCCATGACAAAGAAAAACCATAGAGTACATACTTGTTTGCTATAACTGGAGGGAACCATGTTGGGAACAAGCTACGGTGTATCGTTTTTGATGAAGAAAAAACATACCCAATTTTCACTTCTTCTTGTATAGCAACATACTTTAATTATTCACAGCTGCTTCCATTGCTCATTTACACATGATAAGCTATTCCCTCCTTACTTCCCTTCCTTTTCTCTCTTGTTTAAATTCCATATATTCCTTATGGCCTCAATCTTACTTTGCTTGGTGTGCATATAGATAGCTCCTGTCCTACTTTTGCCAGTTGCTCCCAGTTGCTGCTTGTGCCCCTAGGTGCCATTGCTGTCCAGGGACTGTTTAACCGGAATTCAACTTACCTTGTCCATGGCCCTCACCTCTAGCACCTTCTTTAGTATTGTTGCACAGAAGTGGTACAAATGGATGGGGTAGGTACTTTTGATAAGCAGCGCTACTAGTATCACTGAGTTAAGCCAGTAGGACTGTCCTTGACACCAGATGGTGGCAAATAGCCATACTGAGCTCTCCTAGGATGGATGACCTGTCCTGGGGCCTGTTTAGAGTTTGGTGGCTAGGGTTCGATGCCACAAACATGGCAGAGTACCCTGTCTGCTGAACTAATGGTTTGCCCACTTTATTTAAAGTCAGATGAACGATCATGTTTCCCAGTTCTGTGAGTCGAAACCTTAGACCGATGGACTGAAGGAGTTCAGGCCATCGGTCTATTTGTCTCAGACCATCTGCCCCATTAGATTGAATGGTCCAAAATATTTTTGGTATTTGAAATGACCTCATATTGTGGTAGAAAACTGTAAGGGTCATTAGTTTTTTATTTTCAAAAAGTCTCTCCTATTTTGGCATTTTTTTAAGAGCAGTTTGATGAGCTGCTGAATGAAACGGCCAACTTACAATGCCTTAAGAGAATCCGCCGTGGCGGTGGATCCTTTAATGGCATTGAGATCTCCAACAGAGAGTTGGGAATGCTAAATATGGTGTGCTGTCGTCCACTAGGGTAGTGGAGCATGTGCCTTCAACGCTATAATGGAACACAGTACAGTCCACCAAACTCTAAATTTGGCACGCTTTCTGTTTAAAATTCATCAATCTGTGAACAATCCAATAGCTGCATGACTAATTAATGTAATCTTAAGCTCATTGTACCAAACCCAAATATGGGGGGGGCACCCCAAACTCTCTCATAGGTCCACTGCTGGAGTGCCACTTTCCTCCTGCCCATACATGGGCCACAATCAATATAACTTCTGTGCCTCACATGGGTTGAAATCTGTTTTCATGTAACGCTGAGATTATGTCCTGCAATTGTTTGACGGCTCACCCATTTTTAGGTCGAAGCCTACCAGTTAAACTTACGACTTCTTGTGGTCATTCGGAAAGCTTCCCTGGAAATGCATTTTCCCCATTGCTTACTATTGGCTTTGTGGTTTGTAACTCACCGCTGCTTGCTTTCGATTTACTGACTTTATTTGCTTTAGTCTGTTCAGCTTGAGTTTGTCCCTTCCTTGAGCAACTCTTGTTTACTGTATCCTTCTGAGTACTTGCTTTCTGTAAACAGGCCTTTAAATCTTGTTCATATCTTCTCATGTTTACTGTGCATTAAAAGGCAAAGGGCAAATGTCAAGTTCTGTCTTCCGAGGAAGCCTAGGATTTACTTTTCTTCCACTGACTTCAAAGTGAGAGAATTTATGCGACAATCCTGCGAAGTACCATGTGAGAGGGGAATGTGTAGGATGTTATTATTTCTCGCACACAACAACAAGCATTTACAATGCAATGGTCTCGGCATTTTTAAAGTTAGAGCTATTGGCATTGCTCATCACATTATTTTTATTTATATCTTTGTTTTTAAAACATATAAATAAATGGTATTGTCATTTACAATGCCAATAGCTTAATCACTCGCAAATGCGAGACCTATTGCATTTGCACTCATACACAGTGCCACACACACAAAGCCACCCACACACATACAGAGCCACGCACACACACACAGAGCCACGCACACACACACAGACAGAGTCATGCACACACACACAGACAGAGCCGTGCACACGCACACAGACAGAGCCGCGCACACACACACACACACAGACAGAGCAGCGCACACACACACAGACAGAGCCACACACACACACACACACACACAGACAGAGCCGCGCACACACACAGACAGAGCCGCACACACACACACAGACAGAGCTGCGCACACACACAGACAGAGCCGCGCACACACACAGACACAGCCGCGCACACACACACAGACAGAGCCGCGCACACACACAGACAGAGCCGCGCACACACACAGACAGAGCCACGCACACACACAGACAGAGCCACTCTATCCTTTACTCCCTCTACCAGCCTCCCTTCTTCTGGCTGCCCCACTGGTGTAAAGGGCCAGGTGGCGAGAGAGTGGCTGAGGTAAATGAGTGCTGGAGTGAGGGGCCCGTCAGTCACATCCCCCAAGTAAGGGAGGCCGAGGCCGCGTGGCAGGGTCCCAAAGTACACAAAGAACAACCGAAACGTGTCCAGACCTCACAGCCTGATGGAAAAGTACATACGCTGCAGGGCACGGGTGTCTCTTCCACGCCGCCGGCCTCCCTCACTCATTCTGGGCATCTCTCTCTCACGCTGGGTCTGTCTGAACGGGACAGATCTCCGCCCGGCTAAGAGTGCTGCGGGGGTGTCAGGCAGAGCACAAAAAAGAAATAGGCACATGCGAAATGCGTTTTCTTCCAGCGCTGGAGAGCCGAGGGGGAGGAGAGGGGGGGTCGGACTGAGGCCCTTCTCTACACCCGTGTAGATGCCAGGGCTGAGGGGGTCGGTGGTGCGGGCGGGCGCTGGGGCTGGTGTTCTGCACAGCATTTCTTCTCTCTGCCCGGCTCCACTGTACATCCGAGAGGGGAGGGGTGCCAGGGCGCCCGTCTCTGGAGCTCGGGGTGCCGGTGGGTGCGGGGGGGGGAGCGAAGAGCGAGCTGAACGTGGAACGGGGGGTTGGGGGGGCGAAGAGCGAGGGGGATGAGAAACAGGGGGGTGGGGGCGAGCAGAACGAGGAACAGGGATGGCAGAAAAGCACGCATTTGTGGTCGAGTAGGACAGAGACGGTTTCACTAAAGGCTGATACTTTTACTTGAAAAATGTCTTGAGGCGCATTCCACATTCGCCGTGTGCCCCATCACAACAATGTTTACATGAGCCAGTTACATTTTACTTGGAAGTAAATGGCGCACGAAGAACATACCACATAAATAGGTTAGTAGGCGTAATTTAGCTCCCGCTGTATAGAATCTTTCGAAAATGTCTGAGTTTAATATAGCGTGAACCTGACCCGAAGGTATCGGGTATCAGATGGCCCACATTGTCATAATGGAATTGATACAATTCCTGTCTCCAATCGTTTTGAGGTAGGAAGCTGGCTGACTGTTTTTAACAAGCCCTCACCAAAAGGAAACAAGCAGGGAACAGAGGACACCACCATCTTTCTCCGAGGCGAGGCTGAAATGCCTCAGAGAAACACACGGTCATTTTGCGATTGGGGGGCGTGTTTTTAGCAGTTGAGTGACGGATGACGTCACGGCTTAAAAACTGCAAAAAACACGCCCTTGAATCGCAAAAAGACGGGGCTTGAACAGAGTGATGCCCCTCTCCTCCAATGGCTGGCCTCCGTTTAGGAAGCCAGCCAATGGAGAAGAGGGGCGGGTTCAAGCCCCACTGTGTAGACAACATAAAATTTCGGGCTCTGCCCACTGCTTACGCAGTGCGACGCAGGCTGAGACCTAAAAATTACTGTGCTGAAATTTCAGAGTATATCAGAAATACGAAAGTACAAATAAAGCAATTTTTCTTTTGTAATTCTGAAGTGTGGTGGAAACATATCTGAAATATGAAATAATAAATGAAATACCAGCATTTGTAAAGTGCACATCTACCTCCAGAGAGGTGTCCCGGTGCTCGGGCCGTCGGGAAGATTAAGCGAGCTGTTGCCCAAAGTCACATGGTGCTGGGCTAACCTGCTGACGGTGTCAGGGATCGAATCATGAACCCCGTGGTCTGGAGGCGCCACACCTCTTCCACGATCAAAACACATCAATACATACGGTGTTGGCAATTCCACTCATTATCATTTGTGTTCAGTAAAACTGTATGTCTCTGCAAATGTAATGGTTAATTAAATTGAAAATGTGTTGTTTGTAATGGCAGTGCACTACCACACCATTCATACTCCACACAACGCCATTCCACTTTACAGCACTCCACTGTACAACACTCAACTTCACTCTATGCCCTTCCACTCTATGCCACTCCATTCTATGCCACTCCCCTCCACTACATACCACTCAACTCTACACCCCTCCACTCATAGACACTCCACAACACACCACTGGACTCCACGCCACTCCACTCCACTTTACGCCACTCACTCCATGACAACACGCACCTCCACTCTATGCCCCTCCACTCTATGCCTTTCCAGTTTACACCCCTCCACTCCACACCACTTTCATCACTTCACTTCAATCTACCCCAATCTAACACACTTCACTCCAATCTACCCAAATATAACGCACCCAACTTCAATCCACCACACTCCCTTCAACCTCACTCCACTCTTCCCTAATCTACCCCACTGTACTCCAATCTGCACTCCAATCTATCCAATTTCACTCCAATCTACCCCACTCTACTCTTCCCCAGTCTATCCTAACCCAATCTACCTGAATCTAGCCCACCCCTCTCCAATCTACCACACTCCAATCCACCCTATCTACCCCACTTGAACTCCACTCCAGTCTACCTCTCTCCACTCCAATCTACCTCCCTTGAATCTACCACACTCCACTGAAATCTATCCCACTCCACTCTATTCTTACAAACTTCATCCCAATCCACCCAATCCAATCTACACCACCCAAATGTAATCCACCTCATTCTACTCCACTCCAATCTACCCCATTCCAATCAATTCTAACCCAATCCACCATAATCAACCCCAAATCAATCTACCCCACTTCAATCTACCACCCAATCTACCTCACTCCAACCTATGCCACTCTACACCACCCACCCCACTCCACTCCAGTGTACCCGACTCTGCTCCATTGCACCCCACTACAATCTACCCATCTACAATCCACCCCACTCTAGTCTACCCCACTTGACCCCAATCTATCACACTCCACTCTACCCTAACCTACCCCACTCCACTCCAATCTACCCCATTTCACTCTACCCCAATCTACCTTACTCCAGTATAGCCCAATCTACCCCACTCCACTCCAATCCACTAACGTTTAGCCATGTTGAAAAGCCGCCATACTAATGTGCAACGTCGCTAAAATACATTGACAAATCCAATAGCTCTCGCATAGGCCAGAACTATTGGTTTTGCCAATGCTTGTTCCTTTACCTTTGACTTATTGGACACATGCTAACACAATTACTATCTAGTACTTCCGAGTATACGGTGTTGAGAAGTTATCAAAGAATTAAGATGGCCTTTATTCAAACCTAGAAGTGCCCTACCGGTCACCAGACATTTACCTGGGTTGCTGGAAGGAGTGGGAGCTGGTTTTAATGCTGGGGGCTGGTCATGATTCAGGCCACAAGCAGTTCTCCACTCTCTCTCTAGCTTGGATAGGCCCTCTCACTGCAAGCACAGTCACAAGGAGCAGAGCTAAGAAGAGTAACATCTGACAGTCAACTTATACATTAAAAAAAGAAAAAAATCCTGATGAAATTGCGAAGAACTCTGTTGTAGAGTATCTAATTGTCACAATTCAATTAAATGTATTAATTGATTTAGATCTCTACTGAGGTCAACAATAAGAATACTAAAAGACATACATTAATAAATGTACATAATAACAATAAATACACTCAATACTAATATAATGGTAATCAAGATTTTAAAGATGTGTATACATTTTTACAAACAAATTCATTTGGGGGAGAATAAATAAGAGCCATCAGATCATTCACAGTAATTACATGTAGCGTATAGGATTTAAGAAATGGTGCAGAGCTTCTACTACTGCTCTAATTGGACAGATATACATCATGTGAGCTAGATCTTTTTCCCCTCCACTGCAGAGCTTACATATTCCAGCATCTTCAGTAGAGTTATCACAATGTTTGGTATAGGAGTTCAAAAGCAGCATCCCCAAGAGAAGCAAACTGATGCCTCATTGCACGCTGTGTGCGAGAGTAAATTCCAGATACTGCTGATAGATCTTATATTCCAGAGAAGCAGAATAAGACCTATAATAAGATAGCTGTGAGCCATAAGCTGAATCTAGATCAAAACTTAGATGTGGTGTCATATTTTTTAAGAAGATTTTAAATGGACACATGTCACAAGCAGATGTCTATAAAATAACACATGGCCTCAAAACCCCTGCTGTAGAGCACTTTGTGTTTCCAGAAAGTTCTGTACTATAATAGTAGCAAGATAATTCTAGTGGTCAAAGAGCTTGCTGGAGAGATCTGCATGCAATTTTGGCACAGCTTTGACTCGTTATAAAATAGCGTAGCGGGTTAATGTGCCTCCTGCCAGGTACAACATGCAACAGGCAGAGGTAAATTACATGTTTTATGTGGATAGCTCAACTCATTACTGCTTCTTATTTATGTATTTATTTTTGAGATTTATACAGCGCGTACAATTGCCCGTGGGCGTCTCGGCGCTAGAAACTTTGAATGTGTTCCCGAGGTTAGGCCGGTAACTATTCCTGATCAAACAGCCAGGTCTTTATCTTTCTGCGGAAATGCATCAGGGATGGGCTGTCTTTGATGGAAGCTATATTACAAAACAGGGTTGAACCCAAATAGTCAAAGGGACCTGGGCATTTAATTGTTATAAACAGAGGGGTCCCCAACAGATATGGAGTATGTGAAGAACAAGGAAATTCAAGAAGTTTTTCAAAAGATCAAAAGGAAAAAATCAAAATTGTTCTAGAAATGCAGTGTTTTATTCACCATGCATTCATGTCATCATAGTCGAGTTATTCAATAAGGGAGATCAAATTACACAGTTGATTGTAATTGGTTCATGTGCCCATTTAGAGAAGGAAAAGGAAAGGGGAAGTAGTAAAGTTAACAAAAAAGTTGTGACTCACTTTACATTCAATAAAGACAAAAAACATACATTGAGATTCAAGTATTAATTCTGAATGATCCCTATCCAAACAGGGTCATATACAATATACAAAAAGTCTGGAAATTTACAAAAGAGTCAAGCTCCTATGAAGCCGTACAAATCACGCTGGTGATAGGAGTTGAGGAGGGGTAGATAGCAGTCTACGTTTCGACCCAGGGTGTTGTAGGATAGTTGATCCTTACAGTGCGGGTCTTCTTCAGGACATGTGGGGGTGGTGGGGGAGTGGGCAAACCTCCTAGGGTTAAAGAGAAAATTTAAAAATCAAAATTACTTATTACCGGGCTGTACGTCCCTAACAGAACCGTAGCGGGAAAATGCTGCCCGGGAACAACGTTAAAAAACACTGAGGGCTAACCGTGAGAGCATATTATCTGTGAGACATTTACCTGCTGAGTATTGCAGGTCGAGGTGTGACCGGAATGATCAAAAACAAACTGTAGGTTGCAATCTGAGGATATCAGAGTCGTTTAGTTGCAATAAATTAAGGGTCCGAGATGGAGCTACCTTATTTTCAAAAACAATCCGTATCTGGAAAGAAACATGAAGGGCTAATGAGTTAAGCGTCCCAAAACGAGTACAACTCTAACGTTGATTTTCTGGACAGGCTTACCCGTAGGTACAGGTCCTACCTTGTTATGATGGATATCTCGAAGTCGTTTAGTTGCAACAAATTAAGGGTCCGAGAGGGAGCTACCTTGTTTTCAAAAACGGCTGGGCTAATTCAAAAGTCTGTATCTGGAAAGAAACACGGAGGGCTACTGAGTTAAACGTCCCAGAGCGAGTGCTGCTCTGACGTTGATTTTCAGGACAAGCTTACCCGTAGGCACAGGTCCTGCCTTGTTGTGAAGGGTGTCTCGAAGTAGGTAGCGTCTCCTGTGATCGGGAAATAGGCCGGGAGGGGGGACGGGCTGGACAGATTCAACAGTCCGTATCTGGAAAGGGAATTGAAGGGCCAGTGAGATAAACGTCCAAAAATGGACACAAAACGAATATGAGATTCGTAGACAGGCTTACCCGTAAGCACAAGGCTTTCCGAGTCGGCCGGGGTATCTCGCGGTCGATGGCGTCTCCCGTAACCAGGAAGTAACCTGGGAGGGGGCGTGGTGACCCTTAAATACACAGCTAATAGAGATTGAGGAAGGACTCCAACACGGTTACCAGGCAACCCTCCTGGTATACAAAGTAAACGGGTTGGTGAGCCAGATAACAATACGGTGAAGCGGATTCTGAAAGTTGCTTGAAAGAACAATGCGGGTGGGCAAATGTACTCCCGAACCAACTCAGTACAGCGGTCTAGATGCATAACCCAATCCTAATACGGAAAACAGTCAAGGGTAAATCTAGATCGCCTGGCTGCATTAATAGCTCAACATTTCAAATTACACAAGCACACGTTGTTATAGTCCAAATGCTAAAGGCTAAGATACACAGTTAAAATGGTGTCACTTATCGGCATGAACCTGCCAACAAGGCGGTTAAATGCATGACAGCTACACCAATTACACCATTATACGTTGCAGTTGTCCGAATGAAAAAGATAAGGTAAACAGTTAAAAAGAATGTTTTTACTAATCGGCATGAACCTGCCAACAGGGCTGTTAAATGCATGACAGCTGCACAGATTTATAGTCAATGCTGGAAAACAGGTTTTGAATTTTATGAGAATCATAGATTGGCCAGTTGAGCGAAGGTATTCTCAGACTCATTTAACCCATTTTTTACAGAGTCGAAGAAATTAATCCATTTCAGTTCCCTGACATTCAGAACAGGGGTTATACTACCGCCCCTAGGTCCAAGTCTGACCTGCTCTAAAATGACCCACCTCAGGCTTTCCGGTAAGTGGTTTTGTTCAGTACAATGTTCTACCATTGGGGCCCCTTGTACCTTACATTTGATCCTGCTACAATGTTGGAGAAACCTCACTTTGGCACGTTGTTGTGTCTGTCCAACGTAAGGTAAATCGCATGGACATATAATGCAGTATACCACGTTGGTGGTGTTGCAGTTGGTGTGCGATTTGAGTGTGACTCGTAATTGTTTATGAATAAATTCTTTAGTCTGTATGGTCGCAGGGCATGCTTTGCAAGAGCCACATCTGAAGTGCCCCACAATCGGTGGGAGATTCCACATTGAGGTGATAGTGGGTTCATTCATGGTGTAAAGGAGTGAACAGACCACATGGTCACGAATGTTTTTGGCCTTTTTAAAGGAGTGTAGTGGTAGGTCTTTACTGTCAAGGTCCTCTGAAATCAGATTCCAGTGTTTATTGATGACTTTCTTTATTGAGTTGCTCTGAGTGGAAAAGGTGGTTACACAAATCAAGCGCTTTTCCATGTTTCTTTTATGCTCATTGGGTTGTAACAAGATATCTTGGTGATTAAACCATGCTCTCTTCCTGGCTTTTGTGGTCAGGCGTTTTGGATAACCGCGTTCTATCAGGCGTACCTTGAGGATTTCCGATTGTTCCATATAATCCTCTTTCTTGCTGCAGTTTCGGCGTATTCGCAAGAATTGCCCAAAAGGCAGATTGTCCCTCAGACCTCGTGGATGATGGCTGGAGTATTGGAGTAACGAATTTCTCTCCGTCGGCTTCCTGAATAGGGTAGTATGTAATACATCCTCCTCAGCGATGATGGAAATATCCAGAAAATTGACAGATGTCTTATCAAATTGAATGGTAAATTGGATATCTTGCGACCTTCTATTCAACCAGATGAAAAAATCTTTAATTTCTGTCTCTGTTCCTGTCCAGATTAAAAGGATGTCATCTATGTATCTCATCCACATACGTATGTTTGGTCTAAAGGGATTGATGTCATTCAACACGAATGTTTCTTCATATGTTGACATGAAAATTATGGCTAGGTCCGGCGCGAATGCTGCCCCCACAGCCATCCCTTTGGTCTGGAGGTAGAAAAGATTCTGAAACATGAAGAAATTTTTCATCATGGCAGTTCTGAGGAGTGAGATAATGAATGAAGTAGGAACCCGGACAGGAGCCACTCTTTTGTTCAGCGCAAGTGTGGCCACAACGAGTGCTTCTTCTTGAGGTATGCTAGTATAAAGTGACACAATGTCACATGTCGCAAGTAGCTCTTGTCTTGAATCAAATGGGCATCCTTCTACTAAATTGATTGTATGTGTAGTATCCCGAATGTAGGTTGCAGTGTCTTCGGCTAGAGGTTTTAGGAAAAAGTCTATATATTTACGTAGGGGTTCCAGTATGGAGCCACAACCGGAGACGATCGGACGTCCTGGCGGTTGGTTCAAGTCTTTGTGCACATTCGGCAGAGGGTAGATTGTCGGTATCCGTGGATCTTTTTGGTTGAGAAATCCAAACTCTTGGTCAGATAGGAAACCTTGGTCCAAGCCCTCTTGTGTGGTTCTAAGTATTTCCCTGGCCAATTCTTTAGAAGGGTCACCGGGCAGTCTCCTATAGCTGATCCCATCTCCTAGTTGCCTCAGGATTTCGTTCTTGTAGTTGTCCACGTCCTGAACTACAATAGCACCGCCCTTGTCTGCGGGTTTCACGACCACTGTCTTGTTATCTTTCAAGGATATTAGGGCCAGTTTTTCTGCTTTGCTAATATTGTACTTGATACATTTCTTTTCATCCAGGATCCTCTTTACATCACGTGTAACGAGGCTTTCATAGGCAAGGATACGCTGGGTCATGGTGTGGGTTGGGGGAACAAAAGTTGATGGAATTCTGAGACCAGTCGTAGAGGAGGGACGTTGGATTGGTCAGTCTTTGAAAAAGTATCTAAGTCTAATTTTTCTGAAAAAATTATGAAGTTCGGCCAAAGTGGTAAAGATGTTTGGTAAGGCGGTAGGTACAAATGATAAACCGCGATTAAGCACTCTCATTTCTTCCTCTTTCAAAGTGTATTTGGAGACGTTGATCACAGGAGACGGAGCAGACCTCACCACCTGTAATTCTTTCTGCGGGTCGATCTCTCCCCGTGCTCTTCTTGGGGGGGGAAATTCACCTGTTTCGTCCCTCTTCCCCTGCCAGAGTCCCATTCTTCTCTCGGATTCTGTTGTCCTCTGCCAGACCCTCTGTTCCAGTTGTTGCCTATGCCCCGGGGGGGTCTCCATCCACCCTGTCCTAAAAAAGAATTAGGTTGATAAGGGGGGCCGTACGCTTCCTGGTATGATGGAAGCTGGCAGGGAGTTCCATAACCTGGGAGCTGCCACAAGGAAGCGTCTATCGCCCCAGCTTCTGTTACATTAATACTAGTGTGATCTGTAGTTCACAAGTTACGACCACTGAAATATAGCTTACTAAGGGCCTCATTAGGATGGCAGCGGACTTTCATCCGACTGCCATCGCTTCGGAAACGAGACTGCCCGAGTATCTCTCGGCGGTCCCACCAATGGAAGCACGATGCGACCGACTTCATGGTGTTCGCAATGTGTATCTTTTATATTGTGCCGTGTGCTGGAGGTTGCAGCACACGCCGCAGTACAAAAATAACATTCTGCATATCCCTGCATTATGTGGCAAGTGCCATGCGGTGCCTACCTCAAGGTGCAGGGATATGTAGGGGGCATAATAGGTGCCCCCTAGGGCACATACCGGAGGCTCAGGGTGGAACTGGGGCCCGCTAGGGACCCGCAAAGTCACTCTCTGCCAGCCTTTTCATGGCGAGTTAACCGGCATGAAGCGGCTGGCGGAAACTGACATAGTAATGCCTATGGCGGTGCCTGAGGAGGCACCATTTTAGGCATTACAGACTATCCGACAGGCTCCTTGAGCCCGTCAGATTAGTGTTGGACGGTTTTTCCGTCCCCGACCATCCGCCCGCCATCCTAATGTGGCGGGCGATCTTACATGGTCCGATGGCAGTGGGATGGCCACCAACGGGCTGATGGTGGCGGTCCCACCTCCATCTTAATCAGGCCCTATGTTATGAACCGGCATCGAGGAGCTGCATGCAAACTCCAAAGCTTAAGTTTAGAATCGTGCTCTATTTTCTCAACCTTTCATTAGTCTATATTTGCTATTGTGGGTTGTTTTGGGTAGCAATAAACACTTTTTTAAACTTCTATATAAATGGTTATTAGTGTAATTACTGAAATAGACAATTGCATCTAACTTCCTTACAGTGTATGCATTTCAAAAATAATGGTTTGACAAGTCTTAAAGCTTAAAGTGACAACCTGGTTGTCTTTGTTTCCATGCTTCAAGGTGTTAGGCTCCAGCTGGGTCCCAGCCTCTTTAATTGAGGTATGTTTGTGTTAGGTCCAGCTGGAACTGAAACTAGGAGGCTTGCCTCACCCCTGTAAATTAATGCACTGTGTTGTATGTATTTGTAAAGAAGCAGTATCACCCGCCAGAGTATCCTGGTGATGTGTTTTCAAATGCATAATTTTTGCAATTTATTTCTTTTAAAAATACTTGGGGCGACAACTTCCCCAAACCCTGATGAACTGGTCGGGCCGGCTGGCTGTGCTCGATTTTTCTATGCAGTAATGGGGCTGGAATGATACATTTACTAGGAATGCTTTTGTTTCCCAGTCCAGCCCTGGCTTTACTTTTCACCATTAGCTGACCTGACCTGTGCGGTAACATGGCTCGCCCTTACGTCCACTGTGAGATGATGTTCATATAATATCCTGGTTCACTTGCTTCCTGTCCAGAATGGGACTTCAACCTTTTCTTTAGTAAGAGCTACTTATGTTCAATGAAAATCATCCTGAACTATTAATATTATTAGAATTTTCATACTGACCATATCGGAAAAGTTTACATTTTTGTCTCAAATACACACGTTTCAATTTTTGCTTTACATATATTAGTTCTACCAAGAAAAAAATCTTCTAATTTAGTAGGCTGGGCTGCACAGAGGAGAGCTACTTATGGGTAGTTGGAGAGCTACTAGTAGCTCACGAGCTGCTCATTGGAGAAGCCTGGTTCAAACCTTTGCAGAGGAATCACAATCACACATGAGGGTGCCAATGAACCATAGTCTTCTGACCAGGTGACACAGAGCTTGTAAGTTCTCTGAGGATGGATGAAGGCTGGCCATCTCCAGCAATATGCGGAAGGGAAAGAGATGCTCTCTCTTCTAGGATTTCAAAGGACAACATTCAGCTGCCCCATTGAACCCTCCCCTGAATTGCCAAAACCGCGCCAATTTCTTAAAAAGCAGAGTAGAGGGCCATGGCAGATTCCCCTGAACAGAGCAAGCTGATTCTAATACCAGCAACAACCTGCTCCTTCCCCACTGGCCTCACTTCCTTTCCTGTGTGCCCAACTTCCTGGCTCCCAGCATCTGGCATGCAGGAGGGACTATGGGCACGGTGCCACTCATGAGTTCTGTTTCCCAGACACATTTTATGGGCTACCTCCTTTTCCTTTGCCATTGTCTACTTCCCTTTCCATTGACATGTATAAACCCTCTCTCACTGTCTGTCAACCTTCCCCTCTTTTTAGGTCTGACGTAGAAACCTGTCAGCCTCAGGTTTATCACAGAACTCATAGTAAAAATATATCCATAAATAAAGAGGCTGTTGGGCAGCCTTCATCATTCATTGGTCTGTTCAAATGATAGTCTCATTTTGCTTGCATACAGTATGGGACAATTGATCAGCGAACTTCGTTAATTAAGTTGTCTTGCACTTTGAGAGATAGGTGTTAGCCTCAGCACGTGTGTAGAGTCGCCTAGAAAGGAGTGCACTTCATTGCCTTAGCTGGTGCACCTGTGATGCTGGGCCACACCCTTATTTTTACACATTTTCCATGTTTGCCAAACGTTTTCACATACTGTATATGTTTGCAACAATGAAAAAAAAATTGCATGTGTGCACAGGCCTGGCCGATTGACTTGGCCAATATTCATTTTCACTGCAGCTGATATCATGTTGTGTTAGCGGGTGCAAGTTGGGTTCTTTTGTGGTCCCTCGGTCTCCCTGCCCCAAATCATCTGTTCACCGCCACTCTCACCCTTTGCATAAGATGCGCTTGCCCCTCCCTCCACACAGCAGTCACTCCTCAGATGTCTCTCACCCTTTAGCTCTATGCTTTTGATTATCCCCACTTCTCACTCCTGTTTTTTTCACTTTCTCCCTCCTTCCTTTAAAACTGACTGCCTGTGTTTGATTCTCTCGCACCTCATAGTCTCATTCACTGTTTATGTCTCCATATGGCACTCATAGGCTCTAACTCCCTATATTTTGTAAGTTTGCTGCCTCCCTTTTTAGCTCAAGCCTGGGCAACGCATGCGCTGTGAGGCATGCTCATTCGAGGTAGGGACTTGAAGCTCCGCCCATCTTCTCAATTGGTTCCTGTTACTGTCCTTGTGAAATCGTTGCTTTTCATTCCTGAATAGGCTTGTTAGTCCCTCCTTGTTACCGCCCTGTCTGCATTTGTAAGCTCCCATAATGACTGGACCTTTTACTTGTCTTGAGACACGATCTGCTTTATCTTGGCTGTGAGCACTTTTTTGTTCAATGCCGTGCCCCTATTCTACCCACGAGGTCGCAGCACGGCATCCTCTTTTATTTTAATTACTAAAGGAGGTCCGCTTTAACTATAGTGGGCGCGTTTCTTTCTTTCTTTATTTTAGCTGCGCTGTCTGCTTTAAGTATAGCGGCGTGCATTTTATTTATCAAATTTCTGTTGGTTTAGTAGCGGCCACGCGGCACTTCCACATTAATGGAGGCAGCATCTAAAGAAAGGTGTGCGGCTACTATGAAAGTGAAGGCGCAGCAAGTTGTGTTTTTACAAATAAAAGCATTTGTCAACTTCACAAACAGGTGTTTTTTTTTGTCAAAGCCCCCATGCCGCGGTTTCACTTTAATGTCGGCCACACCCCTTTCTTTAGACACGGCTTGTCTAAAGAAAAGGGTGTGGCCTCCTTTAACATGAATTTGCGGCATTGGGCGCTTTGACACCAAAAATATTTATAATGCAATATCAATCAATCAAGGGTTTGTTAAGACCGGCTACTCACCCGGAAGGGTCTGAAGGCGATGGGGGGAGGGAGGCCAAGCAGCTCCTAGCCACTCAGGGAGTATCGTCGGAGGCCAGGTGGCTTCAGAGGTCTTCCCTGGCCTAGCAGGATACGTACTGTGCTGAATGCTCATGGTGATTCGTTGAAGAGCCAGGTTTTGAGGTTTTTCAGGAACTTGGAGAGAGTTGGTGTCTGGCGGAGGTGGAGAGGGAGGGTGTTCCATGCCTTGGCCATGAGGAAGGAAAAGAGACAACCTCCTGTTCTGTTCTTCTTGATTCACGGTACCGGGCGAGGGAAAGCTGGACTGAGCAGAGGGATCTTTGGGGTGCGTGGAACGAGAGGCGGTGGTTCATGTAGGCGGGGCCGGTGTTGTGAAAGGGTTTGTGGGCGTGGGTGAAAAGCTTGAAGGTGATTCTCTTCTCGACGGGGAGCCAGAACACCCAATTTAAATGAAGGAAATTAGATATGTAAGCCCTACTGGCGACCTTCCAGAAACTAAGTGACCTTTTTTGGGGGGGTGTTGCATTTTGTTTTACATTCATTCTGCCTTGTTTTCCCTGTCTGAATCTGCTGCCTGGAATGTATGATGCGTGCCTGCATTTTACATCCTGGGTTCCAGATTCCAGACCAACCGATTCATTAGATCTCTATTGGTACCTGTTTAGATGTGCTGTGCTTCAACTCTGTATGATCAATAAACCCTTTTCTTGGAAAATCAACTTATGCATATTTGGATCTTTTTATTGGCGACGAGGGAAACCGCTATTTCTGCCACCATCCCAGAAGCACAGGAGCAGAAAATTTCTATTTTTGTACCAGTTTTAAAAATAAGAAAAAAGGATCAACCTGGAAAATATCCTTAAAACTAATATGAACTATTCTCCTACGTCGTATCTACGAAGAAATACGACCCATCGGCGCTGTTCTACACATTTTCAAAGTTTTCCGCTTTTCCAACGGTAAAGAAAACGACAAGAAGTTTACCGCACCTTACCGCATCTACCTTCGTGTCTTGTGCTTATCCTGACGGTTTCAGCGATTCTTCTCCGACGTTTGGGTGATGTATAAAACCCCAATAATTCAATTTTAAACTCTTTTACTCCTTTTCCTGCTGTGCGCGAGGGAATCTTGCTGAGCGCTCGAGACTTTCCTTGACGTGTTCTTACACGTTGCGTCTCGCTCACGCGCTGCGTCATCACGCCACTAGCTCGCTCCTGTTGTCATCACGTTACGCGCTCAAGCGCCATTTTGTGTATCCATGACAACGTGATACACGATCACCGGAGACGCTGAAAAGCCGATGTCAGGCAAGTTTTGCACGCCGGAAGGTAAAACAAAGTATATTTATACGCGGAAAGACTGAATTAGACATAATTTCATTATCCTTCATATACTTTTACCAGAATTACGTTCTTTTTAAAAAAACAAAAGACTTGAAATATACTACCTGTTATTTTTGATGTACATTGCTACTTGTGAGAAACTGTTCAATTTTTTTTTTTAAAAAAAAAGAGAGAGAGCATCTTGCTACAGCCAGTATGCAATTCGACCCACCTTCAAAGTTCTTACAAACCAAAGGAGACCCGCCCATCCCTTGGACTAGGTGGAAGGAAGAATTTTTTACTTACCTTAAGGCTATGGATGGTGAAAGGATGTCGGCAGAAAGGAAAAAAAACATTTTCTTACATTGTCTTGGCTCAGAAGGACAACTTGTCTTTAGGACTTTACCTCCAGTGAGATCTGGTGGTGATTCAAATGTCTATGATGAAGCTGTACACAGAATAGAGGGAAGGTTTAAACCAGTAACCAGTGTAGCCTTGAACAGGTTTAAATTTTATACAAGGGTACAAGATGAGAGTGAGTGTTTCGATGACTTTTTAACTGCTTTGCGTGCACTTTCTCTTCATTGCAATTTTGGTTTGATGACCGACGAAATGATTAGAGATCAAATTGTGGTGCATGTTAAAAGCAAAAAAAGTACAAGAGCAGTTATGGATCTTAGGAGATCCCAGTTTGGAGACTGCCATAAGTACAGCCAAAGCATTAGAACAGTCTGACAAATGGATCAAATCCTTAGACAAGGTCTCTGTTCAACCTACTCCCTCTACTTCCACTGGTGATGTTAGCACTGTGAATGTTAAAACCCAAAATTCTAACAAATACGAGGGCAAAAGCAAACAATTTTATTGCTTTAGATGTGGAAGCCCGGATCATATAGCTTCCTTTCCACAATGTCCTGCTCTGAATAGACAATGTAATAAGTGTAATCGCACTGGTCATTTTTCTAAATATTGCAAAACTTCAACTAAACCAGTTAATGATTACAAGAAACCTTCTTATAGTACTTACAAACGAACAAATAGTAATGTATCTTATGTTGCGGAGAGAGAGGGTAATGATCAGCTGGTTAGAGAGTCTGGCATTGTAATTTCTATACAGTCTTCGTTCGACATGACACTAGCAGATACTCTGCCTTCTCCAAAGAGTTCAGTGAATATATTAGGAAAAACTCTGGAGCTCATGGTGGATTCCTGTTCACCGTGGACTATAATCACTCGTGATTACTGTACAGAGTCATTTGGTAATCTAATTGATGTGAATTCCTTATGTGAACCTGATATTGATGCATACAATTTTGATACTTCCAAGATCAAGTTTATAGGTTTTAAAGAAGTTCCTATTATTGTAAAAAACAATTCAGCCATTATTAAGATGTATGTTGCGTCTAAAGGTGTGAATGTTCTAGGTTGGCGGGATCAAGCTAAGTTGGGGATCTCGTTAAATCCTAGGTTGAAAGATCCAGTCTGTGTCCTGGCTATAACTGATGGCGACTATGACCTAGCGTCCATGTCAAAAGAGTTATCCATCTCCTTTCCTAACGTATTTTCTGAGAAACTAGGGAGATTGAGTGGTTTTACGCACAGAATTAAGGTCAAACCTAATACGGTGCCCCTAAAACAGAAATTGAGAGGGGTTCCCATCAGTATCAGAGAGGAGCTCAGAGTCATGCTTGATAACATGGTCAAAGATGGTGTCATAGAGGAGGTTGAATCCTCTGAATGGGTTTCGCCTATTGTTTTGGCGATTAAACCTGACAAAACAATTAGGCTATGTGTAGACCTGAGGGCGCTAAATAAATGTTTGGTTACAGATTGTCACCCGTTACCTAACATAAATGAAATGCTGTGTATGCTTGATGGTGCCTGTGTGTTCTCCACATTAGACCTTAGGTCTGCATACCACCAGATTGAGCTCACAGAAGACTCAAAACACTTCACCGCTTTCATCACTCCCCATGGTTTGTTTCAATTTAAAAGAATGCCTTTTGGCCTAGCGTCAGCCGCTTCTGTTTTCCAGAGAGCAATGTATCACATATTCAGGGATTTGAGTGTCTACGTCAAATGCTTTCAAGATGACATCCTCATCTTTTCAAAAAACATCTCTGAACATGATGGTCACCTTAGGGAGGTTTGTTCCAGGTTGGAGGAGTTTGGCTTGACCATCAAAGCTAGTAAGTGCAAGTTTTTTTGTAAGACAGTAGATTATTTGGGCCATTCACTTTCAGGGGATGGAGTTGTACCTAAAAAAAGTCTCGTGGATGCCATTGTCAAGGCTCCTTCTCCAGACAACAAGGAAAAGTTACTATCTTTTGCAGGTCTCTGCGAATATTATAGCAAATTTATTAAAAATTTTGCAAATAAAATGGAGCCTCTCAGAGAACTTACAAGAAGTTCAGCCAAATTCGTTTGGTCGGAGAAGCAGGAACAAGCTTTTAAACAGATCAAAGAGGAGATAGTAAATGCTCCTACTTTAAAGTCCTTTTGTGTCAACAAGAAGTGCATCATTACTGTTGATGCCAGCCTTTATGGTATTGGTAGTGTGTTAAGTCAGTCATCAGGGAAGGACGAATGGTGCGTTGCCTTCTCCTCAAGGACTTTGTCTCCCACGGAGAGAAGGTACTCCGTAATTGAAAAGGAACTTCTGGCTTGTATTTGGGCGGTGGAGCACTTCAGGAATTATGTTTGGGGAAATCGTTTTGTTTTACGCACCGACCATAAACCCTTAGTTGGTATCTTATCCCCTGGTGGTGGATGGAACTCCACTGCGCGTATAGCTCGTTTGACTTCACGCCTTCAAGAGTATGATTTTGATATTGTATATGTGCCTGGTAAATGTAACGTGACTGCTGATTTTCTTTCAAGGTTTCCTTGTGAGGACTCTTCAAACTTGGTTAATGACATTGATGTTGTCGCTTCTGTTGGAGATTGTGTGTCCAAGGAGTTCATTTCATTGTCGGAGGAGGAATGGTTCCTTGAACTTGGCAAGGATGTGATTTGCCAACAGCTGTTTGATTTTGTCAGGAATGGTTGGCCACTCCTTAGGGGTGTTTCTCCGGATATAGCTCCCTTTTCCCAGGTTTCATCGGAAATTGAAGAGTTTTCTGGTTTACTTTTCAAGGCTGGTAAATTAATTCCACCCCAATCCTTACAAGAGAAGATTCTTCTTCTCGCTCACCAGAGTCACATTGGCATGTCGTCAATGAAACGTCTTATTAGAGAGAGCTTTTGGTGGCCGGGTGTGGACAAAATGGTGGATAGGCTGGTAAGAAATTGTTCGCATTGTGTCAACAGTGACAAAATGCTTCATGTGACCTCTGCTCCCCTCAAGCCTGTGGCTTGGCCCACTTTTCCCTGGCAGAAAGTGGGTTTTGATATATCTGGTCCATTCAAGCAGTTACCTTATAATGCTCGGTATGCCTTAGTTCTGGTAGACTACCACTCCAAGTGGCCCGAGGTAAAGTTCGTCAGCTCCGCCTCTTCCCAATCTGTTATTCTCTTCCTTAAGGAAGTCTTTGCTAGGGAGGGATTTCCTGAAACCTGCGTCACGGATAATGGTGTTCAGCTTGTGTCTGATGAGTTTGAGAAATTCCTCGGTGCATGTGGAATCAAGCATTACACCACCTCTCTCTACGAGCCTAGGGAAAATGGCCAAGTTGAACGCTTTAACCGCGTTCTTAAGGAATGTTTGAATCTTATACAGACTTCTGACGATGGTTGGGTGGATGTTGTGAGGAAAAGATTGTGGACATATCGCATAACCCCTCACTCTGTCACAGGTGTTAGTCCCTTTAGACTCCTTAAGGGTAGGGAACCTCCCTCTGATATATGTCCCTGGTGGATTAAAAAACTTGATGTAAAACTTGATGTAAATAATTCTGTTTGTGATCTTGCTGCTGTGGCCAAACGGGTTGAGAACAAACAACTACAGATGAAAACCCTGTTTGATTCCAAAATGAAAACCAAAGATAATGACTTTCTTGTGGGGGATTGGGTACGGATTAGAAAACCTGGTTTTCTGGTAAAGGGCCTTTCCAAATTTTACCCTCCCATCAAAATTGTTAAAGTCTTCAAAAATAGTGTTGTCACACAGGATGGTAGAGTATGGAATGTCCGCAGGGTTGCTAGATATTGCAATCCTGAAAATGTACAGTATTCTCCTTCTTCTACTCAGGACCTTTGCCAAAGTACACATGATGCTTTTCCCGTTTTACCTTCTCCCAGTTCTGTTCATCTAGATTCCTCTGTTGCCTCCAGGGTTAAAGTTTCCAATAGGCAAAAGTGTGTTCCCAGCAGGTATCTGGATTAATGTTGTTTTTTTTTGGGGTAAGATGTGTTGCATTTTGTTTTACATTCATTCTGCCTTGTTTTCCCTGTCTGAATCTGCTGCCTGGAATGTATGATGCGTGCCTGCATTTTACATCCTGGGTTCCAGATTCCAGACCAACCGATTCATTAGATCTCTATTGGTACCTGTTTAGATGTGCTGTGCTTCAACTCTGTATGATCAATAAACCCTTTTCTTGGAAAATCAACTTATGCATATTTGGATCTTTTTAGGGGGCCTGTGAGATTCCTCAAGAAAGCCTGCGTTTCCCAAGGGCCAGTTGTTCTTCCCGATTTCCTAGTGATGTTGATGAAAGCCTCAGATCTCATTCTCTGAATGGGCTTGTGGAAACCATGATGAGCAATCGGATGGCCCTAATGACCTTGCTGGATTACCAGTGATCTGCAGGAAAGGCTATTTGCTCTTGCTGAAGTTCCAGTAAGTTTACTAAAGGCCCAGTAATCGTCTAAAGGCTGTTAGTCTTGATGAGAGTCAGGTAGCCCTGATACTATCCATCGGATACTGCTCATCTTGCAGGATCTTTCTCATCTCTCAGTGGTCTTCCTATTTGTCTTTCTGAAGGTCTTACGGTCTTGCTGAAGGTCCATTAAACTTGATGAAATGCCAGTGACCTTGATAATATCCCAGTGACGTTGCGGAAGGTGGAGCGATCTTGCAGCTATCTCAAGCTCTTTTGACCTTGCTTAAGACCCAGCGACCTTCATGAAGCCAGATGATCGTGCTGAAAACCTAATGATCTTGCTGAAGGCCAGATCCCGTGATCTGGGTGGATCTCCTCTATGCACGTGTTGTTAGGGAGCGAGTTCTTTAGTCTCTTCTCTATACTGTACGTCTTCATCCTATATTATGAGGTTCATTTTATTCTGAGCATATGGTGTGGACTTTTGTTGGTAGAGCTGAAGGAGTGTTCTGGGGAGTAATATTTTAATGCATTGCTATGATATTTGGGGGCTAGTTTGTTTGGGATTTTCTGGCCGGGGAAGAGAGTCCTACTTCTACAGAGATTGCTTATGCACTAGAAGTAAATAGTTATTCCACTGACATGTTTTCGCTGCCTCTGTTTGCTGGTGGATTCTGACAAGAGGCTGGTGTATGGATGGAACCCTGGAGAGCTAGGAGGGTGTTGGAGTACAGAGTCTTTTGTGGCCACTAGGTCCTCACCTTCCTGGTTGTGGTTGGTGGCTGGAAGTGCATCTGGAGGGAAGCAACATGTTCATGTCTATTCAACCTGGCCTCTGACCATGTTGTCATGTTGTGGCCTTTTGGGCTGCTTGCTCGGGCGGCCTGGAATATCTGGCTGCCTGAATGTCTAATGTCATCTGTCCTGATCTTAATGGGATATGGCGTCTCCCTTCTGTATTTGTGAGTGGTGTAAGAGCTTTGAGTTATTAAATATGTCTTTTAGAAAATCACTTACTTGAAGGGTGCATGATTACTCCTACATATGCAAAGGTTCTTACTTCTTTTCGTCCTCATTGTTCTTCCAAAGACTCCTTGTTTTCTTCTTTTTTTGCCTCTATCTTGTTCTTATGTCGTAAATACATTGCACCATCTCATTAATTTGGCAAAGTGCCTGGGTTGAAAGCGCCAAATAAAATAAAAAGACAATTATAAAAAAAAAAACACAAAACGATTAAGGGAGTTAAAAGAAGCTGACATATGAACCTCCGAATTGTTGGTTTGTTACTGTGTTATTAACGCGTGGATTTGTAATGGCAGCAGTGAAAGCTGCACTCAAAAAGTCCTCTACAATACCTGTTTTTTTAAAATTGGATTTGTTTGCATTTACGGTTCTTCCTTTATTTTAATTGAGTCTGTGTGAATTTTCAGTGCTTCCTTCAGAGGGCATTTTGTGAGTACACCTGGCTTACCGCGAGTAAGAAAAGAGGGAACAGCTAAGACATGTTTTAAAAGTCCATTTAAAATTCACACGGGCATGACCTGAATTGTTTACCGCAGTTTAAAGGGCCACCGCGCGCAGATCCCCACATCCCCCGGTCTCCCTGAAAGATCAGTACCCCCTTAATGTGTTCCCCAGTCCAGCGCCTTGAATAGCTCCATAAATAACCCCGACCCCCTTCAGCTAGGCAGCTGGCCGGCCTCGTGTGACCGTGTGCCCAGCCAGAAGGAGGCTGCACCCCCCTGGAGACACCAGATGGTCGGCTGCAGGGAGGGAGCGTGGCGGGTCCTGAGATCACAAGCCGGGGCTCCAGGGGGGAGGCAGCAGCAACTAGTTTCTTGGGACTTGGAACTTTAACCTCGTACCCTGGCTAGTAATTGAAACCTAGGGGCGTAGTTATCACAAAAACACACAGCACAGCAATCCACCTTTCTGCGCTGTGCTGCGTGATAGTGAAATGGCAGGAATGTGCCCCGTTTCACTTATTTTCTAGGCGCATTCCTCTCTTTTCCCTGCGCCGGCACACAATGTGCTCCCTAGCGTCAAAGCAGGCACCCTGTGTTGTAAGCAGAATTGTTTCTGTGCAGGAAGGAACACCTGAGGCATTTTCCTCTTTCTATGGGATATATTAATGGGATGCTTGCATCATGGTTGCACCATGCTAAACGATACATGTGTGACGCAATCCTCTATGTCATATTTATGAATCCACACAAAGTAACTGCGTGGTTTAAAAAAAAACAAAAATTTGGAGTAAGGCAACGCATAGTATATCTTTATTTCTCCCCTTTCTACGTGTACTGCATTCTGCAACACACATCGAAAGAGGAAAAAAAGCCTCTCAGGATTGCAACGATGCAAGGGTGCCTGTGTTGTTGCTGGGCTGCCAAAACCGTGCAAGCGTAAGGGGAAAGGACAGGAATGCGCCATGTTGGATACATTTGGTGCATTCCTACCCTTTCCAAGTGATGCTGGGCAGCGTAGCAAGCTGACTTGCTTCGCTACCCTGCGCCCCAAATCTCGTAAGTATACCCCTATGTTTGCTGCAGAATGCAGTAGTAGACCTGGTTATGCTTTAAAATGCTACACACCCCCAGCGGAGGCGTAACGAGGAGAAATATCTTTATTTTTCCTCTTTCTATGTGTGCTGCAGACACACCTAGAAAAAGATGAAAACAAGGAGAATTAAAGATATTTCTCCTCATTACGCCTGCCCTGGGGATGTGTATCATTTTGATGCATTTCCATTTCTACCAGTAATGGTAAATATGGAAATGCGCCACAATCCGTGGGTGGATGCGTGGGGACACCCAGACTCCTAGGGGAGAGTAATGCAATGCAGAAATTTGCGCTATGTTGGGTTACTCCAGATTTATCAAAGCAAACACAAGGAGATGATGAACGGAGCGCTGAAACTTTTCAGACTCTCAACCACAGTCACAGATCTGGGTTAAATCAATCATCGTTCTTTAGCTCACTTGTCCACCTCAGTTCAGAGGCAGCTATATGCAAATCAATCTTGACCCTGTGCTTCATGGGAACAGTCCAGCCCGATCTGCCAAGCCAGGTCTTCCCTGAACCGGAAACAATCATTCTAGGACCGGTTTCTGGGTAACACCCTCAATCAGCCAGGCTAGCTTGAATCCAGTGACAAAGTGAGCAAGGGACCCACGTCTGGGCATACCCTGCCAACTTAGAGTGATCAAAGCAAACACAAGGAGATGATGGACGGAGGGCTGAAACTTTTCAGACACTCACCACCAGTTACAGATCTGGCACAGGGTCAAGACGGATTTGCATATAGCTGGATCTGAACTGAGGTGGCGCAGTGAGCTAAAGAATGATGGTGGATTCAACCCAGATATGTGTCACAGGCTATATAAGGCAATGGTCGAGCTGGCTGGCAGAGCGCAAAGGAGTTGCTTCTACCATCGTGGCTGGCATGGCCACGCTCCCCTCTAATTAACACCTTTGTGGTAAAAAGCAACAGCATCTGAGCTGGTGTTCCTCAGCATTTGTTCCCCATCCAAACCCCTCAAGTAGGTTGTCATGCACACACACACACACACTCTATTAAAAACCCTGCCACTAATCCACACCTACACCAAGTTGACTTCTGTCAGTTAAATGCATTTAAACTCATTGCCCTGGTCTATAAGGCAGGGATACGTTTTTTGGATCAATATTCCAAAAACATACCCAGAAATAGGCTTTCTAGACTGCCTTGCATTAAGGACTTTGTCAGTGTGCCCATCCGAGGCAGAAAGCCAGTTGGACTGGACCTCGCAACCCACTGAGCAATATCTCCTAGAGATGAGTTTCAAGTAACGATCAGTTGTATCACAGGAATAATTACTGGACCTAAAACTTTTTTTTTTATCATGGAAACTCCTTCAATCCACTAGGAAAATATAGACATATTTTAAATACTTATTTTTCACAACTCTATCCTGGTGTACACAGAGCGGGGCTCCTCCTCTAAGGCGGAGGTGCGTCGCCCCACTGCTCTGCGAGTAGTTGTTAAAGAAAAACTAAAATAATAATAACCAACGTAACTAACATTTCAGTTTTCATTTCCTGGTGTGGGGCGGGGTTGACAGTGGAGACTAGAGGGAGGAGTGGTTTGCCCACTCCAAGTGCGCATGAATGTTTGGCTGGCTGTCTCGGGCTGGCCAAACTGTCATGCGCACTTTGCATGTTCTCCATGCAGGCTGCATCCCAGCCTGAGTGGGGAACATGCCCAGGCTCCCATTCCCAAATGTGAGCGCCAAACCACAGCGCTCAGACTGCAGCGTTGTGATTGGCTAGGGGAGTAAGAGCCTGGGTGCATCCTGGTTCCTGCTTCCTCCAATCAAGGAGCCGAAGAGGAGTGAGAGGTTGCAGCCGGCCGGCCTGCAGGTAAGTGTTTTTCTTCATTTACCACCCCTCTCTACCCCCGCCACCCCTGTTAAATAGTGTCTGCCACTGTGTACACAACCTGAATAGTAACTGTTATGAATACAAACAATACAGCAATGCCAAAATTCACGAGAAGTGTAAAAACTAAATAGTTTTGTAGAATTTTGGTAAAATCATAAAGCTTTTCTTTATGTCAATATATGCAATCCCATCCTCACCTCAATGGCTAGTTAAACTGATATTAGCACCAAACAAAGGGCCAACATTGAGTTTCAAAGATGGTTTCACCGGGGCAGGATAAAGACCTTTAAAGGCCATGAGCACTTAAAAGATTTTGGTGCCCCGATATATATCTAATTCAAAATATAAACAATAATAAACTGTAAAATGAAATGTCGTTTGTCTAAATGAAACAAAGCTTACAGTAAGATGTAAATTACATTTTTTTTGTATACTTCCACTTTTTTCAATATTTGAAACGTTTTCTCCAACTTTTTCTAATTGCAACATTTGCAGTTTTGCACCATATGGTCCATGGGAAATCCGGCAATGGGACATTTCTGTGGTGCCCCCCTTGCCTTGAATCCCTAAGCACGTGCTTATTTTGCTTCATAGTTAATCCAGCCCTGGGGTTCACACTTGAATACCTTCTATGAACAAAGAAGCACTGTTTGTCTATGTCTATGTCTATGTGGGTATACTTGTAGAGTACACTGCTACTCCAAGGTGTGTCTTGGCACTAAAGCTGAGTGGTAGCAGAGCGGAAGAAGGGTTAGGAGCAAGAGAGAAGTCAGGTTTTCAGTTTTTATCAAAACAGGGGTGTAGAAGGGTCCAAGGTAGGGGAGAGCCTTACCTACCGACATAGTCTTTTTACAACGTTCAGTATAACTGCAGTGTCTGACATACTTGTCTACTTCAGACGGCAGAGAGCTAAGTCTGCAGAGCCAAGGCTGAATTTGCCTCCCGTTATCCATCAGCAAAGGAGGGTGATGCTGCTCGGGATGGCCTTGGTACTGGGTCTCTGGTATGAAGTTCCTCTCTAGCTCTCACATCCACTTCCTGACTTTTATTATGAATCTGAATATTGTTGAATTTTTTGAGAAAACAATTAGCAGAAAAAAGTCAATGGCAACCCATCACTAAATTAAATTCGGTCAAATGATGCAATCCACATAATGTTGTCATAAATATTAACTTTTAGAATTACATCTAAAGGCTACTGAGAACAGTGTGGAACCTACTCGTCTGCCCCAGATGCATGCAGCATCCCTACCATAGGGTAAATGTGATGCTTTAATGTGAATGCCACAGAATCCACTCAGGTAATAATCAGCTCAGGAATAGACTATCATTCCCAGCATGCAGCAAAAAAGCATGAAGCACTTAGCAACGCCCCTGGTGGGCGGGAATATAAATTTGTGCATGAGGAGAGCCCTCTGTGAAATTCATTTATTTAATTTCATTTATTGTTTTTAATGCCATTTTATAAAGCGCGAACATTATTCGAAGGTGTCAGAGCGCTTTACAAAAGAACCAGTTGCGAAACATATGGATTTAAGATTACATGAGTTACATAAAAGATACAAACAGAAAAAATTGCAAATGTACAAGTTGTAAAGTCACTCAAGGAATAGATTCAAATGGATAAACTCTAAGAATCACATAGGAATGGTAGTGAGTACAAGGGTCTACTATATATACTAGTGGTTAGAGTTACCTCTATATACATATACATACAAATAGTAGATTGGCTCAGGATTACATTTTTCTAGCGATTCATACAAGCTGCCTCTGACTACTGTTTCCAAGACAGGATTGCATATATCAGACCGGCCCTTTCTGCAGAAAATAATCTGGTGTCAGAAATGGAGAGATTGTTCCATGTCTTTATCTCATCAGAGAGTGAGCGGAAGTTCAGAGGGGGAAAGGGAAACGTGGCCTGCCCTACAGATAGATCCATCACGTGAGAACCTACAGAACGTGCTGCAGATTCGTTGGAGGGGACTAGGCGGTAGCATAGGAGAGGCCAGAGTAGGGCACACGGGCGTGTGAAACTGCTGGGCTTTACTTTCATTAAGTTTCTGAAACTCTGAAACTTTTGCAAATCTCATGAAAGTTTAGTATTTCTTTTTAAATTAAAGAAAACGTCAAAATCTTGTTTTTTGGGGAAAAACATACAAATGCTTGTCTAAAAATCTTTTTGCAAATTTGCTTCAGCAGGGGAATATACCGGGAGAAATTGGAGATTTCTACCTCTGACATCATTGGAAATGTTTTTTCAAAATTTTCCAGTTTCATGAAATTGTTAAAATGATGAATATGACCCAATGACAGAGGCGTAAGAACGTGTTCAGGTGCCCATGACAGAAAAGGGAATTAAAGAGCATTTTACCGAAAACTATGTAATTATGTCCGTTCATGTAATTAGGAGTGATTTGGAAGAAAACTCCTAATGTAGGAGCACAATTTAGGGAGTGTGGGCCACGAGCAGCTGCTGGCTACTTCTGCTCATGTTCTGTTATATTTAGCACTATTTTTTTCTCAGTGCAAAATGCATTCTCAGGTCCAATGCTGGGTTACACTTCTTGCATAATTCGGCATAATCTTGCATCATTTTGTTAAATTATGTGTAATTACGCTACAGCAAATTACGTAATTTACACCCACCCCTAACATAAATGCTTCTGCTGCTCCTACTGTAACCAAACATCAGCCAAGAGCAAGGCAGGCCATCCAAGAGCCTGAAATGCCTTTACCTGTCCCAGGGAATGGGAGAGATAAGCTTTGGAATGGGTTCCTTTTTAGGTTGATCCCCGCTGTCTGGTTTGCTAAAGACATCTTGGGGACATTGGGGAGAGGATGTGGTGTAATGGCCACAGCTGCTAATTTTTGAGCTGGGGATTCAGACTCGAGCCCCGGCATCGGCTTAACAGCCTGTGATTCTGGGCAAATCACTTAATCTCCCCGTGCCTACTAAAAATGAATATGCTTGTGTAACGTAACTGGTGCTCATACAGAGCGCCCTAATACCTTCAAGTTGAGTTTGTGCTATAAAAATCTGCAAAAAGAAACCTTTCCTGGGAATGCATTCCACCCGTTGCTTACCATTGGCTTTGTGGTTTGAACACACATTTTCTGTCTTTCTATTTGCTGTCTTTCTATCTTTTAGACTGTCCACATTCAGTTTGTCACTCCCAAGGAGCACAGCAGGTTCCCACTACCTCTCCTTGTATTCTTCCACGAGTGCTCCTTTCTGTATACAGACCTCTTTTTGTTATTTTGTCACATTTGCTGTTTATTCAAAGACAGAGCTCAAATGTCAAGCTTTGTCTTCCAAGGGAGCTTGGTGTTTACTTTTCGTTCTCAGACTTCAAAGTGAGAGGATTTATATGACAATCTTGCTGGATATTGGGGAAAGAGGATTTTTTTTCCTAGCACATGACAACATTTAAATGAACTGTGAAAGTATTTCAGAATATGTCTTAATTAGTTACGCTCAATTGAAGCTGAATTTTTGTTAATTTTGAAGTTTGCTGGAAACAAATACGTTAATATGATCAAAAGTAATCAATTCACTAGGTGATGCCATTTCCACACATTATCATTTGTCAGGGGCGGCCGGCACGGCTCGTGGGCGGGTGGAGGTGCGGGGGCAGGGCACAGGCTATTTTTTAGTTTTTTTTAGTTCTCTTTTTATTAACACCTTGCGCCCTGCGGGTTTTCCCGCTGTGCGCTGACATTTGCGAAAAGCCGCGTTACATGACGAGCTCAGCTCGTCATGAGCCTACGACAGGCGTAACTCATGACGAGCTGAGCTCGTTATGAGCGTGGAAGGGGTAAACAGCTGTGATATTACTGTGGGTGGCCGTGAGGCCGCAGAGGAATGAAATACAGTAAGAAAAAGACTCATAACCTTTTTTACAAGTAAAGCACATTTTCTGTATAGCATTAAGTAGGAAGAAGATCAATGTCCAACTCTGCTCTCCGCAGTTCGACTGATACACATATTATACCGCATGATACATTCCACTTAGCCCATTTGTGATCTCATTTCGTGGGGCAACCCCTGTGTTTGAAAACATCCTTCTCTGCGATCATCGCATTGTCCATGCCATTGGCTCATTTCTGGTATTAAGGCAAATCCCCAGTTCTCCACACCTGAGCTACATTCCTCTTGGCAAAAACAAATCCCAGTGATGCCCATGTATGCTCAGTTTGGGTCAGGTCGGTAACGTCCCACACATATAATAAACAAAGTTGTGAGAGTGGGCAATCCTTTTCCCGCTTACCCTCTTAAGTGTAGAGATGATTTTCACCCAGTATGGCTGAAAATTGGGCACTCCCAGATTGTGTGGAAAAATGTGCCCTCTGCTGTGCACCCTTTAAGGCACCCAGGATTTGGCCGATGTCCCATCTTGACCAGCGTATGTGCAGATAGGTACGTTCTGTGTAAGATTTTAAGCTGAATTAGTCGTTCTCACAATGGAATAGCAACTTCTTTGGGGAAGGAGAGAGCTTCCTGCCAGGGATCGCCCTCTAAATACCCAAGGTCCGAATCCTATAGCTGTCGGAGACGTACCAGTGGGTCTGGTCTGTTGTTTACTAATTTACGTTATGTGAGAGATATGGCTTTGCATGTCAGGGGATCTGTTAAAAGTTGATCTTCCAGTGGGAGGTCTCAGGTAGAGCCTCACCACTCACGACAACGGTATTCAATGCATAGCTAATCTGCAATTAGCGGAACTCCTTTGACCCTGCCAGCTGGTACTCTGTTTACAGGTCTCTAAATGGGACCATCTTATTTTGCCTCCTCAGATCGTCAACTGAAGAGATACCAATTAAGTCCCATTTCTCAAAGCCCAGGTATCTGCTCAATGTGCTGAGTTGCTCGGATTCCTACAGGGGAGTGATCAGTGTTAATTTCTTGTGCCACCCCAGAGTTTTTGTCACAGGGTGCCAAAGTGCAACAGTTTGGGGCATGGGGCTGGTGAGGCACTGCAGTTTGGGATTGAAATAGACTGCACGCCTATACCCCCTGGAGTCATTATCCATTTGTCCGTGCGGTATGCCGGTTCGGACAGTGAGGCAAAGACCCATTGATTGACAACAGCGAGCAGGTAGGCCCAGCAGTATTGTTTCTGGTCAGGCAACGCGATTCCTCCATCATACCATACCCTGGTCAGTTTGTGTGTTGCAATGCGTGGGTTTTTCCCATCCCATAGAAGAGTTCTGACCTTGCTCTCTACACTGACAAAATATGCATCTGCGACCCTATAGAGGGTGTTTTGCAGCACGTATAAAAATAGAGGCAGCGCCATCATTTTGAACAGGGCTACTCTACCGAGTAGAGTGAGGGGCAGCAACCGCCAATGGAGCACGTCATTGTGTAGTCTAGTCAGAGGGGCCTTAAGATTGATGTCAAGGAATTGGGCCGGGAGCTGGGTAACATATATGCCAAGGTAACGAAATTCCTCAGTTGCCACCGTAATGTTGGTGCCCTTAGGCATCTGTGGCACTGAAGCCTGAAGCATAAACAGAACCGATTTTGTCAAGTTAATGGTGTATCTCAAGTGAGCCCTAAAGATTGCGAAAATATGGAGGATCCTGGGGATCGAGGCCGATGGAGCTGCTACGTACAACAGGACATCATCAGCAGAAAGGGAGATTCTGTCTTCGTGTTGGTCTGTCCATTTCAGCCCCCTGAACATGGGGTCACCCCTGACCCAGGTCGCCAAAGGCTCCAGTACAAGGGCAAACATGAGGGGCGAAATTGTTGGGAGGTATGTTGATTGACAACTACTTGGGCCGTTGGTTCAGTATAGAGTAATTTAACCCATTTTATAAAGTGTGGGCAAAATCCCATACGCTCAAGGTGGGCAAATAGGTACGCCACTCGATAGTATTGAATGCCATTTTTGCGTCCAGTGACAGCAATGCTGCATCCTCTTGGATGGTGTGAGTTCCCCCCATCACCCCATGCAATCTTCTACGATTGAGGGCCGTGTTACGGCTGGGCATTAAGCCCGATTGGTGTGGGTGCACAAGCTTACATATGATGGGGATCAAGCGATTGGTCAATACCTTGGCAAGAATTTTAACCTCGGGGTTAGCAATAAGATTGGAAGAGAAGAGTCATATCTCGTCACTGGTTTGCCTTGTTTGTGGATGACAACCACTGAGGCCAACATCAAGTCTTGGGGTAGGGCCCCTGTATGGTAGCTCTCTAAGTACAGGGCACGAAGAGTGGGTGTTATCTTGGAGGTCACCAATTTAAAAAATTTGATTGGGAGCCCATTAAGGGCCCATGGCTTTACCCGACTTAATGCCCCGTATGGCAGTCGCTAATTCCTCCTCTGTAAGGTCCCCCTCCAAGGATACGCAAGCTTCTGGGGTGAGGGTCTTGTAAGGTGGTGCGAGTGGTGGAGGAGTATATGGAGGGGAGATGGGATGCGAAGGCCTCAGCAATTTGCTGTGGGTCACTCACCAGTGTTCTCGTATCCGTTTCAATTAAGGGGCCCCCATCTCTGTGTGGTTTCTCACACTCCAACCATGCAAGCAGTTTTCCAGTAGTGTCCGCTAGCTCATATATTTTATGCAGACTAGCTCTCTGTTTTGATCTAGCTGCCTCCGTCGCAAATTGTCAGTAGTCTTGTCTTTTGACATTCAGAGTGCGGGTGAGCTGCTGGTCGTCGTTAGTCGCCACCCCGTCCTCCAACGGGCCACTTAAAAAAAACGAAAAAAAATATATATATATATATATATATTCTGCTCAAATCCTCCACATCGCAAAGAATTATCCACACTCATGGGATTTTCAATTTCCAAAAGTTGCTTTATTTACAACAGACAAGACAGACGCCCTCACGTTTCGGCACACAGCCTTTCTCGATGTCGGTAGCAACCGGACATCGGCATGTTCTTAAACTGTTTCCTCACAATCAAGGAAGGACTGCTGGCCAGCTGGCATTAACCAGCGCCATCTTGGAGTGGTGAATTGTTACTATTGATGTAATCACCTTTGTACATGTTATAATGTCTTTAACCATGTAAACCACTCGATTAATACAAGTACATTGGAATGTGAGATGTACATAATGTCATGACCTCACTCACATATACAATCTTCGTATACTAGATCAAATCCATTACTTGTTATTCCAACAAAATTGAGCCGTGGATCGGCTATTATCCTTCCTACGATGTAATTCGAGTCTGTTTATCAAAGTAAATCAACCAATAACAGTTCCTTAATTTCTATACATTTTATACATTCATATACTTTTTTAACATGTATCCATTTCAAACTGCATTATTTCATCTTTTCAGTATTTCATTTGGTCATTTCATTAAACAAGATCATGTTTTGCATGTTGCGGACACACCACGGTATAACTCATGACTCCTGATTCAAATCAAATTTCATCTTTCAAGGAGTCATAAATCAATCAAAACCCAAAGGAAAATTCCTGAGGTAATCCATCCAAAATAACTCTGAAATCTCATTCCTATGTACATTCTGGGAATGAGATTTTGATATTAATTTATGATCAATTTAATAACTTATCTCATTCGAAAATTTTGGATCGATCGTTATCTGTCATTGAGTAAAAGACAAACCCCGCATAGGTTAGATAAACCCCATTAACTGACGCAACTCTGAAGAACCACTTACAACTGATGAAGTTTTGAAAGTTTTATATAAAATCAAATTTAAATGCGAATACAATCCTCTCAGGATAAATCTCAAAGCGTATACAAAAGAATACAAAATCAATTCCAAATCTCCAGATTAAAGCATCGATGTGAAGTGGTTCCTTTGCGTCTTCTACAGAAAGAGAAAATAATCAAGTTATCTCTGTCCCTACTCTATACTAGGTGACATCCCTACTTCGCAAGTTCCTAACCTAAAAAGGTGTCAGCAGTTTGACTCCCAAAGAAGTTCAAACTCTCTTAGCCTCTAAAGGTAACTTAAGTTTAAGAAGCAGTACCCTCTCTGCCTACCCATCCGCTCTCTAAGGGTCCTCGGCCTACTGCTCTCTTGCGCTCTGATCTCTCTCAGCGCATCTGTTCAAGTCATCTACCCTTCGCCCTTCGCTCTGTTCTCGGTCTGAGCAATTCGCTTCGCTGTTCCCTTCGCTAATTGCCAACTTCTCCCCGGGGTGCTGTCCCTAAAATACACAATCACAGTGTGGGTGGAACGCCCCTTCGACGCCCACCACGGACTTTCCCCGTGAGGTCATCTTCTAGCTTTTTCCTTGCTTCATCTTTTTCGCCGTCCGTTAAGTTGACCTTTCTCCTCCGATGTCATCTTCATCTTCTTACTGTTGACTTCATTCAATATTACAATTGACATTTCAGAGCACAAGTCAACAACCTCAGCAGAACTTTAATCTTTATAGTTATGTATATAACCTTTCTTGGTCCTGTGAATGGACTTCTCAAAACAACTCTCAAATTCCAAGCGCTTCTTATCACGTTTAGGCCATAAACTTTGTCCAGCGTTGTCACCTTAAATCTAGCAAGTGCTAGACTCCTTGGCTCGCACGTTCACAGCAAGGCTATTCACGACTCCTGTGAGCCCACTAAATTACATACAGCGGACTACCCTCCTGCGAACTCTTGGTCAGTCAGGTTAAAAATCACAAATGACCTAAACTCTTCTAACATTTCTTACAAGAAGCTTTCTACTCAGTATAACCTTTAACACACATTATATACATATTCGTATTCAGCAAATCCTTTACATATAAGTGAATATATTGTACATAGAATATAAATTATATAGCGTATAACTTTATATTCTCATTTGTTACATCGCCGTGTATGCTCTCTGCACATTTCTCCATGTTACATTTCACGCGGTTTCTTCATTTAAAGTTACACACGTACATGAATTCTACTTTGCACGTTCTACATTTCGTAAGCATTTCTACACATTATTACATTAGCCCACTACGTATACGGCCTTCTAAATCCAATACATGTTCTAACGTGAATACAGTCACATTTCCTATATTACTTTTGATTATATCGGTTGGCTCTATACTGTAAGTGTCAACTTCATGTTCCAATATACATTTCATTCCTATGTTTATACGATGTGCTTGTAAATATGGCTCATGCATATATTTTTTTTTTCAAATTTGCGCTCTCTCAGTCCCCCCTTTGATGACTTCTGGGAGTCATCACTAAATGCAATTTGAATAACATCCTTACACAGAACTAGTTACAATATTCCCTCTTTTCATCGTTTCGAGAGCTCTTAAACTTTTGTACTGTTGATCTTGTAAAGCAGCTAATCTCCTTTCTTGCTCTCTCATGGATCTTTGTAACCGGTTCGACCTATACCATTTATACAATTTAACTACACCTAACAATGTGATTATGCAAATTAATACTATCAATACAGGTTTTAATATATACCACACTATGCTTTTACCAAGGTTGGCAAACCAACTCCCAACCTTTCCTACTCCATGACCTACTTTTTCCCAAACATTTATTTTTGATAAGTCTTCGATCTCTTGATGAATCTGTGTAATGTTGCTTATGACTTTCTCAAGCGGTTTTGAATTATCAGGAATATAAGTACAACATTCCTGAACCTTCAAAGCCTTACAAACTCCGCCTTCTTTTGCTAGCAGTACATCTAAAGCAAGTCGGTTCTGAATAACCATTGCTCTAATCGACTGCATCTCTCCCTCTACTAACATTAATGACCTTGCAGTGCTTGCAGATAATCTATCTACAACTGTAGCCAGTCTCCTAATCTTAACATCGTTAAGTATCAAACCTAACATAGGAAACATCGCTCCAAATATGTCTCCTACTACTTCTGCATCTCCTACTTCCCTTTTCGCTCTCGTCGAAGCCTTTCCTTCTATAATCGCTACATCCTTTGCATGATATATTTTGGGGAAGACAATTGCCAAGTAACACGAACCATACCAATTGTCAGGTAGTTTTACATAGGCATTTCTTCCACATACAAAATACACATTCGGAATAGCTTGCATCCCTTTCATAAAATCTTTCGTATAGTACTCTAATCTAAAAGCATGTTCGCAATTTACTTCACCTACAAATACACTCTCATAATACGTCTTGCTTCGAGTTAAACATAACTTTCCTTTCTGCGTTCTATCCAACGCTATTGGACCATTGCTACCTTTCTTTTTATGTGCCTTCTCTTCTTCGGTCCAATCTGTTTTCCATTGTCCTGACATTTTTAGAATCTTCTGCCTTCTGTATCGGTCATCTACTTGTGCTATGAACTTTTTCTCAACTTCTGACACTTTGCAAGTTAGATTATTTCTGCGTGCGTATGATGTATCCAATGTATCCCAAGGAAGAAAGAATTTGGCTAATCTATCCTCCTTTTTGTAATAGTCCCACTTATTCATTTGCTTATAATTCGGAACTTCAGGCAGTACCGAATCATAATTTGAAAAGTAGTACTCAAATCCTTCTCTACCATAAAATATACTAAGCAGTAAACTACATGTTATCCCATAAGTCAGTGGGAGATGATGATATCTAATGCCTTCATCTACAGAAGCCGGCAATTGCATACAAACGTAGCAATCTTTGGCCTCCATGGCATCGATATACTCGTACAATAGTTTAGCATATGCGTTTAACCTAAAGTTTCCCTGTGACTCGTCTACGTGTAATCTACGAGCTTCATCTGCCAGTAACGCCTTTTCACGGATGACATTGCTCTCCTCCTTTTTCCCAACAAGAGCAGGTCTCAAAGTCGTTACAGGCTTTACATCTGCTGTTTCTTTATCAGTTTCATGTCCTATTATGTATGATATTGTCACTACTGTAATTATGAGAAAAATTACTACTGCTATTAGTGTACCTACTATGCATCTAGCTTTTCGGTTTGGGTTGCCGTTCTCCATGTTATCAAACAGCTTAGCTCCTTCTTTTGCGAAAAAGTTTTTCTTTTCCAGTCTTTGTTTGCTTTATTTGCTTTCTCAGTCTGTAAAGTGTTCTTTATCAACAAAGTCTCTTTTTCGCAACCATGTCTTTTTCTCCTTTAGTAACAGACAACCCTAACCCTTCTCCGTCCTCTAAATGTAATCCCTATTTTTATTCTTCTTTCCACTCGGCGCTAGGTTATCTTCTTCTTTATAGCTTATATACAAAAGTCTTTTATGCATCAACAATAATTCTCGCACCTGCAGCTTTCACAACAATTTCCAATAATTCGAAACGAATGACTTTTTCTTCTTCCTCTGGAATTTGATGACCAAAAGTCGGAAACTGTAATCTATTTAGCACTAGATCTTGAATTTGACTCAAATATGGGGGTATGGGGAGTGTGAAAGTCAGTAATCCCTCAGTCTCGAGTCCAGGCGTCAACATCCATATCTCCACTGCCACAAATGGATCGTGATCGATTACTTTCACTTTCTTCACTCTCCCAGATTTCTGTCCCCAAGACATCTGCTAGATAAATCCACTCTGGGGTGGCGTACCTTCTGCAGGGCACACGTACCCTTCTCGATCTTCTTGGACTTTCAGTTCCTGAGTCTGTAGTTTCCTCTTCCTGATCCGATTCTTCAGCGATCGGGACAAGGGCTCTTTCTTGATCTGCTTTTAAGCTTGGCCTTCTCCTTCTCTCCGGCCAACTAGCTTCGTCACTCCTTGTCCTCCCGCTCCTTGTTCTTGGACTTGTCTCTTGGTCACTCTCAGCTTGCTCAGTATCTGATTCGATCTCCCAATTACTCTCTTCTCCTGAGACGACTTCGGTTTTACTGATGTCCTGACCTTCGTCGACCTGTTCCGTCTCAGTCTCAGCCTCTTCGATCACCTCCACAGCTTGGCTTTCCCCCTCTATGGCTTCTCCGCTTTCCGCCGGATTCTCATCCGAGAGAGGAGCTGTTTCTTCTAGAGGTGTTGGCACTCTTCGGGTGTGTGAGGCATGTATCCAGTTTGGCAAACCTCCACACTTTACTGCAGTATTCGTCACAAGTATGACTTGAAACGGTCCTCTCCAGCGCACGTCTAAGCAGTTCTTCCTGACGTGTTTTTTCACCAAAACCCAGTCCCCCGGACTCAGGTCATGGCACAAATCTTGTGCTGATGGAACCTCTGCAGCCTGGACCTGGAGGGACACAGAATTAACGGCATCAGATAGTCCCTTACAGTAGTCCAAGATCAGATCGTCTGTGATGTTCACTAGGGCTGCAGTCGGAACCGATGGCAATCTCATGGCTCTCCCCATTAGCACTTCATGAGGAGAGAGACCTGTTTTCCTATCTGGTGTGCTACGTATGCTCATAAGAACCACTGGAAGTGCGTCTGGCCAACTCAGGGATGTTGCTGAACAAACTTTGGCAAGTCTGGACTTGATTGTGCTGTTGATTTGCTCTACAATCCCTGAAGCTTCTGGTCGATAGCTGCAGTGTAACTTCTGATCGATACTCAAAGCTGAACATAGCATCTTCACTATTTCGCTGTTAAAATGAGTTCCTCTGTCCGATTCCAAAGAGGATGGCACCCCAAACCTCGGTATTAACTCTCTAAGTAACAGTTTTGCTACTGTAAGTGTATCGCACCTACGTGTCGGGTAAGCCTCAACCCATCTAGAAAATATGCAAACAATCACTAAAACGTATCTGAGTCTATTGCATTTAGGCATTTCTATGAAGTCAAGCTGCATTCTATTGAAAGGCCCCCCAGACCTCCCAATGTGACTCAATGTGACTGGTGTTCTCTTGCCCACGTTTAGTTGCTGACAGATCGTACATCGCTGACACACTGCTTCTGCCGCTACTCTAAACTTTGGATTAAACCACGTTTGTCTGAACACTCTCACCATAGCATCTCTACCTATGTGTGCTGATCCATGCAATTTCCTTGCCATTGGACTAACAAGTTCATTTGGTAAAACTGCTCTCCCATCTGCAGATATCCAGAAATTCATCTCACTTCTAGTACAACCCGCTGTTTCCCAACTCTTTTTCTCATCAACTGGTGCATTTTCCTGGACACTCCTTAGCTCATCCCACGTATCTACAGTATCCAACAACATTGTCAATTCAGTTCTTTCTTGGATTCCCCCCACTTTTACATTGGTGTGAGAATATCCCTGTTCTGCGCAGTAACGCGCTACTTCATCCGCATAGCGGTTACCTTGTGACACAAAATCTAAATTTTTTGTATGCGCAGCACATTTGACGACTGCAATGGCTGCTGGACCTTGCAATGCCTCTAACAATAGTCTCACGAACTCTCCATTCCTAATGGGAGAACCCGAGGAGGTCATGTAACCTCTTTGAGACCATAGCTGCCCATAATCATGAACTACCCCGAAACCATACTGGCTATCGGTGTATATGGTGACTCGAAGTTTGTCGCCTGCTAGGCAAGCACGCGTCAAAGCAACAATTTCAGCTACCTGAGCGGAGTGTACTCCTTCCAGGCAAGCGGCTTCTATTACTCTCGTAATTGTGCAAACTGCATAAGCTGCTCTCAGCTGACCGATATCGTCTCTTACACATGAACCATCAACAAAGAATATTTCATCGGGGTCAGTCAATGGCTCATCTACGATATCGGGTCTCGGTTTGGTGCATAGTTCAGTCACATCAAGGCAATCATGGTCTGTACAAATTTCATCATCTATCGCATTTGGAAGTGGCATCAAAGTTGCAGGATTCAAGACGGAGCATCTCTTTAGGGTCACATTCTCGGCAGCCAGTATGACTTGCTCGTAGCGTGTGAGCCTGCTATTTGTCAGATGCTGAGTCTTAGTCCTGGTCATTAACAATTCTACAGAATGCGGTACATACACCACTAACTGATGTCCCATTACCACGCTTTCAAAACGTTCAATGCTGACACCCGTTGCAGCTACGGATTTGAGACATCCGGGCAACGCTGCGGCTACTGGATCTAATGTAGCCGAAAAATACGCCACTGGTCTACACGCATCTCCATGTATCTGAGCTAAAACTGCTAACGCGCATCCCTCTCTCTCGCAGCAGTAAAGCAAAAATGGTTTTGTGTAATCAGGCATCCCTAAAGCCGGGGCACGACATAAGTCCTCCCTCAGCTGCAAAAACGCCATCAAACAATCTTTGTCCCATGGTACCGGATCACTTACTCCTTTGTGCGTCAGTTGTAATAACGGTTTTGCCTTTAGTGAAAAGTTGGCTATCCACTGCCGACAATAACCGACCATACCTAGAAACATCCTGACTTCTCTTTGTGTTGTAGGCGCGTTCATTTTCATGATCGCCTCTATTCTGTCTGGAGACACCTTCTGTTTTCCCTTTTCAATCCTATGGCCCAAGAATTGCACCTCAGTCATACAATATTGCAATTTACTTGGAGAAACCTTGTGTCCGTTCTCGGCCAAGTGATTTAGCAAGGTTATGGTGTCTACTCTGCAAGCTTCCTCAGTTTCTGACGCAACTAGGAGGTCGTCTATGTACTGGACTAGAACCGAATTCTTGGGCAGTACTAGACTTTCAAGATTTCTTTTTAATAGCTGGTTAAAGATCGATGGGCTTTCTGTATACCCCTGAGGGATACGACACCATGTCAAAACGCGATCTTCCAGCTTAAAAGCGAAAAGATATTGACTCTCTTCATCTAAAGGAATCGAAAAGAAAGCCTGGCACAAATCTATCACAGTAAACCATTCAGCTTGGAACGGTATCTGAAATAATATCACTGATGGATTCGGTACCACTGGACAACATGAGACAACAATATTATTAATCTTTCGAAGATCCTGCACTATTCTGTACTTCCCACTAGGCTTCTGCAAACCCATAATCGGGGAGTTACATGGACTACCCACGATCTCCTTCAGTATTCCCTGTTTAATCATGGATTCGATCACAGGCTTTATTCCTGCAATCGTCTCTGGTGTCAACTTGTATTGCGGTGTTCTTGGATATTCAGCATTGGGTCTTACCAAGATCTTTACTGGTTCTACTCCTTTGATCAATCCTATTTCCTCTCCAGTAAAATTCCACACCTCAGCTGACACTTTCTCCCTCAAATCCTGTGGAAGCTCCTCCGCTGTTAAGGTAGGATATAGTTCCACGCACTCCTGCGAGTTTACAACCTTAAAATCGGCATCCTCATCATTGGTCTGCACTTCTACTCCTTCAGGTGTGCAATGTATTGTGCAATTCAGTTTACACAATAGATCTCTTCCTAGCAAACACACAGGGCTAGAATCACAGATCACAAACTGATGTTCGTCACTGTAATTCCCTATCTTTACTGATACTGGTTCGGTCAGAGGATTCGTCATCCTCTTGTTTGCGACTCCTACCACCTGAATCGTCTCCCCCGATATTGGCAGACCTGGGACTACCGCTGATCTCAACGTGGATCGAGTGGCCCCCGTATCCACCAAAAAGGTTGTAGGACATCCAGCCACTTCAGCCTCTACGTATGGTCCTCTCTGATCCACTTCCAGGGCTGCACCTAGAGTACAGTCTTCTTCCCTATTCACTCGTTGCCCTGTAAGAGGATCAACGTAGTAGCATTCTTCTCCTCCTACGAACAATGGCATCTGTCTATAGGTTTTCCCTCCGTTTGTGATGCGAGGCGGTTGAGGAAACGGGGCTCGAGGAGTCTGAGTCCCCCCTTTGATAAACTTTCCCTTCGGGACTGCGGCTCCCTTAACCACGTTGTTCTGTACCTCTTCCTCCTCTTGTTCTAATTCCCCTGACTCAACATTGTAAGGACATTCGCGTCGCCAATGTCCCACCTCGTTACACTGATGACACCTCGTCGTCTTTTTCAGTGTCGCAATATCCATTCTCGGCCTTGGTCTTTCCTCCTCATCTCTGCTCTGATTATTCTGTTTCCTTGCTTGCGTCCCTGTTCCCTGTTGCCGCTGTCCACCCTTTCCAACTGCTTGCATTTGTACCAGCATTAGCTTTTCCTTGAGTTTCTTTGCCTTCGAATCTATTTCGTCGCTACAGTACCTTGCATACCTCAGAATCTCATCTAAAGGTTTGTTCTGCCAACAGATCAAATGCTGCTGTATCATCAGGCTTATGTCTGGTCTCAATCCTAGAACAAACTTCGACACAAACTGTCCTATGTCCTTAGGATCCATTACGTCTAACCCACTGTATTGTTTAAATGCTTTCAGTAACCTCTCATAGAACTCGTGAACTGTCTCTTTGGGCTCCTGAGTTGTTCGATCTATCTTAACCCAGTCTATGTCCTGCACTGGCACTTTCTCTTTCAGCCATGTTATTACTCTTTCGTATTTTTCCATGACTCTATCTGATGGACCATTTGTCCGGGTATCTCTCGGAGGCTCACAAGTGGGCCATTCAACATTAAGCTTGCATGCCGTCCACAAATCTCCGGGTACTACGATATCGAACAATGTGTTCAAATCGATCCACAGCACCTTAGAGATCTTCACGAACCTCTCTACCTGTTTGTACCACTCAACGGGGTTTTCTCTAAGCTTCGGGAAGGAATTAGTGAATGCCGCTAAATCCCCCCTACTCCAGGGTACATGAACGTAATTTCCGTTCGCGATTTCTCGCAAAGGGAAAGCTTCCATTCGCATTAGGTCTGTATCTTGGGACTTCACAATTGTACTTCTTCTGACAGATCCCCTCTTAGACCATTTTTCCTCCCATCTATCCAGATCTTTCCATATTCTAATACACATGACCAGTTCCCTTATGTGTACTCTTAGTCCTATCGTTCTACGTTCATCTAAATCTCGATCTGTGCAATTTAGCCTATGATTGGGCTGTAAAGCTTTAGTTCGTGACATGTCTATCATATACTTTTCCGCTAATTCAGATAGTTTTTCATGAGCTGCCCTTGCTTTCCGAGTAACATCCTTTGATAAGAACAATATTTCATCTGGTGCGTACAGCTCTAGCCTCTCTATTGCCACTGTGCCGTCTATTATTTCGTCCAAATCTGATTTTAAGCTCATTACATCAATCCGTCTTGCTTTTATTTCAGCTCTCAGTATGTCAGTCCTAGACGGTTCGCTCATACCCCTCTCACCTCCACTATGCGCCCTACGCCTAAACACAGGTGAGTTATGAGGAGTTTTCCTTCCGTCTCTTTGTTCCCACCTCTCTAGATCCCAGGCCTTTCCATCTTCCCGTGGGGTGTGGTGGAACATTACTCCATCCCCCATCCCTACATTCCGTCGTTTTGGCTCGGTTTCTCCAGATATGAGATAGGATCCACCGTTCTGTTCAAAACCACTATAACTCGCTTGCTGTCTGGTGTCGCTCAATAAACGATAAGGTCCTTCATGGCCCTCCATGCTCCCACGATCTCGATCCTGATCACCAGAAGTATGGCGGGACGTTTCGCGACTCCCTATATTCTCGTGACTTCGCTCGCGTTCACCGGATGCATGGCGAGACCCTTCACGACTCTCCATGTTCCCGTGATTCCAATGTTGCACTGTTTCACCCGGGGTATGGTGAGTGCATCTGAAAGTATTTCGGTACTCCTGCGTCCTTCGTTCCCCTTCACTAAAGGTGACGCGAGGCACTTCGCCACACCCTGCACTCCTGTCGTCGCACATTTGCCTATTGCCGCTGACAGTGGGACAATTTTTTCCTCTGCTTTCCTGGCTCCCTCTCTCCCACTCCGGGCTGCTCTCGCCAGCTCCACAATGAGAGAGAATCCTGTTATCCTGGTCTCTCCACTCTGCTCCTGTTTCTAAACTTTTATTCCGAATCTCTTCAGCAGTATCCCATTCTTTCAGGTATTCCCTTAATTCCTTATGGGATTTCGGTTTTGGTCCCCTTAAGTCCATTGGCCCTCTTTGACCCCCCTGTTCTACCCAGGGACCTGTTGCGGCATCTAATGGGGTACTCCGACTCATCGGTGCTAGTATCTGCCTCTAGGGATTCATCATGGTATTCCTATTCTCCATCTCTGCCCTTTCCCTGTCCCATCGTGCCTGTTCCTCCTGCTGGACCCCTTCTGGGTTGTAGATTGACACAATAGGGCCTATGGTAACAGGTACCTGTAAAGCGTCTGGCATTTGGTAGGACCTTGCATGTTGCGTTTCTGGCATTTTCTGGACCACGAATCTTCCCACTACTCTCTGTTCGGAACTAGATTGAGGTACTTCCTCATCTTTCTTGGGATCCCACTCCGTTACTGGGATCGATTTATATTCCCCCCATCTAGCTCCGTCTTCCTGTTGTAATATGGGACTTGCGGCCCCTCCGCTGTACGGAGGTGGTCTATCTGTTAATAGCCTCTCTATCAGATCCTCTTCTGTCTCGCTTTCCTCATCTTCCTCTAGAGGTTTCTTTTCTCCCGTAACTTCTAGCATCGGGTACAGTTTGTCTGCTTCTATCTTCTACACCCTCCACTTTTTGGCTTCCTCATCCCATTTAGCATCCTGCACTGCTTTTACCGATCTTCTCACTCTTTCTTGGCGCCTCTTTACGCTCTTTTCGTGTGCTGCTCTAAACCATGCACTAAGGGCTTCGAACTGTGTTGGCCTCGGTAGAGGCCTCGTTGCAAGCATTACCGCTTTTAGTTCGTTCAACACGTCTAGCTTAAACGTTCCGAATCTCGGAAACGTCAGTTCCTTATTCCCTTCAGTTAGCTTATTCCACTCGGAGATCCATAGTATCGAGTGTAAGCCTACATTTACTGCCATATGATAAGCTGGTGTGCCTTCTGGTGGAGCTTCTTCTCCGGCATATAAATTTCTTCTATTCCTCCTAAAGAGTGCTCTTAAACTCTTAAAACACTTCATTTTCGATACTCTACAATTTTCCCTTTACTCTTCCTTTACGTCCCGATGACAACCACCAACCAATCCCTAAGCGGCTCTCGCTAATCGGCCTATCTCAGCGCGACTCTACACTGACCGACCAATCTCAGCTCGGCTCTACGCTGACGTATGACAAACTAACCAATCTCAGCGCGGTTCTATGCTGACGTCACTCGTTCCCTCTGCAGCAGTTTCCCTCCGTTCTCAACTCGTCTCACGATCTCGCATGCGTTTCATTCATACGCCGAAAAATGACTACTTCCGTCCAAGCGATCACTTTTCTCTGACTGTACGGCCACAGTCTAACTGTAATTGTCACCTCAACTGGCAAAACGTCTTCCCTCTTACGGTCAGACAATCGCCTCAACTGATAGGTTACTTACACACAGTAACGTACGACCAGCGTCCGTTACTCATACACTCACTCATACGCTCCCCCTATCATCGGTCTGTCGGGCGATCAATGGTACCTCATGACCCCCTTTCAATGGTAGACAAATTACTCTGGGTGTTCGATACACCCGAACCACTTAAGTCCTTCCCTGGAGCTTAAGATTTCATCCGGTTGCGCGCGCTCACAACCTTCCCTCAATCACACTACAGGCATTCAACTCCGCTTGACATTACAACACAAGTACAACATAAAATACCGCAATCTTACAACGCATGACCCTTATACTCACTCTCGACCGACTCTGCTGCTTTTCTCTCGACACACCGTCAGCACCGTCTTCGGCAGGGATTCTTCTTCTGGTCGTCGATGACTAGGGACCTTGGGGTAATCTAGACCTAACCTAGGTTGTCTTCCTCAAGAAGAGAACCATCTTTCTCTGCTACCAACTGCTGGGAATGAGATTTTGATATTAATTTATGATCAATTTAATAACTTATCTCATTCGAAAATTTTGGATCGATCGTTATCTGTCATTGAGTAAAAGACAAACCCCGCATAGGTTAGATAAACCCCATTAACTGACGCAACTCTGAAGAACCACTTACAACTGATGAAGTTTTGAAAGTTTTATATAAAATCAAATTTAAATGCGAATACAATCCTCTCAGGATAAATCTCAAAGCGTATACAAAAGAATACAAAATCAATTCCAAATCTCCAGATTAAAGCATCGATGTGAAGTGGTTCCTTTGCGTCTTCTACAGAAAGAGAAAATAATCAAGTTATCTCTGTCCCTACTCTATACTAGGTGACATCCCTACTTCGCAAGTTCCTAACCTAAAAAGGTGTCAGCAGTTTGACTCCCAAAGAAGTTCAAACTCTCTTAGCCTCTAAAGGTAACTTAAGTTTAAGAAGCAGTACCCTCTCTGCCTACCCATCCGCTCTCTAAGGGTCCTCGGCCTACTGCTCTCTTGCGCTCTGATCTCTCTCAGCGCATCTGTTCAAGTCATCTACCCTTCGCCCTTCGCTCTGTTCTCGGTCTGAGCAATTCGCTTCGCTGTTCCCTTCGCTAATTGCCAACTTCTCCCCGGGGTGCTGTCCCTAAAATACACAATCACAGTGTGGGTGGAACGCCCCTTCGACGCCCACCACGGACTTTCCCCGTGAGGTCATCTTCTAGCTTTTTCCTTGCTTCATCTTTTTCGCCGTCCGTTAAGTTGACCTTTCTCCTCCGATGTCATCTTCATCTTCTTACTGTTGACTTCATTCAATATTACAATTGACATTTCAGAGCACAAGTCAACAACCTCAGCAGAACTTTAATCTTTATAGTTATGTATATAACCTTTCTTGGTCCTGTGAATGGACTTCTCAAAACAACTCTCAAATTCCAAGCGCTTCTTATCACGTTTAGGCCATAAACTTTGTCCAGCGTTGTCACCTTAAATCTAGCAAGTGCTAGACTCCTTGGCTCGCACGTTCACAGCAAGGCTATTCACGACTCCTGTGAGCCCACTAAATTACATACAGCGGACTACCCTCCTGCAAACTCTTGGTCAGTCAGGTTAAAAATCACAAATGACCTAAACTCTTCTAACATTTCTTACAAGAAGCTTTCTACTCAGTATAACCTTTAACACACATTATATACATATTCGTATTCAGCAAATCCTTTACATATAAGTGAATATATTGTACATAGAATATAAATTATATAGCGTATAACTTTATATTCTCATTTGTTACATCGCCGTGTATGCTCTCTGCACATTTCTCCATGTTACATTTCACGCGGTTTCTTCATTTAAAGTTACACACGTACATGAATTCTACTTTGCACGTTCTACATTTCGTAAGCATTTCTACACATTATTACATTAGCCCACTACGTATACGGCCTTCTAAATCCAATACATGTTCTAACATGAATACAGTCACATTTCCTATATTACTTTTGATTATATCGGTTGGCTCTATACTGTAAGTGTCAACTTCATGTTCCAATATACATTTCATTCCTACGTTTATACGATGTGCTTGTAAATATGGCTCATGCATATATTTTTTTTTTTCAAATTTGCGCTCTCTCATACACATATACAATTATATACATATATACATATTACGAGGTATGGAAATTATGTCTTTGCAATTCCATCAACTGTTTTTAACATTCATGTGCCAATGTGAACCATCAGGTCTTCACCACTATTCATACCCCAAGGTGTTTTGGTATGAAGGTCTATAATGTACCTTGATTCGAGTCTGTGAAGTTTCTTCAATTTATCCCCTCCTCTGATATTGTCAGGGACTAAATCTAATCCATAACACAACAACTGATTTCGGTCACTTTGGTGATTTTCTGCAAAGTGTCTCGCGACCGGATAGGCTTGATCCACCTTATCAATCGCTCTCATGTGCTCTAGAATTCGGATTTTAAATGGGTGCACTGTGCTGCCTATATATTTAAGCCCGCATGGACAGACAAGACAGTACACCACATATGGTGTACTGCAAGTGATGAACTTGCTAATTTTCCTGACCATACCTGTATCTTGAATGGTATATGTAAGCGTCCTTTTGCTGTTGCAGCACGCTTTACACTTATGGCAGGGGTAGAAACCTTTCATGCTTCTCAGCGGCGGTATTTTTTCTAAGTTGCTCCGTACCAGGTGGTCACGGATGGATCTAGCCTTTTTAAATGTGACTAGAGGATAAGCAGGGACATCCTCACCTATAACATTATCAGGTTTTAAAATATGCCAGTTTTTCTTAAGCATTTGTTTCAAGTGATTAGCTTCCGCTGAGTATGGGGTGATTAATCGAAATTTCCCTCCATCAGTTTTTTTGCCCTTTCTTTGTTCCAGTAAGCTATCCCTAGTCATGGCTCTCACTTTGCAAAGCGTTTTGTTCAGAGTGGTGGGATTGTAACCTCTTACAATGAATCTGGCTACACTTTCGGTGGCTGCTGTCTCAAAATCCCCATTGCGTGTGCAGTTCCTCCTGAGTCTAAGCAGTTCCCTATAGGGGATACTTTGCACTAGTTTGGGGGGGTGGCTGCTGATTGCATATCATATCGAATTGCCAGCAGTGGCCTTCCGATATAGTGATGTTTCGATCTTTCCCCCAACAACTTGTACTCTCAGGTCCAAGTAGTCCACAGAAGTCGGACTAATTGTCCCCGTGAAATGCAAGTTGTGATCGTTTTCATTCAGGTATGCGATGTAGTGACGTGCAGTCTCCTCTGTCCTATGCCAGATGATAAATAAATCATCGATGTATCGATGCCACCTTATCACCGAGCCACTGGACATATCGTCCCTGTAGGTTCTGGACACCTGCTCCTCCTACCAGCCAACGAACAAGTTCGCATAGCTGGGAGCGAAGCAGGTGCCCATCGCCGTACCAGACACTTGTTTAAAATAGGTATCTTCAAAGAGGAAAATGTTATTGTTTAAACAAAAATGCAGAAACTCAATTAACATGCAATTATGTTGTGTGTATCTTAGCTGTCTTTTTTTCAAGTACACCGTTACTGCTTCTATTCCTTTTGAATGTTCGATACAAGTGTAGAGACTTGTTATGTCCAGGACGATAAGTAAGTAGTCAGATTGCCATTGTACATTTTGGATTATAGTTAAAAAATCCTTGGTGTCCTTAACATAGGAAGATAATTTAGTTACTAAGTTCGCCAGAAAAAAGTCAAGAAACCTTGAGACATGTTCCGTTAGTCCTTGGACCGACGAGACAATTGGTCTTCCGGGGGGGTGCAGATTGTCCTTATGTAGCTTTGGAATGTGGTAGAAAGTGGGGCAAATGGGATTGGAGCCTCGTAGATAGAGGTGTTCTTCATTTCCAAGCATTCCTTTTTTGTACCACTTATTTATGAGTTTGTCATATGCCTGGATACTTTGTTGATAAGCCTTAAAAGTGGTTTTCTGATAACATCTCACATCCGATAATTGTTTCATTGCCTCACAATGGTATTGTTCCCTGGTTTGCACCACCACATTTCCCCCCTTATCCGAGGGCTTTACAATGATGGAATTGTCATTTGCCAAGGTGTTAAGTGCATTTTTCTCTTCCTGGGATAAATTAGAACCATGTTTTCCAGTGTTCTGTTTTTTTCGGAGTTTTTGAAGATCCTTTATCATTGATTCCAAAAAAGTATCCAGGGCATCAAACGGCATTTGTGGGTTAAAAGTGGAGCATGGTTTATATGGGCTTTCCTCTTTGTTTTGTTCAATCCCCACATTAATTGCACGTTGCACTATATCTTGGCTGACTGCATCGTCCAACATCACCTCATTTCTTAAGTCCTCAAGTTCTTCTATACCAGGAAGATCATTTACTGCCAGACTATCAGTGGCTGTTAATCTTGCTTCTGGCCTCTTAGTTGATTTTAAATGAGTCCTAGTCTTGAAATATTTATGAAGTTTAAGCTTCCTCACGAAGCTAAAGAGATCAATCCTTGTCTGTGTGTATTCTAGACGTGAATCAGGGCAGAATGTTAAACCAAGGCTCAAGACTTTGTGTTCCGCATTGGTAAGTGGTCTAGTTGTTAGATTCACCACGGTTAGATTGGTCATTTCTGTTATCTTCTGTTGTTCCGTCTGCGGTTGGTCCAAGTTGCACTTTTTGGTTTTCCTGCCGCCACCGGATCTTCTTGTCTTCCTACGCTTGCATTTGCGTTTACTTCTGGGGGCTTGTTCTTCCCTCCCCGTAGCCAACTGTGCTTTATGATTTGGAACTCTGTCTGAAAAGGGGTCTGCTTATTAGAACCACTTGCGAACTGTGCCGTTTGATCATCGCTGGATTAATTACCTGTCAGATCTGATTCCAATGTCTCCACTGTTTGGACCGGTATTGCTTTTTTAGAACTTAGTTCTTTTCGTGAAACGTCAATTTTTTTTGCATAGGTTAGTACTCTGCCCTGGGAGTAATCTCGCTCATCCCGTTGGAATTTCTCTTGATTACGGGTTTTGATTTTATGCTCATATTTCAATAGTCTGGGTTTCATTTTATCCATCGCTTCAGTTATTTTCTTATCATCTTCCTCTTTTCGTAGTTCCTCTTCTAGCTGTTTAATTTCCGCTAATGTTTTCTCGCGGTCGCTCCATACGTATTTTACCAGTAATCCTAATGTCCCTTTACAATAATGGGCCGTGTGTTCTGCCCAGTCCGTAAGTAGTTGAGGGTCAGGGTTCTCGTATGAGGGGACAGTATATACCCGCAATCCTCTTGGGACTCTGTCCATCTCAATATACCCCTGTAGACTGGTCGCCTCCCACCATTTTCTAACTTCGCGTTCATATAGACGCTCCAACTTTAGCATAGTCTTGTTGAACTTAGTCTTTGGTTGTTTAGGATCTGGAGCGCTAGCTTGAACTTCGCCCGCATTTGATTTTTTAAACATGTCTTTGGCATCTTCGTGCCTGGTCGATTCACAGAACATGTCTATGTCTTGTGGCTGTTTGTCTGGGACAATATAATTCGGTTGTTGTGCAAATTACTTCTGGCAATGAAATCCCTTGCGTCGCGCTGCCACACTTTGCTGCCTTTTAGGAGAAAAAGACGTTGTCGCTCACCCAGTCGCAGGTCATCCAGCTTACTGCGCCTCCTCCGAAGCGCCGCTCCTCGTTCCCCCACCGCTGGTACAGCTTTGTACGGCTTGATGATTTTCTTCTCGTGGTTAGCGCAGTGCACCAAGTAAGTCCGTTACGGATTTTCAGCTCAGTTGCTCCACAAATTTGGTGCACTCAACGACTGGTGCGGATAGCGGTTGTGGACACCGCCAAATATTGTGCTTGAATCCTCCACATCGCAAAGAATTATCCACACTCACGGGATTTTCAATTTCCAAAAGTTGCTTTATTTACAACAGACAAGACAGACGCCCTCGCGTTTCGGCACGTAGCCTTTCTCGATGTCAGTAGCCACCGGACATCGGCATGTTCTTAAACTGTTTCCTCACAATCAAGGAAGGACTGCTGGCCAGCTGGCATTAACCAGCACCATCTGGGAGTGATGTATTGTTACTATTGATGTAATCACCTTTATACATGTTATAATGTCTTTAACCATGTAAACCACTCGATTAATACAAGTACATTGGAATGTGAGATGTACATAATTTCATGACCTCACTCACATATACAATCTTCGTATACTAGATCAAATCCATTACTTGTTATTCCAACAAAATTGATATATTTATAAAACTTACCTTGCCGCCGCCGGGTCCTGCGTCTTCTTTCCTGCCCACCTGTGTCCGATCCAGGTAAGAACAGGATGCAGGCAGCCAGGCTCCCACACCTAAGCCAATTACAACTCTGCAATGCAGCGTTGTGATTGGTCTGAGCGCCGTGACACGGCACTCAGTCAGGGGCTGGAGGGGTGGGCATGTTCTCCATGCAGGCTTTTATGCAGCCTGCATGGAGAACAGGGAAGTGTGCATGACTGTTTTGGGCGGCCCGAGAGGGCAACAGTCATTGCGCACGGGAATGTTCTACCACTCCTCCTTTGCAGCTCCACCCCGGCCCCTCATACACTGCCGCAGCAGGAGGACAAAATAAAATGATAATAACATTCTGTTATTATCAATTAATTTTTTCCTTTCTTTGCTGCTCCTGGCATTGGGGCAATGCTCCTCCGCCTTAGCGGAGAAGTCGCCAATGTCATTGTGCGCTGCATAGTTTTATTAGTAAAACAGTATGTCTTTTCAAATGTAATGGCCATTTCAATTGAAAATGTGTTGTCTGTGAAGGCAGTGTGTTACCACACCAGAAATACTCCATTCTACGCCACTCCACTTTACTCTGCACCACTCTTTGCCACTGCACTCTACTTTGCACCACTCCACTCTACACCACGCCACTGCACTCTATGTCACTTCACTCTATGCCTCCCTACTCTACTCTGCACCACTCTAGTCTATGCCAATGCACTCTACGCTACTTTGCACTACGCTAGTCCAGTCTAGGTGACTCCACTGGATGACTGTACTCTACGACACTCTACTCTGCAACACTGCACTCTCCCCACCTAAATTCACACCACTCTACTCTGAACTACTGCTCTGTATGCCTCTGCACTCTGCACCAGTTCACTCTAAGACACTGCACTCTACGTCACTCCACTCTGCACCACTCTACACCACTGCACTCCATGCCACCCTACTCTACTGTACAACACTCTCCTCTACTCTGCACCACTGAACTCTGATGCTCTATTCTATGCCACTCACTCTATGCTGCTCTAATCTGCACCATTTCATTATGCACTACTGTACTCTACTATGCACTACTCTAATCTATGCCACTGCATTCTACGACACTGTATTGTACGCTGCTGAAATATATGCCTCTGCACTCTGCACTACTATACTCTGTACCACTCTACGCCAGAGCACTCTACACAGTCCACTCTACTCAATGCCACTCCACTGTATGCCACTGCACTGCACTCTGCTCTGCACTACAGTACTCAACGACACTGCAGTCTTTGCCACTCTACTTTACACCACTCTGCTCTGTGCCACTGCACTCTACACCAATGCACTCTATGCCACTCTACACCACTGCACTCTATGACACTCTACTCTGCAGCACTGCACTCTACACTGCTGAACTCGACACTACTCTGCATTACTGCATTCTAAGGCACTGCACTCTACGCCACTATTCTTTACACTGCACACTATGTCACTCTACCCTACATCAATCTACACCATTGTACTCCATGCCACTTTACTCTACTGTATGCCACTCTATTCTACTCTGTGCCACGCTACTCTGCTGTGCCATTCCATTCTGCACCACTGCACTCTACAATGCACTAATCTAATCTATGCCACTGCATTCTATGTCACTCCATTGTACGCTGCTGAATTCTATGCCGCTGCAATCCACGCCAATGCACTCTACACCAGCCCACTCTACTCTGTGCCACTCCACTTCACTCCACTGTATGACACTACAATGCACTCTGCACCACTCCTTTGCCCTATGCTGCTACACTCTACACCAATGCACTCTATAACACGCTACACCATTGTGCTCTACGACACTCTACTCTGCAACACTGCACTCTACACCACTGTATTCTACCCCATTCTACTCAGCACTACTGCATTCTAAGCCAATGCACTCTATGCTACTGCACGCTGCAGCACTCCACTCCACTCTACTCCACTGCACCCAATGCCAAAGCACTCTCTGGCACTATACTCTACTTTGCATTACTCTACACCACTCTACTCTGCACCACTCTATGCTACTGCACTCTATGCCGCTCCACTCTACATCACTGCAGTCTATGGCACTGTACTCTATGGCACTCTACTCTGCACCACTCCACTCTGCACCACTGCACTCTTTGCCACTACACTCTACTATTCAGCACTCTGATCTACGCCACTACATTCTACGATGCTACATTGTACGCCGTTTGAATCTACGGCGTGAACTATTCTCCATTGGACTCTACACCACTATACTCTGCAACTCTCTACACCAGTTCATTCTACTCTAGGCCACTCCACTGTTCACCATTCCACGCTGCTCCAATCTTTGCCACGCCAATAAACAACACTCTATGCAACCACACTCTCCTCCACGCTTTGCGATTCCACTGTATGACACTCCACCCCACTCTCTTCTATGCGACTAACCTTTAGCCATGATGAACAGCAGCCACACTGGTGCATAACATGCTCAAAACACATTGGCAATGCCAATCTCTCTTGCCCAGGAAAGACCCATTTTTTGCCAATGCTTGTTACATTTGTACTACCAGCACAACTATCTACACTACCCATTGTTGTCAATTCTTTAACATCTCCACCTGACAGGGGAACAACTTTCTTACCTTGGCTGTTTAGCCTGTCATTCCACTGCGTGTGGAGTGATTAACTTGCATTTCACAGGGCACTCTTTTACAACTCAAAAGTGCACTGAATCATCACACATGAATTTATTTACCTAATGGATGCATCACACAAAGAAAGTAATCATTATTATGTTATCTTATTCTTTATCCATTATTTGGTGCACAAATCCACAAGAGTGACCATATCCTATAGTGTCAATGTATTTATAGAATTTGACAGTGTCATCTTAAGGAATTTTGGGGCTCTGGGCAAGTCATATTTTGGGGTCCCCTTTTTGTGGAATAATTTTGAATTCAACCACTCAATTTGTGCTACCCGAAACTAGTGGAATGCACAACAATATTAAACTATGTTCAACTTTCAGAAACTGAATGGCACAAAACAACTCACATATGTCTTGGCCGTGCTCCAAAAATACTTTTGATTACAATAGAGAGGGGAGAGCTTGGGCTAGAGAAATATACTGAGGTGGTAGAGTGAGAGAGATGAACTTCCCACGGGGCCTTTCCGCAGCAGGAGGCACTGGGCAGGTGCCCACTTTGCCCATGCCTTAAAACGTCACTGTTAGCACTTATTTTAAAGCTTGACATTTATATCTTTATTCTCGCCTTCATGTAAAATAATGACATGGGGTAGCAGACATATATAATCACATGTATTGGGTACAATGTTAAATAATGCAAACATGTGAAGGGATTTTAGGGGCTTGAGGTTACAAACTTCAAAAAATATAGACAAAACTGCTTCACAGTAGTGCTTATTAATTTCCAAAACTACATATATGTAGGGTAAAATATAACAAGCCACCCGAACATTTCAAGGGAGGTCACATAGTAGCGAGACGTAATGAAAGAATTTGCCAGAAGCAATTTTCTGTTTTACTTTTTTCTTGTACTAAATCTCTTACGTGAATATGCAAAACAAACAAAAAAAAATGATATATATATATATATATATATATATTCAATGAAAAAACCATAGGTTATAGGCCATATATAGTTAGGAATTAGCATTTACAAAACCTTATTTTACTCGCATAAAACCATTGAAATTCCATATATAGTTAGCTAACTATAAGCGCTAACTATATATCGCGCACCCGCAATCCACTGCTGATGATGTCACATATTACATCATTCATGACATGGTCAGTGACATCACTGATGACATCACTGATGACATCTCAAATGACATCACTGATGACATCACTGATTACAACATCCAGTGACTGTATGTTTCTGTAAAGTTAAAATATGTTTCACATATTGAAGAATGAGTGGATGTATAAGTGTCTGGATGAAGAATTTAGTAGGTGCATGACTGACTGTATGAGTGAGTGATTAAATGTGTCTCACTGAGTACATGGGTTAGTGACTAAACTGTCTTAATTCGTGCATCAGTATGTTTGTTGTTGTGTAAGCTGCTGCATCTGTTGATCAGTAGCTATAAGAGTAGCCATATGGGTTATTGATTGGTTGCCCAAATATTTGAATGGGAGGCTGAGTGTGTGTGTGGGTGGCTGGGAGGTGCGTGACTCTGTGCATAGATGTGTAAGCAGTTGATTCACTAGGAGTATGAGTTCAAGAGTGCATGTGGAAACAGCTATATGAGCGGTTGACTGTGCATGGGTGTGTTGGTGAGTGAATGGATTTCTCATTGCTACATGTGCAAGTAAGTACGTATGTAAAACACAATACATGTGAGAGTTGAGATATATAAATAACTGAACATAAGAGCCAGTGAATGTGTGAGTGGCTGTATCGATCACTGTGAGCTTGTATCAGGGATTATATAAGAGAGTAAATATGTGTTATTATATGTTTGAATAAGTAAGATGTGTATAACTGTATAGTTGAGGAAATGGAGGTGTGATTGATTCTTTGCATGACTGACTAGGTGTGTGAGTAAGTCCATGGATGAGTGACAGTCTGTGAGTGTCTGTTTATACTGAGTGTATGTAAGGTTATATTAGAGTCTGAAGAGGTTCATTGTATTATCACATGAGTGATGTGATCAGTGATGACAAATGAGATGTCATCAGTGATGTCATTTGAGTTGTCATCAGTGATGTCATTTGAGATGTCATCATTGATATCATTTGAGTTGTCATCAGTGATGTCATTTGAGATGTCATCAGTGATGTCATCAGTGATGTCACTGACCATGTCATGAATGATGTAATATGTGACATCATCAGCAGTGGATTGCGGGTGCGCGATATATAGTTAGCGCTTATAGTTAGCTAACTATATATGGAATTTCAATGGTTTTATGCGAGTAAAATAAGGTTTTGTAAATGCTAATTCCTAACTATATATGGCCTATAACCTATGGTTTTTTCATTGAATTTTCAAGGTTTTGTAAATGCAAATTCCTAACTATATATCCACTATAACCTATGGTTTTTTCTGTGAATTTCATTGGTTTTTTAATAGCAAATATGAAAAGCTTTAAAATGTCAAGTACGTGATAGATAAAAACATTTTCGTATTTATGCACGCTGATGTGCTTTGAACGCTGCCCCCCCCCTCCCCTCTTTTGCCTTTGTTAGTACTCTCTCTTTGCAGATACAGAAGGGTAGTTAACGCAGGCCTTTACCCCCGTTGTAATCCGTCGTACCTCCTTGTCTCTCCATTTGATTGATTGTTGTCCAAGCATTTACTGTTTTAGAATTGGTTCTCTTTGGATCATTCTCTATTTACAAACAAGCACAAAGTCGCAATACTCTGTTTAGTCTTTGCAGATAGTGAAAAATCGTGTAAAAAAATAAAAGTAATCGAGCAAAATCAGTAGGCCACTAATTGGATCTCTTTTTGACCTCGCTAAAATAGAAATATTAGGAACAACCCTTCTTGAGAAATACGAAAATAGTGAGATGAACTGAGCTCCACACCATGAGGGCTGCAAGACAGCTCGGCTCCATCACCCATCCCGCACAAAATAATGACAAACCCTATGCAAATATTAAAAATATAGACAACACACCAGCAAAGAAATAGGGTAAAACATTTTATTAAAAAACTATTTACATAACGTTGGTTTATAAGATGATGTCAGTAGTGGACCGATGTGTGAATAGATCGAAAACAGCACAAGGCTCCAAGATCCGGATAGCAAGCTCCTGGATGTTGGGTGCCATAGTTTAGAGTTCTGAATTTCAGCCTTTTTCAATGCCTGTGCTTTGTTGAATCAAAATGGCGGCTTGACACAAAGCTGACTCAAGCGTTGTTACTGATGCTATGCAGACCAAAACTGGTTTTCAGTTTGTACATTTTTCTAGGTTTTTCAATCCAAGTTTGGTTGACTTTGCAGAACGATGGCTTCAGATTTTCAACATACGGTGTGGTGGCGCTGACTGGGAGGGGGCGCTTCGCTCCTGCCCCCTCCCCAAGTAAGATTTTCATACGTGAAAGTACGTTAATGGTTTTGGTCCCCGAGATGCTTCGATGTCACTACCATTCTCAAATAGCATAAGTTCTGGATGTTGGGTGCCATAGTTAAGAGTTCTGAGCAGCGCTTGTAACACTGTCTGAAGCTTATTTCCTCCTACTGCAGCTTCACTATTCTCAAAGTAAGTGAGTGTCGTTTGTGGACCTGACTGCATTAGAAAACAATATGATATGTTACCTTCCTAAACAGCTTGACGGAGGCCCCTGAGGGGCGCTGTGATGGCCATGGACTCGGAGAAGACGCTTGGCTCCGACACCCTCCCCAAGTCTTATAGCACTGGTGTAGCCTGAGATCGCCCCCGACATAGGCGGCCGGCTCCCGGGGTCCGGCGGTACTTTTTGCCTTTTGATGACTCTTCAATTCTGGACCTTGTCCCACAATCCGTTTGACCTGAAGACAAGCTGTAGTGAGGCGCCCCTTTATCGTTTTAGTTGCCATTCCGCCCGCTTTTGCTACACTGTGCCTCTTCCGCCATTCAGCTGTTTTCCGCCCGCTCTTGCGACTACAGCGTCTCGCTCACCATGTAGTTGAGATGCGCCCGCTCTAGCGGTGCAGCGATAGGCGGCTGCCACAGGACTCTCAAAATGGCGGCCGGCTCTTCGGTTTTGGGCCTGGTCCACTAAAATGGCCCTGGGACACCTTGGAACTCGGACGCTTGTCTGCTAGGGCTTGGATCCCATTCTCGAAAAGCGTCCCCTCAGCCGTGAAGATTCTACAAAAGTCTTGGGGGCCTCCGACTCCCGCAGGCTTCTGGTGGGGAGCGGCTGCCATGATTGCTCGTGGAATGGCCACGACGGAGCTACGAGATGGTAGTGGTCTCATGCTGACGCCAGCTTTAGTCTGAAACATCCAGAAACACTGTAGACTACCAATTCGATCAGTTCCGGTAGCGCCCCAACATGACCCGGAAGAGAAGAACTTGCCCTCCCCTCTTTGACTGATGGTTCTTGTTGCCTGTCCCCTCTGTTGTCATTTAACAGAACTTTTTGGACTGCTGAAAGGGGTTGTGTTCTGAACGCTGGTTGGTGGAGACATTTAGACTATATTCTTGACCTACGTTGTCGCGTAATGCGTTTTATGACACGCCGCGTTAGCGCACCCGGAAGTGATCCGAGGCGCGGCGCGCAGCGCGTAACGTAAGCATAACAGGTCATGTGACTTGTTAATAAAACTTTTCATTGGTTCATTTTACTTTTGTTAATTTAATGATGAAAAGCTTGGTCATATGACCTAAAAATTACGCTTTTTATTATTTTCGAACAATATTTTTTTTTCAAACATATGTTATAATATTCCAGGCTAATGTACTTTCCCGGAAAATTTACAACTGTCTGGCAAGTAAAATATATTCCTTTTTCGAGAAAAAGGGCGTTTCTTCCTTCCATGACGGAGCCGTTGAGTAAAAGAGATTCGGCCTGCTGTCTTAGTCGCCGATACGCCTGATTATCAGATTCTTATCGATCACTTTATGTTGCAGACATGAAAAACACAACTGCCCTTGACCATTTATCTTTACTGCGTTCCTACATATTATACCTTTTATCCGTCATGTAATTGGACTGCTTTATTTCACTTGCCTTTTACTGATTCGAAAACAGTCACTAAAAGTAAAAACTTTACAAATGAAAATACTACTACCGTGTTTTGTTTTAAAAACCTTTATTGTGAAAATGTCAGTATACAAATACGGGCCTATAACCACGTGGGCCGGCCACGGAGCAAACTCAAATCGTATATGATGAGGAGACATTTACACTGTAGAAGAACGTAACGAGCGGGCCATTAGGTGACAAGAACAAAGGTGTCTAACAGTTGCGGTATCGGTGGACGTACATTTTGTAATTAAAATACGACAGGGCCACTTACAATAACATTTTCTAGATATACATTTGCGGGCAAAGAGTTACGAGTCCCATTTATACCGGCGCCATTTTGGGCGAGGCCGGGCAGGTCCAAGATATAGTCAAAATGTCTCCACCAACCATCGGCCAGACCAGAACCCCTTTCGGCCCTTTATGTTACAAGATGATGTCTTCCATTCAGAAAATATTGGTGGCAGCATTTTGAAAGGAAACAGAAACAGCCGTTCTCCTAGTGAGTTTCACATTGTTACATTTAGGAAGAATGTTGAAGAGTAGTATGTGGAAAATCTGAAGCCATTTTTCTACAAACTCTCAATCAGACTTGGATGGAAAAAAAAAACCTGAAGAATGTACAAACTGAAAACCAATTTTTGTCTGTATAGCACCAACAGTAACGCTTGAGTCAGCTTTGTGTCAAGCCGCCATTTTCATTCAATCAATAGCGTCCCCCTGCACACATTCAGGGACCTGGTCGTGTCTTCAGATGAAACGCATTGTAGGAAAAGAAGCAGAAAGGAAAAGGAAAAAAGTTCCGCCGGACCTAGTGAAGCTGCAGCAGGTGCAAATAAGCTTCAGACAGTCTTACAAGCACTGCTCAGAACTCTCAACTGAGGCACTCAACATCCAGGACTTGCCATTCGGATCTTGGCGCCTTGTATTTTTGTTTTGTTTTTGATGGAAGGGAAAGAACAAAAAACAGACATTGAAAAAGGCTCAACAGTGCAGGGCGCCTTGTGCTGGTTCCGACCTATTCACACATCGGTCCGCTACTGACATCACCTCATAAACCAACGGGGCACCCCACGCCGACTTTCGGCGCAGCATTGTAGGATGGACACACCAGTGCGGCAATTTGATGGACACCACCTCGGTGCCATCCAGATCTCGGCGCGTTCATTCATTCAATACCGTCCCCCTGCACACATTCAGGGACCTGGTCGTGTCTTCAGAAGAAACGCATTGTAGGAAAAGAAGCAGAAAGGAAAAGGCAACAAGTTCCGCCGGACCTAGTGAAGCTGCAGCAGGTGCAAATAAGCTTCAGACAGTTCTACAAGCACTGCTCAGAAATCTCAACTGAGGCACTCAACATCCAGGACTTGCCATTCGGATCTTGGCGCCTTGTGCTGGTTCCGACCTATTCACACATCAGTCCACTACTGACATCACCTCATAAGCCAACGGGGCACCCCACGCCGACTTCCGGCGCAGCATTGTAGGATGGCCACACCAGTGCAGCCACTTGCTGGACACCACCTCGGTGCCATCCGGATCTCAGCGCGTTCGAGTCACTGTGCCAGAAGAGTGACCGGAACTCAGCTGAACACGCCGTCTTTCGGCGCAGCATTGTAGGATGGCCACACCAGTACGGCAATTTGCTGGACACCACCTCGGCGCCATCCGGATCTCGGCGCGTTCGAGTCACTGTACCGCAACAGTGACCGCAATTCAGCTGGACACGCCGTCTTTCGGCGCAGCATTGTAGGATGGCCACACCAGTGCGGCAATTTGCTGGACACCACCTCGGTGCCATCCGGATCTCGGCGCGTTGTGCTGCCTTCGGCCTATTCGCACATCGGTCCGCTACTGACGCCGCCTCACGTGCCAACGGATTTTCTACGCTTTTTGTAGCCCTATGTCGCATAACAGGTCATGTGACTTGTTTATAAAACTTTTCATTGGTTCATTTTACTTTTGGTTTCCTAAAGATGGAAGGCTTGGTCATATGACCTAAAAATAACACTTTTCATTGGTTTAGAACATTTTTTTTTCCCAAACGATGAAAGCCCCACCTTGTTTCTGGATCATTCAGACTGAAGCTGGCGTCAGCATGAGAGCACCACCATCTCGTGGCTCCGTCGTGGTCATTCCGCGAGCAATCATGGCAGCCGCTCCCCACCGAAAGCCTGCGGGAGTCGGGAGCCCCCAAGACTTTTATACAATCTTCACGGCTGAGGGGACGCTTTTCGAGAATGGAGCCCAAGCCCTAGCAGGCAAGCATCCGACTTCCAAGGTGTCCCAGGGCCATTTCAGTGGACCAGGCCCAAAACCGAAGAGCCGTCCGCCATTTTAAGAGTCATGTGGCAGCCGCCTATCGCTGCACCGCAAGAGTGGGAACAACTCAACTACATGGTGAGCGAGACGCTGTAGTCGCAAGAGCGGGCGGTAAACAGCTGAATGGCCGCCACCTGGGGAGGCCCGTTCACGCCGCCTCCCCCCCCCCCCGGGCCGCCGCACGCCAATTTTCGGAGCAGCATTGTAGGATACCAAAACCAGTGCGGCAGTTTACTGGACATCACCTGGGTGCCTGTCGTACATGTTGTGTCAGCCATGTGACACTGGACACAGACCGCTACTGACGAGGCCTCCCCCCGCACCACCCGGGACGCCCCACGCTGTTTTTCTGTGCTGCATTGTAGGATCCCTAAACCAGTGCGGCACCCAGGCGACATCACCTGGGTGCCGTCCAGAACTCTGCACGTTGTGCTGCCTTGGGACTATTCGCACAACAGACCGCTACTGACGAGGCCTCCCCCCGCCCCACCCGGGACGCCCCACGCCAATTTTCGGAGCAGCATTGTAGGATCCCTAAACCAGTGCGGCACCCAGGCGACATCACCTGGGTGCCGTCCAGAACTCTGCACGTTGTGCTGCCTTGGGACTATTCGCACAAAAGACAGCTTCTAACCATTGTTGCTTTTTGTGTTAATAAATGTTTAAATGTTTTTCGTTTTTGTTCTGTTCATTATCGTTAAAAGTTAATAAAGTTTTATAACCTTACTTTGTTGGAGTGTTATCTATTTTTTGAAAAACGGGTGAATGGGGCCTTGAATCGGGTTATTGTCATGTGTGGGCTTTGGAAGTGTGCTGCTGCAGGATCGGACATTTCAAACTCAAATGCACGTTCTTTTTCTTACCTTTCCGAAGCATGGAGCGCAATAGCAGGCAGAGAAAGGGTGATGCACGTGTTGAACACTACCTGACCTGGCAAGTTGCTGGCAGTGCCCCCCCGCCCGCTCCTGAAAGAGGGCACACACACACCGCCGCCCCGAGTACTTCAGAAATCTTTAAAAGACCATGCGCTTGTTCATGAGGCTTAAATGGTTTATCACCTCTTCTAGAACCCCTACATCGACCCTCTGACGTTTCATGGAAAAATTACCATGTAACACAATACCAAGCCCTATCAGCTGAAACCCCCAAGGAATCGTGGGGCATATTATCAAGGGGGTTTATCTCCGCTTTTTTGGCTTTAAAAACCATGAAAGCGGAGATAAAATTATTTCCCTATTATCAAGCTGTCGCTAACACCAGTTAGTGACACCTAAAAGGAGATAGCGACCATCTTGGGCCCGGCTTTGCATGTCAGTGATACTTATCACTAATGACATGCAAAGTGGCGTGCCAAGATGTTAGCGACTGGAAACAGTCCCTAACATCGCTACCTTCTATTACCAACTTTTGGAGATATTCGCACTAAGCGCGAATATCTCCAAAAGCTAACACCTGCCCTGAGCAGTTCTTAGCCATGTTATCCAATGGGAGGTGGATAACATGGCTAAGAGCATTAGGTCGATAATACATGAATATCGCTGACTTTTCTGCGATAATAGCAAGGTTTATCTGCGATAAAAATCGCCGATGTGCGGCGATAATTTTTGTCTCTAAACAAGTTATAGACAAAAATTATCGCTAGTTGTTAGTAATATGCCCCCGGGTTTTTGCTTGCAGAAATCGGGAGGCGGGAGACTAGCACTGAAATCAGTACTCACACGCCTGAATCAGGAGAATTGGCATGTCTGAATTCTCTACAGCTGGGGCCATAAACTACATCCGCAGGGGTAGGTGATAGCCTGGGACCAGCCTGGCATCTAAAATGGCTGCCGTGCACGACAAAATTGTGGCATTCGAAAAAAGGCAAGATGGCGCAGCCGCTGGAAGAGATATATCAACATATATCAGCCTCCTCAGCCACCCTCAGGAAACATAGGGGATTAGGATATGTCTCCCGCACCCCCTTATACCTAGTACTTTAATTAACGAAGCACAAAATGGCGAATTCCCGTTTCGCTACCAGTTTGCGGCCCAGTTCGCGGCCCGTGAAGCGCTTCTACCGTGAAAAATCATTTTTTTTTTATTTTCCCCACGGGACCCTTTAATAACCCCAACAACATTCCTAGGGGGTCAAGAGGGGGATACCTTGCCCCCTTTCATTAAATTCCCCCTTAGTTTTTCACCTTTTCTTCTCTCTCGATCCTACCGAGAGACAAGATGGCGGCCGCTCCGGACTGTCACGCAGCAAAAAAAAAAAAAAAGCTCACGCACAGCCGCTGGAAGAGATGTATCAACATATATCAGCCTCCTCACCCACCCTCAGGAAACATAGGGGATTAGGATACGTCTCCCGTACCCACTTATAACTAGTAATTTAATTTACGAAGCACAAAATGGCGAATTCCCGTTTCGCTACCAGTTCGCGGCCGCGCTTCTACCGTGAAAAATCATTTTTTTTTTATTTTCCCCACGGGACCCTTTAATAACCCCAACAACATTCCTAGGAGGTCAAGAGGGGGATACCTTGCCCCCTTTCATTAAATTCCCCCTTCGTTTTCCACCTCTTCTTCTCTCTCGATCCTACCGAGAGACAAGATGGCGTCCGCTCCGGACTGTTTAGAATGTTGACAGACACCGGAGAGCCAATCAGCTTTCTGCGCGCAAAGTTCCGATAAGCGAAAAGTAAGCGGACCGGATCGCTGCCCAGAGCGCTGTTACAGATATATATCTTGGTTTGAACGTTAATTTCTCAAAAACTACTGGAGCACATATATTGAGACCTAGCAAAGGCACATCGGGCTAACAGTCCCTACAATTTTGCCAAGTTTCGTGCAAATCCATTCAGCCGTTCGAGCTAAAAGTGAGTCCAACCGCCCTATGGAAAACTCAATGCAAAAAACGCGTTTTGGGACCCCCCTTTTTTCTCAGCCCCCCCTTGACGAAACCCCACCAAATTTTCAGGAGCTGCTCAGAAACAAAATGTTCCATTTTCCTGAAAATTTCAGCCGATTCCATCCACAAACGCCAAAGTTATTAGACATAGAATTTTCAAAAGTCCCATAGGGAAAAAATTCTAACTATATATACCTACTGGCGAACGCCAGTAGGTAATATATATATATATATATATATATATATATATATAGATATATATATATATATATATATATATATATATTTATATATTCACTTAAAAAACCATAGGTTTCAGGCCTTACATAGTTAGGAATTAGCATTTAAAAAACCATTGAAATTGCTCCTATATAGTTAGTTGTACTAACTATATTTCGCGCACCCGCAATCCACTGCTGATGATGTCACATATTACATCATTCATGACATGGTCAGTGACATCACTGATGACATCACTGGTGACATCATTGATGACATCTCATTTGACATCACTGATGACATCACTGTTGACATCATCCAGTGACTGTGTGTTTCTGTAAAGTTTAAATATGTTTTACATATTGAAGAATGAGTGGATGTATAATTGTCTGGATGAAGGATTTAGTAGGTGCATGACTGACTGTATGAGTGAGTGATTAAATGTGTCTTACTAAATGCATGGGTTAGTGACTAAACTTTCTGAATGTGTGCATCAGTATGTCTGTTGTTGTGTAAGCTGCTGCATGTGTTGATCAGTAGCTATATGAGTGGCTATATGGGTTATTGATTGGTTGCCCAAGTATTTGAATGGGAGACTGAGTGTGTGTGTGGGTGGCTGGGAGGTGTGTGGCTCTGTGCATAGATGTGTGAGCAGTTGATTCACTAGGTGTATGAGTTCAAGAGTGCATGTGGAAACAGCTATATGGGCGGTTGACTGTGTGCATGGGTGTGTTGGTGAGTGAATTGATATCTCAGTGCTACATGTCCAAGTAAGTACATATGTAAAACACAGTGCATGTGAGAGTTGGCATATATAAATGACTATACATGAGAGCCAGTGAATGTGCGAGTGGCTGTATGGATCATTGTGTACTTGTATCAGTGATTGTATAAGAGAGTAAGTATGTGCTAGTATATGTTTGAATAAGTAAGGTGTTGTGTGTATAACTGTATAGTTGAGGAAATGGAAGTGTGATTGATTCTTTGCATGACAGACTAGGTGTGTGAGTAACTCCATGGATGAGTGGCAGTGTGTGAGTGTCTGTATAGGTGTATGAGTGCATATGATAGTGTTGTATTGATGAGTGACTGTATGTATGAGTGATTCTATGGGTGAATGAGTGAATGTGTGTGTAGACCTAGGAATCAGTGATGCGTATGTAGTAACTGGTATTGGTGTGTCAATGGTTTCAAGAATGGTAGTCTGTATTTAACACTGGGTGCATCAAAGGTTATATTAAAGTGTGAGGAGGTGCATCGTATTATCACATAAATGATATCATCAGTGATGTGATCAGTGATGTCAAATAAGATGTCATCAGTGATGTCATTTGAGATGTCACCAATGATGTCATCAGTGATGTCACTGACCATGTCATGAATGATGTAATATGTGACATCATCAGCAGTGGATTGCGGGTGCGCGAAATATAGTTAGTACAACTAACTAGATAGGAGCAATTTCAATGTTTTTTTAAATGCTAATTCCTAACTATATAAGGCCTGAAACCTATGGTTTTTTAAGTGAATTTGCAAGGTTTTTAAAATGCGAATTCCTAACTATATAAGGCCTGAAACGTATGTTTTTTTAAGTGAATTTTCAAGGTTTTTCTAAATGCTAATTCCTAACTATATCAGGCGTGAAACCTATATTTTTTTTCAATAAATTTCAAAGGTTTTGTAAATGCTAATTCTATTAGCGGATAACGTTTATATATGTTATTATCCTTCTGGGACCACCTGAGCAGCCATCTTGTTTCTCAGGAGAAGTGAGGCACAAGAGAGCACAAAACAAGAGTGGAAAACACGAAAAGGGGGCAGGGTTGAGACTCCCTGACCCCCTAGATCCTTCTCCTGCCTTGACCAAGCACCACCTGTTTCTTGAAGTCCCAGACGAGCCCCCATCCTAAAAGGCTGGCATCTGTCTCCAGGAAAGCATATGGTAGGCAACCAAAATTGCTCTTCCATTCCAAAGCTCCAAATTGTGCAACCACCACTCTAGTTCTTCCTTTGCTTCCACATTCAACTCTACCTGGTCCCCATACCACAATCCTGCTCTCAATGAATCTGCATTCTCCCTTTGCAAGTCCCAATAATGCAAGGGCCCTGGAAAAATTGCCTGAATCGAAGATGAAAATATACCTAGAATCATTGCCAAATCCCTCAAGGTCAGAGACATCATCTGCAAAACTCTCAACACCTCTTTCTGTATCATTTCCACCTTCTTCTCTAGTAACTTTGGGCCATATTACCAAGGTGAAGTATCGCCGCTTTTTTGGCGAATTGTGCCGAGAAAGGGGCGATACTTCTAGCGCCCTATTAACAAGGGCATGCTAACGCTTGCCTCAAGCCAACTTTGCATGTCAGCGAGAAACATCGCTAATGACTTGCAAAGTGGGCATTCCCACGTCCAATCACATGTAAAATGTGGTTGGAGGTGGTAACACCCTATTACCAAGGCAGCCGTTGGGAGAAGGAGACCTGCGATAAACTCGTTTATCGCAGGTCTCCCAACGCCTGCTCTGATCAGGTGTTAAACAATGAATTTGGGGGGGTGCTGCACTCGATTTAATAATCCTTACGATGTTTGTTCGATATGTGTGCTGTGCTGGTATATAGCCTGCAAACTATCTAATATCAATTGTGTATGGCCTGGTAATGAACACTACCAGGACACCAGTACGCACTACTAAAATTCAGTTTGACGTTAGTACATTCTTTTAATTTTTGCAAACAATAAACAAAAACATCATCTCATTTGCATTTAAATTTCTTTTTAGTTGAAAACCAAATTCTCTGTTAGCATATACAATGCTTGTGTAATACATAGTTCATACAACTCAACAATCAATACTTTTCATCAACACCCAATGCATTTCGGGGCGAGAGCCCCTTCGTCAGGGGTCTGTGTGTAGAGAAAAGAAAGAAAAGAAAGGAATCACATTACTATCGATGCATGAGGAAATTAGATATCAAGTTTCTGTGTTATGTGGGCTTCTTACCGCTAGTGTGACGGAATGGGAAATTCCGATAACCCGAGTAAAATTGAGTGACCTGAGCAAAAAAGCAAATTAAATTTTGTTTATAGATGTATATGTCTATTCAGTAAACCACTGTTCTCCATATTAAATGACCTATTACCTGTATGACTATCTGCGTGAAAATCGAATGTGAGTGAAGAAACGCTTAGTCCTTCTCCCATTTTTACCCCGGCTACATTCGGGAAGAACGCCGCGACGGTTCACAAATCTTCTTCGGTTTCTTCTTTTTTTCTGCGTACTGGTGTCCTGGTAGTGTTCATTACCAGGCCATACACAATTGATATTAGACACACATATCGAACAAACTTCGTAAGGATTATTAAATCGAGTGCAGCACCCCCCCAAATTCATTGTTTACTCTACTGCAACCACAGGGTGCCAGCACCACTTGAAAAATGTCGTTTGATTCAATAGCGGCTATCATGGAAAACAGAGCCAATACAAAGGCATACACGACAGAAGATGCGAATCAAATTTATAAGCTCATCAAGGAATCCAAAACGTTTGATGCACAAGGAGGATCTATCACACAACAATTGAAGCAACTTGAATACCTGACCAGACGCGAATTAAATCAGCGATTGTACGCTACAACGCTCATCCAGTATCATCGTGTGAAGCGTATACCCAGAGGCTTAAGATTAGCAATAAGACCTATGTTATATTTTTGCTCAGGTCACTCAATTTTACTCGGGTTATCGGAATTTCCCATTCCGTCACACTAGCGGTAAGAAGCCCACATAACACAGAAACTTGATATCTGCTGAAGACAGGCCAAAAGATAGGCACAGGAATTAATAGAATTGGCCTCTCCACCTGAACTGAAGAAATTTCTGACTGCTTTTCCTCAATGAAACTGTGAAGTAGGCATCCTTGAAATCCAACTTCACCAACCAATCCTTCGACTGCAACATCTCTCTCAAAAGATGTATCCCTTCCATTTTGAAATGTCTGTAAACTAACGACTGAATAAGACTTCTCAAATTTAGCACCGGTCTCCATCCCTTGTCTTTCTTTTCTACCAAAAACAACAAGGTGCTTACAATTCAATTCAATTCAATAAAGTCTTTATTTCGATTATTCATCATAAAAGACAAGATCATCCATAGTTAAAACTGGTGCTCCTTCACTTAAAATGCATCATATAATTAAAAAAATATTAATCAAAAATTACTACTCCAGATCATAGATTAATGAATAAATATATGTACACGTTAAAACGTAATCTTTAAAAGTAGATTTGATAAATAAAAACAACTTGCAGTTTTAATTTCAACAATGAGTGCTTAAATGGAAACAGGTTGTCTACCTTACGGTAACAGGGCATTACATATTATAACTCATACTCCTACAAAGTAGGACCCATCTTTACTCTATATGCTACTTCCCCCCCCCTTTTTTGCTGCAAATGGCCCAACTCAAAAACGTTGTCACACCAATAGCAGTGAGGGCAGTGGTGTCTGATTTTAGGATTCTCCTCGCAACCATCGCCGACCTTGTATTCATGGACATGCATACTGGATGAAGCCATTTAGTCCTAGGCAGATGATAAGCTGGACAAGCAAATAGAAAGTGATCAATGTTCTCATTGTGTTCCTGACAAAATATGCACTTGTCACATCTAGCTGGATTCCATTTACTTGTAAAGCATCTTAAAGGCAGCATGCTTATTCTGAACTGGTGGTAGAGCTTCCGATCATGAGGCTTAGGGATAAGATCCCAGTAGGCTTTCAAAACGGCCTCGTCCTCAATATCAAGGAAATCCCTCGACAGTGACTGCCTTATGTGGGAAGAATATCTCTTGATTTTGACCATTCCCCAGTAAGCTCCTCTAAAGGTCTTTTTAGATGTAAATTCTATGCCTTCAGGATGGTCCCATAAGTTACTCATCCCCATTTCAGACAGTAAGGACCTTATGTTATTCAGCCATGGGATCTTATATGATCGGCTCAAACTCCTCACTTCCAGTAAGGCCTTGGCATACAAGGAGAGTTCCGGTGTGATCCAGAGGCGCCTCCAGAATGCCAAAGGTCTATAGCGCGCTACATCTTCAATGGTGTGACAATCCAAGTCTAGGAAAAGTGCTAATAGGGGAGAAGATTGCGGAAGTCCAACTATCGATCTTACAAACTTGTTTTGGGATATAGTAAGTGGAGATAATTTACCAAAGCCCCATAGTTCTGCACCATATAGTATTGCTGGGCTAATTTTGGTTGTGTAGATTTTTAATATGGGGGCGATAGGCTTGGTTTGGGAAAGTCTGTGTTCCTTGATCAGGGCACCGGCTAGCTGCGCATGTTTTAATGCCATCATCTCGACTTGGAGCTTCCAGCTTAATTTACTACTAAATATAATACCCAAGTAGGTAAACACGTCAGTCTGCTCCAATAGAGTGCCATCCATATATACACTGGCATAAATGGTCTTGGATTTATGGAGCACCATAAACGTTGTCTTCCCTACGTTAACCACTAGCTCATGTTCACGGCAAAACACCTCAAAACGAGACAGTGCCGCCTGCAGCCCCTGTCTCGTCTTGGATATGAGCAAGGCGTCATCCGCGAACATGAGCAATGGTGCTTACAAAATCTTTCAAATCTTCCTCTACCATACATATCGCTTCTTGATCTTGAGACAAAACTTTGTAGCTGACCAATCGGTCACAGTTTCTATTCCTTCCTAAACTATAAATTCCCGCAATACGCGCTATCACCTAAAACAACCTCGCTTTCAGAGAAAGTTAAAAACCACACATTCCGCTTTTAAAAATTGGAAGGTTAGTTTAATACACTTATATTCAAACATCATATATACCAATTATGTTATATACCATCATGCAAAAACAACCGTTAAGCACCAAACAAAGGATAAATAAACATGTACTTATCTGATGAGGAGCAGCATTTAAAAGAGGATGTGTGTTCTATGCAGGGGACATTTATTGACTGTATAATTCCAGTTCTGGATTGCTATGGTTGAAGTTCTTTAAAGGGGCTGCTGTTCTGGAGTGGCAATAAAAGATTATGTATAATGGTAGCCTCCGGTCTTGTAATAAAATCCAGGGTTGATTCATTTTGGTTACTGGGTTAGACTTGTGCTTTCAAATAAAACATTTCCTACACCTGACCCTGACTTCTACCAAACACATTTATCCCTCTATTGTGCTCAGTCAATTTTGTCAGATATGGGAACAAAAATACAGAAAGTGGGGGACATTTGCCAATAGCCACACAATGTGGTGAAGCGGGAAAGCTGGGATTAGAATTCGGCGCCTTGCTCCCCTGTCAACAATTCGGACATTCCACGCGCATTTTTTTTTCTAATGTCGTTTCTAGTCTGATCCTTTTTCGAGTCTGGCGAACTGTGCTTGGAGTGAGGGTCTCTTAAAAACGCAAGCAGAATGTGGCATTACTTTTTTTCTTTTTTTAATCTTTATTACTTTTAATATAAAGAACAGTAGCCATAACTAACAGCATACTATTAAGCACAATCTGCAGGGTGTTAGAAAAGAGTGTTGACATTTCTCATAGCAGTTATCACCACACGACTAGGAGCTGCTCAGAATGTGGCATTCCTCGTGTCCACCAGGACCCATCAGGCCTGTTTGATTCCCTTGTGTTGGCAGCGGCTGAGGTTGCATTCCTTCCAAATATTTGTGCATTGTCTCTAGAGCTTGTTCAATCAAACATCGGGATACTCTGCCTCTAAGCCCTGTCTCCTAGGAAATGTCAGTCTGAGCCTCGTCTGAATAATGCCCCGTCCTTGAGGTCATCAAAGCAGTGTGATGTGTCCCCAGCAGAACCTCGAGAATTCACGACGGTCCAGTGTCAACTGCAAACCAGTGCCTTCCTGTGTCTCAAGAAATATCTCTAGACCTGAGCTTTCCCCTATGGTTACGTTCAGATTAAACCCTTGGCCGCTGAATGATTATAACTTCTTCATATATATGTATGTAGCGCTTCATACCACACTTCTGCTGTTTCTCAGCACTAAAAATTACAACTGTTACCCAATGTATGGTTCTCAATTTACGAACCTTCAACAGTGTGGAAGACTGAGATGACCTTGCTCTGATTTGAACACTGATGCACTTTGGTGCATTGTTCACGTCATAAATGTAAAAGTTAATGCAATCTAGGGGCAGCAGGTGGTGAAGGAGTGAGAGCTTGAATGAGAAAAAGAAATCAGTAAATAAAGAAAGTATATGAATCTGGAATAGGAGGGGCAAAGAAAGAAGACAAATTGAAGGAAGAAAATGGTATGTTATGCTGATTATTTGTAGTGATTTACACCATCCTATGGTGCCTTTTGATGATATTTTATATGTTTTATGGTGTAAAAAAAATAAAAAAAAATATTGAAATAAAAAAAAAAAAAAAAAAAAAAAAAAACTCTTGGGAGACAAGAGAGATGGTGAAGAAGTACCAGAACAGAATATAGAAAAGTAGCTCACTATAGCGGAGGGAATGAGGGCGAGTGTTTTTTGCCAGAATGGCTGCACAGAACAATAATGCATTGTATGAAGGCGTGGGTGGATGTTATAACGTCTTCAGCACGGCTGGACATTCCCACCCGCAGCACACACACAAGGCTGTATTCCAGCCACGTAGAGGTGAAGCATCTGAGAACGGGGCGACACCTGCCTCATGAAAACAGCACTGACCAATAGGTATGGCCAGGGAATGGCTTGGGTGGTGGCCTTTGGGTATGGGCTGAAGGCCTGGTGCTCCGGGATGCGTTCCCGGATGTGGGAGCGGTGGGCCAGGGAATCACTGGAGGAGAGATGGAGGGTGGCAATGTAGCCGGCAGCCATGCTCGGGGTGGGTGGTGGGGCAGGGTAAGTGTTGGGGTTTGGGGGCTCCCACTGAATATGGTTGCTGCGCAGTGGTAGTCCTCTTACTCCCTCTTGCAGCAGTGGTAATAGGTGCCCTCTGCTTTAAAGTGCGGCTACCTGTGATTTTAACACCTTGGCTGCGGGGCACATTCCCCCGCTGTGCTGGGGGGAGGGGAGGCGCGCACAGCGCCCCGGTGCTCATGATGAGCTCAGCTCGTCATGGCCACACCCGTTTCCATGGAACGCTCAGCACAGCAGGGGAATTAGCCCTGCGTGCGAGCGTTCCAACGGGCATGACGAGCTCAGCTCGTCATGAGCATGGGGGGGGGGGGGGGGCAGGTAAACCATGACTACCGCACTACTGCTGTTTCTGGCACTGCAAAGAACAAGTGCTACTATTACCCAACTTAATGTTACTCAGTTTACTTAATTCATAAAGATGTACTGTTCAAAGGTCCCCATACCAGACGTTAGAGGCAAATATTAACTCATTTGCCTGCTTGCACCTCCGGCGCTCTTTCGCCCTGATCACAGCCTTGTCTCAGCCTCCTCACTGATGCTTATTTTCTTCCGGTGGGGGTGGGTGGGGGGTGGAGGGGTTGTTATGGGGCTCAGCAAGAGGCACACAGATAGAAACTATAGACCAGGGGTCTCCAACCTTTTTGGCAATAAGAGCTACGTAAGTTCAAGGAAAATCATCCCGAGCTACAATTATTTAGTCTAGTGACACATCAAACCTGTACACGATAGTGAGCATCATATGCAGGTTTACGAACATAGCACCTTATGCCGCATGCTTTTTCTGGGAGTCCTGATTTATTCTATGGACCCCTGTATGCTGTTGGTATAGCTATGTTTCCCTGCATGATGAGATTTTAGTGAATGTAGATGAGAATGATATACCGTGTCACAACTGTTGTAATTCTTATAAAACCTAATAAAAAAAAATATTTTTTTTTACAAAAAATGCAGGTTTACCAGCAGTAATCACGGACGTGCATCAGGAAAGGTTGCCTGGAGTAATGTCATAAAGGCATTTCCAATTAGGAATGCCATGTGATTGGTATTACATAACACCCACATCTCCAGTGCCTCTGCCCCAAAGTAATAATGTTAGTAAAGTCTCCCTATCGCCTAATGATTTATCAATCAAAAGAAGATGTATTTATATTTTGGAAATCCAACCATTTTTCACCTAACATCAGCTTATGAGTTCTGAAAATAAATACATTTTTGTCTTCAATGCACTCCTTTCCATATGTAGACATACATTAATTGATCAAGCAAAAGCTTCTGACACCTTAGGCTGGACAACACAAGAAATCTACTTACAGGTTTATGGTGAGAGACCAGATGCTTACCAGCTACTTGTCGGAAGAACCGGCTCTACAGTTATGCAGCATGTAATATAGAAATGTAACACGTGAACAAGCATTACAGCATACCATAATTCAAAGAAAACTTGACACGACATGACTTTACATGACACTAAATAAAATAATAAAACAGCATACTACAGATGTGTGAAAGAGCGATTGTTCAACCTACATTATTAGGATAAAAATTAACAACATGGGGTGACTAAACATTAAACCATAATGGCTGCGGTGCCTAAGATGAGACTTTTCACCCGACCTGGCTCTGCAGTGTGGCTTGATTCAGGGGCAGTGGGACACCGAGAACTGCACATATCAAATGAAACCGAAAGTGTTTTTGTAGTGGAAGTGAGCGGTCCTCTTTTGTGTATCTAAATTTACTTCATAGAACAGCGGAAGCCACACCGGGTTTTATTTGTGCCCTGGTGTGAACCTGCTTCGACGCAGCGGGCACTGACAACAAGCACTGGCAAAGCTGACCGTTTTGGCTTTCACCAAATGACTCCGCACAGGAGCATCACAGGCAGAAGCACTGTGTGTTCTTGCCCAAACACACACGTAGAAGAGGTGCGGCGAGAGCAGCAGTTGGGCACAATTCTCTCATTTACACGGAATCGTTATATCACTGGTGGCTGCAGTGCAAGCTTCCCTAATGCACATCAGCTATTACAAAGGCTCAGAAGTGCAAGCTTCCTGTAGGCGTCTTTGAGATCACATATTAGATACCCTCTGGGGTGGGTATACATATTCACAATATTGCATGGTGAGCGCAGGGTCAGCAAGAAGGATATTGGGAGCAGAGGAAGGCATAATAACGCCATCCAACACGGGTGGTTGTGTATTAGCTTTGCAGTGCGCAAAAAAATATAAAAGTTCCCTTTTCCTATAATGTTAAGTAGTGAGACTAAGGTCTCGAAAGGATCTTAGTTAAAGGTAATAAACAGCAAAGGGCTTTTGGAGTTGCAACCAGATTAACAAATTCACATATTTGCAATATTGAGATATTTCAATAGTCTTCATCGGGTATTCAAGATAACAATAAAAGTGGGAAACAGGAGGATTAATAGTATCTCTGTTTTTTAGGTTTCGCCTATTATCATTCGCTTGCGAATGTAATAGGCGAGAATTCAAGTGCTCCATCGACTCGTCAAACCACTGCGGTTTTCTCACAGTGCATGTGAGTCACGTGACCACAAAAGCGGGTCACGTGATCACACAAGCACGCGCATCTGCCTAATCCGCCTGCCACACTTCTCCTCCCCTCGCTCGCATTCCCGCCCCCCCACCAGACTCTCCCGCCCCCAATCGGCTTCCCTCCGCGCATCTCCCTAATCCGCCTGCCACACTTCTCCTCCCCTCGCTCGCATTCCCGCCCCCCCGCCAGGGTCTCCCGCCCCCATCCGTGCTTGTTTCTTTTTGTTGACACACTCTACAGATTGCATCTTTGGTAGCTGGCTCTGTCCTGCCTTTCTCGTCCGTCCATCTGCTCATTTCCACCCTTCCACTGTTGTGCTTGCGAGCAGGCTTTCACTTCTATTCAGTTTGGAAGGAATGATGGCAGAATCTGGGGTGAAACTGAGCAGTCTGCCTGTGTGATAAGGCAAGCAATGGACATCTGTAGTCGTAGAATGCCAGATTCAGCGGTTGTAGGAATGTGTTCCTCTGTTACCGTACTCGATTATTTCGGCTTGGAAGCCTACTCAGCTTTCCTTCGCTCTGTTTTTTTGCCATTTTCTTTTTTATTTGCCTTCAAATATTTTCGCTTTTGTTCTTCGCTTTCTTTTTTTCTTTCTTTGCAGGCAGGTTCTTTCCATCTCTCTCACCTCCGCCTTCTTTCGTTAAATTCCCTCCCTCATTCCTTCCCGCCTTACCTCTTTCTTTCCGTTTGTTTTCTTTCCTTTCCCCTCTTGTTCGGGGCTGTTATATTTCTTTTTCTGTTTTCGATATGAACATTGTCGTCATCGCAACAGTTTATTAACGCTATTTATTCCGCTATCAAAAACGATAACATCAAGAAGCGCAGCAGAATTAATATTAATAAAATTGTGTAATGTACTTGTTGTTCACGTAAAGCGCTCCAATGTCTTCGGACCGAGTTGGCGCTACATAAAAAATAATATTAACACTATTAACAAATATAATGGTGAGAAGAACACGGTTGGGAGATTCCACATGGTTTCGGCCCCCTGATGTCAGCTCAACCGTCTCCCCTCTCCCCCTCAACCCTTCTCCCGCAGTCAGGGGGTTCATTGCCCCGACCGCCACAGGGGGTCCCGGCTGTTGCCCAGCCTGTCCCTTTCAGACCGAATTACACAAACACAATTGATTATTAGTCTATGGGGGGGTGTTGAGATGTCGGGGAGGGGGCAATAAAGGCTGCAGAGGGTACACGCCGGCGCCCCTGAGCCGGGAACAAACCTTGCACATAAAGTTAAAATACAGAGAGTCCTGAGACTGCACTCCAGGGGGCTTTAATATTATTCTTTTTTAAATGGACGGAAGGGGGGTGATTAAAGAGCGGACGTGATGTCAGGGCCTGAGCTCCCAACTTTGGAACAGGAGAACGAGGTTTGACTCTCGGCGTCGGCTCAGCATCCTGTGATTCTAGACACATCACGTAATATCGCTGCGTCTAAAAAACAAGCACTGGTGTTGCCAATAGGTTTCGCATTTGGAACGTTGGAGCTTTTGGTTTTGTAAATGACATTTATATTTATATATTGTTATTGACAATGCCAATAACAATATATAAATATAAAATGTCATTTACAAAACCAATAGCTCCAACTTTCCAAATGCGAAACCTATTGGCAACGCCAGCGCTTGTTTATTTAGTAATTATTACATATATAATCAAGTTAAAAACATCGAATTTATTCATAAAAAACATTTCATTAAAAAACAGTTCTTGAAAAGAAAAGAAAAATATGTTGACGCGGCGTTTCGGTGATATAGGTCGTCACCTTCTTCAGGACACTTTTTTCATTAAAAAGCAGTCTAAATTAAAACAAAGATTTAAAATACCTGTTACAAATGAAGCTCTAATTCATTAATAATTTACAGAGAAATACAATTGTAGGGCAAAACCTAAAATATAATCCACACTCCACTTTTACTTTCTCATTTAAAACAAGAGAACATTGCACCTTCTTAATAAAACCTTGAAACTGTTTAACTTGCATTTCCTATAAATGTAATAATTTCATTTATGCTAAACATATAAATATACATATTTGCACAATATTTGTTAGTCCGCAGCCTCGTAATCTTGCCCAAAGCTTTTATTACACCTTTCCCTGAGTCATTTGAGTTCTTTAGGACTCAATTTGGGTTGGTTTAAAAAAACCTTACCTAATTTTGCTGCTGGCTAATCGCTTTGATCAATGGGCGACGTAAAGCTCATGCAGTTTGTTTACCGTTTCTAGGGGTAAGCAAATCAGTTAGATTCAATATGCATTCTATAATTGAAACTATTACTTCTATTCCTCTGATTTGTTATATACCTGTGTTCAGGAAGGATGTCCTTATCGTCAATCGTTATTGAAACCTCTTCTACTAGTAGCCCTTCTGGTGATTCTTCAATTATCACTGTTTAAAAGACACAGTCATACTGTTATATCATGTGTTCTGAGAAGAGTTTTATTTAATTCAAAGGACCGTTTTTTGCTGTTTCATTGAGGTTATCACTCCTCATTTGAGGATCTTGCCTAATATTTTCCATTTGCTTTCTCACTGTCCAACTAAGTGGATTAAGTATGTCACTCATTGGTAAAGGATCAATCTCACTGGTGAAGGACAAAGCCCCGCGTCCCTTCTACTCGATATTAAATTGAGCTCTGGTACGCCTATCTTTCCCATATTGTTTGAGAACCCAAGCCTTGGTTTACTCTTATCTTTTGCTAATATGCGATAGTCCTCGGTGGCAGTGGTTTTATACTTCACAGGTAGATGGATTTTCTATACAGTTAGATCTTAGGTGGGCATACCATTTTGATATACGGAGTTGAGTCATACTTCTTTTCTTTTAAAACCCACTGTGTTTAGCAAATACATCGTAATTTTGCATGCCTTGTTCAACAATTTCGTCTTACCTTTCTTTTTCTAACGTTATTATCGGGAGGTGTTAGCTTTGCAGTGAACACATTATTAGTGTGGCCTCATCTGAAGTTCTGTGCACAGTTAGAAGGCTGGCCTGAAATATCATCTGCATTATTGCTACTACCATTGAAGCCACAACATTGTGACCCAATCTGGAGTCACATCTGGAGCCATGTGTCTATATAGGATGCTTTGTTTTGGTTGCTAAGGGCAGGACTATGATGGGTTGAAAGGGCCAGGTCTCCCATTGGTCTTAGGGCTTGGGGCTAGGGTTCTGATTGGTTAGGGGTAGGGCTAGGGTTCCCATTTGATGAAGGTCACTTCACTTAGGGCTATCTAACCTTAGGGCTCAGGGCGTCTCAGCCCATGCGTCGAGGCTACGGGTGGGGAAGACAAAGGCAGTTGCCGGTTTGAATCTGTACGGGACAGGTCGGGCCTAGAGCCAGAAATACTGCCCGTTTTTTCCATTGATCTGCAACCACCTTAACTCATCAAGGCCCTCATAGAGAATACACTCTACTCTTTAACTACAAACAAACCCTATATATAGCTCAATGTCTCAACATCCAGAACGAAACCCCACAAACCACACCTATACATCCTTGTACCCCAACTGCCACACAATGGCACCTTCACTATCACACAGAACACCACTCTGTCCTATACCATTAACAAATCCACTCATAGCCAACCCAGCACAAAGCCACATTATACATAAATGTTATCCATCTGGACACACTCTGTGTTGTTACAAAACACCAGCTCTACCCTCTACTTGCTTCTAACAGAACCCTTTCTGTTACCACCAAACCTATACTCCGCCCTCCATCACAGCATCCTCCTCTTTTTACCAAAAACACACAACCAATCCTTACACTCCACCCCACCACACATATTGCCTCTTCCAGTAATCAAACCTAACAAAACACTCTTAACTCTTTTCCATCAGCTCTCACACATCACATACACTCTTTTCCAAAACACATCATCATTCCTTTACCTTCAACTTTCACCCACCAACAGTACTTTAAATTAAATTCCTCCTCAGAAAACCACTAGATCAATACATCCTCTCACATCTCCATAAAAACAAAACATAACACACACACTAGCACATCAAAATCTCTCACACTCACAAACAACTTCATAAAACATTCCATCACAAATTAGAAACATACACCCACTCCCACCCTTATGACTACACAAATAATAAACCGTCTTTACTCCCAAATGTTCTATCTTCACCAACACCTAACCCAAATATGCCAACACAACAATTCTCATTCACCTGCTTCTCATTAATTGCATGATTTAGAGTCTTAAACATGACCCACAAGCTCCACCACCACCCCTAACCCATACACCTTCCACCCTAAACAGACGCAAATAAAATAAACAACATGCCACTCTTCACAACTATGCTTCTCTATGTCTATTACACAACCAGACTACTCTACAAAACAACGCAGTTCACTAACTCACCCTCAGCCACCTTCTCTACCACCTACACACACAGATCCAACAAAATGCCTTCTAAGCCTGCTGGACGAGGAATAGGAGATAGAAAAACAACACTATAGGCATCCTCATACAGTTATTACCATCACTGACGCCACAACAACTACAAGTTCAATAAACACTGCCCACCCTTCTAGAAAAAAAAGTCACACCACCACCAAAACACAATCACTAAATGCTCCCAGTTTTCACTACTTGTGAATAGTTTATTAGACAAGATGTGAACCAGTTAAGAAGTATCACTTTGATGCTCATATTATCCCTTAGGATGCAGATCAAGGCTTGGTGGTTGACGGTATCAAAGGCAGCCAAATGGTTGAGGAGAACAAGTGGACAGGAGTTTACAGAGTCATGGATACAAAGAGAGTCACCAACAATTTTCAGAATTGCAGTCCTGGTGCTGTAACCCTGCTTAAAGCCTGAATGAAAGGTGTTAGGAGTCATTTCCTTGGATGTGGGATGACAGCCGAGAGACTGAACAGCTTTCTCTCACCTTACCTAAGAAGGCAAGGAGGATAATGGGGTCAAGTTGCTCAGGTTGTTGGGAACCAGTGATGTTTTATTGAGGAGAAGAGAGATTTGACATTCAAGAGAAGAGCTTACCATGATGGACCAATAGGGAAGGAGCTGTTTGGCGAGGTCTTTGCTGCTAGATCCAGGCAGGTGGTTTGGCAGTTTAACTTTAATTATGGTCGTCAGTAGGTCTGACACTAACACTCGGTTGAAATGTGACCAGGATAATTGCTCCTTGCATATTAGATTGACCTTGACTGTACCATTTGAGTTTGAAGCCAAAGTGAAGATAAACTGCCTTAATTTTCATGTCAAAGAATACCACAATGTTATTGTAAATTGTTACAGAGATTCCAAGCGATTTGAGTGACGTCTTAGATAAAGGGTTATTTGAAAGCTTGACCATATCAAAGAGAAGTGTAGGTGTGTTCGTCGAAGTGTCAAGGAGGGATCTGATATGAGTAGACTTAGATCTAAAGATGCATGTTACATATGTGGTTCTGTTGGCTGGGTGGATGGGAGATGGTGAAGGGGGTAGTTGAGGGGGGTCCAATTTATGAGGAAGAAGGATAAGGGGAGGTGTTGTGAGTGCACTGTTGCAGAGGCATAAAAAGTAGGTAGGTGAGAGAAAGTAGGGGAAGGAAGGTAGAGTAAGTGAGTGTATGTGGGGGTAGATTACATGAAGCAGGGTCACTAAGGGAAAAGCTGATGGGGTGAGGATGGTGCGAAGTGGAGAGGTGCATTAGGGTGGGAGTCGGGGGCTGAATGGGATTTGCGTGATGTGATTAGGATGGAGGAGGATGGGATCCCAAGAGGTGAGGCGCTTAAGTGAGGCTGTCAGCGGTGGAAAAGGAATGTGTTAAGGAGAGGAGGGCGAGCATTGGGCTGGGTGTGGGTGTAAGTGAAATGTTAATGGGGTATGAATCAGGTGTTGAGGGCTCATTGAAATGGGAGGAAGTAGGGATTGAGGTGGATGAGCTCAGATGTAAGCTTGTGATGATGAAGGTGTGGTTGTGGACTGAGGAAGCAGGTGGTAAAGTTATTTGTCTCATGCTCTTTTGGGGAATATGGCTGGAAAGGTTATGAGCAGGGTTTGGCGGATGATGCCCAGTAGGTACTGGGAGTGAGTCGGAGGAGAAAGGGCTCAGAGTCAGAGAAAGCTCATCTACCAGGGCCAGGGTTGTGTTTTTGACTTGGAACATGATTTTGATGGTGATCAAGTGGCTCCCATTGAGGTAGGGAGAGGGCATACATTCAAGTTTGTGCCAGAAAGGAATATTAGCAATACCAAAGGGGATGATGGACGGAGTGCTGAACAATGCAAGCACTCACCCCCAGTCAACTGATCTGGGTTTAATCCACCATCATTCTTTAGCTCACTCTGCCACCCCAGTTCAGACATGGCCATATGCAAATCAGTCGGCCCCTGTGCCTCATGGGAACAGTCCAGCCCAAACTGCCAAGCCATGTCTACCCTGTACCGGAAACAAGCATCCTGGGACCGGTTTCTGGCTAATCAGCCGTCATCAGCCAGGCAAGCTTGAATCCAGTGGCAAAATGAGCAAGGGATCCATGTCTGGGCATACCCTGCCAACTTAGGGTGAACAAAGCAAAACCAAAGGGGATGATGGACGGAGTGTTGAACAATGCAAGCACTCAACCCCAGTCAACTGATCTGGGTTTAATCCACCATCATTCTTTAGCTCACTCCGCCACCCCAGTTCAGACATGGCCATATGCAAATCAGTCTGACCCTATGCCTCATGGGAACAGTCCAGCTCAAACTCCCAAGCCATGTCTTCCCTAGACCAGAAACAAGCATCCTGGGACTGGTTTCTGGCTAATCAGCCGTCATCAGCCAGGCTAGCTTGAATCCAGTGGCAAAGTGAGCAAGGGACCCACGTCTGGGCATACCCTTCAACTTAAGGCGAACTAAAGGAATATTAGTCAGAGAGGAAATGTATAGACTCTTCTGTAAACAGCTGAACCGAAGGTCGGTGATTTGCATGAAGAAGAGAAGAGGAGTGATATTTGTCGGAGAATAGTTTCTGGAAATTCTCTCAGGATCTTGTGTTTAAAATTTTTCTTCAAATGATTTGAGATATTTGGGGGATAGACGATCTTGAGAGCAGTGGCTGTGGACCCCCAAGAAGGGTTTAGAGAGAGAAGTGAGATCAGGGCAGGTCATCTTCATAGTTTTGGGGAAGGAGATTAGAGATGGGATGACCTGCTATGGAGGTCAGTTAACTACTGAGCAAATATCCGGAAGTATCGACAGATGCAGAGGAAATGACCCTATAACAGTGCTTAATTTGTCAAAAAAAAAAAGTGCCTGGGACCTTATCAGGAGTTCACTGCAGCTTGCACCACCCAATGCCCCTGCCTGCACTACCAATTACAGTACTAACACATCTACTAACCATAACACTCCTACAAGTGTGACAATTCATACTCTTCCAGGTTAAGCAGCTCTATAACAATGGCCTGGGAGGCAGATAATAGTCATTTTTAAAATATATAGAATTAGTAAACAGATGTTCTTGTGTGTTCATCTCTAAATTAGACAAACAGCGTCGCCATGTGGCAGACTGTCATAGGTGGCATGGCTGACAATTAGGTGCCAGTGCCAAGCACCAGAAACCGGCAGCTCAAATTAAGCACTGCCCTACAGCAAAGAGTACAGAGTTGCTAAGGTATGAGATCTTGAATGATGAGAATGGTCAAGTAGCTGCTGTTCAGATAGGAGCGGAAGTAAGGGTCATTATACATGTGTCATGTATGATATACAGATGTAGGAGAATGAGATTATCGAGGTTAGAAGATAGGTGAGGAGTTAGTATTCCAGAAAGAGACCAATGGGTGAATGTTTACATTGGTGCAGAAGACCTCATTGATCTTTTTTCCTGGCAAGTAAGACTTGAGAGCAGCAAAGTAGCAATGCAGAATAATTCACAGTTTCTATGCATCCTGTGAAGGGTGAATTTAAGGAGGCAATGCACTACAGACCTAAGCAGTGGCAGGTCAGTTTCAGTTTTGTTCCACACATGAGATTTTGTAAGCCCTCTTTCTATGTCCATCTGTCAGAGTGAGACAGTATGACATATAAGGCACCACTCGGAATAATATTAGTCTTGTTGCCATGTCCATAAACAAGGATGAGCCTGATTTCACAACGAAATTATTCTGGAATCATTAGGGCATGTTTCTTGGGGCAGTTGGCCTTCTTGACTCAAGAGGTGGTCCTCATTGATCCAGGAGGTCTTCCGCCAGTAAGAGGAAACTTTAGGTCATTTCTAGATGGAGTTGAGCATGTTGTCAATATCGTGACTCGATGTACTGATGTATTGGCAAATGTATACATTACTGCGTGGCTTTGAGTTGTGTTGTCAACAACATGATGGTACCAAGGAATTTATCAAATATATTCTTTTGATGTACATTGAAGTGTTAGTATAACTTGATATAGATGTGCTGTTGGTGTGGCACTTGTTTAGCAAACTACAATGCACGAGCCATGTTGTGCACACAATGATGTGTGTATAAGACCATTATCACCTGAGAGGTTGATGGTGTTGGGGATTAGGTCTGCCTTACCTGGAGTGGAGAGAATACAATTGAATCGGTCAATTTTAATTAGTGTGGTGACACGACATGAAGAAACAACGTCCAACGTGTCAGCCTTAAGTAGACAGGTTTATTGGTCACAGTCCCGGCAACTTCCAGTCAACTGTCTCCCAAAAGAACTCTCTTCCAAACCACTTCATCACATCACATTCCACATTCCAGGCAAGATGATCTGGAATGTGGAATGTGATGGCAAGCACATCACCACAATATCTCCCTTCTTTACAAACACCATGATATGGAAACTTGAACTTCATACAAATTACATGTCATAGAAGAATTGAAAGTGAGTAAATAAAAATATTTATTCACACATAAAACATATCATAAAGAATTGACTCTTTGCTTTATAACAACTAATCACGGTATCTAATAGACATAGTAATAATCTGTTTACTCCTTTGTTTAACAGGATAAGTAGCGTAGGTGGGCATATCATGTACACTTGGTTTAAGACTCAAATCACCATCAATAAACTTGTCAGCAGGTGAACACCCATCATTCTTCCTCCACAGAACCCGTTGGCTTGCCTCACTTTCCCCACCCTACTCTAATTCCACCGTTCACGTCCTTCCATGCGGAGAGCATTTCTGGCAACAACCTCCACTCATACAGGTGATCTAAATTTAGATTTACCTTTGGGAACATGAACGGGATCTTTCACATGCACCAAAATCACCAACTTTGATGTTGTCTTTTTCCCATTGACTCTGTGTCTGGCATCATACTCAGCTTTAATTTTGGCTGAGTATGATGCCAGACACTCAAGTCTAGGTCCTACACTATTATCTACAGTAACCATCTGATCAGATTTCCGCTGACGCTCTCTCAACCAGGCGGGCCATAACCTTGATGCAGGCACTCGTCCCCTCATGATTTTGAAATCGAAAAATCCAGTAACAGCATTAGAACTTGACCGGTGGACCTGCAGGACTGGGCTATTCTAGGGCCCAGCGGTGCCAGGGGGCAACACCTGAAACCTTTGTGGGTTACCTGTTCCGGCGTACAAATCACAGAGACACGGGACACTTCCTTCGGCGTCAAAGATCAGCGTTTATTTATTGCAGGGATACAGAGATCGCAAGAAGTACAACCACGTGTAAGTTCTGAGAGTCTGCTTCAAATTGCAAACGTGGATCGCTCCTTTTTATACACCTTTTCGTCATTGCACAACATAGTGAACAAAAGGTTACAACTCAGTTCCCACAGTAAATTTCAAAAGGGTCGCATTCATTTTTTCAAGAGCCCGGAACATAATTACAGTAACATCGCTGGTTCCCAACTGTAAAAGCACGTTATCTCACCATTACGCACATTCCACTCTAGTTGTAAACGAGCTAACAGAAAAGACAGAAACAGGTGCAAGGGAGACAAAGACAGACAACAGATTGAAAAGAGTGTGGGGGGCAATATCGGAAGCGTGATCACAGGATCAAAGGATTCGAGCCTAGCGCATGCAAGGCTGAAACAATAGACCAGCACAGCAAGATGAGCCTCGAGCGAAACCATCTGCCTTTCCCGTATCATTCCCCTAGTCATAAAGACACACTCAAAGGAACATGCGTCTTCCGCAAGGGCTTGGGAATTCCAGGGTCACGAAGCGAACACTGTCCGTTCGCCGACTACGTGAGGGCAAGGAACAAAATGGATGCCGTATCTAAAATGGAACCCGTGGGTTCAGATGGAGAAACCCACGAATAAGACGAACGCTGCAAAGTAGAGTAGCGAAAACGCGTACACCCACTAAACTCGTCATTCGCGGTTCATAGATACCAAACTCGTCCATTTTCGAACAAGTCCAAAACGTCATTACGATTCTCCCGGAACCTCAGACGCTCCTTTTGCCCTCATGTAGGCAAGCACTAGTCGATATCAGAATCGATTTCGATATTCATCAGATCGTTCAGTTGTTGCTGGAACATTATTCTATCCATCAATGTCTCTTTGGTAACAGATGGCCTTCTTATACACGTTGTAGCACAGAGGCCACATAAGGCAGGACCACACTGCACGCAAAGACAACACGTGAACAGAAACGTCACAACAACCCCTACGATCATCAGAATCTTCCAACCCCAAGTCGACATCAGACCCCAAAACCATCCAAGAAGCGTCCAATCACCTTCGTCCACGTGTATGGACTCGGAGATCTTGTGCAACTTCGAGATGGCTTGATATACAGTTGGAGCATTATCAGGAATGAAAATACAGCAGCTCGAATGGATCACCTTGCACACACCACCTCTATCTGCGAGTACAACGTCTAGAACCATACGGTTCTGCAACGTCATAAGTCTATCCGCCTGAAGCTCTGCTGTCAGATTACCAAGAGCACTTGCAGTTATGTTAGCAGTCGATTCTACCACACGAGTCAACTGTCTCAGGTTCCTTCTATTGATCATAGGTCCCCAAAACGGCAGGAAACCCTTAAAGAAGTCTCCTGCTTCTTGACCGGCAGTGTCCTCTTTGCTAATAACGCCTCTCACAACTCTAGTCTTGTGATAGTCTGAGGCAACTGTGAAAGTCGGTGGCAAAAGATTCACGATATAACAGGTGCCCGAAAAATCACGGGGCAACCACGTATAAGCGCGATCATAACATACAAAGTAGGTACCCTTGGCAGTTAGGAGGACAGGGGAAGAGAGCATCGGTAAAACGTACGTCTCAGTACAAGCACTCTTCCCAAGCTGAGCTCTCGGATTATAACCAAGACCTTTCAAGCAGAAATTACCAAGGTGGGGTACGATCTAGATCGGAGACGAGCTCTTAAGCTGTCTGTCACCCACTGACATACTATACTCAGCCTCACTCAGATCCTTGTATTCTCGCACCTCTTCCTCTGGAATAAGCGATGCATCAAAAATATCTCTATCCAAGTCAGCAATCGCTATCGCCAAAGACTTGTGGTACGGGCCATGACCAAGGTCTGTGGAGCGTGGCTCTCGACGGGGGAAGGAATCTAGTGCACTACGGAACATGGTTTGAAATGCTCGAGCTGACCCCTGGGAGCTGTAAGGAAGAACCAAATACGGAATACCCTTATCCATGGTATGTGGCATTAACCCGCACACCCAACAGTTGGTAGTGTTCATCACCAATTGATGTTGGTGAAGAAGTTGGACAAAGGAGTTGTTCATAAATTCCGCACGTCTAACCTGTTCATGTTGGGGCAGAAGATGAAAGGAATGTGGAGAAACAGTGGGAACAGAATTCAGATCATGAGAAGAAGAAGAAGTAGGTGAAGTGAAAGGAAATAACGACTGAATTCCAAAATACACTCCACCCACCAGTAGCATAGAAACAGTCAGGAACAGCAAGAATACCTGAAACAGAAAACATTTTGTTCGCAAAACCTTATGCAATTTGGATCTTTGCGCCGACATCCTCTCTACTTACGACAGCTTAGAGAACTCCATCCTCTAAAAACCGTCCGTAACGTTCTTGACGCACTTCATTCTGAGTAGCGATTATCAATTCCCAGGAGTTCCCTGGAATTGACAAAAGTAACCGACCTAGTGTCAGAAACCTGCTAAACAGAAGGAGGTACCCGCACGGCCCTACGGTCAACCCGGATGATAGGTTTTAATTAAATAAACAGTCAATTTTAATACAAGTCTCCTAGCTGTACAGAAAAGGAACACATGTGATGTAAAGAACGAGGATTAAAAAACTCAAAATCAATGAAAAAATGCAAATGTTCACAATGTTCGTAGCAACAGTGAGGGGGTAATGTGAAGTTAAAAACAAAAAATAGATTTTATTAGTCCTTGTCACGCGATCGAAGAAAATATTGACTTTTTCCAGGTCGAGTTTGCTCTTCAAATAACTGTTCAGACGGCAAAGCAGTGTTTGATCGTTCAGATGACAGTTCAGAACTTGAATTCTCCAATGCTGAAGACAAAGGTACAGTTCCAGATGATTCAACAAGTGTATCTGACTGAACCGAATTGTTCTCTACAGGTTGAGCATCACTGAACGGCACGTAGCGTTGAAGGGCCTCGGTCTCCGTTGTGGCAATTCCAATTTTCACCCAGTTCTCTGCTGGCAAAGGAAGTGGAACCTTCTTTGTATGGGTGGCATGCACCCAGTTCTTCCTGCCTTCCAACCGAACTGCAGACCTTGTGGCCAGCAAAACTTGATAGGGTCCCACAAATCTTCGCTCGAGATTACGCTTTCTCCCAAAATTCCTGGTGACCACCGAGTCACCAGGTTGGAGCCGATGTCCAGGACCCTCTGTTTGTGCCGGTAGAGCTTCAAAAACCTGTTGATGAATCAAACTCAATTTAGCAGTCAGATCATAAAGATAGTCTATCAACATTGGATATTCAAGACTGTCAAAATGTTTAGGCCTCGGGACACCCCAAATGTTCGCAGGACGGCCGAACACAATCTCTTATGGGCTAAGCCCTACTCGAGAGTGCACAGTCGCCCTGGTCGATAAGAGAGCCAGAGGCAATGCAACAGGCCATGACAGACCAGCCGTTGCTTGAATTTTGGAAAGTTTCAGTTTCAGAGTACCAATGTACCCCTCCACTAAACCCGCTGATTGAGGATGATTGGCACTATGGAATTTCTGACGTATTCCAAGGCCTTTACACACACTTTTCATCACACTTCCCACAAACTCACTTCCGTTATCCGACCATACGATCCGTGGCATTCCATACCGAGGAAAATATTCCTTCAGTAGGACTTTCGCTGTAGACAGGGCAGTATTATCCTTAAGAGGATAGGCCTTGATCCATCTGGAGAACGCGCAAACCACAACCAAAACATATTTCAGGTTATTGCATCTCTCCATATGGATGAAGTCCAATTGGATAACTTCAAAGGGACATGTAGGAGGAGCAAAATGACCAGGTGGAGTGGGGGTGCCCTTACCAGGATTATACATCAAACATACCATACAGCTCTTAACCACTCTCTCAGCACATTTAGCAATCCCATCATTCTTCCATACAAGAGACAACAACTTACATATACCTTTTGCGCTAATATGTGACAGGCCGTGAGCCATAGTAACAACGGCAAGCACATATGCATCCGGTAACATCCACCTCTGACATTCCGACAAATCAACCCAACATCCATGCGCGTCTAACTTCCCAGTGCTTTCTTTCCACTTAGTCTTTTCAATCTCGGTAGCCTCATTCTGAATCGCTTTAACACTCTCCACAGTATCCTCACACATACCAGTCTCCGACGGCCACCTCACAGAACTCGTAACATACATTCGAGTCATCAAATTTTTGGCCGTCTCCTTAGCAATCTCGTCTGCAAACGCGTTACCACGACCCACATGATCCGTAACCTTACGATGCGCGCTGCATTTAATGATTGCCACCTGCTTAGGCAATGTAAGTGCATCCAAAAGCTCGTTCACGAGCTGTCCATGTTGGATCTTCGTACCATGCGATGTCATAAATCCTCTTTCTCTCCACAATCGACCAAAACTATGGGCTACGCCAAATGCATACTGACTGTCAGTAAACACATTCACTCGCTTCCCTTTAGACAAAACACACGCTCTCGTTAACGCAATCAACTCTGCCGCTTGCGCTGAATTCTGACTCAATCTCGCAGTTTCCACAACCGTACTCAACGTCACTACAGCATACGCAGTCGTCACATCACCATTCGGCAACTTAAAGCATGAACCATTAACATACAAAGTACCATCGGGATCTACCAATGGAGTTTTTTTCAGGTCAATACGACCTTTCGTCTCTTCTTCGGTTCTTAAATAACAATCATGTGGTGCTACATCATCTGATTCCACATTAGTCGGCAACAATGTCGCTGGATTCAGCACATTACAACGCTTGATCTGTAAATGACTTGCCAAAAGCGTCAACTCATAACCGGACAACATTGCGCTCGTCAAGTGTTGAGTTTTTGTTTGATTCAAGAGAGTGTCAACTGCATGCGGAACCATCACCGTAAGCATATTATCCATGACCAGACCTGCGGATTGTCGAATGGACACCGCAGCTGCCGCTGTCGCTCTTAGACAACTCGGCAATGCTCTAGCTACTGGGTCTAAGGTCGAGGAAAAATATGCACATGGACGCTGCTTACCACCAAATTGTTGCGTCAAAACACTCAACGCACAACCTTCTCTCTCGTGAACGTATAGTGTAAACGGCTTACTGTAATCAGGAGTACCTAACACAGGAGCCGAACACAACGCATAACGTAATTCAGAAAAACTTTTCTGACACTCTTCAGTCCATGGCAAAGGAGTCGGAACATCCTTGCACGTGAGAGCTAACAATGGCTTTGCTAACAATGAAAAGTTTGGAATCCATTGTCTGCAGTATGACGTAATACCTAGAAAGGCACGTACATCTCTCTGGGTTGTTGGCACAGTCATTCGAGCAATCGCTGCAATTCTTTCTGGGGTCTACCTTCTTCCCTCCTTTGACAATAAGTGACCTAAATAGGTTACTTCTTGACAACAATACTGTAGCTTAGAAGGTGACACCTTGTGATGTAAGTCACATAAATGCTGTAATAGCGATACTGTAGCAGTTTTGCAAATCTGCTCGATGTCAGCAGCCACCAATAGGTCATCAACATATTGCATCAAGGCCGCACCAGCCGGTAACACAAACGCATCAAGTTGACTCTTAAGGGCTTGGCTGTAGATCGATGGACTCTCACAGTAGCCCTGAGGAGCGCGTTTAAACCTAAAGCTACGACCACCTAATGAGAAGCCGAATAGATCTTTGCTTTCCTCAGCGATCGGAATGCTAAAGAAAGCATTCTTCAGATCGATCACCGAGAACCATGAGGCAGAGGCTGGAATCAATGTCAGCAAAGCTGTAATGTCAGGCACCACGGGAAACTGTGGGATCACAATTTTGTTTACTTCTCTCAAATCAATAACAAAACGGTACACAGGAGGCTTGGATGGGTCAGTTCGTTTCAAAATAGGTAACACAGGACTATTACACACATTTCCCCGAGTTTCTTCAATGACATCCTTCCTGATCAAGTCATAAATGATCGCTAAAAGCGCTCGCTCACCATCAAGAGAGATACGATACTGGGGAATACGTGGTAATCGCACATTCAATTTCAATTGGACGACATAAGGTGATATGTCCAACAGGCCCACATCATTGGGACCTGTTGCCCACAAGGACTCAGGAAGAGAACTCAATTCCGGTGGGAGCTTATCAGTTGACAAGTACATAGGAGAGATCACTCTCTGACCTAATGTAAGCTCCACTCCCGTAGGAGAGCAGTACAAAGTCGCATATAACCGCTTCAACAAATCCAGGCCCAATAGATTCTCACCACAGCCAGTAGTCAAAATCAAAGGAGCCTCTAGCTCTCGTGGCCCAATTGTAAGGGGCAAAGGGCTAGAAACTGGATTGCTAACCGGGGCGCCAGAGAATCCAACGGAAACATTCGTTAAGCCAGACAAAGGTGCGCCAGGGAGTTTCGAATGCATGATAGAACTTTTCGCTGCGCCAGTGTCCAACAGAAAAGGCTCAACCACGCCCGATGTGGCAACTGCGACGTAAGGACCTCTCTGATCAACCGGAACTGATACCACTCCCTCTCTTTGTCTACGGCTGTCCTAGTAATTACCGTCGGCATCAATGTCATGCTCGACGTAATAGTCATCCACATGGTACTGTGCAGATTTACCGGACGATGAATTGCGCTGATCAAAACAAATGTTCGAATCCGATGAAGAAGTAGAACGCTCATTCCGATTTTGAGAGGTACCACGACCTCTACCTCGAGATGCCTGCTGAGGACCACTACGACCACCTCGGGCCGAAACACCATTGTTTCGGTCATGTAAGACAGGACAATCAAACTTCAAATGGCCCTCACCCCTACAATATGCACATTGATTATACCCAAGCATAGATCTGGGTGTAGAAGAGTCAGAGCGCAACTGCGTCCTAGAAGACTGCGCCTGTGGTCGATATTGCTGTTGCGAGTCATTTTGATTCGAGCGCGGAGGATATGCTTGCTGCAATAAGACCTTAGTTTTAAGCTCCTTCGTTTTCTTGTCCGCACGATCATTTTCTTCTTTTTTCCTATTCTCATAGTATTGAGCCGTTGCTAAGATTTGAGCCGTGGTCGAAACGGCCCATGAACTTTCAGAATTTTTTAATTTGTTGCATAGCTCAGGCAACAGATTTAACACAAACTTATCGACAAACAACCGCTGACCTCCTTCAGTGCTCATATCCTGACCACTATGATCGATGAATGCCTCCTCAAATCTAGTAAAGAAGTCAGAGACACTCTCGTCTTTCTTTTGCTTACAAGCAGACAATTTGTCCCAATTTACCCTCATTGCTGGCATAAGCGTTTTCATGAGCGTAATGATTCTTTGGGGCAGAGCCGTGATTAACTGTTCAGGCTTAGCCCCACCAACTTGTAGTGCATCAGCCACCGCAAGAGCAGCCCAATCACCCCCTAACTCAGCTGCGTGATTTTCTTGACAAATTTTTGCCCAAATGGGTTGCGGTACCACGTTACCGAACAACATGTCAATATCGGCAAGGTTCATAATAGTAGCATCCACAAGTTGGGATAACTCCTTGTAATAACCTGCCGGATTTTTCCGGGGGTCAGGTAAAGATTGTTTTACCTGCAAGACTTCCGATCGCTTCCATGGGAGGTGTATCCAAACTCTCTGGAAGTGCGGCAAAATCGCAGGATTGACAGTAGCATCACCTGGCATCCAAACTGGGGGAACTTCTCGCATAGGATACTGACCAGGTTGTGCTTTCCAATCATCAGAGTCGTTGTCAAACGACACTCGAGGAGGCACAGTAGTCCTAAGGGCTAACAAACGCTCTACTGCACGCCGTACATTACCGCCTACAATCATGCCGGTTGAGAACTGATTCTGTAGTTCAGTCATATCAGGCGGTACATTATCTAACTCATCGTTATCCCACTCTTCTCTCAAGGATTTACACTTTTCCTCGAACACAAATCTTTGAGTGGGCTCATTAAACTAAGAGAACGTATCGTAAATTATGCGCGGAGTGTATCTAGCAGGATGTCTAATCCACTTTCGCGCCATAGTCACTAACGTCTCACTCTCCCTTCCACCAGGAATTTGACTCCGTCTTTGAGAGACGTCAGAAACATCGGACCGAAGTATCGGTCCGAAAAGCGGGGAATAGAGATTAGCAACAGTATTAGGTATACGACTACGAACAGAAGGAGAAGGGGAGAGAAGTACAGGAGCAACAACATGAGGACTGAACGTAGGAGCAGTAGGAGTAGCCAAGATAGCAGGAGTAGCGGGAGCAATAGACTGAGAAGGTATAGGCAAAGGGGCAGTAGGAAGAAGGGCAGGTAAGGGAGCAGGGACAACTTGGGGAACAAGAGGATTCAGAGGAACAGGACCAATGACAGGCTGACCAGCAGCCGCCGGAACAACAGGTTGAGGGACAGGAGGAACAACAGGGGCAGCAGTACCCTGTACATAAGGAGGTGGTGATTTCAATAAATAGGATAACAAAGGATCCTCTGTCGATTCCTCTCCCTTCTTATCAGAACTTGACGGTAAAACCGGATAACATTTATCCACCGCCATACGATGCAATCTAGTAAAAACTTCCTTTTCCTTCTCGTCTTTGTCTCGCTGATATTGTTCAGCACTTTGCATCATTGTAATGATACCATCTCTCTTATTTTTCTTTATTTGCTTGATTTCTTTCTGTTTGGCCTCTTTGCGCCATAACCAAAAGGAAACAAACATGGCCGGCCTAGCTTTCTTCTTAAACAATTTGGCTTCGAGATTATCTAAAATCTCAGTTTTGAAACTACCATGAGGTGGCCAACTAAGGACACCGTCGTTTTTCGTATAGCGGATCCAACAGTCATTATAGGCAATTGGACCCACTCCGTGCCGACTATAGAGCTCATAAACCGGAGTTCCAACTGGAGGTATCGGACATGAGTCCTCCAACCGGGAATCCGTACCGCAACCTTTAAGGAAACCAAACAAAGTACTACGGCCAGGCATCGTGCACACTAACCGAGCTTACAAACTTCAAGGGTTATCAAATTACGATGTCCTCGCAAAAACATACGAGACCCTCGGTTTTTGGCAATTGCAATCGTCAAATAAAAACCCAACAACTAAGAACCAACAACTAAGAACCAACAACTAAGAACCACAAATGCAATGGAACCATGCAAACAACCAAGTTTCAACAACAACAACCAAAGTTTCTGGGAGCGACCCACAAATACTTAACTGAGAGAACAATGGCGTCACCAGGAAGGCCCGTCTATCGTCTCGCCGTACAAAGGACTACGCCAGGCGCCAAAACAGGTCGACAGTCAGGGCATCAGTCCGTCGCAGCCGTCAGGAGGTGGGAATCTTCGCAGGAAAAGTCTTCGGACCACTTATTTCGACAACAGGATCGATGAAGCGGGGTGCACCTTCCCTCTGAGATTTCACACGAAGTTCCTCACGATCGTCGGGCTTTGGACCGGTAGCACTGATGTCGCCCCACGTTGGGCCCCAACTGAAGGACTGGGCTATTCTAGGGCCCAGCGGTGCCAGGGGACAACACCTGAAACCTTTGTGGGTTACCTGTTCCGGCGTACAAATCACAGAGACACGGGACACTTCCTTCGGCGTCAAAGATCAGCGTTTATTTACTGCAGGGATACAGAGATCGCAAGAAGTACAACCACGTGTAAGTTCTGAGAGTCTGCTTCAAATTGCAAATGTGGATAGCTCCTTTTTATACACCTTTTCGTCATTGCACAACATAGTGAACAAAAGGTTACAACTCAGTTCCCACAGTAAATTTCAAAAGGGTCGCATTCATGTTTAAAGAGCCCGGAACATAATTACAGTAACATCCCTGGTTCCCAACTGTAAAAGCACGTTATCTCACCATTACGCACATTCCACTCTAGTTGTAAACGAGCTAACAGAAAAGACAGAAACAGGTGCAAGGGAGACAAAGACAGACAACAGATTGAAAAGAGTGTGGGGGGCAATATCAGAAGCGTGATCACAGGATCAAAGGATTCGAGCCTAGCGCATGCAAGGCTGAAACAATAGACTAGCACAGCAAGATGAGCCTCGAGCGAAACCATCTGCCTTTCCCGTATCATTCCCCTAGTCATAAAGACACACTCAAAGGAACATGCGTCTTCCGCAAGGGCTTATGAATCCCAGGGTCACGAAGCGAACACTGTCCGTTCGCCGACTACGTGAGGGCAAGGAACAAAATGGATGCCGTATCTAAAATGGAACCCGTGGGTTCAGATGGAGAAACCCACGAATAAGACGAACGCTGCAAAGTAGAGTAGCGAAAACGCGTACACCCACTAAACTCGTCATTCGCGGTTCATAGATACCAAACTCGTCCATTTTCGAACAAGTCCAAAACGTCATTACGATTCTCACGGAACCTCAGACCAGTGCATGCTTTCTACAGCCTCGCGCAACCCTACCCTGTTTTGTACAGATCACTGAATGCACTCCACCAATGTGCGAGTCATTTTTTTCATGAGCCCGTTAGCCTGGGGCTGATTCAGAGCTATGCCTTTTTGTTTTATATAGAAAGCTTATCACCCCTTTCTATAGAAAGCTTGTCAGCCACCTTGAAATAGGCAAGCAAACTTGCTGGTAAAGCTTCTTCTTTAGGCCATCCCCCCCTAACAAATCCCTTCGCACTCTTAAGTTCATCATCATTCACTGACTCATCATTCCACTCATCTTCTGTGAAGGCATTGTCTTGACACACATCTATTGTCACAATTAAACACTTCTCATCATCTTAATCTCCGTTCTCTGAATACTCTGCAATAATGAGTGGTGAACGTGCTAAATAGTCTGCTCTTGTGTTTTACCCTTGGGAATTACTCGCCATTGAAATTTTACTGCAACAGTTTTGAACTTCGTCTGGCCAACCTTGGGGTGTGATCTTTGATATCCTGCCCCAAAGAATACTGACCTGTACTGATCAGTCTTGAGAGTAAATCTCCTACCCCAAATAAAACATTTGAAGCATTCCTCGGCCCAGCAGCATCCCAAAAAATCCTTTTCTATGACCAAAAAAACGTTTTCATTTTCTCTCAAAGATCTTGATGCAAAACCCACAGCCATGTTGGTAGCTTCATTCACCTGGGCAATGATGGCACCCAGACCATCATTGCTAACATCCACAGCAATGATACATTATTTTGAAGGGTCAAATGGTGCCAAAACACCAGCGGAAACAATGTAATCTTTGAGTGCTTGAAATTCACCTTGGCACACATCGCTACAGTCAAACGTTTTGTTATTCTTTAAAAGTTCCCTCAAATTAACTGTTTTAGCAGCCAAGTTTTTGATACATTTTGCGTAAAACTCACATAGACCCAAAAATGATGCCACACGTTCATTATTCTTTGGCATTGGAGCTTTTGTAATTGCATCAAATAAATCAGGCCTTGGTTCTACCCCTTTTTCTGAAATTACATGGCCCAAGTATTCATTATTCCCCCTTGCAAACTCACATTCTTAAGATTGGCTACAACTCCAAATTAATGTACATTTCTCAACACTTTATGCACATGTCTAACAGGACTAACAGCGTCTTCATCAGCCGCCAATATATCGTCCGGGAATGTCACTCCCTCTTTGATTCCTTTAAGCACTGTTAGAACCGTCTGTCTCTAGTTGGCAGAGGTATACACTTCTGACCAATAGGGACACACCTTTTCTAGTCAGGGCAAGGGGATCACACCCTTCGATAACCCCTGCTCACCCCCTTGGTAGCTTGGCAGAGCAGACAGGCTTATCTCAGAGGCTGTGTGTTAAGCATTTATGACCACATACAGTAATAAAGTGAATACACTACAAATGGACACGACACAGTAGTATTATAAAAATAAGTATTTTTATATAAGGCTTAGCACAAGACCAAATAACGACAAAAATGTACACAATCTTAATAAATACTCTGGGAAGGGAAAAATAGTTCAAGGTAGTTTCTTCTTCAGCACAAAAAGTCTTTTAGTATCAAAGCAAATCTTCTTCTTGGCAATACAGTTCTTAGCAACAGGGTAACCCACACGGGGGTTACACGACGTCGAGGCAAAGTTAATCCAAAGGTTCGGCGTCGACCGCGAGGAGCGCTACGTCGAGCCCGGAGTCACACGGACCCCCAACAACACAGTACCTTTAGGAAAATGAAGCACACGATGATCAGCGGCGTCGAGCAATCCGGCGTCGCGTCTTCGGTGTCGATCAGGCCTCAGCAGGCGTCGTCGTCGATGATGCGGTTGCACAGAGTGAGCAGCGCTCACGGCGTCGAGAGGGCACACAGTTGATGCGATCAGCAGCGGTGCAGACACGAGGTCCCTTGGAGCTAGAGCCGTACTCCCACTCACTGGCGTTGCTGCTGGCGTCGGTCGGGCCCGGCGGCCGGTCGTCGAGGAAGCGAGACACTGGGGCCGTTACCCACTACGTCGAGCTGGATTCGGCGACGTCCGTCGGCGTCGAGATTGCTGGTTCTTTCAGAGGTGCTGGACTCACGGTTCCAGCTAATAGCACTTTAAGCAGATGAAGTCCTTTAGCCCTGTGACTTCAGCAGGAGACTGGCACTCTTCCAGTCCTGGGAGATTTTCTTATCAAGCGTGAGAGTACACACACAGTTCCTCTCTCCTGGTTCCTTGGCAAAAATAAAGAAGCACTGCAGGATTCCCCCCAGCAAACAGCACACTGGCAGAAGGGGTAGGCAAGTCCTTAGATCAGCAGGCCTCTTGTCCTTGGTTACAGGGTTCCTTGTCAGAAGTGATCTAAATTCTTGGTTCAGGGGTCCTTCTCTTATACCCCTTTTCGGCTTTGATCCCTTTGTCCATGCAGGGGAATTTCCCAACATCCTGGGTCTGTTGTGGGTGGAGCCAGGCAGAAGCACCTGGCCTATTCACTGAGCAGGGCTGGGTCCTCAGACGCCCAGCAGGAGGTGGAGCCAGCATTGACACTGGCAGGAGCAGAGCTATCGGCCTCCTGGCAGGAGGTGGGGCTAGGATCGTCCATGGCAGGCACAGAGCCATCAGCCGCTTGGCAGGAGGTGGAGCCAGCATTGTATCAGGCAGGGCAGGCTATCAGCAACTACTCTCCCCCTACTCTCAACGCAAATGTCCCACTCATCCCACACTGACTCATCCAGACCTGTGGAGCCACCCAGCTCCTGTCACACACACGCAAGACCAGCAGAAACCAGATATGGTTAGACAAGAAAATAGACACTTTCTAAAAGTGCTATTTTCAAACCCAGAGTCCAAAAACCATCCACACCAACGGATGCGTAATTAAACCCCGAGTTCAGGGATACCAAACTCGACATTGCACCATGCTCCCCGAGCCAGCTAGGATCATAGCATTAATAATCCCGGCGGCCCATTCTAACTAACGGAGAGCAGGCTACCTCGCAATAGTGAAGAACGAAGATGGCTGTAATTCACTATTAGGACATGCCAACTTGGTCAGGCGTGTCCTACCTTATACTTACAATGCACCCGGCCCGTGGGCCTACCATAGGGGTGACTAACATGAAGTCAAGGGAAGGTTTGAGGGGCTGGCAAGTAGGTATACTTGCACAGCCTGCGTGACAGCACTAGGCTGCACTTGGGTCTCGCAATGACCGACCCGTAGACATTCTTTTACGAGGCCGCTTCTGTGGGTGGCACAACACGTGCTGCAAGCCCACAAGCGGCATTTGTATTTACAAGCCCCGGCACTCCTGGTACACTAGACTAGGGACTGACAGTAAACCAAATAAGCCAAACATGGATACCATAGATACATCAATTTAACATAGGGAGCACTTGCGCTGTGGCACTGATCAGCAGTGACACCGCGCCCAAAGCATATACCAGCAAAACATCGTAAAACAGTGGAGGCAAACAGAAAAAATGGAGGAGAGACTCAAGCCAATGATGTCAGGTCTAACAAGTACATTCTCTAATACTCATTGAAAAACTGAAGGAGCTGATGCCAAACCAAACGGCATTCTCCTGAACTGTAACATTCCGACAGATGATGCAAAAGCTGTAAGATGTTGAGATGACTCATCAAGTTCAATCTGATGGTAAGCGGATGCTAAGTTGATCTTGGAAAATACCTTAGCACTCACAAAAGTACTGAAGATGTCATCTATGCGGGGTAGGGGATGAGAATCTACCCAAATTGCCTTATTCAGACTCCTAAGGTTTATGCAATCTCTCAACTGACCATTCTCCTTCCTTGCTTTCACCAAAGGGGACAACCAAAGAGATGACTCAATGGGTTCAATGACACCATCTTCACACATTTTTTTTAGTATTTCTGCTAATTCATCTCTAACAATGAAAGGCACGTTCCTTAGTTTTCGCTTCACTGGGGTGACTTCACTTTGTATCTTGATCATGGGCCTAAAACCTCCTCCCTAGCCTCTCGCTGAACACTGATTTGAATAAACCAGTCTACTTGGCCTTGGGATCACTTTCACCAGACACTTGTTCAGTTGATGCCTCCTCCGTGACTAAAGAGACTTGAACTTTCCTTCCAGGACTTAGTGTCATTCCAAACAAGCCCTGATGATACCAGGCAAGACTGTTCAAGCCTTTTTTCGAAACATAAACCTTACCAAAAATAGCTTTAGTTTTAAACTTTATTTGGCATTCAAAATATCCAGACAGCTCAATTTTCCTCCCGCCATTCGTCTTTGGATTCCTTTCAGGTGGAAATATTTGCCTGTCACCCCATACCTCATGGAACAAATCGTCAGTCACCATTGTCATCCTAGCACCAGATCAATCAATAATCTCAAAACCTTACCATCGAACACAATATCCTCGTAAGGATCGAAACAATTGGACTCACCTCCCTGAAAGACTAACATTAAATCTTTCTCCACAACCTGCTTCTCCTCAGACCTGCCACAGAACTCCCTGTCCGGTACAGTGTTTACTTTATCCTTAGATGACTGATAAACTTTGGCAAAATGCTCCACTTTACCACATGTTCTACACTTAACATTTTTCGCTGGACAAGGACGGCTGTTGGGGCTATGGTTGAAATATCCACATCTACAACAAATTTTTTCTGTTGAAAAAACCTGTCCTACTCCACTCCACATAATGTCACTTTACTCCACTCTATGCCACGCCACTGTTTGCGACTCTATACCACTCTACTTTATGCCACTCTATGCCACTTTACTCCACTCTATGTCGCTCCACTCAACAGTACTCCACTTTGAGCCTCTCCACTCTGACACTCTACTCCATTTTACTCCACTCTATGACACTCTACTGTGTGACACTCTACTCGACTCTACGCCACTCCATTCTAAGATCCTCCACTCTACCCCACTCTATGCTTCTCTAATCACCGAAACTACTCCACTCTATGCCATTCTGCTCCACTCTATGCCACTCAAATCTCCAGCACTCTACTCCACTCTATGCCACTCCACTCTATGATATTCTACCCCACACTTCTCTATTTCACTCAACTCCATGACACGCCACTCCAATACATTCTATGCCACTCCACAACACTTTATTCCACTCTATCAGTTTTAAACTTCATTTGGCATTCAAAATATCCAGACAGCTCAATTTTCCTCCCGTCATTTGTCACTGGATTCCTATCAGGTGGAAGTGTTTGCTTGTCACCCCATACCTCATGGAACAAATCGTCAGTCACCATTGTCATCCTAGCACCACAATCAATCAATAATCTCAAAACCTTACCATCAAAGACAATATACTTGTAAGGATCGAAACAATTGGACTCACCTCCCTGAAAGACTAACATTAAATCTTTCTCCACAACCTGCTTCTCCTCAGGTATGCCACAGAACTCCCTGTCCGGTACAGTGTTGACTTTATCCTTAGATGACTGACAAACTTTGGCAAAATGCTCCACTTTACCACATGTTCTACACTTAACATTTTTCGCTGGACAAGGACGCCTGTTGGGACTATGGCTGAAATATCTACATCTACAAGTATTTTTTTGTGTTGAAAAACCTGTCCTACTCCACTCCACATAATGCCACTTTACTCCACTCTATGCCACGCCACTGTTTGCGACTCTATGCCACTCTACTTTATGCCACTCTATGCCACTTTACCCCACTCTACGCCGCTCCACTCAACACTACTCCACTCTGAGCCTCTCCACTCTGACACAAACTCCATTTTACTCAACTCTGTGACACTCTACTGTGTGACACTCTACTCGACTCTACCCCACTCCATTCTAAGACCCTCAACTCTTCTCCACTCCATGCTTCTCCAATCACCGAAACTACTCTACTCTATGCCATTCTACTCCACTCTATTCCACTCAAGTCTCCAGCACTCTGCTCCACTCTATGCGACTCCACTCTATGACACTCTATGCTATTCTACCCCACACTGCTCTATTTCACTCCACTCCATGACATGCCACTCCACTCCATTCTATGCCACTCCTCTCTATGCCACTCCACAACACTTTACTCCACTCCATGACTCTCCACTCTACGACACTCCACTTTACAACACTATACAACACTCCACTCTATGAAGCTTTACTCCACTCTATGCCACTCTAAGCCACTCCACTCTATGCCAGTCCACTCTACAACACTCTGTGCCACTACCCTCTTTGACATTATGCTGCACTCCTTTCTACACCACTCTATGCCGCTGCACGTCGCTCAACATCACTCCACTCTACACCACTCCACTCTACAACACTCTGCTTCACTCCACTGCACGACACTCTACTCCACTCTATGCCACACCACTCTATGCCACTCCAGTCTATGATACTTTACTCCACTCTATTATACTCCACGCCGCTCCACTCTATGACACTATAATCCACTGCAGTCTACAACACTCCACGCCGCTCTCCTCTAATCCACTAACTTTAAGTCATGCTGAGCAGCAGCCACGTTGCTGTACAACAAGGCTAAAACGCATTGCCAAAGCCAATAGGCCTTGCGTAGGCAAGACCTATTTGCTGTGTCGATGCTTGCTAACTCCTCAGTCCTTAATGTCTACGTTCAGCCTGTTTAGAAGTACTAACTCGCTTGAAATATAAGGTAACTGAGGCTAAAGGCCACAAAGCAACTTGCATAGGCTCACACAGTTCGGTCCACCCGAGACAGCTCAGGAGGAAAGCCTGAGTCTTCAGATTACAGAGCAGGCGAGCTAACGACTCAACTCCCATCGCCCTCTTCCCCATGCCATAAACATTATTTTGCCCTGTGGAATACATTTTTATAGTCAATGAACCAGCAAGAGAGAAGCAAGATGGCGGAGGCTGTGAAACGGATTTGCTGCTTGTTAATCACCCGTCAGGAGGGGGTCCTGGCACTATGGGCGCCAGGGTTCACGTGCCGTTCAGCCGGAGGTAGGAGCTGCTTCTCCTAAGCAACTGCTTTGTATAAGTCTCACTTCTGCCCCCTCTGTCCCCAGCAATCCCAGGGGCCTGAAAACCAGAGCTGGAATGTCTGAGGAAGCCATGGGGTTCTCATTTCTTTTTATGTGAAAAGACCTCTGGTTGTAAAACTTTCTCTAATTTATAGGCATGTTGTTAGCCATTAGAGCCATCTTCATCAAAAGCTGTAGTTTGCAACGTTTATGTATAAAAAGCAGTGAAATAGGTGAAAACAGATAAAAATACGAGTGCTGTTTATACTCTACAATCTATGTTTAGTGACTTAGAAAAGACAAAGGCCTTTTGTGCAAAGGAGGATGTTGCTGCACCTCTTCAACGGAGGAATGGAAGACAGCTCAGTTGGCTGGGTGCCTGCTGTAGAGATCTGCTTGCAGTTTTAGGATCACAGCAGGTGAAGTTGATAAGTGAGTACCATCGAGTATAATGAAACTTAGATCGGTTAATGAAGTGCCTTGGGTGAAGCAGTTTGTAGTGTGTCAGATGTAATTGTTCCAAAAGAAACAAGCATTGTCAAAGCCAATAAGTCTGTCCATGGCATGCGCAGGAGTTCCTCCTATCCTCCACATTGAAAATATTTGGAAGAGAAAGTATAAAGAATACTGAGGATCTGGGTGGGGGCAGACACTATACTAGAGGGATAGACTGAAGTACCACTTCCGGCTGCAGACCCGACCGCTTTCTGTGGTATCCTGGTGACACTTACGTGACGTGGCATACAAATAGTAAGGAAATTCTATTAACAGTTAAACCATGAGGTTACGTTAACCATGAGGGTGGTAAGAGGTAGGGGAAGATATTAGTTATGTACTAGACTAAGCTAAAAGACAAAGTAGGGATGTATATATAAATAAATAAATACATAAATAAAATAAATGTATGATGTAAACTGTTTAAGGTATTTGTGATTTTTACCTTGTTCTATATTGTGACTGTTGAGATTACTGTAATATTTTTTTAATACAAATAGAGTGTGGAGAATATGAAGGGAAAAAGGGTACCCAGCAATAATGTAGAAACGACTAACTCTCTATATCAACAAGATCAACTGATAACAGCATGTCAATTCGCACTCAGTCACACTGCCAGTATTATAATGTACAATAGTACATTATAATACATTAGTTTAATTGTCATTATAAAATTAGTGGAGTGACTGATGTTAATTAACGCGCTGTTATCAATCGATCCTGTGGGTATAGAAGAGTTACACTGTTGCCTCGTTGCCATAATAATTACCATCATTCTGATATACAGTGTTTATTTACGAACAGAGCATAATAAATAGCATTTTATTGTAAAATACCAAAAGGTGTACGAGTCTCCTGATCTCCTGTTTATGGGGGCCAGGCTAGTGATGCATCTATCTATGCAAATAAGAGTTACTCAGACAGGGCTGTCTTTATCAATAGGCAGGGCCACTGGAACTATGCAATTGGATGGCTGCTGCGTTTTTTGCATAATCATAGATATGTCACATTTCCCACATAACCCTTCTTCTGCTGCATAATCTGTAGACTTTACCAATAATAAAAAATTGTTTGTAGCTGAAACGGTTCAAATGTTCCTAGAAACGCACCAAGATGTGTTGCCAAGCAGTTGAAGGCCCTTTGCAAAGGTGGACTGGTGAGCTTTCTTTTGCTTATGCTGTATTTGTGTGTTAAACTGGTACTGATGAGGTGCATTCAATGCCCAGACAGTGTTAACAAGTGCAAAAAATAACAAAATAATACATTAAAACGATCACAAAATGTGCCGCATTCCGCCTCACAATTTGCCTTTATTTATTTATTTATTTATTTGCGGTATTTATAAAGCGCGACACTCATCCCGGGGGATATCACGGCGCTATGAACCGAAGGGACTACTGAAGGCATGTGCAGAAGGGTTATGTTTTAGGGAAGAGGTGTGTTTTCAGCTTTCTTCGAAACTGAAGATAGTTTGTGGTGTGTCTTAGGTCTTTAGGTAGGTCATTCCACCTTTTAGCTGCCAGGTAGGAAAAGGCGCGACCCCCTGTTCTGACTTTGTAGATTCGTTTAGGTTTGGCCAGAGCTGATTGACTCGACCGCAGATTCCTGTTGGGGACATAGAAACCGATCTTCCCTTGAAGAATTGTGAGGCCAGTTTTATGCAGCATAATTTATGCAACCCCTCCTCATAGTTTGGCCCTCCCCTGCTTAATAGTTCCAGTGGCCCTGTCTATAGTCGCATAACTTGGGCTGAGAGCTAAGGATATCTGCTTGTTCTACTTTTCTACCAAGAAGGTAGACTACTCATACTTGCTATTGGGTCTTAGAGGGTCCTCCCAGGCATGCCCCCTACACAAGAAGTAGGAATGATGACAGAGTAAGTACACTTTGCTGCCATCCTTGTGCTTGAAGGAGAGAGTGAAAGGTGCTTGGGGTTGGATGCTTTGTCCTTTCAATGACCTCTGGGATTGTTATGTGCCTTTCCACTTTCTCTCTTCTTTCAAGAGTGTTGCACAAGTTAATAGCAGGGTGGTCCTCATGAATTCTGGTTGCTCCATCTTGGTCACAAAGGCCCTCGTTCGCCCTGCTGTGGCTCTTGGGGGTCCAGCTGAAATGGTCATTTGGTATCTCACCATCTCCTCTACAGTGGCTGGTGCTCTCAGTGTCTCAGTCTGATGATAGGGAGGCTGGAAGGGACTGGGGATGCACAGTAAGGGCGAGGCTGCCTTGCAGTGTTCTAGGCGCTCGTCTATAATCTGGGTCTATAATAATTGTTTAAGGTCTTTTTAGGACTCGCGACCTATCGATGTGCGCAAGCGCATCGAGCGGAGCGAGAATTCATGTCGGCAAAACACAAGTCAAACCAAAGGGCTTTCAGCCTCGCGGTTTTCATGAAGTTCACGTGAACAAGCACGCGCATTCAGGGCCAGCCCAGCACATCAAAGGGCTTCTCCTCCCCTAATTATTCATGGCCGGCCACAGGCCGGCCGTACTCTGTTTCCCAAGCCCGCCCCATCCTCCACGCCCCCCATCCTCCACGCATCTCCTTTCACCATGCCTGCACTCAGCCCAGCACATCAAAGGGCTTCTCCTCCCCTAATTATTCATGGCCGGCCGCAGGCCGGCCGTACTCTGTTTCCCAAGCCCGCCCCCATCCTCCACGGCCTCCATCCTCCACGCCCCCCATCCTCCACGCATCTCCTTTCACCATGCCTGCACTCTATACTTACCCACATCGCATCGCCTACAATAATGTCCTTTGAAATCTGCAGGCTGATTCATTCATCTGTTATTTGAGTCACATTGATTTTTACGATTTCGAATATTTTAATTAATTGTGTTAGACTTTTTGAAAAAGTAAAACGTTTTTGCAATTTTGCCACGAGAAATATATCTTTTATGGTATAATTTATGGTGATGTCGTTTCTGCAAGCTTCATAAATAAAATTGCCCACTTTCCCACATTTGCAGAGTACAGCGTGTCCTTGCTCACAGAGCAGCATACTGCGTGAAACAAAATGCGTTGTCAATTAGACATTTTGGGAAGGAGATCTCTGTTAAGGCCGGCCGTACTCTGTTTCCCAAGCCCGCCCCCATCCTCCACGCATCTCCTTTCACCATGCCTGCACTCTGGCCGGCCGTACTCTGTTTCCCAAGCCCGCCCCCATCCTCCACGCATCTCCTTTCACCATGCCTGCACTCTGGCCGGCCGTACTCTGTTTCCCAAGCCCGCCCCCATCCTCCACGCATCTCCTTTCACCATGCTTGCACTCTATACTTACCCACATCGCATCGCCTACAATAGCAATAGCCTAAGCAGCATTTCTCCTGCACAAGGCTCGCAAAAGGCTCTCCTCCCTCCCCACATCCAAGGCATCAATCACCCTCCCACAGGCTTCCCCAGCGCTGCCCCGCCCCCTGCTTCACGGCCAGGCCATCTGTTCCCAGCAGCAGCATTTCTCCTGCGCCAGGCCACATCAAAGGCTCTGTGCCACTTTCACCCACACAGCACCACTTTCAGACACGCAACGCCACTCACACCCACGCAAGCCCACTATCACCCACGCAACACCACACTCACCCACGCAACGCCACTCATCCAAGCAACACCACTCCCACATCAACGCAACTCATCCACGCAACGCAACTCATCCACGCAACGCAACTCATCCACGCAACGCAACTCATCCACGCAACGCCACTCATCCACGCAACGCCACTCACCCACGCAACGCCACTCACCCACGCAACGCCACTCACCCACGCAACGCCACTCCACCCACGCAACGCCACTCACCAACGCAAGGCCACTCATCCAAGCAACACCACTCCCACATCAACGCAACTCATCCACGCAACGCAACTCATCCACGCAACCCCACTCATCCACGCAACCCCACTCATCCACGCAACGCCACTCATCCACGCAACGCCACTCATCCACGCAACGCCACTCATCCACGCAACGCCACTCACCCACGCAACGCCACTCACCCACGCAATGCCACTCACCCACGCAACGCCACTCACCCACGCAACACCACTCACCCACGCAACCCCACTCACCAACGCAACGCCACTCATCCAAGCAACACCACTCCCACATCAACGCAACTCATCCACGCAACGCAACTCATCCATGCAACCCCACTCATCCACGCAACCCCACTCATCCACGCAACGCCACTCATCCACGCAACGCCACTCATCCACGCAACGCCACTCATCCACGCAATGCCACTCATCCACGCAACGCCACTCACCCACGCAACGCCACTCACCCATGCAACGCCACTCACCCACGCAACGCCACTCATGCATGCAACGCCACTCACGCATGCAACTCCACTCACACACCCCCTCACCCTCAAACAACTTACACTCACACACCCACGATCTCCTCACACCCATCACAACACTCTCACACTCACTATACATCACACACTCTCAGCCACAAACCACCTCACTCACCCTCACCCTCACACACCCTCACCCTCACACACCCTCACCCACAGTCACACACTCAACATTCAAACTCCCACACCCTCACTCACCTTCACACCCTCACAACACTCACCCTCACTCACCCTCAAACTCTCACCTTCACTCACCCACACATATCATCACACACTCTCATATCCCATTACCCTCACCCCCTCATCTTCACACACCCTCATCCCATCACCCACACTCATACTCACACCGTCACCCTCACTCACCCTCACACACCATCACACACCCTCACACCCCCTGAACATCACATCCAATCACCCTCACACCTTCAAAGTCCACCCTCACAACCCTCACTCATGCTCACACCGTCACCCTCACTCACACTCACACACCATCACACACCCTCACACCCCCTGAACCTCACATCCAATAACCCTCACACTCACACCGTCCAAGGCCACCCTCCTAATCCACCCTACAACACCACCCTACAACTCCACCCTCCAAAATGACTGCGCATCTATGTTAATGCAAGCAAAGCTTTTGCAGTGCGGCTTGATGTGTACCTTACCAAAAAAAAAATGAAAAAAATTTACATGTATAATATAAAAAAAATTACTGATGTCTTTGATTTTGGATTCAGCGCTAACAACAGCATCAATAAACATTACATAGGTCTCTTAGCTTCAGAAACAACGCATAACAACATTAATACATTTGAAGTACAATATTCACGGCGAAAATATAAACACTTATAGCCATCATCACAACAACTCTCACTCACACCCACTCACACCCTCACACACAGCCTCACACACCATCACTCATCCTCCAACTCCCTCACAACCTCAAACACCATCACTCAACAACACACCCTCACCCTCAACAACCTCACCCTCACACACCCTCACTCACCCTCCCCCACTCACCCTCACACACCATCACTCTACATCACCCCCTCACCCTCACACCCCCTCACACACCCTCACCCACCCTCACCCACAGTCACACACTCAACCTTAAAACTTGCACACCCTCACTCACCTTCACACACTCACACCCTCACAACACTCGCCCTCACTCACCCACACCTAGCATCACACACACTCACACCCCATTACCCTCACCCCCTCATCTTCAGACACCCTCACCCCCTCACCTTCAGACACCCTCACCCCCCTCACCCTCACAACCCTCACACCCTCACTCATACTCACACAGTCACCCTCACTCGCCCTTACACACCATCACACACCCTCACACCCCCTGACCCTCACATCCACTCACCCTCAAACTCACACCGTCCAAGTCCACCCTCCAACTCCACCCTACAACACCACCCTACAACTCCACCCTACAACTACTAATCCACCCTCCAACTACTAATGCACCCTCCAACTACTAATCCACCCTCCAACTCCAAAAGTAAAAAGCATTAGGCAACATTTAATTCAATAACAAAACATCAGATTACACACTTGTAGGTATTCAAAAATGAAAACTTAATGCATCGCAAGGACAGTGCACAAATTAATACATAAAAACGCAGTAAAGGATTGTTAAATATAACATTTTTTACAGAAAAAAATAAATCCGAAGAAAAAAGGGAAACATCTGAATACACAGCGAGTAATACACCAATTTAAAAGGGGACAAAAACCTCTAAAGGACACAAATTCTCAACATAAAGCAGTCACTAAAGTAAGGGGAAGTAAATAAACCATTAAACAATGGTGGAAAGAATCCACAAAACAAAGAAAGTGCGTAATCACAAGAGCACTAGACCTCACATCCTACTTGCAATTCACTAATAAGTACAAGAAAGTATTTCACTCAAACTAAACAACAACAACAATACAATTTTTAAAGGTGGCTTCATACTTATACTTTGCCACAATTAATGCACATCTGTAGTCGGAAATTTATAAGGAGGTAAACATTGTCTCGAATAAGCAAACACAGACAAAATCAATGCGCATCTATGTTAATGCAAGCCAAGCTTTTGCAGTGCAAATTGAAGTGTACCGTACAAAAAAATGATAACTTTTGACATGCATTATATAAAAAACGTTACTGATGTGTTTGTTTTTTGATTCAGCGTTAACAACAGCATCAATCAACATTACATAGGGCAGGATTAGCTTTCTCAAAAAACGCTTCACAACATTAATACATTTGAAGTGTACAATATTCACGGAGAAAAAATTATCACTTATAGGCATCATCACAATGACTCACACCCTCACCCACCCTCACCCTCAGCCGAACACACCCTCACTCATCCTCACCCTACATCACACTCTCACACTCTCACAACCTCACACCCTCAATCACACTCATACCCTCACACACCATCACTCACCAACACACGCTCAGCCTCACTCACAACATCAAACGCCCAGACACTCACATCCACTCACACTCACACTCACACCGTCCAAGTAGGGGTGGGCGGAAAATCCGTTCCGCTCGCGGATTTTGCGGATTTTCGGGTAATCCGCAATCCGCGAGATTTGCGAATTTCCTGCAAAATCCGCAAATCCGCGAGCAGCGGATTTTGCTCGCACTGCTCGCACTGTTCGCGTGAGTTCGCGCCCCGCGAATAAGTGCGAAATTGCAGAAATACGATCTAAGCAAAACTGAAAGTAACTACTTACCAGGTTCAAAAGTTCAGGCACATCATTATTAGCCATTTCCTGTAGTGCTTCCTGAGGGGCCCCTCCAGAGTTCAGTTGCCAGTTGAAACTATTATGTGACCCTGCTCTGAACCTCAGAATAGTTACACATATGCCACAAAGGTCATGAATTACAGCTAAGGGAGACAAGCAGGAGCCAGGCTGGAAGTTAAAATCCATTAATCAGCCCCTAATTCATTATTGTCAGTTGGGGCAGGGCAGGTGTTGTAACTAATTTTGCAACAATGAAAGCACTTAGCAAGTGCAAAAGATCACTAATCAGGGCGCACTAAGGAAGCAGGTGCCAGCTAAAAAAATATTCTGTGACACATTAATCAGCCCCAAATTAATTCAGGTCACTTGAGGCAGGGAAGGTGTGCTTTGCTTTGCCGAAAATAATGTACACTGGACAACCAGAGGGTGTGGTGATGAAACAGAGGGTGGCATGGGTGGGCCAGAGGGTGGCATGAGTAGTCAGAGAGTGGCAGTGGTGACAGAGAGTGGCAGTGATGAAGAAGAGTGTCCCAAACAGGTTGGTCACGTAGAAACAACAAGTTCGCAAAACTTGCGACCCGACAGGTAAGTTCGCAAATTGCGAAATTGTAAAAACCCTCGCGAACTGGCAGAAACACGGGCGAACACAAAAAAAAAAAAAATCCGCAAATTCGCGGGAATTCGCGGATTTTGCGGATTGCGAGTTCGCAAATCCGCAAATTCGCGGATTGCCAATCCGCAAAATCCGCTCATGCCTACGTCCAAGTCCACCCTCCAACTACACCGTAAAACACATAAATAGCGTTAGGCAACATTTACCCTCACCCCCTCATCCTCACACACACACTCACAACACTCACACCCTCACTCATACTAAAACAGTCACGCTCAATCACTCTCACACACTGTCACACACCCTCAAACACCCAAACACTCACATCCACTCACCCTCACACTCACACCGTCCAAGTCCACCCTCCAACTACACCCTATAACTACTATACCACCCTACAACTTTACCCTCCAACTACAACTCCACCCTCAAACTCCACACATAAATAACGTTAGGCAACATTTATTTTAATACGTACTAATCAGATTACACACTTGTAGCTATTCAAAAATGTAAACTTAATGCAACGCAAGGACAGTGCAGCAATTAATACACAAAAATGAATAAAGGGATTGTAAAATAAAACATTTCTTTCACAAAGATCATAAATGCACACAAAATAGGCAAACATCTGAATACACAGCAAATAATACAACAATTTAAAAGTGGACAAAGCGAGCTAAAGGAAACAAATTCACAACATAAAGCACTTACTAAAGTAAGGGAAAATAAACCATTAAACAATGCCAGCACAAAACAAAAACGCAAACAAAGTGCGCAATCACAAAAGCACGCGACTCTGGTGTTGCTCTAACTCATGCTGCTGTTGCACGAAGTGTTTTGGAGGTGCTAAGTGCACAACAACAGGAACAACGTACACCAAAACAGCATCAAACAGCATCAAAAGAGCACAACTCAACTACACAACAACACTACTAACCACCACCCCAACACCACGATTCAACACAACATTATCACTCCGCAACAACACATTAACACAATGCACCAACACAACAACACTCAGCACATTAACATTGTCACACTGCAACACTACAACATCGCTCAGCAACACCAGAACAACACCCAATAACACCACAACACCACTCTCAAGGACCACATCATCACTCGCAAACACCACATTAACACTACACAGCACCACACCAACACTCCAAAATACAACAGTACTCAGCACCATCACAACACCACTCTCCATCACCACATGGACAAAACAACAACACCACAATGATACTAATGTTTAAAAATTAATGCGGCTGTGTTGGTAAGTGTTGCTAGGCTGCTGGAAAGTGATGCTGCATGTGTTGTTAGCTCTCGCCCTCAATATACCTATCTAACTATCTATATAAATCACAAATCAACAACAACATCTATACAATAATAGGATTACACCACATTTAAATAAATAATAAACAATACAATGCATTTATGTAATGATGGACTAAATAACACGGCAAAAATAACACCTACACAATAAGATCTTGCTAACACATAAAAAAACTCTTGTAAATTACAATTAAAATACCATTCCTGTAGATACGCCAATAAACGAAATCAATTTACACCCAAAATATGCACTTGGAAAAAGGGACGGAAGTAATACACTCATGTTATTAACAATACAAGACCAATACTGTACATACGATACCTGAAATAATAACCCAACACCTACTTAATATATACCGATTCTATCGAAGCATGACAATACTTTAATACATTTCATTATTAATAATTAACAACTCGGAAACAAAGGGAAATACTATTAGCAAAAACAAAAAAGTACACAAAATCAATAAATGCTTAAAATACACACTTTGACTATACCTTAAAATCAATACATTGCTATACATTACATAAAATTACATTACAACATTTCACATTCACAATTTAGAAAGTTCAATACATATTTAATAATATACATACGATAACGTAAACAATGTTGTGATACACAAAAGTATAACATTAATAATAAACTGTAAAAATTAATCAAATACATCTCTACATAGTCTATAATACATTCACATCATACATTAAATAGTTGTAAAAAAAAACCTACCTGTCAAACGACGCCGGAAGAAGACAGGAACAACAACACGCCTTTCCCCCACGAAAGTTCCCGAACATCTGGGGATTTCCCAATTAACGCATGTCAAACGCAACGCTACGTCACCAAACGTAGCCCTGCGATTGGCTAAGGATTACGTCATACATCAAACACATTTAGAATACACAAAAAAGACTAGAACGCTAAACACTTAACGTAATTCACGGAAAGGAAACACATAGCGCCCGCCATTTTTATTTCAATAACACTTTATACACAACGTTAAAACAAAAAACATTACAACACATAACACATACTTAAAAATAAATACATACAAAGACATGTTAGAATAAAATACATACATGCAACACAATAACACTCACACATCACATCAATTGCTATAAAACAACAAACACAAAGCATAACGCAACAACATATAATACACTACATAACAAACATATATACAAAACTATTAATACACACCATCACAAAAACACAACTACTCAACTATGCAAAACACAAACAACACTCAGCACCAACACATCAACATCTCTGCAACAGGACAGCACCACTCACAAATAATCCAGCATTACATGCAACACCACACACACATGCAACGCCACACACACATGCAACGCCACTCACACATGCAACGCCATTCACACATGCAACGCCACTCACACATGCAACGCCACTCACACACCCAACGCCAGTCATACACGCAACGCCACGCACACACGCAATGCCACGCACACACGCAACGCCACACACAAACGCAACGACACTCACACACGCAACGCCATGCACACACACAACGTAAGTCACACACGCAACGCAAGTCACACACGCTACGCCACTCACACACAGTACGTAAGTCACACACGCAACGCCACTCACACACGCTGCGCCACTCACACATGCAACGCCACTCACACACGCAACGCCACTCACACATGCAACCCCACTCACACACGCAAGCCCACTCACACACGCAACTCCACTCACACACGCAACGCCACGCACACACGCAACGCCACTCACACACGCAACACCACTCACACAAGCAACGCCACTCACACAAACAACGCCACTCACACACGCAACTACACTCACACACGCAACGCCATGCACACACACAACGCAACTCACACACGCAACGCCACTCACACACGCAACGCCACTCACACAGGCAACGCCACTCACACAGGCAACGCCACTCACACATGCAACGCCACTCATACATGCAACGCAACGCACCCGCGCAACACCACTCACACATGCAACACCACTCACACATGCAACGCCACTCACACATAATACGCCACTGACACATGCAACGCCACTCACACATGCAACGCAACTCACTCAAAGCAACGCAACTCACTCACGCAACGCCACTCACACACGAAACGCCACTCATCCACGCAACACCACTCATCCACGCAACCACACTCATCCACGCAACAGCACACGCACGCAACACACACATGCAACGCCACTCACACATGACACGGAACTCACACATGCAACACCAATAAAAAATGCAACGCCACTCACCCATGCAACGCCACTCACATATGCAACGCCACTTACACATACAACGCAAGTCACACATGCAACGCCACTCACACATGCAACACCACTCACACACGCAACGCCACTCACACAGCCAACGCCACTCACACACGCAACGCCACTCACACACGCAACGCCGCTCACACACGCAACGCCACTCACACACGCAACACCACTCACGTTGCCAATAGGTATCGCAGTAGGAAAGTTGGAGCCATTACAATTGCAAATAACAATGCCTTTTATTTTTTTATCATTTTTAAAACATAAAGGCCTTTGTCATTTACAAAACCAAAAGCTCCAACTTTCCTACTGCGAGACCTATTGGCAACGCCAGTGCTTGTTGTGCTTGGTATGAGTCCATCGCATTTTTCTCCTCTTGCTATTGGCACTTTGTGCATTTTTAATATTTTGTCTGGTGGTTTTGAGGTAAGTCTGGATTCCTCCTCCTTGCATTTACATTTGGCCAGTATTTGAGGGTTATGCTTTTTGGCTTCTGTGCAGGTTTTAGCTTGCCTGGTCAATTGTTAAGCCTGAGCTGCCTTCATGGTCTTTTCCTTTTGTCCTTCAGGTATTGCTTGGAACTCTTTTCAAAACGTTGGTGGGGGTTCTCTGAAGTTTTTGACTATGAAGGTGACTTTCTTATCACCATTCTTTGGCTAGGCACTTGAAGAAGCTGTTGCTCCGCTTTGTATTTTATCTAACAACAAAGGCAACCCTACTCATAGAGAACCAGAGCATTACACATATTCTAAGAACAACGGTTCTTTTGGACAGTGCGTGGATAAAGAATCATTTTTAGGCACAATGGCCGATAGTTCCCGTGGTAGGATGCTGAATGAAAAGAACACACCCCATACACAAAAGAAGCCCACACAGTTTCAGCAGATTCAAAACTGTATTGTAAACATTTATGCGTAAATAGTGCAAAGTGAAATGAACCCACAAAACTCAAAAGTGAAGAATCGAGATAAACAAGCATTTACAATGCAATAGGTCTCGTATTAGGAAGGTTTGAGCTATTGGTCTTGTAAATGACACATTTTTTATTTAGGTTTTGTTTTTGAAAATAGCGAAATTAATAACTTTGTCATTTACCATGCCAATAGTTATAACTTTCGCAAATGTGACACCTATAGCATTTGTAATGCAATATGTGTTGTATTTACGTGACTTACATGTATTGATATTACAAATAACAATGGTTTTTTTTTTTTTTTAATAATTAATATTTAAATAAAAGTTATTGTTTTTTATAATGGCAATAGCTTAAACTTTTGTAAATAACATTCGTGAAGATTATGTTCAGTATATTTTATTGTGACGAAAATCCAAGAACATAAGTCAAATATTAACATATTTTTGTTACATTTGTAATAAAGCTTGAAACATTGAGATAACATATTTGAACCAGTTGTTGTTGAATGGTTGCACAGATTGATGCTGTGGTGGAGCTCAGTGATGTTGTGGTGCCACTGAGTGATGCTGTGGTGGTGCTGAGTGATGCTGTATGCTATGCTATGTTTTGTTTTGATATCCTATGTTTTGTTTTGTTATGCTATGCTATGCTGTTTTGTTATGCTATGCTATGTTTTGTTATACTATGCTATGCTATGTTTTGCTATGCTATGCTATGTTATGCTATGCTATATTTTGTTATGTATGCTATGTTTTGTTATGGTATGTTTTGTTGTGTTTTGTTATGCTATGCTTTGTTATGCTATGCTATGTTTTCCTATCCTATGCTTTGTTTTGTTATGCTATGCTATGTTTTGTTATGCTATGCTGGTGAGGGTGAGTGAGGGTGAGTGAGGGTGGGTGGGTGAGTGAGGGAGGGTGGGTGAGTGAGGGTGGGTGAGTGAGGGTGGGTGGGTGAGGGTGGGTGGGTGAGTGAGGGTGAGTGAGGGTGAGTGTGTTAGAGCGAGGGTGAGGGTGAGAGGTTGTGTATCCTATGCTTTTTTTGTTATGCCATGCTATGTTTTGTTATGCTATGCTGATGAGGGTGTATGAGGGTAAGTGAGTGAGGGTGAGTGAGGGTGAGTGAGGGTGTGTGAGGGGGTGTGAGGGTGAGGGCGAGGGTGTAATGGTGTGTGAGGGTGAGAGGGTTGGGAGGGTGAGGGGGTGTGAGGGTGAGGGTGTGAGGGTGAGTGAGGGTGTGTGCGGGTGAGGGGGTGTGGGGGTGAGGGTGAGGGGGTGCGAGGGTGAAGGGGTGTGAGGGTGAAGGGGTGTGAGGGGGGTGTGAGGGTGAGGGGGGTGTGAGGGTGAGGGTGAGGGTGAGGGAGTGTGGGTGTGTGAGGGGGTGTGGGGGTGTGGGGGTGTGAGGGTGAGGGGGTTTGAGGGTGGGAGGGTGTGTGGGGGGAAACCTGCATGTGGTCACACTACAGAAGGAAAAACAATATTCTAAGAGGAAATGAAGCCACTCGGATCGATATGGAATCTCAGGGTGACCATTACATCTCTTTAGGCACATCCGCTTCTATCCGCTGTGACTGGGTTCTGTTATCCGGAAATCGATGCGCATTTGTTTGCCAGTTGGCCTGGCTGTGTTTCGCGTATTTGCACTTTTGATCTGCCACACAAAAAAAAGTCCTGATGGAAAAGATCGTGTTTTGTCCGCTTCAGCTTTCACACGTGTTTGTGTGTTCACGTTTCAAAGTATGTCCTTGATTGTCTCAAATAAAGCGGTGGCCTCTGAGATCACCGGTTTGTCATTGCACAGAATTAATTCAGTGAAAGTTACCGCTATTCACAGAGTCAGTGGGGGCCCCGGGACTGCGGCTTATGTACCTGGTAATACTGAGGTGCAGCCGACAAGGGGAGCGGCTCATCTTTAAAATTGCTTTGGACATAAAATGCATCCCTCCCCACAAAAAAACCTCCTTTTTTGTAAACTCAGAAGTTTTAAATAGCACAGCATAAAGCTCTCAAGAACAAGAATATTTCAGAATCATGTCAGCACGTGGATGAATGCAAATGTCATAAAAAGAGACCGATTGCACGGTCTAGTTAACGTTTTGCAGGAAGAGAGTGTAATAAAAAAAAGCAGCAGATGGCGGGGAGCTCTGCTGGTGTGCGAGGCGGGTGGGGGTCGAGGGAGCAGGGGAGCGAGCGAGTGGAAGGGAACCAGCATATGGGGTGGGGTGTGAGTGAGCTCTGCGTCTTTGTCCCTTCTGGATGAGTGGGATAATTAAATAGAGACCGAGGCAGGGTGTTGTGTCGTATAGCATGAGTTTGGGCGGGGGTATAGTAGCTCACATCTGGCAAACTCTTTGGTGGTGGAGGGGGCAGCCATCTTGTAGATATCGGTTATTTCAAGTCTGTGAAACATTCGGAATGATGAGCTGGTTAAAGTAATTTAAAAGTGGGCGGCATCTCCAAGAGCAAAGTGAGAGGTGTGCAGCTAGTGGGTCTAACGAGGGGGGCAGAATTGGTTCACTGGTTCCGCACAGCACCCCTTCCTTTAGTGAAGGAGACGTTAATACGGTTAATGCAAAGGGGGAGGGGGGAGCGCCCGGCAGCCGACATAATGCGCTGGACATAATGCGTTTCAACTGAAATTGGTACGGAAAAACAATCTACGATGGTATTCTTTTGAATTGCTCACGTAGAGAAAGAGTAGTTACCACATGACATGTTGGAGAGTTGGTAGTGATGGTACAGGTTGACCTGCGGAGTGCCGCGCTTCAAGAGCCTGGTGGGGGTGGCGGGGGAGCGAGCGAGTGGGAGGGAACAAGCATATGGTGATGGGGTGTGAGGCCGGCCGAGCGCACGCTGGGGGAGCCTTTGAAGTCATGGGGAAGGAAGCCTGTGGGAGGCTGATGCAGGGGGGATTAGAAACGCGAGTCACGGCCTGCGGCCGTGAAAAGTGAAGTGAATAATTAAGGGAGGGAGGCTGATGCCTTTCATGTGGGGAAATGCTCTTACTTGTTAGGTCACATGATTCACGTGAACTGTTAGAAATCGCCTGGTTAGGTAATTTTCTGGTTTAACAGTAATAGGTCTCTCTACAAGACCTAAAAAGTAACAAACACAAGGTTTCCACAACAAATAGAATGACCAATTCTGACTGTGAAAGAGGGATCAACTGTCATTTCATTTACTGCAATTGGTCCTTTTATTTGTTGTGGAAACCTTGTTTTTGTTACGTTTTTTATCTCGATTGTTCATTTTTGTGATTTGTGGGTTCATTTCACGTGGAACACTTTGCACTTTTTACGCATAAATGTCCACAATACAGTTTTGAATCTGCTGAAATTGTGTGGGCTTCTTATGTGTATAGGGTGTGTCCTTTTCTTTCAGCATCCTACTACGGGGACTATTGGCCATTGTACCTAAAAATGATCATTGTCCAAAAGAACTGTTCTTAGAATATGCTCTGCGTTGTATGGCGCCCTACCTGAGATTTCTTTTCGAACAGTTAGTTTTGTGGTCCTCTCTGGCCATAATGCCCTGCTTCTTTCTCTCCCAGGACACCCTGCTTCCGGCTTTCCTGATGCTTTATTCCAGCTGTGCTGGACTTCCACTCTCATGACGTAATTCGACCAGGGTAAGTGGACCTGGGCCAGTCTAAGCCCTTCCTCAGGGTGAACACACTCTTTGATTCCTATCGGTAGGCCACAGGGGGGAATGGCTATTTCTCTCCAACATGAGAGACTGGATGTGTTCTACCTTGCCTTAGACTTGTGAGGGTTCTGGGGTTCTCTTTCCCTGTTCTGTGCATGAGCAATAACCAGGGAGGTGGTTGGCTGTTGGGCTATATGTAAGTGTTTGTGCATGTGAGATATTTGCAAGGCTGCCACATGGGCTTGCCTGAATTTATGTTTCTCATTAATCCTTGAGTGTGTCTGTGGCTCCTGTGGGGCTGCTGTGTTCAGTGTGGTGTCTGCTCAAGCTGCCACTGCTTCTGCTTTCTCTTTTCGTTGATTGTGAAAGTGTAGTTTGGATGGGCTCTGCTCTTGCTTGGTTTTGAGTTGTGATTGCATTTCTTAGCTCAGTGTAGTTTGCATTGTTGGGCAGCCTTCTATCTTTTGACTACATCATTATTTTAATAAATAAGGATGCACCGAACAGCTGGTTTGATGCTCAGTCCTAGTGGTCAGTGATGCGGAAGATTAGATGCAGAGTAAATTCCAGGATCACTTATTGGCACTCTTCATTAGACTGAGACATCACAGTCTACATTTGATGGAGGGCTGTGACAGGATTTTCCTTCTATAGGAGCGGTGTCCTCGGGGGAGGCGCACTGGTAAAAATGTATTTTATTTTTGCATTTTCATATGGTGCGAACTTGATCTGAAAGTTACTGGAGCGCTTTACATGATCACGATTTACAATACGTAAGGTCACATTTGTATATCTTGCGGCTTGCTAGACCACTGTTCTGAGATGATAAACCTCATGTATAAGAACTGTGACGAGGAAGAGTAGGAATATTTGTAATCAAGATTACTGAGCAGTAATCCAGGCATTCTCGACTACTGAAATGGAATCAGTCACAAGACAAGCAATGTTAATTACCTGCATAATGGGGATCATGCTTGGCTGGTGATGGTTAGATTGCTCTGTAGGGTAAAGTGCCTGCTGCAGAGGTCAGAATGCAACCTGTGGGATATCACTTCAGGTTCACGCAGTGAGATAGCTCTGCTGGTAATGTACTTGTGGAAATATGCCATTATAATCCCAAAGTCCCAGTTTCCAATCCCAGACACAGAGATGAGTTGGTGATGTGTTCTGTGGAGATATGTATATAACCTCTAGGGCATAAATACCAGCAAAGTCCACGCTGCCTTTTATACGTGCAAGGTTGGTAGAATGTGTGCCGCTGAGCAGCATATATCATACAGGGATCCACTCTCAAATGAATCTGCTCCTTTCTCACTGGAAGAATCCAAAGGGTCAGACTACCACCATTCACATCAGAGACCAAGAACCTGATATTTTGAGTCCCACAGGGATTGTCCCTCAGTGCCACCCTTTTAAACATATACATGACACCGCTCACCAACATCATCCAATCACAAGACATTACTGTCATCTCCTACGCCGATGACACTCAACTCATCCTCTCCGTGGCAGACAAGGCAATCACCACCAGAATGAACTTCAGCAACTGCTTGACCACGGTAGGAGACTGCATGCGAACCAACTGCCTGCAGCACAACTCCGACAAGACTGATCTTCAACGACCTCCCCACGGGACTCCACCTGGTGGTTGTCAGAGCTACGGCTGACATCCATATCCAGTTCCCATGCAAGAAATCTATAGATCCTTCTAGACGAAAGCTCAGCGTGACGGCATAGATCTACGCAGTGTGCACCTGCTGCTTCCACATCCATTGCATGCTGTGAAAGATCTTCAAATGGATGCCCCAGAACACTAGACAAACCCTCATGCAGGCACTCATCACTGGCAGGCTGGACTCCGGCAACATTATGCCGGAATCTCCAAACAACCCCTCCACAGACTCCAGACCATGCAGAACACCGCCACAAGACTCATGCTCCGCCTCCCAGCTGAGCCGCCCTCCCACAGACTACATAGAGCGCTCCATTACCTCGAAGCGCTGTGACTCTCTTCGCTTTCGAGCTGAATGGTCGCTCCCCAGTGTCTCTGACGACACCTGGTATCGTAGAAGCTGCGCTTTGTATCACAACTGCCTCGCTATTTAGGCCTGCAGTCTGCCTTGCTTGACGCTTCTGCTCTGTATGCATTTTTGTTTAATTAGCATTGTTACTGTTCTGTGCTAGCGCGTTATCCCCAAGCGCTCGGCTGTGCTCACCCCTCCGCTGCCATTTTGTTTGTTGTTGTCTTGCTAGTAAGCCCGCCCCGCCTCCCAGCTGAGCCGCCCTCGCCCCTCCCCCTCCACTATCCATATATGACAGTTGTTCCCGCGCGCAGCGTTTACGCGCAGCGTTCGCGCCCAATCCGCGCCGAAGGTGCGCCAAAGGTAAGCCCGTCTACGCCCGTCCGTGCCTGGACCGCGCCCAGCGCCATACCCCCTGGCCCTCGCATTGCCCAGCCCTCCCGCATTACCTACGATGCCACCACCCTCCTAGCCCTTAACCCCGGCCGCTCCCCCAACTGCGTCCAAGCCGCTCCTGGACACACCCATGGACCTTTCTCATGCTACTCCTGCAAATTCATCGGCACCGTCAACAACTCCGCTACGATCACACCACAGATTCCCGACACCAACCACCTACAATGCATCTTGCTCAACACCCGATCGGTCCACAGGCACGCCATTGACCTATGGAATCTACTAGACACCATCTCTCCGGACGTCGCCTTCCTAACAGAAACATGGATGAACGCCTCCTCCGCCCCAGACATCACCATTGCCATCCCAGAAGATTATAAGATCATACGCAAGGACCGTACCAGCCACACAGGAGGAGGAATCGCTATCGTCCATAAGAAATCCATCCGCATCTCAACCAGCTCTGACGTCAATCTCGCCAACTCTGAACACCTTCACTTCCAGATCCACATCGACCCCAAGACCACACTCAGAGGCACCCTCCTTTACAGGCCACCAGGACCCCGCGCACAATTTAGTGAGGACATCACAGACTTCATCACTCCACACGCGCTCCCCTCCAAAGATTACATCCTTCTGGGAGACCTCAATTTTCACCTTGAAAAGAACAACGACCGCAACTTCACCACCCTTTTGGACAACCTCGCCAACCTCGGACTTAAACAACTGGTCACTTCCCCCACCCACATCGCAGGTCACACTCTCGACCCTATCTTCACCTCCAGCAATCATGTCTCCTTCAGCCACACTACGGCTCTCCTCTGGACTGACCACAGCTGCGTTCACTTTACCTACAACAAGCCCAAACCCAACAGCCACCCCCAACCAACTCTGCAAAGAAACTGGAACAAAATCACCATCGACCAGATCTCCTCATCGCTGCTTCTAAACCCCCCAGCCCACTCCTCAAACCCCGACCAAGCCGCCACCAACCTCACCTATGGTTATCCAACAGCGCCGACATCCTAGCACCACTGAAAAAACGACAAAGCAAACTTGGCAGCAAGAAGGTCTCATGGTTCAACGATGATCTTAAGAGATCCAAGAAACTCTGCCGCTCCCTTGAGAAGGCCTGGAAAAAAGACCCTACCACCAGCACCAAGGACGCCTTCAAAAACGCCACCCGCATACACCACCAACTGATCCGAAAGGCCAAGAAATCCGCCTTCAAGGACCGACTAGATAACAACGCCCACAACAGCAAGGAACTTTTCAACATCGTCAAGGAATTTACCAATCCCTCGGCCAACTCTAACGACATCACCCCCTCTCAAGCCCTCTGCGACTCCCTAGCTTCATTCTTCCACAACAAAATTGCAGACATCCACAACAGCTTCGACAACCAACCCGGAGACCAACCCACCCAACCATCTGCTGGACCTTCACCCCCCTCGAACATCCTTAATGACTGGAACCCAATCTCCACTGAGGACTCCATCTGCCTGATGAACTCCATCCACTCAGGATCCCCCACAGACCCATGCCCTCACCACATCTTCAACAAAGCAGACTCCATCATAGCACCGCACCTCCGAGGCGTCATCAACTGCTCCTTTATCTCCGCCACCTTCCCGGAAAGCTGGAAACACGCTGAACTCAGCGCCCTTCTGAAAAAACCCACAGCGGACCCCACCGAACTCAAAAATTACCGCCCCATCTCGCTCCTTCTATTCCCGGCCAAAGTCATCGAGAAAGCTGTCAACAACCAGCTCGCCGCCTTCCTCGAAGCCAACAAATCCCTCGACTCCTCACAGTCCGGCTTCCGAGCCAAACACAGCACTGAGACCGCCCTCATCGCAGCAACAGACGACATTCGAACTCTACTGGACAATGGAGACACAGTCGCCCTCATCCTCCTCGACCTCTCCGCAGCCTTCGACACAGTCTGCCATAGCACCCTTCTACAGCGCCTCAGAAACATCGGAATCCAAGGAAAAGCACTTGAATGGATCACCTCGTTCCTCACCGGAAGAACCCAGAGAGTCCGCCTTCCACCATTCAAGTCAGATGCCACTGAAGTCATCTGCGGCGTACCACAAGGATCTTCACTCAGCCCCACCCTTTTCAACGTATACATGAGCCCCCTCGCGGCCATCGCCCGCCAACACAACCTCAACATCATCTCCTACGCGGATGACACTCAACTGATCCTATCACTCACCAATGACCCTAGCACCGCCAAAACTAACCTACACGAAGGAATGAAAGAAGTAGCCGAATGGATGAAACACAGCCGTCTGAAACTGAACTCAGATAAAACAGAAGTCCTCATCTTAGGTACCTCCCCCTCCGCATGGGACGACTCTTGGTGGCCAGAAGCCCTTGGAAAAGCACCCATCCCGACAGACCACGCACGGAACCTGGGCGTCATCCTGGATTCCTCACTTTCAATGAACAGACAAGTCAACGCCGTCTCCTCATCCTGCTTCAACATTCTTTGCATGCTCAAAAAAACATTTCGTTGGATCCCCACCGAAACTAGAAAACGGTCACCCACGCTCTGGTCACGAGCCGACTGGACTATGGAAACACCCTCTACACCGGAACTACCGCTAAACTCCAGAAAAAACTCCAACGAATCCAAAACGCCTCAGCCAGGCTCATATTAGACATCCCGCGTAAAGAACATATCTCTGGTCACCTGAAAAACCTCCACTGGCTTCCCGTCAATAAGAGAATCACTTTCCGGCTCCTAACCCACGCACACAAAGCACTCTACGAAATCGGACCAGAATGCCTCAACACACGACTGTCCTTCTACACCCCCTCCCGCCAGCTTCGATCTTCCAACCAAGCCCTTGCCACTGTACCTCGCATCAACAAAACCACCATGGGAGGTAGATCCTTCTCCTACCTGGCAGCCAAAACCTGGAACTCACTTCCCACTTACCTTCGCCTTACCCAGAACCACCTAGCATTCAGAAAGCAACTTAAAACGTGGATATTTGACAAGTAATTCCCCACCCCTCCTCAAGCGCCTTGAGACCCTCTGGGTATGTAGTGCGCTATATAAATTCTCTGACTTGACTTGACCTCCCATGCTGCACCCACATCACATGGCACCTCAAGAAGCTTTACAGGCACCCCATTCACAAGCGAGCCAATTTGAACTTCTCACGCACACATACAAAGCCCTACGCAACACAGGATCAGAATACCTCAACAACCACATACACTTTCAGCAGCCGCCAGACACCAACGCTCTTCACTTACACACACACCCCTCACATCCGCAAAATCAAAGCATGAGGTCGCTCATTTGTCCACATCGCATCCAAGGCGTGGAATGACCTCGCTCAATACATAAGAGCCTCCTCCCCACTTCTTGAATTCAACAAGAAGATAAAGACCGTGGCCCTTTGAATAACACTAAGGGACCACACATCCAAATACCTGCCCAAGTGCCTGGACACCCTCAGGGGTGATTAGTGCGCTATACAAATCTGCATAACTTAACATACATACCATCTCCAGAGCTGCACGCATGTAGAAATAGCAGAGCTTGTATCAATACTATATTGTTCCCTACAACAAAGGGTGTGTTTTGTGCGAGATCGGTGTGCACAAGTGGCATTAGTGGGGGTGAGGGTGGGAATCTGTGACTAGAGCAGCAGACGCCCATTGAGGTTAAAAGTAATTTAAATGTCCATCAAAGAGATGGATTTAGGCACTGGCAGGGGCTGTGAAAGTTCACAGTCCCCAGGGCTTTTTTCACACCCCTCTGTGGATCTGGGCAGGAGGAGGGAAGCAGTCAACAGAAACTAAAAGGGCAACACAACACCTCAAAGCCAAAGAAAACGGCGTGGCAGTGAGAGAATGCAAGTGTCAGGAAGCACACCTCTTCGGATCTTTTATCTCTCTCTGCCCCTCGCTTCTTTGCCACCTCAAGTTCCTGTCTTTTCACAAAGCTCGCGCTTCCCCCATTCGCCCCCACCACGGAGAAGGGTGAGAAAAATAGCACCTACGTCCTGGTGGCTTCCAGGCCAGGAAGCAGCTGGTCATTCGTGTGCAGGTGCCAAAAGGCACGGGTCAGCCCAGGATCATAAATGTGTCAGTGCAGATGCTGGGAGCTGATACACACCAAAGCTGCCTTTGCTGCGCAGAGAAGGGATTGTGTGGGGGCGCGTGTACAACATGCAGTAGTGACTAATCGGTATATCTTACTCCGCCCCCAAACCCATAGCCATATGAAGGGTAAGTGACCGCGACCACTGTGTGGAATAGATCATTGTCTACATGTATTAACGCCTGTTTTGGGGATGGGGGGTGTCACCACTAGTTGGGTGCACAGAAATTATTTTACCTTTCAATCCATGTCACCTGGAACTTTCTTACTCTTCTTCGACCCCGCCTTTCAGATTTATTCTGTCCCTGTTTTCCTGTCGCTTCGAAGTGGTCTGGGCGGGTCGGGCTGCGCAGACCCCCCAGTGTGCAGCCGGGCACCCCTTCTTTTACTCATCATTGTGTCTCTTCCTCCTCCTCCTTCCCTCCCTCTCACGTCTGCTTCTTCACAGCGCGTTGAAGCTACCTAATGATAGTCTAAGCGCTACACAATAAAAGACAATCAGACAACATACGTCTCTGGTATCAGCCTGGGATTTGATTCGACTCTCTTGAAGCCACATTGCAATGGAAACCCCAACCGGAGAAATCCCTTTGATTCCGCAGCACTTGGGTGACTTTGAATCGAGACGAGACGAGCTGGAACTACCAGTCCCAGAAAGCCATGGGAGGGACTATTGGAGCAAAGTTCATGTTTTTTTTTTTTTTTTTTTAAAACCTTTATTGAGCCTTCACAGTTGTTACACAGCTTGTCGCCTACAACCCAACTGGGCCGGCCGCCAAGTAAGTACCAAATAAGAGAAGAAACCATCATTACAATACAATTGCGCCTGCATTCTTTGAGGACGTGACGGTAATTATCTAGAAACAAATTGTGAAGGAAAAGTGCGAATGTTCCATGCTGGGTGTATGAGGTTTTCATTTTCTGTTTTATACCTAAAGAAAAACATTCAGAACTTCGGGAAGTAACATTACGATCAATATAATAAACTTAATGCCAGTTAGAAGTGAGCGTAGTCCTGAGTTAGGGCCAACAGCACGTTGCCCTTCATGCTAGGTAAAGTGTGAGCCGTCCCTCTCCAACTCCCCGCCCCCTCCCGGTGCACCCCCCGCATCACTCAGCCCCCCCAGCCCATTCAGTCTTCTTCGTCTGAGTCTATTGTGTCATCTTCAGGAAGTGGATCACAAATCTCGCCCCGGTACGTGTTCCATGGGGACCACACTTTGTTCCACTTGGCCGGGCACGCCCTGTTCAAATACACTGCCCGTTCTGTGACCATGGCCCTGTCCATATTTACACACCATTGTGAGGCCGTCGGTGGGTCCACCACCCCCCAGCGCTGCGCGATATCCCTCTTGGCCATCATCATTCCTAGCGTTACCCAGAGGCGGCCATGCCGGGACAAGTCAGTTGGGTCCCACACATTGAGAAGGCAGCGTTGAGGTTCAGGGAGCACTGAGACCTCCAACACCTGTGACACAGTGCGCAAGACCTGACGCCAATAGGATTGTATAACTGAGCAGTCCCAGAGTGTATGGAAGAGTGTGCCCTCCTCCCCACAGCCCCGCAAGCAGAAGGGGTCAGGGGCTCGCTGTATGCGGTGAAGCAATGTCCTGGTGTAATATGTTCTATGCAGAACTTTGAGTTGGATGAGTCTCATTCTAGAGGATATGCCCGCTTCCTTAGGGGATGCCAGTGCCTCGTTCCATTCATGTTCATCCATCTCGCCCACATCCTGCTCCCATTTCTCCTTAAGAGGCACTAGTGGGTCTGGGGAATTGTTAAGGAGTTTCCGGTAAGTGAGGGAGGTGGCCTTTTCCACCATGTAGTCAGTCAAAAGGCGATCCTCTAGCGGGGATGACTCGGGGGGAGTTGACCCCGCCGGGACAGCCGCCAGTAACGCGTGACGGATTTGGACATATCGGTAGGTTTCATGCGGCCCCAGGTCGTAGAGTTCCTTCAGGCAGTCAAAAGTAATGATAGCCCCACGGTCCCACATGTCCCCCACTGTCGAAATGCCAATGTCGTCCCAGCGGGAGAACCCCTTACTGGTCCGAAGGTTGCCTAAAGCACGTGAGTCCCAGAGTGGAGTGAGCTTGGTGATTGTATCTTTCCACCCTAGCGCAGCGGTGGCTGCATGCCAGGTAGCTACTGTGAGCCTAGTGGGCCCCTTCAGTGACCTGAGTTTTCGTTTATCATAAAGCGGGGCTAGCAGGGTGCTGGTACCCAGTTGGGCCCTGTCCGCCTGGAATGCTGGGTCAGATTGCGATGCGTGCAACCATTGATTGATCGGTCTGAGCTGGGCCGCCCAATAGTAGAGGTGGAGGTTGGGAAGTGCGATGCCGCCCTCGTACCAGCTCTTGCATAGCTTGGCGTGAGCTATCCGCGCTGGGCGGTTACCCCATAACAGACCAGAGACCACTGCCGCCACCTTCTTGAAGTACCTAGGGGGCACAGCAAAAGGGGTATTGTCCAGAATATATAGAAAGCGGGGCAGGGATTTCATCTTAAACAGGGCTGCTTTCCCAAGCATCGTCAACGGTAATCCCGCCCAGAAGCTTGCATCTCGCCTGAGGCGGTCCAGTGGTGGCGCTAGGTTCAGTTTTTCGTATTCCGCCGGGTCACCTGTGACGTGAATACCCAGATATTTAAATGAGGAACCGGCTAGTCGCAGAGGGCAGTGCGGACCAACCGTTGGGTGGCTGCCCGTCAGGGCATACAATTCGGATTTACTCCAATTGACAGTGTAGCCCGACACCTCTCCGTGGTCATTGCAAATGCGCAAGAGAGCCGGTATGCCGTGATCGGGATCTGTCAGATATACCAGCATATCATCCGCGTAAAGCGATATGCGGTGCTCCCAGCCCTCCCCCATGTAATCCCTTTAAGCAAGGGAGTAGTCCTGATGCGGATCGCCAAGGGTTCCAGTGATAGCGCAAATAGCAGGGGGGAGAGAGGGCATCCTTGTCGGGTGCCTCGCCTGAGTGGGAAGGAGTGCGAAATGTGGCCGTTCGCCACCACATGTGCTACTGGTGCGGTGTACAGCAGTTTGATCCAGGAGATGAAGACGGGACCGAATCCCATGTATTGGAGAACCTCAAAGAGATAGGCCCACTCCACCATGTCAAAGGCCATCTTTGCATCAAGGGCCAAAATGACCGCGGACTCGCATATGTCATCCGCTTTAGCCAACACCCCATGCACCCGTCGGAGATTGAGCGAGGTGTTCCTGTGGGGCATGAACCCTGACTGGTCCGGGTGAATAAGGTCAGATAGATGGGGCATGAGGCGATTTGCCAGAAGTTTTGCTAGAATTTTGCTTTCCGCGTTAAGTAAAGATATAGGGCGGTACGAGGAGCATTCCTCCGGGGGCTTACCGGGCTTAGGAATAGCCACGATCGTGGCCGTTCGTTGGTCCAGTGGGAGCACCCCCTTAGCACGGCATTCTTCGTACATTCGGAGCAGGTATGGGCCAAAAACATCAGTGCGGTCTTGAAACCATTCGATTGGAATGCCGTTTGGCCCCAGCGCCTTGCCCGTATGGAGGGCCCCGATGGCGATCCGCAGTTCGTCAGCAGTGAATGGCACCTCTAGCTCAGTTGCAGCCTCCGGTAGTAGTGCCGGGATGTTCAAGTCATATAGTGCGCTTTGGGCTGCAATCGCAGTGACGTCCCGTTCCGGGGTATAGACTTTCTCAAAGTGGGCAGCCAGTGCCCCCACTATTCGATCAGGGTCAGTCTGAATATTTCCTTCTTCGTCTTTCACCTGTTGGATCCCCTTGGCGCTACCCCCTCTTTTGTCGAGCCAAGCTAACATTTTCCCCGCCTTGTCCCCAACATCATATACTCGATTTTGTGTGTCTGTGATGTGGCCTTGTGTGATGTGCCGAGCGTGGTCTGTATACAGGCGCTGGGCCAGCGCGAGTGCATGCAACGTGTCATCAGTGGGGTTCGCTTCGTGGGCAGTGGTGGTTTCGCGCAGTTGGAGCTCAAGCGCCGCGTGGTCAGCCGCCTGCTCCCGTCTGTGTGATGTTATAGAGCTGATGGCTTGCCCCCTTAGGACCGTCTTATAAGCCTCCCATAGGACCTCAGCCGAGGCTGCGGTAGGCTCGTTTTCCACGAAATAGTGTGTCGTGGCAGTCTGCAGGGCCTTCCTGACCTTAGGGACCTTAAGATAAGAGGCGTGCATAGGGAAGACGCGGTGGCGTGTTCGTGTTCGTGAGGTAATGGTGAGAGTCAGTGGGGAGTGATCTGAGATGCCCCTAGGGTGTATGAGCACCTCCTCTACGCGCTGTAACCCATCCCCTAACGCCAAGAAGTGGTCAATGCGGGACAGACTATTGTGGACGGTGGAGTGGAACGTGTACTGTCGTAGTGTAGGGTGGACATGTCGCCATATGTCTACCAACCCCAGTGCCTCAAGGAAGCGCTGAAACCTGGAAGGACCCCCCGGGAGGGCGGTCGCTGGGAACCTGTCGAGTTGTGGGTCAGCAGGGGCATTAAAGTCCCCGCCTAGCAGGGTGTCTCCCTCGGGGAGGGATAGTAAGAATTCGCCCAGGGCAGGCAACATCACTGAGTGCAATGACGGCGGGATGTAGACTGAAACTATGGTCAGGGGGCGCCCGTCCCATTGACCAACCACTGCCGCAAAACAGCCCTGCGTATCAGTTCTAGTGCTGAGGGTGATAAAAGTGGAGGACTTCTTGAGTAGGATACCCGTACCCCGGGACCCGGTGGAGAATTCTGAATGGGTCAACATTGTATACCCCCGTCTGTCCAGGGCCTTAGTGGCGCTGCCCATTAAATGGGTCTCTTGTAGGAGTATTAGGTCAGGTTTATGACGTTTCACCTCGGACAAAACAAGGCCGCGCTTCACTCTATCACCTAGGCCGCGCACATTCCAGGCTAGAAGCTTGAGGGAGGAGCCGCCCAATCGCGTCTCCCCCGCACGCATCACGTTAGGTTGTACATCCACCACCATCGAACTTTAGAGACAGAAACCATCGGTACAGACTCCACCTCCCCAGCATTATTCCATTGAACATCATAGCACATTTTACTTTTTGTGATCGATATCATGAACTTCCCGTAAAAACGAACAATTCCCCCCCCCAACTCCCCCCACCCTGCCTCCCTGCCAAACGGACTCAGAGCTGCCCGCCACCCCAACTTAGCAGAGCGCTTATCCCATGCTAGAAACAGAGTACTTGCACGTCAGGGGAGAGTGTCCCCCAAAGCAGGCGGTCCCTTTGCTGTCCTCGGGTCGTCTGGGCCAGCGTCCATGAACGACTTGGTGAACAGTCAGAGTGGGAGTAAAGTCCAGGTTTCATGTTTTTGTCCCTCGCGGTAGTATCATTCGCCTCTAGCAGCTCCCAAGTGGTCCTGCGACGGCGATCCAGTCGTGCTGTCCCTGGTTGGAGAACGCGAGCCCGGCCGGCTCTCCTCTCCCGTCCTGTTGCGTCGGCGGTTGGAAGTGCGGTCCACAGTGCGCCAGCCATCCAGCCATTCCCTGGCATTCTCCGCTGAGTCAAAGAACCAGACCTTCTTATCGGCCACCACTCTTAGCCGGGCCGGAAACAACATGGAGTACGGCAGGTCTTGGTCGCGAAGTGATTTTTTAACCTCTAGGAATGTCCTCCTCTTGCGGGTGACCTCCGCCGTGTAGTCTGGGAAGAAAGAGATCCGTGAATTTTGGATTTGGATGGGCGGTGCCACCCTGGCTGCCTGGAGGACTGCATCGCGGTCTCTAAAGTTAAAGAGTCTCGCCAGGATGGGGCGCGGGGTGGCCCCCGGGGTAGGCGTCCCCCCAGGGACCCGGTGGGCCCGTTCCACTGTAAAAAAGTTGGACAGTCCCTTCGGGGCCAGTTTATTCTTTATAAGGTCCTCAACATACAGATCCATGGCACCCTTTGTCTCAGACTCCGGCACCCCCAAGATACGGACGTTGTTGCATCTGGAACGCCCTTCCTGGTCATCCAGCTTACTTTTCAGAAGTTTATTGTCCGCCTGCAGTCTCTCCATTGCCACTTGTAGGTCGGAAACGTCTTCTATTAAAGATTTAGTCACCACCTCCACCTGCTTCACCCTTTCGGTCATTTTCTGGAGGTCGGCTCTAATAAGGGTAACCTCCGCCGCGGTCGAGCCCACCGTGGCCTGTACCTGCTCCAGTGCTCGCAATACATCGTCCAGCGTGGCTTTCTTAGCACCGTCGTTGTCCGCGCCCTTCCCCAGTGATTTGCGCTGCTCAGGTTGGGTGGATGTCTGGTTATCGTAGGCATATTTCCCTAGCTTCGCCTGAGCGGCGGTCTGTCGTAGCCCCTTCCCCGCCATTTATCTCTTCCAGCGAGACAAAGTTTATGATGGAGCGGGCCGGACTCCCGTAGCCGTCCGCTTGAGGGAGGGGTATGCAGGGGGCCTAGACCGGGTGTGGGCCAGAGGTCGCTGACGCTGGCGGGGTGTCGCCGACGGCCGCTGAGCTGTTGCGGCCTCGGCTAGGCCAAGCAAAATGGCGACTGGTGCTGCACAGGTCCCTCGGCGTGTGTCGAGCGCAGCCAAGGGGCACCGCTGCGTAGCGCCACCAGAGACACAGCGTGAAGGATGGAGTGGTCGGCGGGATGGATTGCCAGCCGAAGGCGTCGAGCGTTGTCGTCAGCGGCTACTTCTGGGTGGTTGCGCCGGGGAGGGAGAACTTCCGCCCGGCCCAAGGTTTCACTCGACACCGGTGCTCGCCTCGTGTCACCAGGCCTGTCTTCTGCGAGGGACGTGGATGAAGTTTCGTCCCGATGCGGGGGTCCGAGCGCTCCCAAATTTTCTGTGCTGGCGCCGTTCGGTCACCGCACCCAGGACACCCTCTTCGGACTAATCAGTGAGCGGATAGGCATGCGGATTGATGCGGGAAACCGCCTTGCTACGGGAGCCTCTCTAGGTTGCTGCCGCCATCATCGGCCGCAAAGTTCATGTTTGAACCAAATATGATGACCCCCGGGAATGACTCCATTCGAGGCGATGCCGCTGTACGTGAAGGGATCTCACGCCCTCTCGTATCAGGAGCCCTTCGCCCTCCCTCAAGCACCACCTGATACTTTCCATTGGGCTTTTCCTATTACTTGGCCTCTTGGCGCTTTGGCGCAGAGTTCCCCTGTGGTTGTCCACGGTGTTGCTGGGTATGTGCGAGCTGGGCTGGGGTGGGGTTGGGATTTGTCGGGGTTACTTTGACGGACACTGGCCCCATCAGCGCGTATGGACTTGGGTGGGGGCAGTTCTGAATAGGGCGTTTAGCATAAGGTGGTGAGAGGGGTATTCACCGTGAGCAAGGGCCTTAGCACGTTGAAGACTCGTTTCTGGGAGCTGCCCGTGTTACCTGCATGCCTCAAGTGTGGCTAACTTTGACTTCAAGCAAATGAACAGAGTCATTTCGGCTGAATATTTGCATACGGGGTGACCCCCTTGCGGTTCGGCCCCAGATCACCCCCTTCTTATACGTTCCCCGCGGCGGGGCTCTTTTGTGTCGCCTTATGTAAAGAGCAGTTGTGTCGCACTCGCCACCCTACAATGGTGCAAGCCAAGATCCTGCCATAGATGCTTGGAGAGTGCTAGCCCGGTGCGACACATGGAGGCAGAAGGAGGCTGGTTCACCGGAAACCCGAAACTATAGAGTCAAGAAATTCCCAAGGTGGTTCAGCGAGTTCAAAGGTCACCGCTACAAGAAGCAGCGACGGGAACACCGAGAGGTCACATTGAGCGTGGTCCTATCTGCCTTACATCCTTTTGAGAAAATCGGGTACGAGTAGCAGGATTAAATTGTGTAATACTCTTTTTAATTAAAGCGCCTAGAAACGACAGACGTGCGCTACCCAAAAGCACTGTATTATTATAGCAAATAGGATTTGAAATAAAGGAAAACAGGACGTCAACCAAGAGAGTGATGAACAAAAGCCAATAAAATGTCCCTTTTGTTTTTTGGACAGTACGGTTGAATGGTTCCCAGAAGGCGTCGTCGAATTACATGTAACTATTGATTAATCATGAATCTGGCACTGGGGGTTGCAGACTGTTTACATCGTGATCTACACAACATAAAGGCGCTTTACTGTTATTTGACGTTTGATTCCAATGAGCTGATTTGTGAAACTTAAGCCCGGACTTACTTTGCAGCCAGTTTTACATCAAGCAGTGGCACTGTACATGAACTAGTAATTTCCAGACACCTCCACCTCCCTCCCCAAAACTACCATGAACCCTTCTTCCAGTTAAGAAAGTGGCTCAGCTCCACAACTTCTCCTTGTAAACGATTTGTAGCTCTTGCACGCCAAAGAGGCCAAGCTAGCCTTTCATCTTTCCGAGGCCAGTTCACAAAGTGAAACTGTAAAGGAATAAAACTTGTAATTTACAATGCTTAGAAGTGGAAACATATTATGAATAAGGCTCTCTGTTTTCCGTTTTTACTGAATTTTACAGATAAATACAGACAGAAATCATTTCTTTTCTTGTCTGTATTTATTTTTAAATGTTGATAAAAATGGAAATTGGATGGCTTTTTGAGGAATTTTAAATACTGTGTGTCATGACTGCCAGGCCAATAGCTGTGTAGATTGATAGGTACGAGGGTTAGAAAAGAAAGGAATTTTAGTGAGGAGGCTTTAACAGCAGTGAATATGAACAAGGTTGATACTGAAATCTGCATATTTTCATCTAAGTGCATTGATGTATCTTTTGCGGGTGTTATTATTATTATTATTATTATTGAATTTTGTACCGCGCACGGTTACCCTGGGGCATCCCAGCACTTATAGAAACCAAGAGCAGGCAACTAGTAGAGAACAGAGGAGCTACAATTATTCTGGAAAAAGATACGTTTTCAGATCTTTCCGGAATCTGAGAAGGTTTGGTTCGGAGCGCAGCGAGAGTGGGAGGGAGTTCCAGGCGCGCGCTGTATGGATAGAAAAACTCCTGCCACCTGAACGGGCTCTCCTGATTCTCTTTATCTGAAGGAAATGTTTGTTGTCAGAGCGTAAGGCTCTTGTGGGCTTATAAGGCCGAATCATGTCCTTCAGAATAGCTGGTCCTTTCCCCTGTATGCTTTTGTGGGCGATGCACAGGGCCTTAAAGGTAACTCTCTCTCTGACAGGGAGCCAATGGAGGGCTTTTAAAGCAGGCCTGGCTGACTGCCTGGCCGGAACGTTCCGCAGCAGCCTTGCTGCTGCGTTCTGCACTTGTTGCAGGATCTTAAACGTTGACTCTGGCGCTCCGAGAAAGAGCGCGTTACTGTAGTCCAGGCGTGAGATGATTAAGCCTTGGACTAACAGCTTCCGGGAGAGTTCTGGCAACAGGGGGAGAACCTTACGGGCCGACCGGAGCATTCCATAGCACACGCCCGCGGTCTTCTTGGCGTGGGTCCTAAAGGACAAATCCGCTCCAGCCAGACCCCCAGGCTCTTAATCTCCTTTTTTGGGTTGGGCGGGGTGCCCATGCAGTTGGGCCAACTGCTTGGCGAGAGGGCAAAACTTGACTGGCCCAAGATCATCAGCTCAGTTTTTGATCCGTTCAATTTGAGCAATGACCTGGACATCCAATCAAACACCTCTCTCAAGCATGCATGGAGCGTCTCAGGCTGTTTCTCCAGCTGTGTAAGACTCACTACTAGCTGGGTGTCATCCGCATAGCTTATGGTCTTAAAGCCAAACGGAGACACCACACCCTCCAGGGGTGCCATATACACGTTAAATAACGTGGGGCTCAGGGATGAGCCCTGTGACACCCCGCAGTGAAGTGGGAGGGGAGGGGATTTTGCGTTTCCTTCCCAGACCTCGAAGGTACGCCCCTCCAAAAAGGAGGCCAACCATTCCAGGGCCACTCCTGTGACACCCGACTCAGCTAGACGTTGTATCAGCACCCCATGGTTGACGGTATCGAAGGCCGCACTGAGGTCCAGGAGGATCACTGCCACTGATCCCCCTGCGTCCAAAGTGCTGCTGGCCTCCTCTACCACTGCTAGCAGAGCCGTGTCCGTTCCATGGCCCGGTCGAAATCCCGTCTGGGAGTCCCTCAGCCGGCCATTCTCCTCAAGAAAGTTTGATAACCGATGGTTCGCCAACCTCTCGGCGATCTTACTAACTCCTGGTAATAAGGAGATGGGCCTGAAATTGGCCAAGTTCTGCGGGTCCAAGCCCGGCTTCTTCAGAAGCGCTTTGACGACCGCACTTTTCCAGTCAGGCGGCACAGTCCCATGAGTGAACGAGAGATTGATCAAATCGGTCAAGGGTTCTCCTATCGGCAGGGCGGCCTGCTTTAAGTACCGCATCGGGACTGGGTTCCGAGGTGAGCCGCTTTTCAGGCTCCCGAGGACCTTCAGTACTTCGCCTGAGGATACAGGGCCAAATGACGTCAGTCGATTTTCCGATATGCTGAAGTCCTCAGAAGGAGGCGATGTTCCCATCACCGAGGGGAGGGAACTAATAATAATATCAATTTTGTTTTTAAAGTAGGTGGCTAATTCCAGACATTTTTCCTGTGGACTATCGTAGACAGGAATAGGCTCAGGCGGTTTAAGAAGCTCCTTCATCACTAGGAAGGCTACCCTCGATGAGGACGCAGCGTGATTTACTCTCTCACCATAGAAGGAGGCCTTAGCAGTACGTATAGCATGTTTGTATATTCTTAGTTCCATGCAATATTTTTCCCTGCTATCTGTCTCCGGGCTCCTCCTCCATAGTCTCTCCACGCGTTTGCAGTTCTGTCTCAGGGTTCTGAACTCTGGGGTATACCAAGGGGCAGACCCCATTCTCTTGTCCCTAATAAGCATCTTCTTGAGTGGAAGCACATGGTCCACTGCATTGGTCAGCCAGTTCCTCACTGTAGCATCTGCAGTCACCGGATCACAACCCTTCTCAGGCTGGGTGTCCTCCAGACGGGCATTCCAAGTCTCTACAGGGAGCCTTGACCATGCCATATCTATTCTAAATTTCCTGAGTGGAAGCGTGTCATCACACTTAACCTCCCAGTTAGCCATGATCAGTGAGTGGTCGGACCAAGGAAGAGCGAGGGGAGGCATAGCGGATATACCCGTCATGTTCGAAAAAAAGGGGTCCAGAAGATGACCTTTGACATGTGTGGCCCCAGTATTTATCAATTTCATCTGCAGGGAGCTCAACTCGCTCATCAAATTAGTTGCCATAGGATCAGTTTCTTCATCAAAATGGCAATTGAGATCTCCCAGTAAGATGAAATTGGATGAGGCCGCAGCCAACAGAGTAGTAGTTTCCATTAGTGACGATGTAAAATCACCCATGTTTCCAGGAGGCCGGTAGACTAGGAGGCCTGTCAGCGCGCAGGTAGGGGAGAATTGAAGTGAGAATTGGCAGCTCTCACAGTCTTTGACCCCTGCCTCACGTGCCTTACAACCCAGTGACTCCCTATATATAATGGCCAGACCCCCCCCTCTCCCTGTGCCTCTGTCAAGATGGTAGATCAGATATCCCGGCGCCAGCGCTGTCACCACGTCCGGACCCGAGGTGTCAGACAGCCAAGTCTCAGTGAGAAGCAAGGCATCAACCTTGTGGTCCAGTAGTAGGGAGTTAATCTCTGTAGCGTGGCAGGGGAGAGATCTACAGTTAAGCAGGGCGAGCCGACGCAAGGTGGTGGGGGTGGCTTCTTCTGCATCCGGTTGGCAAACTCTACATCCCCTAAAGCGCTTTCCATCTTTGGCAATATAGCAGCATCTGTCGTATTTCGGTATTCTGTAGGATAGAAGCTCATCCTTCGTATACCTGATCGTGATAGACTGTTGGGGACTCGCCTCGGGCATAGCCACTGGCCCCGGACCCGGGTGGGCCCGGACGGGCACAGACGGGCTTAACTGTGGCGAAACTCCGGCGCTAGACCGGCGCATCCGCTGCACGCGTCCGCTGCGCAGAGCCATAAGGGACTGTTTATATAGGGCGACTAGACCGCTCGGCGAATGTGACCCCACCTAAGATGGCCGCCAAAACGGGATCGAGCCCGGGACCAGGTCTAAACCCAGCACCCTGGGATCGGGGACCGAGGGAAATGAATTCTCTGCCCAAACGAGGGTAGGAGCGTTCAGTAAGACAATTCTAAAATAGATTTTAAAAATTCCGTTTTTTTCGTCCTAAAATGTAGTGCCAAATGCAGGGGGGGGATCGGACACAAAGGGAAAACTCAAGTGCAGTTTTTATCAGCTAAAACAGCAACTGAGCGCTCGACTAGCAGCCTCTCAGTAGTTCTCTATCTCCCGGTCTGGTCGCTAAGCCCTCCTTTTATAGGGCGACTAGACCGCTCGGCGAATGTGACCCCACCTAAGATGGCCGCCAAAACGGGATCGAGCCCGGGACCAGGTCTAAACCCAGCACCCAGGGATCGGGGACCGAGGGAAATGAATTCTCTGCCCAAACGAGGGTAGGAGCGTTCAGTAAGACAATTCTAAAATAGATTTTAAAAATTCAGTTTTTTTTGTCCTAAAATGTAGTGCTAAATGCAGGGGGGGATCGGACACAAAGGGAAAAATCAAGTGCAGTTTTTATCAGCTAAAACAGCAACTGATCGCTCGACTAGCAACCTCTCAGTAGTTCTCTGTTCACAGCATTGAAACCTGGCAGGCACTCAACCATGAGTGTTTATTTTTCGGTTGAATAAATGTGGAAATATACTAATTTCAGTTTCATTTTTACACAAAACCCCAAATAAAAATATGGATAAATACAGAATGTCACATCACTGAACTCATAGGGACTCTGAAAAAATGCAAGCATCACTCACAGTACAAGAGCCACCCTCATTCAGCAGGAGAGTGGTAAGGGTGTGGTATGTCGCAGGTGTTGTATTTAGGAGCACACTGTCACAAATATATTATTAAAGCACAATGTGGTAGCACACTGCCATTTTCAGACAGCGTATGTTCCATTGAAATGACCACTACATTTGCACAGGCATTTTAGTGATAAAACTATATAGCGCAAACGGTAATGTGTGGACATTGGGTTTCAGAAAATATTTCTCATTTGCCCATCACCAAGTATTGTCTTGATTTGATTTGATCCTCTTAAGATGTTTGTTTCCATCACACTTCAGCATTAAAAAAAACATTTAATTTGTGCCTTTCTAACTTTTTATTTATTTTGAAATATTTGTGCAGTTTATTTATAGATATTTAAACATTGCTGTGTATTAGAAGAAAAGTTCATCTTACAGCCCTTGCTTTCATACGAGCACAATTGTTACGTAGTCTACTTTACAAAATTCTCACACTTTTCAGTAAAAGAAAAAAAAGTAAACACCAATCCCAATAATCCCAATGTTAAAAGAATTAGCAGCAATTTTGTCAGAAGAGTGAATACTAGACTGACGTTTGACCTCATTCTTTTAACGCACAACAAATGGACAATATAAAAAACACATTTTAAAGTCAGTCTTTAATGCATATTCATCTCGAACAGCGCACTACACAGTTCGCGTAGCGCTACGCGTATCTCACGGAGTGCAAAGTGCACTTCACGTAGCTACGCGTAGCGCAACTACACGAACCACGCCCAGGGTTACTAATAACATGATTACTTTGGGTTATAATAATGGCCTCATTAGCATCTTAGCTAAGAAAAGACCCCACCAACAGGGTATGCCAAGCCTATGTTTTATTTGATCAAATATATTTCATTCTTGGTTGAACTCCACAATGTAATCAGAACAACTAATAATAAGAAAACCTCACCAGACATATATCATTAAGACACACACTTTCATTATAAAAATAAGTTAGTTCTGTTAATGCATAATTTATAGCAGAATTCCTAATTTTGGAAACCTTATACACATTATCAAGCCTATGTCTTGTTACTTATTTTATACTTGTTTTTGTTCAGTGCAGCTTTCACATATTCCTTGGACATTTTGCACTATAGGTTATTGAGGCAGACTGAGGTCTGCTATTGATAGATGTTGACAACCGAAGGGCAGAAAGGGAGGCATTTTCTGCTGGCTTCAGTAAGTGTGGGTAATAAATATTTACCAGAGGTCTAGCTGATGTTTTTATTGGTGACATATCTTGTACCCTTCTATATGATCTATGTGGGTGTATGTCTTTGATGTTGGAGTGTGGGATTTGGGACTAGTCGGTCTCTTCCTCACCCAGACACGTCCAATTCCCAGCTTATAGCAAACTCTGTCCCAGAGACTTTCTGTAAATTTCCCTGTCCTTGTGCCATACTCTGCCCGAATTTCCAGGTTCTTCTGTTCACCATCTGTACATCTTCCTGCTCCATCTCCCCCTGTCCCCAAGCTTTGCTGTTTGGGGTTCCCTGTCCTGAGGACCCCTCTACGCTTGCTCCCTGTCCATCAAAGCTTCCATCTTTGGCTCTTTGACCCTAAATATTCAAACTGCTCTATGTTTTTTAGTATGTTTAGGTATATGACAAGAGCTTGCTCTGGAGAATCATACTCCTGTGGAAGGTGCATCTCATGTCCAAGGAATCCTACAGGCATGGCCGGTTGTATTACAGAGATCAACAGGTGACCCAGGGATCCCCGTGTGGCCTCGCTGACCAGATGACCATAGTTTATTTGTCCAGTCCCTGGAGTTAGGCATACTTCAGGTAACAAAGTATTGTCTTCACGTATGATTTCTTGATGTGGTTCTCCTTGTAGTGTTGGGCGGAGGGAGGTATTATGAAATGAGGTTGGGTACCTTTTTCACTGGTGCGGTAGGGTGTCATGTGATGCGTGGTCCCATGCGTAATGGCTTGTGCATTCAGAATTAATACTTGTGGGGTGTGGGATTGTGTGGTGTGGTGAATGCTGCTATATGGGTGGTATTGGTGCAATATTGTTCAGTGTGGTGTTGTATGGTGTGGTATAACATGGATTTCTTCGGTGCTATCGGCTGCTGGATGATGAGATGTGATAATTGCATGGGTTGATGCTGTATGCTACTCCACTTGTGTAATGTGAAGTTGCTCGATGCCATGGGGCCATCTGCGCTCCTTTCCAGCCTTCTCGCAGTGCCGGGCAATGCCCCTTCAATGCTGCAACTGCTTTTGTCTGCCTTTTAGCCAATACTCCCTCACCAGGCCCTGAATGAATTGTAGCCTCTGCATCTCAGTGGCCAGGAGGCAGGACTATTCCATCACTAAACCGGTATCAGATCCCGTTCTCGGGGTATGTTTCCCTTTTGGATCTGCAAGACCTGCTCTTACACCGGGGAGTGCAGCAGGGATCGCAACATGATCACTGTCTCCTGTCTGTCAAGTGTCTTGGCCTTGCCTACGGTCCCAGCGGCAGTCATTTTCTGATCTTTAGTGCTCATGGTAGACGTGGAAACTTAGTATGTTGGCGGGATGCTCTTCTGGGGTACGGTTTGCTCATGAATAGATGGTCTCCAACACAGCTACATCTTCAGATGCTTTGGCTTGATGACACAGTAGCACGGCGGCCATCTTGTCCACGTGCCCCGGCGGTCTCGGTCCAAACTGATCCAGGTAGACGAGGATATGTGCAGAAATAATGAGCTCCATGACTCTGTCAACTGGAAGATCATGTTTTATTCATTGTATAATGCATGGCTTTTCCAAGGTAAATAAAGCAGCACTTCCCCTGTTCACCAAACAATTACTCATTTACCTTTGTAAATGTTCATTACAATGTTCTCTCCAAGATATCCCTACAACTAGAAGAAGCCATCTCAGGCTTGTTTTCTTTTTGTGGTTGTGTAACTTCTGTGGGGTTTAGCACACTGCTTCTATTCTTTAATTCAGGTATTTTCCAGAAGAGAGATAATAACACAGGCCAAGGTAAATTACAGTGCAGCATTCAGGAATCTGCAGACGGTGCCAAATATTTCAAATGTTTCTTTGACAAATAGGGATCGACATTTTCTCCCATGGTTTTCCCACCGCAGAATTATCTTTGTATTTATCCTCCCAGCAACTGTCTTGGCAAAGGCCCTAAAATCATTTAGTAACAAGTCGATTCTTTCAGGAGGCAGAAGATAAAAAAACAAAGGAAAGAGATGCCGGAAAGCAAATTAATTAGGAGATGTCATCTAGATTTTAGGCTACCAAATCTTCATCCATGAGACCTGAGCGTCACAAATGACCCCAAATTGTATAGGTCACATTTACCATGTCTTTTTCCAAATCAAATAACCAAGAATTACTTGTATCCTGTAGCAGAAATGCGACTGTATCTGTAAAATTCAATAAAATACTTTCGAAAAAAACCCCATATCAAACAGATAGTCTTTAAATATATAAATACAAAACCAGAAACCAAATACCTCCATGTAGTTAGGGAGCGGTGTGGAGCAGCAGCCAGAGTGGCTGACTCCGGAGCACGGGCTAATGGTTCGATCCCTGGCGCCAGCAGCAGCTCAGCATCATGTGACTCTAGGCGATAGCTCACTTAATCTCCCCGCGGCCCACATTACCTTGAAACCCTTAAGTGGGTGATTTGTTTGCACTTTACAAAAAGGAATTATTATTATCATGTCAATTATAAATTAATTTGACATATAGACACATAGGGGCTTATTTATGACCCCCTTGCGCCGTTGGTGCGTCACATTGCGTGACGCCCCGTCGGCACAACCTGCTACATGAAATTTACAAGCACACGTAAAGCCACCCTGCGTGGCTTTACGCGTGCTCGTAAATTTTGCCCCATTTCATGTAACATGCTGCGTGTTAGGGGCGTGACATGGGTGTTGCTGTGGGTGTTCCCATGCAACACCCATGTCCACTGATGCATTTCCAGATTTACGAGCAATTGTAAACCTGGAAATGTGTCAGAATGCTACGCTACCTCCAGGGGTGGCGTAGTGAGGCACAACGAGGAGAAATGTTTTCATTTCTCCTCGTTTTTCCTCTTTGAATGCGTGCTGCATTCTGCAACACACATTGGAAGAGGAAATCACCTCAAGTGATTGTTTTTGTGCAGGAAGATGGTCCTTCAAACAATCCCCCAAGGCATGGCAGCAGTCTGTGCAGCAGCGCAAGGAAAACCACAGAGATGTGACATGTTGCTGTAAATATGTTGCATCCGTGTGCCTCGAAACTAACGCATCAAAATGACTTGCGGCTCCGCGCTGCGTTAGTTTCTCATAAATGAGCCCCATAGATATGGGCAATATGATTATGAGGACATTAGCCAATGCGCCAATGCAAGGTGTTGGGGTTGGGTTTTACAAGTGGCAAACAACTATGAGGTGTCCCAGGAAATTCAAGAACCTACTCCCCTCCTGCTAAGTTGCTTGAGAAGTTTCCAGTTTACGCACATTGTAATTACACCATCAAGGAGTAGCTGCAAATGTATTTATGTTGACTCCAGAATAGCTGGTTTTAATATCAACCTCGGCATCACAATATGTACTACCACTATATGGTTGTGGCGTCAAATACAGTAAAGCTATACCTCTCTGTGAATACTTACCTACAAGACGTAGTACTAGTCGACACTGTGAAGACAATCATTTTGTAGGCTGATCTAAAAAACGCAATATTGTAACATAAAACCATTTTTGCCAACACCCCCTGTGTGGGAAACAATGGAGACGAGCAATGCTCTCTACCTCGGTGGTCTTTCTGAGTGAGGAACTGTCTAGCATGAAGTCATAATATTGAAGAAGACAATCAGACTTGCAACTGTGACATTCTTTACAAAATCTTTGCCAATTTTGGATCCTTACAGTACAACTACTTCAAAGGGGTATGCAGGGCAATAGGTGGGTTGCCTCCACTTGGCGACAGTTCAATGACCCTCTCATGCATACAGAGCATAGCTGGGCCATTCCCACATTCGGCCATGTTCTCCTAGCCCTTTGCCACCATCCTGCTCCATAGTTTCACCAACGGGACATTCTACGTCAGGACATCTGGCGCAGATGTGCCAGGCATGATATAGCTATGCCCCAGACAAAGTCCGTTGCACTCACAAAACTTCAGTTCACCAAAGGGAAATTTCCCAAATATGTCCAGGGTTATCTAAAATCATTGTCCAGCCGTTTACCAGCAGCAATGAGAGGTTAGCATGGGAAACTGCCAGTGGAAATTCGACCAATGACATTGGTGAATTGGTGCATTTCCACCACCAAAGCTAAGCACAGGAAAGCACCCCCAAAGTGGGAGCCCATGTTCAGAACCTGCATGCCTCATCTTTTGTTACGTTCTGAGGACTGCTTAACACCTTCAATGCTAAAGGTATTTTCCTCCTGTGCTGATTGTTGGAAAATCCCATTGTTCATGACGAGCTCAGCTCATCATCCGCACAGCTCAACCGTGCCTCATGACGAGAGATTTATTGGCCAGGCATTATGGTGGAGCAGTGACCTAAAGTTCTGTAGCTTTTCTGCCATCATTTCTAGCGGTGTTGTCGCTGAACCATGGAAGACCCATTGTCAGAGAGGGTGGTGTCTTCACCTTCAGATGTCCTCTATGTATAGGACTCTACATTGGCCAGAAGTGCAGAAGGAGGATTCCCCCTTTTTTTCCGGGTTCTCTGTTTTTTGTCTTTGTTGCAGTTTTATATTACGTAAACTAGATCCAAGGGTTTTGGAGCGCTTTACATGAGGACCAGGTACATTAAACAAGGACACAATTTGCTTTTGGGGAGGGTACAGGTATATTAAGAGATTTGCTCAAGATCACAGGATGTTGAGCGGATGCCGAGTCTAGAACATGCCTCCCCAGTTCCAAAGTTGTCAGCTGCGGCCGTTACCCCACATCCTCTCCCCATCCTCTGTTAGCATCCTCCTCTAAATTACAGTCTTTGGTAAGGTAAACAAAAGGCTATAGAAAAGGACGACTATGCATCTGACTGTAATGGTTGTATGTTAGAATACAGAGCATAAAATTAATGTGCTGAAAAAGATCATGGCCATACTATGCACCACCAAAATATTGTGAAGGTAAGTATTTAAGATAAGTACAGTTTACTGTTCTCAAGCCCTCTGCTATGTCCCATGAAGATATATATTGTCACGGTCCGTATATGTGGAGTTAAGTATAGTAAACCTTTACATTTCTATATATACCTATTTCCACAATATTTATGAGATTAATATTCTGGCTAAGATATTTGTGTTGCATAATATTTTGAACTGTATATTCTGCTAGTACACAGGCTGCAGCCATTCCATAGTAGTAGGTACCGGCTGCAGGAACCTGGATGATGCAAAGTCAAGAATGCTTTCCCGCCCAAAGGAGGCTGCAGGACTCCCAGGACCTCAAGCAGCGCCCTTCAGAACTTAGGTGACTCAACATAGTTTACTAATCACAGGGTACGGGGAATTGCAGCACATTCTACTCAAGAATACCAAGAAGGCAGTTGCCTTCATCAGATAGCATTAAATACATAATTTACCCTTCTGGCTTGAGGAGGAAACTCATGCATTAAACTGCCCTCCAGGTTTGGACCTACTCGCATCGCTGTCTTCGCCGGGTGAGAAATGCTGACTTGTGGCCACTGATAGCATATTGAAACTTCTATGGCCTTGGCATGCATGCCACCTGGCAGTGAGCATCATCTCTGAAGGATATACATTTACACTTTATATATATACACACACGTGCACACATACAACCTCACTCTCTCTCGCTCTCTCTCTCTTTAGTAGTACATTGTTAATCTAAAGAAATAGGTTTTCCTAGCTAGCAAAGGTGTTTTCCTTTCCTTGTCTCACTGAAGTGTTTTTAAACTGCTGCACAGCCAGATCACAATGGTGTTTCAGGCAGCCATCTATTTCTGTCGTGTATGTGGATGATATAAATAGACACTACAACCCACCATGGCATTTATCTCCATTGTCATTGGTGCATTTCTGTGCCATTTACTATGGCGTTTCAGAATTAGTTAAATAAACAAATTGAGCAAACCAATTTTAAGAGTACCATTTAGGGCCAGAGCAGGTGATGTGCCAGTGGCCACAATGCACAGAGTCCTAATATCAGTAAAATAGAGTACTGAGAAAGTCCAAACACACCCGGGAGGACCATGCAATAGGTGGTTTCCCACAGACAACGCAGGCACCCATGGGCGCTTTTGTGGCCTATCTCTGTTAGGCTACGTTTCTCGTCTCACAGTCGCCACCTGGATTCATTATCCATTTTCTACCTCCATTCTCACCTGTTGGCCCTCATTTCTCTCTCCTGCTTTCTTTCACTTCTGTCACTATTAGTGCTTTCAAATGACCATTGATATGCCATAAAACCCTCTACAAACACTCAACATAATGCAGTGTTGAGAGTAGGACTCAAGATGATTTGTAATTTCCCCGCAAGCTCGGTGCAGGCTGCAGTCTGATGGTTGCTGTGTGGGTAGCTACATCACCGGACATCGCCTTCCTTACTGAAACATGGATGAACGCATCATCAACACCCGACATCGCCATAGCCATCCTGGACAATTACAAGATCATCCGAAAAGACCGCACCAACCAAACAGGAGGAGGCATCGCCATCGTCCATAAGAACACCATCAAAATCACGACCAGCTCCGACGATAACCTCACAACCGCTGAAAACCTCCATTTCCAGATCCACACCGACCCCAGGACCACACTCAGAGGCACCCTCATCTACAGGCCTCCAGGAACCCGTAAACAATTCAGCGAAGACATCACTGACTTCATCAGTCCACATGCCCTCGCCTCCGAGAACTACATTCTACTAGGAGACATCAATTTCCACCTGGAAAAGAAAAACGACAGCAACATCACCACCCTCCTTGACAACCTGGCCAATCTCGGCCTCAAACAACTTGTCGACACCCCCACCCATGTAGCTGGACACACGCTCGACCCAATCTTCACCTCCAGCAAACACATCTCCTTCGATCGCACCACAGCTCTCCATGGACGACCCACAGTTGTGTTCACTTCAGCTACAAAACCACCTCAACCCACAACCCCCCACAACCTATTCCCCAAAGAAAATGGAACAAAATCACCACCGACCAACTCCTCTCATCGCTCAACCAAAACCCACCCGCCCTCTCATCGGACCCAAACCAAGCTGCCATCAAATTCAAACAATGGATCACTCACAGCGCTGACGAATAAGCACCCTTGAAAAACCATCACACTACACAAGACAGCAAAAAGGCCCCCTGGTTCAACGATGACCTTAAGAAATCCAAGAAGCTATGCCGCACTCTCGAGAAAACATGGAGAAAAAACAACATCCCTCCCTCCCAAGACCTCTGCGATTCGTTATCCTCCTTCTTGTACAACAAAATTGCCGACATACATAACAGCTTCGAAAACAGTTCCGACAAACAATCCTCTCCACCCCCCCTCAGAACCCAAACCGCCCTCTAACAACCTCAGCGCCTGGAACCCAAACACCATCCGCCTAATGAATTCCATCCACTCTGGCTCGCCAACCGACCCATGTCCTCACCACATCTTTAACAAAGCAGACTCCATCATCGCACCCCATCTCCGTGATGTCATCAACTGCTCCTTCAACTCTGCTACCTTCCCAGAAAGCTGGAAACATGCCGAAGTCAGCGCCCTCCTGAAGAAGCCCACAGCAGACCCCTCTGAACTTAAAAACTACCGCCCCATATCCCTCGTCCCATTCCCGGCCAAAGTCATCGAGAAAGCCGTCAATAGCCAACTCGCCGCCTTCCTCGAATCCAACAACTCCCTCGATCCCTCACAGTCTGGCTTTCGAGCCAAACACAGCACCGAAACCGCCCTCATCTCAGCAACAGACGACATCCGAACACTACTGGACAACGGAGAAACAGTGGCCCTCATTCTACTCGACCTCTCCGCCGCCTTCGACACTGTCTGCCACAGCACCCTCATACAACGCCTCAGCAACATCGGCATAAAAGGAAAAGCCTTGGACTGGATCATCTCGTTCCTTGCCGGGAGAACTCAGAGAGTCCGACTCCCCCTATTCAAATCAGAGGCCACCGAAGTCATCTGCGGTGTACCACAAGGATCATCACTCAGTCCCACCCTCTTCAACGTTTACATGAGTCCACTCGCTTCCATCGCGCGTCAACACAACCTTAACATCATCTCCTACGCAGACGACACCCAGCTGATCCTTTCCCTCACCAAAGACCCCAACACCGCCAAAACCAACCTTCACGAAGGCATGAAAGAAGTAGCCGTATGGATGAAAAACAGCCGCCTAAAACTTAACTCCGACAAAACGGAAGTGCTCATCCTAGGATCATCCCCCTCTGCCTGGCACGACTCATGGTGGCCTTCGGATCTGGGTTCAGCACCCATACCAACAGACCACGCGCGTAACCTAGGCTTCATCCTAGACTCCTCCCTCTCGATGACCAGACAAGTCAACGCCGTCTCATCCTCCTGCTTCAACGTACTTCGTATGCTCAAAGAAATCTTCCATTGGATCCCCACCGGGACAAGAAAGACCGTCACCCACGTACTGGTCACGAGTCGACTAGACTACGGAAACAACCTCTACGCCGGAATCACAGCCAAATTACAGAAAAAACTCCAACGCATCCAAAACGCATCGGCGAGACTCATTTTGGACATCCCTCGCCAAGATCACATTACCAGACACCTGAAAGACCTCCACTGGCTTCCAGTCAACAAGAGAATAACATTCCGTCTCCTCACCCACGCGCACAAGGCCCTCTACGAACTAGGGCCCGAATGCCTCAACACTCGACTATCCTTCTACACACCAACCCGCCAACTAAGATCCTCCAATCAAGGCCTCGCCGCAGTTCCGCGTATCCAAAGATCCACCATGGGAGGTAGATCCTTCTCCTACTTGACGGCCAAAACCTGGAACTCACTCCCCACTCACCTCCGCCTCACACAGAACCACATCTCCTTCAGAAAAGAACTCATAACCTGGCTATTCGATAAATTATGAACCCCCTCCCCAAGCGCCTTGAGACCCTCTGGGTGAGTAGTGCGCTATATAAATCCTTGAACTTGAACTTGAACTTGGGGTGCTGTGTGCTGTCACACTTCATCACTGTGGCTGCAGCTCTTCTCCAATCACCAACAAGGGGGCTAGGCAACCAGCCTTCATGGATGCATGTTGCCAACAGGGCGCAATGGCTCAGCCTTTGTGGTGGGACGCCCCACCCACTTTGCCCAGCAAGGGCACTATCTTGCCATAACCAAGAAAGTGGTGGTATGAGCCGGTCACTGGTGGCAGCAGCAGATAATAGGAGGATGGCTTTGTCCAGTCACACTCAAATGGCGCATCCTAATAAGGTTACGGGGAGGAGCGGTGCCTACCACAGTATCCAGATAGCCAACTTTATGGTAGTGGATAGGCAAAATAATAATATTATTTTAAGATTTCATCCCACAAAAGGTGCTTGTTTTAGAGCAAGATGACATTGGTTTTGTGAGCGTTTTTCCAAATAGTGTCAATTAATATTGACATTGTTGGCGTCATTCGTTCATCTGATGAATGTTAAAATGTTTGCACCCTTCTAATCTCATACAATTGGTGTGTCCTTCTTCAGAATGTAAATGGCAAACAATGTACCGTGATATGAGTGTCTGTTGGATGGGTGGACGGATGGGTTCAGGGCGGCCCAGGATGCAGCATTCCACAAAATCACATCAGTGTGAGAATTGCAAAGAAAATAATGTTACTGCACTTATGACACCCAAAGGTGTAAACTGCATGCGCCTGATAGTTTGTCAGATTGTAAGTGTAAAGAATCTATCAAATGTAAAGGAAAGTTAACATGAATAGCAGGGCACCTGCTAACACAGCCTTCTCCAGCACACTCTGTTACTGCAGAGGTTCCCATGAGATTGGATAAGCACTGGAGAACTCATACAGTCAGAGGCAATTTAGGGAACAGTTTTTAGCCTTTCCTTCGGGGCTTTTCAGGTGACCTCTCACGCCTTAAACTGACTCACAAAGCTCTCATTTCTCCAGATTGGATTGTGAAACCAGCTATATATTTAAAGTTAACTTTACCCCCTCCTTCATAAACACCCCCACAGAAAAGCTGCTACTGAGTCATTCAATTAAAAAAATTCTTCATGTTAAACAGTCTATATTACACTGGATGTGCTGCTAGGAGCAAATACAGGTGACACGACAGGGCTGAGCTTTGGGAAGGCTCCAAAATCCCATGACGTGGCATCATGATGTAGGAACGCTGGGAGGTGACTGCAGACAAATTTAGTTGCAGAGTAAAAGCCACGGGTCTGCAGGCTTCCCTACCTGACAGCAACTTCTAGCTCCTACAACCCTACTTGAGGTCACCTACCAAGATTCCATGTCTTTCTTTCTAGAATACACACGCATTCTTCAACTAGAACATTCCCTCAAACCCCAAGATTTAATTAATTCCCATGAAAAGTTTGGACTCCAGTTACCTTATGTTCCTTAAAAATCAGCAATGCTGGCAGAAAATACAGTCTTTTGAATATTTTTACATTGTACTGAAAATAAATCTCTTTCAGCTGCAATGGAGCAGTTCCCTGCAATTAAGAGGGAGAAAAAGTGCCTTCAAGTTGTGAGGAATGTTCTGCAGAAATTCTGGGCCTTTAATTCATGTTGTAGCCTTTACATCAATGGTTGCTCCCACTGTTTGTCACAATCTGCAGCGGAAGATCAACAGCCTAGTCTACCCCTTAATGTCCTTTGCTCGGGGTGACTTGCTGGATGATGCTTTAGGTTGGTACTTCTGAATACTTGAGGGTTCTCGGCGTGCTCTGAATGGCTCTAAGCAAGCATTTATGAATTCATAAAACATTAAAAGATGCCTCACACACAGTGTGGGAGTCTCTAGCTTTGCTCTGTGCTTTCAGCAGAGAGGCTGATAGAGCGCTTGCTTCTCTTGGAGACCAGTTGATGATCATTTGGGCTGGAGGAGGATGTAAGGATACGAGAAGGAGAGATGGATTTAGGGCAGTTCTGTCTAGAGGAAGATAAATTGCAGTTAGATGGAGCATGTCAAACAAACATACTGTAATTTGGAACAGTTGCCTATCTTCTCTAAAGGGCAGATAAGCATTGGCGGCTTTGCAGAAGCCACTGTTGTGCAGTCCACAGGCTGAAGGCAGAAACTGACCCTCCACCCTCCAGTTTGTGTGACTTTATATTTGGGGAGGATCTGGGGTGCCATTTTCATTAATCTGTTGGGTGTAGGCCTAGTAATGAAGCTGAAAGTAGTCCTAAGTACTATACTCGAGGGTACGAGGTGGAACATATGCATCTCACAGCTCCAGGATATATTTAAATTTATATTTGGAGAAACATGGTGTATCACACAAAATCACTGGTTTTGACACTTAGGACTGGATGTATCAATATTAGGAATAGCGATTACCTAATTGCGATTTTTTGGACAGAACAGTAGGGTGGACAATATTGCAAAAGAAAACAAAACTACAGGTTTTCGTAGGTTGTATCTATTCCAACCACGTCACTTACACATAAATTTCACATATTTGCAGTAGCAATTACTATCTAGGTCCTGAGGAAGGCCGCTTTCTTAAATTGATCAACATGGCTGAAAAATGTAGACCTGTTGTTTGGACTGGAGTAGTTAATATCTTTTAAACTGCACCTCCACAGTTTTTAGGTCTCGCCTGAGCCAATGCGCTTGCGCATTGCTCCGACGAGATTATAGTAAGCGGAATAGAAAAGTCTACCAAAATGGCTGCGGATCGCATACAGTTCATGTGATCTATGCACGTGCACACCATCGCCAGCCACATAACACACCACCATTTGTCTGTGCCTCGGCATCAGACTTCAAAGGCTGCCGCTGCCCCGCCCCCGTGCACATTGCGTACCACCATTTGTCTGGGCCTCGACATCAGACTTCAAAAGAAGCTGCTCCCCCGCTCCCCCCACCATCAGACTTCAAAGGAATGCGTTCCCGAACTTGCTGGCCTCTCTCTTGTGAGCCTTTATTTACTTGTTTTCATGGTCTGTTCTTCATCCAGCTCTCTCTCTCCTTACCTCTGTTTCTTCCCCTCTCTCTCGCTTTCAACATTGTTGTTTCATATTGTTTGCCCTGGCTCTTCTTTTCCATACAGGCTCACTTGTGTTGCTTGCTTCTTTTGCTCCTATGAATTTTGGCCTATCTCCAACCTCCTCCCTCGCTGATCTTGGATCTCGGCCCCCTCCTCCTCTTTCCTCTCTCCCTCGCCTCTCCCGCGTTTACTGTTCCTGTCTCCTATTCATTCATCTTCCTCATCCAATTTACCACCCTCTCTTCATCTCGCAGACATACTTCCATTCTTGGCTAAGAAAATCATTGCAGTATTGATCTGTGCCTACTCGTCTCTCTTCATAACACATCCCATGCTTTGTTAATCAATGTTATATACATAACAAGGGTTTTGTTTACAGGTCTATTAAGAGGATACTTCACTCGGGGACACCACCACATCACTCGGGGACAACACCACATCACTCAGGGACACCACCACATCACTCAGGAAAACCACCACATCACTCAGGGGCACCACTCAGGGGCACCACCACATCACTCTGGGACACCACCACATTACTCAGGGGCACCACCACATCACTAAGGGGCGCCTACACATCACTCATGGACACTACCACATCACTCAGGAACACCACCACATCACTCAGGAACACCACCACATCACCCAGGGACACCACAACATCACTCAGGGACACCACCACGTCACTCAGGGGCACAACCACATCACTCAGGGGCACCACTCAGGGGCAACACCACATTACTCAGGGGCACCACCACATCACTCAGGAACACCACCACATCACTCAGGGACACCACCACATCACTCAAGGACACCATCACATCACTCAGGGACACCACCACTTCACTCAGGGGCACCACCACATCACTCAGGGGCACCACCACATCACTCAGGGGCACCACCACATCACTCAGGGGCACCACCACCACATCACTCAGGGGCACCACTCGGGGGCACCACCACATCACTCAGGGACACTACCACATCACTCGGGGACACCACCACATCACTCTGGGACACCACCACATCACTCAGGAACACCACCACATCACTCAGGGACATCACCACATCACTCATGGACACCACCACATCACTCAGGAACACCACCACATCACTCAGGAACACTACCACATCACTCAGGGACACCACCAAACCACTCGGGGACACCACCACATCACTTAGGGACACCACCACATCACTCGGGAACACCACCACATCACTCGGGGACACCACCACATCACTCATGGACACCACCACATCACTCAGGGACACCACCACATCACTCAGGAACACCACCACATCACTCAGGGACACCACCACATCACTCGGGGACACCACCACATCACTCGGGGACACCACTACATCACTCGGGGACACCACCACATCACTTGGGGACATCACCAAATCACTCTGGGACACCACCACATCACTCTGGGACACCACCACATCACTCTGGGACAAAACCACATCACTCTGGGACACCACCACATCACTCTAATACACCACCACATCACTCTAATACACCACCATATCACTCAGCCCAACCACATAATCACTCAGCACCACAACAGCACTGTCCTTGCTTGCTACCAAAAAGCATTGCCATAGCCAATAGGACTTGCATTAGGAAAGTGTAAGCTATTGGCTTTGTGAATAACAATGCTATTAATTTAGATATTTTCAAAGACAACACATATTTAAAAAAATTGTCATTTACAATACCAATAGCTTACACTTTCCTAATGCGAGACCTATTGCATTGCAAATGCTTGTTAAGTCTTGACACCAATAGTTAATTAATAAACTCTCTTTTCTCTTGGGAGCCAATTTTAATTCACTTTTTCACATCACCACCTTTTGCACTGCAACCATCACCCGAAATACTCTTGTAGTGTGACGTCCAGTGGATTTTAGGAGATCCAACTTACTGACCAATTAAACATCCCTGAGCTCCTCCCTCACAGTGAGAAGGTTGTAGCCCTAGTGCCACCAGGGTTTGCAACCAAGAGGAGATCCCAGATGATAAAGCATGCTATCACGGTGGGTGATTGGATTCTGTCTTCTTAAAAGGACTCCCCCCATGTGTGAGTAGGAGCCGTTTGTTTGTTTGTACTGGTTGTGCACATGAGCTTTTCATAAAGCTCAGCAGAACCGCAGATTTATTGTTTGTTAGACATGTGCCACAAGCACCTTATGTCATCTATTCATGCACCACAATCACCTCATACAATCTGTTCATGTGCCTCTTGCACCTCACACTATCAGTTCATGTGCCATAAGCATCTCATTCTATCTGTTCATGTGCCAAAAGCAACTCACTCTATCTGTTAAAGTGCCAGAAGCACCTTGCACTATATGTTCATATGCCACAAATACCTCACTCTATCTGTTCAAGTGCACAAGAACCTCACACTATCTATTCATGTGCTGCAAGCACCACACTCTATCTGTTCATGTGCCAGAAGCCCCTTGCGCTATCTGTTAATGTGTCACAAGCACCTCACTCTATCTGTTAATGTACCTCAGCCACCTTGCACTATATGTTCATGTGTCACAAGCACCTCACTCTACCTGTTCATGTGCCACAAGCACCTCGCACTATATGTTCATGTGACACCAGACACCAGCACCTCATTCTATCTGTTCATGTGCCAGAGCACCTCACACTTTCTGTTCTTGTGACACAAGCACCCCGTCTATCGTTCATGTGCCACAAGCACCTTGCACTATATGTTCAAGGGACACAAACACCTCACTTTGTCTGTTCATGGGCCACAAGCATCTCACCCTATCTGTTCATGTGCCACAAGCACCTCATTCTATCTATTCATGTGCCACAAGCACCTAACTCTATCCATTCATGTGCCACAAGCACCTCACACTATATGTTCATGTCCCACAAGCACCTCACACTATATGTTCATGTCCCACAAGCACCTCACTCTATCTGTTTATTAGCCACAATCATCTCACTCTATCTGTTCATGTGCCAGAAGCAACTCACTCTATCTGTTTATTAGCCACAATCATCTCACTCTATCTGTTCATGTGCCAGAAGCAACTCACTCTATCTGTTTATTAGCCACAATCATCTCACTCTATCTGTTCATGTGCCAGAAGCCCCTTACTCTCTCTGTTCATGTACCTCAGCCACCTTGCACTATATGTTCATGAGCCACAAGCACCTCACTCTATCCGTTCATGTGCCACAAGCACCTTGCACTATATGTTCATGTGACACCAGCAACTCATTCTATCTGTTCATGTGCCAGAAGCACCTCACTCTGTCTGTGCATGCTCCACAAGTCCTCGCACTTTCTGTTATTGTGACACAAGCACCTCCCTCTATCGTTCATGTGCCACAAGCACCTTGCACTATATGTTCATGTGACACGGGCACCTCACTCTATCTGTTCATGTGCCACAAGCATCTCACCCTATCTGTTCATGTGCCACAAGCACCTCATTCTATCAATTCATGTTCCAGTAGAACCTCACTCTATTTGTTCATGTGGCACAAGCACCTAACTCTATATGTTCCAGTGCCACATGCACCTCACTCTCTCTGTTCATGTACCTCAGCCACCTTGCACTATATGTGCATGAGCTACAAGCATCTCACTCTATCCGTTCATGTGCCACAAGCACCTCACACTATAAGTTCATGTGACACAAACACCTCTTGTTATCTGTTCATGTGCCACAAGAACCTCGCACTATCTGTTTATGTGTCAGAAGCACCTCACACTATCTGTTCATGTGCCACAAGAAGCTTGCACTATCTGTTCATGTGACACAAGCACCTCCCTCTATTGTTTATGTGCCACAAGCCCCTTCCACTATATGTTCATGTGACACAGGCACCTCACTCTATCTGTTCATGTGCCACAAGCATCTCACCCTATCTGTTCATGTGCCACAAGCACCTCATTCTATCTATTCATGTAGCACAAGCACCTAACTCTATATGTTCATGTACCTCAGCCACCTTGCACTGTATGTTCATGAGCCACAAGCACCTCACTCTATCCGTTCATGTGCCACAAGCACCTCACACTATAAGTTCATGTGACAAAAACACCTCTTGCTATCTGTTCATGTTCCACAAGAACCTCGCACTATCTGTTCATGTGTCAGAAGCACCTCACACTATCTGTTCATGTGCCACAAGCACCTTGCACTATATGTTCATGTGACACCAGCACCTCCCTCAACCGTTCATGTCCCACAAGCACCTCAATATATCTGTTCATGTGCCACAAGTACCTTGCACTATATGTTCATGTGACACAAGCACCTCATTCTATCTGTACATGTGCCAGAAGCACCTCACTCTATCTGTTCATGAGCCAGAAGCACCTCATTCTATCTGCTCATGTGCCAGAAGCACCTCACTCTATCTGTTCATGTGCCACAAGCACCTCACTCTATCTGTTCATGTGCCACAAGCACCTAACTCTATCCATTCATGTGCCACAAGCACCTTGCACCATATGTTCATGTGACACAAGCACCTCATTCTATCTGTACATGTGCCAGAAACACCTCAAGCTCTCTGTTCATGTGCCACAAGCACCTCACTCTATCTGTTCATGTACCTCAGCCACCTTGCACTATATGTTCATGTGCCACAAGCACCTTGCACTATCTGTTCATGTACCTCAGCCATCTTGCACTATATTTTCATGTGACACAGGCACCCGCACTATCTGTTCATGTGACACAGGCACCTCACTCTATCTGTTCATGTGCCACAAGCATCTCACCCTATCTGTTCATGTGCCACAAGCACCTCATTCTATCAATTCATGTTCCAGTAGAACCTCACTCTATTTGTTCATGTGGCACAAGCACCTAACTCTATATGTTCCAGTGCCACATGCACCTCACTCTCTCTGTTCATGTACCTCAGCCACCTTGCACTATATGTGCATGAGCTACAAGCATCTCACTCTATCCGTTCATGTGCCACAAGCACCTCACACTATAAGTTCATGTGACACAAACACCTCTTGTTATCTGTTCATGTGCCACAAGAACCTCGCACTATCTGTTTATGTGTCAGAAGCACCTCACACTATCTGTTCATGTGCCACAAGAAGCTTGCACTATCTGTTCATGTGACACAAGCACCTCCCTCTATTGTTTATGTGCCACAAGCCCCTTCCACTATATGTTCATGTGACACAGGCACCTCACTCTATCTGTTCATGTGCCACAAGCATCTCACCCTATCTGTTCATGCGCCACAAGCACCTCATTCTATCTATTCATGTAGCACAAGCACCTAACTCTATATGTTCATGTACCTCAGCCACCTTGCACTGTATGTTCATGAGCCACAAGCACCTCACTCTATCCGTTCATGTGCCACAAGCACCTCACACTATAAGTTCATGTGACAAAAACACCTCTTGCTATCTGTTCATGTTCCACAAGAACCTCGCACTATCTGTTCATGTGTCAGAAGCACCTCACACTATCTGTTCATGTGCCACAAGCACCTTGCACTATATGTTCATGTGACACCAGCACCTCCCTCAACCGTTCATGTCCCACAAGCACCTCAATATATCTGTTCATGTGCCACAAGTACCTTGCACTATATGTTCATGTGACACAAGCACCTCATTCTATCTGTACATGTGCCAGAAGCACCTCACTCTATCTGTTCATGAGCCAGAAGCACCTCATTCTATCTGCTCATGTGCCAGAAGCACCTCACTCTATCTGTTCATGTGCCACAAGCACCTCACTCTATCTGTTCATGTGCCACAAGCACCTAACTCTATCCATTCATGTGCCACAAGCACCTTGCACCATATGTTCATGTGACACAAGCACCTCATTCTATCTGTACATGTGCCAGAAACACCTCAAGCTCTCTGTTCATGTGCCACAAGCACCTCACTCTATCTGTTCATGTACCTCAGCCACCTTGCACTATATGTTCATGTGCCACAAGCACCTTGCACTATCTGTTCATGTACCTCAGCCATCTTGCACTATATTTTCATGTGACACAGGCACCCGCACTATCTGTTCATGTGACACAGGCACCTCACTCTATCTGTTCAGGTGCCACAAGCACCTCACTCTATCTGTTCATGTACCTCAGCCATCTTGCACTATATTTTCATGTGACACAGGCACCCGCACTATCTGTTCATGTGACACAGGCACCTCGCACTATCTGTTCATGTGACACAGGCACCTCACTCTATCTGTTCAGGTGCCACAAGCACCTCACTCTATCTGTTCATGTACCTCAGCCACCTTGCACTATCTGTTCATGTACCTCAGCCATCTTGTACTATATGTTCATGTGACACAGGCACCTCGCACTATCTGTTCATGTGACACAGGCACCTCACTCTATCTGTTCAGGTGCCACAAGTTCCTTCAGGTGTCTGCTTGTGTGTACCATGTGCCACCCGCTATCGCACGCTGTCTGTGCATGTGTCCCAAGTTCACACCAAGTGACCTTTCACCATCTGTCCATGGGGTTCATTCTCCTGTCCGCTGCAAGCTCATTGCCAAAGTGACCCGTCTGCTTCTGGCGCCTCACACTGTGTTCGGGTCAACTCAGGCAGAGGCAGTGCGCTGCCCTTGTTCCCTGGAAAGGAGCGAGGGGTAGAGGTCATTCAGACACTACTGGACAGGGGGCAGTATTCAAACCCAGTCCACTATCTCCAACCAGGGGGAAAGCTATGGAATGGATCTTACTACTTTCATATCCCCCAAATGCCCCAAAATGTCTACCTTCTGCAAACTGTACGGTGGGTTGAACAGGACTCTAAAGCCAAAGCGTCTCAAGCTAAATAAGCCAACAGTGGTAGCTGTAAGAAAAGCATACCATGACGTTTTGTTGCAACTGTGTCCTTTCCTGATCAGAGTGTGACAACACAGGCAGGTTACAGTGAAAACAATCCACTGTCCTGCCTGCCCGACGTGATATCACAGACAGAGAAGGCTGGGTTGGCGCTGCGCACAAACACAAGCCATATATAGAATGCGCAAAGAACTACTCGCATTTATATTTGAAAATAGCTCTGAACAGATTGAAAGCACAGAATGCCAGAATGGATCTGAATGCTTTCAAGAAGAAGAAAGCCCTATTTAGATCACAGTTTCACTATAAGCCATATTTCCTCAAAGTGTTTTTCTGCACGTTTTTAAGAGTGCCAGCAATGTGGTGTCTACCTTGAAGAGGGAAGATGAAATGAGGAGCCGGGGCTGGAATCACCTGCGCCCATTGATTGTCAGTTCTCATGGTGTGCCCTGCCTGTGCCCAGGGTATCTTTGCTGGGCAGGCACTGATAGAGGGGCACAGAGTCTGCCTGGTTTCCTGTCTCACCCATCACCACAAAGCTCTCCCGCCCATGGCTGACTGAGCTCCTCGGGCTCCCCTCAGACTGGAGAGGGCCAGAGGAGACCCCAGTCTGGCTGAGCCTTCCTCCCAGGCCCAGATAAGAGAGCAGAGCCTCAGAAGTGAGGAAACGCCCCACCCCTGGCGTATCTCTCCCTGAGGCCGGCATTAGTCTGTGTCAATGTCACCGCATGGGAACATCCACAGACACTTCCAGCATCACCAGAGGGAGTTTCCATTGGCCTCCTAGGAGCCAGTGGTTTGTTTCAAGGAATGGATTTAGCCACAAGAGGTCACAGCGCAGGAGCACTGAGGACAAAGGCACACGTGCACACTCTTCTGGACAAGTGCGGGTTTGGGGTTCAAGTGGCGCTGAGCTTGCACCCCTTGGCACCTCCTGTGCTCGCCAGGCTCACTGCCTACAGCTGTCTCTGGTTGGGTCAGGGCGTGAAGTGGGATGAAAAAACTGGGGGTTTCTCTCTACGGGGCGTGGCCAATATAATGAAGGGCGTGGCTTCAAAACACGTAATCTAAAAATCTGTGTTTAGCATAGTGTGCCGCCCAACTTGTATTTTGCTTTTTCTGTCATTGCATCCAGATATATCATACAAGTAACATCATACCTACAAGAAGTCACGACTATTGGCTTTGTCAATGGTTGTTAGTTGCATAAGATAAATAATCAGCAAGTATGGCTTGTGTATAGTTTTGAAAAAGATTCACCTTAAGCCCTGATGACACCACGACAATGTTGCTGCTCCTGAGTTTCAAAAAGAGAAGAGAAATCCAGAGAGAAAATGACTCTCTTTGAAGGATTACGTTACAATGCTCACTTGGCATGACAAAACAGAGCCCGAAAGAGACCTGTTTCGAGCCCCCCGTTCAAAACTGCTGGTGCTCAGCACTGGTGAGACCCGGTCCACTTAAAGCCCTGTTTAGGTTACACTGTGAAGGAGCACTGAGGGAAGTTAGCGCCACAGCTCACTGCTTCCAGTGTGCCACATGCCCAATATTTCATAGGGCTGGAATTACAAAGGGTTTTTACAGTCACAACCCCCACCGCAATGTGTCAAAAAAAGGTGGCCTCATTTACAAGAAAATGACGCAGCACAACGTGCACGCCTTTTTAATTGCGCAGTGCTGCGTCATTTTCAAAGCACAGGGATATGTCATATTAACAACAATATGAAGCATTCCTGTGCTTTCCCCGGAGCTGGCACACAATTGGCTGCCATGCGCCAGTGCAGGTACCCTCGCATCATTTTTCAAGGGTGCCTGCGCTGCGGGGATGATTGTTTTTGAGCAGCAAGGGACACTTCCTGCACAAAAACAATAATTAATGGCATTTTCATCTTTGTATGCATGCTGCAGAACGCAGCACACATAGAAAGATGAAAAAACAAGGAAATAAAACTATTTCTCCTCGTTGCACCATTACTACACCTCCCCTGGGGAGACGTATGATTCTGACGCATTCCCAGTTTTACAAAATGTTGTAAGTCTGGAAATAAGTCAAGTTCCATGGACGTTGCAGCAACACCCATGGAACGCCCCTTTCACGGAGAGTAATGCGTAAATGGGGCCCATATTTACAAGGCAATGAAAAGTCATGCAGGGTGGCTTTACATGGCCTTGTAAATATGGGTAACCCATTGCGCCGCTGGTGTGTCAAAAAAAGTGACGCAAGAGGCGGCACAATGGGCTTGTAAATAAGACCCAGGGTTTGCGACTGCAAAACCCTTTTCTTGTATATATAAAATGGATTTTGCGATTCGGAAAAAGCTTTCTGAAATGCACAATGGGTTTATAAGTCATTACTGAGTTGCACTTTGGATTTATTGTGTGTGAAAGGAGCGTCCTTTCTAAATTCCTATTTGGCATGCTATGTAACAATGGTTTGTAATTCATGGTCGCAGCCTATTGATCAGTGACCTGGTCCCAAGATGGGTGGTATATGATTCACAAAGAGGGAGAACTCCCCTCTGCATCCTTTCCCCTTAAAGATTATGGGTGACAGCTTCAGTGGGGTCTGCTCTGTCTGAAGTTTTACAGAAGACCAAAACTTTTTTTTTTTTTTAAACCAGTCTAAGGACAAAAAGATGGCAACCATGCTTTCACAGCTTTCACAATCAAAGGCATGGTGGTCTGCTGTCCCTTGTAGGCCACCATCCTAGTGAATTTCCAATCACAGGGTATCATAAATTGTAACCTGCATAGTGAATATTAATTGGGCAGTTCACCATGCGTCAACATAGGTTGGTGTGCAAAAGGAAATAGTGGTCCCCAAAATTGGTAAGCAATTTGCGACTGTTTTTTGCAACCACTTTCTTAGTAAAGATGGTACATAATGTGTTCTAATGGGGGGTTAAGGCAGTCTTTAGGTTATGTTACATTACGTTAAGCTAGAGCCATTTATAAAGCATGAATTCTGCCATTAGTACTTTCAATCCTGATTTCGACGATTCCATCACAGACAGATGTCTGACTTGGCTTGTGAAGCTGTGCCATTAGTGCTTTATTTGTGGTTCTTTTACCATGTACAGTAAGTAATATTCAATCATGGCCATGTCATGCTGTTATTGTGTTCAGAGGGTGTGGTCTTATCAAATTCATGGTGCCATCAGGGTCATGACGCATGTGCCTTAACCAGCATGTAGTTGTGGAGAGGGTTGGTTCAGCACCCAGGGCAGCTGACTTCGGAGCACAGGGTTCACGGTTCGATCTCCGGCGGCAGCTCAGCTCAGCACCATGTGACTCTGGCCAATAGCTCACTTCATTTCCACGACGGCCCCCAGCGCCTTGAGACCCGTAAGGGTGAGTAGTTTGCGCTTTTCAAATACAGATTTATTTATTTATTTATTTAGTACTAGTGATGCAATTGGAGCTGGTTAATGCTGTTGGAAAACCGTTTTAGCCATCTGCTGTACTCTTTGGCCTGTGTTGAAATGGACAACTGGTGTTTTGTTTCCTGGGCTATGTTGTAGAATGCTGGGTGGCTTGTTGTGGAGGTGAGTGTCGTTGAGAGCACAATGATAACTAGCTAAGACTTTGTTTACAGGTTTGCCAAAAATACTAATTTAAGTGCAAATGGGTATGTGAGACTGCATTAGAGTTACAGGGTTGGTGGATAAACTTGTACTGATGAGATTTATCATGGACACATTCCATTGTGAAAAAGTAGCAAAATAATAATGCTGGAGGTGTCTATCCAGCCACCTCTAACTATCATTCTCCCTCCTTCTTCAACTCACTCTCTTTCATATCATTCTCTCAACCTATCCCTCCCTTTTACTTCTGCATCCCTGATTCGTAAAGTTGTTGGTCCTTTAAAACCAAAAGAAAACTAATTTAAATACACAACAGCCCTTTCTACATGTACCTTTTCTTAATATTTAGCAGAAATTCGACTTCACCATTGAATTTGAGTTTTAATAACTATTAAACATTGTTTTTTAAATATTTTACAAGCTGTTTCCTAACTTAAAGTAGCATTATTAAATGTAACAACGTAATCTAGTGTTTTCCTACGGACTGCCAGTCTTGCTACAGTGAAAATTGCTATTGGAGCTTTTTCACTGTGAGGAAAAAGTTTAATATTAAATTCCTACAGTCTTACTTTCAAATGCCTTTAACCATGGTCTATGGGCAATAAGGTCTAAATAGGGTTGGCTTATAAATATGTAAAAGGAAGGTTTTGGACTGCAAAATGAGTTATTTTGATAGGTTGAATTTGCAGTTTGAAACTCCAAAGGCCTGGCTACAAATGGTAGGCCTGCAGACATGTTTGTACTCTCACTTTAGTGGATGGAACAATGGATGCTGCAGTCCACTAGTGACATTTAACTTAAAGGCCATGGATTACATGTGCACCATATAGAAATGACTTATAGGCAAGTTAAGCATGCCAGTCTGTGGTATGTCAAGTTCAGCATGTTAAAAGGGGAGGCCAAGCACATTATCCCTGTTTAGCCGGGATAAAGAGCATAGAGCTCTATATCCAGCAAAAATATAGGGTCCAGCAAAAGGTGAAAAGTCTGGGGTAACCCTGCAGAAATGGCATTTTTCTTATAGCAACTTCAGATCTTTTGAGCCATTGCAGAGTCTTCTGATTCCAGTTTCTTGCTCACTTCGGATGCTTTGTTGTATGATCCTGTGCCCTCCTCGTCATGCAGATCCCTTAAGATCCCAGGATCTTCTTGTCCTGAATCTCTTCCGAGTCTGAATCCTCATTGCTGTTGGGGGTTCACCTCTCCAGAGGTATTTTTCTTCCTGGCGTCCAGATTTTTTTTCTGTAGGATTCGGAATCCAATTTTTGATTCATCCTCCCACCTTATGAGGAACTTGTGAATTCAGGGTGGCAGCTGAAAACAGCTGGCCTTATTTTTGGCAGATCAAAACTCTTGTAACAAGACCCATAGATTGACACTTGAACCTCATGCTAATGAGGCAGAGCAGCCTGAAGCTGACTGAGGATGTGATGTAAGCTAGAAAATCAAAAGTCAGTAACATAAAAAAAAACAATAAATCAATGTCTATGCCAACTTAGGAGAAATGTAAAAACATTTACAAGGTTTCAAGTGGAATTGCAAACTGAAAGCTCTCCTAAAGGGGTCTTGACGAGTCGAAGAATGCAAATCATGTCCCTTACCTCCAAATAAATCACAGGATGCAACTAACCAGGTACATCTAGTCTGCTCCCATTATCTTTGAGAACCAAGGAGACAACTTAGCGCGCCAACTTTAAAAACCAGAAATGCTGAAATAAAATTCAATAAACAGATTCTGAGTAAAATAAAAAAGTAATGCCCCTATACGTGTCGTTTGCAAAACATAACACTTTTTATGATCAGCAAAGTAGGCCTATATGCTTTGTCAAGTCACAATGTAAAAAGAGAGGCCCACTTCTTTTATCACCTCATTTAACAATACATTAAGTACTGCCATTGGCTTTAACATGAACATAAACATGACCATGTGGTCTCTGCCTGGTTAGACCCATTAAATACTTTATGCATAAATCAAAGAATACATTGACATTAACATAAAGTATCCATTTTGGAGAATCTAAGCATTTGCTGTTTACTAAACCCCTTATTAATGCATTTGTCAAAGTATTTACAATGCAAAACCCCTTGCTTTTGTGCAGAGTTCATAATGTAAAACATCCTATTGCATTAGTCACTGGGAATTTACAACTTCAAGCCCTTTCCTGGGGTGTTTTGCAAGGAGTTCACTCTGTTAAATCTCTACCTGTTGCATTTATCAGAGAGTTTACAATGTATAATGACATGACTTGCCACAAGTGCTCGACCCGAAAGTTCCATCCAACTCTAGTTATGGGCATTACTGTTTGTCCCTTCCATTCCTTGCTCAGAGCTTTGCCACTCAAGATGTCTGCACAGTCATGCCTTCAGGATTATTGCTGCCACATCTGTGCTGCCCAGTTGCTACTCCATCTTCATCAGCACAGACTATCCTGTCCCCAAGTAGGCACCCCAAAAGCTGTGACGGTATGCCCTGTCTGAGAGGCAGGATGCAGTGTGATTCGGGGATCTACTACTCTAGTTGAGGATCTTAGGATTCAGGGATCTATTATTACTATTATTATTATTATTATTATTAATAGATTTATACAGCGCATAGCTGCCCCAGCGAAGGGGCATCCCAGCGCTACCCAAAGAGCAGCTGCCGAAATTCCACTCTAACAGAAAAGATTTGAAAATTCCACACACTATAAAAGCCACACCAAGGTCATGGCTAGATGCTTGATCTTCCTTCCTGTTCAGGAGAAGAAGCTTTGCTTGAGCAACTCTCTTTACATGTGTTCCTCTGCTTGGACTCAAATTTTCATCTGTGTTCTTGGATCTGCAGGCATGATTATCTTGGCAGATATCAAGAATATTTTCCAAGAGGTTTTTTGTTTATAGTACTTCTTGAAAATTCCTTATGGAGAGCAAAGATATTCCTTGCCTCCTTGGAATTAGATTCATTCTCCCAGCCCTGTCTTCAGAGACCTCCAATTTGTGATAGTTAGGTGAGGTATATATCATTAGCTTGGATTGTGGGACTACTGTTGGGCCCGTGTTCTGTCCCCTCCACCTACGTACTAAGATGCGGTCACACCATAAAAATTGTACTGAAATGCCTGCCTATGGGTCTCTTAAGTGTTACATTCAGATCCTTTGTGAACACTTGTTTGTGATCAGGGATACAAGTTGTGAAGCAGTAACATCTGAACAGGACCAGTTTTGTGGCGATTCATTTGGCTCGCACATGATAAAAGCACTGTGCCATTGACAACTAGAATGTTTATCAGAGTGAATGGGGAGCTGCAGTAACTCTTGTGTGCATCCCATTTCATGAGAAATGCATGTAAATGAAAGGACTGTGTGACTTGTAAGTTGATATAAAAGCAGAGAGTAATAGAAGACTTTTATTCAATTTAGCATGCAAAAAAGCAGTCACTTTGAGAGCTGCATAAAACCTAAAAGAGCATCATTTGAAGAGACGAGTTGTGTGACTACAAACTGTCTCTTGTGTGCTTTCTCTCTTATCCCTATCCCCTTTGCCCCTTCCTCTTTGCTGTCAGTGCTGAGTGCAGTCTTGGACATGTTCGGCATAGTCGATGGGGCAGACGACTGGTGGGTTCCATGTTGTTTCCACAGAAACAAGTTAGCGGTGACCTGAGTCTGACCTAAAACCTCTTCCTATTTTATTTTAGAAATCTGGTTTAGGAGGTCCCAAGGCAGTTCAAAGTTACTATCCCCAGTGTCAATGAGGTTTTTTCACCTCTAGGGGCCTGTGGCCTCCCCACCCCAGACCCAAAAACTGGGTGAACACTCATCTCTAAGGGTAACTAGGCAAAGCGTTCCAGATAACTAGGTAGAATGGTCCATGGATACTCGGGGAGGTGCAGTGGGCTATAAAATCAGATCACAGCAACGCACAGACTGACACTGAGTAAATCAGTGCCCAGCCAGTGCATTTTCTTCAAAGCAAAAGTACTTTTATGCAAACACAACTAAATGCTATAATAAAAATTACATATACTTACAACATTTTAGGCGGAATTACAAAGTAGCATTCCTCCTTACAGATTAATTAGGGTGCAAATCACGTACCTTTATGAAATATCACAATGGGCTTCCAATCCTGAAAATTTAGTCTGCTCCAGTTCTCTCTGAGGTACCATGTAACAATTTGAGCCAGCAGGCTCTAATTGTAAAAAACAGCAATGGTCATGTATCTGCCTACTGGAAGACAGGAGGCTTTCCACATTCAAAAAGGTTAAATCAACAGGCTTTGTCAAATCATTCACAGTGTAAAATTTGAAGCCTACTGCCTTTAGCACCATATTTATTCATCAATAAAGACAGCTTGTTGGTCTTACCTTGAACATGAATATGACCATGTGGTCTCTGCCAGGAAAGATCCATCCAACATTTTAGGCAGACCAATAGTATACATACAGGAATGAGCAGCACTTCCCTTATGTAGACACCAAGCATTTAATTTGGTCGGACCAAAAAAGAAACATATGTACTAAGCCTCTTCCTAATACTTTTGTCAAGGGGTTAACAATGCAAAGCCACTTCCTATGATGTTTGAGAAGGAGTTCACAGGGTAAACCCGTTCCTATAATATTTGTCAGAGAAATCACACCATTGACTCCATGCAAGTCTGTTTCCTTCTGTATTTACCTGTTGTTTGTGTTAACAAAAGGGGAGAGGAGTTGGCCTAACGGCTAGGGCGGTTGACCTCAAATCTGGGGAACTGGGTTCAGAATCTCGGCAACGACTTTGAACATCCTGTGATTCTGGGCAAATCACTTAACAAAAATGAATGTGTACTCATGTAACACAACTGGTGCTATGTAAAGTGCTCTTATAACCGATTTGGGTCAAGTTCACACCATGTAAAACGCTATAAAAAAAACCAACAATGACCCCATGAGTTACGAGCAATGGAACTACTACTGATGCAGACCAACACAACTTTTTTCATTCACGTGCACGGACAAGAAGATCAACATGCGTGGAGCCATCGCGCCTCTCTTAGTACTACATCATACAGCCATTTTCTGCTGATTACATAGGTCTCCAAAGAAAACTGCACTGCCAAACTGAGCCTATAAACCACAACAATTCTTAAGGGTTGGTCAGAGGGCAAACCCCAAACTATTCTTTACTAAGGTAATCTGTAGGAATACTGGTTAGAAAATACTTTTTTCAAGCTTTAATGCAGTGGAATAACAATAAAACCCATAATGACCTATTGGTTTCACTACATGCTAGCCACAATCAATAGTTCAAGCCTGCTGCCTTTGTCATAACGTCTCATAATAAACAGAGCAAGCCTAAGGTATCTGACATAATGTTTCCCAATGAACCAATCAGACCTCCTGCCAGGCCAACAGGAATTCTGTAATTCTGTAGCTACTGCGTTTTCTGTATAGTTATGCACTTGCTGCATTTGTCACGTAGTCCATCACCTGCTGCATAACTTGCAGATTTTAATACAACATTAAATGGGGCAAACGTAGTGACGCTTTCGACTGATCACCTTTCACTTGCTTATTGCTATATTTTCATGTTAAACTGATTCTTTGCCCAGACAGTGTAAGCATGTGTACAAATGGAGAAATAATTAAGTAATTTTATCACAAAATGTGCGGCATCATGCTACATAAATTGCATTTTCTTGCTGCATAACTTAGTGAATCAGCTGCATAATCTGGTTCTCCGTTCTCCCCTGCCGCATTTTTCTAATGACTTTACCTACAATGCCTTAATCTCTTGGTAGCCAAGTACACTGTTGCCAGCGAAGAAACAGTGTACTTAGCTTTTATGGACCTGACGGCAGCCTTTGATCGGGTAAATCGAAAGAAATTGTGGGCACTAATGGGGGTTCTGGGGGTTGACGCAGGACTGGAAAACATCCTAAGAGTACTGCACCAGAACACCTCAGCCCAGGTTAGATACAATGAGGAGGGAAGTACCACAGACTCCTTCCCATGTTCCAGGGGAGTGAGACAGGGCTGTATCCTGCAGCCTTTCCTATTTACTTTATATATAAATGGTTTAGACCAGGCGCTGGGAGCTCTAGGGTTGGATTGCCCAGGGATAGGAAGGAGAGGGATCCCCGTCTTGCTCTACGCGGACGACGCCGTGCTTCTGGCACACACTACGCGTGGACTCCAGTGCCTTATAGACGACTTTGTCCATTTCATGGAGAGCTTAGACCTGACCCCCAATCTCTCCAAATCATACATTATGGAAATGGGAAAAATACCAAACAGGAAATTTAGCTATATAATTGGCACTCACAGCTTGGAAAAAGTGCAGGCATTCTCATACTTGGGAATTTTATTTGATAGCCGCCTTAGTTTTAAAGCCTTGGTAGTTGAAAAATGCAGCACACTAATGAGTTGCGCCGGGGCAATTATGAACTTCGCACGAAGGTTGGGCAGTTGGTCCCCGGAGCAAATATTGAAATTGTATGTTTCCATGTGATGTGCCAAAGTGTTGTTTGGCAGTGAGGTCTGAGGCTTTACTGACCCACAGAAGCTTCAAACTGAAGGAAATACATTTTTGCGGCGGGTATTGAAAGTCCCCCAGAGTATACCCTCCCATATTATCCACGAGGAATTAGGTCTCACCCACATCAGAGACAAATCGCAACTTAAACCTCTTACATGTTGGATCAAAATATGGACAAACCCTGAAGCTTCACTAAGTAAGCAGATAATAATGGACTGCATTGCCCGGGACCGAGGTGGGAACATCCCCTGGCTTAAATAAGTGAGGGAGACTCTGACGGGCTTGGGCTATTCTGACTATTTTAACCACCCCACAAAATTGCAATCCCGGGACAAGAACCTTATCAAGATGGAATTTTTAAAACAAGTGGCATCTATTAGGGAAGATAGGGAGCTGACCAAACCATCGGTGAGAGCTCACCTGTTGGCTAAATCCTGTCCGGGCATGGAACCTTATCTGTCCCTCATTCACAACACACAGGACAGATTTTTAATGACCCGATTCAGGCTGAACCTACTCCACCATACTTTGACGGTTCCCGCAGGGTACACATCATCCTTTGAGTTGAAGGGTCCATGCGGCTGCGACCAACGGTCTCCGCAGGACACACTTCACTTTGTTTTATTATGCCCGTACTACGCTTGCCCTAGGAAGTCATTTTTAAAACGCATTCTAAAGAACACCAGGTTCAAACAGGCAAAGGTGGCCCTATTGTTTCTGAAACTGTCCGCAGAGGTTTTAACACTTTTCGGTACTCTTAGTTTTTTAAGGTTGGCTGCGAGACTCAGAAACACAAGAGGTGAGGGGTGAATGCACTTGATTTTAGCACCCCACATCAGTAAAAAACCTCTTTTAAATAATGAACCATGTGGGGGTGGGTAACCCCTCAGTATAAATGAATTACTTACTCGTATCCCAACCTGACAGATTATAAATGTAATTTGTTATTAAACTCTTGCCAAACCACTTTAACACAGGACAATTTACACAAGACCCTTAAGATGAATTTTATGAAGAGTTGGCCCCACTGAGGAATTGATTGTACATATACTTTTAGTCTGGTTTAAAAAATGTTGGTGTGATGCTTTTTTAACATTGTACTTTTATGGTATTGTTTTATGCTGAATAAAGTAATTTTTAATTGAATTGAATTGACTGTACCTACAGCCTTGATCATTGGCTTTTCACCATAAACCAACCGTATTGAGAAAAATCTGTTCAATAAAAGCACTTGCTTCTAGCGGAACCACACAATTTCTGCCCAATTAAATCCACTAGGGAGAAAAATTAAGATGTCTGTGGAGACAAAGGCTGATTCTCAGTACACAGTGCTTCTTATAGAGATTTTGTGTTCATCACATAAGGTGAGCACACAGTGTGCCTCATTAAGGTCTCAGGCTCCCATCAGTGTTTTATCACAGATCCTCTGAGCTTCTCTGCTCTGCACGGAGGTCATACAGCTGTCATTATCTCCTAATGAATGCAACATCAGGGTATTCAGGGCTGCAGATAGGGAAGATGACCCAATTGCATGAAGGCCTACAGAGTATGGTTATATCAAAATGGAGATATTGTAAAGCAAAGCACTGCCAACAATTGTGCCTCTGAGGATGCTAGTGGTATAAAATATCAGTAAAGAAATACAGCATGCAATTTCTGAACTCTGCGACTATTTATGAGATTAAAAACGTTGCTTTTTGTTATTTTTAGTTTGAGCATTAAAGACCTCTTGTATATACTTTAGTATATACTTATTATATACTTATATGTGTATGTACTTTGTGGGCTCTGGAGATCAGCATTAGGAATTGTCTGCTTCCGCTTAGGGACTTTTTTTCTGTTCAACTGCCTCTATGTAACTGTCTTGATAGAAAACGACCAGCAGAGGTCAGTAAAATGCTAGAATTGGTTTCTGCGAGGGACTTTCTTTTTAGGTCTCGGCCTAGCGTACACTGCGCAGCAGTGTCGCGCAGCCGAGATTTTATGTTTAGAGTATTGGGGGCTTAAACCCGCCCCTTTTCTCCATTGGCTGGCCTCCTAAATGCTGGCCAGCCATTGGAGGAGAGGGGCGTCACTCCATTTAAGCCCCGTCTTTTTGGGATAGCGGGTGTGTTTTTGCTCTTCTTTCTCTCCCTGACGTCATTGGGAGAGAGCATGCCCCTCATCACGCTGCCTGCACGCTCAAGACAGCTCTCTGATTGGTGTTCCTTATTAACCAATCAGAGGGCCGACTGGCGCGTACAGACAGCGTGAGACATGAAATCCCTGACTCATGGAGATGTTCTCGTGTTGCTTTGTCAGCGTTCCTGTGTTTTTTTAATTTAATTGGGCGAGTGAACGGAAACAGGGCTCGGACCCAGCCAGCTCCCAGCCTCCCTCTCATTGTTGCACTCAGGCAACAGCAGGCAAAACACTGGGATCGTGGACGCTTTTGCCTGTTTTTCCTCGATTCGTAGACTCCGAGGGTGTGGAAAGTGGGAGTGATCCCAAAGGAGGGGGGAGCAGGGTTGAAGATGGCAGCCTCGAGCAGGGGCCCCCAGGATGCCGCGGGAGGGATGGTGAACCCGCAGCGCGTCCGCGGCTCTCACTGCAGCCGCTCGCGGCATTCCTCCCATTGCTGCAACTCAGGCAACAGCAGCCAAAACACTGGGATCGTGGACGCTTTTGCCTGTTTTTCTCGATTCACAGACTCCGAGGGCGTGGGAAGTGGGAGTCATCCCAAAGGAGGGGGGAGCGGGGTTGAAGATGGCAGCCTCGAGCAGGGGCCCCGGGATGCAGCGGGAGGGATGGTGAAGCCGCAGCACGTCTGCTGCTCTCACTGCCACCCCCCCCCCCGCCCTCCCTCCAATTGCTGCACTCAGGCAACAGCAACCAAAACACTGGGATCGTGGACGCTTTGCCTGTTTTTCCTCGATTCGCAGACTCCGAGGGCGTGGACAGTGGGATGTATACCGAAGGAGGGGGAAGCGGGGTTGAAGATGGCAGCCTCGAGTAGGGGCCCCGGGATGCCGTGGGAGGGATGGTGAACCTGCAGCGCATCAGCCCCGGGCGGCCCAGAGGACGAGGAGCGGTAGCGCCGGAGGCAGTGGCCGGGGAGGCTGGCAGCCGAGCAGGCGGCCGGGGGCTACTTCCCCTCCCCGGGCGCCCGGCAGCGGGATCCCGAGTGGGCAGCGGGGATGGAGCTGGAGATGGGAGCTGAGTGCCACCGCCGAGGCCATCACAGACACCATCAGGGGCGCCTTGGGCTCCTTGACGAGCGGCGCCAACCCTCCTCAGAACTCATCCGCAGACCGGGGCCAGTGTGTGCCTCCGAAATGCTCGTCCGGGTGGCCCTCAATGCCACGTCCGCCCAAAGGCTGTCTGCACCGCTCATACCCGCAGGGCACTCTGGATGGCAAAAGCGCAACAGCTCCATGGGGAGTGCCAGCCCCGCCCGGGGCCCGGTGCTGCTCCGCAGGAGGCTAGTCACGGGCCCGCAGGCCTCGTGTCTGGGGGGCCCCTCACCAGGAACGTGGCCCTGGATGTGGAAGTTGAAGAAATTGATGTACATAAACAGCATTCATTTCCCTTCTTCTCCCACTCCTCTCCCTGTGAGCACCATGAATACCGTAAACTATTGACCGTATCACTCTGCCAGTAAGAGCCCATACCTATATGCATATGCACAGCCATTCTAGGCACCATGGCCTTTTACCCATTGGAATCCCCGGCTTCCCTCCTGCGCGTATCTTACACCCCCTCTCTCATGCGTAGACCATGAAACCCTCTCCCTCTGCGCGACCCTGCTGTGAAAGGCAACTCTCCTGCTTGACCCGCACAAAACCCCCCCCATTCCCTCTTGAAGAGGCATCCTTCGCCTTAGCTGACATAGCCCTCCCCAGCTGCACCTGACTGCCCCGCTCTCTCTTGTACGGGTCATAAGATCTCTCTCTCTATGTGACTCTGTCCCCGTGTCCACCCTGGCTACCCCTCCCTTCTCCTCACATGGGCAAGTCATAAACCTTCTTCTTCTGCAAGACCCTGTCCTTGAGAGCCACGACCGCGCCTGACCAACACCTCCTTTCCTTCCATGAATGCCCCTCTGTTGACAAGCCTTCCCTCCGCGCTCGATTGTCCACGCAGCATGAATACCACTCCTTTGATGACCCCTTCCCCCGAGCCCGGCTGACCACACATGTCCGAGGCCATCGCCTAAACCAGGAGATACCATTTACTGCCCTTATCGTATGAAGTCACTCCTCTTCAAAGGACCCACTATTGATCCTGGCCACCCCACCCCCTGGCTATGATTAGGCGCGCACATCCTAAACTGTTGATGAAACACTCAGCTGCGTGATTGCCCTCCCCTCTTATCAGCAGGTCAAGGGTCCCTATTGTGAACACATGTGGGGTAGGATTGACACGAGGATTACAGGGATGTCTTTCTTTTGCGTCACACTGTCCTGATTGTACTATCAAGTGTTTTGTAAGGTATAAAAGGAAGAGTCTCAGCTCACTTGTTAGAGCACCTCCTGAAAGACACCGTGTTTCGTGTCCGAAATGACTGGCTCTCCTCATGAGAATTAAACTCTGTTCTTGATTCCTGCTTCCAGCGCCCGTCTCTTTATTTGGTAACTATTCAACATGGGAACTAAGAGGCGGTTTGCGCCAGCGGCCTGGGCATCGATAGAATTATGGGCTCATGTTCCACAATTGGCGTCCCAACGCGGGGTCCATCAGTGACATAGGGTCCGGTAAAAGAGATCCAGACGAAGAAGTGAACATCTAAATGATCGGAGTATACCTGCCTTGAGAGGGCCCTCGCCCGGCTGCCGATCAAAAAGAATTTCACCGATTCTGAAAGGACCCCTCTTGAGTGACCTATTGTCCTGACTGGAATCCCACAGGAATGCTACATGGAGTAAGAGAACAATCGGGCGCTGGAGGAGGAAGATGAAGAACTGTCCGTATGGTCCGGTCCGGGTAAGATTAAGTAGGGTGTTTTTACGCCTGATTGGTAGGGTGGTTCTATCCACCTGATTGATTGATTGTTTGTATTGAAATCGGTATTTGTATACTGATATTGTTGGTATTGGCTCATTTAGCCTTGAATGCTACTTGACATATTGGTTCTCTTTTGAGAACGAGACATTCTCTGTTTGCAAACAGCGGCGAATAGGAACGTCGTCCCTCTTTGCAGATAGAGAAGGGTAGGTAATGCAGACTTTTGTCCCCGTTGTAATCCGTCATGCCTACTTTTCTCCCCACTGGATTGTTTGAAATCGATTAATAATCGATTGTTGCTCTTTGAGATCTTCCCTGTCTACAAACTGAGACGAGTAGAAATATTCTGTCTTCCTTTCTGGATAGCGAAGGGCAGGTAATGCAGACGTTTGTCCCCGTTGTAATCCGTCATGCCTGTTTTTCTCCCCACTGATTGGTTGGTTGCCTGGACATTGTTGTTCCAGGAATTGTTTCGTTTGAGGTATTTTCTGCCTGCAAACAACGTGGAGTAGAAATATTCTATCTAGTCTTTGCAAGTAGTAAAGGGTAGGTTATGCCCCTTTGTGAATTCGTCAGTCCTACCCACTGTTTGGTTATTTGGGGGGTAGCTCGCATGGTCCGCCCAGGAGACTACCCTTATGGAGGACATATGCTCCCCGCTCATGGGCCATTTAGTGGAAGTAGACCATCTGGTCCGTCCAGGAGGCTACCCTAGTAAGTGGAAGTACATCGCTCGGTCTGTCCAGGATGATACCCTAATGAAGGAATATATGTTCCCCTTTTGATCGATAATCTAGTTCCACCCCGGACCATTTATTGGAGGGAACTCGTCTGGTCCGCCCAGAAGTACCCCCTAGTGAAAAGGACACATAAAAATATGAAGTGATCACCGTTCCCTACTAACAGAAAACTTTAGCTCGAAACACGCTAAGGAAGAGAAAGAAAAATAAAAAGAAATCAGGCTAAGTCAGTAACCCCCTGATGAGCTTTTGACTTCACTAAAAATAAGAAACATTAGAAATAGTTCGTAATAAGAAATATAAAATGGCGAAAAGTTTGGCAGCAAAGATAGCCACGAGGTAGCTAGGCTCTACTGCCTATTCCTGCTCCCAACATGTCTGCCTCATTGCCCGCCACGCCCAAATAACGGTCACATGAAATAGAAACAACTCAATAGGTACCTACCCCCATTCCGGAAGCTCCCGAAGTGCAACAGGTCCGCGGTTACGCCCATCCGGAAGGCGAGGCCTCGAGACACGAGGGACTCGCCTGGCCGCGGTCAGTAGGAGATGATGTTGGGCAGGCGGTCCAGAGAATGGCCAGGACCTCTCCATCTCTTCTCTTCTGCCGCCCCGCAGGCCGCGGGGAGAGAGGGGGCTGTCTTGCCTCGGCCACCGACCACCTCTCTCTCTCACCCGATCCGGCTTTCGTTGAAGGGCGAAGCCAAAGCGAGGATGGCGGCATTTCTTTCAGCTATAATGGCCGCAACTACACCCAACGCCTGACAGTTGCAGGTAGTCCCGCCACATGCCATCGCCCGGATAGTTACAGGTAGTGCCGCCACATGCCGACGTCTGGACAAGAGCAAGTAGCCCTGCCACGTGTCCACTCCTGGAGAGTTGGAGGTAGTCCCGCCACATGTCAAAAAGGAAGGGGGGGGGGCTGTCTTGCCTCAGCCGCCGACCACCCCCCCCCCATCTTCAATAGCCAGCACGGCCAATGTTGAAGCGACGGAGCCGAGGAACGGCGCGGGGTCGCTGGAAGGGGGAGGCGGCGCGAACGAGCCTCCCCCACCTCCCTCCAGGTGGAGGCTTCCAGCGACACCCCCAATGCTCTTACTTAAAGAGGGTCAACATCAAAAAGCGGTCTTTTGCCCAGGACGGGCACGCACCCCATGCCTTCTCTCCTCAACCTTGAAGATTCTATGAGAGCCGGGGGGCACCCCGATCCCTCCTCATGGGTGCCCCCGCCACCTCACTGGGAACCACGACATCGGTGCAACTCCTGCCGGCGCCAGCCTCGGATGGGAAATGGCTAAAATGCAGCCACGGCATAGACTTGTTCAGTTCCGGTGGAACACCAGAATGACCCGGTAGGAAAATTGTTGCCGCCCTCCCCACTCTTTGACTAATGGTCCATATTGTTAGAACTGTTAACCACATGATTCAAAACTTTTTGAACTTCCAACGGAAGGCTCCGGTCCAACCACGAGTCATTGGAGACATTCTGACTGTGCTGGAACTCGCCTGACCCCACCCAAAAGGGCGCCGGCACAAAATGAGACTTTTTGAATAAACTTTGTTGCATCCTGATTGCGCAGTCTTTTTGTCCCGAGATATGTATGAAGTTTTGGATAATGAAAGTAGATATGAAGGATATTGAGTATGTGCTTGGACAATGAATTGACTTAGGGTGGGTACTGATTATGAGTTGGAAAATGAATTGGTGTAATTTAGACAAAGAATGAGTATTGGATAATGAATTTATGAATCAATTAAAACTGAATTCTTGACATGCATCATGCTTGCTCTGTAGGGAAGTTTGATATGATTTTATTGCACTGCTGCACTTTATGCAATGAACTGCCACCAACTTCGTTCTTCTTATGTACAGTTTCAATCTGCTTCATAGCCGGCCCACTGAGTTGTAGGCCTGTATTTGTACCTCAACACTTTTTATTAAAAGTATTTTGAAAAAGAAAGCATGGTTGTAGCAGTTGCATTAATGAGTTTTGGATGTCTTACTACTGTGAGCGAAGAATAAGTATGATGAAAGATGTAGATCAAAAGGATCAGATATTTAGCAGCTACATTATGTATCGCAGGCAGCCAGAAAGGTGTTTTAGACACCCTTAAAACGACACCACAGAAATGCCACCTGACCGTCACCCTTGCACCCGACAAAGAGGGTTACGGCCAAGTAACTCATGTAGATATGCAGATCGTCAATGATTATCTATCTGACATTACTGGTCCCTCTGGGCTTAAACGCCGAGATGGTAAAGAAATGCAGTACGCGGAGATAGGTCGAGTATGTGGTAGGTAAAAACATTTTCGGACTACTGCATGCTGATGTACTTTGAATGCTGCCCCCCACCCCTTCTTTTTCCTCCCTTCTGCAGGTCACGTCAGAACGTCGGCTGAAATATGGGAGAACGATGGTCGAACCACCGACGAAAAGGGAAGGAGGGAATATGTGCATAGTCCTCATAACGATAAGTTTTTTAAAGACGTAGACTTAAACATGACTGTTCCTCCTTGGAACATAGCGACTGGGAGGATGGACTGACATAGAAACTGGACAGGTACTGAATGACGAAAAATTGACTAGAAAGGACGCGTTAAATAATGTAGCTGGACGTTTGACTAGGTAGGGAAAGAAAAACATATGGGTAAGGATTGCCACGGCACCACCCGTCTGGGAAGTTAGAAATGTTGCTGATGTTCAAAATGCACTGCCCCCCTTTCTCACACTCTTATAGATATAGCCAAGCTGCCCGACTGTTCTCCCGATCAATACTTGCCGTTGCCTCAGCCTGGAGAACTTCCCACCAAAGGAAGGAACTGAAAATGGTTTAAGATCCAACCATGGGTAACTAGCACGACCAGGTTAATTTCTGACCGACCAACTGAGGTGTAAGTATTGGCAATTGAGAACGCTCGCAGACATAACAAGCGAGAAGGAAAAGGAGGGAAGGGTAGAAAGAGCTAAGCACATAGATAAATAGGATAGTAAAAGATACGTAGGATATAATATGGATTTTGTTGGCCACCTGTTGTTTTCTGTTTTGTTGTGAATGTCTTATATATGTGTAGTACATGTGCTGTCTTCCCTGTCTGAGTGTGTGTGTATGAAATGTACGGATTTATGTCTTCCCTCTGTCTGTATTTGCGTGTTACCTGACCTTTGCTGTTCTGTGTTGTGAGCGCACTAAATGACCTATTTTCGTACACGTCTCTCTCTATCTCTCTCTCACCACCCCCTTATCTCTCTCTACATGTCATACGTGTACCGAATGGCTCGTTTAGATTGCGGACGACTCTCACTCTCTATGAGAGTCTCCCTATTTTCTCTCCCTCTTTTTGGTAAAATTGTGCCCCACCGGCACCAGTCTGATTTGGTACATATTGAACGCGAAGGTGTTCAGCGAAATTGACCAAAACTAAAAAGATTGTATCTCGCCATATTACTACCTCTCCTTTCTGCAAAATGAATGAACTTGAATTGGCTGAGAAGGAAAGGACAGGTAAGACGACTAAGGTCCCCCAAATCTGGCCATTTATAGGGGAACTGTATGTCAATGGCACCTTATAGCATCATCAGAGACGAACGCCAGCGTCTAGATTGACCCCCGAACGCCCAGATTGCCCTACCCAAGCGCGAGCACCCGATGCATCCCCGCCCCATTTTTGATCGACCCCCAGCTACTGTCCCGGATGTAAACACAATGACCATGCGCAACTGTTGTCCCTCGAAAAAGGAAAAACTGTCTTTCCCTGACTCTCGATGATAGCGCCCCCGCCCCGTTTGAAAAGATTAGCCAGCCTTGAAGGGAAATGTTAGACTGTTAAGACTCAGGTTAGAAAGACGAGTCTCCCTGGAGGCTCCGAAATGTTGAGTTTGATGACATACGCAGTTGATAAGAGTCTGACTTTCCTCCATATGCGACCTGTGTAGACAATGAATAAAGCTTGGCTTGAATTCAGTAGGAATGCCGACATATGCACTGTTTGGTAAATGAACCTCTGACTGTGACCAATGAGCGTATCTCCCAGCTGCGTTAGATTGAGGGAGGAATTCACATGCATAAATGTCTTCCCCTGACCAGTTCTCTAAAGCTTGTTTTGTACCTATTCAAGGATTCACGATCACCGAAGGAGATGGGTCAGATGTGATGTACAGCCCGACTGCGGACCTTGGGACACGTGTGACCTCGACCAAAGGTGGAGCCGCAGAGCAACAGGATACGGGACGAGACCGCAATTTCAACGTGGAAAATGAAACATGATGGGCCGCCTTGAAGCCCTCCGTCTGCTAACCCACGTGTGCCTGGAGTCTCCGTCCCCCTTCTTTGGGCTCGATTGATGGGCCTGCCTGCTTGTTATCCTTTGCTCCCTTGGTCCCTTTTGTGTGTCCCAGGAACTCTGACCCCAACTCCGCTCGCCCTCCCTCCTATCGACTATTTGAACCACACTCACCCTCTTTTCCACGTGACTTTTTGCCAAAAGGAAGAACTGCATTCATATGGGAATAGGGTGTTGCCACGGAAAAATATAGGTGCCGAGCATAAGGCGCCGCCAAACGGATTGTTTAGGGAACAGGACTGTGGTCTAACAGCAGAGGACTGACCGCACCCTGCAACGCGAAAGGATAGAACTGAGCTGGACCTATAGCTCCACCGCCGGTGCTCAACAGCGCCAACGAAAGTACACGGACTAGAGCCTACCAGTGATGGCTCAATGATAAAAAGACACTGTGACGAAGAAATCTTGTGTATTGAACTGAATTCCGCTCTCAACTACCTGGTCAAAAACTGTTCATTGGTCACATTTTTAAGTTAGAAAGATTTATGCTATGTAGTGCGTTTAATTGTCAGGAACACAACGAAAATGCAATTTCCTATGTGCTGCATTCTGCCCATTACCTCGACTGTCTATGATTATGCGCCAAATGTTAGTATCGACAAAATGCTAATTCATCAACGATGCCTGACTACCTGTAAACCCATCAATTACAAAAATGACTGCTGTAATGTAAAAAGGGGCGACTGTGGAAGTTGAAGAAATTGATGTACATAAACAGCATTCATTTCCCTTCTTCTCCCACTCCTCTCCCTGTGAGCACCATGAATACCGTAAACTATTGACCGTATCACTCTGCCAGTAAGAGCCCATACCTATATGCATATGCACAGCCATTCTAGGCACCATGGCCTTTTACCCATTGGAATCCCCGGCTTCCCTCCTGCGCGTATCTTACACCCCCTCTCTCATGCGTAGACCATGAAACCCTCTCCCTCTGCGCGACCCTGCTGTGAAAGGCAACTCTCCTGCTTGACCCGCACAAAACCCCCCCATTCCCTCTTGAAGAGGCATCCTTCGCCTTAGCTGACATAGCCCTCCCCAGCTGCACCTGACTGCCCCCGCTCTCTCTTGTACGGGTCATAAGATCTCTCTCTCTATGTGACTCTGTCCCCGTGTCCACCCTGGCTACCCCTCCCTTCTCCTCACATGGGCAAGTCATAAACCTTCTTCTTCTGCAAGACCCTGTCCTTGAGAGCCACGACCGCGCCTGACCAACACCTCCTTTCCTTCCATGAATGCCCCTCTGTTGACAAGCCTTCCCTCCGCGCTCGATTGTCCACGCAGCATGAATACCACTCCTTTGATGACCCCTTCCCCCGAGCCCGGCTGACCACACATGTCCGAGGCCATCGCCTAAACCAGGAGATACCATTTACTGCCCTTATTGTATGAAGTCACTCCTCTTCAAAGGACCCACTATTGATCCTGGCCACCCCACCCCCTGGCTATGATTAGCCGCGCACATCCTAAACTGTTGATGAAACACTCAGCTGCGTGATTGCCCTCCCCTCTTATCAGCAGGTCAAGGGTCCCTATTGTGAACACATGTGGGGTAGGATTGACACGGGGATTACAGGGATGTCTTTCTTTTGCGTCACACTGTCCTGATTGTACTATCAAGTGTTTTGTAAGGTATAAAAGGAAGAGTCTCAGCTCACTTGTTAGAGCACCTCCTGAAAGACACCGTGTTTCGTGTCCGAAATGACAGGCTCTCCTCATGAGAATTAAACTCTGTTCTTGATTCCTGCTTCCAGCGCCCGTCTCTTTATTTGGTAACTATTCAACATGGGAACTAAGAGGCGGTTTGCGCCAGCGGCCTGGGCATCGATAGAATTATGGGCTCATGTTCCACATGGACTTCCCTGCCAGGCACCTGTCCTCCCATGCCAACCTGTCCCACCCCGGGGGGCAGAGCTGGTACTTCCAGCAGGCACGTGGGCAGTGCCAGCTGCTGACCAGCCGAGCCAACCGGAGCGCGCCCTTGGAGCAGGACTACGACGAGGCACAGGCCAAGGGGCAGCTCTGAGCATGGGTGGATGGTGCCTGGCTGCGCTATAGTGCCACAGGCACTGCCCTCAGCCTGGACTACCTGCAGTGCCAGCGGATTCAACATGCCTCCTATGCCCCTGTCCCATGCCACTGCCTCCTGGGTGCTCCGCTGGAGGGGGCAGTGTGCTGGCTTTGGACTCCGAGGACTGCTCCGTGGTTTTCAAGGCTCTGCCCGACGCCTCACAGAACCAGACGATGGCTCTCAGAGGGCAGCAGAAGCACTGGCGGCTGATCCCGAACCCGGGCACCCAGGAGGAGCTGAAGAGGGTGCTCTGCCCCTTCTTCCTACATGTCGACAGCTCCCCTGTTCTCTACTCACTGGCAGCCGGGAGGGGGGGCCTGTCCAGGCTCGACCATTCCTGGATGACGAGACTGACCTGCAGCTGTGTACTGAAGCGAAGGGCGCCTCATCAACCTCCACTCTGGGCAGGCATTGGAGGTGCAGAGGAATGGCTCTGCTGTGCTTGCTCCCCTGCCCCCTCGCTGTGCTTGCTCCTCTGCCCCCTCGCTGTGCTTGCTCTCCTGCTCCCTCGCTGTGCTTGCTCTCCTGCCCCCTGGTTGTGCTTGCTCTCCTGCCCCCTGGCTGTGCTTGCTCTACTGCCCCCTGGTTGTGCTTGCTCTCCTGCCCCCTGGCTGTGCTTGCTCTCCTGCCGCCTGGCTGTGCTTGCTCTCCTGCCCCTTCGCTGTGCTTGCTCTCCTGCCCCCTGGCTGTGCTTGCTCCCCTGCCCCCTTGCTGTGCTTGCTCCCCTGCCCCCTCGCTGTGCTTGCTCCACTGCCCCCTCACTGTGCTTGCTCCCCTGCCCCCTCGCTGTGCTTGCTCCCCTGCCCCCTCACTGTGCTTGCTCTCCTGCCCCCTGGCTGTGCTTGCTCTCCTGCCCCCTCGCTGTGCTTGCTCTCCTGCCCCCTCGCTGTGAGCGTTTTTTCTGGTCTCTGTTCCTTCGTTGTGAGCGTTTTTTTCTGGCCTCTGTTCCCTGTGTGTGGCTCTGTGTGTGTGTGTGTGTGTGTGGCTGTGTGTGTGTGTGGCTCTGTGTGTGTGGCTCTGTGTGTGTGTGTGTGTGGCTCTGTGTGTGTGTGTGGCTCTGTGTGTGTGTGTTTGTGGCTCTGTGTGTGTGTGTGTGGCTATGTGTATGTGTGGTTCTGTGTGTGTTTGTGTCTCTGTGTGTGTGTGGCTCTGTGTGTGTGGCTCTGTGTGTGTGTGTGTGTGTGGCTCTGTGTGTGTGTGTGTGTGTGTGTGCCTCTGTGTGTGTGTGGGGGAGAGGCTCTGTGTGTGTGTGTGGCTCTGTCTGTGTTTGTGGCTCTGTCTGTGTGTGTGGCTGTCTGTGTGTGTGTGTGAGTGGCTCTGTCTATGTGTGTATGTGTGGGTGGCTGTGTGTGTGGGTGGCTCTGTGTGGGTGGATAGCTCTATGTGAATGACTCTGTGGGTGGCTCTGTATGTGTGTGTGTGTAGGTGGCTTTGTGTGGGTGGCTCTGTGTGGGTGCAAATGCAATAGGTCTCGCATTTGCGAGCGATTAGGTTGATGGCATTGTAAATGACAATGCCATTTATTTATGTTTTAAAAACAAAAACATAAATAACAATAATGTCATGAGCAATGCCAATAGCTCTAACTTTAACAATGCCGAGACCATTGCATTGTAAATGCTTGTTTTAATTTTTCTGGCAACTGCCTCTATTTAACTTTCTTGATAGAAAACGACCATCAGATGTCAGTAAAATACCAGTCGATAGAAATTGTTTTGCACAAGCACCCTAGACAATATTTTTTTTCAAATCTTGTATTTTCAGATGTAACACCACCGACGGCCCTGATTTGATATAAAAACAGAGCTTTGGACTATACCATTTCCAGCTAAAGGCAATACTTCTCTCCATGTGTTCCCATACCTTGCGTGTCACGCAGTTTGGTGCTTACTTTCCCTCAATGATAAAGAACAGTAGATGTTTTAGTACCCAGGCTAATGTGCTGCATAGCTAAATACATACAAGGTTCCAAAGGCGCGACCGATTGCATTGCAAATGCTTGTTGTAGTCTTCTGATTGCCCAGTCAAGAGACACGCCTTCACACCAATCTAGCGAGTGAGAGTCTTGATAAACTTACATTACAAACACAATCAAAAACAAAACATTAAATAAAGCTCAAACAGATGGGAACACAGACTTCGGTAAATAGACCATCATTTTGTGATAATGGGGCAGATTAGTGGCCAAGGAGTTAAACATCTATTAATGCATCTGATCAGAAAACTAGGTTCAAATGCCCGGTTGTAGGATATTTTGCTGAACTGAGCAGAGGAAGGAATGCAAGGGTCAAAGAACGTGGTTAATGAGCAGGGAGGGTTTTGGGTGTTGCTGTGTATGGGAGGGGTGATGAGAAATAGCAAAGGGTCAAGACCTTTGAAGAGGAGGGAATCTGAGGGTAAGAGAGAGGTGGCCTCTTGAATATACCAAAGGTCGACTTATTGGTGCCAAGCAGAAAGAAACAGCAGTGAAAAAGAAAAAGAACACACAACCTCTACCGACGGCATCCCACCAAACACTCGTGCACACCATTCCGACCCATTTGAAGCTTAGGTCACTCTATAAAGCCATACAAATAAATGCACACATTTTTGTTGGATTAATAATTAAGCTGAATGCATATTTTTATGGATATATTAATGATCTACCCTAAATAAAAAGAAGATTGTTGCCACTTCTGCGCTTTTTAAATTGTCAGAATAACGTAAATATCTGTTAACAATGCACTTCTTTGTTTCCTTGATTGCGTCCCTTACACCCCTTGCTTTCTTCCTTCGAATCTTTCTTACTTGCCATTCTCCTTTCTTCCTTCCCTGATTTCGTAATTCCCCTCTATTCATTGCCTACATCATACCTGTGCAGCCAATTCCTTCCTTCCTTCCTTCCTTCCTTCCTTCCTTCCTTCCTTCCTTCCTTCCTTCCTTCCTTCCTTCCTTCCTTCCTTCCTTCCTTCCTTCCTTCCTTCCTTCCTTCCTTCCTTCCCATGTCATTGTTCACTCAAGTTAACATAGCTGCTATGAGCGTTCCTAGATCCTTCAATTTGCTCCCTTCATCAAGTGTCACAAGGTTTCACTTGTAACCTTCCTGTGCTCTGTGTCATGAATGCACCGCCATGGTCACAGTTACGTTATACCTGAGCACCCACTGGCCTGACCATGGTCCATAGAGATCTAAGTTCCTTAATGAAATAGTAAGGTGCCACTTGCTGTACTTTTGGCCCTACTTGGTTTGTATCTTCAGCAAAGTTGCAACTTTCCCCCAAACATTATTATGCTATGTTATGTTGCCACAACCTGTAAAGTGCGACAGCTGCCCCAGCAGAGGCGTCCCGGCGCTGACAGCAGAGCAACAGACAAGTTCAAAGGGAGCAGAGAGAGATGGCTTATAGTGCAGGAAAGCAGGCCCGGACTGGCCGTTGCGGGCACCGGGCAATCCCCCGGTGGGCCGCATGTTTGGGGGCCGGTTTTGGGCCCCTAGGGGCCGTTTTATGTTACAGGGCCGTATTTGCAGCTATGCTGCAAAAACGGCCCTGTAACAAAAAACGGCCGAAAACCGGCCCTGGCACAGAGCGCGGTCGCACACCCCCCTCCCCAACCCCTCCTCCCGGGGGGGGGGGGGGGGGGGCAGGGGGGCGGCCGAGCACTTTGCCAGGGCCGGTTCCGGTTCCCAGTCCGGCCCTGCAGGAAAGAGGTGTGTTTTAATTGCCTTCCTAAGTTCCTAGTTTGTGAATTTGAGCAGCAGTGGAAGATGGCTCGATGAGGTTGTCGCTCATTACTGAAACCTGTGGTGATCTGCAGGTCACAGGTTTCAATCTGGGCAAAACTTTTTTAGTCTTCCATCTTTCTGAGGAGTGTAAATTGAGTAGTACTCTCATGGGGGTCTTGTTGAAGGGCCAGCCATGCACCTGGTTTTCCCTTCCTTCATACGATTGCTGTGTAGCGACTGTTTTTCTCGCCAGGATCTCATATTTTCTGCCAAATTACCCACCCCGGAGCCTGAGATAAGAATTCTAACCCATGCGTAAACCGTTCCCATACAAATATGATCACAGGCTGTCCACGTGTTTATGCAGCCCACCTCTACATTTTCTACCCTAACTGGTGTAACTATTCTTCCCCAGCACTTCCCTCCCCTCCCCTCCCATCCACCTCTACTGCAGCCTCGAGATCCCTGACCACCAAAGCAGTGCAGGACTGGGGGTTTAGACCCTCATTTGGAACATTTGTATCAAACCTGGGTTGTGGCAGCACCCACCTTCGTTAAGATTCCAACACATGCTGCCCGGCCTGGGCCTAGCTGCTCCACCCATCCCACCTGAGGGGGCACATGCAAGTACGGCAAGCAACCACTGGATGTGGGTCTGCCACCACGAGGTGTGGTAACTTCGCTGTCTTGTCTTGCAAACATTTCTCTTTCAGCCACACCACAGCTCTTCATTGGACGGACCACAGCTGCGTTCACTTTATCTACAATAAGACCACAATCCACAACCACCCTCAACCCACCCTGCGTAGAAACTGGAACAAAATCACCATCGACCAGATCTCCTCATCGCTCCTTCAAAACCCTCCTGTCCACTCTTCAAACCCCGACCAAGCAGCCATTAACTTCACCCAATGGCTATCCAACAGCGCCGACATCCTAGCACCGTTGAAAAAACGTCAAATCAAGCTTGGCAGCAAAAACGCCTCCTGGTTCAACGATGATCTTAAGAAATCCAAGAAACTCTGTCGCTCCCTCGAGAAGGCCTGGAAAAGAGACCCAAACACCAGCACCAAGGTCGCCTTCAAAAACGCCACCCGCATACACCACCAACTAATCCGGTCTGCCAAGAAACCCGCTTTCAAAGACCGACTAGATAACAACGCCCACAACAGCAAGGAATTATTCAACATCATCAAAGAATTTACCAACCCATCAGCCAACTCCAACGACATCACCCCCTCCCAAGCCCTATGCGACTCACTAGCTTCCTTCTTCCACAACAAAATCGCAGACATTCACAACAGCTTCGACAACCGACCCGGAGACCAACCCACTCAACCTACTGCAGGACCTTCACCCCCCTTGAACATCCTTAACGACTGGAACCCAATCTCAACTGAGGACACCATCCGCCTGATGAACTCCATCCACTCAGGATCCCCAACTGACCCATGCCCTCACCACATCTTCAACAAAGCAGACTCCATCATAGCTCCACACCTCCGAGACGTCATCAACTGCTCCCTCAACTCCGCCACCTTCCCGGAAAGCTGGAAACACGCAGAACTCAGCGCCCTTCTGAAAAAACCCACAGCTGACCCCACCGAACTCAAAAACTACCGCCCCATCTCGCTTCTTCCTTTCCCGGCCAAAGTCATCGAGAAAGCTGTCAACAACCAACTCGCCACCTTCCTCGAAAGCAACAAATCCCTCGACCCCTCACAGTCCGGATTCCGAGCCAAACACAGCACTGAGACCGCACTCATCGCAGCAACAGACGACATCCGAACTCTATTGGACGATGGAGACACAGTCGCTCTCATCCTCCTCGACCTCTCCGCAGCCTTCGACACAGTCTGTCATAGCACCCTATTACAGCGCCTCAGAAACATCGGAATCCAAGGAAAAGCACTGGAATGGATCACCTCGTTCCTTACCGGAAGAACTCGGAGAGTCCGGCTCCCTCCTTTCAAGTCAGAGGCCTCTGAAGTCATCTGCGGCATGCCACAAGGATCCTCACTCAGCCCCACCCTCTTCAACGTATACATGAGCCCCCTCGCAGCCATCGCACGCCAACACAACCTCAACATCATCTCCTACGCTGACGACACTCAACTGATCCTCTCACTCACCAAAAACCCTAACACCGCCAAAAACAACTTACACTAAGGAATGAAAGAAGTAGCCGAGTGGATGAAGCACAGCCGTCTGAAACTTAACTCAGACAAAACAGAAGTCCTCATCTTAGGCACCTCCCCCTCCGCCTGGGATGACTCTTGGTGGCCAGAGGCCCTTGGAAAAGCACCCATCCCGACGGACCACGCACGGAACCTGGGCGTCATTCTGGACTCCTCACTCTCGATGACCAGACAAGTCAACGCCGTCTCATCATCTTGCTTCAACATTCTTCGCATGCTCAAAAAGACTTTTCGCTGGATCCCCACCGAAACTAGAAAAACGGTCACTCACGCACTGGTCACGAGCCGCCTGGACTATGGAAACACCCTATACGCCGGTACCTCAGCAAAACTCCAGAAAAAACTCCAACGCATCCAGAACGCTTCAGCCAGGCTCATACTAGACATCCCGCGTAAAGAACACATCTCTGGTCACCTGAATAACCTCCACTGGCTCCCCGTAAATAAGAGGATCACTTTCCGCCTCTTAACCCACGCACACAAAGCACTTTACGAACTTGGACCCGAATGCCTCAACACCCGACTGTCCTTCTACACTCCCTCCCGTCAGCTACGATCCTCCAACCAAGCCCTTGCCACTGTACCTAGCATCAACAAAGCCACCATGGGAGGTAGATCCTTCTCCTACCTGGCAGCTAAAACCTGGAACTCTCTTCCCACTCACCTACGCCTTACTCAGAACCACCTGGCATTCAGAAAACAACTTAAAACTTGGATATTCGACAAGTAACTCCCCCCCCCCCCCTTCCTCAAGCGCCTTGAGACCCTATGGGTATGTAGCGCGCTATATAAATCCTGACTTGACTTGACTTGACTTACTTTCTCTGTACTTGTGTCCCCAAGCTCCTTCTACTTTCTCTCCTCCGTCCTCCCTAATAACATTTACCTCTGCCCTTTTATCGTCCTATGTCCTGGGTCTAGGATCCCTCTCTGTACAAAAACACCCTATCACCTCATTTGTTATGTCTGTCTACTTGTCCCTCATTGCCTACTTCTTAACCACTGTTGTGGCCACTGCTACTGGGGCATGCCCCCTCTTCTGTAAATATCTGTCCACTACTCCCACAATGCTTTATGTAATCTGTCAAACTCTATACCATTCTATACCATAACCCTCAAGTACTTTTTTCCATCTGGCCCTTCGCTCACCGTTCTCTCTCTGGGCTCATTGGCTGTTCCTTATTATCCCATACATCCCACCAATTGCCCACACACTCAGATTCCAGGTCCTTTCTGCTCTGTCTCACAGATATGCTCCTCCTGGGGCGGACCTTAGAAGTCCGCCTTCCCCCGACACCACCATCTCGTCTTCAAAGCCTGACCAGGATAAGAGTCTCCTTGGATCCCTGAGCCATGCCACAGCCAGCTCTTCTGGTCTTCCTTTCTCACCTCTTGTGCACAATCATTGAAAGAAATTAACCTTTCCTCTCCCCTCAACATAAAGCCATTCAGCCTAGCCAATGTGCCTCTCTGCTCCACTGGCACCTCATTGCCCAACTGAGATTCACCACCATACGCTCCCAACCTTCACCCTTCTGTAACGCCATCAAGTCAGCCACCCACCTCAGCCACCTTTGTCCCAATGTCGCGGGTGCATGCCCAAGTCAATATGTCTCTATGGAATGGGATCCAAGACCGGAAACACTGCCTGTCTGCCCCTGTGGCAGACCCGGCTTGCAGCTGGGCTCTGGTCCCTGCCATTTCCCTTACAGTCATTGAGCTGCTCTACCTTCTTGTACCGGTCCCACTGTGGGGGCACCGCTCTATGCCTCCAGTTACCACGTCCCAGCTAATGTAAGACTATTGCATAAAGACCCATTGTCAACCAAACTGCCGCTCTTCTGAGGCAATGCTTCATGTGATGCTGTCAGGTACCCTTTGAACTAGGTTGTCCTTCTCAGGATCTGTAAAATGACCAAGAGAACAGGGACCCAGAGTCAGGCAGGTTTAAAGATAGCGAAGAGTGGTCTATGTTGGCTGGGGCCTTAAAGGCATAGTCAGACCTTCCTATGCACACTCAGAAATGTTCTCTGGGCTTAGATAAGGAACAGTCAACAAGAAGGAGGGTTAAAACTTTCAGCCAGTTTAAACAAAGGCAGCAGGAAGAGACAGACACCACATAACTCTGTGTGGTTTTGTGGTTCCTTCTGTGAGTAGTTCTCATCACCATTGGTGTCTCTGCACTTTGCTGTTTTTTCCTTTTCCCCCAGTTCCCATTTCCCTTTCAGTTCTGTGATTCTGCCTTTTTCTGTGAACTTCGCTTGTCTAAGGGCTGCTTCCTATGTTGTTGCTCAGGCAGTGCTGATTCCCATCCTGCTTCCTATGTTGTTGCCCAGGCAGTGCTGATTCCCATCCATGCTCCCTTGTCCCAGAGTGGGATTCCTAGTGCGTTCTCTGATTCGTCAAAGGTCAGTGCTGTGGAATGTAGAGTAAGAATATCTCCTAAAAATCATTCTGTGTTTTCTTCACCCCCTTCACTCTTTTCATATTTCAATACACTTATAATGTTGTTTATGTGTATCACAGTTAACACCATGAAGACTGCTCTTAGTGTCATTAATACCTGTGCATGCATAGCCTCCTCAGATCTACATCATCCAGTGTTTAATTTGAGCCTGTGGTTTCCGGCGTTCGGCACAGGCACTTAATTGTCAACAACGGCACTTGTGACAGTCTGCCACATGGTGGCACTGTCTGTCTAATTTAGAATGAGCACAACAACAGTTGTGTCCCCTCTGCCTGAGACCTGCGTTCACTACCTTCCACCATGGTAAAAGGGACTCTTTTTGGATAAAGAGGTACTTTTTTAAACATTTTGTTGTAGTGCTGTGAACTACCAGATTTAATCTTTTAAGAAATGGACCTCCTGGCTGGATGTAGCTGGTGGTTTCCTCACAAAAGCCCTTACATTCCATCACATATCCTCACACTGCCATAGAAGTCCATCTTTTGCAATGCATTGATGGTGAAGTGTCCATTTCAGGCAGTGCATGCTGATTCTTGGGATGTGAATTATTAATTTGCCATCTTTTAATGGTAGCCGAACCATGGTGTAACACTATAAAAATATGACTTAGTTTGATCTGACCATTAGCCGGCTCTTTCACCATCCCGCACATCTTGCACCAGTGCTAGCATTACTGGTATGGATAAGGCTGACTGGCACCCTGTTTCCTGCCCCAATGGTGCCCTATACATCCCATTTAGCAAGTATCTCCCCTTGTCGCAGCTCGGGCTCCGCTCTCACCTCTGTGTCTTGCTGTCCCCCTTTCCCTTCTGCCATCAGCAGCCTCTTTCTGGTGGCTTCATGACCATCAACGCAGGGCCTATCCCTTCTCTGTAGATGAGTGAGGCTTCTCAAGCTGCACCTTGTACCTCACATTCTCCCTATCAATGCACCTAACTCTTCTGCCTGATGCCCAACTGGTCTAATAGGGATATATGGCTGTCTCTGCAAGCCGTCACAGGCTCACCACTGCACTACAGACACTAGAACAGCCAAAGGGAAGCGGCAGGCACAGAGAGCGGTGCACAGGCTAGTGAGGGAAAGAGAGAAGTAGAAAGGGTGATTGATAAAGATAGCACTTCTGCTTGAAAAGTGAGGTTCTACAGATAGTTGGGCATCAATAACTCAGGTATCCTTTTAGGTGCACATACAAGCCTTTACGCACTCTATGAGTAGTCCAACATTTAGAGTATGCTATTTCAAATTGAACTAAGATGATGGACGGAGCTGTGAAACTTTTTCAGACACTCACCCCCAGTCACTATTAGATCTGGGTTGAATCCATCATCGTTCTTTAGCTCACTTCGCCACCTCAGTTGAGATCCAGCCATATGCAAATCAGTCTGACCCTGTTCCTAATGGGAACAGTCCAGACCGATCTGCCAAGCCAGGTCTTCCCTGGACCGTAAACAAGCATCCTGGGACCGGTTTCGGGCTCACAGCCCTCATCAGCCAGGCTAGCTTGAATCCAGTGGCAAAGTGAGCAAAGGAACCATGTCTGAGCATATCCTGCCAACTTACAGTGAACAATGCAAACACAATATATGATGGACGGATCTCTGAAACTTTTCAGACACTCACCCTCAATCACTATTAGATCTGGGTTAAATCCTTCATCGTTATTTAGCTCACTGGGTCCACGGAAGACCTGGCTTGGCAGTTCGGGCTGGCCTGTTCCCATGAGGCACAGGGTCAGACTGATTTGCAAATAGCTAGGTCTGAACTGGGGTGGTGAAGTGAGCTAAAGAACGATGATAGAGTTGACCCAGATCTGATAGTGACTGGGGTGAGTGTCTGAATCATTTCAGTGAACCATCCATCATCTCTTTGTGTTTTCTCTCTCTGTCTCTACCATGGAAAGTCATTTATTTCGACCCTTAGCAGGAGTGCGTTTGCAAACTGCTGGCAAGCGTGCACCTTTATCGCTGTTCACTGACATTTGATGGGGTCACACTCACCCATAGCACCACTCCTAACTTCCCATTTGTGAATTGGGAAATGTGACCATACCACGGAATGTCCATACTGACAAAACCCATTTGTAAGGCTAAACATCTGCCATTCCTCCTTCTTTGAACCAGGCAAGGCACTTTACTTTCCTGAAGGCTTTTTTTGCTGCGGTCCCACATTGAACCTAGGTGTGCAAAATGCTTTAAGCCTCAGGCCTACCGTGAATATCATACATGCACATGAATTGGAGTAATTTTGGTAATTCAGTGTTACTCTATGAAGTGGAATTACTGCTAATTATGCGATTATTCCTGATTGTCTAATTATGAGTAATTTAGCTGCAAAAATCCTACTGTGCGTGCACATTTAACGAGCGCTAGCAGCTGCAGCTGTTCGCTATCCGTGTTCTGCTGCATTTAGTGCTGTTTATTTACACAAAGTGCATCCTCACGTTAGTTTTGGGCGCAAGGGTGCTTTTTGGGCTAAGAGAATAGCGCTAAATATCGTTAGTAAGTTGAGGGAAAAGTCTACCCCAAGAGCACATTAAACAAGTGTGAGCGGCTGCTTGCATGTGCTATTCGTGTTCTGTTGAATTTAGCATTATTTCTTTTTTTTCTGTAATTTTTGATTGAAAAAAGCTATATTTACATGGAGCCACGTCTAGAACATGGCTCAACTGGGTCACATTCCTGAGAGGGGCGGACACCATAACAGCGAAACACTCACCAAAGACACATAGACAGTCAAACATGTGGGAGTCCCTAGACAACTACCTATCCTCGTATTTAGCGTTATTTCTTAGCGCAAAATGCTTCCTCACATCCATTTTGGACACAAGGGGGCATTTTTGGGATAAGAAATAGCTTTAAATGGAAAATTACTCTTCTCGCGTAACTCCATGTAGTCTTGCAGAAGTCTTAGGTAATTCCACCCTGATTACGCTACACAAAATTACGCGAGTTACACCCAGCCCTAATTCAGAAGTGCGTGAATTAACCATACTTAAACTACACACATGCGTAAGTGTAATATTTGCTAACAGACTCCATACATAAGTATCTTTACATTACCCGCCGTGAAGGCCCACAAATATTTCATTATGCCATCTCTAGGTTGAAAATGTAGTGTTTTTTTTTACTCGCTTGAGAAACAAAACACACTTCAAAGGATGCATTGTCTAAACCCATCACAAAATCCAGCAACCACAAACTAGAATCGGAAATCTGTAGGTGGTTCCCCGTTAGGCATCAACAACAAATCCCCAATAACTATAATAACGGTCTCATATTTCCCCCTCCAAGAATTTTGAAATGTATACACACTGTAATTCGGAACACATGGTTTCTAAGAATGAAACATGTCTCCAAAATCCCAGCAAACAAGAACATCAAAATGTATTCTATTTCAATTTTGGATTGCTGAAATGCGGTCCTTTGTTCTTTTTTAAAAAAATCTGGCTTGCCTCCCATGATTCTCTTGTGACAATACAAGAGGGTCTGTTTTGAGACAGGGACCCTCCCCCGCCCACCCTTCAATATTCAGTTGGGAAACAGTTTATAAATGACAATGTTGTAGCTGCCCGGGGCGTCTTGTAACTTTTAACTGTCACTCTCGGCTCCAGCTGGGTTCCCACTCTCAAGAGTTCCGTGGCTGCCCCCAGTTCCCTCCCCCCACCCACGGGATCCCCCTCCCCCACTTCCTCTAGCCCCGAATACTTTTCGCGGCCTGATTACTACTGCAATATGGGGTCTTGGAAACATTTTGACACTCTTGAGTGTGAGAAAGGATGAGTGGGAAGAGAGGCGCACCAGTCGAAGACTTCCTTCCGCTGAGCAACAGAGCCCCCTAACGCGTAAACCCCTAATAAACCTTGAATGTATAGCGTAAGACTGTGTGAACCAAATGTGTTCTGTTAAAATACTATTGCTTTTATAGTGCTTGGTGCACTGTACTCCACTTTGGAGCACGTTCGTTCACAGCAAAGCAATTGTGGCAGAAGGCGAAATAGTGGTTTGCCCAAGATCACACAGCGTGCCAGATGAAAACCCGGACTCACATTCATGATTCCTCCTGAGTCCAGGAGATGCCCCCCTTACCAGGATGTAGTTTGGCCCAGTTCAGAACATCACATTACATCTAAATTTCGAACTCCTTACGCTTGCCAAAAACAACTTCAAATATTTCCACCACCCCAGCAACCTACTCCACAATAAACCAATTCACACCACTGACATATTACCGGCAAAGCCAACCAAACAATCTGCTCGCTCCACGCCAGTACCTCCGGATGAAACAACTGAACAGCACACCCACCACAGGTTGGGTCATCGATAGATGCATACAACAGATGCTGCATTGAGAGCGCTCTTTGCTGTATAACATACTCTATAATAATCAGCACTTAAGTTCACACTGGAAGCCCATACCACTCCAAGTTTGCACAACTTGCTATACACAGCTGGGGTGAAGATCCCTTCCCACTTCTGCCAAGGGTCACCTTTTTGGCCTTCCTCAACTTAAGTAAACTAGCCCAAGTTGTGGCCACAAATGACAAAGCCCGGAGACTGCCCTCTTGCCAGAACCTGTACTTTATCTAGCATTACATGATTCATTGGTTAGTCAATGCAATCTCTATCCTCTCGTCTATGCCAGTACTTACCTGTGTGTGGACACCCATGCATAATTACCAAACGTCTAAAGGGTGGGGGTTCAAGGGGCCAATCTATTGAGCCTGGAGTCCAGAACTCCAGAAGTTTTATGGAAAGGGTGTCATTCTCCAGCTTGTTTCTGGCACCATCATTCTGAAGTATCCATCTTAAAGTGAGAGAGTGTCAGGAATTCCATTGATGCCGCCCTGCACTACATCAAAAGCAAACTGACTTCCAAATTAAGGCAATGTCCTAAAAAGATTCATGCACTGTGGACAGTTGTGCGCTTGGTTAAAATAACAATCTGATTCCCAAGCATATAGTGCAAATCTTTAATGCCACAAAGACCTAAACAACTGTAGAAAATTAATGCAGAAAATTAATGTAGAAAATGAAATTAAGGGTCTTGTTCAGAGTTTGGAGGGGAATTGTAAGTCCTCCAATTTCTGAAGGAAACACTAAATGCTGTGTAGAATTCACCAAAAGAATTTCAGCCACAATAATATTCCTACAGTGAAATAAATTAATGGGAATCAGAGGAGGTTGTCCCTGGTAGTTTTGTAGATGTCTCAGGACCTCGGCTGGATTCTTGGCTTTCTCTCTTATTAGAGCGGTATTCGGTGCATTGGTTCACCCATTGGTTAGTTGGGTGTCCTGCATCTCAGCTCCTTGACTTCTCAGCTGGGAGGTTTGGATCTCTGCTTTCCCACTATTTGGGCGAGGGTCCTGAATTTCGGCTCTTCCTCTGGTTGGCACGTTGTCCTAGATATAGGTTCTCCCAAGGGTCGGCTGAGTATCTTGAATTTTAGTTCCTTTGTCCGTAATACTTTCGCTTTGGAATGCACTCGTTTACTATCTTCTACTGCGGTCCATTTTCTGCCCGCTCAACTAACCTATCAAGACCTTTGTGGTTGAGCCATTCTGCTCTCCATGGCAACACCTTCCTAAGGGTCACCCTGAGCTGGAAATGTGTCCTGGATTTTCCACTACTGGTTAGGAGGTGTCCTCAAGTTTCCAGGTTGTGCGACTTGTCGACTGGAGGTCCCCCATCCTTGAGGACTCCATTGAGTAGGTAATACCTGTCCCTGTCTCAATATGCCACTCTCCTTCTTAATAAATGACTACAGGAATCTTATGAAATGCTCAAATAGAGAACATGCCATTGCATAACACATGGGAAAGTACTTAACCGCATCGCTGCGGCAGCTTTTCCCGCTGTGTGCGGCAAATTTTCAAAAGCAGCTTTACATGACGAGCTCAGCTCGTCATCCGCACATGACCACCGTGGCTGATGACGAGCTCAGCTCGTCGTCAGCAGCGAAGGGGTTAATGTAGCAGAAGCAACTTTCGCTCACAAATCCCAGGGGGTGATTGATGACGGGGTGCACCAGTAAGGTCATAAAGTGCAGTGTAATGCTCGTTGCTGAGACTGTGCAATGATATGTCCTCTGGCTCTCGACTCCCATTCACAGAGTGTCTCACTTTAGAATGAAAGACCTAACTTATAAACGGGTACCTTGCCTACACAACCTCTCCACCCAAGGGTGTCCAGCTTTTCGGTCCTGGTAAAAGGCAAATCGTTAAGGGTAACTGTCTTCGGCATCTTCTGTCTTTGCGCCTGTTAGAGCCAGGTCCGGCGAAGGGCCAGATGTCTCCTCTTCTCCACTCTTGTCCATCACCAGTCTTCTCCAATGCTATTTATCTTCTTTCCATTGTTAATCACAGTCCTCTTACAAGATCACCAGCTAATTCTGGCTCACTTGGCTCCAACATTAAAACAAGTACGGTGAGGCCCATCGCTCCCAGTGGCATAACAAATGCCCCCGCACACCCTGCAATGTGGGTCCCAGGCTCCAGGGGCCACCTACGGTACTGGAAGGCCCCTGGCCTGAGAGCTTCAGACTAGGTCCAGAGCGTGGGGGCCCTCCTGCATGTACTTTTTGGGGTGTCCCCTCAAGTTTTGTTACAGCACTGAACGCTCCCTCCCCACGGTATCCCGTCAGACCATTACCTGGGTTGTAAAAAGAACAATTGATGGACAGAATGCAGAACAATGTCATACATTCACCCCAGTACAGAGATCTGGGCCTAAATCTATCGTTTTTTTGCTCACCATGTCATTCCAATTTGGACCCAGCCATATGAAAATCAGTCTTGATCCTGTGCCCAATGGGAACAGTCCAGCCCGAACCGCCAGGCCAGGTCCTCCCTGTACTGGAAACAAGCATCCTATGACCGATTTCTGGCTTTCAGCCCTCATCAGCCAGGATAGCTTGAGTCCAGTGGCATGGAGAGCACGGGATCCACGTCTGGGCATACCGGTCCGACTCGGGGTGACAAATGCAAAAAGAACAATTGATGGACAGAATGCAGCCCCAGGTTGATTGTCAAAGCTTCACTATCATTTCTCCTGTTGGACTCCTACACTCATGAGGTCTGCTCGAGTACCTTCCTTGCACAATAGCGCCTTGACGGAGAGCGGGCCTGTCATTCAATTCCCTCCCTCCTTCTTCTGTTGGCATGACATTTATGTTGACATTTTTAGGCTTCTATCCTTGTGACCCACTGGCAACCCCGATGAAACAGGTGCAGCTCTTGTTGCACCCACGAAATTTGGAAAGTGCCTTAGAGTTACCTGTTCCTGAGACCTGGCCATTTCAGACTGCCGCGGTGGGCGCTGGGATGAACCAAAGCTGTGTCCTTCAAGGCACCCATGGCTGATGCAAGGAGAGGGAATTTGAACAGGTAAAAAGCAAAAAATCACACAAAACGACTTTTTTTCCTAATGAAAGTGCCCCGAGCAGGCTGTGTGGATTTTGTTCCACTGGACGTCATCGACACTAGATTTAAGCCGTAAACTAATCTGGGACTCTGACACGCCTTTCCGTGGGAAAAGCAGCAGTGAGCATGCTACCTGCAAAACAGCATCAGCTCCTGGTGAAGGGAGCCCCTGCAGCTCACCCTGAGGAGAGCAGTGATCACTCATGTTAGAGGCATATTACAAACGAGGCAGCCAGCCAGGACAGGGAAAATGATGTTTGAAAAGTAACCAGACATGCCTCTGCAGCCACCATTAATAACAACGTAACATGTGTATTTGTAAAGCGCACGTTCACCCGTAGGTATCTTGACGCTGAATAACAGATGTTAATTGTTACTCAATGATACTCATTTTATCAGATGGATGAAAGGCTGAGTAGACCCTCAGGGATTTGAGCCTGTGACCATGAGGTCGAACACAGGCCCCTGCAGTGGATGCATTAGTCCACTGGGCCACCAGACCGGGCTCAATTGATGGAAGGCAGGCTACTGGACCGTGCTAGAAAAGTAATCAGTTACAGATTACTGGACGAAGAAAAAATGACATGCAGAAAGGCAACACAACCAATTAGGTAATATAAGTCGTCAGACATGGGGAGGTCATATGAAACAGGGGGGTAGGTCGCCTGATGGCAACATGCTGCATCGCTAGGGCAGTAATAAACCTTGTGATGAGTTGTTATACTGATTGCATGAACTACACATGACATCATCATAAATCCATGGGCATCCCATCCTGTGGGGTTCCCTGGGGACCTATATATTTCTGGAGCGTTGAGCTTTCAAGTTAGTTCTACTCTCATTCTTAGGAACCTATTGGTGCAAAGATATGTGTGATTTTGTGAACCACCTCCTGCAGACACGAAATTGACAGGCAGGCACTCGGATGGGCATTGACTGATGGCAATGACGGGTACTCCTAATAGCAGATAAAACGATGTTTATCAGCTATGGTCCCCCAAAACAGCAATAGTAAAATGTTCATACCAGCACCAAGTGAGCATAGCCCCTTCCTGGGATTTGTGAAGCTCTTCCCCAGAAATTTCGTGAAATATGGGAACAAACGTTTCAAAATATAAGAAAAAACACAGGTTGTGTTATTAGCTTGGAAGGAAATTCAATAACATATTTCAATACTCCTGGGTGTGTCAAAATCACAGGAGCAATATTTGTCCATAGCAGAAAGTCTTGTGTATAACTTTAGGAACATTGTTTTTCCCGAATGAAACACTGGATTCACGAAATGAAAATACATTTGAGTCCCAGAGGAGGCAGTGTGTAGCTGATGCAGCGTGTTCCGCTGGAAAACATGTTCCTCCACAGTCGTATGCCAGAAGCAATAATACTCATATTACATATTGTGTCGTGAAATAAATCTCATCTCCGTTGCTGTGCCATTCAGTTGTCCATGAAGCCTAAAATAACATCATAAATTACGTGCCAGTGTGCTGACATGAAATGCAGGGTCACTTGCTTAAATAATTCAGTATTTAGGGGGAGTGGGCCCCTATAAAATGATGCGCCAATCGCCAACTTGGCAGGGGTGCTGCTCACATAGGTCAGGGGGGCTGCTGAAATATTCTAGAGTTCTGGTGTTCGTGCCATACAGTCTGGAGTGATTGCTTGTGGAGTGAAAGTCATGGATGGAATGCTTGAAGTAACCTCGCCACCGGTAATTACTCAGGACCGCATCCCAGCGAATCCTTCTGTTGCCCTCCTTGCCCAATGAGCAAGCACAGTGAAAAACTTAGGGAGGTTCTGGATATTCTCTGTGAAAAAGGTCTAATGGCAACTGTAAGTTTGCAAACTATAAAGGTAGTTAGCAAAGTGGAGTCACAGTCTAAAGTGCGCATCTTAGACAAGGCGGCATATGTACAAGCCGCTTTCGCCACCGAAGCATCACTTTTTTGACGCTCTGTTGCGTTGCGCAATTCCCCATGTTTACAAAGAGGCGCTAGGCCGCTCAACATGGCTTAACAATACCTTGTAAATATGCTCTTTTCCGCCGCAGTCCGCTGCGGCAAAGGGGCATGCAATTGGTGTTGGTGTGGGCGTTCCACTGCAAAGCCCATTGCTTGTTGATGCTGCACCATATTTACAAGGCTGGGGCAATGCCAAAAACGAAGGCCAGGTAATAACTGGTTTTATAATGGTGCTACGAGGAGAAATTATGAATTTCTCCTAGTTTTTTGCTCTTTCAATGTGTGCTGCATTCGTGTGAATATGGCACATCCCTGTGTTTTAAAAATGTCAGAAATGAAATGAAATGTAATGAAATGAAATGAAGAAGGTTCTTAATAGAGCGCACTGCAACCAAACGGCTTCCTGGCGCTAAAGTAGAAGGCTAAAGGCAGAGAAGTGATTCAGTCGGAGTACGCTATGGAGAACAGATGTGTCTTGAGGGCTTTACGGAATTGGGGGTAGGTTGGGATAGACCTAATTGACAGAGGGAGGCTATTCCAGAAACGGGGAGCCAGTACCAAGAATCTGGCGCCTCCCGTTTTAGATTTGCGAAACCGTGGGACATTGAGGAGGAATTGGTTGGAAGAGCGGAGGGCACGGGTGGGGGTGTAAGGGATGATGAGTGAATTGATGAAGGCTGGGGCCATACGAATGCGGGCCATGAAAGCCAGGCAGCCCATCTTAAAAAGGGATCTTTGGCAGATGGGAAGCCAGTGAAGGGATTTCAGGACAGGCGTGATGTGAGAAGATTTAGGCAGGCGATGAATGATTCGAGCAGCTTGGTTCTAGATGGCCTGCAATCAGCGCAGTTCGTAAGCCGGGATGCCCGCGTAGAGACTATTCCCATAATCAAGACGGGAAAGAATCATTGCTAGCATGATAAGTTTGAGGGCATCAGTGGAGAAGAAGCAGGACACTTTCCGGATAATACGGAGGGAGAGAAAACAAGAAGAAACAACGGAGCTAATCTGGGCATGCATGGAGCGGACCCCACTGACTTTAATGCCCAGGGTCTTTGCAGAGGCCGATGGTATGGGCGAAGGGCCAAAGATAGGGGGCCAAAAAGCAGATGACCAAGGGGAGATGGAATGGCCAGTCAGGACTAACTCCGTCTTGTCCAGATTTAGCTTAAGTTGGTTACAATTCATCCACTCCGAGATGAAGACAAGAGTGGAGTGTAATTTAGGTAGGGAGTGCAAAGTAGAAGAAAGGTCAAAAACAAGCACTGGCGTTGCCAATAGGTCTCGCAGTAGGAAAGTTGGAGCTATTGGTTTTGTAAATGACAAAGCCCTTTATGTATTTAAAATGATAACCAAAGTGAAAGGCATTGTTATTTGCAATTGTAATGGCTCCAACTGTCGTACTGCGAGACCTATTGGCAACGTGAGTGGTTTTTCGTGTGTGAGTGGCGTTGTGTGTGTGAGTGGCGTTGTGTGTGTGAGTGGCGTTGCGTGTGTGAGTGGCGTTGCGTGTGTGAGTGGCGTTGCGTGTGTGAGTGGCGTTGCGTGTGTGAGTGGCGTTGCATGTGTGAGTGGCGTTGCATGTGTGAGTGGCGTTGCATGTGTGCGTAGTTGAGTGGCGTTGCGTAGTTGAGTGGCGTTGCGTAGTTGAGTGGCGTTGCGTAGTTGAGTGGCGTTGCGTTGTTGCGTGGTGTTGCGTAGTTGCGCGGCGTTGCGTAGTTGCGCGGCGTTGCGTAGTTGAGCGGCGTTGCGTGTAGTTGCGTGGCGTTGTGTAGTTGCGTGGCGTTGCGTAGTTGCGTGGCGTTGCGTAGTTGCGTGGCGTTGCGTAGTTGCGTGGCGTTGCGTAGTTGCGTGGCGTTGCGTAGTTGAGCGGCGTTGCGTAGTTGAGTGGCGTTGCGTAGTTGAGTGGCGTTGCATGTGTGAGTGGCGTTGCATGTGTGAGTGGCGTTGCATGTGTGAGTGGCGTTGCATGTGTGAGTGGCGTTGCATGTGTGAGTGGCGTTGCGTTGTTGCGTGGCGTTGCGTAGTTGCGTGGCATTGCGGCGTTGCGTAGTTGCGCGGCGTTGCGTAGTTGAGCGGCGTTGCGTAGTTGAGCGGCGTGGCGTAGTTGAGCGGCGTGGCGTAGTTGAGCGGCGTTGCGTAGTTGAGCGGCGTTGCGTAGTTGAGCGGCGTTGCGTAGTTGAGCGGCGTTGGGTAGTTGAGCGGCGTTGCGTAGTTGAGTGGCGTTGCGTAGTTGAGTGGCGTTGCGTAGTTGAGTGGCGTTGCGTAGTTGAGTGGCGTTGCGTAGTTGAGTGGCGTTGCGTAGTTGAGTGGTGTTGCATGTGTGAGTGGCGTTGCGTTGTTGCGTGGCGTTGCGTAGTTGCGTGGCATTGCGGCGTTGCGTAGTTGCGCGGCGTTGCGTAGTTGAGTGGCGTTGCGTAGTTGAGTGGCGTTGCGTAGTTGAGTGGCGTTGCGTAGTTGAGTGGCCTTGCGTAGTTGAGTGGCGTTGCGTTGTTGCGTGGCGTTGCGTTGTTGAGTGGCGTTGCGTAGTTGCGTGGCGTTGCGTAGTTGCGTGGCGTTGCGTAGTTGCGTGGCATTGCGTAGTTGCGTGGCGTTGCATGTGTGAGTGGCGTTGCGTAGTTGCGTGGCGTTGCGTAGTTGCGTGGCGTTGCGTAGTTGCGTGGCGTTGCGTAGTTGCGCAGCGTTGCGTAGTTGAGTGGCGTTGCGTAGTTGAGTGGCGTTGCGTAGTTGAGTGGCGTTGCGTAGTTGAGTGGCGTTGCGTAGTTGAGTGGCGTTGTGTAGTTGAGTGGCGTTGCGTAGTTGCGTGGCGTTGCATGTGTGAGTGGCGTTGCGTTGTTGCGTGGCGTTGCGTAGTTGCGTGGCATTGCGGCGTTGCGTAGTTGCGTGGTGTTGCGTAGTTGAGCGGCGTTGCGTAGTTGAGTGGCGTTGCGTAGTTGAGTGGCGTTGCGTAGTTGAGTGGCGTTGCGTAGTTGCGTGGCGTTGCGTAGTTGAGTGGCGTTGCGTAGTTGAGTGGCGTTGCGTAGTTGAGTGGCGTTGCGTAGTTGAGTGGCGTTGCGTAGTTAAATGGCGTTGCGTAGTTGAGTGGCGTTGCATGTGTGAGTGGCGTTGCATGTGTGAGTGGCGTTGCATGTGTGAGTGGCGTTGCATGTGTAAGTGGCGTTGCGTAGTTTAGTGGCGTTGCGTAGTTTAGTGGCGTTGCGTAGTTTAGTGGCGTTGCGTAGTTGAGTGGCGTTGCATGTGTGAGTGGCGTTGCGTAGTTTAGTGGCGTTGCGTAGTTTAGTGGCGTTGCGTTGTTTAGTGGCGTTGCGTAGTTGAGTGGCGTTGCGTAGTTGAGTGGCGTTGCGTAGTTGAGTGGCGTTGCGTAGTTGAGTGGCGTTGCGTAGTTGAGTGGCGTTGCGTAGTTGAGTGGCGTTGCGTAGTTGAGTGGCGTTGCTTAGTTGAGTGGCGTTGCGTAGTTGAGTGGCGTTGCGTAGTTGAGTGGCGTTGCATGTGTGAGTGGCGTTGCATGTGCGAGTGGCGTTGCATGTGTGAGTGGCGTTGCATGTGTGAGTGGCGTTGCGTAGTTTAGTGGCGTTGCGTAGTTTAGTGGCGTTGCGTAGTTTAGTGGCGTTGCGTAGTTGAGTGGCGTTGCGTAGTTGAGTGGCGTTGCATGTGTGAGTGGCGTTGCGTAGTTTAGTGGCGTTGCGTAGTTTAGTGGCGTTGCGTTGTTTAGTGGCGTTGCGTAGTTGAGTGGCGTTGTGTAGTTGAGTGGCGTTGCGTAGTTGAGTGGCGTTGCATGTGTGAGTGGCGTTGCGTAGTTTAGTGGCGTTGCGTAGTTTAGTGGCGTTGCATAGTTGAGTGGCGTTGCATGTGTGAGTGGCGTTGCGTAGTTGAGTGGCGTTGCGTAGTTTAGTGGCGTTGCGTAGTTGAGTGGCGTTGCGTAGTTGAGTGGCGTTGCGTAGTTGAGTGGCGTTGCGTAGTTGAGTGGCGTTGCGTAGTTGAGTGGCGTTGCGTAGTTGAGTGGCGTTGCGTAGTTGAGTGGCGTTGTGTAGTTGAGTGGCGTTGCATGTGTGAGTGGCGTTGCATGTGCGAGTGGCGTTGCATGTGTGAGTGGCGTTGCATGTGTGAGTGGCGTTGCGTAGTTTAGTGGCGTTGCGTAGTTTAGTGGCGTTGCGTAGTTTAGTGGCGTTGCGTAGTTGAGTGGCGTTGCGTAGTTGAGTGGCGTTGCATGTGTGAGTGGCGTTGCGTAGTTTAGTGGCGTTGCGTAGTTTAGTGGCGTTGCGTTGTTTAGTGGCGTTGCGTAGTTGAGTGGCGTTGCGTAGTTGAGTGGCGTTGCGTAGTTGAGTGGCGTTGCATGTGTGAGTGGCGTTGCGTAGTTTAGTGGCGTTGCGTAGTTTAGTGGCGTTGCATAGTTGAGTGGCGTTGCATGTGTGAGTGGCGTTGCGTAGTTGAGTGGCGTTGCGTAGTTTAGTGGCGTTGCGTAGTTGAGTGGCGTTGCGTAGTTGAGTGGCGTTGCGTAGTTGAGTGGCGTTGCGTAGTTGAGTGGCGTTGCGTAGTTTAGTGGCGTTGCGTAGTTTAGTGGCGTTGCGTAGTTTAGTGGCGTTGCGTAGTTTAGTGGCGTTGAGTAGTTGAGTGGCGTTGCGTAGTTGAGTGGCGTTGCGTAGTTGAGTGGCGTTGCGTAGTTGAGTGGCGTTGCGTAGTTGAGTGGCGTTGCGTAGTTGAGTGGTGTTGCGTAGTTGAGTGGCATTGCATGTGTGAGTGGCGTTGCATGTGTGAGTGGCGTTGGGTAGTTTAGTGGCGTTGCGTAGTTTAGTGGCGTTGCGTAGTTTAGTGGCGTTGCGTAGTTGAGTGGAGTTGCGTAGTTGAGTGGCGTTGCGTAGTTGAGTGGCGTTGCATGTGTGAGTGGCGTTGCATGTGTGAGTGGCGTTGCATGTGTGAGTGGCGTTGCGTAGTTTAGTGGCGTTGCGTAGTTTAGTGGCGTTGCGTAGTTTAGTGGCGTTGCGTGGTTGAGTGGCGTTGCGTAGTTGAGTGGCGTTGCGTAGTTGAGTGGCGTTGCTTAGTTGAGTGGCGTTGCGTAGTTGAGTGGCGTTGCGTAGTTGAGTGGCGTTGCATGTGTGAGTGGCGTTGCATGTGCGAGTGGCGTTGCATGTGTGAGTGGCGTTGCATGTGTGAGTGGCGTTGCGTAGTTTAGTGGTGTTGCGTAGTTTAGTGGCGTTGCGTAGTTGAGTGGCGTTGCGTAGTTGAGTGGCGTTGCATGTGTGAGTGGCGTTGCATGTGTGAGTGGCGTTGCGTAGTTTAGTGGCGTTGCGTAGTTTAGTGGCGTTGCGTTGTTTAGTGGCGTTGCGTAGTTGAGTGGCGTTGCGTAGTTGAGTGGCGTTGCGTAGTTGAGTGGCGTTGCATGTGTGAGTGGCGTTGCGTAGTTTAGTGGCGTTGCGTAGTTTAGTGGCGTTGCGTAGTTGAGTGGCGTTGCATGTGTGAGTGGCGTTGCGTAGTTGAGTGGCGTTGCGTAGTTGAGTGGCGTTGCGTAGTTTAGTGGCGTTGCGTAGTTGAGTGGCGTTGCGTAGTTGAGTGGCGTTGCGTAGTTGAGTGGCGTTGCGTAGTTTAGTGGCGTTGCGTAGTTTAGTGGCGTTGAGTAGTTGAGTGGCGTTGCGTAGTTGAGTGGCGTTGCGTAGTTGAGTGGCGTTGCGTAGTTGAGTGGCGTTGCGTAGTTGAGTGGCGTTGCGTAGTTGAGTGGCGTTGCGTAGTTGAGTGGCATTGCATGTGTGAGTGGCGTTGCATGTGTGAGTGGCGTTGGGTAGTTTAGTGGCGTTGCGTAGTTTAGTGGCGTTGCGTAGTTTAGTGGCGTTGCGTAGTTGAGTGGCGTTGCGTAGTTGAGTGGCGTTGCGTAGTTGAGTGGCGTTGCGTAGTTTAGTGGCGTTGCGTAGTTGAGTGGCGTTGCGTAGTTGAGTGGCGTTGCGTAGTTGAGTGGCGTTGCGTAGTTGAGTGGCGTTGCATAGTTTAGTGGCGTTGCGTAGTTTAGTGGCGTTGCATAGTTTAGTGGCGTTGCGTAGTTTAGTGGCGTTGCGTAGTTTAGTGGCGTTGCGTAGTTTAGTGGCGTTGAGTAGTTGAGTGGCGTTGCGTAGTTGAGTGGCGTTGCGTAGTTGAGTGGCGTTGCGTAGTTGAGTGGCGTTGCGTAGTTGAGTGGCGTTGCGTAGTTGAGTGGCATTGCATGTGTGAGTGGCGTTGCATGTGTGAGTGGCGTTGGGTAGTTTAGTGGCGTTGCGTAGTTTAGTGGCGTTGCGTAGTTTAGTGGCGTTGCGTAGTTTAGTGGCGTTGCGTAGTTGAGTGGCGTTGCGTAGTTGAGTGGCGTTGCGTAGTTGAGTGGCGTTGCGTAGTTGAGTGGCGTTGCATGTGTGAGTGGCGTTGCGTAGTTTAGTGGCGTTGCGTAGTTTAGTGGCGTTGCATAGTTGAGTGGCGTTGCATGTGTGAGTGGCGTTGCGTAGTTGAGTGGCGTTGCGTAGTTTAGTGGCATTGCGTAGTTGAGTGGCGTTGCGTAGTTGAGTGGCGTTGCGTAGTTGAGTGGCGTTGCGTAGTTGAGTGGCGTTGCGTAGTTGAGTGGCGTTGCGTAGTTGAGTGGCGTTGCGTAGTTGAGTGGCGTTGCATGTGTGAGTGGCGTTGCATGTGCGAGTGGCGTTGCATGTGTGAGTGGCGTTGCATGTGTGAGTGGCGTTGCGTAGTTTAGTGGCGTTGCGTAGTTTAGTGGCGTTGCGTAGTTTAGTGGCGTTGCGTAGTTGAGTGGCGTTGCGTAGTTGAGTGGCGTTGCATGTGTGAGTGGCGTTGCGTAGTTTAGTGGCGTTGCGTAGTTTAGTGGCGTTGCGTTGTTTAGTGGCGTTGCGTAGTTGAGTGGCGTTGCGTAGTTGAGTGGCGTTGCGTAGTTGAGTGGCGTTGCATGTGTGAGTGGCGTTGCGTAGTTTAGTGGCGTTGCGTAGTTTAGTGGCGTTGCATAGTTGAGTGGCGTTGCATGTGTGAGTGGCGTTGCGTAGTTGAGTGGCGTTGCGTAGTTTAGTGGCGTTGCGTAGTTGAGTGGCGTTGCGTAGTTGAGTGGCGTTGCGTAGTTGAGTGGCGTTGCGTAGTTGAGTGGCGTTGCGTAGTTTAGTGGCGTTGCGTAGTTTAGTGGCGCTGCGTAGTTTAGTGGCGTTGCGTAGTTTAGTGGCGTTGAGTAGTTGAGTGGCGTTGCGTAGTTGAGTGGCGTTGCGTAGTTGAGTGGCGTTGCGTAGTTGAGTGGCGTTGCGTAGTTGAGTGGCGTTGCATAGTTGAGTGGCATTGCATGTGTGAGTGGCGTTGCATGTGTGAGTGGCGTTGGGTAGTTTAGTGGCGTTGCGTAGTTTAGTGGCGTTGCGTAGTTTAGTGGCGTTGCGTAGTTGAGTGGAGTTGCGTAGTTGAGTGGCGTTGCGTAGTTGAGTGGCGTTGCATGTGTGAGTGGCGTTGCATGTGTGAGTGGCGTTGCATGTGTGAGTGGCGTTGCGTAGTTTAGTGGCGTTGCGTAGTTTAGTGGCGTTGCGTAGTTTAGTGGCGTTGCGTAGTTGAGTGGCGTTGCGTAGTTGAGTGGCGTTGCGTAGTTGAGTGGCGTTGCTTAGTTGAGTGGCATTGCGTAGTTGAGTGGCGTTGCGTAGTTGAGTGGCGTTGCATGTGTGAGTGGCGTTGCATGTGCGAGTGGCGTTGCATGTGTGAGTGGCGTTGCATGTGTGAGTGGCGTTGCGTAGTTTAGTGGCGTTGCGTAGTTTAGTGGCGTTGCGTAGTTTAGTGGCGTTGCGTAGTTGAGTGGCGTTGCGTAGTTGAGTGGCGTTGCATGTGTGAGTGGCGTTGCATGTGTGAGTGGCGTTGCGTAGTTTAGTGGCGTTGCGTAGTTTAGTGGCGTTGCGTTGTTTAGTGGCGTTGCGTAGTTGAGTGGCGTGGCGTAGTTGATTGGCGTTGCGTAGTTGAGTGGCGTTGCGTAGTTGAGTGGCGTTGCGTAGTTGAGTGGCGTTGCGTTGTTGCGTGGCGTTGCGTAGTTGCGTGGCGTTGCGTAGTTGCGTGGCGTTGCATGTGTGAGTGGCGTTGCGTAGTTGCGTGGCGTTGCGTAGTTGCGTGGCGTTGCGTAGTTGCGTGGCGTTGCGTAGTTGCGCAGCGTTGCGTAGTTGAGTGGCGTTGCGTAGTTGAGTGGCGTTGCGTAGTTGAGTGGCGTTGCGTAGTTGAGTGGCGTTGTGTAGTTGAGTGGCGTTGCGTAGTTGCGTGGCGTTGCATGTGTGAGTGGCGTTGCGTTGTTGCGTGGCGTTGCGTAGTTGCGTGGCATTGCGGCGTTGCGTAGTTGCGCGGTGTTGCGTAGTTGAGCGGCGTTGCGTAGTTGAGTGGCGTTGCGTAGTTGAGTGGCGTTGCGTAGTTGCGTGGCGTTGCGTAGTTGCGTGGCGTTGCGTAGTTGCGTGGCGTTGCGTAGTTGCATGGCGTTGCATAGTTGCGTGGCGTTGCGTGGTTGAGTGGCGTTGCGTGGTTGAGTGGCGTTGCGTGGTTGAGTGGCGTTGCGTGGTTGAGTGGTGTTGCGTGGTTGAGTGGCGTTGCGTGGTTGAGTGGCGTTGCATGTGTCAGAGGCTAAATGTAGCACAGGGAGACCTCCAGTGGTAAGACAATCAAAAACAACTTAGAAAACATTTGACAGTATGAAGAGATCAAACTCATGAACAAGCGTGATACACCTCAGCTAAAAATCATGATAAATAACAACACACATTAGAAGTGAAACTGCAAGTACAGAAGGACCAGCTTTGCTTGTTTAAAACTCCCACTTCAGGCAGATGAGTGTAATGTGTAAAGCGTCTTGTGCACATGAGCAGATCGGAGTCTGGAAGCAAATACAAAGAAGAGGAATGACTGAGGCGCATTGGTGTGAAGCACATCAAAGGGCTTCTCCTCCCCTAATTAGCCGTTCTGGGGAAACTGAAAGTACGGCCGGCCTGCGGCCGGCCATGAATAATTAGGGGAGGAGAAGCCCTTTGATGTGCTGTGCTGGCTGGCCCTGAATGCGCGTGCATGTTATCACGTGGTTCACGGGCACTGCAAGAAAACCGCGGCTGAAAGCCCTTTGGTTTGAAGAGAAAATAGCCGACTTGAATTCTCCCCATTTCCCATTCCTGCGGAATGGTAAAGGCGAGACCTAACAAGCTGGAGGTCATCCGCATAGTTATATACGGAGACCCCCATGTCAAGGAGAGAAAGAATAAGGGGACGAATGTAAAGATTAAAGAGAAGGGGGACAGGGAGGAGCCTTGGGGGACCCCGCAGGGGACCAAGCAGGTAGGGGCAATGTGGCCAGACAGATGGACTGCCTGAGTCCGTCCATTAAGAAAGGAGGCGAGCCAAGAGACCGCGGTACCCTGAACGACCGCTGCGCTGACCCGGTCGAGAAGGATGGAATGGTCGACCGTGTCAAACGCAGCGGACAGATCAAGCAGCACCAAAGCTTGAGGCAAGTTGAAATCCGCCTTGCTCTTGAGCTCGTCTAGGAGGGACAGGACCACTGACTCAGTAGAGTGAGCTGGGCGAAAACCCGCTTGGTGGGAGGCCAAGAGATGGTTATCCTCAATGAAGGAGGAGAGACAGGAGGTAATGTGGCTCTCCAATATCTTCCCAAGGTAGGGAAGAAGGGAAATAGGTCTAAAATTGAAAGGAAGGGAGGGGTCTGCACCAGGCTTTTTTAAGATGGGGCGAACTATTGCGGATTTGAAGAATTTCAGAACTAGGCCTGAGGAAATAGAAGAGTTAAGAAGCGAAAGATCGGGATCAGGACAGTGAGTGAAGAGCTCTCTCAGAATGTGTGCAGGAGAACAGTCAGCTGGAGAACCTGACTTCACTTTCTGAAGTAGTGCCAAAAAGGGGTTTAGAGCGATGAGAGGAAACTGGTCAAGGAGCGAAGAGGGCGGGGGAAGTGAGAGGGAGGGAGAGGAAACAAGGGGTGATTTCGTTGAAGAAATGTTGGATTGGATCTTCACGATTTTATCTAAAAAGAAGTCGTTAGGGGACAAGCAAAGATCTTGGGAGGGGTCAGGGTTAGAGTTAGCTCTGTCCGAGGCGACTAAGTTGCGGACTATGGAAAAGATTTCCTTCGGTTTGTTAGCTGATTGAGATATCTTTTCCGAAAAATACCGAGTTTTGGCTAAGAGAATAGCCTTCTTGTAATTATTCAAAAGAAGCTTATATTTGGATCGCAGAAGAGGACAGTAATTGCGTCTCCAATGGCGTTCAGAGCGCCTAAGGTCCAGTTTGAGAACTTTCAATTCGTCTGTGAACCATTTTTGGGCGTCATGGGGGCGACAGGTCTTGACTTTTCTAAGAGGGGCAACGCGATCACAAGTGGAAGACAGCCACTGATTCACAGCGTCTGCTTGAAGATCAATGGAGAGGGCACCTGGGTCAGGAGAAGAAGCAGCAAGAGAGGAGCAAAGGAGGTTAAGATCAACCCGATTCCAATTGCGAGCTGTGATATTCTTAGTCAAAGGGGGTTTTTTTGGGCTCCAAGCTCAATAAGAAATGAGATCAGAAAGTGGTCGGACCAGGTACAAGGGACGATTGTGGGGGAAGTAATAGTACAGCTGGCTGACCATATCTGATCTAAGGTGTGGCCGTGAATATGGGTAGGGGAATGGAGGTGAGGAAGAAAATTAAGACAATGGAGAGTAGCTGAAAAGTCTTTGGAGGACGGGTCCTCCCTAGGATCACCTGGCCAGTAATTAAAATCTCCGAGAAGGAGTAGTGAAGAGTTGTTGACCACAAGAGTGGCCAGTAATTCTTGTAAAACAGGTACGAAAGTAGGCATATTCTGAGGGGGACAATACATTAAGATTATTGTGATGGGGGCTAAGAGGTTAAGTGAGCGAGCAACCAAGAAATCTAGATCAGGTATAGGAAGATGGGGAAGAATCTGAAACTGGAGATGGGAATGAGTGATCATCGCCACCCCCCCGCCGGCCTTACCGGCTGGACGATCCACCCTAAGAGCGTAGTACGAGTCGGGGAGGACGGACAACAAATCAGGAAGGGAATCAGCAGAAAACCACGTCTCAGTAAGAAACAAAAAGTCCGGAGCGTCAGTGTCCAGTAAGTTAAAGAGCTCATACTGGTGATTGCCTGCTGATCTGGTGTTTAACAGGCAGGCAGTGGCCATGGTGGGTGTGGAGAAAGAGAGGGGGGTGAGGGGAGGGGAAGTCTGTAATCGGGGAGAGAGCAGTGCGGATTCAGGCGAGGGAGTAGAGGGAACAGAGATGCCAAGGGCCGCAACGTGCATAGACAAGGACCGGGTGATGGGCTGTGCTGTGTTTAAGAGAAGAAGTTGGGCTGGGGTGTAAGTGAGGATTGGGCCAGAGTCCGATGCCCCTGGTCCCTGTCGGTCGCGGACGGGCGCAGACGGGCTTGCCTTTGACACGCCCGCTGCAGAACACAGCATTGTCAAATTTAACATAACACCGTGCTCCAACATTTTTTTGTAGGTATGCCCCTAAGTGTTTTTGAGAGAGGGATTTCCCAAAGTCATTTTAAAGATAATGGACCTCAATTTTGTTCGGAGACATGTAATGCTTTCCTTAAAAGGAACAGAATCGTGCACAAAATCACTTCTATTTACCATCCTGCTGGTAACGGCTCTGTGGATCGCTTTAACAGAGTGCTCATGAATACCATCCAACTAGTCAAAGAGGCCAATTTATCCTGGGCAAAGGAAATATGGTGCACTGTGTGGGTTTACAGGGTTATACCTTGCAGTTCAACTGGATTTAGCCCTTTTGAGATTATGAGGGGCAGATTGTCAACTATGAAGGACAATGTAGCATGGATGCACAGTTCCACGAGGAGTGAATGGTCTCCTGATGAGGTTAGCAAAACAGTTAGCAAGACTCAAGACAAGAGTAAGAAATATCACAACAAAAAGAACAGCTCCAACCCGGTAGAGTTGCGAATAGGTGATTGGGTAAGAATCAAAAAATCCAGGAGTTTATAAAAAAAACTGAAGGCAGATATTTTCAACCTTTACAAGTGGTTTAGGTTTTATGTAACTTTGTGCAGTTGAGTGATGGCAGGATGTGGCATTTGAGCGGCATTTCTCTACATAACGGGGAGAAGAGAATTCCTAATTATGCTTTTGGCGCTTGCGTTCAACAGTCTATAAATAATACCTCTGATTGGTTATTGGGAGACTGTTCTGGTGTAAATGGAAACAGTGTGAAAATGAAGATGCTGAGGTCAATGGACACCAACAATGTGGGATAGTTTGACCCTTTTGGATTTCCTTAGAATATTAATGGAATTAGAACTGTGTCATGTGTTATGGAATGTGGGCTTGGCAGTCATACTGATGTTGGTGGGTGTACTGGTTCACGTAAGTTGCTGCTCAGGAATAAGGAATAAATCATAATCTTAAACCTACTCTGGACTCTACAGATTTACTACAACTGGCTTGGGGCATTCAGCTCGCAACAGATTCTGATGCTGCCTCTCAAGAGGTCTTCTCACCCACTGTTTTATAAATGTTGCCACGTGTGTCATTGGTCACCACTCAGAGCTTCGTGGGTATTTAATTGCATATAGGCTGACCACCTCCTTTTCATTGTTGCAACAACATAGCAGTGGATAATGTGATTCAGAATGGAGATTCTCCAATCAACATGCAGAATGAATCTTGAGTTCATTAAAGACAACAGAGGCAATCATTATGCATACACCTTTATTGCAGCCCCAAATGGAGCCCTTAAAAGAACTTATACACATTTCAAAGTAAAAGGTTTCACTCTGGAATCGCAACATGGTATATATATCCCCATGTCTCACGGTTATCTTTCTCCTTTAGGCTGCAACACAAACAAATCTTGAAATAACTTGAAACATCACAACATTGTAGTCAACATGGAACAACTCCAACTTCCCCTCTTGCCCTCAACAGGAGAGAGCATTTAAGGGTTGCCTCCTACATAAACAGGAGAATTTAATAGTATCCTTTGCATGTGAAAAAAATGTGAGATAAATATCTGATAGTCATAAAAAAACAGACAACATTCAAAATTTCTCATATTAAAATAATCATAATTTTCTTTCCCTTTTTTCTCATTCCTCTCTTATTCTATGTTTTAAAACATTCTCTTTTCCGCCTGACCCTAGCACATATAACATAGGGTGCGGTGGGTGAGATAATGACAGCCTTAGTTATCTTTAATGAAATCAAGATTCTCTCTGCATGTTAATTGGAGAATCATCTTTTTTATTAGGAGAGCGGAGGATATTATTATGCATGTTTAAAGCTTTCCATAACTATATTACTTACATGCTTCACAGATCTCAAGTAGAAATTTGTAAAGGTATGTCCCCTTATTTATTTATTTTTCCATTTTAATTATTTTTCCTCACCTGACCTGTACAGAAAAAACAGGATGATGTGGGTGGGATAATGATAGCCTCCGTTGTCTTTAATGAAATCAAGATTCTCTCTGCATGTTTTCCTGGAGAATCGTCATTTAATTCCAAGACCAGAGGCTATCATTATGCATGTTTAAAGCTTTCCATACCTATGTTACTAACATGCATAATTTGTGTCAAATAGAAATTTGTGAAGGTGCTAAAAATCAACCAATCTGCTGCTTCCTTGTTCTCAGAAAGAGTACCGCCAGCCCAGAATTCCTTGCTGGCCATTGCACCTCTGGCCAAAGGTGTACCAAATTTTGATTGATATATACCTGCATCTTTCATTATTTCTCTAACCCATTTCGCTATTGTGGCACTAGATACTGCTTCATGTGGTTTCACATAGGATATCAATAGTTGGCTGTCACCATCATGTCTCAATTCTAGCATTCTTTGTTCATAAACCTTCATACAACTTACTATGCCTAGTTTTGGACAATCCTGGAAAGAAAGATAGAAAACATGACCAGACATGTTCTTTGTTCTCTTCCAGATATCAAAATGTACACCATTTAATGAATAAATCCTGGTGCAAATCTCCAGAACTTTACCGTCTGAAACCCTTTTGCAAGATACTAAACAGAGACGTGTTGCTAGTTTTTGGGAAACCTGTCTGAGAGAGAGGTAACAATTACCTGGCCATGAATCAAAAAGTTTGAATACCAAATTACTTCCCATAAGGAACAATAACCGGCCCTAGGCAGTCTCTTAAGCCTTATTACCTTTACATCATTCTTCAAATTAGTAGGTCACATCCAACCACAATGTCACCTACCAGGGCATGGACATCTGAAACACCTGACCTATGGCAATTAATGGTTCTGTAAGATAAACCTGTCTGAAATAGTTTTGCAAACTAATTTGCCAAATCTGTTAAAGGAGCCGCCACGGGATCCAGACCCCTTTCCATGCACCTACTGTACCATCTATACCAAACCCCCTTTTATCTCTTCTTAGTACCTGGTGCCCATGATTCGTCCAGTCAGGCCTTAGCCTTTTCTAAATGACCAGAGAATTTTCCAGAGCCCCTGATATCTTCCAAACAAGAAGGCTCAGCTTTCCTTCAACTACTAAAAGATGCTCCTCTCCATCTGGACCCACTAGTAAACTCTGATGTACCTGTATAAAACAAGGTTCCTCTACTGCAAGTTCCATTACCTCATGGAACCAAACGTGTGAAGTCCAAAAGGGGGCCACTAGGACTAACTTGCATGCTCCTTCCGGACCTTCCATAATACTCTCTGGAACATTGCAAATGGTGGAAAAGCATAAGCTGTCACCGCCAATCAATCCTGTACAACGTCATCCACTGCTAAGGCTCCTGGATCCGGTCTCCAACTGAAATACTGTGCAAACGGCAATTGAGTCTCCTGGCAAATAGATCTAGTTCTATTAGGTCCCAAAGAGCTTGTACCTTCCTGGAAATCACTGGGTTCAGTTGCCAATCACGGAAATCTCTGGGATGCTGTGAATTCAAATCTTCCTTCTGATTCTGCTTGCCTGGAATGTGGCCTACTGACAAACTAATCTTGTGTTCCAAACAGAAATATTATATGGCCTTTGCTAGATTTGCTAAATGCTTTGCTTTTGAATCTCCCAGGCGATGGATAAAAGAAACCACTGAAACATTGTCTATGCAACTCAACACAATACACTGTTCGCCAAATAGGTTTTGAAGCTCCTCAAACCTTTCAGTTCTGCCACCAACTCTAAGCAATTTATGTGTAAGAAACCAACCCTGGGTGATGAACTTCGCTCCATTCACAGAGATTGGAGAGTTCCTCACTCTGAGCTCTGCGGACATGCGGAGTTCCCCAAAACTCAGCTTGCGAAGCATAGCAGAGTGTTTTTCCTCGTTTGCGCTCTTCAACGTCAAGTTGGTGAGCGAGAGCGAGGAACATCCACCTTCCAGCGAGATTTTTCCTTGCTTGCGCTCCCCAAGGTCTAGTTCGTGAGCACAAGGGAGGAAAATTAACCTTCTGGCGAGATTTCTCACTGCAAGTGTTCGCAGCAGCTTTGAGAAACCTTCTGTTCACGTTGAGAAAGCTGCAGCTTGAGTAGGAAATCTACTTGATCAGCAGAAAGGAAGCTGCGCCCTCTTGCGGTGTGCATAGTGCCATTTACGATGGTTTTATAGCATGTGACAAACACCCGGCGCTCAAAATCTGAGCGAATGGCATGACCATAACGCACTCGGCCGCTCGCAGGACTTCGCGCAGTTTGGCAACATTCTTTGGCACTTCGCAGAGTTACGCTACGCAAATCTCCGCAAACTCTACCCAGGCTTATAAAAAACTCTCTTGACTCGTTTTCTTCCTTCTGTCTCTCGGTTGTTCATGTGGACCCCCCCAGCCCAAAGAACTGCCATCTGTCTCTTATATGAACTCTGGCACATTTACAAAAATAGTTTTGCCATTCTAACTCTCTAGGCTATTCAACCACCACTCCAGATCAGTTCACACCTCTGGGGACAAACTCATTGACTCTGCATATCATAGACCTTTTCTCAACCCTACTGTCTTTAACTTCTGATGGGTTCTTCAATTCAGGGGGCCTAGAGAAATTGCTTGGATAGATTAGGACAAGCAACCAATATTCCTTGCTAAGTCCCTGAGCGTTACTACCTCCTTTCCTAAGGTGTATCTTACTTCTCAGGGGAAGGCTTCGGGGTGGGGGAGTGTTTGGGGTTTTACACCCCCTAAGTAAATGTATTTTCTGGTAAATAGTTTGGTCCAGGTGCTTTTATTAAGGTATGGTGAGGTGTCTGTCGGAATTCACCAGGAATTGTTCCATACACACAGATAAAAACACACACACACTCTCTCCCTCTCTGTTCAAAATGTATTAAAAATGTTAATTATTTTACAAATATTGTTTTCTCTCAGTTAGTACCCATACCAATCCTCATTCGTCTCCCTTTTCACTGCCCCTTTAGCCCCTCTCATGCACCCTGCTTGTCGTATTATGTATTTGAATATTATAGGTCAGTGTGGTTGTTGGAAAATCCAAATCTCACCCCCACAATCTTACTGACCAAGCTACGCCCCTTTTGTTTATTAACTTATTTCCTTTTTCTGAAGCAAAAATAACTGGGTTTGTAGAGTGTCTACCTGAAAGCCTAAAAACTCCAAAGACTGACTCAATATCAAGATTGATTTCTCCACGTTCACAATGTATCCCAGATTTTCTAGAAGATCCCTTTGTCTTACGTAAATGATCCAGTACCTCTCTTTTAACCTGACTCATCAATAGGTTGTCAGCCAAATATATTATTAACTGAATTCCTCTCTCTCTCAGAAAGGCTGTCACAAGTCTTAAGACCTTGGTAAAGCACCATGAAGTGGAGGATAACCCACAGAAAGACAGCAAAACTGGTGGCCTAAATCTCTCCATTTGATCCAGAGATACCTCTGAGAATTAGCTTCCATAGGAGTCGTGACATATGCATCTTACAAATTCAGTTTTACTAACCAATCTTTTTTCTGTAGGATTTCTGTGAAAGAGAGATTCCCTCCATATTCAAGTGCCTCTAAACTAAATATTTGTTTAGGTCTCTTAGATATATCACTGGACGCCATCCTTTGTCTTTCTTTTTCACCCCAAAAAATGTGGCTACAAAACCATCATTTGAGTCTACAACTTTTATTATTGTGCTTTTCTGCAACATTTGAGTAACCTCCACATCCACCAAATCTATTATCTCTTCGTCAAAGACAATCTCTCCAGGTTGAAAAATTGAATATGGGTTTCCAAGAAATCTGTCTTGAAACCTGATATAGTTTCCAGAACCCAGGGGTCGTTTGTCGTTTCTCCCCATTTGTGAATAAATAGTTTTAGCATTATAGTGTTACCTTCATTTGGGAAGAACCGGTACAAGTTGTTCCACTTGCCTTCAGATCCTCAACCTTGAGGTCTAGCTGTTCCTCCTCTAGTTCTAGATATTCCTCCCTGCAGGTAGAATCCTGATGAGGTTTGGAAACCTTTGCCTTAACCCCTATAACGCTAGGAGTACTGGTTTAGATATAAAAAGAGAGCCTTCTAACTCCTCGGCTAGCAGCCAGTCCCCTCCAGCCAGCCCTCCCTAAAATGTGTGTGTCAAACACACACCTCATGTTCTATTGGAAGTGAAGGAGGTCGTGTAGGAGGACACATATTTACCCAAGGACATAATTAAGTTGTGTCCGAAGAGAAGGCCCATAAGGTCGCTCTCTCATTCTTTATTGGCGAACTCAGTGAGTTTAGGACTCATTCTCATAATAATGGGCTGCTTTCTTTCTGATATCAGGCCTGTGTTGGTGTTGCCCAACATGCAGACTGCCCTTTGGCTCCAACCCCTTAGAAGGTCTCTACTTCAGTGCCATTGATATGTGCTTCTTCAGCCATGTGTAGTATATGCGCCAAAGGGCCAAAGATGTCCAAAGTCGGTCCTGGTACTGTTTTAGGCACTGTTACAGGCCTTCCTGGGATCTTTACCTGATTTAAACAAGAATGTTATTAACTCTGGGTCAAGGTTTGGTGTATGACATGACTTGTCATCTATCACTGGCCTGGGGCACTCAGCCCATATCAGATTTCGATGCTGCCTCTCAAAAGGTCTTGTCACCCACTATTTTAGTAATTTTGCTACGTATGTCAGTGGCCACCACTCAGAGCTATATGGGTGTTTTATGGCATCTGAGCTGAATATCTCCTTCCCCAAAGGATCCTTAACTGGCTCAATGGACGGAGTGCCCTTTAAATCGTCGTCTAAACTCCCAAAGGTGTCTAACCTTCATCAAAACCTTTGTCATCAATATTGAAATCGAACATCAAAACCTTTGTCATTGCTATTGACATTAAACATATTATCCAGGCTGAGTAAGTCCTGTTTCTCTTTTGTGCGGCTAAGGACACCACTTCCTCTTGTGCCGCAGCAGACACCATCACCTCTTGTAATGCTAAGGTTATCCTAGTCTTTTGTAACACTAAGGCTACAACTCATGTCAGACTGGGGTTTGTCCCTCCTTGTCCTTGACCCGGTGTTCAGGGGTCTGTTCAGATGTCTTATTTTTCCTTGGGCCTTTCACCTCTTTTTCTTAACCATAGTGGCCTCCACCACTTCTTTAATAAAGGTCTTTAATCTCACTTCAAAGTACCTCCTAAAATTCTCCTCACTTACCTCTAGCTGAGGGAATTCCTTCTCCTCAACCAAACTACTACCTAAAACAATCACTGATGTGCACAAAACTTATCAAAAACTTAAAAATAAATTACTAATAATAGCTACTAATAATGAAAAGATTTAATTCTAAAATGTTAAATAAAATTATGCAAAATGTAATCCTAAATTTGTAACTTATACTAAGCAAAACTATTCAATGAACCTAAGGACCTGATTACGAGCTTGGTGGTCCACCTGTTCAAACGCCGCATCTGCGGCTGCCAATAGTCCACTGCGCTGGAGGGCTTTAGACCGTCATATTACAAGATTACTGCAGGGCGGCGATGTGGCTGTGGCAGTACTGAGGCAGTGGGCAATTTATTTCCATATATATCGATGTATGTGTTTACATTTTGACTGCATATGTGTTGAATGCACACATATGCATGATACATATGGAAAAAGGCCACCTACCCATTGCCGGAGGCCGACCCATATGTGGGCCGTCCCAGCAATGGGTATATGATATAAAGAGAACTTACCTGCGTATCGCCATAGACGGGGATGTATTCCTCGGGGTGAATATGCTCCTTTGTAGGGGGACCTGGAGAAAGGGATCCTTGTCGACATCTGCTGGGAAGAACAAGAAAGGGGTGAGTAGGCACCCCAAATCCTTTGTTTCAGCTGTCCTTTTGTCCTTTAGGCGATGTTCCAACAACCGTAGTTGGCTCGTCGGGAACCCAACATGGAAGTGTTGCTCTTCTATACTGTCCTATGGAGGCTGCCTGCCCCCGACCGCAGTCCTGGAGATCGGCGGTGTGCTGGCGGTGCCGGTGGTCCAACTGCGGTCTCTGCACAAGCAACACTCCCAACTCGCAATACGGTGGTTGGACCGCAGAGCTTGCGGGGGGTCGGATCGCCCCAGCCAAACTTGAAATAAGGCCCAAATTCTAAAATATACACTTTTTTAAGGCTATAATGTTTCAAAAGGACAGCCTCACATTTCGGGGCACGGAGGGTGCCACTAATAATCAGCTGATTGGCAAACTGGAGCCAAGGCTGTTAAATAAACCAGTGATCACCTTTGAACACAGCTGTTGTCATGGTAACCAGTTTAGTAATATTGTCCCAAATCCAAATGGCGACTGGATTCCAATCTGCTTTTGATTGCTTTGCAAATTTCTATTTTAAGTATTATGACGTGTGAGGCCTCACTGCTCTGAACAGGCTCACCATCTTCATGGTATCGTGGTTCACTGACTGCTTTTCAATATTTACCGCTGCGGCTGGGACCTTTGTCTTATAGAAAGAAAAGACGTGACATGCGTGTGAGCAGCCCTGTTATTTTGTCACTCCCAGTAGAGTCCCTGAGCACTCGTGGTGCATTGGGAGAGGTCAGCTGGGTGTGACAGTCACCAAGGAAGAGTACATTTATTAAACACACACACTACTCAATACTATGCACCAATTTATAAGCATACATAAACTGTTGGAATTACTTTGCGACATTGCGTAACATTTCCATTCCTACCACAAGCTTTTCCGCTTGAACCTCATCAAGTGGGGAGAAAAAGCTCCAAAAATAGCTGCCAACAGGTTTTACCTCTTGCAGCCATGTTATATATGGTTGCCACTGTGAATTAATAGTTAGATCAGAGTTCCATAGGAAGAGAGTTTTTTATTATCCTAATACCTTTGGTGCCGTTTGACGAAACTGCACAAAGCATTCCAAAAAAAAGTTTCACCAACCTCAGCTTCTTGCTGGAAAGCTCTGAGGTGATTCGTCAAGCATAGGGGATAATTTTATCATTCGCACTGCAGCGAAAGCAAATGCAGTTACATTTTTGGTTTTAGGAAGGATTAGACACACCATTCAAATTCCAAATCATTTTTAAAAAGACAAATACCTTTAAACAACAGTCCACCCTATTCCCCACAAACCTAACAGCCCCCTACTAAATTATAAATAAGTAATTAAACTATAGGACACTGAAATTACACATTAAAAATTGCACAATTCACTTAAATAGTTAAAATAACAATTAATCAATTAAGGGCCCTATGTTCGTATTACAAATACGGTGGTCGGTTTTGAAACCAGCCGATCATTCCGACTTGCTTCCAACGGGCACAAAGAACCCGTTGGCCAGTTGGAACCGGCACGCAATCCATTAAGGATGGCGTTTCCGCCGTCGGGATTAGGATGTTAGGGCCCGATTCACAGAACTAACTTAAGACAAAATCCTAAACTTACTACTTTTGGTATTCACAGAAGTTAGGATTTTGTCTTAAGTTTGTCTTAAGACAGACTTAAGACAGACTTAAGACAGACTTAAGTTCGGATTTTGTCTCAAGTCTGTCTTAAGTCTGTCTTAAGACAAAATTAAGACAGAATCCTAACTTCTGTGAATACCAAAAGTAGTAAGTTTACGATTTTGTCTTAAGTTAGTTCTGTGAATCGGGCCCTCAGTTCCCCATATGCTTTTCATGTTGGGCTTCCGACATGAAAAGCTATTCGGAAACCGTCTGTGGGGGCCCCTAGCAGGGCCACCTTGCTAAAGCTGTTGGAGGCCTTGGGGCCACATATGGTGCCCCCTGTCAATACCTGCACCGAGTGGCAGGCACTGTGATGATACCAGTGATGTCACTGACCATGTCATGAGTGATGTACTATGTAATAATGTCATAAGCAGTGAATTATGGAGGCGAGAGTTATAGTTAGCTCACAAACTATAACAGCTGAATTTCACTGGTTTTGTATGAGTGGAACCTGAGCCTAACTATAGCTTCCCTGTGATCTTTGTATTTTTCAGTGAATTTTTAAGGTTTTTTTTAAATTCCATTTCCAAACTATAACGTCCCTGTAACTTCTGTTTTTTTCAGTGAATTTCTAAGGTTTTTTAAATGCTAATTCCTAATTATAATGTCCCTGCAACCTTCTGCTTTTTCAGTGAATATAAATATATGTACAATTAAAGAATATATATTTTAGAAGTGGTTAATTTTCTTCCTATGATAAAGCTATTCCTAGCATGCAGCACTAAATGGAAAAGAAATGTTATCTCTTGACAGTTAATGATTCATATTCTATAGACCTTTCTACTTAATTCACATGATATGCCTGCACATTTGGACGGGTATCAGGTTGTGACTCCTGCTAGAGCAGCATGTGGCCTGCAGAACACTGTTTGGAGTGGCACCATGGGCTTCAGGGCATACATCATCCTCTTTTTGAGTTCAAAATATTTTATTGACTTTTCTAGATATGAATAACTAATAAAGACATTACAAAAAATAGCATCATTTGGTAATTATACCTATATAACAAAGTATAGATCACTCATCAATAATAAAGTACAATAGGTATTTAGATAATATATATGTATGTGGAACAAAATGGAAGGAAAGGAAGGGAAGGGAGGAGGGGAAAAACAACAATAATCATCATACATACACAGAGCTACTATATTATACCATAAAAATAAACTTTTTGAGGTAAAAATCTGAATTAAAGTAAGAAATACAACTTTAAGAAGAAAAATATAGATCCACTGGTGACCAAAAAGACTGATAAGAAATTGAGTTATGATGAATCCGATTCGTGGATAATAGAGCACCTCTTCTGGTAAAATAACCCACGACCACCAAGCATGAACAGATAATGTAGATATATCTTTCCAACAAAAAGTAATGATTTTAAAGCTGCTGAAATCAGAAAATGTAAAAGTCTACATTCCAAATCTTGTAAATTTAGTGAAATAATAGTGGATTTGCAAATTATTATTTAATAAGAGACGTCAATGTGGATATTGAAAATCTTTTTTATAACGTCCCAGACTTCAGACCAAAATTTACAAAGTAAGGGGCAATCAAAAAGCATATGTTGCAATGTACCTGTAGGTAAATTATAATGCCAACAGTCTGGAGAGGGAAGAAGTTTTGCATTATATAAAAGTGAAGGAGTCCATAAACAATTGTATAGGATATACGAATTGGTTTGGTATATTGAAACAGGCAGCCAACCAGATATACTATTAAGCCAAATATCCCTCCATGTATCAATAGATAAAGAAAGTGAAAGTTCACTATTCCAAAAATTTAAATCATTTCTAAATTGCTACCTAAAGTATCAGATAATTTTTTATATAAAATAGAAACCCCATGAGATGAAATAGAGATTGTTTGAATATATATTGGTAAATCAGCTTTAACATTAGATGGGACATTATTAGGAAAGGAATCTAAAATTGAATTACATAAATATTGGGATTTAATAAAATCAGATTTACATAAACCAAATTTTGTCTGTAACGATTCAAAAGACATAAAGGTATTATTGAAATAAACATCTTTAAAATAGATAATACCTGCTTTAATCCATAAAAACCAAAAACTAATATTTCTATTCAATTTGATAACGCTACTATACCAAAGAGATAATTCATCAGTATTATTCATGGGAACAAGAAAAATTGATTCAAGATCATTATATAACATTATAATTTAATAATAACTGATTTTCGAAAAAATCAGGCATTATTAGACATGGACACCAAAGAAGGTAAAAGAAACGGATACACTCTTGACCTCTCAATTCATAACCACACAGGAGGAATATTTAAAGAAGAGTGGTTAAACCATAATGAACTTTGTTTTAAAATAAAAGCTTTATGATACAGAAAAAATCTGGGATACCAAAACCAGCATTACGCTTAGGCACTTTTACTTGTTTATAACTAATACGAGGAGATTTAATGTTCCATAAAAACTTTGACAAAAATGTATCAATCTCTTTATAAAACTTTAATGGAAATTGTGTATGGATCATGGCAAGAGTATAAAAGATTTTGGGAGGAATAGTCATTTTTACAGAATCCATTCTACCCCACCATGTAAGATGTAATGACGCCCATTTAGACGTCTTGTTTTTAATATAATTTAAAATAAAATCACAATTCAAATTTATTGTTGATTTGATAGATGAAGAAAATAAGATTCCAATATATTTTAACTTATTTTTTTGCCAAATAATTTCACGCATGGGAAGCATATCAGGAGTGCAATAGACATTTAAGGGAAAAATTCTGTTTTGTTGGTATTTAAAGTGTAACCGGAAACTTTAGAATAATTCTTTATAATATCCATTAAGGGTGGGAAGGAAGCTAAACGGTCATTTATAAATAAAAGCACATCATACGCATAAGCAAGGGTTTTTACAATAACATCCTTAATATTGATCCCTTTAATATTATCACAATTTCTTATAGAAATAAGAAAAGGTTCAATGCCAATCAAAAATAACAGAGGAGAAAGAGGACATCCTTGTCTTGTGCCTCTGAAAAGCGATAATTGATTCGATACTTGCCTATTAATAAATAAACTGGCCCGAGGGGCAGAATATAAAGCTGTAATCATGTGAATGAAATTATCTCCAAAACTAAATTATGATAATGTAGAAAATAAAAATTGCCAATGAATTTGATCAAACGCCTTCTCATAATCCAAAGCTAAAATTCCACAGGGTAATGAAAGGCTAGAGCTTTGTTCAATAATATGTAATAGAGTTCTAGTATTGTTAGCAGAATATCTATTCTTCATAAACCCAGATTGGTCAGGATGTATAATAGAATCTAATATGGGGGCTAGTCTAGAAGCAAGTATTTTAGCATATAGTTTGGAATCTTGATTAATTAAAGATATAGGACGATAATTAGACACAAGAGTGGAATCTTTATCTGGTTTCGGAAATACTATAATTAAAGCTTCTGTGAATGATCCAGAAGTAGTGCCAGTAGAGCCAAAAAACGTAAAAAGTTCATATAAAAAAGAAATAGGTGTGACTGAAATTCTTTGTAGAATTCCGCTGGAATCCCATCAGGACCAGGAGGTTTATTCTTTTTAAGGGACTTTATAGCTGAGATTATTTCGTCTTTTGTAATAGGAGCATCTTAACCAGTTTGATCAGTTTGTGAAATCTTGGGTAACTTACATGAGGTTAAGAAGGAATCAATCAAAGAATCATCCTGAAAGTCGGGTATATTATATAATGTAGAATAGAAATTCAAAAATTCATTAACAATATCATTATGAGAAAGAGCAATGTTACCATTGGGACTGTGAATGGAGTTAATTTGAGTTTTATCTTTTTTTTACGTAAATAATTAGCTAATAGCTTTCCAGACCTATTAGCATTAAAACTAAATCTCGCCTTAGCATTCGAAATTTGGACCCCAGCTCTTTTACTAAGGAGAGAACTAAATTCATAGCGTAATTTTTGTAACTTAAATTTATATTGCGGATTGCTAGATGTAATAAAAAGTCGCTCAAATTTCGCAATCTGTGTCTGATTGAATTTAGTCTTTGCATGAAAGGTTTTATTTTCATGGGCCATAATAGATATAGTAACACCCCTATATAAGCTTTGAAAGCATCCCATCTAGTGTTCATAGATTCAGAACCTTCAGGGTTGAGTAGAAAATATTCTTGAATGGCAGATAACAGTTTAGGTTTCTTATAGTCATTTAAAATTATACCTGCGTTCATTCTTCATCAAGATTGTTTAATAAAATTTGAGTCCAAAGTCAAAACCAAAGAAAACAAAGCATGATCTGATATATCAATGTTACAAATAGAAGGAGTAGTTATTGAACTGATGAGTTGCCTAGAAACCAAGAAGCAGTCAATTCTAGAACGGGAATTGTGAGGATTGGAGAAGAACGTAAAAAAAAAATCCGTAGGAAAATGTAACCTCCAGATATCAGCTAACTTAGTGGCTTGAATAAATGACTTGAAAGCAAAATAAACTTTGGAAGGGTGAAACTTAGTCATAGATAATCTATCCGATACAGGGTCAGAAATAACATTAACATTTCATCAAACAATCAAAGGGGCATTACCAATCTTTAGAACCTCTGTAGTAAGATTAGTCCAAAAAACTGGGTCCTCTGCTGTAGGACCATAAACATTTAATAAAAATAAACATGTGTAATGAACTTTAATTTTAACGGTAACCTATCTACCATCCTCATCAGAAGTTTTACTTAAAATTTGACAATGCAACTTTTTTGCAAATCAAATGGCTACACCATTTTTCTTACCATTCGCAGGTGAAGAGACAATAACATCTAGCCATTTCTTCTTCATATAATCTAAAATTGTATCATCTATATGAGTCTCTTGTATAAAGAAAGCATCTGCTTTGCAACTATTAAGATAATCAAGAATTTTGGTGCGTTTAACTGGATAGCGCAAACCTTTAACATTTAATGAAACTACTTTAATATTGTGTAAATTAGCCATAACAGAGGAAAGAAGAAAAGAAATCAAGAAAAGGAAATTAAAGCTATATCAAGAGAATGAGAAACAGGTAGCTCCAAGGATGAAAAAAGGATAAAGGAAAAAACAAGGAAAAAACGACAAACAGAACACATGAATGTGAAATGTGAAACGCGCACATGTTTTACAAGCATGACCGAAACCGCTGGAGCCCTTCCTAAAGAAAAATCAGAAGTAAGTCAGAAAAGACATAGCTGATAAGAGTCAGGTAGAACATTCATTGCTATCCATTGAGTGCTGCATCTGTTGATCTAAAAAATGTCTCATGTCTTCTGGACGATGGAAAGATTGAGAAAAGTTATCCTTCCAAATGTGCATCGTCAACGGATCAAATAGACCATATTTGTAGCCTAAACTCCGCCATTGAGGACGAATAGCAATGAAGTCTCTGCGAATGGAAAAAGTTTCCTTGGCAAAGTCCTGATGGATGAAGATTTTGTTTCCATGAACCATCAATGAAGGTATTTCTCTAGCAGCTTTTCTGATTAGGACTAAATGGTGATGTCGGAGAACTTTAAAAATCATTTGTCGTGGTTTGGTGTGCATAGGGTTCCTGTGAGAGGGATCCTATGAGCCTTATCAATCTCGAATTTTTCTGAAAATTTAATTTGTAAAAGACTAGGCAAAAAGGACTTCAAATATAATCTGCAGTTATTTCCCTGAACATCTTCAGGCAAATTAAAATGCTTAAATTATATTGTCTATTACGATTTTCCAAGTCCAATAATGCTGAACTCATAGGTGAAATTTTTGCCACAAGTGGGGAAAAAGTGTCAAGTTTGGCCTTATTATCCTGAATTTTAAGGGAGTTATCCGACATTTTCATTGACAGGCCAGCCATTTATTTACGCACATTTTTGATTTCAGAAGGAATCGTTTCTGTACTGACTCGAAGAGCTTGAATTTACTCCAATATTAAAGATAGTGAGGGTTCTGATGACTCTACTACTTTAGATTTAGCAGGAGGAGGAGAAACTTGTTGTATTCTTTTATTATCAATGGTACTTTTATTTTCCATTTTGAAGTAAAAAGAACCAAAATTATAATTGCAGCAGTAAAGTATATAGAAAACAAGCAAAAACTGTGGAGAGAGCCAAAAAATATGACTGGTGCAGCAGCATTCACCAGACGATGGACAACAGCCCACCACTCTTTACAGTCCTTGCAGCTGTGAATGCAGTTGGAAAAACTCTTTACTCTTTCTTTTTGTCCATGCGGGCCCGAATCCAGAGAGAAGATCTACAATTGATGGAGCTAAGAATCACAGATTCAAAGCAACTGAAAAGGGACAACACTGTTGCGCCAGGATAACATCCAACTTTCAGTTACTGACTCTCAGTACCCACCAGGACCTTCCTATAGCTTGCTTAGAGGACAAGAGGCTCCAGGCACAGGCTGCACCTATGCCTAGTATAATTACATGCAATGCCAACTGCATACAGGGCATGGTCAATGCTCTTTTCAATTAGGCCCAACATTTCTAAAGATACGCAACTTATCAAAATGTTGCCTTGTATAAACTAGGCTTATGCTTCCAGTGTCTTAAAGAGCACTTCTTCCAAAAACCTTTAGTGAATTTTGCCCCACAACATTTATATTCTTGCCCACCAAAGTTCCTTCATGGCCCTCTCAGATCCAGAATTCTGGAGCAAAACCTGGTGCTGAAGCCCTTTCGTCCTTGTGCACTACAACAAAAGACCCACTCTCCTATGGTTCCTGGCATAATTTTTGGCAGGCACTTAACAGCCATTATTGCACGTTATAATGTAAAAGACTGAGAGCCTTATTACGAGTTTGGCGTTGTGGCAGTGTGCCGCCATGCCAGCACCCCGCTGCCAAACTTGACCGCACCCCGCCCGCCAGATTACAAGTTCATTCATGGTCTGGCGGGCAGTGCTTTGGCGGTCCCATGGCAGTGCCTTTCAAAGGCTCATATCTGAGCCTTAGAAAGGTGCCGCAATGGGAGTGCATAGCACGCTTCTGTAAAGCATGGTCTGTGCAGCCCATTCCGTGCAGGAACAGGGGGGTGCATACTAACAAGGGGCGCAACATGTGCCAACCTGCCCGAGAGCAGAGGACGGCCCGGGACCAGGGTTCGATTCCAGGCGCGGCAGGTTTCTGGACCAGGGTCAGCGGACTCGATAATTCTCTCGCCTCGGTGCCCACTCTGATCAGCGATCACACTCGGCAACTCTGGGCATTAGCTTGCCTCATCTTCACTAACGGCCCCACCAGACCGCCGGGGATGCCTGGTCTCACCCTGGAGATACCCATTAAGGGACCATCTCTCAGGGAAGCCAGGAAGGGTTTCGCAGCGGTCGAAGCGCCTTGGGACCCTCCGGGTAAGTAGTGCACTATATAAATGCCTATACATACATACATACATACCCCAGGCCCTGAGGCAAAAGGCCTTCTTAGTTTCCTGCCCACCACACTTTCCATGATGGGCTCACCGCGATGAAAACTGTAGCAGTGAGGGAACTTGTAATATGCTTGGGGGTGCCGCTGCAGCACCACCAGCAATTTGCGGCCTGAGACTGCTGCGCAACTGCCATGGGATCACGGCTCCCCGGTGGTTGCTGTGGTCCTGTGGCGGTCTATCTGCCCATGTCACAATAGGGCGGGTGGACCGCCACCATGAATATGGCGGTCGTATGGGCTGTCGTAATCGGAATAAGGCCCTGAGTAATTACCTGACAGTGAATGTCTAATTGGCAGGAGAGCCTATCTATGTATTTATTTCTTTATTGAGGAGTTCTGTGAAGTGCTGAGTGTCTCATTTCGGCCCTTTGCATTTAGGATTGCATTCCTCACTTGCTGCATAGTGCTCGACTGCCATCTTCACGCTGTACATTCCAAATGGAATGCGACTGCTCCAGGACTTTGCAGGTCTACTTTGGCTTCTCTGCTGTTTGCACAGTACCCTGCTGCACCAGAAGTCCTGGGCCTCGACCATGACTCCCTGCTGAGGTTGCTGTGGTGTCCAGCTGGCGTGTGTTTATACTGCTGTTGCGTTGTGGTGTGGCACGCATCCTGCGTGGGCCGTGGATTGGCTGCAGCGTTTGGTCAGAGGTGGCGAGCCGAGCCTTCCTGTGTGGGTGGTGAGATGGAAAGCTCTTGCTGTGTAGCACATTCCTGGTGTCGGCCTCCGCGGTGACCTTGGTGCTGCAGGGTCATCAGGGGCCTGCCTTCCAGCCTCTGAACCTCAAAGGGTGCTTTCTCTCCAAGGAATACCCGTTCGAGGTGCACAGCTGTCAGTGGAGCAGCGGTGGCGGTGGCACCAGGGCCCAAGAGTGTCAGTGGACTACCCCACCCGCAACCAACCGACCAACCAACGGCATTGGGACCCCTGCCCCTTGCTTTCATTAGGACCCATGGCACTCTTCCTGTGCCAGTAGCCTGCACTGGTACCCCACCAGCTGCAGGAACTGCTGGGGCCCACCTTACATCCCTGTGCCCAGGACAAGGAGCCCTGCGAGCCAGGAACGAGTCCCTGCAGTGCTGGAGGGGCTCTCTCTGTATGCAAGGTTGTTATGTATGGAGAGCAGGGTTTTATTTTTGCAGAGTTTTATATAGCGCAAACTTGACCTGAATCGGGTATCAGGGCGCTTTACATAGCACCAGTTGCATTACATGAGGACACATTCATTTTTGTTAGGCACGGGGAGATAGGCGCGGGGAGATTTGCCCAGAATCATAGGATGTTCAGCGTGATTGCTGAGACTCGAACCCAATTCCTTAGATTCGAGGTCGACCGCCCTAGCAGTTAGGCCAACTCCTCTCCCCAATGTTATTGCTTGAGACCCCTATGGAGTACTGCGCTGCCCCCCTTACATGTGCAATCAGTTATTGGCAATAAACAATCCCAAGAAAAGGCCCTGCAAAGCATTATGGGATAAGATTAGCAGTGGCAGTGGTGAATAGCTAACATCTAATTAACAATACTCTCAGATGCTTTGAAAAAGCAATTTTACATGCTTAACAGCATATAATTTATTCACAAAAATGAACTTTTACATTGCTATTAAGTAATGAGAGAGCTGATGATTTTGGGGTCCCCCCTAACCTAGGGGGAGCACCAAGCAGATGCCTTGAACACAAAGAGCATAAACAAAAAGCACATTTTGTTGAACTTTAGTGGTGATCCCATCATTTTAGGACCACCTCAAGCACAGTTATTGGCAAAAAGCAATCCCAACCAAAGGCCCTGTAAAGCATTATGGGACAAGATTAGCAGTGGCAGTGAATATTATAGTATCCAATATCAAAATAATTCTACAAAGAGCTGCAGTTCCACTGGTCGTCCCTAGATGTCCCTCACAAGTCAAATGCAAAGCATTGAAATTATTCTTACCTTAAGCTGCAGTTCCACTGGTCGTCCCTAGATGTCCCTCACGAGTCAAATGCAAAACCATTGAAACCCTTTCATCAAGCATTTGCATTTGACTCGTGAGGGACATCTAGGGACGACCAGTGGAACTGCAGCTCTTTGTAGAATTCTTTTGATATTGTATACTATATAATATTCACTGCCCACTGCTAATTTCATCCCATAATGCTTTGCAGGGCCTTTGGTTGGGAATGTTTTTTTGCCAATAACTGTGTTTGGGTTTGTCCTAAGAGGATGGGACCACAACTAAATCGTTCAATAAGATGTGTTTTTTTGTTTTCAAGGCATCTGTTTGGTACTCTCCCTATGTTAGGGAGGATCCCAAAATCATCACATCTCCCACTGCGTACCAATTTTTCTCTTTCTACTATATGCAATTTAGCATATAAAGATAGAAAAGCTTATTTTATCATATCTGTCATGAACAGGAAGCTTTTTGCAATTATTTTGCAATTTTGGCATGTGCAGGTATTTGAAAGCCACACTATTCAGTACCTCACACAGCATTTGCTGACATCATGTACGGGCGCGGCTTACCTCACACAAAGGGGCGCGCTTTGGACAACTCACCAATCACGCAACACAACTCTTGCACCGCTTGCGCAAAATATTTAGAACACGTTACAAGAATTACTTACACTCGGAAAGAGGCGCGGCTCAGGGCATAAGCGAATGAACGTTTCAATGGTGGACAAAGTCGGGGGGACACTCACACGAATGGCCTTCACTAAAACTAAATACACGCATTAAAAAGCTTTCACTGCTTCAGCGAAACGAACGAAAAAAACACTGACACTAACAACAAGACGGGCGCACAGAAAGGAAGACTCGGACGAATGCCATTCACAAACTCACCGTTTGCAAGGGGAAGAATGGGCTTCCAAAAGTCGCCGTTTTAAAGGTGAACAAATTGGGCACACGGACGTTACTACAAAACCAAAAACATACACGGGATTAAAAACGCACTTACAGTACCACCAATACTGCCGAACACAAACGAACACTCTGACCAATGCCCTTCTGAAAGTCACCGTTTGCAACGTGAAGAACGGGCTGCTAAAAGTCACCATTTTCACTATTAACAAATCACAAGGCCAAACATACAAAGTTATAGGCATAGACTTAAGAGAAGCCTGCTTCACTCATGGGCAGTTATATGTTGCACTCTCTCGGACAGGGAATGTAGAAAATCAATTTACTCTAAATCCCAATTCTAATGAAACACAAAATGTTGTTTATCACAAAATATTAAAATAAATGTCTTCTTATTCATTAACAACACAACAACATTTACAATACTGACCCGGACAACGTTGGGACGGGCTGCTAGTGTATATTAAATTAATAAACTGCTGTTGGTGTGCGCATACCCAAATTTGGCAAACAGCTCCACCATCCACCGGCTCAAATTGAGCACTGAATGTCCTATGATCGCAGCGTTTGAGACCAAGCAGAAGACGAGCGGAATACTTCTTGACTCTATGAAGATTAGTTTGTTGAGAGGGTCAACGTAAAGGTAGTTACGATAATCAATATGGGAGTTCAACACTACGGGGCAGATCTACGTTTCCTGGCGCATCCCTGCAAATCAGCAGGGATATGCCAGGAAAGATGCGTGATGCAAGTTTACCCTTGCGCCACCACAGATGCACCGCATTTACAATACGGCGCATCATGGCGAATGGATAAACAGATGCGTGTCGCATCTGCTGGTGTAAGGGTGGCGCAGTGCTGGAGTTGTGTCTCGGGCGCAACGCAACTCCAGCACTGTTCCAACATCGCCTATCCACAATATGGTGCGTCACTCCTTATGCCTGCTTCAAGCAGGCACAGGCTTTTGACGCAACATGGCCATAAAAGTGACTCAGTAAAATCTTGCAGATTTCACTGCATCACTTTTACGTGGCGTTCCGGGGACGGAACGCCCACATGAAACCTAACGCAGGTTCCATGTGGCGCAGGGATTTACAACATGACGCATTTCCTTAGATGCGTCACGTTGTAAATAAGGACAACGTGGCGCATGGTTTATGCCGCCGCTGCATCACAAAGGTGACGCAACGGCGGCGTAAAAATGTAGAAAGGGGCTTGTAAAATCTGCCCCTACAAATATTACGGCAACTTTCTTCAAGTTGAAGAGGAATAGAAGCACCCCTTGCAGCATGCAGAAGAGAAGGACAACATATTTTCAGACAGCCTTTATTTGGCGTGTGAAGGAAATCTTGTTGTCAAACAACACACCTGGATTGCAACATTTACTATTGGTTGCAGGGGCGACTCCAGGGAGTTGGAGCAAGGGAAGCGCAGGTCTATTTGATTGGTGGTCCCTACAAGTAGGATTTAAGTTTTCTCACCATTCGGAAATAAGCAGTTTTTCTCCTAATAATGCTGGGCATGGGCTAGACAATATGATGTGTTTGATAAGTTTCAATTCTTGTCCTAGGTAGTGTATTCACCGTACATATAATATCCTGATAGTACATGTCTAGTATTTTCTTAAAATTCATCAGATTATTCAGATAAATGTTGAACAAGGATCCCTGCGAAACGCCACTGGTTGTTTTGAGCGCCTTAAGAGGTATAGTTCGATAGGACATCCTGGTCCCAGTGGCGTCACTAGGGGGGTGCGGGGGGTGCGGACCGCACCGGGGGACACCCTCACATGGGGGTGACACCATCTGGTTGCGCCCCCAGCCCCCCCAGCAGGCCTCTGTACATGGCACCCCCTGCACCGCACCCGAAGGCCTCGGAGAGGGAGCTAGACAGAGACAGAGGGAGCTAGAGGGAGTAAGACAAAGAGAGAGGGAGCTCGAGGGAGCTAGACAGAGAGAGGGAGCTAGAGGGAGTAAGACAGAGAGAGAGGGAGCTAGAGGGAGCTAGACAGAGAGAGGGAGCTAGAGGGAGTAAGACAGAGAGAGAGGGAGTCAGAGGGGGCTAGAGGGAGCAAGACAGAGAGAGGGAGCTAGACAGAGAGAGGGAGCTAGAGGGAGTAAGAGAGAGAGAGAGAGGGAGCGAAAGGGAGTAAGAGAGAGAGAGGGAGCTAGAGGGTGGAAGACAGAGCGAGGAGCTAGAGGGAGTACGACAGAGAGAGAGGGAGCTAGAGGGAGTAAGACAGAGAGAGAGAGGGAGCTAGAGGGAGTAAGACCGAGAGAGAGGGAGACAGAGGGAGCTAGAGGGAGCAAGAGAGAGGGAGCTAGAGGGAGCTAGACAGAGAGAGGGAGCTAGAGGGAGTAAGACAGAGAGAGAGGGAGCTAGAGAGAATAAGACAGCGAGAGAGGGAGCTAGACAGAGAGAGGGAGCTAGAGGGAGTAAGATAGAGAGAGAGGGAGCTACAGGGAGCTAGAGCGAGCAAGACAGAGAGAGAGGGAGTAAGAGAGAGAGAGAGGGAGCTAGAGGGAGCAAGACAGAGAGAGGGAGCTAGAGGGACCAAACCGGAGAGAGAGGGAGCTAGAGGGAGTAAGAGAGAGAGGGAGCTAGAGGGAGTAAGAGAGAGAGTGGGAGCTAGAGGGAGTAAGAGAGAGTGGGATCTAGAGAGAGTAAGACAGAGAGAGGGAGCTAGAGGGAGTAAGACAGAGAGAGAGGGAGCAAGAGGGAGTAAGACAGAGAGAGAGGGAGCTAGAAGGAGTAAGAGAGGGAGCTAGAGGGAGCAAGACAGAGAGAGGGAGCTAGAGGGAGTAAGACAGAGAGAGAGGGAGCAAGAGGGCGTAAGGCAGAGAGGGAGGGAGCTAGAGGGAGTAAGAGAGAGAGGGAGTAAGACAGAGAGAGGGAGCTATACAGAAAGAGGGAGCTAGAGGGAGTAAGACAGTACCTAGCACCGTACATTTCCGACAGAGGTAGTCCATGCGGTAAGTCGTGAGGGGGTGACACCATGAGTTACCCGCACCGGGTGACACCAACCCCAGTGACGCCACTGCCTGGTCCACTTGTGGCGTTTTACGATGGAACTAAGGACTAAACACTTGAGATGTTGCAGGATTAATCCACTAGACTCGGAGTAATGAATGAGCAGAGAGACATAAATTCATGACTTTAGCCCTGCAAACATCCCAGGGTGGGGAGAATTTTTTTAAACGATTAGGGTTTTCTTCCTTGTACTTCTCCAGCTCAGAGAGAGTTAAGCAAGATGTTGCTGGTAGGAGGGACAATCCGGGCATGTGCTAGAGCAGAAGGTATTGTTTCCTTCCCGAATTTTTGGACCTTCATTTGTTTTACAAATTCAATAATCATTCATTCATTCATTTAAGGTCTTGGAATGGAGCATTAGGGGCTGCTTGGGAGTCTTTGGGGAACTTTTCGTCTTTATCATAGTTATAGTCTGCATTAGACTATTTTTGCTTGGCGAGGCTTCTTCAAAAGAAGGATGCTGCGTTTGATGGATTAATCAGTGTTGTCTTGTAGGGAGTCAGTGATCGCACAGCTTTGCGACGTCACTTCCTGTTATTTTATAGAATTAACAGTCTGTTATGAGATTGTGGTAAAATGACTTGATTGGCTCTATTGTAATTTTTCTGAGGGAGAGAATGCTACCTTTCCACAGATGTGTGCCCACGGAGGAGCAGTTTTAGTGATAATGTGTCCATTATCACGAAAACTCTCAAAACTCTACCCTCCATCTCTGTTTTCTAGGTATGTGTCCATTAAGGCCACTCAACGATCCCATGTTCCTTTGCACAGCATGAGTTCGTGATTCAGTATCCATACACAATATAATTATAGCGCCTTCACCCTGCCAGCACCCTCCCCGCGTGCTGGGCGCTGTGTGTTAATGAAAACCACACAGGAAGGAATGTATGGAATTTCAGTTGAGCGTATCCTGTGGAATTTGGAGACATACTCGGGTCACTGCACCGTTCATCCAGGGTTTATGGAAAATTAGCCTTTCTTCTTGTAGTGTCGCTGAGGGTAAGGGACCGATGCTTTGCGCTGAGCGAGTGAAATGTGCAATGGCAGAACTGCCAGAGAGAGAGAGAGAGCTCAAAGCTCCGGGTCACGTGACAGGAAGTGTTTGGTCATCAGGGATCAGAGTCTGTCTGCTCGCTCACAGAAGCCCTGTCCTTCCGCCTCCAGCCACTATTAACCTAAAGTTTTGTAAACTAGATGCAGCTGGGGAAGGCCGAGTGGCCTTGGGCAGGACAGAGGCCTTCCCATGGTTTGAGAGAGCAGGCATAAGGCCAGTTTTCAAGCCAAGGGCACATCTTGTGATACCTGAAATGAAAAATAATGTATTTCAATAAAATATTCACTTTGAAGAGCAACTTCCATCAATTGTTTTTAAGTCTAACTCCTTTTTAGGCCGTGCCTGGGAAGAGCATGTGCTGTTCTGCGAGCCATGCTGTATTGGAGTATGTATTTGAAGCCTTGCCCACTCTCTGCCCATATTTGCCATTGGCTTGTGTCGTTGTCCTTCGTAAATGCCGGCTTCTGATTCGTTATTAGGCTTGTTAGTCCCTCCTTAGTACCGCCTTGTCTTCATTTGTAACCTTCCATGAGGACTAGCCCTATTACTTCGGTTCTTACACGGTATGTCTTCAGTCTGTAAACACTATTTCCCTTAATGAGTTTCTCTTACTGCAGGAGGATCTCTCGTGTGCAGTTGTGACCACCGGCCTTTTTATTTAACTCGTAGCAAACAGGGAGCTCTATAGTGGCCATGGGAGACAGAAGGAGGCAACTCAGCGATGCCTTCAAGCATCTGCAATGCAATAGGTCTCACATTTGTGAGAGGTTAAGCTATTGGTATTGTAAATGACAATGCCTTATATTTATGTTTTAAAAACCAAAACCTAAATAAAAGGCACTGTCATTTGCAATGCGAATAGCTCAAACTCGCGTAAATGCAAGACCTATTGCATTGCAGATGCTTGTTACTAGATTCTCATTGCGCTATAGCTTGGCAGAGCAATTTCTATCTGAGTTCACAGAGCTGTTGTTGCTGATTGCAGGACAAGAACAGATTATGCTGATCTGCATATTCACAAAACAGCACGCAGCACTTTAATATTAAAATTAATGAAGTATAACAAATAAATAAATACATACACAAAAATACACATTTATTAATTAATAAAAAATGCATTCAGTAATAGTCTCTGTTGATGGAACCGCTAGATTTGCGGGGAGGTGGTATGGTCTGGAATAACATAAAGTAATGCTAAACTGACATCGGTGGACCATCCCTGAGGACTTTGATGCCAACTGCGATGGCGGCTGAAGTTTGCAACTAGGGTGTGCATGGCCTGGAGCACAGGGTTTCAGTTTGCTGCAGCGATGAGTCAGCAGTGGCTGCTGACAGATCACTTATTAGAGTACTGAGTCACCCCAAAGAGCGCTGAGTCGCTCTGGTGAGTAAGCGCTAATCCTGCGGGGTTGTTCAGATTAAGTTCCACATTTGAACTATTGCAGTGCTAAAATCATGCTCCCAGCAGGATGTCTCAGTGAGTTGAACGGCTCTCCGAAACATCTGGTGGTCTCCAGACATCAACTAAGAATCCCACCTAGGCCGATTGACCGATTAGAAATGGCAGAAGTTTGGTTTAAAAGTTATTATTATTCCCACAAAGACAGACCTTGGAGCTAAGTGACAGTGGCAGGTCTATACCTGTTGCTATTTCCAGGAACTTTGAGCTTCCCAAGGTTCTTTAAGGCTCCTACATGTTGCAGCTGCGCCACATGTCCTATGGACTCTCTGCTTTGGATTCTCTAATTGAAGTACCTGTGCTTTATCCTATGGAGTCACTCTTGTGAAGCCCCTAATGTTGTACCTTTGTTCCAAAGTCCTTTCCTAGGAAACCCTGTTTATTAACTTGCTAGTGGAAGAAGGAGGCCGCATTGGAGGTGGGTAGAAGCCTCGAAGGGCGGTGGAGGTCTCATAAATAGACTTTGGGCCCTGGCATTGACTTTTTACAAATTCAGCTAGTAAAATAATTATCAGTGTGTATCACAACAACCTCCTCCTGAGCCCTCCCCACTACTCCTTCAAAGACCTTGAAAAAGTCTTAGGACCTGATTATGAGTTTGGGAGTGTGGGAGTGGGCCGCCACGCCACCGCCCGCTCCCACACTGCCAAAACTCACCGCCGGCCACCCGTAAAATTATGAGTTATCTCGTGGTCTGGCGCTGGTCCTTTGGTGTTGCCTCGCGGTGCCTATTAGAAAGGCACTGCAAAGCCCACTATAAAGTCCATGCTGTGCAGGAAAGGCGGTGCATGCACAGAGGGGGGCACACCCTGTGCCCCCCTGCATGCATTCCATGTCCCTGAGGGAACGGGGAGCCCTGTATGGCCCCCTAAGTTTCCTCACCCCCACCCTTTTCATGGCAGGCTCACCTCCATAAAACGGGTGGATGTGAGGAAACTCGTAATATGCTTGGCGGTGTCACCGGCATATTGTGGCCTTCAGACCACTGTGTCACCGCCAGGGATCAGAGATCCCTGGCGGTTAAGTTGGTCCTATTGCGGTCTGACCACCGTACTCGTAATACGGTGGTCGCACCACTGGTTTGGCAGTCCATGACCGCCATTGCACCTCCAACGCGAGTTTGGCAGTCCTAAAGACAGCCAAACTCGTATTCGGGTACTAAGCCCTGGATTCTTATTTGTTCTGTGACACTGATTTACGTGCAAACTCACGATTGCTACCGGCTTGATACTACAACCTGGGCGCAGTTATGTACATCAGGAATTACTCCAAGTTTAGCTCTAAATGCAGAATAACAGGCAGAATCAGTGTTTTACAATTTTTTTCCGCAATCAGAGGGTCGAATAAGCACAAGACCTTTGCTTCTGTGCTGTAATGTGGTATAGTGAGTTTCTCTCTCTAGTCCTGTGGTAATACCACATCAATCTAATAGCTTTCTGCACAGTTCACATGGGCTTTACATTGATCGGACCACTTCTAGTTAAGGGCCAGGGTACCAACATTAATCGAAGGACAACCAGGAGTTTGTAAAATTGTAAAATAGACCGAATCGTAATTCTTGTAATTTGTTATTGTAATATTCGTAAATGTCATCAAAAGGAGCTTTAGAGTTAGTAACCTTAGGTGGCAGCTACAATATTCCTGCTGCCATTCAGTGCTTCTCAGGGCAGCACGTGGACGGCCAGCGCCCAGCAGCTCCCAATTCTGATCTCCTAGCCCCCAATCCACAGCAAAGCACTGAGTACCACCTCAACCCCATTTGTGACTGCACTTCCTGAAAAGCTCTCAAATCCTGCGACTAAAACAAATTCTCAACCCCATCACATTTCTCACTGTCTGTGTATTATCCATTTACAACCCTTACCTGGATGAACAAAAAGAAGATGGGAGACTCATCCACAATTCCTGCAGCATGGGGCCCCACACACATAACATCCTTGTGGTATAGTTTGTGTCCCCCATGCCTGTATGTCTCAGCTGGTGTATGGCATGCTGAGAGTGAAGGATGCAATAGAATGTTGGAGTGTGGTGTGGAATGGAAGCCAGGCCATAGAGACAATTGGAGGGAGGATGGGGCCCTGACAGGACCTACCGGATGTTGCTATAACCTAAGGGCCTAACGAGAAATAAAGAACTTACCTCCTAACCGAATGGCTTCAGACCCTGCCCTCCTCCTTGATCAATTCTAAAGAGGGCTATAGTCACCTGCATTGAGCTGAACCAATTAAACAATACCTCGTGCAGTGGCAGGAAGGATCCTTTGCCTACCATCGTAAAAGGTGATGTTTCCTGGCTTTGCCTGGCTTCACAGGGAAAGTTTCAAACTTTTCCTGCCCCTAGGGATACTGCTTCAAGAAAATATGTAATTCAAATTCAATAGTGCATTTAGCATAAAACAGAACAGTCTCAAGACACTTTTGATTCATGCACTACTAAGGGTATGATTATGACTGGATCCTGTCATATGTGATAATTATTGCATCCAAAAAACATAAGACACCGCTCGGATGCAATAATGATCACATATTCTGAATTTTTGGGGAAGGCCATGCACTTGTTGGTGCTTGCAGACGAATGTTCCGATAAATACTGGGCCTTGTCCCCTTGCTAAGTTCATGCAAGTTTGACCTGCCGAAATTTAAGGAAGGGTTTGATGTTTATCACACCTGGAAATTTCAGGATGCAATTAATATCGAACCAATTGCAATTCTGATCTCTCACAGGAACCTTAGAATTAAATGTGTAATTTTGTGCAAATCAATTGAGGCTGGATTTTGACTTTGGTTGGTGGGGTAGTACTTTACTCCCGCCATGGCAATGGTACTCCACCTCCCAAATTCGGAGATGTCTGCCGGCCCAGCTGACATATTTTGCAATTCCAGGACTGCTTTTACAGTGGTTCCTATAAATGCATTGAAACTTTGTCCAACAGCTCTGTCAGCATGACGGAGCCATCCTTCAAACCTTCAACATTTTTTTTATTTTCAAAAACAAAAGTGGAAAGCAGGATTTTGTTTTTGAAAATAGAAAAACAATGTCCCCATCAATGTTTTTTCACCATGACCTAGGGGCCATTTTGCAGGTTTTACTTGTCGGTGAAGGACAGTAAAAACTTGGCATGTGTTGGCCCACTCTCAATAGGGCAAGTGAACAAATAGCAAAAAATAAGACTCCCCAAACACTGTTGGGCTGTTGGGGGTGTATTGCCAGATTGTGGAAACAGAGTAGTCTCTGCCATTGACATACTGAAAGTTTGGCCGACTCCAAGTGAGGCGGGCGGACCTTCAGTTAGTCAGAGACAGCATTCAATTGTTGTTGTGATGCTGTACCCTTTCCACCAACTCCTTGTTCTCTCCCCTTTGCTTATCCCTAAAATTGTACCTGTGCAAAATCTGTCATATCAAAACGACATCATATGATTTTTTTTTTTTAAACCGTTTTTATTGCAGGAAAAGATGCAGTTCACGTATGTACAATTACACCCCCGTGGGCGTCACCTTGCCCGACTCTCGTCAATGAAGGGAAATACACAGCCATTTAGCCCACAACCAGGGGGTCGGGCGGCGTCAGTCATCGGGTCAACCTGCTGGCCATCGTGCGCATATGTTTGCTGTTCCAGTCGGAGTAACCAAACCTGCTTTTAACATTTTCGCCCAACATCCCAATAATTCCCCCTCCCCTCCACCCATCCCTCCCTCCCTGCCCGACTACCCACCAACCCCAATTGAACCCTCCCCCCGAGTGCTCGACCCTGCACCTAAGCCCTGCCTCAAAGGTCTGATGTGTGTGCTATCAGGAGTAGTAGCGTCGTGTTGGGAATGAGCAGCTGGTTAGCGGTTGGGTACTACTACACTTGACTCAGAGAGGCTGTCCTCATCTTCTAGCGCGCTGTCCCTGAGTGCCTGTACTAGCATCTCCCATTCCATGGCCGCTTCCAGCGCTTTGTCGTCTGACCTGCGGCGGGCCAACTGATATCTAAGCGTGCTCTCACTCGCAGCCCATTTAAGCATTTCGTTAGACCACCTTCGCAGCGTTGGGCACCGTTTTGCCTTCCAGTTCCTCGTTAGTTCCCTTTTAGCTAAGATCAGACCCATGTCCACAAATTTGCGAGAAATCTTGTTCCTGGGCGTATGCGGGAACCAATGTAATAAGCCCACAGACTTGGAGAATTGTAATTCCCGGTCAGTAACCGTATTCAAGGTCACAATAACCTCCCTCCAATAGTCCTGCAAGTGTGCACAGTCCCAAAGCATATGGCCCAGGTCCGCCCCCACTGTGCTGCACCTGGGGCATGCCGCATCCGCCACCCCGAAGTACTTTTCAATCCTCCTGGGTGTGAGATAGGCCCTATGCAATACATAGAAGTGGATCAACTGAAAACGGGCGTTCCTTGTGCTTTTTCTCGCTCGCCGCACTATCTGCGGCCATGTGGTGTCGGGGATCTCAGTCCCCAGCTCCAGCTCCCAAGTCTCTTTCAGCGAGGTTAGGGGTTGCAGCGTTTCACGTAACATTCGCGAATAGAGACACATCACCGCCTTGTACGTACCGGCCGCCATCATCGTGTATTGACAAGCCATCGATGTCGGGGACTCTTGGGTCCCTTCCTCCCAGTGTGCCTGCACCGCGCGTGTTATAGCTGCGTGTCTTAAAAAATCCCCCTTCGGGAGGTCAAAGCGGTCCTGCAGCGTTTGATAGGGGATCAGCTCCCCGTCCTCATACAGGTCTCCTAGTATCTGCAGTCCAGCGTCGTCCCATCCTTGTAGCCTCGACCAATCGCCCCCATGCGGGAGCGCCGTTACCATACAGAGGGGTATCTCAGGCGCATACATACGTCGCACCCCAGCC